>NW_027269270.1:11518750-12946875 GCF_023055355.1 Agelaius tricolor | reverse complement strand
GAAAAGACAACAGAAATCCAGAGAATCTGGAGAACTATCAGTATCATGCTTCTAACTTGATGCAAAAACAGAGAGCTTTATGAACTCACTCCTGCTTGAAAGAGTATTTGTTCCAGTTACAAGTATGTCATGCAGACTTTAAACACCAGGACCCAACAGTCCATGACTGTGGAGGCAAAGCTGTCGTTCTGATTCATTGGCGAGTCACTGAGGCCACAGATGTAAAATCATGTTATTAAAAACAGTAATATTAACCTTTTCAAATGTTACACAATCCCTGCTTGTAATTGCATCCTTAATACAAACAGTGTCGGATTTGAAATCAAGATTCCTTGCCATTTCATTAGGAGAATGTACCCAATCATGGAGGTTCTTGAATAGTAGAGAGGAAAAGGGACCTCCTAGCACATAATCAGAAAATTTCAATTGGCAGTAAGATGCAGTTCTTAACTGCAAGGGCAAAGGTTTATTTAGACAATTCAACAGCTTAACAAGTAAATTCATCACATCCTGAAGTCCTTAAATTGAACTTGAATGCGTCTCTAAATATTCTGTTCTAGTTCAATTGCAGATTTATTGGACTTAACAGCAAACACTTGCATATTTGGGAAAGCAATCTCTTTCCTAAAGGAATTAATGCTAGAGACTATTTTGTCCAGTATTGTAGAATAGATAAGTCTTGGTGATTCCTTCAGTCCTCAGAGTCTGTGAGCCCCAGTGGATGCACTGATTGTGACTTTGCCTATACCAGAGCTGTCATACTAGACCATACATGGCTTACAAATGCATTGACTTCCAAATTTCTTGGAAACAAGTTAACTTTGATTCGTGTAACAATAATAACTTTCTCATTATTTTCAGTTAATTGGTAGATGTCCCTTCAGACTTCGCAGCTTCGCTTGCTTTGTGCTAGCAGCTGATTACTCCACACCACAGCAGTACCATCATGTTCCACTAGCATTCAGCAACAACATCAAAGGGAAAAGGAGAAAGGGGAAAAAAGAGTTTCTAAGTGATTTTGGTTCCTCAAAGCCTCTGTCTGTCTGCACTGTTATTGGCTGTTCTACCAACTATGCAATTCCTGAAACCTTGACTTTGCATAACAATTTCTCCTGACCCAAGAACTCGATTAAAAGTAGGCAGTAAACAACATGTTCGTGCAATAGATGGCCTAGAAAATAATATACTGAGTAAAGGGTTTTCAATTTCTGGCCAGGTAGCACAACAGCACAGCAGTTTCTTGCTGTTTAACATTACTCAGCTGCCTACTAAAAGCTGCTATTTTGACATATTTTAGGATATGTAATTTCTAGCTGCATGTACTTGACCACTCAAGACAGAATAAAAATTGCCATTTTTCATCCAGGCTCCCATGTATTTCCAAACTCCTAGTGTTGTCCCAGCAGTTTGCTTTTGCCACAGAGGGGTCAGGGTTGAATGGGCACAGCAGGTGCTCCTTGAGAGGGGCTGGAGCAGCTCCCCTGTGCCCGGCTGCTGGTTCTGGGAATGATCACCCCGGGCATGGGATGGATGAAACTCACAGACTGCTAATGTGCAACCAGCAGAAACAACACAGCCCTGCTCTCCACTCTGCAGATATTCAATTAATGAACGACAATTCCTGAGATTAGGATTCTTATCTTGGTTTTTTAAAGCAGTCAAAACAGCTTTGATGCATTGCATCAACCTTGCGCAGGGATGACTTGAAGCAGTCAGGGTATCAACACCAAGCTTCCAAATGAGAAAAGCAGTATAAAGTAGAAATACTTTAAAAATACAGATAGCTTTATCTGCCCAATTCATCCACTGATTTCAAGTCTGGATAATCATAACAAGTATTTTTGAAGCAAAACTGTAAAAATCCATAAAACAACTGAATTTAGTCTAAGGCAAAGTATTGTGCCTGGCGTTCCATCACCTACCAAGAATTTAAGCAAAAAAATAAACAAATTAAGCATAGATACCATGCAATAACTAATAATCAGCGTAGAAGTATAATATACACTTAACTGAACAATATCAACTCAAATATTTTTTCTGCAAAGGTAGTCTGAAAATCTCTGAAACAAAGTTGCCTTGTTTGTTTTGAGGAAGATTGAAAGAAAAGACAATTTTCCCCTGAAGGAGAAATACTTATTAGGTAGGGTGAATTATTAAAATGAGTAAATGTTTGCAACTGTTAAAATAAAAGGACAACAATATTCTTATTTGTTTCTGCTAGATTTATCCTTGTTTCTGTCAATAGCTACCAAGAACAAATCTGGAACATTACCAGTTTCCATTTTTTATAACCATGTTTAAAATACCCAAAACCTGAGGCTGTTTTCATAAAGATTAACTCCCCAGTCAATATATTCCTGGTGTTTCAGCTTTGGCTTTTCTCAAAGTCTCATCCTTAACTCAGCAGCCAAAGTGACTGAGAAGCTTAAATCTTATTTTCAGAAGTAACCTGGGTACACAGGAGCTAAGTGCTGTTTGTGTTTCATTAAAAAGAGGTTACTACAATGATTACTTAATAGATCAATTTTTACTATTCAGAACCTTACTAGAGATGCATCAGGCTCGAATGGTACCGCTAACAAACCTGGCCACAATACATGAATTGCAATTCCTAACAATAATCTTCTGTCCTTTCCAACTAGTCTGTTTTTCCTTGATGAAGTGATTTCTGTGACTCTTTATCCAGATGTGCCACTCTAAAGCCTCTGAATCTTCCTCACCTCTTTATTTTCTCCATGCTCCACCTAAGTTTGATCACACGACAAAAAAAGCACCCCAATTTCTGATGATATTTAAATGCCCAGTCACAAAAACATTTCAGGATGTCATCATTGCAAACACTCAAGGCTGAGCCAGCGGAAATGCACATGTGTGAAGATTTTGAATCCAGCTTGAGCAGAAAAACAGACAATTTTAAGAACTTCCTACATGGATTTCTTACCTCCCCTTCACCTCTCCACCCCTACTATGAAATATCCTGAGGAAAACTGAGACCCCCAGGTGGAAGTTCCAAATCCAGGCACTGTGTTTCAACTTCTGCCATCACAGAATGCTTGAAGCAAGCAAAAGGGAAACTCACACACTGGAGACCTTATTGTGGTATATTCAATTTTGGATTTCTTTTTTCTTGGTTTTGTTAGCTGTTCATATTGGTACTGTTTATATTTTTCCAGCTCAGTAAAAACATAAACAGTACCAATGTGAACAGCTAGCAAAACCAAGCAAAAAAATCCAAAACAGAACACACTACAGTAACCTCAGAAGTCCCTTGACTTGGAAACATCCTTTCATCACCTGAAAACAGGTGATCTGAACACAGACCTCCTACACCATCCAGAGCAACCCATACACTAACAAGTGGTATTACCAAATGCATCATAACACAAAATATTGCCCAAAGTCTGACAGTTTCACAAGTTGCTTAAAGGGAAGATTTTGTCCATTGAGTTTTCAGTCATATCCCTTCCCTCAAGTAGCTCCTGTAGCACACTATATGAATTTTACAGCCTCAAGCCTTAAGGAAGCTGTATTCCTCTATTCACAGAGTATTAAAAAGACTTCCTCATCTCCTCTCATGATCTGCACTGCTCAGTCAGAGACACAAACACTTCAGTGTAGGTCTCAAACCTACCCAAGGCTAAGGAATATTGCCTTTCATCTGCCCTGACTGCTGGTATCAATACAAAAGCACTCTCCTTACACCTCTGGAGATCAAAACACACCCAGCTTTCCTCACTTCCAACTGAAAAATAATTTTAAAAAAATCCTTACAGGAACAAAAAAGCATATGTGAAAGAGGGAAGTTACTCAGTTTATTTTCCCTTCAGAGTCATGTTATGAGCACTGCTCAAAATCCAACAGAACAGAAAGCAGATTAAAAAAAAAGAGAATTTCTTGGCTGAACATTCTGGGTGAGACCTCCAGAACATCTCTGGCTCTTTAACCTACAGACAGAAAAAAAACATATAAACTTGAGCTTCAGTAGTAAAGCTTCCACAGGGCTGCTACAGTGAACTACAGTTCTCAGTGCACTCAGCTCCTCTGGCAAGATTCATCAGTGACCTCCACTAAAAAAAGCAAATTTCAAATTTTCCACTGAGAGCTTAGCTAGACTTGGATCCCTGAGTCAAGTGACTAACATGGATTTGCTCACAACATACCACTTCCCCAATAATTCCTTTTCCTTTTAACTTTGTGTCCTCTTCTTCAGAATCTCCTTGTAAAGTAATCTTGGCACTAGAGAAGCTGCTGCCTCCTGAAAACTCCCAAAAAGCAGAGGATCACCATACTTTAACACTAATGTCTTCCAAAGGAGAAGAAATTAAAATTACAATGCCATGTGATAGCTGACAATCGGATACAGAAATAGCTGGAGAATGGATACAGAAGAAATAAACCTCCACACCAGAAGTGAAGTAGTTTTGTCCAGCACGACAAACACACCAATTCTGCCTCTCACTTGAACTACCAATATGAAATGGCAGAAGAGGAAACATGCAGCAATAAAGACACTTGGAGAAGATGCAAGATCTTTAAGGTTAAAAGGACCTTGCAAAAACCATCTTCAAACAAAGAATCAACCAGATTGAAATTTGGCAAGCTTATATTCATAATAATACAAAGAATTACCAAAAAATAAAAGGACAAAGAAAGGCATTCTAGCTCAAGCACTTAGAGAAATAAAACAATTTTTATATGCCACAGTAGCAACATGTCACACACATTGTTTCCAAATGTTCATAATATTTTCTGCCGGGTAGCCTTTAAACACACACTGAAGAGTAGCAAGCAAATTTACTCAGAGGTCCTAAAATGACAACAATATATATTTAGGCTGCCAGTATGCATCTCTTGCATGACTACAGAAGCACCCAAACATGGTTTTGAAAAGGCACCTTGGCTGCAGTGGGACTGCTGTGCTTTCCAAGTGCCTGTGACAAAGGGCAGTCATCTCCATGGCTTCTACTGCTTCTCCTCCACAATGATGGAGTAAGAAAAAATGGGTGCACCAGCTTACATTTACTTCTTAACTTCTGGGAATGATGACCTCCAGCTTTTTCTTATCCCAGGAAGGCATAACAGTAGGTGGAACAGGATCTCTCCTCAGCACTTGGAAGAAACACTACCAGCTCTAGAGCCAACAACATCTTGCACAAAAAAAAAAGCAACATCAAAATTTGCTCCTTGCAGACAAAACTGAGTAAAGAAGCAAATATTGTTCCATTAAAAAATGCTTATTTCAGGATCAAGTCAGAATTGTGAAGACCTAGGTTTAAAACAATGCAATTTTAAATTGCCTATATACAAGAGAGAATAATGTAGGCTAGAGAGAGTAACCCAAGTGAAGTGCACAATGTTAACCACCCTAACCTTTCATCAAACATAGCTTCTAGTGAGGAAGAGTCACAAATCTGGCATAGTTAGAAAAACAACAAAAACCTGCCAAGAACAAGACCCAGGTTAAAAATAAGTTGGTTCATCAACTTATGAATTATATGTATTAAAAAAGGTTTTACAAAGGTTTTAATAGCAACTCATTTTGACTTCTATAGATTCCTAAAGAAAGGGAAAAGCTCCTAAGGTATTCTAAAGCTGCTATCTAAAAATCATCCTGGAAGTTTAGGGTGTTTCATATACATTTTTCAAGTGCATTTTGACCTTAATCATTAAATAAGCACATGGAGAAAATTAGCATTGAGACAGCAATTTTACATGTCACGGGGAAAAAAAGTGCAAACAAAAAACTTATGGAGTATAAAAAGGTGACAATTAATTCAATAATTTCATGTCATGAATGAAAAATGTTTTCTGAAATACTACAACAAAATATTTCCAAAATACTATCAGCAATGTCAAGAGTTGGGCCATTTGGAGAACTTTCTTTTATTTTTGCTTCTCCCTAGGATCCCCACCACAAACTGCATTTTTGTTGGGGGGTGTTGTTTTGGATTTTGTTTGTTTGTCTTTATCTCCAAAGAACACCTTAGCAGAAGCTATCAGTTTTGACAGAACACCAAAATTCTGGCACTGAACCATAAATTGACCATTACCATAAAAAGAACTGCTAAATGAGAAACTATGTGCTCAGTATAAAACTAATTTCATGCTTTCAAAAGCACACAGTGGCTTCTAGCAAGATAGTGGCCCTGGGACTTGCAAAGACAGATTGGCTAATACAAATGGTGTGTGTGCTCCTGATGCAGTCTGCTTAGCCAAGCTTTACATGTACTGGCAGTAAATGGAAATTCTCGAATCTTCTGTCAAACAAATACACACTTATCTATAACTTTGGAGCTGAAAGCTATAAAACAGCTGCCTCATAAATATATTTAGCAGGAAAAAGCATGAGCTGTCCTAGTTCCTCAGAAGAAAAAAAAAAACCACAGCAGTCTTTACATAGTAAGCACAGACATTTCTATAGACACAAATATCATCATATGAGGTCTCACCTCACCAACTCAATATTCACATAATAGCAGTGCTTAATAAGTAACTCAGCTGAACTAATTTCCTTTTTGTTCTGCTATGGGTGAAATTCTCAATAATACCCCTTTTTTTTAAACACACAAGTACAAAGTCTGTTTAGTTTATGATAATGCTTTCAAGCTTAAAGATTTGCTACTAGAACTTCAGAGGCTACCTTTAGCACACTATCTGTTCCCTTAAATAAAACTTGGTGCACTAAATCTCAAATTTAACTGGTTAGGGAGAGCAACAGTAATTTTATACCCTTCTCAAAGGAAGCTGTCAGTGCAAATGAATTACTAGAAGCTGTTCTGGGCATGACAGATCATAACTTTTAATATTAACAATGATAGACATACCTAATATGTCAAATCCAGCATACAATTTATTTCATTCTTTACTTTTTTAGTTTTTCTGGAGAATCCGACAGCTCTTGTGTTTCACACACCGTTGTAACCATACTTTGAGATTTAACAAGCCAGAAAGCAAGCTCTGGTAAGAGATATTTATTCACACTGCTAATAAGCTTCTTTCTACAACAATAACACAGCATCACTGACATTCAAAAAACATTTAAAATGCATAGGAAGTCACCTACTGGAAAGATGCCCTCTGCAAACAGCAAGCAAGGAAAGGGAGCTTGCCACATATTTAGTTACTTTTAATACTGAAATAAGAAGAGAAGAAAAAGATGCATTACATGCCTTGCCTTTTTTATTATCCTTTCCACTGGAATAACTAAAACAGAAATGCACTGCACACAGAAATAATGCCAAACATGTAAGCATCCACTCAATGTCGTAGCACAAAGCAATTCACTGAAGTTTAATAATAAAAAACAGACTCACCTCTACTGGGAAGCCCACTCCACATTATGGCAATACTATTTAAGCAGGTTAAACAGCAACCAAGTTACATAAACAAAACTTCCAGTATGCGACCAATATGATCTACGGTGCTACAGAGTGTTGGCTCCAGCCCTGCTCATCTGTGTGACAGTTCACTGCTATAGCAGAGCAGCCTCCAACCTTCCCAGATGCCGGCTTATTGCACTGCTCATTGAAAATCCTTCACACGCTGGCAACATTTTAGGGAAGGACAAGCACACTCTGAGTCATTTGTAAAGAAAGCAAAGCAATTTCAGTTCTGTATCTTCATGCCTACCGAAACACAGAGCCCTGTCAAACTAGAAGTCTGCCTGAATTTATGCTGAGAATCAGGCAACCCAAGCCTTCATTATCAATGCATGGAATCAGCTACAGAGATCAAATTCAAGCAAACCATAAAAAGATAAAAGGATATGATTATGAAAGGCTCTACAGCTTCAGCTCCAAACCACACAGAACGAGGAATCATCTATCTAGACTGTGTAAATGTTAAAAATAGCTCTGTCTTTTCTACAACAAACACGAGACAGAGGAGAATGAGCAGCAGCCTGTATTGTGATGAGGTTCATTACCGGGGGGGGGGGTGGGGGGGGAGGAAATCCAGCAATAAAAATTTATGATTCCTTAAAGCTTTTCTAAATAAGATTAATTCAAAATTATGCAAATGAAGTAAGTATTTTTTAACCATGTACCAAATGAAGTCTATTAAATATTAAAAACAAGGATATCCATTAAAAAGTATAATAAATATTTGGGTGAAAACATTTAGAATGCAGACCCAACAAAGACCTGCACAGTCTAGCAGATTAAATATTTTTACCAAAATAAAAATATCATTTAAAGCATGAAATTGCATGGCCAATGCCTTCATTCTTTCAAAACAACATTAATTTTAAATTACTTACTATGAAAAACCTTCATGGCTTATTAAATTCATGCTATTCCTACTCCCACATGGACTTCTCACAATGTACATCTTTTTTATCTTTTCAGGTACTTCATAGGTTGTCTTTCCCCAGAAAGGTAAGAGAGCATGTGTTGCTGTGCATACTCCAAACCCAGAGATACACAGCATAAGACAGATGTAACCACAACTAGACTTTGAAGCAACTGAAGGAAACAGGAGTTTTTTATTATATTACCTGTACAGGTATCCAAATATACTGCTGGGTCATGAGACAACTACCAGAGAAATCTTGACAGGATCGGATCCCAGATGAGAAAAGTTACAGAGAAGATATCAGTTTTCTTTTTACAACGTAAAAATAATTAACAAACCTGACTTCATTATTTTGTTTCTTCCAATAGTTTTAATACAGAAATCATGGCTAGAAATGCACACAAATAAAAGTGTCTGAACTTATAGATCCCTTTTCATCTCAGCTGCCTACACCTCTAAACTGTGGATCACATCCTTCAGTGAGACAGTGAAGAAATTCTGGCAACATCAACTCAGCTGATTTAAGACACTCCCCAGGCCATGCCTGAAGTGGTTAAATGACGAGGGATTCACTCCCAACTGAAGCAGAAGTTGTGTCACTCCTGCAGCCATTCTCAGCTTGAAACCATGGCTGGTGAGCAGTTGTATTTTTGGTCCTAAACTCTAAAATGTCTGATTTACTGATGTCTTAAATGCTTCTTTTTACCCCAGCATAACTGCCCTTGAAGAGAGGTTAAACTGTCCAGGAAGGCATTTTGCTACAAGAATATCTCTATGCAAAGTAGTGGCAAAGGGTCCCGAATGTACTGTCCAATTTTATTTTGAAATCCTTCCACATTCCACCCAAAGGACCACTGCCTATAAACCATTTTTTTCCATAATAGGTACACACTTTATTTTTTTGCTTAATGTCATTCAGGTGTTCCCCACCTCCAAGAGAATGGAGTCCAGAAATGAAAAATTGGTCTGATAACTCTTACATACTTCAAAAGACTTATAGTTTTCAATTTGCCATTAGGGAATTAGGAAAATTTTTGAATGTTTTTTTTTTTTCTGATTAACTTATCAATTACTTGAAAAAAATCAGCTCCAATAAAATAATGATTTCCCCATGTTTTTCCTGAAGACTACCAGTGAGCGCACGTATAAGCTACTTAATATTTTTTATCAATTTTACCAGTACTTCCATAGTGCAGTTACTCAAAGAACTATACTATGAATAGAGTGTGTAGTCATGGAATTTTTTTATTATTTTAATGTCACTTTAATGTCAGTTCTGGGCCTTGATATTAAGTCTCACCATCAGCATTTTGTGAGGAATACCAAGTGCCCAAAAAGAAGAATACAATATATCTGCCTAATTTCAAAGCAGCTAATTATGATCCTGATGGGTTCCTTCAAATTCAGCATATTCTATGTTTCTATGATGACTTCCGTGAAAGAAAAAACAGCAATTGCTTTTACTAAAAACATTTCATTCTGTAAGAAAAATGTTATGTACCATTACCTATCTCTTAAGTAAATGGTGGAAGAGACTCAAGTGATGCAGAGAATGTGGTACCATCTACCAAATGTCATCTTGCTCAAGAGACCACTGAATAAGAAAAAAGCCAACATTCCCTGTAGAAAGAAGTGAAATAATAAGAGTTTCTCAACAGCTCACTAAGCCGCATTTCATTACAGGCATGCAACCCTTTCTGTTATTATTTCTATTATATTGGACACAGCTTTGCTTTTTAGTGAGAGTATAATTTTTTACAAATAGCAAAACGGATTTTACCAATAGTAGGACAGCAAAGCATGGAGCAACCTCCCTCTCACAAGAGGGCAGAGAGGGGAAGCCCTGAGGAGTTGCTCCACTTTGTGGCCCCACAGAAGCAGCTTTCTTGAAACTGCTTTCCAAAAGTTCAGGCTGTAGGCAGCTGACATGAAGGCAGAACAAGTGCTCATCTTCTACTAGTGTAAAAAAGGTTTTGGCCCAACACAAAAAAAAGAGTAAGCTCACAGTGCTCTCTACAGACTTGTGTACTAATTCTATAGCGCTATACATGCATGTATTTAATAGGACTCAGGTCACAAACGTTTTAAAGATACTTTTAATTGCTGCTTTACATTCCTCTGAGTACTTGCTAGAATAATTCATAAAGATCTTCTGCAATAAAAATCGGATTATCCTTGTCTTTATTTAGATTAATGAAAGACAAACATTGAGAAGGAATTGAGGACCTAGATCAAGAGGCTTAAAGTAAGCAAAAGTTCTGTACTCCATTATGTTGGCACAAAGCAGTCTCAGATGGCAACTAAGGTACCTGTCAGAAACCCAGTCTTGGCCCATATAAAGATTAAAACCTGCATACAAAAACCTGCACTAAGGTTTCGTTTCTTCTGACAAAAACCGAGGAAAAACTCCACTGAAATGAGAGCAGTGCACTGCAGATTCATTCTGTTGCAACCAACCATCATGGGTCTGATCTAAGGCTATCTGGAATGTATAATTTCAGTATAATTTCTCAAAGTCTAGTGATAGTATGTTAAATTTTTTTGGCTGAAGATACTATCCACACTTTCTATCTCTATTTTTTCTTGAAAACTAATGTGCAAGTTAGCTATACAGTCCATGGATCCTATCAAGAATAATATCTGAGCTCTTGAATCATAAGCCTCCCTGCCTCCATTAACTTGATAGGTTGACTAGATTTAAACAGTTATATGGTACTGCACAAAGAGACAAAGAAGCTCTAATCTCTGTTATCAAAAGTGGCAGAAGCCCTGCCTTGTCCAAACTCCCTTGTTCTTCTCCCATGCCTAAAACTGCTGTTTTACCTTCTCCCTTCCACTACTAGGCCCTTTTTGTGACCTGATTTAAGTCACAAACACAACAGAAGTCTAGTAATTTATGTATTTATTTTGCTATATTAACAAATCCCTGTCTGTCAGTGCTGTGAACCAGACCACAAAACTGTGTGTTTGTAACACCTCAGGAAATCAGCCTGTGATTATTTCCTCAGTATTGCAGTGTTGACACAACAACTTGTAGCACTGTTCCTTACAAAGAGTCATGGTATAGGGTCCTAGAGCATTTCCAAAACCGTCACGCAAGGTCAGAGATTTCAAGAACAAGAAGGCAGAGCTGCTGCCAGGATACTGTGCATCCTGACATCCCAATCACACCTCCAGCCAGACCTGCAGAAAGATCACATGGGCATCAACCAGTGTCCTGAAGCACATGTGCTCTTTAAAACAGCCTAGGACCCATGGAAAAGGGATTTTCCTTCGCCCACTTTTAAATCTGGGCACCTTCTGTAACAAACATGAAACTTCCCTACACGTTTCCAGAGATCTGTAAAATCTGGACTTTGACAGGCATTTCTAGTACACTTCCTAAAAACTACACCAACTGTTCCCACGTTACCATGGGGGAAAGAAGAGAGAGCCAGGAGACACCACCCCATGGAGGAAGCAATGAGAATTCGTGGCGCAAAACCGGTGTCACCTCCGAGGAGGAAGCGGGAGGAACGCAAGGCAGCCGTGCCCGGCATGCCCGGCCGGCGCTAGGAGCAGCCCGCAGTTATCCCCGCAGTTATCCCCGCAGTTATCCCCGCAGTTATCCCCGCAGTTATCCCCGCAGCAGTGCGCCGGGATGCCGAACGCGCGGCTCGGCATGGCCCGGGCTGCAGCGCCATCGCGTGGGTACCGAGCATCCCGGCGCATCCCGCCTCCGCAGCAATTCCCTCCTCGTTAGATCGCTGGAGGCACGGAGGAGGCGAGCAGATTTCAACCAGCCCTGAGCCAAGTTCGTGCCCTACGCCCAGGACTGGCCGCGGCCCCGTGAGCAGCGGGTGCTCAGCCCCTGCTCTCAGCGGGGGCAGGTGAATTCCGGGTACCCGGGACAGCTGGGATCGGCTGCAGGCTCCGGCACGGCCAGCTCACTGAAAAGCTTTAAACTGGCTCGCTCCAAAATACCTCTCCCCAAGGCTGCAGGAAATCACCCTTTATTTTCCTTCTTCTTCATAGGAAATACATGAAATCATTTCCAACTTAAGCTGTGAAGGCAAACAGGCACTTTCTGACTTTGATGAGAGTGCATTTATGTCCTGCTGACAGCAGCCAGTCTGTACAAGCCTGTCTGTACGTCCGTGTGCCTGGCACAAGGGTCGGGATGGCCCTGGGAGTGGCTGCACTAAGAGCCATGGTGGGCATGGCCGGTAATAAACAAGCAAGAACATAGCCAAGAGGGAAGGCTCACCGTGTGCAACGTATTTCCCAAGCAGAATGCTCTTTTCTTCCAGTTTTCAACAGCAATGTAAATAAAATGAGAAGTTCAGTGAGTGGATCAAATCACCAAAATGACCTAGTGTAACCCACTGATTTCTTGATTGTGGCAATATGAAGAAAAGCAGCTCTTAAATCTTTATTTTCTATTAAATTTCACCTGCTAGGAAGTAATTTAAATTGCAGGTAGAGGTACAATAGCAAAAGAACTTGGCAAGGCAAGATTAACTAGAAATAGAGGAAACTTTTTAGAAAAATTTGTTGCTAAATATATATTTAAATCCTATGACAATTGCACCCTTACTCTAAATACAAAGAAGTAACTTTAAACTCATCTCTAAAATTATATTTAGATTTTAAATATATAAAAGCCCTGCATATATACAATTAAAGGTATCCTTTCCAGGACCTGGAATCCCAGGTATCAAATCTTAATAAACATTCCAATAGTAGTACAAGGACCATTACCAGCAAGTTAAGAGCAACAACTGGAGCTTATAGTTGTGAAGCACAGTAGAAGTCAAAAATTAAAAGGACATTTGCTAACAACTGAGGGCCACCTGTCACAGAGAGGACCACAAAACAGAATGACTATGAAAACATGCCTCATCTCCATTTATAACAAAGTCTACCAAGTGTCATGAAGAGCTGGAGTCAGTGATCCATCAGTTCTGTCACACAGAATCACGACAGTTCTGGCAGGTCTGTAATCCTGGTTTTCTGAAGGGTCCAGGAAACTTTTCAGTCATGTATATTTTACAGTCACCTCATTTTCCAGGGGGAATATTATTGATTTCACATTTATCTATTGAACACAGAGGAAAAACTCCAACCTGACACTGGATGGAACTTTTGCAGGAAGTTTCCTAAGGTGTGCTGAACTGTTCACTAGGTGCTTTGTTAGAAGGGTGCAGCCATAACAGTGAAGTATGAGAGAGGCTATTTGCTTTCTTTGCATCTGGAATAATATCTATTCACTGGTGAGGTGAGATTAATATAATTGCTCTCTTACCATCTGCACAATTAGTTCTGTTTACAATGTTAGCTGAAGAAATGGGAAAGGAAGACCTCCATTACAAGAGGTAATAACACTCCAGAGGACATGGATTAAAACTGAGCCTGGATAATGTCCATTTAAAAGAAAATTAATTTCTACTTATTTTTGGAAAATGTTCTTTGAGAACTACATCTCAGTAAATCTTGTTCTCTCGCTAGTTCTTAAACAGTATAGTAAATTGTTTATGTAATCACAGTAATAATAAATTGTCTGTTAGAAGGCTTTTCTTTCTTTTCAGTGCTATGAACACAATATCCCTCAGCTATGAAAAAAAGGAATGCTTATTTCAACATGCACCAGATAGACCAGCATAACCAGCACACAACTGAGAGTCTAATATACAGAGAGTGGTCAACAAAGTACAAAGAAACACACATCTTAAGTCTCAAGCTATGCAGTAACCCCAAAGCATGTGCTCCAGCAAACATACTTGTATTCTGAGCATCAGAGCATTCTTTGAGTAATGGTGCCAGAGCATCAGCTGTGATCACCAGCAATGACAGCAAAGGCATCAGATGAAGGGGTTAAGATAACAAAAAGCAAGAAAAATAGAAAATGTTTTTATATGTCTGCATTGTAGGTCCACACACAGAGGAATCATAAATCAATCATAACATCTCACAGATATCCAGTTATTTTAAGAATGCTCACAATTAATTAATCTAGAAGTTATTCAATAAGAATTTCATCTTTTGAATCACACAACTTACACAACTGATACTCTCACACTGCTTAGTTCTAAGTCAAACAAAACAGTATCACAGACTTCAAAACAAGTAAAATTCAGTTAACAAGAAACAAAATCAGAAGAAAAAGCTAAACCTTTCAATGCAGCTTGACTGTTTCTATACAAAACAAAAGAAACCAAAGCCAGTATCTTAACGTGGCAAATAAAAACAAATACTACAATTAAGAAAACTTCTTGTATGAAGATTCAAGATCTGTTGGATTTTTCTCAAGTTGCTATGAACAGAGTCAAACATTAAAATAAAAAAACAACATCCCTCCCCCCAAATGAACAGAAAGGCATATTATGTGTTTTGTATCTTCACATTATGCATGCTAGATGCATTTTGCCCAAGACTTTTGTTTTTCCTAGTAAGTAAAAAGTCTCGCTTTGAAATACTTCTTACTTAGAGGTCTTTTCCAACCTAAACTGATTCTATGGATAAGAGTGGTTAAAATCCCGAGGGCTGAAAGCAGAAAGAATGAAAGGGCCAGGCCTGTCAATTCCAGCTCTCCTCCTCCATCATTCCATTACTAGATTTCATTTTAAAGTTTCTCCTGTGCATGTAGCATCCCTCCAGAACTTTCTTTTGGGAACAAAAGCAGATGACAAAATGTGCAAGTGTTTGGATACACAAGAGTTACTTTCAAATAGACCAGGAAAAGAAATACACCAGTAATTCTAAACATGGACAAATATTATTAACTACTAGTACTAATCTATATTAAGTTTAATGGTTATATTGGGTAGAGAAGGTAGAGCTTAAAAGCTTCCTCAGAATTCTTGACCAAAACACAACATCTCAAACTAATTATGTACCTGTGCTTGTACTTGCAAACAAAGTGCCAGGAGCTGTACTTGTAGGGAGTTTTCCATTATTTAGCTGCTTCACTCTTTTCAAGTGAGATTTCCCATTGTAATGAACTTGAGCTTGGGCTGCAGAATTCAGCTGTATATTGCACACTTCACAGAAGGAAAACAGTATCTTCTTTTTTTCTTTGCTTAATTGGTAATCCTGTCTGTCATTCCTCAGTCCTTTTTCCTCAAAGGTGCGTAGAGCAGCTGGTTGATTCATAATCCCATCTTCAATGATGTGGTCAGGACTTAATGGACGCTTCATACCTACAAGGAAAAGAGACAAACTGTTACTAGAGAGCAACAAATCCTTACTGTTAAAACTGCATTTTCTTTTTTAAAATGCTGCAATACACGACCCAGCAACCAGTTCTAACAAATAAGGTTCCAAACTGCAGAGGCATTGCTTAATATAGAAATAAAAGCATTTGTGACACACCACAGAGCTCAGAAATAATAAGTTGGCAATGTATCACAGTCTGTGCACAGCAACTTGCAACAACTCATTATTTTGTTAAGCAAGCTCTCTATTTTAAAGCAGATTTATTATCGCATCTGTAGCAGAGGTTAAGATTATTTTCAAATGCATTTCCTTTGCCTTACTAAACACTGGTGCCAGAGCTTTTTACTTTCCAATGACTATAGCAGTGCCCACTGCTTCAAATACAATTATTCAACAAAAAGGATGCCAGCAAGAAATCTTATGGAAACACTGGAAGACAGCAGACTATTCAAATGAGACTAATGAAGCCTTTCCACTTTCACATACATCCAAATCTTCAGCTTCATACAAAGACCATATGTTATCAATATTTGTCCATCCATACCTTCACAACTCAAACTATTGTACAGCAGAAAGTCAGCTAAACATTAGTCTTGTGCAAACTACACAAAATCATGGTAAATGCGAGTTCCTGAACAACAAGCCAAGAGCCTGAAATATTAACTTGCCCTAGAGAATTAAAAACCTCATCATCAAGCTGCACAAAGTACAATTTTATATATATAGGCAGAAAGTCCATATTTCATTTAAGGTATGGTGCTAAACTGGCAGAGAAGAAATAGAGGGTCTAAGATAACTCATATAAAAATAATTCTGTTTTCTTAGCTACACAAATTGATGTTTATTCTTATCCCCCACCACCCAAATACTCTGGATGGCCAAAGGCTGGCTCAGAGAGCAGTGCACAAAAGCAGCTCTTTGCAGGCAGGAGTGCACCTGTGCTCAGGTTTCAAAAGCACAAGACCTCAAACACAAGGTCCCTTTTCCAGCCTGGGAACCAGAGCAGCACAGAACTTCGTGTACACCTACCACCCTGTTAGGCAGGAGCACTGAAATACAGAAACTTTTAAACCAAAAGTGGCAGTAATCCTCCCTAGAAGAGTACAGCATTCACAAGTAACACTAGAGTATCTCTCTCATAATCCAGTTAAGTTTGCTACCAAGAGAAAGTCTGTTCTGTTCTCTGGCACAGGGGTGTACTCAGAAAAATCTTCATAATTATTTAGTCATTTATATGGTAGGATAGAGTATTTCCTCACATTCCTAGCCCATGCTTAACATTTTAGTATTGGTACAGATTGCTTCAAGTACACTTCACTGATCAAGTATGGTAAATAGACTTCATATCTTTCTTATAGATAACATTGTTTGTTTGATAACAGAACTGTTAACGACACATTAAGGTATAAATCACATCAAATAAGAATAAAACTAATTATTAAAAATAATCATAGTGCATAGGTACCTAATTAATTTAAAAACAAAATACTGGTGGTCCTGAAAACCTAGGCTACAGACTATCACACTAAATCATTTAAGTGTAAGTATCATATTTCAAGGCAAGCAACCAAGATCCTTGACTCAGCTGAGCTAAGATAACATTTTCATCTGAAAATTTAATCTCCTTAGAGCTTCAGTATTTGGGTTTTTTTCAATGTATTTTAAACCGTCAATAACCTCCCCTAGTCCCTTTGTTTTCTGTAATTTTTTATTTCAACGTCACTGTTGTGACTTTTGTTCTCTGAAGTAAAATGTTACGAAACAAAAATTCTTTTACAAGTTGTACATACAAACCATTATAGAATAATAAAATATGTTGCAGTTTAAAAATCCTGGCCTGTCAGAAATCTTGTACATTTGGTTGCAGACAGAAAATAATCAAAAATAGCATTCAGCAATTATTTCAATCATCTGTAAGATCTTAATGAAGCTCAGTTGGTTTGGATACCACTAAAATTGGCAGAGGCAAACATCTCTGCATTAGGAAGCTGCATGGAGCAGAAGGAAGACTGATGAGCTGCCTGTAAGAGGACCAAAGCCTTCCCAAGGAGGGCTGTTTTGGAAAGCACTGGGCTGGTGCTGCATTAGCGCTGCGGCACAAGACACCTGCACTCCTGGACTGCAGGTTTCTGCTGCCTTTCCTCCAAAGGAACAAAACCTTGGTGAAGTCTGAGACTGCTCAATTATGGGCCAAAGCGGGGTACATGGGGAAAATCAGAACATTTGCCTCAAAAGTGCAGTCCTGACATCACCAGAAGTATTTATAAACATGGATGCACCCAGAAAGAACAATTGAGCACAGCAAGGAGTCACACACTGCACCTGCACCCTTAGGCATCCCAGCTGCCAGTATAGAAAGAAAATTAACCTTCAAACAAATAAAAACAAATCACTGCCAAGGTACACTCTAGTTTTAACAAAAAAATAACTATAACTTCAGTTTTACTACAAAGTTGTATACACCAGACAAATGAGTCCTTGAAGCAATCTCTTGCTACTAATTTAAGAATTAAAAACCACAAGCTGAAATTTTGAAACAACCTTCGCTGCCTTAAGCTCTGCATCTAAATTAAAAGGTGGCCTGATTATAAGCAGCCATGACCTCCCAACAACTGATGGGAGCAGCAGATGGAAATCCCTTCTGAGAAAATGCCTACATTGAGCATAGGAGGGCTTCCAGCAGCATACTCTCACCAGTCCAACTCTGGACAGAACCCCTATGTGCAGCCAGAGACAAGACCATGCCAAGCCTCAGAAATCTGCTTGCTCCTTACAGAAATCCCAGCCCTCATCCTGCTGGGATTTGGAGATCTGATCATTTGGTAGAACAAATCACTGCATTTGAAAAGCTTTGTTTAGTCTCTTCTAGAGTTTATAAAAAGAAAATATTGGTGGCAAACATATGCTGAGATTTTAAAGTATGGATGTTTTTCTCATCTCTCCATAAAACAGCAATACAGATTTTACCATAAATGAGCACATCTTGTGGTTGTATGTGTTTGTTCAAAAACTAAAAAAGTTATTACGCACAAGGAAATTTTCCACTGTTTTCAAAATTTTGTATCCTTCCTTTCTTCTTTAAAGTTCAGGTTGGAAAATCACACCTTTGAAACGTCCTGGTTCTAGAACACCCAGCACAAGTACAATTCTGCATTGAGTCAGTGTTAAGAACCTCACCATGAATGAGGTTTGTCTTGCACAAGCTAACCTTTCCTTAGAAGGCTATCTGAATGCTTTAAACTTTTATGAAAGAAACATGTACATACACATTAATTTGTAATAGGAAAAAACACAAACAAGAAAAAAAAAACACAAACCAACCACTTTGTTCTTCGTCTCTAAACTTTCTAGTCACTCAAATTTATGCAAGCACACATCTGACAAGTGTTTTTCTCTTTCAAAAAGAGCTTCTTCCTACAGATAGATTGTGAAGTGTTCTGGGTGGTACTTGCTCTCACCCACCAGGAGTCAGATATGAAACAGAGCCATTTCATTCCTCAGGTTCACACATAGCTCAATAACATTATCATGTAACAGAAGCAGCTACTTGAGACTACAGTCAGTGAGCTGAGAATAAAGAGGAGTTACATAATCATTACATTCTCTGAAACCAAAAAGTAATTTAGAGTAATTGTTATAGGTAGGATTGTAAAGTATTTAGAAGTTGAAGAGTATGAGTAAGAACATGAATATGAGTTCATTAAAAGGCAGAAGGGTTGGGAATTATCATATGGAGAAAATACATTAGATCAATCCTGCAAGCTCCCTGTTCTGTATAACCTTAACACAGCACAGTGTAAGCCAAGTCTTAGCAGCAGCTGATACATAACAATATCCGCAAATTAAAATGATCAATACAAAAAGGACATGATTCTGTGAATCACACTGGACATACACATTGCAAAGGTTGTCACTGTATTTACTCAATGGGGATTAGACTCAATTAAAAATTGAAAGGTGAGAATGGGAAAACAAGAAAAACAAGGCAGGAAACACAGAAGAGCATCCATATATCCAGCTTGATCCAGAGAAATGTTAAGTCTGTGAAGGGATTGTATGCCCCATCTGTCTTGCTCTTGCAAAAACAAGTTATGAATCAAACCAGATATACTTTACATTGCTTCCTCTTATGATTTTGGTCAGAAGAAAAATTAGTTTAAGACCTTTTCAGGTATTTGACATAAACTGTTACCAGACTAAATAGGATTGTCCCTCCACCACATTTCCTCCCCAGTACACAGAACTGATCTATCTCAATAGATTCTGCAAACAATACTGGAGCAAGAATAAGTTAGTGATTTATGACACCACATTAAAATTCTGAAGTGTAATGAGATATCCTGTTAGGATTTCTGAAAACACATCTCCCTCAGCCTCTTGCAGCTGGCAAAGAAATCTAAGTGTGGATATCCTTTGTACTTGAAGCTCAAGGCAATTAGCCTTTCAATTTGGCTGGCTAATTTACTTTTAAACAGAGTTGTGCTTTCAGAGGAGCTACAAAGAAGTATTTTATATAGTACAGTGCTGTAGGTGAGAATGTGCAAATCTTTACTCAAAGGAAACAAGCTTTGGTTATCCTAATGAATTAGTGATGGTTACATGATGCATTCTTTTCCTGAGTGCTGGTCTAAACTTTTGCAATGCCCATTCCTAATTAGTTCATACTTCAAAGAACCACTGTGCTGGAAATGTAATTAGACTGCCTTTCCTCTGTGGATCTGTGCCAGGTAAGCAAAAAAGAAAACGTATTTTAACAACTTATATATGGGCAAAGAGAATTTTCTCCCTTAGCTTTTGGAAATAATCAAATGAGTTGCTGAAGACATGGGAACAAAAACCAAAATTAACCGGCTTTCTGTATTGTTACATTTCCAAAAGGTTCATTCAGACAGCTGGGAGAAGCAGGGAGAGAGAGACACACAGGACCCAGCCTTGTTTTTTAGTCCTCTTGAGCATCTCCAATGGAGAAAAACTATCTATGCACTGAACTAGGGAAGCCTGCACACATACCTTAAGAGCTGTGGTCTCACACTGAGCTATGATCCCCTACTTCCTCATCTCTCCATAAAACATTTACACACATCTCCCAAAAGAAAAAATCCAACCCCAAAAAATACACAAACCAGCTTTGAATACCTCCAGAGCGTTATTTAAAAATTCACTAGAGCTGTTTTTTACAAGTCTCATGACCTTAATTGTATTTTTAGAGAGTATTTCCCAAACACAGATAAACTATCAAGAGGCATATGGTTTGCACCATCTGGGCAACAAGTTCTTTTGGGATACTGTGGTGAACAGCATATGCATAGCGCCTTGTGCACAGTATCCTACAGAGTTAAAAAAAGCACTAGAGACTCTTCTGAAGCCAGCCTTGAAAAATCCCCCATATGTTTAAGGGACCTGTTTGGTTTCTGAAGATGTGTTCCTCTTTCTTTCAATACAAACCCAAACAGAGAACTGCCATGTTTAATCCTCATCTTGTTCTGAAATTCCTCAAGGAGGCATCATATTCTGCAACATGTCCACCTGTCAAACTATTTATTACCCACCCATCCATACCTGATCAACTCTTGGCTATGTATTTTGTCTCTGCTTTCAAAATACATGACATGTTTTTATTCAAAGTTACAGTAAAAATTGGATGGTTAAAAAAAGTAAACACATTTTTATTTCTTAAGACAGATAAAGAATAATCAATTTGTCACAGTACACAGACCAAACTGGGCTAAGGAATTTTTTAGCTTTAATTTTGATGCTATTTATCAATAAAAAGAGGAATAGAAACTCAGCTTGCTTTCACTGTGCATGATAACTTTTGAATGGTAACAAATGGCTGACAGCCTCTTCACTAACACATTTTAGAGCATTTAACATTTGAAGGAGATTCTCTTCAAACTATAAAAACAGATGGTAGTTTCACAACACAAACATTAGCTGTTCAGCACAAGGTAATTCAGAAAACTGGAAGCATTCAAGTAGCTAGCGCTTTGCTTTGTTTTACTGCCTTGAAATTTTCTGTGTTAAGGAAACCTGAAATTTGACCTGCTGCACTAGACTGTGAGCTCAGCTAAACTGGAGTAAATGAAATGACTCTCAGCTGAGGTTATCAGTGACTGCTGTTGCTTGTGCCAATATCTGCAGTTAGCTTTAATTGTAAGGTTGATCCTTTCCTCTGTAGCACCCATACTTACAGATTGCTGGCACTCTTAGCGTTAACACAAATCTATTTACACATCAGTTTATTTGCCAAAGAGGTGTATCCTCACCCGACATAACACGTCAGGCTTCTGCCAAGCGGGCTAACCAAGTTTGGAGTCCAGACAGCTATCCTGGATTATGCTTCAAGACAAACAGATAGTTCTACAGAATTACCATAATACGATTTTGCTTGATGAACCATTTGACAAGTTGGTGCCTTCTACTCAGCAGTCTGTCATTAAACCACTGCTTACCTTCAGTTAACTTGCACTCTAAGCAATCTTAGCTAATTACAGAAGAATATTTAGATGCCCAAAGTGTCCAACTTTTGTTTAGATGTCATTTTAGACATTGTCCTCCCCTACCACATGCAGAAACCTCAGAGAGAGTAGACCTTCCAGGAAAATGGAAAATGGCTACTCAGCTCCCTTAGCTTTCTCTATAACACATGTTTTTAACAAACCCTTAGAATGATCCCACTATCCACAGTGGTGGATCCCCAGTATGAGGTCTGCAACAATTCTATCAGGTGGCCCATAGTCCAGTCTGTCTTTTAGTGTCCTCATTAAAAAAAAAAAAATCCATTTCATATCAGACATCACTGATTGTCTGTATCTGATCCTATTTACACCCTATTTCATCCAGGAACTCTAGTTTCATATTAAATCCCAAGTATACCATAGTTGAAAAGCAACACCCAGGAAGAAGAAAAAAACCAAACCACAAAAATAGAGAGACTTATATTAGCTCTTTCTTGGATATGGGCAGGATTAAAATGCTAAACATGCCCAAATGCCAAACAGGGAAGAAAAAGAACAAAGAAAACAAAAAAATCAAAATAATTTTTGAAAATACAATACTTTAATAGGCTGAACATGAAAATTACAAGTTATTTTAACAAATCCTCAATTTTAAAAAGCTAATTTTTTCCAAGTAGAAATTAGCAAAGGAGTTTTCTTATGCATATTTTCAATTTTGCCCATTTTCATAATCTGCCTTTTGGAGACCAGGGAACTGTCTTATCAATTGCAAAATAAATAAATAAATGGAATGATAGTGCCTCTAAAAATTTTCTACAAAGTTGCTAGGTTAGGATTTTTACTTGTAACTTTCAAAGTATTGGATCCAAATCTATTTAAATCAAAGGACTCCTTGTATTTATCCCTAGAAAAACATTGACTAACAGAACATTAATTAATGTATCTCCATCAGATTTTACAACTTGGAAGAGATGAACACAAACTTATAAAGGGAAAAATTCCGAAGAGGATATAGTTTCAACCTGTGTTCAACAATAAAAGGACCACAGAAAATAAGGTTTTTTTAAAACAACACGTTATTTTTATACATTTAAGAAGCTTAAGAGAACATAAAGCCAACTGCAAAACACATGGGTTTTAACTATTTGGACAATTGATTCAAGATGTAAGGTACTTCTAGTGAAGCAACTATTTTATTTATAAAAACAGTTGTCCATGGCATAAACTTGCAAAAATAAAGATGAAAACCTGCTGACATAATCTGAGGTTCCTACAGGGTATTTGTATCTGGCTGTTACTTTATCTTACTTGAGCATAATAACATTTGAAGAGTAAATCAATCTTTGGTCTCAAGAAGTAAAAATAATTTCCTACCTTCTTAAAAATATCAAGAATTCATCTCAGCATAAAAGGAAGCCACAACAGAAAGTCGGGCCTAGTAGATGGCTGTCTTGTTCTTAAGTCTGACAATGCTAGGAGCTGAATAGAAGTTGTACTGGAAATCATGCATTCAGGATAAAGCCAGGTAATGCTGTGAAAGCACTCTTGGACCCAAGAGCTTTGATGATTGTGTGAAAATAATAGCTGGGCATGAAAAAAGAACACACCACATTCAGGAAAAAAATGTGAGATTGAGATCTATCAGCTTGATTGGAAGCACTAAGAATACAAAGAACAGAAAACTGCAAGCATGATCAGTGGCGGTGGATGTCAATCCTAAAGTGCTCCTAAAAAGATGGTCCCAGATCAGTCATCATGCATAAGATCCTGCCATTGTCTATGTAAACAGCTGATTCTCTTTTGGAACTGAAAAAATATCAAAACCAATGTTGCTTTATTGTATAAAGGGACATCACATCTACTTTATCTTATTAATTACTTAAGTTTTATGATCAAGTTATAAGAACATTACCCAGCTGGTAGTGACAGACCATAAGAATATTGGATCACCTAGTCTGAAGCCACCTGCAGGCAGGCCAGGTTAAAGTTAGCACTGACCTGAACCTAACCTTTTGCTTCCCTTTTCCCTGTTTAAAGGAACAAAAACTGAGTGTGTTTTGTGCTAACACTGAACTTGGAGAGATGTCTGGTGAAGTTGAAGATACAGGCACTCCCTAATTCCTCCTTCTTATGCACAGACCTCTCAAACTCAAGCTGCCAGTCACCCCAGGCTTCAAGTGACTGTTGCTTGCAAAATGCATTCTGAATACCTTATTCCACACTAAAAAACACAGCTCCATTCATAAAAAAGAAGAGCCAGCCTTTT
Source organism: Agelaius tricolor (assembly GCF_023055355.1). Lineage (NCBI taxonomy): Eukaryota > Metazoa > Chordata > Aves > Passeriformes > Icteridae > Agelaius > Agelaius tricolor. The sequence continues at coordinate 12,922,665 of NW_027269270.1, read as the reverse complement.
ACTCGTTTTGCTGATCCAGAAACAGGACATGCGTGTGCTTCCATGCTGTAAATAATCCACTCTGCTCTCCCCTCAAGTAAGAGCCATGAGAAAGAGTGCATTTGCTCATACAAATTTAGCAGACACTCCTCATTTCTGTGCTTTCCAGCCAGTGAAACCATATCATTAAAACAAACTCTGGTTTTATAAACTTTTGGACTCTAACTTTTACATTTTAATCTGAAGGTAGTACCTAAATTAAGAGTTCATGTGGCAGATTGTTTGGGTTTCTTCCTTTTTATTATTCATTTATATAAAATCAGTATACTGTTGCATATCATACTTAATAGCCAAAAATACATGAAGACACTCAGGCAATATATTGCTCTACCATAAAACCTCACACCAAAGATCCAATGGCAATTCCAGAACCAGTGAACTGCATAAACTTGTCACAAATATGTCATGGTTGAGATGGCCATGGCACACAGAGCATCACCATACAATTTCAGAAGGTTTTAAGCACTCCCCCAAACAGAGTAACACCATACCACATCAGAAGGCTTCAAGTATCTGCCCGTACAGAGGACCATCATGCCACTTCAGAAGGCTTCAAGCATCTGTTCTTTCTTACTCTTTAGCCCAACCTTTTATACCCTCATGTTCATGCATTGCACCTGTGTGCCCTCTGTTCCCTTTGGTGGTTGGTCAGTGCCCCTGGGCACTCCATGGCTCATTGCTTTCAGTGCTGCTCACCTGTCCTGCACAGGTGTAACTCATTGGGGATGAGACTAAGCCACAGCCCCACTCCCAATTACCACAAACTGTGTAGCTGCATAAACTTTTTAAGCCCTGCACTCTTGTATATATTCTACACCAAGTATTCAGGGGGCACTGAAAAAAGTAAGAGTCGAATCAGCTATTTGAATCACCCAAGTAGATGTCACTTCCTTAAACCATTGTTTCAAAGAGCTCTGCAGACCCCAACAAAAGAAGGGCATGGACCTGCTGGAGAAAGTCCACAGGAAGGTCACAAAGATGATTAGAAGACTGAAGACTTTACTGCCTAAAATATTCTACATAAATTACAAGCAGCCCCTCCAAAATACCAGCTCTAAATAACATTTCTCAAAGCACTTCTGTTCAGGAAAGGAGCTTAGTGCATAGAGCCAGGAACAGAGAAGATGAGGCAAGTGGCCTGTGGATATCCTCATGGTTCAGATGTCTGTGTGTGCATCTTGCTCAGGGGAAAAGGTAAAATGGGAGTAGAGTGTGGAGAGTGAGACAGAGGTACAGTGGAACTGATAAAGGAGTCTGATATCTCAGGCCTAATCAAGCAGAAGCCATCAATACACAGATAACTGCTCCTTGGTGTAGAAGTGACCAAAAGATAGGTTGTGAAATTTTGTAATGATTACCAGGTAACTGATGTCATGAAGAATGTGTAACCAATGAGAAATTGTTATCAAAAATATAATCCTATATAAACTCTTCATATTCTCGATAAAATTGGCTTCTGATCCAGCTCAGTCGTCCCCATCTCTCATTGCCCATAGTAGAGGAGGGCCAGAAGATGTGCATTTCCATTCCTGCATCTGGGACAACACTATGGGGTGTTTTTTGCAAGCAATTTCACACCTTTTTTTCCAAACTGTCCCCTCCATTTCCCCACCAACTCAGAGTACACTATCAAAGCAAGGGCACATTTCATACCATGCATTTGTGCTCACTATCAGCACTGGTTATGATGCAGGCATCTAAATAATACTGCTGACACAGTACCAAAGAGTATACAGTTTTTAGCCCAAAAGCAGTGACAAAGACTAACTAAAGGTCTGTCAAGATAAGAGCCATTCAAGTTTGCCATCAAAATGAACAAATTATGGAAGATTGAACTTACACCCACCCATATGCAGGGACGAACCCAAGGCACGCAATTCATCTTTTGCTGGTGACTGCACAAAGTGTGCTTCTCACCGAGGTGACTGCATACCAACTGCCACGCTAACAAGCAGTGTCTTCCTTCAGACATTTACAAACATCAGAATGCTTATTCATGACAGTCCCACATATCATCTGCCGTCCCAGATGGTGACTGGTGGGATGCTGATTTTGTCCTAAGGCAGTCACCACCCACCAAGATAGTATATGCAGGGTGAAATAAAAAGCATGTGCCATCTGCCGTCAAGTTCAGGAGATTTGTTGAGACCTACTAGATTAGTTGAAGTTTATTTTAGATCAGACAAACCAGGAGGTTATAGCTTTCTAACTGCCCAATAAAATAAGGGTAAGTTGCACTGTGGAAGACAGACAGTACATTAAGAACAAGTTACAATGTTCTGCTGGTGCTACCTACTGACCTGGGAGCAGCTGAGGATTCTCACTGTGATCAGTGGCAAAAGGCACATATGGCCCACAAGTTCAGAGGGAACCTGAGACCAAGAAGCAATTCTGCAGAACTCACAGTTCTCCTTGGCCTGAAAAAAAAATTTAGCAATTTTCTTTTTTGCCATCAGGATGTTTTTTCTGCCTCCCTTTCTTGTGATCATTTTCAAACTTATACTGTTATCATTCTGATTGCTGGTCCTCCATCAGTTCTCACCCAGTTCCAATTTTTTCCTACCCTCTCTGTAGTCTTATCCTCCTCTCCATGCACTGACATATTATATATACATAGAAGAAAGAAAAGACAATTAAAAAGCAGAACCAGTATGATATCTTCTGCCTGCTTCACAGCCAGCATTAACTTACTTCATGTGTCATATCCATTTATAGATGGTTAATAGAAAATACAGCCATTTCCCCAATACCAATTATTAGGAACTCAAAATAGATAAAATAATTCTATGCATTCTTTTTAAGTTATCTAATTGAATTTCTTTTTGTACATTGATAAATATCTAAAGCAAGCAGAGAAAACAGAAAAATACATCCACAGAAGCACTTTTCCAATTTTTTTAAATCAGCAGGCACATGAAAACCTTTCCCAGGCAGGGAATTAACCCATGCACAAATACAAAGGTTCCATCACTGTCTGCTTGGATGAAAAAAAAAAAAATTGTTTAAGCTGAACCCTTAAGAAGTAAAATTTCAAAATATGGACAAACTGCCTTTGAATCATTAACATCAGAAGAACAGGACACAAAGGAGAGAGATCATGAAGGTCTGTGCTGCTCAGTAATGAGGGAGAGGGGTTGCAAATGTCTCTGCAGGGGCCTCACACTGTCAAGGTCCCCAGCACTACATCCCCCACGGCTGCACCTGCAGAGATCCTCCAGGAGGCCCAGAGCAAATGCTCCAGGAAGTTTCCTCCAGCCCAGCACAAGTGCATCACCTCCCCCAGCATTCAGACCATGAAGGGCAGAGGAACATCAGAATACATCAGCCAACTGCAAATGACAGCTTAGCTCCTGAGAAAAAGCAGGCACTATCTAAGAAAGAAAAAAAAAAAACCAAAAAAAAACCAAAAAAAAAAAACAAAAAAAAAAAAAAAACAAACAAAAAAAAAAAAAAAAAACAAAAAAAAAAAACAAAAACAAAAAAAACCAAAACAACAACATCTGGAAAACTACAGGACATGCAGCCAGAGGCAATGAGGGGCAACAAGGTAGTTTTTCCAAGCTCCTTAAGCATGTTGGCTTACCCTTCTTCAAATGAGTGCTTGTAGAATTGTCGCCTCTTTGAAATTACCCCAGACTGCTTCCTCTACTGCAGAGTTAACTAATCCACACATCCTAGTGCAGCTCTCTGTAGAACACATGACTTTATTAAATGGCCAGGTCATCATAAATGCATTTAAAACTCAATACCAGTTATTTAAGACAAAAAGATCTGTCATAAAATTATACAAGTCACAGTCAGTCTTGTGCTGCCATCCTGCATAGAGTACAAGGCTGGCATCTGCTCAGGGATACAAACATCATTCCACCTGTCAATTTACAACTATCTATTTGAAGTCTTCACGAAAATTCATGCATACTGCTCCCCTAAAAAGTTTAAAAAGTCATTTTACAAAGGGATAAACTTCTGATGATGGCAGTCACACAGAAAATTGGCCATTAATCTCCTCTGAATAAATATAACCCCCAGGAAGATGAAAGTATGAGCAGAATATACATTTTTTACACTAGAAAATGCTGAGGTGCACAACCAGAAGCTTTTACTTAAGCATTTTCAGCTCAAGTTATCTTTCAGAAGCCCATTTTATTCTCAGGAGAAATTTCTCTCCAGTCATTCACTTTTCAAAGCCCTCTGCAACTTTAAGATTGCAGTAAAGCTGACTTTTATGCCTTATTTCAGTAGCTCTCTCCCTTGTCCAAGCTGTCACATTCCCTAGAGACATTTAGTCGTTTTAAATTTCCTCAACATTTTATGAATAGAAAAATTTTTAAAAACCCATTATTTTTTCAATGTGCAGACATTTGACTTTGTAACACAAAACATCCTCATGATAAAAAATTCTGTTATTAAATCCTCCAATTAATTAAGATCTTTCTCTCTCACACTGCTTTACTGAGTTGATCTGTGCCCAAGTTGCCCTTTTCTCAATAGCTGATAACTGAACAGAATTTCTGTTAAAGACAGTTTTAAACACACATACTGCCTTAAAAGACCCAGCAGGTTGAGTATGCATCTGTGTTGACATCATAAGCATGAAGTTTTGGAACATGAAACATTTGGAAAGGGTCACTTAATAAAATCCAAGTTATCAATCTGATGCCACCTCTGCTTATGACATTCCACTCACAAATTCAGGGCAGCTAGCTCTCAGAATTATATCTTGCAGTATTAGGCATTTTTCTTAAACCTGGGTCATGCAGTCATAAAAATCCCCAGGAACTCTAGCTTTTTAAATATCCTTCTAATCCTGGCAGAGCTGACTGAAAACATGAACCCTAAAGGCTCAAAAACTAGGAGGGAATTAAAGAGAAACCAATTTCAATTTTCTTCTAGATCTGAGATGATTTTTGAATGTCCAGAGCTGACAATGTTTAGGCAGGAGCATTTATCTTCTCTCAGCCATGCACTTGATCAGGGTCTGGACTGCTGCTATGCTTTATCACCAGAGGAAATATAAAACTTAAAAAAAACAAAACCAAACCTAAATTCTAGTTCTCATTTACTTCCTCCAGGACAAACCCTGAACAATCAGGCATGTATTTGGTTATACAGTCCAGGCACTAATTTTAGGTCAACCCTGGCTGATTGGTCAAATGACTTTAAACTGAAAGAGGGTAGTTTAGGTTATAACTAATCTAAACCACTTCACTATGAGAGTGGTGAGGCCCTGGCACAGGTTGCCCAGAGGATCTGTGGATGCCCTGTCCCTAGAAGTGTTCAAGGCCAGGTTGGAAGGGGCTCTGAGCATCTTGATCTGAGGGAAGGTGTCCCTCTGTCCACAGCAGGGAGTTGAAACTAAATGACCTTTAAGGTCCCTTCCAAACTATTCTATGATAATAGAATTCAAATATTCTATGATAATAGAATTCCTTTATTTTCCAGGACTAAGCAAGTCTCTCCATAACAAAACTGGATCTCCTTTTCCCTGGCCAGAACTCTCCTCTGCACCCATGTCAGTCTGAAATCATCACAAGCATTAATTAAATCAGTTTCCTGAACTTCAGAGGGACACTCATCAGTTTTGCAACTGCAGCATTAATGCTCCCTTATCCCTGAAAAGCAGGAAGGTTAGGAATCACTAGTTCATTTTACAAAATACTTCTAAACAATTTACAAATCAAATTTTTATTTAATTATGCTTCATTAGGTATGGCAATTAAGTGAGAGTCCACAGCTATTGTAATTAATTCAGCTTATGCAAAATGGCCAATTCAATCATTAGGCCAAATTGTCAGTTAAATGCCACATTATTATTAAGTATTTATCAGTTCCTAGCTAACAAATGAATGAAGAAAGCCCAGTTCAGCTGTCAGCAGAAACAGACTCATCTGCCCTAGCAGTAGATTTCCTCTAGAAGAGCAACTAGAGTTCAGAGATATCCCAAAATATCCTTACAAAGGAATGGATATTAAGGACTTAGCTTCTTTACCAGGCAGTTATCCTACCTGCATTTTGAATTATACTGTGAATCCAAAGGAAGAGTTCAATACCTACTCACACCATTTATAGCATTAGGCTATAATGTCTACATCAAAAGGACAAAACATGGCTTGGGTACTAATGACTCCATTTTTGCTCTCTAAACAACCTGTAGGGACAGTATACACAGGCTGATCTAATGCCTGCTCCTAGCACATCTAGATTATCTTTATTAAATAAATCCTGAATAACAATAGAGGAATGGTTTTATCACACATTTTTAAAATACAAAGACAGACAAGAGGAAACAATATAATTCTGAAGAACTTTAACAATTTTTTTCTGTTTCTGACTATTTAGGCCATAAACAATATTAAGTACCACTTCATCTGTTGTCTTGTTGTCCTTGTAAAAGCAAATAGACACATGGACCAGGAAAACTACAAAGTTAAATTACTTTCTTTTTGAAGACATTAATCTGATTCCTTTAATGAACATTTCAGGACAAACAAAAATTTGAGGGGAAAACTTGAAAGAATATGAAACTTTCCCACCAAAGTTCTTATTGGAACAACAATCCAAAAAAGGCAGTATTGCCCCAACAATGAAGTCATTAATAAATACAGTCTACCTACATTTTTCATTTCACATCCTAAACAATGTTACATTGTGGTCCTAAACAGCTGCCACTTCTCACTCTTAGGATATCATAATGTCATTTTTGTGCACTTTCCATTTTTAAATTACATATAGACACCCTGAAATAAATAAAACTCCACAAATTCACATAATTTATTATCAGTGATAAGCATTAGGCATTAACATCAGTAAGCATTCTGGAAATAAGTTCATATGGAATACCAGTTTGCCTTTTTAATACTTTAATAGATTTCATACTATGTTCATAAAAGACATGAGAAAAAAGGACATCAGCTGAATTTCCTAAACCAAGTCACGCTAACAATTTACCCTAGCATATTGCAGAACACTGAAATAAAAAACCTGCAATTTCTCCAATGCAAAATGCAAAAAAAATCATAATGAACTCACTGAAAGTACAAGAGAAATCTAATCTAAGAAAGCTGTGTGGAATAGCTATATTTTATACAGGAAAAATAAGTAATTTTTGAAAATAGTTGTTGTGGAAGAGAAATAGGAACAAATAAATCAGTGTCCTAAAACTCTGTCAGTGAGTGAACTCATTTGGGACCTACAGCTGTTGCGCTTTAGAGATTTGGATTAAAATCCATCATTATCTTTCAGTTAATACTCTTTCATCGACCAATCAGCAGTCATATGGTGTTTACCAACCCTGGTCACTTAACCCACTTGAATGGCCTTTGTGCTATAATTTGTACTTCAATACAATCAGATTACTTCTAATCTAAATGATTTGTGTCCTTTATGGGACAGATAAACACTAATCCTAAGGTTCCTAAAACAGAGCAAGCCTAAACAGGGCCAGTATGGCATCCATTATTTGCCATTTTAATACAATATTTCATTCAAGTTGGGAAACACTTGATTTGATCATACTGACCCTGCCTTTTAGATTCTCATTTCAAATTTCTTATACAAAGAACAAAGATAGATTTATTAGCAAACACCACCACTCAGCAAAACCAGCAGCAAAACAATCAATATACCAATATATAGACACAGCTTTTTGATCACATTATTTCACAGAAAAGGTAATTATTTTTTAAAAGAGAAACACTTTAAAACTCATTTTTTCAGTAAGGAGTTACATGTTCATTAGTGGCTCACAGTCCCTGGGTATCAATTTTAAAAGTCTGCTTCCTCAGAATGGTTTTCCAAGTATTCAGTAGGTAAAGTGTCCTTAATCATTCCTGTTCTTTGGTTAATCATGAGTGACACTTGGAAGCAGCTGTGCTCCAGGGCAAGTCTAGCATCTAATTACATTTAGCAGTAATATGCTTAGGCTCTGAACTCACAAATGCTTCTGCACAGGTGTATCAGTGACCATGTCCCTAGAAAAGGAGGGACCCACACATGCAACTATAGATGCATGATTAGAGCCAGGTACATCAATCTAGCTGTACCTCAAAAAATGCCAGAGTTGGGAATAAAAGCAGTTGAATAGTTCAGTAATAGCCTCATGGTGACAGCAAGTATGCAAACGGCTTTGTACATAAAGGTATTATAATCACATATTTACCAACATATATATTTCTCACTGACAAAAATGCTAACTCCATACAAAACATACCACTAGGTGAAATAGAACTGATCATATTCAAAGTTAAGCCAGGAAAACTCAGAATTGGATAAAACATTGCCAAAGAAAAATTAAGGTGCTGGATGATCTTAATAGCATCTGTAGCTATTAACTTACACAAATATAAATGAGTTTACTTAAAATACCTCAACACGGGTGCTTGTATTTCATATTAAGTCAAACTCTTTCTAGTTTAGGTCATTGACAAAGCAAAAGTTCACTTTCTCATGGTGCCCTGATTCACAGGCAGTGCTGCTGTCAGTAAGTGACCTCAGCCTACCTTGCAGTGATGAGTGAGCTCAAAAACAAACACATACAGAGAATCAGGAACCACCGCCACAATTCTGGTTTAAAACAGAGTTACACGCTGACACAAAAACGTTTAAAAAACCTCCAGGGTTATTCAGCGAATGCCAGGTATACTCCTTAATCTACTCTGAAAATAGCCCTTGTGATGTTCCTCATACTTTGAGCAAGATCCCCATTACACATTCCAAACCGCCTCCTTGAAAGGTCCAGCAGAAACCACAGCTTGTTTGAGACTTCCCAGAAGTTGCAACAATTTCAGAAGTGCTGGGAAAGCTTCTATAATTCACTTCTGAAATTATAACCTAACAAACGACCAAAACCAGATCTAGCTTTCCAAGAGCAGAAATCTTTGTTTTTCACTAATTTCTCAAACTCTACCAGAACCTCATAAAGTTGCATATTTCCTTGAATACTGTATTTGTGTTTAACTGCAAACATGAAGTAAGCACAAACTGCAATTGCAAAACAACAAAGCACACTTTCTCTTTTTCTGACATTGAAATGGACTGTATGAGAGTCCAAAAGCCAGATGCAATAATGACTGCACAGCCCACATGCACAATTACAGCCACTGCAAATGCTTAGAGGAGACTGGAAAGAGGGGGAGAATTGTTATTTTTTCCCTAGATACCTAAAAATTCCTGGACCAGCTGTCCCAAAGAGTGCTGGTTCCAAAAGAGACTGTGAAGTCCAGAAACACTGAAAGCAATTTTATGAATGTGAGAAAGTAACCAGATATTTGAAGGAAATACTTGTAAATTCTACAAATCCTTATTTAATCAATAAACACCTGGCAACAGCAAAACATTTCTCTGTGAGAACCGCAGGATTTATGTCAGAAGCCATATCTCCCACCATGGGAGGAGGTAATTGTCTTTCTTTTACAAACTCAGTAGTTCATGTATAAACTGAAAAGGTAACATGCAGTCCCAGCAGATTAATAGCAGCAAGTCCAAACTTCACAAGATGGGAAAAAGAATAAGAAGAAAAGAAAGAGAGAAAGAGGAAGGGAACGAGGAATGGGAGAGGTACTTAGCAAACTCTAAGGGCAAAGTCCAGCCCTCAGATGCAAGCCAGGAAAGGTTCCAGCATTTCTGGGCCCATAGAGATAGGACCACAAGATAAATAAGGAATGGTCACCTCCTGAAATATGTAGGAAATGCATACAGATCACAAGAGATTCAGAAATAAATATCTGTTTGCATCAGACACAGGTGCCAGTAATGTTGCTGTACTCTTGGCAGGTGGTGATAATTCTTTAACACCATGCAGCTTCATTCTGCTCCTGTATTTCAGAGGGTTCCCCATAGTAATTACTAAAAGGTGCTGCCCCAGTAGAAACCAAATTGTTTCTGGATATCCAAAGAAGGCTGAAGACAGTTCATTTCTCTGATATCCCTGATTCTTTCCCCCCTTCCATTGCAGAAGCCATGCTTGGACCACTTGAACTATTAAGAATCTAGAATTAACTTATTTGATTATACAGTACTGGAATTAAGAAAATCAGAACCCCTATATCAAAGATGCTGTAAAGACAAATATGTGAAACTAACAAAAGCACATCTAGAGAAACTTACAGTGTAAGAGTAATACAGAAAAAATCACCTCTTTCTTCTAACAACTTATTTGTATAGTCAGAGTTGCCATGTGGAAAACACCTCCCCAGAATTCCTTAGCTAAAAAAAACCCAGTTGGCCACTAAGGGTTTTACAGTCCATTCCTGAAATTATATCACACTGAAACACTATTTCTCTAGGATCAAGAAAAAGTAAGATTCCAGATATGTCAAACAGCTGCACTAAACTCAGTTTGAGCAAGAAAGATTACATCTGCATTTCTTACTTTACCTGCTATTTTTATGCTTTATGGAAGAGCCACATTCCCTCCTCACTCTAATGAATTGTGTATGTGACAGGGAAGCAAACAACTGTAAGTCACAGCAACGTGGCTTGTTACATCCCTGCCTAACAAATGAGGAGATGCTTACAGCTTCTTCCTCTGCAGCACAACCATTCCCCTACCTCCAGGAAACCATTAAGCAGCTAGAGGTGTGAACCCACTGCAGCTTTCTGCTTCATTAAGTTATATATCCTTTTTACATTGGAGTCATGAAGCTATAAATCATGTGAGACAGAATGAGAGCTAATTAAAGTGTCAGCTAAGCATAAAATTCTGCATTGTTGCATATCAGACAACTCCAAAATTGGCCATACTTTGTATAATATATTGTAAAATATTAAAAGATGTTTCCAGCAGATAGGTACTTTCTCTAAGAACTGAACACTACTACCTGAAAAAATATCAATAATCCGTTTCCTAGCAGGGAAGCCCCATGAAACCCTGACTCACCTTTTTTTTCCTTTTTAATAACAGATCATTCTGCCTTGTACTGCAGTGCAGTCTTGTATACAGTCTTTAAACTTACTTAACTCCTTTTCTAATTAGTATCAACTTCTGATATGCTTCTGAAGACAGAAATTCACAAGCCTGGAAATCTCTACATACACTAGTTAAAATGCATCTAAATCTAGCCCTTAAACTTCAGTGCAAATACTTCAGGCTGTTTACAGAATTCCTTTACTAATAAGGCAATACTCATTTGAGAAAAAAAGTTAAAAATCCATTTCCTGATACCAGATTTCTCAGTCATTGCAATCATGTCAGAAAAGCTCTTGCTTGGAGGGATAGAGGTAAATCTGATGCAGAGATGTTAAGTGAAATATATACCTCACAACCCAAGAGGGCTTTTAAGTATGCATAATATTACTCTGACACCTAGAGCATCCATTGGTAGGTGAGAAACTTGTTACACCAAGCCCATATGAAAACAGAGCTCAAGAATGATCCTGTAATTCCAAGTGCTTTTTCTTTAAAAGATTTTTAATTGAACAGATATATGCAGATCTATGTTCAACTCCTATTCCTTCTTCTCCTTCTTTTCAGAGATCTAATAATTGCAGTAAAGCAATTCATCAAATGCAAGAGAACGTATCTCAGCGTAATCATTGCCAATATACATTTCTTTAAAAATATACATATTCATCAGTCTCAATGTGGAACTGCAAGGCATAGTCAAGTGCTTATACAGTAATCTTACCCTTCATTTTCCCAACCGTGGTTTCCCTCTAAATACCCCAAAAAAAGGAAGAACAAATGTTTTTGCACTCTAAATTATACCCAAGTTTGACAAGTGAGCTTTATTTTTAAAGAGCATTCTTCTTTTTTTTCTATTAAACAAAAAAGAAAAAGAGGATGTGTGAATTTAGTAAACCAAAATTTTATTTCAGGCTTCACTGACTAGAAAAGGGGCCCAAAATAATTTTTATTAAAAATGGAGTGCCATCCATAAGGTGATTTTTATTTTACTGGTATATTCTAAGAAACTCTGAGTTGCTGGCCACCCTTGAAATCTGTTGCATTAGGTTGCAATCAGGGAGGGAGGCATGGGTCAAACACACAGGACACATACTAAGTTCAACAAGCCAACACAGGGGTCTAGAAATTAGAAGAGCCAAGAAATGTAGCTGCTGAAGGAAAGACCAGAGACTAAGGTCTTTCATTCCAGCTGCCTGAGGGGACAGCAGAGACACAGGTACAGAGGATGCTCAGAAGTGACAGGGTCCAGGCAGGGCTGCTTGCAGTTAGCCCACAAAAGCCACAGCTCACACTTCTGCAACCTGAAAGATCCAAAGCAATCTCAAGATTTAAAATTCACTAATAATTCTGAAAAGCATTTGGCAGCACTTTTGAAAAGTGAATTAAGTTCTGCCTATGGCTTTACGAAAATCCATGAAATACAAATCCTTGTAACAAGCATTTTAGAGATATTCTGACAATTAAAAAGCAGCAGAGCTGGGTTTTACAAACTAGCCCATTTGGAAATTCAAGCTGAAATTATCCTTTTAAACAACAAAGTATTTCTGTGGCCCAGAGCCGCTACTTCAACTTTATAAGAAATTTAAAAATAAATCAGCTGTTTTCAACAAGTCATTGACATGAAAGGAATTTGAGGGTTCTCACAAGATGGAAGAAGCCATACAATAGTAGCAACAATAAATGACAGGAGCAGATTCAAGGACATATATGTATAGTAAAAAGATACATAATCAGAAACATCCAAAGCTTTGATTCAGTGTCACACAAAATGTGATCTCCAGCTCTGTAAAAACATAAGCCACTCCATCACACTGATATTACAAAGGCATTTATGTGGAAGAAGCACACAAAGCAAACTTGCCAAGCCCCCATGCTCAGCATGAAACATGATGTTGGCTCCTAACCGCCCGTGACGATTCCCATGGTTATCAGAAGCACCTGGCGAACAGCCCTGTGATAACTGTGAGAGGCAGGAAGCAGCCGAGGTGCTGCACACAGAGATTGCAAACCCCACAGCCCCTGTCAGCCACAGGCTCCCTGCAGCCCGTCTGCCGCCTGGGTCTGGGGTTTAACGCCAGTGCCTGCTTCCTTCATCGGCAAACACTCGCCAAGTCAGGTCAGTGTAAATCTTCCCCTCTGAACAAGAAGGAAGTTCTCCTATCCTTGCTCAAGATCTAAATGTTCAACTAAAAATAAAGAAAAAAAAGTTAGATCCTTTCTTGAAAAGCTTGATCAGTATTCTAATTTCCAGTTAAAGAAAAAAAGGTGAAAAGCTTCTGAGAACTGAATAACACGTAAAAGAGGTGCATAGGGTTCCTTCAATAGCATGGTTTTTCCAGATCTTTTATACTGCAACAACATGCCACCACCAAGTTATATGCAGAAATATTGGCTAATACAAATTCACTGAAAGTGGTAAAAACAAGAATTACACCACACCTGTTTTGTCAGCTCCCCTCTGCCCCAACCTATTTAAGTTACATAATAGATTGTAATTATGATGAGGACAATTGAGACTCAACAAATCTACCAAGTTAGCATAGCTGACAATATAACCAAATTATGAAGCTGACAACATAATCAGATGTTAACATTACTTCTGTCAAAATTTGTTGTTACTGATCATCAATGCAAATTCCTCTTATGCTGAAATTTGTAAATTTCCACTGTCTCATTTCTTAAGCTGTTTTTGTAACGTTCATGAGATCGTGAGACTAACACACGTGCTGAGGAAAGACAGCAGAGGTTGCTTAAAATGTTTTCTCAAACCTGTTTGAAAGAGGAAGAAAATGTCAGTGTAGGGGGCTCTCTCCTACCCTTCCAGGAATGTCACTTGCTCAAGAGCATCTGTCACCTGCCTGCAGTAGAGAAGGGGTCCCTGGCTACAGTAGACTTAGCCTTATTCAAACCTTGTTCAGTAAAAGTCATAGAAACAGAGAATCATAAAGGTTGGAAAAGACCTTCAGGGTCATTGAGTCCAATCTTTGACCAAACATCCCTGTGCACATTAAACGATAGCACTGAACACCATGGCCATCTGTTTCTTGAACACTTCCAAGGATGGTGACTGCCACCTCCCTGGGCAGCCCATTCCAGTGCTTAACTACCCTTTCAGTGAAGAAATTCTCCCTGATGTCCAACCTGGACCTCTCCAGGTGCAGCTTGAGGCCATTTCCCCCCATCCTGTGTCTCCTGTTACCTGGGAGAAGAGTCTGACTCCCACCTGGCTCCTCCCAACAGGGAGTTGTGAAGAGTGACAAGGTCACCCCTGAGCCTCCTCTCCTCCGAGCTTAATGACCCCAGCTCTCTCTCAGCCAATCCCCATAGGATTTATTCTCTAAAGCTTCAGCAGTTTTTTTAAGAAGAATGACTTCCATCTTTATTTTATATACTTCCAGACAATAGATATTAATTGTTAGCAATTAATACTGTATAGACTAAGACTATAGTGCTAAGTATCCCTACCCATATGTGCTTAGTGCTTTCACATTACTTATGGGACTAGGAGTATCATTAGTCTATTTGAGGTGTCAAACCTGACAATAAGATTCTGCTGTTTCTGATGTTGCCTGTCTAAAAGAAAGTGAAGTTCTTCAGGGTTGAGTCTGACAATACCTGAGCAAGTACCAGTGAAACACAAAGCACGTCAAGCCTAACGCTACTCCGCATAGCACAAAATTAATTTATTTCTTCAATCATTTCAGAAGCTCCAGGAGCCAGGCTCTAGTTTTAACAATTTGAAAAGCACTCACTGATGAAAAAATTCAAGATTTACTGTGATTCCTTAAGGCAGAATAGCTTCTTTTTAAAAGAAACCCAAACTAATAGGCTCTTTAAGTTACAAGATCATATTTTCCCTCCCCTTACAGACTGAAGATTAGTCAAGACAATCAAAGTAATGAGAACAGATACCTCATTTAAAAAAAAAAAAAAAAAAAAAGTAATCTGCTGCAGAAATTGTAAAAAAAGCAGGAGACTGGAAGAGAAAAAGATTCTGTCACTGTTAAGGCATTTCCATGCTGCAGTGCAGAATCTATCTGCAGCCTGAGCTCCACCACAGAGCTGCTAGAAATACTTGGCAAGTTGCTTAAATCATTCACTACTTGCACTTGACTGCCCGGGAGCCTGAGTGGAGAATTCAGGCTGGAGTTTACACAGTTGCTGTATTAGAGCTCAGACTCTAAAGGAGCATTGCTGATGCTCCTGCTGCTGCTCAGGACAGCAGTTCTGCTGTGAGCACACCCTACATCGTTCTGAGGGCTGGCACACTGACCCCAGGACACAGCCCAGACATTAACATTGCTGAGGATCCCTCTCTGTGCTGAAGTTTCCCCTTATTTCGGGAGAATAAGGGGAGCTCTTTTATTTCTATCATGGAAATGTTGCAAAGATCTTGAAAATTTCTTCTACTATTGTTGAAGCACATATTACCCATGCTGTGCACAAAGCGTGATAGGAAAAAAACAAAAGTTACTCTTGATTATGCTCACTAACAGACCCAACTAAGGTTGTATTGCATTTCCCAGTTTTCACATTCTTAACCTTGCAAGTCTTCAACTCTCATAATGCTGTTTGAGGTTTAAAATATTGGTATTCTTATTCTCTGATTAACAAGGGATCAAGATAAGCATCAAGCATGGTACTGACTATGCAGAGATCCCACAATCCACCAAATAAGAATCTGTCTGGCATAGACTGCACCTGCATTGCAGACAACAGACTGCAGAAACAGACAAAGGCTAAATCTTTTCCATCATTTTTGATGCAGATTCATAAGAGGTTTTTTTAATTGTAGCATATTAAATAATCTCATTTTAACAGAAAGACAAAGTGGACCAAGACATGCACAGGCATTTGCAATTTCAAGTCAAAGATTCAGCATCCAGTTATTAGCAGGTGGCCAAAGGAAGAAAGATTATGCAATTACTTTTTTGGTCACATGCAGTCATGCAAACAAGGAGACTAGGTACTCCTCTGCTAGCTTTTATTAGCATTTTCATTATAAAATCCCATTAGGAGGTTCCTGCATCATCTTTGAAAATCTTGGTACACAGGACAGAGTAAGAACTTTGAGGGTGTTTACTTATTATCCCACCCAAATTAATCTTCTCTGGAATACACCTTGATAATGAGTCATAATGCTCAAATTTTTTTCCTTCCTTAGGAAAACAAGCTACCCTTTAATTAAAATGATGACAGACACAATTGGACACTGTAAAGTGTAAACTACTTGACGTAAAAATCACATTAAACTTTTTTCCTCCTTTCCATTTTGAAGCAGAACATACTAATGTTGCCTGCCACATCACTGATTCTTAACCTAATTAATCTTTGAAATTGAATCAAAATATTGATACCTGATAGTCTACTATATCTAAATGGGATATACTGAGAAGTGTCAAATTAAAATACAATAGCAGGTGTTGTTAAACAAACTCTGCTCCTGTATGTTTAGCTTCCTGGTACCTGCACAAGTACATATAGAAAGAACAACCATCATAACCAGTTATGTTATAAACTCACTTGATCTTACAAGTCCAGTAACACTGAGAAGTGTTAAAGATTCATTGGAGCACATCCTCTGCTAGGAAGCAGCAATACACCAGTCCCCAGTAAATAACTCAATTAGGAACTATTCAGTATGAGACCACACTGGCTGTAGAATGGCAGCAGGTTGACTGCCATGATGTTACAACAGCCTCATAAACCATAAATACACAATGGCTCAGAAAAATAAACAACAAAACAAAGAAAACTTTGTTTTTGAAGTCATAATATGATTCAAGCTTCATTTCAAGTTCATTTTACTTTGCTGTCCTGACCCGAATGCTGCCATTTCTGCTGCTGTTATTCAGTGCCTGTAGTAAGTAGTTACACAGTCTTCCTTTGCACACAAGACTTACCTGAGTCTTAGGGATCACTTTCCCTGCCACACAGGTGCAAGTAGCGGATACTATAACAGAGCAGACTGGCTTTGAGCCTTGCTTGCAGGAGGAGCCTGAGAGACTCTCTCAGTGTGAATCAGTGTGCTCTAGGAGACAAGATTAACCCACCTCACATGCAAAATGACTGACTGAGCTGCAGGTGTGCCCCATACTTTGAGCACTGGCATGTCTGCACCTAACAGTTTGCCAGCAGAAAGCAGAGAGCAATGACAAACTGCCAGGTCTATTTCAGAATCACAGCATCTCACCAATACCACAACACATCATCCTGTCACACAGAAATTTACCTGGTGTAGAAAACTGTGAACCAAGGTGCATAACTATGCAGGGCCTGCATTCTTCCACAAAGAAAGTGCATTTCACCTGTTTGTAAACTGAAACCTATTTAATGCCATTTCTGTGTTCAACACAATCTCAGGACGTTTTAAAACTTGTGAAACATTTATGTTTTGGTTGCATATGGCTATGTAATTGAAAAACATGTAGGTATGTAAAGTGAGGTAAAAAGGACTTCAACTGTCTAAAGCTGCTGCTTGTACTCATGTCTAGCTACTGCTCCCTCTTAAATACCTTATTATAAATGTTTAATAACCAAAAAAAGTTGTTGGCAATAAAAAAAGTTTTATTGAGTAATTTCTGAGGAGTGAAGTTTTAACAGTGTTTTCCTAACAGGTTAACTTGCTCATATTCAAACAGTCATCAATAATGTAAACAGCACAGCTGTAACATGCCCCATTGTGTATTGGCATCACCTGTCATTACAAGAGCTGTCTGGTAGTTCAGCAGCAGCAAATTGTTAAGGTACCAATATCGATAAGCAACAGACTGGGGCTGCACTGATATAGTTAGATTGGTTTACAAGGCTTCTATTTTTACAAGCCTTGGAAGCTCAGGTTGTCTAATGAATTTTTAACATGTCAATTAATATGTTTATAGAAAGCAATGTCAGCTTTAGCTAATACATCAGAAGAATCACAGTTGCACGTAAAATGTAGAATGTGTTAAAGCTCTAAGCTTCACATTTGAGAAATTGAAAAGAATTATTGCACATGATCTGAGGACAGCAAGCACTCAGAAAGGAAAAATAAAAAATGTGTAGGTTAATGGGCATGATTAATCACTCTGGGAAATATTAGCATAATTTCATGGAACGCAATGTATTGCAGGGCATCAGAAAAAAAAGATTTTATTTGTGGTAAACAGAGTAAGACCCTCATTCCCTAGCACCAAAGATACCTCATAGCAGAACAAATTACCAAGTATTTTGTTATTTTTACCAATATACTACCAATAATATAAATTAAGCAATGCTCACTTGATAACATTCAGTGCCCTCACTGAAAGTGACTGTGTTAGAATACCAGCTGCTCTTTGGCAGCACTTTCTCCAACAATATACAATGACGTCAAATGACTGCACAGTGCAGAGACAATTTTTGCCATAATTACCCTGCTTGCTTTGTGCATTACATAAAGTCAGAAAACATGTTAATTTTGTGAAAAAAAAATTTGAAAAATCCTTAGGACACAAGTTTTCAAAAAGTTTTAGATGTTTTGGTTTTAAAACATTGGCCTTTGTTAAATAATGAAAACCATAAACTTCCTATTGTAAGATCATGCATGCTCTGTGAAACTGCAGTAAAAAGACAAATTTTACATTTGAAAAGAACCTGTACCTTTTTCACATGTAGAGAAAATAACAACAGGAAATAGCCCTTCAATCAGCATTTGAGCTGCATCTGTAGTTAGGCAAGCAGAGTGTGTGGTGAAAATCTAGTAACCTATGCAGCCAGAGGGATGTGACAGTCACATAGGAGAGTGAAGTTCCTGTAATTCTTTCAACTCTGTACATTCATCAGCCTGAGAATAAAATATCCAAGTGCATTCTATGGATCTAGGGAAATTGCTCCTTTGTTAACTGAGGTATTATGACATTTAACGTCTGCCTCTACCTTCCCTGCATCAGAGGTAATTGAGGATCACATAAGATACAATATTCACAATTGTATCTTGATGGGTGACATATATTAAGTACTACAATTTTCTGAATGCAATGCAAAAGTTACAGAACCAAAATATTTATCTGCTGCAAGTTGTCATTCAAGGAATTCCAAAGGGCTTAAGGCATACTGCAAAGAGCAGAATTTCAGAAAGCAAGCTATTCAGACTGCAAAGCCATCTTTTCTTCCCATTAACTACAGATGACCTGAGCTTTGCAGGGTATTTCAGCACACTAGAGAGCACCTTGCACTCCAGTTCTGTACTCTGTTACATCCCAACACAGCCTGAGGAATGCTTTGAGATTTGAGACGACCACAACTGAACCATATGCTCATTTTGAAAATAACAGGAATGCCCCTGAATCTCATAAATTCTCAAACTCAGAGAGCAAATATTCTCAAACCACAATCCCTTGTGATAACCTGAAGAGAAAAATTTGCAAGAGCTGTAAAACATCTGTTATGTTTTATGCAGTAATCCTCATTGCTGTTCAAAATCTTAGGACTTCCAGAGCTAATTAACTAACAAGCCTATTCTCCCCCAAAAGATTATCTTCCACAAGGCCTTTTGCTGCTTTTACACATACTTATCCCCGAGCAACTGCACTCAAGGAAGAAGATAGCCTCTCTAGTAAAACTTAGTGAGGAAATCCAAAAGATAAAAAAAAAAAAAAAAAAATGCAAACAGCGAAGAACAATCAGTTAAGAGAAATAGGTGCTGGTGTGAGTATACTGATCCCTTGTAAGAGTGTGTGCAGTGCAGAGGGAGCACAGGAGGGATGGACAGCTCCCATTAGTACAGGAAGAGACAAGTCAGCTCAGTATCATAACACCTACTGGTTTTTGTTAATATTTTTAGGTTTAATCAAGCATCCACTATATAATTCACTGGGAAAAAAAATAAAAAGTAAGACCTTGATAAATGAGTGAAAATGCCTTGTAAACAGGACAGTTTCCTTCCTAAACAAAACAAATTGAAAGCCAAACAACTGGGAAAAAAAAAAAAAAACAAAACAAAGAAATTATTATTAATGTGACCAGTGTCATCACTACTAGTTTATCTTCCACCTTCAGATTTCACACAAGCATATCAATTCCCCATCCACTGGAAAAGGTCTGAGGTACAGAAAACCCATTTGGCAAGACCAAACACCAGAAAAATTTTGCAGCTATAGAGGAATACCCTAAAAACAAAGCAGAAGAAAAACACCGTCCCTCCCCTTAACCAGTCTACTAAGCTGGTGAACCGAAAGGAGTTCAAGATTGAGTAGGAGTAGCAAGATTGCTTCTTTGGAGAAGGAGAAGCAGCATAACCCACTCACAGCAATCTAGTGTGAGCTCTGGACTACACAAAGAGACACCTTTTCCTTGTTTTCAGAGCTGCACTAACCGGGCAGAGGGTGGCTGCATCCACTGGAGAGCACAATGCTGCCACGAGAGGCAGAAACTTCCAAGAAGCTGCTAAATCCAGGAGCCTGGGCATCTCACCATTGCCTCTCGTTCTGGACCTGCAGCAGCGGTGCTTCATCCACGCCTGCTGCAATCACACAGGTGCATCCCAGTGACTTCAAGGTTTTACACTGGGTTTCATGTTACATTTTGTTCCAATAAGAAAACAGAGGTTCTTGATAGCAAGAGGGCTTCTTTGGCATCTCGTTTTTATATTTTGTCCAAGGCAGCAATAAAGCAGCAGCAGAGAGTAAGGAAATAAAATTATCATCTCCCTCCTCCCATAACTAGTAGTTAGCTGCACTTAAATTGGGATTTGAAGACTTATTGAAACTTCTGAGGGCTCACAGTGCCACCCTTCTCTAACTTTTCCATTTATAGATTTCCCACTCAAGTTTAACAATACAGATCTAATACCAAGCTCATTACCTTTGAAACCCATGAAAAGAGTTCCCAAGTTTGATCAGGGGTCAAAAACAAGAGAAAACAAACCTAAGCCTTCACACATGCATGAATATTCTGACAACTCCCCTGAAACAAGGGCATTTCTTGCCTGTAGCTGCAGAAAATACAATCTTGTACCTAACGCTCCTCTGCATATTTTGAAACAGTGTCACCGGGACATGACCATTTTAAGCACACCATCACCGTCCACGGGCTTGCGACGCAAAGCACTTACACTCACCACGCGTAATTAGCTCATCAAGGATGACTCCTTCATGTTGGTTAATTCCTCCTTTGCTGAAGAAATTTTACTTTGCCGAAGTCGTCGGGATTTAAAAAACAAGAAAGCCGAGCAGTGCTCAGGCAACTACTTCTTTTTAAAAAGTCACTCCGTGTGCCAGGAAAGCATCGCTCGGTCCAGCCCCGGAGCAGGAGCCCCGCACCTTTCCCACGTAACAAAAATCGTTACGCAAATCCCAGGCGCTGCCGAAGCCCCTGACCTATTTAGAGACGCGCTTTATCCTCTCCGCAAACAAGCGATGCTGCGGAGACGCCGCTAAGCCCCCGGCAGCGCGCACCCCGCCCGGGCAAGAGGCACCCCGGGACCCCGCTACCTGCGGCTCCGGCCGCCAAACTTCGCCCCGCGGCGGCCGCGGACCGGGCGGGCTGCCCCGGGGCTCCGGCTGCGCATCCCCGGCTCGCCCCGCGCCGTGACACTGAGCGAGGTCCCCGCCGGGACCCCCGCGCCGCCCCGCTCACCTCGGCAGCCGCCCGCAGGGAAGGAGGGAGCGGCGCGGCACCGGCGGGCGCCGCAGCCCCGCTCCTGCCGGACCGCGGCGAGCGCGGCGCAACTCCGCCGGAGCCCCGCGGTTCTGCCGAGGCGTCCGTTCTTCTGTATATCTGTCTGTTTATCTGTCCGTCTGTGTGTCCGTCCGTCCGTGCCCGGTCCCCGCCCCGCCCGCGGGCTCAGGTGGGGCGGGGGCCGGGGTCGGCACGCGGGCGGAGCCTGCGCGCTCGCGCCGGGGGCGGGGCGGCTCCGCACCTGTGGCGGCGGCCGGGCCCGTGAGGGGAGCGGAGAGGAGAGGAAAGGAGCGGCGGCCGGGCCCGGGATGGGAGCGGAGCGGAGAGGAGAGGAAAGGAAAGGAGCGGCGGCCGGGCCCGGGATGGGAGCGGAGCCCCGGCGGCTCCGGCTGGAGCGAGCGGGGCTGGAGGCGTTCTCCGGCAGCCCAGCCGGTCTGCGAGCCCAGCGCCGGCCGGGCGCGGTCACCCCCGTGTGCCCGGAGACAGCACAGCCGCGTCCCGGCGGCGACAGCAGAGAAACAATCCCCGAACACCCAAGCTGGAACAGCTCCTGCTTTCCTTAGTCCTTCAGTTTCTGGTCGTCAGGGGTTGCTCTTCGTTCCCAAATTCACACAAACCTGTAGCCAGCCTCCCAGCCCTCCGGCTTTGCCCGCCTGCCTGTCAGGGCTTCAAATCAACAGCCACTACTCCTCAGCTCTGTTCTGTAAAGTGTAAAACTGTGTCCTTAATACAAACATTACACTTGAAAATATCAGGTTTTGCAAGTACTTAAGAGAAAAATAATAATGATAATGGTGGGAACATCAAAATCAATGCAAGCTTCAGTATAAGAAAATTCGCAGCATTTTAATAATTTGAGTTAGCTTTTATAGTTTGAGCACTGCTCCTGGAGAACGTGGTTCAAATAGAGGGAATCCTACAGTATTTAGTTTGTTATTCTTCTGCAGGAAGGAAAACAAGAACATTTAACACTGGAGAAAAACTTGCTGAACTTTAATTTCAGCTTTTGGAGAAGAGCAGTGATACTTAATACTATTAAGAATTGCATCAGACCTTGTTTACAGTTTTATATTCAGTAAGTTCTTTTAGAACTTAGGACAGGAAATTCTGAGAGTTTGAATTAATCATCCCATAAAAATATGAATATAGCCCTTCTTCTGGTGTTTTACCTACCACAAACTTCTTGCTCAGTAGAAATCTGAACTTTAAAGCAGACCTAAGTGTTTTTGAAAGAGTTACTGGTCTCCTACAGAGAGAAAGAGCAGCTGAAAATAGGACACTTTTTTTCCCCCCCAGAAGTCCTGATTTTGTCTGAATCTGTAGCAGCAGAATAGATGGCACAGTAGGAAAAATCCACTACTGAAACTGAGAATGTTGGACCAGTGGTAGAGGAATTTTGAATGTACACATCTACTTCAGCAGCAAACAACAACAACAAAATTACCCAGAGAGGGTTTGGGGTCAGTCAGATTATAAATGGATGAAATTGATTATCTTGAAAAGGTACATACATGTATGATTGTGCACTAGTAATATCCAAAATTTTTATATTTTATTATCTTTTGCCTATTTTTAACCCTTTTCAAGACAAACTTGCACTAAACTAGCACCACGGTCTCCAAAACACATTCAGAAATCTCAAAATAATTCTGACTGGAAAAAAACTCAGCGACTTTCTCATCATAGCTAACCTTCAAGTTGTATTCTAAAGAACTAAGAATATTGCATCCGGGCAGTATTATTTTATTTATGTAAGCAGCTGTTGTAGTTGCCACAGAGATGTTATTCAATCTTTAACAGAAAGGTGGTCTGCAAATGACCATTCACTGTATTTGCTGTTAATATGAAAATATATAAGAACCCCTGTGAATACTGTAACATTCTTCAGAACAAGTACATTTCTGTTCAGTGGCTCACGATTAAAAAAATAAAATATTTCAGTGAATTCTAACCATCAGCTTCCTACAGAGAGATGTAATGGGGGGGGGGTGACAATTGTATATGGTTTCAAACACTTGATGCAAAAGTATGTCTTGGGTCTGTTCTCATCAGAAACAGCAAAATTCAACCCACAATTGTATACATCTTTATGATGCATTTTGCAGCTGTCTTCCACAGTGCAACTCACCATTCTTGACTTGGGCTCCCTATCAAATCCTGCAGTCCATAAGATTGTATAAGAGTGAAGGGTGGAAAATTTTAAATGCCTAAAGTGGTCTGTATTATCAACATGTCACATTTCATCTCTATAAATGCTGAAAGCACATTAGAAGTTATAAAATTATAGAATAGTTGTAGAATATCAAAACAACTTCAAAAGTGATGTGAGCAACAGACCATTTAGCCTGGGAGATCTTATAAGGAGATAACAGGTCTGTAAATTCAGAGGGACCTATTGGAAAGGAGAGGCTGCTACTGGAAATCTGCATAAAAACATATAAAACCAGACTGAGGTTGGATCTTACCCTAAGTAAGAATATGCAGACTAAAAAGACATGCTGAGTATGAATTAGAATTGCATTTTATCACTTTTTTCCCAGAACTTTATATTTGGCTCTACCAAACCAAACTTGGATGACTTTTCTAAAATATCTGTCACTGAACCTAGGTTTAATGTGACACAAGTTTGTTTGTAGATGCATGCAACCCAACAACAATTCAGGATGCCCCAAGAGCTAGGATGTTGTCACCTTATTGTAAATCTTCCATACCTTCTGGGTGATTTCTCATGGGCATCTCCTCACAGCACAGCCAACAAACTCCAGCTCTCTCCTCACCCAACTAACCCACTCTTTTGTAGCACTTTTCTTACTGGACACAGCTGTATCCTATTAAGGGCAGGCCTGTTCCTAATCTTTGGTGATTAGTACAGCTGCAACTCCTCAGGTGTGAGACTACCTTCTGCACTATCTTTATTTTCTTACATTCTATCCCTCCACACTGGGAAATAGTTTCTACAAAAGGCAACAGTAATATTACATCTGGGTGATATTAAATATCATTTTATGAGGAGAGGTCACCACTGGCAGGCCTTAAGCAATGCTCACATTCATGACTCACCCTCTAAGAGACAGTGCCAGAAATCTTCTCTGTCCTCAGGAAACTCATGTGTTCTCCACATTAAGCTATTTTTTATATATATGAAAGGCCTACTACTTATTTTGAGGAAGACTTCCTTCTTGTTTGACTGGTGTACCTTTTTTGAGAATTAAGGCTCA
Organism: Agelaius tricolor; assembly: GCF_023055355.1. Taxonomy (NCBI): domain Eukaryota; kingdom Metazoa; phylum Chordata; class Aves; order Passeriformes; family Icteridae; genus Agelaius; species Agelaius tricolor. Next base: position 12,897,867 of record NW_027269270.1, on the reverse strand, counting down.
GTAATGTTTTACTGTCATCCATTTCAAAAATATCTGCCTCCAAGCACCACAGGTGCTTGAGGTATGACTACAGAGTTCTTGTTTGTTTTTTTTGTTGTCTATGCAAAATATGAAAATAGTATCCTAATGCTCCAAATGTTGATTTACCTTTTTGGTGATCCCATATGGCAAATAATGCAAGAAATAACAACAAAAACAAATACTTTCAAGGTGTGTTACACAAGTATCCCTCTGTGGAAATAAACCAAGCATTTCCAGGACTTCTTTTCATCTGGTTTCTCCAGTAGTAAACTATTAAATGTTAGCTTTGCTGAGCAGTGTTTCAGTAAAAGACACTTCAGAAACTGGGAGACCAGATCTAGGCACAGAAACTACTGTAGGTACAGTAATTTCAGTATTTCCCCTCCATTAAGTACCAATGCTTTCAATGCTTTTAATAACGAGAGATGTTTCTAAGTGATTATCTGGACACATCTTCTTTCCCAGAGTAGTTACCCCAGATTCTCTAAAGTCAGATTGGCTTTAAGCAAATATGGGCAGCCTTCTGTGTTTGCTTGGCACTCTACCCATTCTAAGACAGTAATAGCCTTGTCACCATGTACATGAAAAGAAGGAATCAGAGAGGTGTTTAGTTTTGTGTTGTTTTTTCTTTTTTTTTTTTCCTGAAGAGATCCATTCATTTCCATAGTCTTCAAAATTAAGGCCTAATTTTGAAGCAGAATTTAAATAAAACACAGCTAAAAATCTTACTTTTATGCATGGAAAAAGTATGGTGAAGAAATGGTGACTGAATTAAGACCTTCAGTGCCTGAATCCATGTCCCAGTCCCTTACCAAATGAAGATTTTGGTATTTGCTCATAAACTCTCTTCAAAAGACCTAGTTTGAGTTTTTCCCACTGGTATGCAATTCCTTGTTTGTCACCTGTTCATTTGGGAATTTTGGTTTGTTTTTTTACAATAAAGAGTTGTTTCTGGATCGAGTATTTTTTTTATGACTTTAGAAACTTTATGGATTCCCTTACTGAATTTGAAATTCACATCTGTATGCATGTCTTGAGTTTTGGTTCCTCTAAGGAAATCTGACATTTTATAACCAGATAACTTATATGCCTGTACATTTTCCAGCTTCCCTGCTACTGCCTCTGGGGAAACAATCCTAGATTTAGCAGATCTCCATCTGCCTCCCCTGTATAAAAAGACAAAGCAACTACTTATCCAACCTGCTACTTGCTAACCACTCTATTTTTTAAGGAGGACAGTGATCTGGGTTTTTATTCTTTTTTTACCTTGCATCTATATTTGATGGAGTTACTTGAGATGCTTTTTGAAATTTGCTATTAACTTCTATTGCTCTTTATTTTTGTCCACACATTTCAAATTTCCTGGGGTTTTTAAAGTGTGTTTGAGCATCTCACTTGACTTCTTAATGGCTCAAATTTATCCCTTTTTTTAAACTTGTGTCTGCTAGCTATATTTAGAATGCTCAGTACCAGATGGGAAGGGTTGCCTATAAATTATCTGCATTATTCCAAATTATTTGATAAGTTTGTTCATAAAGTATACATATATAAATATCTGCCAATCATTCGATCTTACATAACTATGCTATTTGTACTTTGTGACAGAGCAGTTCATTCCTGTGATAGTATTTCTATTTCCTGATTGCGTGTTGAGAAAAATTACTTGGACTTAGATTGTAAGCTGTTTGGCACAAGGAATTTTCTTTATTATCTACATCATATTCAGAGAACCACATCTCTAAGTTGTGATTAGAGTTGTATGTGCACTGTTATCATAATCAACAAATAGATGAACCAGAAACATATATGAATACTTCTTCACAAATGTATTGTCATTTCTATGCTCACAGTTATTTTCAAAGATATTTGTGAACATATGTTTGTTTCATACTAAGAAAAAAACATATTGAAAGTTGCAGTCAGCAATAAATATTTCTGTTTTATGAAATTACATTTGTCTGTACTTCATTTCTTTCCCAGCTATGTTAAATGTTTTTATTTTTTGTAGGATATTCTTGCTTTGAGAAACTGAAGCAGAAAAAAAGTGATCTAAAGAAAAACATACGACATCTTTCCAAGCACTAGAAAAGCTGCTAAACCCTTCCTTTCAGTCACAATCTGTTCCAAGACTGAGAGCTCACTGGTACATCAGTGCTATCCTGCCCCCTGAGAATATCAGCTTCACAGATAACATGGAGGACTACTTCTCTGTATAACCAATTTACTGTGAATGCTGGAAACACTGGAGATTTCTTAATTTAGAGGATAAATAATTCAAACAACAGGGGAAATCTTTGCAAAACAGTGTATGATTTTTAAAATTCTAATTCTTTCCAAGGAACAAGATAGTTCTTAAACAGGAAAGAGCAACCATGTAAAGCAAGTACGTCAGTAACACAGGACTTAAGTTGAAAACTGGCAGAGGGAACATCTGAAAACCTCCTGGTAAAGTACCCATGTAGGCTAGCCAGATGGCATGCTATTTGTTTTCACTACTTCATTTAACATAGAAACAAACTGTTCTTCAGCTGAAAAACAAAACCAATTAGAATATTTCCTTTCCTCACTGCTCCTAAACATGAGTCCATTAAAAATCACCAGGGGTTTCCAGATAAGAACTATGCAGTATCTCTTTAAAGTACAGGTGAAAGATCAGTCACCTCCTGAGTTCCCATCTGTTTTATAAAATGATACTGCATGGCAGTATTATATATATATATAAAATATCCTGCACAGCATAGGAGATGAGGAATTGTGAGAAGGGTAGTATAAGACATTTGAGCTAATGCATTTGTTATTTTGGTGTCGCTGAATAAAAAGCAAGGATACTTACATATTGAAAAATTTTATATTTATATAAAAATGGTGCAACAAACTACAATTCCAAGAAATTCAGATTTGAAAAGATAATTTTTTTGGCTAAGGGCAGCCTCTTCTCCCTCAGATTTGCCACTTCAAGGACAGACAAGAAGCCAAGCATATGCAGCATAATTTTGGCAGTTTTCCCCTGATGGAAAACTATGAAATACAAAATCCAGTATAAGTGCTAGTGGTTTAGATCACATGGAAACTAGTCATCTTCTATCTTGGGCTGTGGATTGAAAAAGGTACCAAGGATAACTATAATCTTTTATTCTTTTTATAGACAAAGCTTACCTTGTAAAAGTTAGTGTGGAGTCAAATAAAAAGGGTGGTGGTGGAAGGCACTTTACAACTTCAAGACCTTCTCTGAACAACGAGAATCAAACAAAGCATTACAAAAATGCATTGTGTCCTTGATTGCAAGCACTTGAATTAATGCTATTCAGTATGAAATCTCAATGCCTCATCCAGAATTATAAAATAAATAATAGCCCTTGTAATTGGTCCCCAAGGGGAATTACCCTTGTGACAGCAAGAAGAGGATTTGGCTCCAACTGCAGCTCTGTCTTAAACAAGACTAGGGCGAGTTTGGCAAGCCAGGTGACACGAGCTATCTGTTCCACTGAGCTGGTACAGCATGCCATGAAACCAGCCTGGAAGCAGACACTTCTGTTAGATCCTTTATGCTGGTATTGCAGCATATTTCACTGTAGGAGGGCAGCACAAGAGCATTTATTGGAAAGGATAAATGTATACATGTCAGCTCTACACTAAACTTGTACTAGCAATACCTGTGTGATTGGACAATGTGGGCCAGTTATGGAAATTTATAAGTGACAACAGTTTTATTTGTTTGATGTTTTTCCCTCCACCAGCAGAGAGACAGCATTCCCTCTCATATGGAAACATTTCCTTTTCCATACTAAAACTTTTTCCCCCTTTTCTGTCAAAAGATAATTCAGAAAAATACAGGACAAAATGCAAATCAACTGAAATAGTGACAAAACTTGAATGGAGATCAGTTGTAAGACTATTTAAAGGACAAGTTGCAGCTGTGCTTAATTTCAGCAGAAATGTGAGAAATTGCATCAATAGGGTGGATGCCTCTTGACACACTGGATGAGTCACAGAAATCAGTCTGCAGGCACAGTAATTGGACACCTTCTAGAGCAGGCTTGTGCCACTGGAACAGCACAGGAGGAGAAACAAACAGAACACAAGATTTAGATCATTCTGGTTTCTTACTTTCAGTGGAGTTTTATGCCTGCATACACATATACATTTGAGCTGCAGGAAGTTACTTCTGCTTAACTAGTAGGAGGGAGGGATATATCATGTGGATATACCATTTTTTAAATACACAGGGATTTCATGCATAGTGTTGAAATTGAGTAAAATTGGTAAAAGAGTAATATTGTGATTACTAAATTGTAGTTGGCAGGTAACACCATAAAGTAACTTTGGGAAACTCAAGTTCACCAACTTGACTGCTTTTTTTTTAAACTTGACTCATTTTAAAGATTAATTTTAATATGCAGCACAGTCATTTATATATTTTATATATTTTAAATACCCAGCACAATGTATAATTAAATAGCTGCTTATTAAATATACAACTCCTCAGCCTTAAAAAAATTACAGCCCTACAATAACTGTATTTGCCACTGAAACACACAACAATTTAAAAATATTTATTCTTTCCTTAGATTGTTTGGATGGTTAGTCTACATTAAGATTTGGGGACAGGAATAATATAAATTATATAAAAACTTAATTTCTACTTCTGATTTTCTTAGGGTTTATAACTCAACTGAAAAAAGTTGGGTTTTTTCCCTAGTACATTTTCATTCATTAGTTTACTCTCCATTCTCTCAAAAAAAGACAGCAATAGATAGAGCTTAATTATATACTAAATAGATCAAAAGCTGCCTCCATATGATTGCACAGTCCTAGAAAAAGAACAGTCACTAAAATAGTATCCTGAAAGCAAAATTGCATCTGGTGTAACCACAGAGAAGCAAATCAAACCTCATGTGCAATGTAAAAAGTGCACTACTACCATGAGATCTGCCTTCTCACTCTGAGGAGGTTTAGCACGTACTGAAAAAGAGTAGCTTCAGCAATGGCAAAAGAAAGAGCAGAACAGGAAGATCTCAGAAGAGAATTGCTTAGGCTACAGTTGCAAAAAACCATCTGCACCTAGCCTTATACTGGTGGGTTTGTTAGCACACCAAGCTCCTCAGAGAGCAGAGGGAAGGTGGCTCTGCGAAACCTTTCCAAAGGCTGTGGGAGATGGGACTGAGCCACCCTTGAGGGCAGAATCTCTGCAGGGCAGGCAGGCCTGAGGCACTGCTTTATAACAGTGCCAGGCTCTGTGCTCCTCAGAACTAGTGAAAAATACATTGGGAGGCCTCTGCTGGCTGCAGAATGAGTTTGTCTCCTGGGTGTTGTACGAATGGCAGGCTGAAAGGAAACACAGCAGCAGTCCCATGGATAACAATAAGGCAGAGGGATCTCTGGGGCCTGTTCAAGGTATAGTATAGGTTTGGGGGGATATGCAGATTTTGGTAGTAAATTTGCTGCCTGTGCCAAAAGGGAGACGGAAGTTCCCCTTGAGCTCCTACCATGCCCATTTGATGGAAGCTCCAAGGGGAACACTAATGAATACTCTGCACTCCACACAGATAAGAGAATGCTTCAGTGTGCAGATGCACATTTATCTACACAACAACAAATCCACTTTATATATTAGGGAGGTTTTATCAAATTTGGTCTGCTCTGTAATTATGTTGAGAAATGAATTGGGTTGAATTTAAATGAGTTAAGGTAATGAGCTATTAACCTAGAGGATCTTTATCAAATGATTCGTGTGCATTCAATCTTTCCCTCTTCCCTCCAACTCAATTGTAAAGGTGAAATGAAAGACTAAGTTGATCAGGACATCAGCAGCAGTCACAGCTACAGCAGCATTCAGCAGAAATGAAAAACAACGTTCCTTATACTAAACTATGCAGGTATATTAAAGCAGTAGGATTTTTTTTTATTATTATTTTTTTCTTTTTACATTTGCACATTGTACATGTACATGCATGGGCAAATAGGAAAGAATGGAAAGAATCAAGACAATGGGTAGTCTCACTTTTTTATAACAAGAAATCCCTGCTGGAAAGAACCACAGAAACAAATGAATTAATTCTGGGTTCAGAATGAGAGGAAGACTAAGTGATGCACTGCCCAGATCTCCACCTACACGAAGTCCCTATCTCTCACAATTTTTAGCTCATTAGGGGCAAATTTTCTTTCTTCTTTTTTTCTTCTTTTTCCAAGAAAACACACAGGAAATCACCTGTTTTGAAAATATGTGGGAATCTGGCAACTGCATGGCAGAGACAGGTTGCTGTGTCTCCACAAAGGAAATGATGCATGACAAGATTGTCTCCTCCGCCAGCCATCATCCTACAAAACCATACACGCTCCACCAATTCCCTCTGGAGCTTAAAACCCTCAAGACAGCAACCATAGTGGGGAGATGGGCTCTCCCTAAGAACTTGCATTCATTCTTTCTTTGCAGTAGAATGAGGGACTCTAAACGAGCAAGAAAAAAAATTTCACGAGAACTCTGCAGCTTTGTCACTCACTGCTTTCAATTCTGAGCAGAGAAGGGATCAAAGGCTCTGCAGAACAGATCGGGGAGACAAAGCCAACCCTGGCTGTCCAGCTCTAAGCTCCTCTTATTGACTGTGCTCAAAAAGCGTGCATGTAACCCAAAGAGAGCACGTTTCATGCAGCCTTGTCTCAGCAAGGAAACCAACCAGGAGAGTGTTCCCTGTGCCTGTACGGAGCCTGTGCCAGCCTCCCGGGGGTGCGTGCTCTCCGCAGGGCTGCCCCAGGTAGGAGCTGGGCAGGATGCTCGGCTCCAGCTCCGGCTGTTTCTGGCCCTTCTTCCCAGCAGCAGCTTCCCCCGGCTGCAGCTCGGTCCCCCGGCCCTGCCATGGCTCGCATCGGCCGGAGGGCGCACGGAGGGGCTGCTCCAGCGCTCACGGCAGGAGGCAGGGCAGGCCAAGGAGCCCTGCCGTGCTCTCCAGCCTTTGTGCGTGTGACATCCTCCCCGTGTCTTGGCACCCGGGTAACACATGGACTGATAAATCCACCGGGAGTGATGCTGTCTTCACACTTCCTCCTGCTTTTGTCACCTGCCACAGCAAGTCGGGGACACAGCAGCCCTGTAACGTCTATCCATGATTGAACTAAGCAGTTCAAGAGATTACGATCGTTTTTAATAAGTAAAATGTTTTCTTTCACTGGGTTTTTTTGGTCCTTGGCATGAAACAAATTAAACTCAAGCTGTTCCTCAAGTAATTTCAAATGAAGCTGCTCAACCACCTGGACTCGCAACATTTTTCACACTCATTCTCTTTATCTTACTCATTTCCTCTCCATTTAAATACATTTTAAAATGTATTTGAACTAAAGTCCTTGAATTATCCTTTTGGAAAGATTTTCATCTTTTCTTTGGCAATTTAATCCTTTAATTCAAGTAGTCAGTTGTATATCAAAAGTCTTTAGGGAAATGATTGACCTAATTTTTAGATATGTGATAGATATTCAGTCAAAAGTAAAAGTATTAACTTAAATGCAATTAAAATTATAGGAATCTACTTGGAATAATCTGATTTGTCTGGACTTTCAAAAAGCCTGTAATAAGTCCTGCATAAGAAGCTATTAAAAAAGCAGCCAGTTGTGAGGTAAGAGATCAGTGATTTGGGACGTGGTGCTAGACAGCTTACACAGACGTGGTCAATATTCTGTGTGGCAAAAGGTTAGCACTGAAACAGTCCCAAACCCATGCTCTAGCACTGTATAGTGCAGCAAGCTGCCACTCAGCTTACTTGAAACAAAAGTGAACAGAAAAGGAAAGAACTTGAATTAATTGAAAGCACAAAACATTGACAGCTAAAAGTCTCTGTTGAAAAGAACAGAGTAATGGACACTAGAAGAAATCTTGTGAATTATTCATACAAGTTTGGTGTACAACTTGTAGAAGAAAGATCAGAGCATCACTGTGGACAGCTCAGTGGCTGTCAAGAAGCAAGCGTTATTTGGAACAGGCTGTTCCAAAGCATAAGGAAAAGCAAAAAAACAACCCAACAAACACAAAACAGAAAATACAATGACATTTTGAAAATTAGTGGTATGGTCCCATCAACAGGAATGCTGTGTTTGATGGCCCCAGAGAACAGTTTAGAATCACAGGGAAAAGTGTGAGAGAGAAAGGAGAGGCAATAAATATGATTATAGGCTGTGAAGGCTTTTCTTCTGAAGTGAAATGCTAAAGAAGTGTTTACAGAAGAAATGAATAGAAAAGCCCTTAGCCCTGAACACAGGCAATAATGAATATTATATGGAAGAGAAAATGAGCACTTCTATCTTTTAACAGGAAAAAACATTCAATGAAAATGAAAACAATACATTTAAAACATATTACAGCCTTTTTTCTTTCTGACAATTTCACAAGAATAGTTTACAAGGTTTGTGGAATCTTCTTCTGAAATGCTGATTGATAAGAAACTAAGTATTTCACATGCAATTCAGAACAATCAGGGGGAGCAGAAAGCTTATTAAGAAAATAAGAGGGGCCCTCCAGAGATGAGTTTCTCTATTCCCCCTTTAAATTATGATTATGAAAGGAGACTATAATGGTCTTCCATGAAAAAGAGACTGGACTTCTTAGGAACAGAGAATAAAATAAGACTAAGTGCAAGCCAACAGTAGGGTTAAAGTGCAAATTAAAGCTCTCACTCAAAACGAAGTTTCACAGACTGATGACAACTGCCATGCAACTAACCTTGAAGCTCACTCTCCCTTGACTAATGCATGATATACAGATCATAAAAACAATGACTCTTCATGCTGTATTTTCTTTATAAACCACAGTGAAACTGCAATTAAGGAAATGAAGCCTTCCTATAAATACTGTGAAACAAAGAAAGCCTTTGATTCTATGTGCAACCAAAATGAGGCAGACCTCGAGTTTTGGGTAGAAATCCTGTGCACTAAATCCAGCTTTGCTCTTTAGCACAGTGGTAATCAGAGGCACACAGACCACAGGATGCTCCACCCATCTTCCTGGCATCCCGAGGCAGAGCCTCATCTCGACATGCACAGTGCTCTAGTGAAGCTTCAGTTTCACTGACTCCTGGAAAGTAGAACTGCAGGTGTATAAAACCTCAGAATGTGACACCAAAATACAACACTAGCAATACCAGTTTTTTCAATCCCACCTTTTGAAGTGCCTGTCACGAGGTACTATCAAAATCTAGATATTTTTCCTCTTTGGTGGCACTATATTACACCATGTATCAGCAGAGAACCTCAGTTAATTTACCACACACCATTTTTTCTCCCAGTCAGATTTCACATCATCAAGACTATGAATATTTTACACTGTTAACAGGGTATAGAGGAAAAATAGTGTTTGCGAGCTATTCAGATAGCATGGTGATAAAGCTCATTACAGAGTAAAAATAGCTGAAATTTATTCCAATGAACTATATTAATTCACAAATACAACTAATTTTAAACCCTTGCATAACAAGAGAATGAAAATAGAAGACTGCTTGCAAGTGTGTGTCCTTATACATATGAGGAGAACTGAAATATACTTCTCCAGCACATCTGCACCCCTGTAAATAGAGAGCTAAAAATGAAGTGGGAGGGAAGAATTTCTTTGCAAAATAAAACAAACAAACCAACCCCGCATGCATGGGGATGGACTTAGCCTGAGGTTCCTTCCTCAAAGGACATGTCCTTCCCTGGCATGGCTGTAGCAAGGGGCCCATACTCACAGTTTCTCCTCACAGCCATAATCAGCAAATGCACACAATCCGCAGAAAATGATGGGCTGCAGAGCACTTGTGGATGACATCTCAAAGAATTCCTGGTTCAAACAAGTACAGAGATCAAAACAGCCTGATGCACTGTCTCTCTTTTACAAAGAAGGCTAACTAGGTTTTTTTTCTGTGCAGACAAGAGAGGACAGGAAGGAATAGAGTTGCAAAGGGGTTTTATTTTTCCCAAATCTGTATTTTCAGTTTCTCATTTCAATCACTGATTGAGTAAGTCACTTGGCTTCAATTTTTTCTTAAGCACTTTCATGTCCCATTTCTGGTGACTCATAATGAAGTGTATGGCAGAGCTGACCTTGTGAATCTAATCAAAGAACCAGAGCCTATGGAACAGAAATCCAACTTCAGGGCCTGAACAAAGGAAACATATTCATTAAAAGAGTGCCTTCCATTCCAGGTAGTCATCACTTAAGTCTTCCTTCCTCATGGGAAGCCACAAAGGCTGTCTGCACCCCCAGCAGTCTGGGGGTATTAGATTAATATGATCTAATACACCAACTTTTCAATTGCCTATTTCAACCCAAAAATTAACAGAACTTTCTATCCACCAGAAATCTCCCCTGAGACCTGTGAACTCAGCTTAACAAACAGACAGGACCACGAGAAGGCCACCTGAACCCTATCAGTTACTTAGCCCCCTTCTCAAGATGTACATACACACACCAGAATTGGGATATGAAATGCCATTTTTAAAAGGGAACGGAAAGATGTGACCATCTTTTCTTTAAGGAGGAACGCCTGGGGGATGGGAAGGGGAGGACAGTTTAAAAGAGATGTGTTGTCATGCATTTCTGTGAAGAAGGGTGTTTAAAGCTCCTAGCAGTCAGGAGTGGTGGTGTGAGAGGGAGGAGGGCATTCTCACTAGGACTGAAACAGCAGAGCACAAGATTGCTGTCAGCTACCTAACTGCCAGTGGAATCTTTCATCCTTCAACACTGCTGGACTGCACTATTTTTTCCAGTTTCTTCTAATTTATCAAACGAAAAACTGGGACATATCACGATTTCCCATAAAGACATTCACTTATAACTGAAAACCAGGAAGAGGATGAAGGAGGAAAGTATTTGCAAAAGAACTTTGGTGTAATGAAGTTATTCCCTCTGGGCTCTCTCTATAGCCAACCAAGAGAGGCTCTTTCAGTTCATTGTATGCGGAGGGGTTCTCTGTTTATGACCCCCTAAAGCAGCCATGGCAGATGAGGCACAGGGTTCAAGCAGCCATTGTGGATCCTCAGTGTGCAGGAACAGCTGCCCAGACCTCCTGCTTATCTTACTTGAGATGTTAGTACAGCAACAATCAGCAAAATGCCCAGCAGCAGGGTAACACAGCAGCTCTGCACTTTGCAGTGCTGGGAAAGGCAGGGCACAGTAGGATGCACCTCTCTTGTAAGAGCCCTGCCAAGGTGGAAGTGATGGATAAACTGGCTGAGCGGTGCACAGCTCTCTCCATAAACTGCTGCAGGAGTGTTTATGGTCAAAAGACTAAAATACCAACTCTTGGCATTCCCTATAGGCACACAGAGGACTATGGGATTCAATTCTCTGCTGGATGTTGATCCCTCTTTACTTTTTCTGCTCTTACTTAATACCACTGTGGCTCCTCTGAAGGCACATTGGAAGACACAAAACCTCTTTATCCAAATGCAGAAACCTGTAAAACTCTATAGATGCTTCTTCCTAACAAGGGCAGGGCAAAAAGAAGGCAATCAGAAAGGAATGTTAACAAAGGGATGACTGATTAACCTCTTAAAATTTGCAATTGTTCTGTAACTCATTATTCTGGGGTAAGGAGAAGGCAAGCAGCAGCTTGGTCTTTACTGTAGGTGTGACACACACTGTTCCTTCAGCCAAACTGTCCTTTAAAGATTATTTTTTGATGCATTATGCAAGTCATATATAGTAAATTTTTAATGTATTTGTGACATTATACTTTTCTAAATGGCTAACACTGCATGTGATAATAAAGTCCAAAAGGGACAGGGAAAAAATGAAAAAAGGTTTAAGTAAAGCAGGAGAAAATGAAGAAAATCCTAATGAGAGTACTGAGCAAAACAAATACAGGCAATACAGTAGCAGCATGACTAAGTGACTACATCAAACATCTTACTCCTCTCCCTTTAAAATCAATTACTATTTATCCAATTACCTTAAGTATTATTCCAGGGCAAAAAAAAAGGTGCTGAAAAGTTTCAGTCTTTATAGGACAGCATATTCATAGGCTCTTGAAAATACAAGGAATCTTCAAGTTATACCAAATTTTAGGTAAGGTGGTAACAAAGGAATTCTTACATAGCTTTTCATGATAGAAAAAACCCAGAATGTGAAATTTCACAAGAGATTTGTGAAAAGAGCATAAAGTGCCTCAAAAGCAATAGGTAAGGCAATTGGCAAAGGGATCGCCAATTTTCAAGAGAGAGTGATTTGGTTAAGAACAATTTGGTCAAGATTTTCCTTACGTAATTAAGGAGCAATAGCAGTCACCAAGTGAAAACCAATCAGCATTGCACCCAGACACCTGTGCCAGCAGCCCTGGCAAGAACAGCTCTGACTTCACTTCTTACCTGTCATGGGCACCCTGACACTGGAAACAAATTTTCTCATGGAGCTTTACATCCTCTTACACATCCTTGCTCTTTCCTTCACCATCGTAAGGAAAGTTGCACCTTATTTTCTCCCTCAGGAAAGATTTTGGTGCCACCTTTATTTCACAAAATAATGGGAAAAAATACTAAAAACAGACATAGCTTGAACAGTCAAAAGGTGGCAGTTAATTTTCTTAATGGACTTGTCTGTTTGATGGCCTAACAAACCATTTATGGGCCAACAATACCAAGGCTTTAAGCTGCATCCTCTTCCCCCCCTTTTTTTTTTGAAGTTTAAGGAAAATGCTGGATGACATTCATGAGTAGACAAGAAAAGAAAATCCCTAACTAGTCTCAGCCAAATTATAGACTTGAGGAAAACCTAAAAAAGAGCAGAACATCTCTGAACTGACCTAAAGATTTTCCAGTTTATAAAGTTCTATTTTGCTCCTGCCTCTTTTAACCTATAATTCATTTTTTGTCTAGTTTTAATAAAAATACCCCCTTATAGTCTGCATTTTGATTTCACAGTTTCTTAAAAACATATTTTGACAAATTTAAAACACCTTTAAAAATATATTTAATCTTACTGAAAATAAATTGAAGGACAGGTCTCCCTACTCTCTGCATGTTATTAGAGTAACTGGAGTAAATTCTCTGCTCACATAATAATAGACTCCTGCTCTTTTAGATTGTCTGAGATAATTAGCCTTATGCTTTCCTCAGCAGTGAAAGACAATTCAAAGTAGTTTAAGAATGATGAATGAGGATAAGCTACTGGTTTATATTCATAAAACTGTACCAATGTAATAGCAGGCAGGCATTTAAATTGCTACTGGAGATTAAAACACCCATCCTAGCTCACGTATTTTTTGGGAGTCTGATATATACTAAGCTATTTTAGAGTACACCCTGCATTTGAGTTATGCTACTAGAGCCTCAAGTAAATTAGAGAACACCATGCTCCTAGGTTAAAATACTGTACTAGCAACATCTAGTTAGTACCACCAGTATAATTCAAAAACTGAACTCGGATTTCAGTGTGTAAGTGATCTGTCTATAAAATTCATTTAACATAACACAAGCAGAAAAACATTATTGTAGTCATGCCTCCATTCCTATGCAGACCTGGAGATGAACTATCTATCTGCTATCTGAACAGTGCAATGGTGCTTAAACGGCAACTAAAAAAGTGCTTTAGAAAGCATCATCTGTTGAAGGTAATTTAGATATATTTTAAATAAAGTTTTTTTTCCAAAATTTATCTACTTTCATACTGTGAGGTTGTATTTTGATGATTTATGTAACAATGTGGCATGAACAGTGGAAGTCTTTCTTCTCCCCCAAAAAAACATACTTTAGATTTGAGCATATGAACAGCCACACTTGGAGACCTTGCTCTAAATATAGTTAGAGAGCAGAATTACAGTTCTTACCAATACCACAAATGCTTCAGTCAAGATTTATTCCTCCACCAACAGGAATTTGCTGGGTGCGTCAGCAGCTCATCTCTTTAACACCTCACACCACCACTGTGAGGAAATTCAGGAACTCGGCCAGGCACTCCTAGAAAAGGGATGCAGCCTCTCTTGCTGTATCTATGGACGTGGATGTTACAACCACATTTGAAAGCTAAAATTTAAGCATGCGATATCAGAACAGGTCATCAAAAATGCCTTCTCACAAATCTCTGATGCACAGTCAAGTCTGCAAGGTTCCTCTTCCACTCACCCCAAGCCAAGGCCAAAGTGTTTCAACCTTGGTTTTAAGTACCAAGAATTAAGAACTGAGCAAAACAGTGAAGAAAATCACAGGACCTCCACTTCTTGAAGTTTTTCAGTCAAAACTGCTGTTCCAATCACAACCTAGAGCTCCAGTATTAATTACAGGCAAGAGGCACAAGTCACTCCTTTACAGTGCAGGGTCTACAGTCAGCGGTTACTGCTGAGGAAAGCACGACCAGACCACCCAGTGTCACTTAGCTCTTCAGCAACTGAGAACTGACCACCCCAGAAACTCCTGTGGCACTGTGCATCTCCTGAAATACCCTCATTTTGAATACTACAGAATATTTTTACTTCTTTCCCTTGTAAAATATACACTAAAATAAAGGGCAGGAGGACAAGCCTATAGAGCAGACTGGCATAAGGTGAGCCTGCAGGTGAATTTTAACTTCTAGAAAAGAAAAATGGCAAATAAACAGGTTTAGGTCTATAAAATTACACACAAGTTAGCAAGGAAAACACATCACAAGAGTAGCATTTTCAAGTGATCAGGCAGAGGCTATAAAAGAATCATGCTTTTACAGATGCTCTATAGTAAAATGCTGGACTGCTGGCACAGGATGCTGCAGAATACATGTTACATGTTTTCACATGTGTTGTTTCAATTTATTTCTGTTTATTAAAGGTGTCATTATCAAACTTTTTAACTAGATTAGAATATGTCAAACGTTATGGGTTAATAAAATATAGGCTATTAAACCCATAACATATTAAGGGAAGTATTACTGTAGATATATTAAGTAACTTGTGCAATTAAACCATTACGGAGTATAGATTCTTTTCAATAATGTGCATACAGAGCTATTAAAGATATTCTTTTAAATTAAGTTTTTGTGGATTTAATACACTGCCAAAATGCACACATCATGTTGAAAATGAGATGTGCATTGGGCAAAAAGCCAACAGTTTAAACATGTAACACATGATGCCACCAAAGTATTTTTAGCTGTGTGCCTTAACAAGATAGAAATCTTTTTTTTTTCTGCAATACAGATTTATTTTCTATGAAAATGTTTTTGACTGAAAACATTTTTTACATGTAAGGTTGCAGAAATAAATTCTGTCAAATACAGAAAAAAATTACACATTTTTCTTAGAAAAATGCTGTGACAAGATTTAGGCAAAACTGACCTATTTCCTTAGGAATGGTTCTATTTTCTGTTATAAAACAGCTCAAATGTATTTCTTATGCTTTATACAGGAAATATGATTTACATATAAAATGTGAAAGTTCTCTTTTGTCCAGCAATTGTGTTCATTTCACAAATAAAAAAGTCATACAGCAACAATAACTACATAATTGCAACTACCACCTCTTTCCTATTGACCATGCCCCCACACAATTTCCTATTTCAATCCTGAAGATTGAAAAAATCTGCAAATTTTTCTGTAACTTACTATTGAGAATTAGTCTTAATCAGATGATTTTGATTCATTTCTCATGAAATCAAGACAGATTGTACCCCATGACCCCAGACAAAACATTTTTATATCATAAAGTGGTGCAGTAACCGAGGGTTGTTTTTTCTTAACTCTGCTTCCAAAAAACTTGAGCACTTCAAAACACCTAAAAAGATTAGAAACATCTCCTGTTTTGCTTTCTAGTTTTTTATATACTGGAAAAGAGGTTCCTTAAATGTTCCAGCTGTAGGTATAGAGTTGAAGACTAAGACTTGGAAATCAAAGTCACAACTGAAAAAATAAAAACCAAACCAACCCTTTTTCCAAAATGATCCCAAGTGAAACTAGCTCAGGATGTCAAAATATTAAAAAACATTGTGAAAAGTCACAGAACAAGCTGACACACTTTCACATGTGACATTTAAAACAGCAACATTGTGTTTTCAAATTTTAAGTCTTGAAGAAAAAAAATCAACTGAGTATTTCCTGAAGATTTTGGCCAAAAGGCTCTCATGCTTGCAAGGTTGAAAGAACATGCAGATATAGAATGTCTGTTTGAAAATTTTATCACTTTCTCACGTAACATTCACATTGTAGTCTGAAATTCTTACATTATCACCCCAGCCTCAGCATCTGGATTTCAATTAACAAGTGAAGTTAAAAACCAACAGGTTTTTAGATTGTGAAGTTACAATTAGAAATATTTGAAACTAAGTGACAAAATACCCAATTTGCTGGTATCTTACTGTTTTATTCACAAAATAAAAGAGCTTTGTCTTTCCAAATAAAGAACGTAACAGAAAGATTCAATGATACATTTATAAAAAAGTGTTACTGAAAATTTGAAAAAAGTCTGGTAAAATTTACAAATGCAAACTATCACTTTGTACAAAATCTTCTTTTCAAAGAAACTTCAGGAATAGATTTTAAAATAGAGTTCTACCAGCTTGGAAATGCACCTTGATCGCCGTGGGGGCCGGGTTCATTTCCGCCGGTGCGGGGAGCCTTCCCTGCGGCGAGGGGAGCGGTGAGGGGGGCTCTCCCTGTGGCGAGGGGAGCGGTGAGGGGGGCTCTCCCTGCGGCGAGGGGAGCGGTGAGGGGGGCTCTCCCTGTGGTGAGGGGAGCTGTCCCTCTCCCTGCGGCGAGGGGAGCAGTGAGGGGAGCTGTCCCTTTCCCTGCGGCGAGGGGAGCGGTGTGGGGGGCTGTCCCTGCGGCGAGGGGAGCGGTGAGGGGGGCTCTCCCTGCGGTGAGGGGAGCGGTGTGGGGGGCTGTCCCTGCGGTGAGGGGAGCTGTCCCTCTCCCTGCGGCGAGGGGAGTGGTGTGGGGGGCTCTCCCTGCGGCGAGGGGAGCTGTCCCTCTCTCTGCGGTGAGGGGAGCGCTGAGGGGGGCTCTCCCTGCGGTGAGGGGAGCGCTGAGGGGGGCTGTCCCTGTGGCGAGGGGAGCCCTCCCTGCGGTGAGGGGAGCTGTCCCTCTCCCTGCGGTGCGGGGGGCTCTCTCTGTGGTGTGGGGAGCCCTCCCTGCGGTGAGGGGAGCGCTGCGGAGAGCTCTCCCTGCAGTGTGGGGGGCTCTCCCTGCGGTGAGGGGAGCCCTCCCTCTCCCTGCGGTGAGGGGAGCCTTCCCTGTGGTGAGGGGAGCTCTCCTTGCGGTGAGGGGAGCGGTGCGGGGGGCTCTCCCTGCAGTGAGGGGAGCTCTCCCTCTCCCTGCGGTGAGGAGAGCCCTCCCTCTCCCTCTCCCTGCGGTGAGGGGAGCCCTCCCTCTCCCTGCGGTGAGGGGAGCTCTCCCTCTCCCTGCGGTGAGGGGAGCCCTCCCTCTCCCTCTCCCTGCGGTGAGGGGAGCCCTCCCTCTCCCTCTCCCTGCGGTGAGGGGAGCCCTCCCTCTCCCTCTCCCTCTCCCTGCGGTGAGGGGAGCCCTCCCTCTCCCTCTCCCTGCGGTGAGGGGAGCCCTCCCTCTCCCTCTCTCTGCGGTGAGGGGAGCCCTCCCTCTCCCTCTCCCTGCGGTGAGGGGAGCCCTCCCTCTCCCTGCGGTGAGGGGAGCTCTCCCTCTCTCTGCGGTGAGGGGAGCCCTCCCTCTCCCTCTCCCTGCGGTGAGGGGAGCGGTGAGGAGGGCTCTCCCCGCGCCTGTCGTGGTTCCTGCGGGACTCCCTGTGCTGCTCGGGGTACCGGCTGTGCCTGTCCCGCTGCCTCTCCGAACCGTTCCTGGGGCGCTCCTCCTGCTCCTGCTCTTGCGGGCTGCAGCGGCTGCGCTCCCTCTCGCGGGACTTGGATCTCTCTCTTTTCCCACTACTACGATGTCCATCGTCTTTATTCCTATGTCTGTAATTTTCATCATCGGACAGAGAAGCTCTTCTTTCTCCTTTCTTCAGTTTGGAATTACTGTGTTTATTTTCTGGATCCTTACTTCTTTCATGATTCCTATCCTTTCCGCTGTGGTAACCATCTCTGCCGTTGGATTCATTTCTGTGGTGGTACTTTGAAACATCATCTCTCCTACGTGATTCTCTTAAATGTCGGTGATTTCTTTCTGATTTGCTCTCAGTATCACTTCTTTCCTCTTGCTGCCTCCTTCCAATTTTCTTTTCAAGCGATTCCCTTCTCCGTTCTTGTTTTTTCCTGGAAACTTTATCAGATTCTCTATTTTTCTTTTGCGTTCTCCTCCTTTTGGCTTTAGAAACATCTGAAATTATAACAAATGGAACTAAGGTTGCATTTTAGTTTAGTATATTAAATTTATTAAACTAGAGAAAGAGTTCTAGAGAGTGTTTTTTGCCAGAAAACATTTCTGCACATATATCTGGACAAAGGGTCCAAAATAATCAGCTCCTGATTTTTATCCCTTTGCTATCTGCACTTGATGCCTGTCTTTTTAAAACCTCTACCTGTCATCACCCTTTTGCCAACTTGTACCCAAGGACCAGGCATAGGTTGTAAAGTCATACACCAAAGCACTCTCACAAATAATCTTTTTTTCTAGGAAGATGAAAAACAGCAGATGAGGTAAAATCTCCAATGCTATCCCATGAGGAAAAAGAGGTAGGATGGAATGGCTTGAGATAATGGTATTGCAGCACTGTAACAATGGCCTTCAGGCTAATTTTTTAGGGGAAACAGTGACAGCTTTGCCAACAAGACTAAAACTAACTCTTCTATTTCTAAATACACAGTAGTCTCATCTCAGTGGAACAGGTCTTACCTTCCTGTTTGCTCTTTATCAGGGATCTTTAGATCCCACTTGATGTATTTGGCACTAACAGCCATTTACAATAACCATCCATTCACCGTAGTGCATGAACTATAGAATCACATCAGCTGCTTCTCATCACCTTTTGAAAATATCACAGCCATGAACTGATTTATTAGTACATGCGTTATCTGAATTGTCTAGGCTCGTGTCTGAACTAAGGCTTGCTGACATTCTGTTAAAATGCACTGATGGATCAATTCAGACACATTTTAATCCATTATGTTTTTTAAGCAGTGTTTTCCATACTATTTTACATCCACCCGCATGCAGGAAAAGACCTGAGAAAGCAAACAGAAAAGAACCAGCTGCTTTGATGGCAGATGTATTTTATCCTCTGCTGGACCTGTTTTAGAACTACCTCCCCAGGGCAGTGCTGAGCTGAGCAAGCTGATGAAGTTCCAAGTACTAACAGGCAGTATGACAGTAATCTCTAACTTAGCTCAATTTCTGATCAGCAGGTTTTCTATCTTTCTTTCATACACTGCACCAACACTGAAATACTGCCACACACTCCTCTGAAAATGCCTCTTCACTTGTCCAAGTAATTTTATAGATTTAAAAAGCTGCAAACACAGGAAGATTTTAGAGTTACAACCAGCAATGGAACCTCAACTCAGTTAACCAATAAAGCTTACTGTTATCTCCAATTAGTGTTTTGACCACTGTATTAAGGTACACAAGAAACTGAAAACTGAAAGCAGGCTGCAAAGGTATCAAGATGTGAATTTTAATGAACGTGTTCCTCAATGGAGAAAAGGCAAGTAGCAAGAGAAGGTCCTAAACTTTGAAAAAACCCTGTCTGTACTCGCAGACTGCAGACTCGGTTTGTCACTAAGGATTGACCCCTCTGGTTCCTATCAAGCAGCTCAGCAGGGCTGCAGCTGTCCCTGCAGGACCATCTGGCTCTGTGCTGAACCAGTGCCTCCTGTGACCCTGTTTGGCCGTGCCCTGCTCTCGTGCTGTCGTCACTGATGCTGTTAGCCATGACACACAGCTCCACCTTGGACAGGAGACTGTGGTGGAGAACAGAACTGCATTTCCAAAGCAGGAGCAGTTCACACTGCTTTTATTTTATTCACCATTTTTATTTCAAAGGCATGTAATAAATCAAATTAACTTTGAATCAGCAAACTTCTGTGTTACAGGAAGTCATGCTGTGCTATCATCTGCTCCTGCTATATATACTGGGGGAGACTGCACACACTAACTCATAATAGCAACTACTTTAAAGATTAAGCAATGTTTATGACAGTTCATGTCTAATGGAAGTTTCTACATCAGCACAACAGTGTAAGACACTAAATGCTAATTATAATGCATAAAAATACAGAAGAAATTATAAGAAAAAGCTAATTCTTCCTTGGAAATTCCTCTACAGACAAGAACTTTCACTATATAGCCACACAATGTTTTTCTGAAGCAGAGGAATTAGAAATAGGGACTCAGATGGAGAACAATATTTAAACACATTGCTAAATTGAAGAAATGATTTCTAGAAGGAAGAAGGAAGCACATATTTCCAGGGAAAGACACAAGGAGTATCAAGCTCACTCAATTAAGCCAAGAAAAAAAGACATGAGTAGACATGAGTCTCTACAGTTCACCAGTAAACACAGACAAAATAATTGGGAATGACTCTAATCCCTCAATCTTCCAATAAACTGAAGTCATAGTAGAGTGCAACAGATATCAATTGTGTAAAAAAAGTCATCTACAAACCAACATTTCTCAGATATTTAAGTCTTTAAAAATGGAACTCAGTTTTTCTGAGTACAAATTTGAAAATAAATGTCCTTGAGAAATATTTAATATTTTAAAACTTAAAGTTAAAAAAATTGATTAGTTTTTAAAACAGAGAAATGACCACTGTCTATAGCGAGATTTTCCTCAAAAGAAGTATACACAGAAAGAGTAATAAGCATATCTGAGAGAGAAATAAAAGAAAAGCAAACAGTTGTACTGCTGGTGTTTAAATACCTGAGTCACTGCTGCTGTCACTGCTAGATGAGGAGTCACTGCTGCTCGATGAGTCTGAGCTACTACTGCTGCTGTCAGAATCAGAATCTGAGGAAGAGTCTGTGTCTGAAGATGAGGAGGAATCTGATGACTCAACATTTTGCTTCTGTGTCATGATCAACTTTGGTGCATTTTTAAGATGTTCCCGTAATTCATCCCTAATTAGCAAAAAAAAAAATTGTTCTTCAATTTTATTTTTTTATTCATGGGGAGAGGGAAGATGAAGAAAGTAAATATCAAATGAGAAAAGTTTTTCTCACGTTAGTCCTCCCAGGCCAATGGAAGTGAAGAAATTGATGGCAAAGCGAGTGTTCCTTGGGTTATCCCGAGGCAATAATCCCTCAAAGAAAGGCTGCAGTGTCCTGATGAAAACAAACATCTATATTAAACACCATGCCAGCTCAGCACTCCCACTGACATAAAGAAACTGAGTAAGAAACCGTTATGAATCTCCACAAGAAAGGAAAAGTTTTCTCTTCATGCATTTTTCAACACCTTCATTGTTTGTACCTATGATGCATCTAATAAAATGCTATTTCAAAACTTGCTCTTTTATGACAACATAACCTTCACATACAGGAGAGTTGCATACATACTGACAGATAATGACAACAGAAACCTCAACTTTGTGAAGCCCTGAAGTGACTTGTGGAACAACAGCAGCCTGGGAGAGCAAAGGATAACAGGTGCTGACCAAGAAGATCAAAGATTAGGGATCCATGCTGAAATCCCCTCATATAAGGCCTTAGGGACAGTTTCAAATTTAAGTTTACATGAACTAAAGCATCGACCGAATTCTTCATCATACACAGAAGAAATGCCAACTTAGAGGAAATAGCTCAAGCAACTGCAAGTAACATTGTGAGAATGTAACGCATTAAATCTCACACAGATTTAAAGGAGTGTTATGTATACTACATTTAAGGATTAGTAAGTAATCCTAGAGAAACTGTTACTAATAGTTGTGTGTTTTTGCCTAAGTTTTGTCAGAAAGAGAAGGCCCAGTAACAGTTATTATGCAGCTATACAGCTGACAACATATAAAAATAAACTCACACTTGGAAATTGTTACGGTAGCTGAGTGTCACTGGGGGTGGAGGGGGAACAGATACATCTTGCAAAGAGTCATGCACGTTCTTGAACCCAAAATGACAGCAATGCACTCAGCTTCAAAAGTGACTCCTTGCAATGACTAAATCTACACATGAACTTATTCTTGAAGTGCAGCAGCTACAGAAGGGCAGTCTCACTTGAACCTGAACACAGAGTTCTTAGCTGAACATTTTCAGATAAAGAACCTAATTAAATTTACAGTTTTGAAAATGAAATTTCAACTTACACATCTTTTAATCTCGCATTTAAATTTGGAAGTCCCATATATTCACTGAGTTCCTGAAAGAATATTTTGACAAAAATTCTACTGGAGGATGTGGTAGTTTCTTCACTCAGTATTATACATTCAAGGACCTGAAAATATTCAGAGAAGCGTTAACCCTTATGTTTAAGCTTACATTCTTTTCTTATCTTAGAAACTTTTGTCCTCCTGAAATAACTAATAAAAACTAATTTTTTCCCCATGGTTCATAAATTCTAGTCAAGACTGTCTTTCTCAAAAATTCTTTTCTACCACATGGGAGCAGCTGCTGATCATATTTATGTTAGTAATTCTTTACGTATTTTTTTATTTAGGAAAAATCTACAAGACAAATTCAGATGCGTGAACTTCTGGCAGGTTAAGAGATTTGGGACTTAAATACAGAAGAGGCAAAATATTTGGACTGACTTATGTGTGCTTGAAGAATGACAGGTAGACTAGGCTATGAAACAAAAACAAAACAATATGACAAGTTACCTTTCTATTCAATAACATATCTCAGAATGTGAGACTGCATTTATTTATTAGGTATTTAAACCACAAAATGACACTATTTTTAATGGTCTTATAATTCAATAGAACTTCTAATTTATCAAAATTTAGAAGCTCAAAACTCTTTCCCAAAAGAAGTACTTTTTAATCAACTAATTTCACCTGAACTCCCTAAAATACTAGCTTAAATCAACAACTAAAAAATGGGGAGAGAGGATGATAGGGGAGAGGGAGAAAAAGGAGATGGCACAAACCAGAATTCTTCAACAGTGTCTAAGAACTTACTTAAGTTAATCCAGTTTGCCACAAGTCATTACAAACTGTAAAATAAAACTAAAATTCATGTACTATAAGTTACTGTGGAGTACTGGAGCTCAAGGACAATGGCTTTTTGTTTTAACTTACACTCCAGGGAATTGAATCGGTGTACAGGAGATGAGCAAACATCTTGGCCACATTCCTCAGTTTGTTGGTTTCCAGCCGATGAATGGTATCGTACTGCTCCTTGAAAATGGCTTCAAAGGACTCCATGTATTCTTTCTTGAGCATGCAGAAACGCTGAGACAACATGGTACCACTTAAACAACCACTTAAAAACCACTAAACATGCAAATAACCTACAACTAAGTGACCTAATGGTGTCAATATTTACTGCAAGACACCTTTTTTAAATAACCCTTGGAGGAAGAGCAAATACTCACATGGATCTATTTTATAGCTTTGAGCAGTTTGTCAGGACAAGAAACTCATTTGCATTGCAAAGCAGTAATTATCAATTCTGAACTACAGCAAATTATCCAGCATTTTGCTTGACTTCTGTACATCAAGTATTTTCACCTGATACAACCCCATGATTTTCAGGACATCACAAAATGACTATTTCAATTTAGAGAGGCAGCAGGAAGCAGAAGTAAGACATTTTGGACATAAACATTTCAGAGAATATAGAAATCAACATATACATTCATCTGAACATGAAGATTCATATGGTTACTGCTTTGTAACTAACTGTCAGCAAAAGGATTTCCTGGAATAATAGATGAAAAATACAAATGAGAAGAAACGTTCACTTTCAGCACAGCTTGCTCCCTTGAGAAGACAAGAATTCCATCTAAACTCTTCAGACATGTCAATATTATCAATAGAGAAGCCTTAAGTAAGAAATAAGTGCAGCTAAATTAGCAGTTAGTTACACAAAAACAGAGAGCTAGCTTATTGAAGAGCAAACAAAACACCCCCAAGCCCAGGACAGTAAGTATTCAATCTTGTGCTCTAAATTAAACCTACTAAGCAGCTTTGAACAAGGTGGCAAATGACAAGTCTCCAAGATTATTCTTCAGCATTGTAAAAAGGCTGTCTTCTGGTAACTCATAATACTATTATGTCTTTTTACCATTTCTTTGCCACTGATTTATTGTTCTACCATAATGAGAAAAAAGGGAGGCAAAATAAACAATAATATAAAGGGAAAGTGAATTCTCTCATTCTGCATTTACTGTGCTTTTTACAATCAAAGTGCTAATTCAATCCACTAAAACAATCAACTAACATAAGCATTTTCAGAATGATAAAATGACTATTAGTTTTATTTATCCATTAAAACTTAAGTTTTTTGACACACAAAAACCAGAGTAAAACAATGAAATTTTCTATCATAAGGTATAAAATCTGAAACAGAACTCACCCCTGCCAGTAACCCAAAGAATTTTTCATATGTTCTTTGCTGAGCACAGCAGTCAAGTATCATATTGCAGAGTTCTTTCTGGGTTATGAAAAAAATGAATATTTCTTCAGGTAAATTCACTGTAGCAGCAAAAAACCCCATCAGTACATACCAAGCAAATGAAGGAAGCTTTACATGGATGTGAGCTTTGAAATGAGTATTTACATTAAACTTCATGGGCAACACCAGTAGTTTTCTGAATTTCTCCTGGACATGAATATGAACTTTTGCCCTTCAAATTTCCTCTTCTGCCTAAACTAAGATTTATGTGTTAACAGAATATAGGTCTAACAAAAAAAAAATCAGAATTCATTTACAAAGAGACTTTAGCACAATGAGAAAAGGAGTTACAAGAAAAAAAGTTAAGGTTTTGAGGGTCTTTTTCATGGTTTTGTTTTTGTTTGTCAGTTGCTTCTTTTTGTGATATTCTTTTTAGGGTTTCTTTTTGTTTGTTTGAAATAGTACCAGTCCCTGCATTTACAGAAAATAAAAATTCTTTACAACTTCCAAGTGTTAAAATGGCTTACAGACAAACCATTTGGAAACACATTGTGCATTTCTTAGCAGTTATTTCCAAAATCAGAAATATTCCAAACTTATTCCCCTGACCTTCTGCCTGAGATACAGCTTGCAACACAGCTGTGAATTGGTTTAGGGTACATTTGGCAACATTAAGGCAAGTGAGCAAATGTTTTTATACAAATTAAAAGCCATGAAGTTACACAATCCTTAAAATAGCCCTGCAGCTTTTGCCCATTCACTTTTTTTATTACTGTTTTCTCCTAAGACCAATTCCACAGTGCAATCCAATTTATGACACTCCCAAATAGGTTTCTGGCTGTCAGTCATGTATCTTTCATTACTAGTTTAACTTCTCTTTAAACTAATAGTAACATTCCTATAAAACCTACTGCATGATTTCATACTAGATTTCAAGTTCTCCCACTTGTGTCATTCTTCCAAGCAAGTATTCAGAAGAAACATTTCTGCCCATCATAAAAGCTCAAAACAAATAAAAAGCCAACCAAGCTGAACAAGAAAAGAAACCACTCCTCCAAATAACAAGGCAGTAATGTATCAAATAAACTTACAGATGTGTTTAAAGGCATTCCTTTTAACACTGTCACACAGTGTTAATGTGATGTATTAAAATGCATATTAACTTTTTATATTATCCCATTATACAGTAATGGTGCAGGTAATCAGTTTTTAACAATAAAAAGGGTAAAGTGCTGATGCCACTGTTAATAATGTCAGGAAGACTTGAAAAACAAATTACTTTTCTTCCTCATCTTAAATGCAATTATAGCCTTGGTATTCCCTGTGGTTTACAGTAATTAAATATTTTAACATTTTAATTAAATATTACAATGATTTCTAGGAGGGTATCTTGAATAACCACATGCACGAAAATAGGTTTGCCCATAAAGTCATTCTTGCTGGTGTTATCTAAATAATTTGAGGTTAGGTCTAGAGTAACTGTCTTCCAGATTTAAAATTAACAAACTTTACAATTATTTAATTACTTTTTGAGAGATGCAACAAGCTCAAATGGCAAATCTAGCTTAATTTAAAGCTTCTAAAGTTAGTGAACTAATATCTGGACTCCCAATGATGTTTACGGCATGAAGAACCTGTTATTTAGCCCATCACTTGTTTTGAAGACCACAAAAAATTTGTTGCCCACTTTTACAGGCAATTTCTAAATTGTGTTAACTGTTTTCATACAATGCTCAATAAGTAACTACTCAGCTTAATTAAGAAAGCATATATAGCTACCCAATCATGAAGTAAAACACTTCAAAATATCTGACATCTCATACAGATGGTGAATCATCTTTTGTGAAGATCTTGAATTTATTATTGTATAGAGAACAACAGCACTTCCCAAAACTAAGACAGAAGACAAGGAGAAAGGTCCTACTAAATGCAGTGCGTTTCTTGCAGTTCTGCCTAAGCAGTCTCTATCTGCTCTTACCCAAACAGAACAGCAGTCCAGATGAACCATGACTCAACCTAACATGCCAAGTATCACCATACATTAAAAGATGCTAAAGGAAAAGACAGAAAAATCAGACTGGTTTTGTTTTTTTCTCCCAGTTTTACAATTTTAAAACGCAAGCACACCCTGCCCAATCTATCTTCTCTCAGCTTCACACAAAGGCTGTGTTCATGGCAGGCAGAAGAGCTAAAGTAACTTAGCCCCTTCTGATCACAGGTTCCTTTTCACAGCTAGTACTTCCCCCCTGCCCCTTCTCACCATTTTTTGCAATTTCTCTAAGATTTGCATTCAGCCAAGATTGCAGTTTCAGAGCTGCCTCCCAGGCTGCCCCCATGTGGGGGTCACTTCTGCCCTTCCTGGAAGTGATGCCATTTCCACCTCCCTTCCCCTGCCAGCCCCACAGCTCTGTTCCATCCACTGCATACACAAGCTGAAGCCATCATGAGACATCCCTACCCTGTAAGCTATTCTTAAAATATAACATTCTCAATGTCAAAACTTAATTTCTAGAAGTTTCTTCACGGAACTAAAGGAATTGGTTTGCCAGGAGCAAACCTGGTACAGGCCTCAGGTTCATTTAAATCAATGTGAAATTGGAATTATGTGAAACGAGTGCCTTGCATTTCATGTATTTTCACTGCTTTTACAGATGCCACACTTTTTTCTCTTTTAATTCACTGATGCCTATTTTACTCCCACTGACTACCTTAAAGCTTTCCTTACTGCTGCATATTTTAATGGGTGCAACCATCACACAGCCTACTTTTCCCAGCATCTCTGCTTTCTCTTCTGAATTTGTCAAGTTACCACTTAGAGCCAAAGCTGACAAAGCCATGGAAGGTGTTTCCGCAGCAGGCAGCCTCTTGTCAAGCTATGTGCAGTGCTTTTAGCAGCTACTACAAAGTCTCCAGGTCTATCCTGTGCTCAGCTAATGGCCTTCCTCAACTTTTTTTTGTCCCTTTTTTTGCTCAATTTCTTTTCTGTTTAGAGCAACACATGCTTAAAGCTGAATATGGTTATCACAAATCTTGCGTAAATCAGACTTAATATTTTACACTGGAATCATTAGCTGGATATAAGGATAGATATATTTTAAATCATACTGCTACTAGTCTGCAATACACAAACACACACAAAAATGAAATAATACATTGAAGTCCCACAGTATCTCTTTCCTTCTACCTGAAGGCTGCACATGCAAAACTTCACTTTAGGTGATTTCACTGAGCAATTCCACCTCCTTAGGTTAAATGCATATACACATCTGTGGAAGATCAAAATCCAGGCAGAATTCTGGCTAATGCCTGCCTATCACTTACACAACAGCCTAATTCTGTATGGATTCTGTACCTTCACTTTGTAGACATCAACAAATACCACAACATGGTATATGCAGGTGATGTACTTTTTTTTTTTAACTTGACAAATCATGGAAATTTAGAAGGATTCTGCACGTCAGGCCCACAAAAAACCTCCTGCTTCAAAAGACAGGAAAGCTACTTAAGGATGATTATCTTTTACAGCCAGTAGCAAGGCTGTGAACTAATGATGGTGCAGTTGCTAAACCTACCAGCTGCAATGCCCTCCAATTAAAGAAATTAATGTATCTAAGAAATCATCAATTTGACCAAAGCATAATTATCAGCCTTAGACCATCCTGCTCTCCATCAGCTTCCTGAACTATATTTTCACTGAAAGTGAAAATAGTCAGGCCAACATAAGTTGTTGTGTTATCTTCAAGACTTAAGGCATAAATAACATGAGACACTGACACTCCCACACCACCAACTAGGACTGCTTTGAGCAAGTGACAGCACCCCGTAAAAATGGAGATGTGTCAGATGCATGCATAATTCCTTCAAGAAGGCTGTGCCTGCAAGAATTTTTCTCATTTCAAGTAAAAAAAAATAAAATCTGGTGACGCATTACCTTTATCTGGAATATGCACAGTGTTACAAGAGGCTCTAATTTAATTTAGCAACATTTCTGTATACAAGCTTAATTCTTATCACAAACCAAGAAAGAAGAAAAGCCTAAAAGCCAATCCATTTTAGGCACATTTTCAAAGAGAAAGGACAATGTATGGTCGGTTTAATTTTTTTAGTGGTCTGCATTTAGGCCAGGCTTGTCTCCTTGCTTTTCCCCATAGTTCAGAAGCCAGAAGAACTGGTAATACCATACTCCTCTAACTACAGTTTTAATTTATTTAAATTTTCTTCTTTGGTAATACATGGGATTAACACAGCTTTAACAGAGATAATAACAGTATTTTTTAAAAAAGTAAAACAGTGAGCTCTGCCAAGACTGAACATATGCTAAAGAAGCAATTGCAACGCTTGTTTAGAACAGCTTTGCACAGACTGAAGTACAGACAGCAAAGCTATTTCACTTTTGATCTGCAGGCTTCAGCTGGGTCTAAATAACATGAATAAAAGCAAACCCACTCCTAGTAAATTTACTTAGAAGTGAAATAACACTTTAAATGTTTTCCCTCAAAAAAAAAAAATCCACAGGACTGCTGACATCCCTCCTCAGCAGCTGGTCCTAAACTGCAATGCCAAAAAGCAGTATTATGTTGTTCCAGTCCACAGATTATCCATCTGAACCTTAATCCTCTTTCTGTGAGTCAGAGCTGTGTGATAGATCCATTACTGGTATTAAACAGACAAACAACTTGTGTTGCACAGCAGTTAGTGTGACACGATGATCTGATAATTCAACCACTGGTAAAAACTGCTAATGTATTTCTGAACTCAACCCTGATAAATCCTCCCAAAAGTTTCGACACATGAAGATTTCTGGAAGAGTTACCCAGAATGATGGTCATTAAGACTGTTGTTTGCATCTGTCTTTAGGTTTCAGATATTCTGATTAGTTTTCTGATTGTATGTAATTGACAACTTACTACTCAAAGCTTGTGGAAAACAGTCTTTATGACAAAATTCAATACGTATTGCTTTAAGTAAAGTCTTTCAGAAGAAAAGCAGAACATTACTGTAAAATCACACTTGATTTAAATAAAAATTTTGCAATGAAAATCTTAAGTTGCCCCTGATTTTTAAGGAATACTGCAGCTAAATGCTCTAGTTTCTGCTTCGCTTGAAGACTGCCATTCATAGTAGGAGTTGGAACAGAGAATTAGCATAAACAAAGTTTGCAGGTTCACCCAAGAGTTCAGCAAACATTTCAGGAATTTCTCAAGACTGTTCAACGCTTTGAATCAGAAAGTGCGAAGAAGATGCAACATCCTGCAGTACAGATTGCTGGAGCTTTCAGTAAAACAGACAGGAAAAGGAAAAAGAAAAGGAAAAGGAGGAAGGAAGGGAGTGCTTTATGGCAAAAATAATAGCAGTGGAGAATTATAAAGGTTGAAAATAGCTCTAAGATCAAGTCCAACCATAAACCCAATGCCACTGCATTCACCACTACACCATTCCCACACGTCTTTTGAACACCTCCAGGGATGCTGATTCCACCACTTCTTTGGGCAACCTGTTTCAACAACTGATCACCCTTTCAGTCAATAAAGTGTTTCTAGTATTTAATTTAAACCTCACCTGGTGCAATGTGAGGCCATTTCCTCTGGTGCTGTCCCTTGTTATCTGCGAGAAAAGACCAACCCCCACTGGCTACATTCTCCTTTTGGATACTTGCAGAGTGATAAGGTCCCCTTTGAGCCACCTCTTCTCCAGACTGAACAAGCCTAGCTCCCTCAGCCCCACACAGCACTCCAGGTGTGGCCTCAGTCCCCAGCACAGTGGGACAGTCATTGCCCTGTCCTGCTGGCCATGCTATTCCTGATCCAGGCCAGGATGCCATTGGCCTTCTTGGTCACCTGGGCACTGCTGGATCATGTTCATCTGCTGCCAACCAGCACCTCCAGGTCCCTTCCTGCTGCTGGGCAGTTTTCCAGCCACTCTGCCCCAGCCTGTAGCTCTGCCTGGGGCTGTTGTGACTCAAGGGTAGGACTCAGCACCTTCCCTCTGGTGAACATCACACCACTGACCTCAGCCCAGTGACCCAGCCTGTCCAGATCCCTCTGCCTTCCTGCTCTCCTGCAGATCAACACTCCTGCCCAACTTGGTGTCATCTGCAAACTCAATAATAGCTTTTTTTTTAATGAAGGCAGAGGGAATTAATTCAATAAAGGCTTCAGTCTGAAGACACTAGCTTAAATGAATAAAAGGTGATTTTTCTAGCTTAAAATCTGGCAGCTAATTTAAACAAATTTCCTGCTGAATGTATTCAGGTTTTTTTATCCACATGTACAGACTCAAGTCTTAGAAACCCCTGAATAATTTTACTGCCTACATCTGCTTATTCTTTCTGCTCTCATAATGGTCAGGAAGCGTCTTTCTTTTTTTAAAGATTTTTGTCCCCATAAAGGAGCTTAATTCTATACAATGAGCAAGTCAAAGTCCTCGTATCTTTGATTAAACAAGGTGAAGAGTAGTTAGGACTCTTAAGGAAAAAAAGAAATCAGTACAAAGTAGAAGCCTCATGTGGTAAGAGGAGGCCATTTTACAATAGTTTTCAATCTTGAATTGCAGTAATTCCTACAACTAGTGCTGAATCGTAGGTTGATACTAACTGTTGGGTTTTTCTTTTTCCTTCCCTTATTTCTTCTGAGCAGCTTTTGCCCACAGAAGTTAGGAGCTGACAGAGACTGCCATGGTATTAAACCCTAAGAGTTAAGTAGTTCTCACTACAAGCAAGTAGTGTTATGCATTATAACTCTGTTGTATGGTCTAGTACATATATTCTAATTGCTTGCTTTTTTCTTTATAGCTGAATTGATTTGCTGGGCAACAGGATTTTTTTTCTCTTTAGAGTTTTTCAGGTTATGTATACTTCACTGAGAATTATAATCTTATGCATGCTTAATATTGCATTTCATGCACAGAATTAGAGAACCAGATTTAAAAAATCACAATCTCAGTTCTTAGTTTATTTCCATGTAAATTCTCAAAAAACACCCAAGTGTAGCCCAGATCTCCCCTTACTAGTTAGTATTATACCAGAGTTACTTATTACACACACTGTTTCAAATAAAACTGATAATTAAAGACACAAGAAGTTAAAAAGCCCACCCAAGTGCAACTCCTGTGATGACAGCTTACAGGTGTCTGAAAAGCTGCTTGGAAACTTAGATGTGTATTTACATTCTACCAATATTGAACAGAAGTACTGGATCAAGAACAGTTCCATTACTTGAAAACACAGCAATTGCATGGACCTTACAGAGTCTGAGGACAAAACAGCTTTAGTCTTGTGATCTCCAAAATTACAGCCAAGCAATCACTCAAAACTGCTTCAATTCAATATGCTTACTGTGAAAGCACCAAAACAACATACTCATAGCATTGTGCTAAATTTCAAGCCCCACTGATAAAGTCTACAGCTGTCTGCAAATATTATCTTCAACTCAGAGTCCTTTCAGAGACAGAACCCTGTCATGGTGCTGTATTTCTGTCATAGGACAGAACTTTCACCAGTCCAAACAACAGGTCTTTTAAAAAGGCTACGAGCAAACATTTGTGTTGCTTGACAGAAAGGAGCACATGCATAAGACAAATTGCTTACAAAATGTGTGTCAGTCTATTTGCTCTAAAGGTTGTGAAATAAATTTTGAGGAACAACAATTGTAAGGAATGACTCTCATTTATCTGCCTGCTACACAAACTAGGTCATGGAAGGTGAGCAAGGTTGTTAGATACTACCACAGTACTGTATCTTTATAATGTTAGTAACAAGAAGAGTAAGAGTAAAGGCTTACAGTCTGACTTTCTGGGAAATCCATCTTCAGCAGTTTGTGAGCACATTCTTCAAAGTCTAAGCTGAATAGAAAAAACACTTATTATCTGTGCAATATATGCTATGCTAAGATCATTCCAAAACTATATTAAGAATCATCATTGGTGCTAAAACCTCAACTGTTTTGAAGTAAATTATGTCAGCTATTTGATTTGCTAGGACTTTATTGCTGTTGTGGTTTTTTAAATAAAAATTTTGTATTTCATGAGTTTCTATCTGAAAACTAATCCAAAGTGATTACATCTGCAGGCAATCTGAAAACAAGATGATCCAAGTCATTATTGCTATCACATCATCTTACAAAACTTAACAAAACAGAAAAGTGGGAGCTTCTTTTGCACATTTTGAAACACACTGAAATGCAAGCACTTCAGACCAGCTCTGAAAGCAATATATACCACAGTCTTCTCTGTGCACTTCTGTTCTGAAAGCCTTTAGCTGCCACTGGGTACATCCTCCCCCCACATATCAGATGAACAAGTTCGAGCATGGCAAGAAAGTATTGAACGGTAACTTTGAGAAATGTGAAAATGTGAGAGCCTTTGATACCCTCAGTATGGTATTAATTAATTCATATGTCTAATGATCAACACCACAACTACATCATTGCACTTGTCATGCAGCATCAGACCTGCAGAGCGTTATGGGCTGCAAGGGATGAATCCTTCCTCTCAGCCTGGTGACACAGAAGCTACACCCAGCAGGTTTGGAGTATTTGTGCCACAAATTGCAAGCAGAGTTCACTCTCAAGATGACCACAATCAGACTATACTTCAGGGCTGGTACCTGTATACTTATTTTTGAAACAATGCAGACAGCAAAAGAACTCCATCTCAGAAGTGGAGGCAAACTACAGAATTTCTAAGTGTGTCAAATTTTTTTCATAAGTTCTCAAGATGCTGTTAAATTTAAAGATCACTGGCTTCTGTTCACTCAGAAAGTTCTCATTACAGCAATAGTCCCAGTCCACTACACAAACATTTTGAAAACAAACAAGATTCATCTTAGAATGAGAATTTGGAAAACAGAAGTTTGCTTTACACAGTCAGGTCAGGCTCCCTGAAGACCACTTCCCTATTTTATTTTTCTTTTAAATTGCACATTAAGACAGAATTTTAAAAGAAAGATTTACAGTTCACTGACTTGAAAAGAACTACACTCCTAGGTGTATAACTTATATTTACCTTGACTGAATAGCCAGATAAATTGTACGACGGAAGGAGACCAGGTTAATTTCCGTTTTGTCATGGACAGTAACTTTCTGACCTGGAAGAGAAAAACATGGCTTTGTAAAGAGCAAACCATTAAGGAAGACACAGGTAGTAATTTTTTAGGACAGCTCTATTTACCATTTACTGAGTCTGTAGTACATTATTTTTCTAGAAGTACTTAGGACTGTTTGCAGGTTTATGTATTTTTTTGTTTATTTTTATAGATATCGAAAAAAATCAGTATTTGCTTCATCTGTAACAAAGTAAATATTTAGGGACAGTTTTAAAAGGGTAGTTTTTTTAAAGACATTTCACATTTCTTAATCACTTCAATCTCTAAGTTCAACATGTCTTGTCAACATTATTAGCAATCCATTTGCTGCATAACTTAAGCATACAAAGCTTTGTGCAGCATTTCTGATTTTACCAAGTAATTCCCAGTTCCTGTTAACTGTAGGATCTACATTACAGCATTCTGCAAAGTCCTGGAGCAAGTGTAGAAAAATCCATTCTGAACCAAACCACTATGAGAACACTTCAATTTGTAAAATACTCACTATTCCCTCAGTTTTTTAAAGTCTGGTAAAAGCATAAAAAAATCAGAAATTATGGGAATGTTCAAACTTTTCATGAGACTGGGGGCTCTGCTATTCTGTGAAACACTCCACCAAACCAGTAAGGAAATCCATTCCTGGTATTGTACAGGAACAATATTTGATGGCTTGTCCATTACTCATGCAGTCTGCACAAAAATTTCAGTTATGCTTATCCATCAATGTTTTTTCCTGGGAATTGAATACATTCTCTGAAAATGAGTAAGTTTTGTCTCCACTAAAGTAATATATGTGGAGGATGTAGATACAGTTGTAAGAAAATCCATCCTAATTTTGAAAGTTACTTAAAAATATGATAGAGCATGGAAAAGTTTAAGCAAGAGTTTTCATTTTGCTCTTTGTCATGTCTTTCGTTTGCTGGGCTTTTCTCCAAGGATATTGTCAAGAAAATCATCAGTATCTCAAACTGATACTGTCATGAATAATGTGGCAAAGTTGCCTTTCCTTGTCTGCATGTGCTGAATGCTTCGTTTCAGACTTTTTCACTGTTTGCTAGTAAACACTTAGATCTGAAAATAACTGAAGAGGAAAACACTGCTTAACATTTCAGCATCTCAGTTTTGCAAAACATCTAAAAAGCTGTGTTTTTCTTTCCTGTTTATCTACATTCATTCAATTGCTTGCAAGGTGCCAGTCATACACTTACCATCCTCATCCTCCTCTTCATCGTCGTCTTCATCTTCTTCACTACTTCCAGCTTCTTGATTTCCTTCAGATTCAGTGTCACCTTCATCAAGAATTTCTGAAAGAGCAGCATCCCAGATTAATGAAACACAGACCACAGTACCTTCATTACAAAAACCCCCTCGATCCCACCCCTGTAGAGTGAAAGGATGTCTCAGGTACAGAATGTGGAAGAGGCCAAAAATCAGATAAATAACTGAATGGAAACACAGAGAAATAGCACTGAATAGCATGAACACAAAAGAAAGGTCTGTGAACTGAATGAGTTTTATAAAACAGAAATATCACCCACTGTTAAATAAATGTTGGCAGCAACAGCTGAATAAGCAAATGCCATAGGTAATGGTTGTGCATACACACAAATATCCCTACCTTTCTTCAGCATTTTGTATTTCTCTTCATTTTCCATAAAGTTCGGATCCATCTTGAAAACATCTTTAGAATAAAAGAGAATCTTTATTTAAAACACAAATTGAAGAAAGCTACTAATATTTAATCTTGAATTTATTTTCTTGGGGAATGCAGTTAAGGAATTATCTTTCGTTTCTAACTTACTAAGAACATCCTCTGGGTTGTAGTCATCTTCCAATGGCAACATATGAGTAAACTGATCCTCCTCTTCCACTAGATCTAATCCCTCTGGAATGATTGGATGATCCTTGAAGCCATCCTTGCGTACAGCAAACATGACTTCTATCATGTACTGAACGCGCATATCGATTTTGGATTCGTGCAGGATGTGTCGAAGGCGATCAAAGATTGCTTTGGAGAAGAGAGAAATGTAAACATGAAAGGTACTTACTAATACCAATGCCAAGATAGGTTTTGGATAACGGTACTTACCATTAATACCTCTAGGAGAAACTTCTGTTAATTTGAGCCCGCTCTCTTTAATAAATCCAATTGCTACTTCAATACTGTCATCAGTAGGCCTTTCAAGTAGCAAAGTGAGCATTTCCAAACATAAAACCTCATGAGCCTGTGGAAGAAGTATCAGCAAAGAATTAGAATGCAAAATATTACACTATCACCACAGTCATTTACTGGACAGACCTGTCCAGCCTTTGAGGATGCCACAACACAGCAGTTTATTCACACACAAGGCAGCAGTAGCACGGCAAAGCTGATTTAGAGGAAGTCAAAATTTCAAATCCAATTTTACCATCAGTATTTACACCAATTTTCTAGTGAATGTGACTGTTCTATTGAAGTGAGCAAGCTAGCAAAGAAAAATATTTTGCCATTAAAAAATTAACAGAATGCATTTCCAAGAAGCAAACAAACCAGCACTTGCATTACAGAACCCAGTTCTAAGTGCATTGTATCTATAATTAAATAAGATCTTCCAGGACCAGGCATATAAGCAAATCGCCCATCTCAGATTAATTTCCTCTTTAGCAAAATGCTGAACATTCCCCCACATTCCTGAGACACTGCTTCCTGACATTATTTAAATCAGAGCATCCTGATTTCTGACACATTAACAAGTGGAATAGAGCTGGATTTAGATTTGATTTAGATGCAACTGAGTCTACTTCTGCTAACACACATGTTGCAAGAAAATTCTGTTTAAGATCTGTGGGACAGAGCCCCACATGATCCTTGCTTTGCATAGAGACATGCCTGAGTACTAGCCCAAACACACACATGAAATCTTGGGAAGCTCTGGAGCAGAAGTGCAATGATAAGTGGTGATAACTGCATAAGCAATTACCAGTATCTTTTATAAAGAGATTTTAACAACTTAAAGCAGGCACCACACTCAGGCTTTCAGCAACTTTCAGAAGAGACAGAGAACCTTCATTTAGGGTACTGCTGTCTTAAACTAAAAATTAGCCATATAGGGTTTGGATTGAGTAAAAACAAAGAAACATACCACATTCTGATTCATCAAATGTGCAACAAATTTTGAAGATGTTAGACAGAGTTGCTGAAAAAGAAATAAACCAGGAAATTTTAACATATAGAAAAAGAAATTCCTAACCAAGACACACTACAGATTAATGCATCTCACAAACAAATTAGAGTCATGAAACTATTTGAGGATACTAGTAGCTGTTCTCAATTAGGACTGTACACTTAAAAATAAAAAATCAGAAGTAAACACCCCTGCCCAAATCAAAAAACCCCAAACTATCACAGTATCAATCCAGAACAGGTTGATAAACTTTCATGATACTCTACTGCTACTAAATATCCCATTGACTGATCTTGATCCATGTCTTGGCTGTGCTCCTTTGAACACACTTGACACAGTTACAGTGCAGAATTCCACATTTCAGCACCTTGCTCCTTCACATTTTACATACCTTGTCATTTCTGCGATACCCTTTACGAAAATTCAGTATCAGCCTCTTAAGGATCAATTCACCAATATTTGGAAACTT
Source organism: Agelaius tricolor (assembly GCF_023055355.1). Taxonomy (NCBI): domain Eukaryota; kingdom Metazoa; phylum Chordata; class Aves; order Passeriformes; family Icteridae; genus Agelaius; species Agelaius tricolor. Next base: position 12,860,755 of record NW_027269270.1, on the reverse strand, counting down.
GGAATTGATGATTGCCACAAGAGCTGCATAAACGTGAGTAAAAATCGGAGAGGCACTCTGAGCTTGCAAAATGGATCTAGACAGCAATCCCCTGGAAAAAAAAAGCAAGTTTTAAAGACCTTCCTGGTAATAAAGCATGTAATGTTTTTATTCAGTACTTACCACATGAAATAGTGTGCAGTTGGAGTAGCTGGAAGAAACCAGATGATGTTTTTCAAACCATGGTTTTCACGCCACAATTGGAATTTTGCAAAATGTGTTGCACAAATCTTTCTGAAAACTTCTTAAACTGTTACCTAATCTTTCACTAAATATTGTTCATATTACAGATAGATTTAAAAATGATAAGCATGCAGAAAGCCATCTTGTATCCTGCAATTATCCTTTTTTTAATCTGAACCTTGACTGATTATAAAATACTACTTAGAACCTAAATGAATGGAAACAAAGGATTCATGAGACAATAGTTCTTTTATTCAAATGGTCTCTTTTACATTTATTATCAAGAAAGTCTGAGAAGCATCTGTGACTTACTTCCCCTCCTCTCAATTTTGCTTTCTGTAATGCTTAGGAGCACACAGAATTTGACTTTTGCTGTATTACTCAACTACATGTGAGTGAGGATAAAAACAAAACAAACCTCCAAATACGGAATCTTAAAAGTACACACTGATTTCCAAATCTACCTTCCCTGTGGTCTACTGAAATCCTAAAAGAAACTCCTACAGAGTAAAATACAAAGTGTATAGAGACCTTATTCCTACTTACTTTGGCAATGACAAGTGGAATAGAACTCATTTCATACTTGTGCACAAAAGTTATTTTTGGATCTACTAAGCTACAACAGCATAATGGTCTTTTCTTTACAATGCATCAATAAACAACACCAACAGGTAACTGCAGTAAAACTTTTTTTTGTTAAATAGTGGCTAAAATATTATTTGTCCCCAAAAAAATAAAATATGAAGCATTACAAACAAAATCGACAGTGACAACTGTAAATTACAGGTCATTCAAGTAAAATGCATTGGGAAAACCTTAAGAAAAGGAAATATACACCATCTGTTGCACTCTTCTATTCCACTAAGCATACAATCTTTTTCCCAAGTAAGGGAATATTCTGAATAGGACAATATGGCCTAAGGTTAACACTAAGATCTGACTAACCCATACACTACTGATAGCACACACAACAGTGTCCACATGAAGAGTGTACATGCTCCAGAAAAGCAAAAGAATTATTTTTAAATACCAAGGCTTACCTTCCCCGAACAATATTCTCCTGAAGGAGCTCGTGAATGATGTTTTCTATATTAGAAACGTTCACTTTGTTGACAAGACCATTGATTGACTTCTTCAAGGCTTCCCAACTCATCCTCTGGTATGCCAAGCTATTACATATTACAGAGTACCACAAATTATTAATGTATGAATTTGAAGATATATATATATATATATATATATATATAGAGCATACATTCACATTTTTATTTAATCATTAAAATAAATTAAAAATATTCACTGCATAAATGTGAAGAGTTGTTTACAATTCCACATTCAAGCACTAGAAAATCATTGAACCAACATGATAAACCTAAGTGTAATTCTCTGAAGATATGGTATAACCCAGTATGTTGCTTTGTAAGATGTTCCAAAAAAATCTTAGCTACATTTAGTATCCTGCTTTACTTCACAATTTCCACTTTGCAGCAGAAGCAGGTACAGTTTAATCTGATTCTCTTATCTCTCTTCTGATAAAAATACCTTCAAAACAATGATCAGAACCCTTAAGGGATCCCATCTTTCCCAACATTCTCTAAACGCCTTAACTGCCTTGCTTGCAGCAAAAACCTACTATGTAACTTTGAACTCACCTATTTTTATCAGTGATTTGCTCTTGCATCATCCTGAGCTTGGCAGGTGGAATATATGCACCCCCTGTGCGAGTGAGGATTGGATCCACTTCTTCTTTCTTCTTCTTTGAGGTGGTCTCATCATGAGCAAGTGAGCTCTGGCCTGTTGACCTCTCCGGACTCCTGCGGTCGGGTGACGAGTACCGTCTCTGCTTCCTTCGATCATATTCTCTGTCCTCCCATCTCTCATAGTGTCTGTCTCTCCCCCTTTCCATCCTTCTAAAGGAAAAAGAATAAACACCCACTAAACACCCGAGTGTACGTGAAAAGCTTTCACATTTTATTCTTTAAAAGTATTTCATTACTGATTAAGAAAGGGCTCCAGACCTTCCATCTGAAGTTCTGTCATCATAGTATTCCCGTCTTGAATATTCCTCATCATATCTGCTGTCATCAGAGTATCTCCTCTTCCTGGGGGATCGAGACCGAGACCTATCACGCTCCATATCCCTACTCACAACAACCCAAGACACAAAAACTTTTAGTAAGAGGCTGAGAAGGGCAATGGTATTAATATATACTTGCAATATAATGTAACAATGCAGAAGTGTTCCAATTCTGCAATGTGACTTTTAAAATACGTGTCACTCCAATAAAAGGGTCTACTTTAACAATAATTTGTCATCAGGAAAAAATTATCAAAAATCAAAGAAGCACTGTAAAAGAAAGCTCCTAGAATCTGAAATTAAATGTTTAACAGTAATAACATCAATGGTAAATTCAGTAGCTTGCATTCCTCGAACACCTGTACTCATTTTTGTTTCTACTTTTGCCTGTACAGCATGAAGCAATCTTGCCCAAAAACGATAACTGTGGTATCAGCAACATGTGACTTCAAGCAAAAAGCCAGCATGTAATTTCCACTTTCAAGTCTCATGATAATTTAACTAAATGCTAAGATGTAGTAACAAATCCATTTAATTACTGTTATATTAACACTCAAGTATTTTACTAAACCTACACTTGCTTTTTACCACTTAGTTATGGTAATATATAAAAAGAAACATAATCTGATGATTTTTTTTTAACTTCTCTAACTCACTATGTGAGGTATATATACAGAATTGAAGGATACAAAAATCAGTCATTTTACCTGTCCTCTGGAGACAAACTCTCATGTCGGGAACTGTGGTTTTCCCTCCTGTCATGACTGGAACCATGCTTTAAGGAAAGAGAAAATAAAAAAAAAAAATCAAGCCCCAACATGACTGTGAGCATCTATCTTCAGATCAAAGCATACCATGCCTCAGTTCCCACTCCTTTACAAGAAAAGCTGATGGCAGTCAGGTATGACAAGGAAAGGCTCCTGGTTCTCTAGGAACAAGCATTTGAACAGCTGGACACCCAGCTACAGGATGCTGCAGATGCCAAATGCTTCCATGGGTTCAAGGCACTGAACAAACACTGAAGAAAAATCCACAAGGGTTACCAAAAACTTGATCTGGCTCAGGAAGCTGCAAATTGGTAGAGTGGGAGTGTACATGGGCAAGTACTTTTATAGTTGCCCAATTCCGAAACTCTTTAAGGCATCTGCTGTTAATTACTGCTGTAGACTACAGTAGATGGACCACTGGTCTGCCTTTCCTACTTCCTTCTTTCAGATGCCATTTTAATTTGTTGTATCACATGCAATATACCACTAACAGAATTCCACCGTTTCTAGTTTAAAGAGTGTCTTTCCTCTCTCCTAAAAATTCCCTTTATTGAGCAATTTTTCCTTACATCCCCCTTTTTACTAATCACAATTTATTTCCTCAAGAGTCGTTCCTAGTTTCATACATTACAAACACCTGAGTTGCACTGATTTACTTGGCAGATTTGCAGGACTGTGTAAGTGATAAACACTTAAACAGCTCACACCAAATTCCTGGGCTGAACCATGACGTGTAAGTATGGAGTCATACAAAAATCAGAATGTGACAGCATCTACAATCAACAGAAAGATATTTATTAATGTGTTTCTAAGCAATTTTGTTTAGAGTCAAGCAGCAGCATTCATAACCTGAGTACTTTCATTACAAGGGTCATCTCTTCCTTTAAAATATTATTTTTGGTTTTTCAGAACCCCATTCTCATGATGTCACAGAGTGAATATCTGTGAAATAGGGAACACCTCACTTGATGCAGAAACTCAACAAAAGCATTTCCTTATGCACCTTGAGGGAACTCCCTGCAGCAACACTCAGTTTGTTCATTGAACAGCACCCTCTCCTACAACTGGCACACCAGTTCTTGCCCCACCAAAGAGCCAGTTAAAACTCTGGGTGACCAGAATATAATGACACCTCTTCCATATAAAGCAGGGCAGCTGTTATCTTTAAAAACTTAACTGGGGGGGGGATGTGTATATATGCAAACCAATAATTATATTTTTGAGGCCAATATAACATATGCTAGAATGTTGCCTTTCCTAGGGTGCACTTCAAATTGCTAAAATTACACTCAGCATTCCGTTGCCTGCATCAAGATGATGACATGAAAGAAGGGCATTGCATTGTCACTGGCAGCATCCCTATAAAATTTATGTCCACCTGGTTAATTTTAGAGCCACATTACCTTGGACAGCAGAGACAGTACAAGAAATTCACACACTCACCAAGGTTTGCTACCCCTTTCAATGACCATTACACCACAGAGCAGATCACTGAATTCATTCAAGGGTAAGAAAAGTCCTTTTATTTTTTACCCCAGCACAGTAATATAATACCAGTCTGTATCCTAAGCTTCCAAGAAAGTGCTAATAAAAATCTTTGAATAACACAGAATAGTTCCTGTATTTAAAACCTATCTAGCAGTGGGAAGAAGGCACTGGGTTTTTTTAGGATGATCCATTCTCATGGGTTATCATCTGTCTCTGCCCAAGCAGAATCAAAAATACAAGTGTTCACAGAAATAGAATAAGGTTATGGCTGTTTCTGTGTTTGGCATTTATCACATCTATGTGGAAAAGCAGCTATGCTTGTTGAAGAAATTGTCACCTTCAGCTCCCTGTGACCAGATTTTCTGCCACAAGTTACTCCTCCTTCCTTGTCCATTTTCATCAAAATGAATAATTGAAAATGTCTAAACAGTGTGCTTTTGCTCACTAGCTTATTTTAACAGATGAGGGAGCACCACCAGATTGGGAAAACAGAAGGTATTAAACTACCCCTCAAACATCCCTGCTAAAAGCCACTCAAGTCAGAAAAGTTGGGGCAAAAAGAGTGAAGAAGCCCATGAAGGTTCCAACTCTGGACAAACAGGCAGAGTCATACCACAGATTTCAGGTACTGCATTGTAACAATATTGCTCTGCTAACATGTCCCAAACCTGGCCTTACAAATGCTGTGTACCTCTACAAGCACAGCATTTCTGAATTTTTTCTTCTTGCATTCCCAAAAAATTACTCTCATCCACTCAGGAATGGGACATATAGCTATTGAAAGGAAAAGTTTTAACATTCATAGTATGACATACAGTTGTCAAATTAACTGCCACTTATTGTCTCTACATCTTTTAAGATTGTTGTTAAATTTTTCAAAATCTTTCTCTATTCACATGCTTACATTTACTGTTGAGCCATCAGCATTCAGTCAGTTTTGACCAATTATTGTAACATTTTACAGTAATACTATTCAGGCTTTGATTGCAAGGACAGCAGCAGCTAGAAATAGGTGAAATTTACTGACTCCTAGTAGTATTTATCTTGCAAACAGCTGCTGTGTTACAGATATTATTACTCCCTTTCCATTCAGGAAGTTTTATTTAATATAATATTAACTACAAACCTAATTACCAGCGACATGGGAGCGACCAAATCCTACATTTTAGGTCTAAGAACACTTACATTTACTTGTGTCACCCTGCTCTTCATCTTGACTTCCTGCTTTTTACAAAGTTCTCAACGTGCAGCAACGAGGCAATCCAAGCTGGAGTTCAGCATATGAAAACCATTTCACCTGTAACACACAGAACGCAATCAAGAACTTTCGACTGCACACGGTGCCGGAACACGCACCTTCATTATGTCCTTTAAGGCTGTGCTTACACAAGTCCTTTAACCAAAAGGATCCCCCGGGTCTGTTCCGATTCCCTGCGGTCACACAGCGGCCGCAAAGCAGCAGCCGGGAGCTCACCGCCACAGCCGGCCCGAGCGAGCAGCCAGGCCGCGGCCGGGGCTGCCGGGGCCCTGCCCACCGACCCCGCCGCACGGCTCCCGGCCCGAGCCCGCCCGGCCCGCGGCCTCCCGCTCGCGGCGGGGGAGGCCGTGAACACCCGACCAGGGGGCTCCCCCGGACCCCAAGGGGATGGCGGGAAGGGACGCCCCGTTGAGCCCCGGCCCCGGCCCCGGCCCCAGCCCCAGCCCGCACCTCCCGCCGCTGCCGCCGCCGCGCACGGCCCCGAACGCGTCACTTCCGGCGGCGCGGGGTGAGCGCGCGGCCGGCCCCGCCCTTCGGCCGCCATGTTGGGGCGGGGCCGCGCTCTCCCCGCCTCAGTTTAAAGTGAGCGCGTTCGGCGGGGGTGTTATAAAAGTGATAAAAACTGCTCGGTCTGGGCTCCTCTGCGGAGCATCCCTGGGGAAAACCGCCTCGCTGGTACCCAGCGTGCGTTTCCGTCAGAATCACGTGTAGCAGCAGGGAGCAGTCAGCCGGCCTCCCTGAGGGGTGGAGATCTACCCTTCGGCACGGCTGGAAAATGGGATTAAATATTACTGCTCCTTGGACAGCAGCCGAGCGCACACTTCTGTCCCTTACACCGAGGGTTACACAGAGCTGGAGATGTGTGCAGGAGACACGGCAGGCACGGAACTGTGCTGAGCAGAGCCTGGGTGCTACAGGGGTCTCTGACATCTGAAGTAATTCAGCACCATGGATCCAGGCTAACAGAGCGTCTGGCTCATTATAGGCACAAACGTGTTTGGATTTTGGAAAGTAATTAAATGCATAGGAAGGGATGAAAAAAAAAAAAAAGGAAAATGCTACATAAGGTCTTAAAATGCTTCTGGTTAATTTTCAGTTCTTGTGGGATAAATGAGATGACAGCAGATCGGGTCAGCTAGCACTAACCCAGCAGAGGCGGTTCCAGCAGTGCCCTGTGTGATGGAGCTGTGCCCGCCGTGTCCTTGCGCACCTCTTGTGCCCCCACACCTACTGCTGGATCTGCTATTTCTTGAGGGGATGAAGATGCCAATGAAATTTTTTCAGAGCTGGAAAATGCTACACCTCTTTCTTTTTGGAGGTTGTTAAATCAACTTATTTATTCTGTACTGAGCATTAGAGTACTTATGTTTTGTGTGTCACATCATGTAACACACTTGTAGCACTATTTTCATTGCAACAACTAGTACAGGCTCAAATGCTCACTGTCCAAAAAAAAAAAAAATTAAAATCACGGCATAGTGAGGAGAGGACATTGACCAGATCTGTCCAATCATCAATGTAGTGCAGCAGTTGAAGACTTAATCCCCAAGATTTAAATTGACTGTCTCGCTCTTCTGTCACTATGATGTCAGAAGAGTAAGAGAAAAGGAGCATCAGGCCATGACGGAGATTGTGCTATGCAGCACTTTAACTCAGAATGACTTTGGTTTAAACTAGTGTACCAGTTCGTGCTCCCCAGCACCTGAACCATTCACAAAGGGAAAAAACCTGCTCTCAAACTTTTCCAAAGGCCAGCAATGCCATTGTAACCTTGTATATTGTCACAGATACATATATTCTGTGCTCAGGAGAGAATAGTTATTTTTATTTAAAAATTCATAAAAGTCAACTTTCTCATTTATGTTGCAATACTAAGCAGAATAGTTAAGGAAGAAAAACACACCTTGCTCAAAACCAACATGGAGACGTTAAGAAAAAATAATCAGAAAAAGTGAATTGACTAATTTTTTTTTCTGCTTATACTTTTTAGCTGCAGCATTTGATTTCTTTGGCTTAATCATTTGCAAATGTGGCTCTTACACAGGAGACTGGAAACAGCATGTATTTGGACAGTTGTACACTTTCTGACAATATGAATTGTTAAATGCTTTCACAAGATATTCCCTGAACCCACTGTCTGCCAGTGAAAGCTCCATGATTTCCCATTCTGCTGTGAAAGTAATCTTTTTCCTGCCTCACGCTGTGTAAACAGGTGTCACGAAATAAAAAGGCATATGGCATCAGTGTGGCAGCAGCATCTCCTGAGAGGGACATCCTGTGGCTGATGGCACATGTACCATCCCTCAGCCTGCCCTCCAAATGCCCGGGGAGAGAGAGACATGGACAGCTGAGCTTTACCTCAGAGGAAGCCTGAGGACAGGGATGGGAAATACAGAGGTCTTTTTTGAGGTGCCTCCACTAGGAGACTACTGATAACCTCTGAGAAACATGCTTGTGATTTAAGAGTGGCTGAATATGTGGGTGACTTAGATTCTTGACTTTTCTTCTTGGATATGAAAAGCAGAGAGGGGACTAGGGCAATGGGATTTGCTGAACAAGGGAAAGGGCATTTAATGCTGAATAGAAGAAGTGAAGTGAGGTTTCCCTTTTCTCCTTTCCTAAGTTAATGCTTTTACTGTTAGATTATGCAGTGAAGCTCCCTTCTGCTCATTTCTTCCCTGCTCTGCTCAAATTAGAGTCCCTTTTCTGCAGTGGGCCACACTTAGATTTTATTCCTCATCAGGTTGAAGGGAGAATGCTTCAATTTTACAGTGGGTCTAGTCTTGTGTTTTGGCAAAATGCTTTAAGAGATGCAAATTTTATTTCTGTGAGAGTGAAAAGACAAAGCCCATGCTTCCTAAGTGCTTTAAGGGGGTAGAATGCAGTGCAGGTGGAGAACCCAGATCAGCCCTTTGGAATCTGCTGCACTCAAGATCCCAAATTCACAGAGTCTGAAGCAGAGCCATGACTGTGCATTCTTACTTCTAGAGAGTAAGAGGGATGCAGGCACATTCTCTTGCTTGGTGTGTCTTCCACAACTTCTTGCTTAGCATGTGGGACTCCTTACTTGCCTGGAAGGCACTCAGGTGAAGCATCCAGCTGAAGCAATCCTGATCAGCCTGCAGGAGCCATGCAGCTACTCAGTGCGTGTAAGAGATGGTGAGGATCTCTCATCTCTACCTCTGTCTGAAATAAATTACAGTTCAAATGGAGCACGATTATGGAGTCTGGAAAAAAAATCCAAAGACAAATCCACACAAGAATTAACTCATGTTGAGTGGCTTTATGCGTATTTAGAACAGCAATAATCAACAAAGAATTCTTCTCCTTAAGTAAGCATGATGATCAGGCCTTGAAATACAATAACACCCAATTCATACAAAACTGAACCAACATGTAAAATTTGCCTTCAGATAAGGCAAATTTTAAATATAAATTTTTACACACTGAAAATGCTGAAAGAACTGACAAATCAATTGAGACTAATAGTAATTAAACCAAACATAATTGTAATCTTTGAAACCTGCTCAAAGGGAGAAAGGGTAATGCATCCAACAAATTCACATTCATCAGCTTAATGTTTTGCATGAATAGTCCATTAGTAAGCCACAGGAAACATAGTTTTAGTCGTGTTGTTTTCCCATGGCAGTTTTTGTCATTGTGCTTGAAATGGTGTGAGTTAAAAATCATCCACATGGCACTCCCTGGGCTGGTGCCTCTCCTGGCAGAAGCAGCTGTGGCTCCATCAACTCCATGGCTTCCACAATAAAGGGTTGCATATAGAAGCTCACTGAAAGTACCTCATACTTCTGGAAAAACAGTGATAGCTCCTCCAATAGCTTATTCTGGGAACTGAGTCTTTGCAGTTAGTATTGCTTTATTAATTAATCTCAGAACGAAGGATTGGAGATTGCTTTCCTGCCTGCTTTATTAGGAGTGAAGAATGTATTCACTGCTAATTCCCATCCAAGTTAATCAGTGTGACCTTTAGCATGCTGTGGAATTATATTCTTGTGCAAGGCTCAAAATTTGTTTCCACATAGCTGTTGCAATGTGCTGGCTGTGGGATATTATTCTGCACATCAGCTGAGAAGTCTCATCCTCTGTGGTTTAAGGTCACCTAAGTGAGGTGAGCCAGCAAAGGAGGCTGGAGACAGCACAGCTGAACTTGTTCAGGAGCAGAGTGGGTCAGGGACATGCAATCCCTACTCTACTGCTACCTTTTGTGTGCAAGGATATATCTCTGAGGCAGAGTGTTAAGAAGCAATATATGGGAGAGAGAGAGAGAAAGAAGAAAGCTCTTACATCACATAAACACCATTATTTCAGAGGGATCTAATGTCTGTGCTCTGCAGTCTCCTCACCATTACATTTTAATAACTGCTGGAAGATCATGGGTTTACAATAGTAAGAAATATCTCTTTTTGATACCTCGAATGCGTGACACTCATCACATTCCATCACAAAATTTGTTTTTCCCAAGGAAACCCCAGCAGACTCCTGCAGTGTGTTTTGAAACCTCATCAAAGTGAAGCTATCCCTCTGAGCTCAGTGGCAGGGATGATCATATGTGCAACTTCCACACAATTCTCTCTGTGTGAGAATGCATCACATATGTTTGCTATTATTTTTAATGACAATCTTTCAGCTGCTTCTCATAGTAGTAAAAAAATCCACCCAGCTACTGTTTAAAGCACTTCCTAGTCTGTATGCTAAAATCTCCCTTCTTTCAGTTTTGTGGCAATGCTCTTCTCCAACCAGCTTCTGGGACTGAAAACAATTCTTGTCCATTCAGGCATCTTCTAACCTTAAATTAATACACAGAGTAAGCAATTATTCAGAAAAGGAAAGTATAGTGAATGCAGATTGACAAAAAAAAGTATTTTTTTTTACAATGAGTTTTTGCTTGTTAATGTTATTAATATATGTTTGTTTGAAGCCTTTCCTACTTAGTAGTATGGACTGGAGCCAGACAGTGCTGCAGGTACAGGTCATTCTGGGCTGTGAACTGGTGTTTTCAGGTCCTTAGTTTCACTTTTTCCTTATACACTGCAGAAGAATGTTGGTTCTTTTCCACAGTTCCAAGACTTCATCAAACCACAGTGTCACTCTACAGAGAGCATCCTGAAGTTAGAATATCTGCCTAAAATTCCAGGGCCATACCATGAATTGAGCTGCGTCATCATTTGGTGGCTTTAGCTTATTTAGCAACTAAAATCCTTTTTTAGCAAATAAACCCCTTTCAATTTTGTTTTTGCTCCTTTGTGCTGTTTTTCTTTTTATCCTCTGTGAAGTATTTTTATATCTCCTGACCTTTAAAGAAAAAATCTCTCTGCTGTTCTGCAGAGCTAGGACAGTAACCCTGTGGTGGGGTCATGATGCTGAGTGCTTGAAGGTGTGTTTGTGCCCAGAAACCAGAGGACAGGCTAATGAATGCACTTTTCCTTTGCCTTCCTGCACTGACCTGGTGATTGTATCTCAATAATGCATGATACAGTAGGTAAAAGGAAAAAAAAAGTCCTGTTCCTTCTGTCATCTTCCTCCTGAGAATGATACGTCATAATGCATGGAAAGGACAAACCAGCATGAACATTAATTATTTTGGATTTGTTTGGTGATGTCATGACAAAATATCTAGATGTTGGCAGGACATTAAGTTCCCTTTGCAGTTCTTGGATGTTGCAGCATATCCAGCTATGTGAATTAATTAAAACAGATTTTAAAATACAGAAAATTGGTGGAAAACAGTTTTTTCAGTATTGAAACAGAATAACAACACTGACAAGACCTCCTGGGGTATTTCACAGGGAGGTTTACTATAAACAGAACAGTAATATATTTGAAACAATAAACCCAAGAGAGTATAGTAACAAGATAGGTAATTTGTTATAGTTATAAATTGAAGCATATTTGTAGTAAAAACCCCATTCCTCTGTAACAGCCAACTAGTGTTGCAGTAACTGTTAGGTATTGTACAAAACCTGATGCCACTATTATTTCCTTGGAAGTGATACATTTTATTCTATTTAAGAGAAGCTCTTCACAATATGAGATAAACTTGTGTTCAAGGTGAAAGTGATCCTAGGATCTTACCTGATTTGTGCATGTAGCTGGTCTAAATCCTGGCAGAGCCTGCACTCTGTCTCCTGTCTCTCATTTTAATCTTTTCATTCCTATTTTATATCATAGAAATTATTCTTTAGCCTATTCAGAATGTCTCTTTTTTTTTCCTGGATCGATGAGTTTTCTAATGGTGTGAAAAGGAAGAGTTAACAGGTCAATCGAGAAAAGAAAATACTTCAGTCAGTAAGATAGGTGCACTAAATAGATAAAAGAAATTCCTTTGGAGTGATGGTGACACCATGTATGTAATTCAATGTGATTTTAAACAAAATACAGACTTTCTATGTATGTATATACTACAAATAAAAAAATAATTTAAAAAATTCACAGCAATTGCCAAAATTACTTGTTCAAACTAACAAAAATAGGTGCCAAAGTGTTGATGCTCCTTTGATGGTTTTAACAGCTGTGTGGTTCTGCACACTGTATAATCAATGGTAAGAGCTCCTGACCTTTTTCTCACTTTGTCTAAGAAAGACCTGTATTTTTTTCCCCTTTAAACTGCTGTGGTATATTGTCTAAAATTTTACTGTGTTATCCCAAAAAAGTCACAGTAACAAGCCCCTTTAGGAATGTGTTCATCATGTCACACAATGCATCAGTTAATTATCTCATCTTAGCACTGCAGCAGACCTTCAAATTAATAGCTGTTTCAAACTATAGGCAAACAGTAGGTGCCTGACTTAATTAACTCTGCTTGTGATGTGATTTCTATCTTGGTGTTGCATGTGCTAAAAACAGGCACTGTTTTTCCTATGGCATATGGCTGTATTTCTCCAAAGGGCTGGGACACGGTAACTTGAGGAGCAAGAGTATTGTTATTTGATGATTTAGTTATCATTATGGTCTGCAGATCAGAAGACCTGCAAACACCAAGGCACAGCTAATGGAGTAAAGCTAAATTGATTGCACTATTATTTTGATGAACTCCTGTAAGTAATATATAAATAAATAAAGAAACAAACTATTCATAGAAATACTAGAACAGATTTGCTGTATAGTCTAAATAGAAACAGACTGTATGATGGATGATCTGAAGACCCACTGCACTCAACACAGAGATTTCTTTTTTTTTTATTTTAAGGGTAAATTCTAATCCCAAGCACTGTTTCCTCCCTGCACCACCAAGGCCATGCATGGTTCCTCTCAGCTACCCAGGGTAGGAAATTCAGCCATCCCATTACTGGAATGTTTATCTGTCTTTGTTGGCCTAATTGGGTGAAGTATTCCCTTCACAAAACTTCTGGGGACACCATGAGTGCAGCTGAGCACTGTCAAAAAATGGTCTTCTCAGGAATCCTTCTGGACAGAGAGATTTTATCTTCACTGGGGGGATCACATGAAGCAATGACAGTGTTCCCTTGTGAAGGTACAAAGTGATCTTGAAGAGTGCCAATAAAAACCCTGTCAGGATAGAGGTGGCACCCTCCATCTGTCACCTCTGTGTCCTGCTGCACAGGAGGTATCTCAGCATAGCAACATAGACTTGGATTTTTTACAATTTTTTTTTTAAATTGAGGGTTTTTTTAAATATGTAATTGTGACGGTTCCATTCTTTTTCATCATGGTAAAAGGACTTCTACATTTTAAGACATAAAACGCAGCATGAAAACTGCACACAAACTAGTATTTTTCTTTAACTCTGCTACACAATGTGTGGTAAAATCCACATCAGAAACACAATATATTATATTATAAATAATAACTGTCAAACAGTTAGCCAATAGTTAATGCTTAGAACTACTCCATGTTTGAATCTGTGATGAATATGAATTATTTTTGTTCATTTTTAATGGGCTTTCTCCCCAGATGTTATATTTGAAGAGAAGCAGTATACTCCTCTTATGCTTGCTAACTGTACCTTTTTATTTTGAGTTGAGTCCTTACGGTTTTTGCAAAGTACCAAATGTTCCTATTTCCTGTGAGAAGGGTTTCCAAATGAGCCTTTGGCAATATTTCTGAACAAAGTGGGACCACTGTAGGAATAAACTGGCTTTGCCTCTCAAATCTCCATGGGGCTTATGAGGCAAAATGACTTTAGCAGGGAAAGTAGGTTAAAGCAAGGACAGGCAGCCTCCTCAATCGACTGAGCTGAAAAGAAGCATAAATACCCACCTGATCAAGTATATTTAGGACTCAGTAGTCCTAAAAAAGAGCACAGGTCAAGAAGCACCAAGTGACACAAACTTACAAAAGATGTTCCCTAACGGTTACTTGGATGATTTAGCTTTAAACTGGGTTTACTCTATACAAGAAAATTAAGAAATCTCCTTTGATATAATCTTAATCTTTGAAAGTAATCTGGTTTTTTGGATATGAATGCTTTCTTTGTGTGTGTGTGTGTTCCTGCCAGTATATTTTAGTAAGGATTAGTGGGTTTGGGATTTTGTTGTGGTTTTTTTTCAAGCATTGGACTATAGGTAAGTTACTTGTATGAGAATTATTACGAAAGATAGTGTTTTGTTAATTATTTTTAGAATTTCTTCCTATAGACAAAGATTCTCTAGGAATTAAAATGTTTTCTTATTTTTTTCCCTACCTAATCCAATAGCTTTTGTTGTTTTCCACCATGTGAGTTCTTATCAATAATACGGACTTTTCCCCCACCTCCTACCTATAGTTTTAATGAACTGTTACTTCTGGAAATCCTTTTGTAAGTTCCCTAATATACCGTTACACTGTTTCTTAGCTGCAGTTATGAATTGCCTTGATTTATTTTGATACTGTGATTAATTTTGGCACTGAGGAGTTTTTCATACTACCAAAATTTACCAACAGTAGTTCTGTCACTTATGTGCTATTCTCAATAGTATCACTGTGTATCATTGTGGGAAATTCAATTCTGAGAACAGAAGCATCTTAATCTTCTCAGCTTTTTTCCCTTCTTTTTGTAACGAAACAGTGCCCCCAAGAGCTTTTTTTTTTTTTCCAGGAAGGGACAATTTAAGAAAATTAAGTCAACCATTCATCAGTATATTAGTCTCTGAACATAAAAATTCTGCCCAGCATTGCAACCAGAGTTGTTGGTTTGAAGAATGGTCAAAAGAGTGTTTTGGTTTTCTTGTTTTATGCCCAATAATGGAAAGTTAACCAAATGACTGAATTCCTGTAATGGTTCCAGTTTGGAGAGCTGTGCTATCTTTGCTGGCACTCTGAAGAAAGGGAGGAGGCTGCAGAGATCACTTCTCAGCAAAGGCCTTTATGGCAGGGCTGCTTTTGTCCTTTGCCAGTTGCCATCAGGACAGCTGGCAGTGGTCTGGGAGGCAGCAGGAAGCACTGTTTGTTTGTTTGTTTGTTTGTTTGTTTGTGTGTGGATAAACAGAGAAGAAAGATGGCATGACGTGAACAAGAACAAAGAGAGAATAAACAAGGAACAGCTTTAGTTACAGCAGTCATAAAAATACAAACACCAAGCCTACAAACACCTATCTATTAAGTATTTTGTATAAATACATGAAATATATGCAAAAATAATCACAAATATCCTCTAAAGCTCAGAGAGGCAGGTTTTTATGATAACCTGAAGTTATACATTTTTTTAAACATTTTTTTATGTGTCAAGAGTCATCACTACTTTTTCTGAAAAATCCTGAAAAACACCTACTACAAACAGAATTTTGGGTAGTTTGTTGTCTTTCTCTCCATCTCATTGCATGGGTTTGCCAGCAGTTGAAACTCATAAATGAAATAAAAGCTCCACATATGAGCAAATATTTGCTTTAAATAACTTTCAGTAACCTGTCACAGGAACACCTCAGGACTTCATCTGCATCAGAAGTTTAAATAGTAGACATGATCTCCCCAAAAAAGCCTGCTAATATCTCTCTTTAGCAGAGTGATCTCATTTTCTCTGCTGTATCTCTACAGACCCTTTTCAGTCAGGTCCTAGGCCCCTGAGAGATTTAGGGGTGGAAGTCAGCACTTAGAACTCTCCAATATGCAGAACTTTTCAGACTGGTAAATAAGTGTGAGAGCCTCGTGTTGTGATGAGATCTGTGCCAGAGCAGGAATGCAGTAACAAGACAATGCTCAGATCGAGCGGGCAGCTGATCAGGTCAGATGTGGCTGTTTCTGAGCTGCACAGATTTGCCTGAATGAAGATAAGTATGAGAAAAAGGAAGTACTATAAAACACACACAGAAGAAATAAATCATAGCATTCCTAGGTACTCCCAAGTTCCAAAGAATAAAAATGTTCTCTTGGTTGTGGGAGAGCAGCAGAATGAAGTTTAACACTGTGACACGAGGCTTTGTTCTCTCCACAGGAGATGTCCAGACCCTGCAGCTTCCCACAGCTTCATTACATATTCACTAAATATTTTTACATGGAAATTATAAAGTCCTTTTAGGTCACAGACTGTGTCCATGCTTTAGCTCACTGAGTTTAGAAACATAATTATTCCTCCTTATATTAGAATTACAACTAATTAGGAACTAATTATTAATAATAAAAGAAATGTGCTATAATTTATATATATATAATATTATATACACTATATAATATATATATTATATATTATATACCATATTATCTATCTATCTATCTATCTATCTATCTATCTATCTATCTATATATAACAATTTATATATAATTTCCATTTTTACATGGAAATTATAAACTCCTTTTAGGTCACAGACCGTGTCCATGCTTTAGCGCACTGAGTTTAGAAACATAATTATTCCTCCTTATATTAGAATTACAATTAATTAGGAACTAATTATTAATAATAAAAGAAATGTGCTGTAATTTATCTGTCAAATGCAATGTACTAATATCTAAAAGGCTATACTGGCCTCTCAAATAAATGTAGATAAAGATCTACTCTCTTAATAATCATTTTATGGATCTTCATAGCTTTGACACAATGTGTCTAGTTTTTCCAGTCTGTTAGCATCACAGCATGCATTTTAGGGGTGGGAGAATAAACTGTCCTCTGGGAAAATTAAATAAATAGTTTTTAGGTGCCTTGTGATAGTAGCAGACACTTTGGGGTAAGTCCCTTGTGTTTTGTGATTAATATCAACACAGGGAAGTTGTGGTACAGCTAATCAGCATGGCCTTTCACCAGGCATTCAGGGCATTATTTGCAATGCAGAGGGTTTTTTCTGTTCTGGTTAATAATCTGATAAATTTCTGAGCTTCAGGAAATATTTCACTATATAACATTCATAAATATAAAAATAACTTGAGGCATTTATTTTCTAACATTCAAAATTCAATGTTTGCCTTAAATCTGGAAGTTTGCTTTTTTAGCTTTGAGCCAAACAAATATGAACATTCAATAGGTGTATGAGTGAGTAGGACATTTCTCTGTACAGAAAATAATTCTTGAAATTTCTTGCTTTCACTAGTTTTAGTCAACCTTTCCCAACCTGAGTTGGCAATACCAAAGCATGATCCCACACACAGCAAGTCACTGCTGGCTCACCAATGATCTGCAAACATGTATGCAATGTTACTCTTGCTTGAAACTCCAGGATTCCAGCTTTGCCATTTGTTAATTACCTGGGTTTGGGCAGGGGGCAGAGGTCTCCTTTTTTTAGGAATATTTATAACTAATTTCCCTATAAATGGAAGTAATTCCTACTTAGAGGAATTAGAGGTAATTTCAATTGCAAAAACAGGCACTATTTTTTCCCTTTCTTGATTTAATTTCTATGTGACAGCAAACTCACCAAAGACAAAATGCTGTGGAAGAGAAGGTGATAATGGATGGTTTTATAAGTGGGGTGGAGTGAATTTTACAAAAGTGGGAGCAAGGTGACCTCTGCTCAGAAGCCTCCCTGCTCATTAGCAGGTGGATGTGGCTTAAAGATTCACTGTGGTGCAAAGAAAGAATCAAATTAGGTGTTGTGTGAAGCTGTCATTACTGTGTGTTTCTCTGTGCAGTTCCAGCTTAAAGCATGTTGTTCCTTTCATAGCAGCCCCTCAGATTACTGTATCTCATCCCTTCCACATCAAAGTGCTGTCAGCACTTTCATAGTATAAAAAGAACGCAGAGATAATTTTACAATACATTCTCTTCAAACAGATTTGACTCGTGCAGTTGCAACATTTCTTTTTATTCTGGGATTTGCAAAGGAAGATGCACTAAAATGAGTAGCATCTAAAAGCTGAACAAAAACATGGGAACTAAATACCTGTTTAAAATTGGACCAAAGCACCTCTGCAGGGATGGTGAGGATTTTAGGAAGTCAATTCTTCTCAAGTGCCATCTGAATTATACTTCAGTCAGCTTGTAAGAACCTCTGGGAAGGTGGAAAATGTCCATTCTTGAAAAGCATGAATCATGTCTTTTTATTTACTAGCTAAAAAAACTTGGTACCTTAAAAAGTCTTCAGTAAAATATACAGGAATGTCAGATCCCACTCTCAACCTCAAAGGCTCAGTCTCAGCTAGTAGCCAGCAGCTGGGCTCACCATCTTGACCTTACTGCTCTATGAGAAAGTAAAATAATAAAATAATGAATACAAGAAGAAAGTGAGTGAAGGCAGCAGAAAGACAGAACTTCATAGAACTGGCTTCAGCTTTGTGGGTCTCTCATTCCACTCTGCCGAGAAATTTTTTTCTTTTTAGTGATTATACAGCTATGCATATATAAGTGCAAATGTTTCCCATTATACTTCCTTGCCATTTTTGTCATTTGCCAGTATCTCTAGAAGAGGTTGTCACAGAAGCGAGTAATGGTAGGATAGAAACAGAAATGAGAGAAGCATTGGCCAATGTGTCCTTGGCTCTTCATGAATGCAAAGGGACAAATACTTTGTAATAATGTCCCATCTTACAGTGAGGTCACAAGCTGATCTTGGTTACTTCAGTGTAAATCGGGAGAAATTCTCCTGAGCTCCATAGACTTACTGAGGCCTGCAATGGATTATGGCTGTGGTGTGAGAGGGATGGAGCCCCGCTCCTCGGCGCGGTTCTGGCACTGAGCTGCAGATGGGAGCGCGGGAGGGAGGGGGAGCAGTGCCCGGCGCGGGAGGCCGGCACCGCCCGTGCGGGACGGGCGCGCAACAAAGGCGGGGCGGGCCCGGCGGGGCGACACGGCCGGGGACACGCTCCCGCAAGGGGCAATTGTTCTACAGCCGTGCAAGAATAGAAACAAAATGCAGCTTAAATCCTCCTCCCCCAAGCCAGCCCCCGCGATTATGCTTCCAATGACCGCAGCGGTAGCTGTGGTGCCCGTGTTTCCATTTCGGTCCCTGGCATCTGCGGGCACTGGCACTGAAGCAGGGCCCAGTGGGGTGCCTGGGAGGCAGCGCTGTGCCGGGTTAGTGATGGGCTACATCACTTTGGACAATATGATGCTTCCTGACACCCTCCCTGTGAGAGCCACCCTGTAGGAACAAGCTACAAACACACAGACACACCACAATGCCCCTTTCCTTCCTGCATCTTACCTCCTACACCAACAACCAAGCAATTAAGAACATGGACCAATATCCTGTATCAGTTTAAAAATTACACTTCCCACCTGATGTGTGCCATTACATTTTTTTTTTTCACAAAGAATTTAACCCAAAGTGGCACATATATCATAACTGAATATCATAACTGAATCTCAGTTGTTCTCACAGAGGAACCCCAGTAGTACAGTGGGATGTTCTGGGGGTAGGGATCTGCACTCCTGAAACACCTTCCCGAGGCAGCCTGTTCTCCAGCTTCATCAGCATTAATAAAAGGCAGAGAGGACTACAAAAAATTAAGAATTTTGTTTCTTTTGCCATGTCAGTATGTTCCCATATAGTGACTAGAGGTCTATATAAGAAAAAAAATATCACTGCAACAGACTTATTTAATCCCATGCCATATTTACCTACTAGTGATTTTTTTCTCTCTGGTAGCACATGTAAATAAACGTGAAGAAAATAAATACTGAATAGGCAGCTAATTCTGGAAGCCAAGGATGACATCAAATTTAACAAGGACATTAATTCTCCATTTCCTTTTGTTCAGTTTTATTACAATTATTTAGTGCTGTTTACCTTTATCCATTTGTTATGCTCAAATTGACAAGTCTGGGAAAAATAGTAAATAAATACATAAAAACCTTGATAAATCCCTTGATCTGTGACAAGCAGAGAATAAAGCCTTATTTGAAAGGGATAAATAGTAAGGAATTGCTTGATTTTTTGTAAGTTTGCTTTTTAAAAAATATTCAGGAATACAAAATATTAATTCAATTTTGCAGTACATTTGAACTAGCTGAGCTTAGTCTTTGAAAATGGGAGAATTCCATCACAGACAGCAGATTTGGCACATTATTTTGAAAAATGGCTCTAAAAGGGAAACTCTTGCTCCCCACTTTACTCCCTACCGCAAAGTCCATATGACTTTACAAACTGTTGTTGTATTTATATATAAATACTCTGCTACTAAACCTGAGGGTGCTAATTTTCTTCATCCACAGTGCTTTTAGACCTAGAACATGTATCTCTGCTTTGAGCACTACCTGTGTAAAAATATCCATTGTAAATGCAGAAGCGAAAACTTCCAGCTCTTTTATTATCTCTTCATTAAGCTCCTGTAGGAAAAAGATTTAATATGGAAAAAAGATACCAAATTAAAGCCAGTGTTTTAGGCAAATCTTATTGTGAAGAGTTATGTATCTTTACTGAACACAGACCTCAGAGCTGACAATAATGAAATTGGAATGATTGCCTCTGATCCATCCTAAAGACTATGAAACATCCAAGGGGTCCCTGGGCAAAGGCTGAGGAGGGCAGGGATTTGCCACTCTCCTTGGCTAAAGCCCCAGACATAAGATGATGATAGAGCCTCTCAGAGCTGAAGGTGACTGAGGCCTGTAGGTCTAAATAAAGCAATCTTCTTCACATCAGTTTTATAGAAGGAAATTACATGAATTAGTTAAAGAAGCCCTCTGAGGGCACTGAAGAGAGACTGATTTTTTAGTGTGTTATATTTCTGGTTATGGGGTGCACATGGCTGGGTCATGGCCGTGCCTGCAGTAGATGTTGTCATGCTGGGGGCCATATGCTTTTATGTTTCTCAGGCATAAATAAAGTCATAAAGACTCTGCTTCCCCCAGCCTCCCCCACAGGTCAGCCAAATTATGGGGTGTTCTGCTCTGGTGTGCTCTCACAGGCAATACTTTGAACATCTAAATTCATCTCCTTCACACAGAGAACCCATGTTCTACTGACAAGTTTGAAGGCAGACTCTGCACAGCAGCTTTGACACGCAGATATCCCGGCTGAGCCTGGTGAGGTGGCAGGGCTGGGTAGGAGGCAGACAAGTGGAACTCCAGTTTTATATGTGGGCACACATGAAGGAGTTTTGAGGTATTGTGTTCTAGCTAATTTCTGTCTGCAGAGCTTTAATCCCTCAATCACCTTCCAGATCTATAGTATTTATTTTCTTTTGCTAGTCACAAATCTGAGATGTCCTGATAAATGTCAGCCAGAAAAATAGTTCCATTTATTGATACAATTCAATACACAGAGTGCATTGACCATGCACAGAATTAAGTGATAGGCTGATTTTTATTTGTCTGAGGGGGATTGTAGTGGTCAGAAGTAAGGACAGAATTTTGGACCTTATCCCTCCTGGGCTGCTGAGCCTCCTCAGATTCTGTAGACTTTAGTGAGGAACAAGGGACAGAAGTTCCTTATGGAATGGTGTCTTTGGGAATTGTTGACTTGTGACAGCCAGCAAAACTAAGCTGGCAGTGGGGACAGCTTCTGTGCTCACTGTACATCTGATATTACTGAAATGACTTTACTCAGAGTATTACACTGTGGTGGTATGTTGCAATAGAAGGTCATTGCTGTCAAATTCTGTACCTCTACTTATTGAAATGAAAACCATAATAGAGTATATATGTAAAAATTCCTTTCCTCTGTTACCATGGTGATTTCTTTTAAAAAATACTATAATAAAAAAAATTAAGTAATGATTACTTCATGCAAAAATAAACAAACCCCATGACCAGGTTCCCTTGAAAGGTTGAGCAATTCTGACTAGAACAGGAACTATCTGCTAAGAACAGTGAATTGTTATGGTGAAGCTGGAGAGTGCCTGTTCTATAGAAATGAAACTATAATAACTGAAACTAATGAATTAAGAAAAACCCAACACTGGTAAGTTTTCTTTACTTAAATTAGTTGCCACAAGAAATCACTGAAAAAAGAGGCATTTATAATTTTTTTTTAATTGGACTATTCTCATGGTGTTAAAAGTGTGCATATATGAAAGAACTGAATTGTAGAACCTTTAATGGTGACCTTCTTTTGATAACTTAGCTTTGGCATAGCCTCTGCTTTTAAATGAGAGCACTCAGTTTGTAGTGCTGGCTTAAACTCACTGTATGGCTACTGAGCTTCAGCAGGTTTAGCACTTCTCTACTCCAGACACAGCATTTGTATGTTTTTTCCTCCCCAAAGAAGTAAATTATTCATACAGCATCAACCTTTTTTAACCTAGCTTCTGACAGGCTGGGATTTTTCCAATCTCAGTTGAAACTGTCTAAATAATTGATCAAGTATTCTTTCAGTGTACAATGAATTCTGAAACCTAAGAAATGTTAAATGAGATTCTCTGCCCTTACAGTATGAGTGGGTTACTGAGGTTAAGCTAGTATTTTCTTTGAACTTTTCTCAGTCCCTGTTTTCCCCCATTGCACACTCTCCTTTTTCTTTCCTACTGTCTATTAATTTTCATGACATTTTCTATTTATCAGACTTTTCCTTTGTGTTTCTGTTTCTCTTGCCACCTCTTCCCTTGCTGATGCTTTTCCATACCTCTTCTTCATTACAGTAAGACAGCTCTCCTTTAAGATGGTCCCCCAGAGAGAGGAACCATCAATTTCTAGTCCCAAGAAATTATGGGTCTTTCAGTCCAGCCTCAAATTTAACTGCACCTTCTCCCATCCCCATTAAGAAAAAGGTGACAAATCACAGAATCACAGTCATAGAATGGTTTGGTTTGGAAGGGACCTTTACAGGTCCTGCAGTCCAACCTCTGAGGGCAAGGGCATCTCCAAGTTAGATGAGGTTGCTTAGAGCCCTGTTCAACCTGGCCTTGAATGTTTCCAGGGATGGGGTATCTGCTCCCTCTCTGGACAGCCTGTTCCAGTGTTCTGTCACCCTCATAAAAAATTTTCTTCCTTATGTCCTGTCCAAATCTTACTTCTTTCAGTCTAAAATCATTACCCCTTGTCTACTGCTGCAGGCCCTGCTACTAAAAAGTCCATCCCCAGTCTTAAAAATCTTGAGGTCTTTGGTAAAGAAGAAAGATGCGTGCACAGAACTTGGATCTGCAGACAACATGGAAACATTAGTATCTCACATCCACAAGCTCCAATCCTTTTGCATCTGGTCAAAACTTCCTCTAAGATTGCCTTTTTTATAGCACTTTGATAATTATGTCTCAAAGAACCAGTTAAGTTTGTAAAAACACAAAAAACTCCTCCATCAAGACTTCAATCCATTCCAAATTTTCCAGCAGGTATTTTAATCCTTTTAGTCAGTGGTCCAGGTGGCTTACGTTTTTTTTTTCCAGCATGAAAAAAATTAGAAAGTAGCACCCCATAGAGATTTTTATTTCGATTCAGCAATTCAGTACTGTATCCTTATGAATTAATGATATCATGGACTGTGCTTCAAGATGTCTGAAGAACCATTGCAGCTGAAAACAGCAGAAATCTGGACTGGCTGCTGAATTTTTGTAATTCTGCTATGTTGTAACTGTTCAAACTGAATGTTATTCCTTTAAGGAAGCTATTTATTTTTAAGGTTTAAAGCAAAGCTGACTTTGGAGAAGCTGACCTGCCTGAGTCCCTGTGTCAGAGAAGAAAGAGTGTCCATGCATGATTTTGTAGGAGATGCTCACCAAATTATTTTTCTAAAGGTTTCCTCATGCAAAACTATGTTCTTTCTGTAAATATTAAAAATAGATTTGTTACATCCTAACTTGTGAGTTATTATTTGATTTTAATTTGAGGAGCAACAGTCCTTCCACTTTATAGCTATCATAATATTAATAAAATACTTTAAACTGTATATGTAAAGATTTGTTATGAGATATGTAAGCTTGCCTGTATCTGACATACTGATACTGATTTATGATAAAAATTTTTCAGAAGTCTACAAGAATTTAATTTTTCTCCAATACTCTAGTTTGCCTTTTATTTTTTATAACAATGTAAAATTTAATCATGAAGAAAGCTTTGTCACTTCATAGCTCTCTCTGCTGTATTATTTTCCTTTTTTACAAACCAGTCTACTTGGAGCTGAAGAAATAGGGAAGGGATGTTCCATAATCCAAATTTCCCACTAGATGACGCTCTTAGTACAAAAACACAAACTTCAGCATGTTCATAAATTTATGTGTGAACTGCTGAAACACATTACGTCTTCATTAATTTACAGCTCTTATGTGCTTATAAAGATTGATGATGTGGAGGCACAGTGGCCTGTGAGAAATGGGAAAAACAGTGGTTCTTCTGTTCAAAAGTATGGCAATAGATTTTTCCCCTGGTATGTCTATGGCCATAGCACATCATTTAGCTTCAGTGTTAATTGTTTTGGTCACTTGTGCTACAACACACTTGCTAACAGCATTTTTTTTCTTACTTGCTCGAAGCTTACTCTAATGTGGTTAAATGCCAAAATTTACTATACTTCACTCCCATAAGGTGCAGTAATTTTGATACCTAGGTATTAAAATATACCATGTATTACATCGATACATTATGCAGAAGCATGCACACTCACACATATTTACCAACTAGAATAAACAGATAAAAGCTATTAAATAACTCTGTATCCACCTGACACCTCCCTCACAGACATCTTTACATAAAATAACGTACCATAAAGGAATCACTGTCATGTCAATGCCTTCCTTGTAAAGTGTCTTCC
The DNA here is from genome assembly GCF_023055355.1 of Agelaius tricolor. Lineage (NCBI taxonomy): Eukaryota > Metazoa > Chordata > Aves > Passeriformes > Icteridae > Agelaius > Agelaius tricolor. The sequence goes on along the minus strand of NW_027269270.1, from coordinate 12,835,939 downwards.
ATCTGCACAGATTCTTTATAAAAGATGTAAAAGTTATGAAACTATATTGGAGAACTTGAGCTGCTGGAGTGCAAATTATGTATAATTCAACTTCAATGCTGTAATTGTTTATGTTTTGTATCATCTATTCTAAAAAAAAGACATTTCAATCTTTCTGATTTAAAATGATGGAAATGCTTATCATCAAAACACAATATGCAACAGAAAAAAAGAAAAACAACCTAGCAAAATTTCAACCAGAAAGGTTGCTATTCTAAGAAAATAATGCTGGCATTAAAAAAGTTTCATCTATTCTAACACTACAGTCACCTCTGAGTGCCTCATCAGCAACAGAGTGTGTTGTTCAAGCTTTGTGGACAAACTCTGGGGTTCGAGAGAAGTGGGCACACAGCACAATTACACTGACAATTTGTTTGAAGGTGCCTTGTTTTTGCATCAGTGGCAAGCCTGACTGATAACAATTCCTCCAGGTTTGGAATGTGCACAAAGAGAGAAGATGGGTGTTTGCAGCAGAACATTGATGTGCAAGAGTATTAATGGTTACTTTTATGTTCATATGTAATGTTAAAGACCTTCATGTGTACATTTCCCTCAGTGTTGGTATTTTAGGTACCATGGCAATGACAGCTTTAATGGGAGCAGACTTGGCCACCCTGCTGTGAGAGACTAGTGAATCACACGATTTTAATCTTTCATGTATTGACTTTCTAATTCAGTTACGGACATAAAAGATACTGAAGCTCTGTTTAATAAACAATTTAACAAGATTCTAAACTTCATTAATAAATTAAAGAATATATTTACTCATATGGAAGCCTGACCTGAATGTCTTGATTTCTTCTTTGCATCTGTATTTACATGTTAAAAATCCCTTAATCTTCTGGCTTGAGATAACTTTTATTAGGATTGTCACTAATAACACATTATGAGGATCTACATGGAGAAGTTTTTTCTGTGTTTTCCAACCAATGACATGGTAACTATTTTCTATATAAATTTTTATGAAAATTTAAGCTTTAATGAAAAAAAAAAACTTTGTTGTTTGATGAACCAATACTTAGGGTACTTAAAAAATGAGGTACCAATAGTGACCTATTTCCTGAAAAGTACCAGGAAGATTAAAAAAAAAAAAGCTTGAACCTTTGAGCAAATGTTATGTGCTGTTTACACCCTGACTCTGCCCAAGTAATAGAGACTTGTGTCAACACATGACTCCACTGGCTTCAGGCCACAAGGAAAGGGCTCTTACAAATCAAAGAGCAATGTTTCTCATTGCAAGAAAAAGAATAGAATAAATCATGACTTGTGCTTCCCCATTACTGCAAATAATGAGATTTTTTAGTTATAACACTTGATTTACATTTTTTTATAGTTCTAGGGCATTTTGATCTCATATTTTCAAGATTTCTGGAACAATTGTGCTAGATACTTATTTTTTAAATCAAAAAATTAGTCCACAATTCTAGTTGTCTCAGCTACACTGGCAGACCTCTTCTGTGTGCTCAGCTATGTCAGCAGAAAAATGCCGCCTTCGCTTATGTCAGTCAGGAATGTGGTGCAGCTCCAACAGCCAAAAATTCCCTCTGTCAGCGTGTCTTGGGTGTGCTCTGGGGCTCTGGCAGCCCCTCTGGCTGCTCTGGCACCGCTGCAGAGGCCATCAAGGCCAGCCCTGGAGCCACATGCACGTGGGGACCTGCCCTGCCAGAGCCCCAGGTAACCTTTGAACCCCAGTGACAAACAGTGATCAGCAGCTCCATGTGCAGGTTTAAACCTGGACTCCCACCCCAAGGATAAAATCTGCATTTTGTCCTGAGGTTTGTTACAGCTTCCCTGCAATGTCACCATGCACAAGGGACACAGTGGCACTGCAGAGCCTGCCTGGTGCCAGCCATGCCAAAGCCCAGCTGTTTTCACAGTGTGAATGTGTGGATTTACACCTGTGTGTCTTACAGCTTTCAGTGCTTCTCAGACTTCCCAGCCCTAGCAAAAGTTTTATCTCTACTTCTATTTCAGTCTTGTCCAGCATGGGAACAATACCTTTTGTTTCCAACCTGTATCTATCAGGCACCGTGTGTGCAGGTCTCAGAGACTGTCTCTGTTTGAGTGATGAGAAAGTGGAGCCAAATTACAGCAAAGAGGATGAAAATTAGAGCAAAAGAAAGAAATTAGGAGGAGTATGGCTCAGTGGATGCCAAAATCAACATCTCCTGGTCTTTTAGAATATACTTTGAGAATTTTGAGGAAAGTCCATTTCCAACTCTGGTTGAGGCAAAAGCCTGAGATGAAGCCTATTCCTCATTGTGTCTCCATTGTTTGAATGGAAAGCACTCTCAGAGTGATGGAGGACTTTTCCCCCCACACACAAGAAGAGGACATTGACAAGTGTCACCTGTGACACGGAGTCAAGTCCACACAGAGGGGGCTCCCAGGCTCTCTGGGTGGGAGAGAGGGCAAAGAAGGTTCAGCAAAGAGCACAGTGTCTTTGGGTTTGTCAGTAGCTCTGGGGTCTGAGTGCTGCAGAGAACAGAGAGGAGAGAAAGGAGAGCAAATAGGGCATTATCCCAACTGTAAAAAGATTTACTGAGAGCACCTTCTGAACTAAGGTGAGCAATAATTGTCTACATGTCTCCACAGGGCTGTATGTTGTATTTTTAATGATTGAAATAAAATATTTGATGTTGAATTGAGCAGACAAATTATTTTAAACTGACATACAACTAGTATAAAGAATATCTTCTGTGCAAAAAATGAATGAAAGTATGAAAAACTGAGATTCTAACTAATTTTTTTTTTTAGTTCATTTGAATGAGTCCCCCCATCCTTCTACAGGAGAAGGCAGAGAAAGGGAGAAGTGTTTGAAAGTCAAAATACTACTTTGCACATCTCTAATGTTTTCCATTCTAGGATCTCTAGTGCTTTACAAGCTTAATGTGATTAACTTTATGCTCAGTAAGCAGTTCTTCCCATAAAAAGAGGTAGGTCTTTACAGGATTAGGGCCTCAATTTGTCCTTAAAGCAGTGAGCAGTGAATATCACTGCTTTAACAGACAGCGCTGTATAAATAACAGACACTGTGATTTGCCTAAAGATCTGTCAAAATGAAAACTGTATGGGATTAACCTGAAACAAAACTAAAGAGAGCTCCAATTTGCAGCAAGCTGCAAGGAAAAGGAAATAAAGAAGAAACAAAAAAAACCCCAAACACAATGAAACACTTCCTTTGATTAAAATATGAAACATTTCTTTCTTGAAGCTCTTAAAATGCCATTCTTTAGAATAAAATGAGAATTATTTAAAATTACCAGTCAGAAATGAAATAGCAACTCTCAGTATGTCAAACTGAAACGTACTTTTCTTTGCACACAGCATGACAATTGTCACATGATGTCCTTTGGTGGGGAATGCTTTTTGGTGTCTCTGCCAGGGCAGCTCAGGTGGAGCCTTTGGCACGTGGCTGTTGGGGGAGCTCCCTTTCTTTGGGGGGTTCAGGGGCAGCTGTACCTGTTCTGCTGAGTGTCCCAGGGGTGCCAGTTCCAGAGATGGCCTCTTTAGGGCACAGCCAGTTGCAGGGATGGCCTCTTTAGGGCACAGCCAGTCCCAGGGATGGCCTCTTTAGGGCACAGCCAGTTCCAGGGATGGCCTCTTTAGGGCACAGCCAGTTCCAGGGATGGCCTCTTTAGGGCACAGCCAGTTCCAGGGATGGCCTCTTTAGGGCACAGCCTGTCCCAGGGATGGCCTCTTGAGGGCACAGCCTGTCCCAGGGATGGCCTCTTGAGGGCACAGCCTGTCCCAGGGATGGCCTCTTTAGGGCACAGCCAGTTCCAGGGATGGCCTCTTTAGGGCACAGCCTGTCCCAGGGATGGCCTCTTTAGGGCACAGCCAGTCCCAGGGATGGCCTCTTTAGGGCACAGCCAGTTGCAGGGATGGCCTCTTTAGGGCACAGCCAGTCCCAGGGATGGCCTCTTTAGGGCACAGCCAGTTGCAGGGATGGCCTCTTTAGGGCACAGCCAGTCCCAGGGATGGCCTCTTTAGGGCACAGCCAGTCCCAGGGATGGCCTCTTTAGGGCACAGCCAGTCCCAGGGATGCCCCGCTCAGGGCACAGCCAGTTCCAGGGATGGCCTCTTTAGGGCACAGCCAGTTCCAGGGATGGCCTCTTTAGGGCACAGCCAGTCCCAGGGATGGCCTCTTTAGGGCACAGCCAGTTCCAGGGATGGCCTCTTTAGGGCACAGCCAGTTCCAGGGATGGCCTCTTGAGGGCACAGCCTGTCCCAGGGATGGCCTCTTTAGGGCACAGCCAGTCCCAGGGATGGCCTCTTGAGGGCACAGCCTGTCCCAGGGATGGCCTCTTTAGGGCACAGCCTGTCCCAGGGATGCCCCGCTCAGGGCACAGCCTGTCCCAGGGATGCCCCGCTCAGGGCACAGCCTGTCCCAGGCATGTTCTGCTCAGGGCACAGCCAGTCTGAGGCACACACCAATTTTGCAGCACTGAAGCCCCCAGATGGGCAGCCACAGAGGCCTGAAAGGGTCTGATTCCTTCATGACACAGGCCCATCTTCCCCTTGTGCGGCTTACCCATCCCATCTCCCTCAGGCATCCCTTTGCCAGTTCTGTCTCCTCTCACATCTCTTGGGACACACTTTGTGCAAGCAGGTTGCACAGAAAATAAGTCAATTTTTCCCCCCGATTGTTTCTTCTCCTTGTGTTAGTTGGGGAAAGATCTAATACTCTGAGAAACTTGTTTAATCATTTTCTAATCAAAGCCACTTAGAGGATGAGCAATGGCAGAACCCCCTGCACAGGAAAAGAGATGAGGAGTCACACAGCAAGACTGCAGGTCTCAGGGACTTCAAGTGGGTTTTGATAACCATGAACAGAAACCAGGGTTTAGGGCTGAGAAAATCTGAAAAGTTTCCTCAAGTTCACTGCTAGCTCAAGGGAAGGACAAATGACAAAAATATTTCTTCACTAATATCATACAAAAAAATAAAGTAAAATAATTTAAAAACTATTTAAAATTTAATGTGAAATAATGTATCCAAGCAAATGTTAAGACTTAGACTTCATATAATTTACTGCTAAACAAAAATTCTGTTCAATTAATAAGGACCCAAGTCATAAATGAGTTGAAGAATGTTGCTTTTCAAATTATATGCAGTATCACCAAAACATTATTTTATTTTTACTTTATCTCAATCACTTTATTAACAACATACATAATGTGCTACTAATACCTTCTATATTTATCTTTGTAACAGCACAGATGATAGGTTCTGTTTACTTTTGTAGGTGTAAGTATTTTCAGGACTGCAGAAAAGCTTTTGGCCAAATGACTTTGTGCTGCAGTTCTGCAGGAGCAGAGAGAACATGTGCTTCTTTTCCAAATCAGTCACACACAGTAATGAGATCAATTTCGAGTTGAAAAGAACAGCCTATTTTGTTCTTACAAAATCCATGAATAGACACAGCAAGTGAGGATGAACTCAACTAATTTCAGAAAACTGAAAGTCCCCAGCACAGGTTTTTGAGAACATTTGCAAACAGATGCCTCTGGGAATTTTCAAGCCTACCTACAGGTCACCTTGTATCCAGCAATACCTTTGGAAACAGGAACTTGATTGCCAGTGCAGTTTTGAAAATCTCATTAGACCTCTACTGCAGATTTGGAGTCCTAATATGTCACTTAGAGTAACAAGAAACAAGTTTCCCATTCACTAAGTTAGTCAATGTAAATGTAATGCTAATATATATTTTAATAAATGATGCTATTGATGCTTAAGGAAAAAAAGGGGTTACTGACAGCACATTTTCCAAATCTCAGTTTGTACATTTTGTGTGTTGTAATTATACATTTAGCTTGATACAAAATAAAAAGCAGCTTGTCTACTAAAATTGAAGACATAGTGAACTATTCTAATTTAAGGTTTCTACAACAGAATTTGAATAAATCTATGTTTAATTTTCTGCTTAAGAAAACATGTATGAACAGTATGTAGTAAGAAATCTCCACCTGGAGTAAAGGCTATTTGCAGTTGCAATTTTGAAGATTATGCACTTCATTAAGGGCAAACATTTTTCTAATAACAAGGGAAAGTGCGAATGCAAACCAAGATTAAAGGCAGTTATTCAAATCAAGATTCCATGATTCAGATCTGTAATTTATATCACTGTGATTTACATGTCAATCCATTGTGCTTACAGTATTTTCCTCTAATGTAATTAAGCTCTTGAATTGGAGACCATATAGTTGTACTGAGCTGCAAAGACATCTTTCTAATCTCTGTGATTCCATTTTACCCATCTGTTAAGGGAGAATAAAAACTTTTGTCTTTTATGGGTGAAGGTACCATGCAAATGCAAATGATATTATACAAAATGGTAATTGAAATGGTAAAGGAGCAAGGGGTTTTAATAAAATGACAATTCAAGACACATGTAAGTGTCCCTGTGTGAATGTTGATTGAAATGAGGAAAGTTAAGAGTGAATTTTAAGTGCCCATAGAAAAATGCATTGAATGTTAAGAGTAAATTAAGAAGTGCACAGGCCAAGGGACAGAGCTGTCTCAGAAACGGATAAAGAAAGAACTGAAATATTCCTTTGAGGATTTGGGACAAAGGATCACTCAGTCCTTGATAACAGTGCAAAGCAGGTTGGGGAATAGGCTGTGGGGAACACAGGCATAGTGACACTTCAAAAGACAGAGGAACTTGAAAAAGTTGAAAATGCAGTTAGCGACAGATTTGGATCTGAAGAGAGAAAAAAGCAATAGTGAACACAGCTGGATATGATCTTTGATGTTGAATTACACAAGGTTTAAGAAGAATTAGGGCCTTTAGAAGATACTGTCATTGGAAATTCTAAGAGGTAACTCCAGGGCAGAGCAAAGGCCAAGTTCTCCTCTCTGCTCCACAGGCACAGCTGCTGCTGCAGGCTGCCCTGGCAGAGGCCTGGCCAGGTGAGCCTGGCAAACAGCACAGTGCAGATGCTCACGGTCCCCAGGGGCACCGGCTCCCAGGGGTCGAGGGAACGGGACCATAAAGGTGAGGGAGCCAGCAGAGGCCTCTCAGGTACAGGAGCCAGCTCAGAGACCCTCCTGCCGAGCCCTGTGCACAGCCTGGGCCAGGCAGAGCCTTTTGGACCATAAAGGTGAGGGAGCCAGCAGAGGCCTCTCAGGTACAGGAGCCAGCTCAGAGACCCTCCTGCCGAGCCCTGTGCACAGCCTGGGCCAGGCAGAGCCTTTTGGAGCCAGGGGTAGGGGTGAGTGGTGAGGGAAGGTGCGCAGGGACTGACACACAGAGGGGTAGGGCAGCTGCCTGCCCTCTGCACAGGCTGTGGAAACAATCCTCTCCTGTTGGCAGGGCACTAGAGTTGTGGCAGTAGGCATTCAAATGTAACTAAAAAATGGCAAAAAGCGTTTTTTAGTTACACTTGAATGCGTACTGCATTCAAATAGTTACAGCATTGATACGATGTTAGCAGCAGAAGAGGAACTGTGACAAAATGACTGCAGAAAAGAGGGATGTCACCTGGCTCTTCTCATAAAAACAGAGGCATCCACACTAGCAGTGTAAGACTTACCAGTGCATAAAAGATACTGCTGAAAATGTTAAATGTGATTTTTACCTTTTAAGAAAACCTATTTATTTTCAAAATGTACATAGGAGCATGTAGGTGGGCCAACAGAACACAGTGGGGAGAACCTGACTTGCTAATGGAAACTCTCTCAAAAACGGCAGAAGAGAAATAATTGCAAAATAATTGCAAGCATTATCTGGCTAATGTGAGAGCTGAGGAGGAAGGCAGGAGAATCTCACCTTCTTCTGGAAGGAGTTCTTAGGGCAAAGCTATTTACTCCTGCAGGGTACAGAAAAGTTGCTAATAGTGAAGAGAATGGTGTTTCTGTGAAATGACAGATCTTTGTAGTGAGTGGGAATTTAATGCCAAGCTGCCATATATTGCTGCTGGCATGTAAAATCTCCCAGTTTGTTTGCTCCAGAATTTGCACCCCAAAGGGGAACAACAACAGAGAAGAGAAGAGAAGGAACCATCCCTATAAGTCCCATCCCTCTGAGTCTCTCTTCAAGGACTGCCTCAGACAGTCAAATCAACAATAATGAAGAGTTTCATGTCAAAGGACATTTTCTCTGACGGCCCAATCAATCATTTCCTCCTCTCCTCCACACGTTCCTCTCCCTGCCTTTGAATTTGCACAATTGCCACTACTAATGGAGTCTCACTAATGGTGAGGACAGCAGCTGAGAAAACACCAGTACTGAGGTTTCTACAGTGCCTAGTTTAAGAAAGGTCATCTCCTTTGAATTGAAAAACAAATAAATAAATACAAAGCAGACATTTTAATGGATTCCAGCTGAGGAAACTATAGGACACTGAGATATACTCTGCCTAAGATAAGCCTGTGTTCTCACTTTTCATCATTTTACTCTCTGCTCAACTGGTTGGCAGTTATGATGCCAACAGTTTAATCCCAATTTCCAAATCAGTGTCAACAACTATTTCTTTCTCTGGAAATGATACAGAAAGACCATGAATGACACAGAATGTGATGCCAAACAAGCCCTTTCCTTTTGGCACACCAGGAGAAGAAAAAAAACAAATGCAAGAAAATATATCCACAGCCATTTCTTCTTCTTGGAAAGAGCAAACCAAACATGAGATAACCAACAAAAAAGAAATATTTTCCCATCTAGCATGGGCAGTTAAGACCTTCAGAAGATGTGACCAAATTATATTTGATTCCTTTACTTAAGTTACAGATACTTCTGCTTCTAAAATTTAAACTGGCGAACTGAAAAATCCTACTGGATCAATAATTCTGTGCCTTTTCTAAATAAAAAAAAAGATCATTACAGGACAGACAAGGGGCACTGACTTTAATCTAGAGAACAACGGATGAAATGTAGACTCACTTGCTATATGTCCTTTGGGCATGAGGTTTTGGTTGTGTGGGCTGTACTGTGACCTTGACAAGACCCCAAGGGAGTGAACAAGGTAGCTCACTCTATGCTGCTGCTTAGAATGGAGCTTGAGAAGTAAAACTTCACTTTGTCACCAGCCACTTCTTGCAGGCACTGCACTTTGTACCAAGATGCCCCAGTGGAATGGATCCCTTTCAGCTTGGTTTTTTTACCCTCTATTGCTGAATGATAGAGTAGAAAGCATTCTTAATTTCAGTATTAGTCTTGGGGAGCTAAAAGTAAATGCTTATCAATGAAAGCTTGATTCAAAATGTTTCTGAAAAGAAACGCTCTCCAGTATTTACCTAGAAAGCCTTAACATGAAACCTGGGTGAGCACCCTCTTCCCAAATAGTCTGTGCTACCCTGTCCTGAAGCCTGGTACCAGCAAGTGCTCCATAGCCAAAGCTCCTGCTGGAAAGGGGGTTCTATGTTTAAAACGTCCTCAACATCTCACAGGATGTGGTCTTCATGCTCCAGTTCACAAGCACATGTGCTTAACTTAAGCATGTGAGTAGTCCTATTAATGCTGAAGTGCTTAAAGTTAACCATGTATGTAATTGCTTGCAGGGCTGTTTCCTTAATTAGCTACACTCGTCCTTTAATCCTCCCTGTCTTTTAACCTCTGCACTGTTACATGCCTCAATTTCTTTAATCAGATAATGAACATTAGGGAAGTTGTTATTTACTGCTTCTGCTTCAGGATGTGAACTAAGGAAAAGATGGACCCTTGGATCTTTTGTAGAGACTTATTACTAAACATGGTAAAAATAAAATATAATGTCATATAAAAGATGTTTACAACTTTTAAAAAACATCTTAATTTTCATTTTGTTAAGAGGTTTTTTTTACACTTCCTGGACTCATGTATTGATTTCTTGATAAGACTTTTCTGAAGTTTAAAAATTGCACATTCAGTGTCTGATAAACTTCCAGGTTTAACTGAAGTTCTATTACACTTCCAAATCAAAACTGAAATGATGCAATGTAAAGGTGACAGAATGGCCACATTAAATTAAACTTGTTGCCAAAAAAACCCCCACCAAACCAACAGTAACCACCCTGCCAACAAATAAGTACTAGAAACACAAAATAGAGCAGGAAAAGAAACCTGACAAAAAAACCTCTGGCAAAAGCAGTTTTGAAGAGAACATTTTCCAATTACTGTTTTTCATTAAAAGTGTCTGCCAGTTGCACTTCAATATGCTGGATGCACTGCCTGCTTTCTGCCAATCTCTCCTTATCAATTTTGAGGATGCCAGGAGGGCAGGAAAGTACATTTGCAGTTGTCAGGTTTCACTTCCTTTTCTACTCCCTTCACCTATTTATTTTTTTCCACTAATCTTTACATTTTCTCTTTTTCTTAGTTCAGCACATTAGCATTCCTCCAAATTTTTAATTATTCTCCCTGGTAATTCCCTGGAGCCCACTGCTTGAACTTTCTCTGCTTGCTTTGCCTCTAAGTAAAGACCACCTACACTATACTTTCCCAGAGTCTAACCCCCTGTAGTTTCCTTTACTTCATCTGTATGCTGTGAGCTGTCCTCTTTGGAGAGTTGCCTTGGAGTTTGGCAGCACTGGGAGTCTATTCTTTCTCAGATGATTTCCCTGTCAGGTTCACTGCTACTGAAAACATACACTTTGAATCCAGCCATGAAAATCGCTTTGTGATAATCTTCACCCAACACTGCATTATATGCTACTACATTTGCTACTGGGCTGGGAATTCTTCTCTGTTTGTAAATCTGCTTTTTGGACCATGTTATTTTGAACACTTCATTTCATGCCTAGACTGGGAAAGCAAATAAAGTATCACAGCAAAGCATTAGATGCTTACCTAAAAAGGAGAATGCAAGCCTATCCAATTTTCCTATACTATTGCTCACTTAATATAGCAAATAAGCCTGAGGTCCAATACGTACACTGAACTGTATCACTTTCTTCCTCAAGCCAGTTTGCCACTGAGCCAGATGTACTCTACCCATCTTCTCATTCCTATGATCAATCTTCTCTCTGCTGATCAGAATTTAATCCCATTAAATCACTAGGCTTGCAGTAAGTGCGTATCGCGCACACGCACGCTTGCCACAGCAGATTACTGTAACCGCTTTTATTTTTGGAACATGCACTCGAGGCTGCCCCGGGCTAATCCGTACAGCAATCCTGCTGCATGGCTGCAGCAAGCTGCGAGTGGCACAGCCCTCCCTCCCTTGCAGGGATTGCCTGCAGCTCATAGATTCCCCCGGGGTGTGAGCCAGGACTGCTGATTTTGGGGATGGGTGGCTGGGAGCAGAGACGTTATGGGCCTGTGTTGGACCTTGTACACCTGCTCATGGCTGGGCTGGCACCTGTGAGAAGTTAACACCTAAGGTCCATGGAGGCTTCTACACCTCCTGGTGCAGTCCAGTTTTCCCAGTTTTTCCATTTTTTTATTATTTGCCCTAAACCAGTAATAGATCGATAAAGGTCTTGACTAGGGAAGAAAGGTTCCAAGAAATTTAGTAATTTGTAGCTGCCAATGTTTCAACAAGTTTGGGTCACTAGAGGGTGCAGATCAGCCTCTTCAGTCCCGGTCTGACATTTGTGTTGTGACACGTAGACCCAGACAGCCTCCTGATTTACTGTATTTACTGTAAGTGCTTCAGAGAGGAGGTGTGAATTACTCATTTTCAGTCTGTTTGCATAATGTCCGGTTTTCCTTTTCCAAGCACACACTACCAGGGTGCTACATTATATAGAGTGAAGCATTTCATGCCTGTTCCTGCCAGATACTTGTCAATATAAATATTAACCAGAGTAGCAACATGAAAGTTTGAGTATGGCTTATTTAGCCTTTTGATAGTCTGAAAGCAGCACACTCAAATTACATCACTTATTAAAAAAAAAAAAAAAAGAAAGAAAAGAACACAGCCCAAGGAGATTTTTAGCCTGCAATTGATCTCTTCTCAGATAAGATGTACAGAGTTTCCAAAAGATTGATATTACTTTCTGGGTGAGGCTTGCCAAATGATTGCCCCATTTTACTTCATCTAATAACAGTGTTTTATAATTTAATGGTCTCTAAACTTCTTAGGATTAAAGTGACAAAGAGAAAACAGATTACATTTGAATTGAAGTGTTAGTAACTTTCACATTTAGGTACATAAATACCTGTGACCTAAAAGGTATTTTCTAAGCTCTAAGTACAAGATAGTTAGTATTTTTTCAGTTTATGAAAAACATGACCGTTATGTCAGAATCTGAAGTTTGTTTTATAGAGCAATAGTCTTAGGTCACATTTTCATCTAGCTATTGTAATGAACAACTTGGATTTACAAATATTCTTGTCAGGGAATTAGTGGTTTGGAAAATAATGAGGCTGAGAAAACCTTCCTTGTTCTCTGTGCAGGCTAGACTCTTAATGAGAAATAATGGTGATGAACTATAAAGCAGAATGGTCCAGCAATGCCCTCCTGAAAGATAATCATCTAATCATCCCAGAAGCTGCACAGCCAGCATCCTGAAACCCTTTGCTGAATAAAAGCATCTATCCAGAGCTTAATTTAAAAAAAGTTATGCATTTAGGACTACTTAAGAAAGCCAAGATCATTCAATCAAGACTGCAAGACTGCACCTCTGAGGTCACATGGTCTTACTGAAGATCTAAGCTATTGCAACAAAGAAGCAGAGAGAGCATTTGTAAACTTTGGCAGAAGGAAGCAGATATGATTTTTGTATGTTATATATAGCTGGATTCATGTCCTGGATCACAAGCAGATCAATAATACTAATTAAATGGAAATCTTTGACTGCCCACAGTCACCATTTTGTTATTTTACTTGCTAAAGAGAAATTACAAAAATTACAAAAATTTCACCTGCTATCTGACTGCATGTTAAAGAAATTCTAGTTCCAAGTTTGCTCACCTGTTGGATGACCTCAAATAATGTCAGCATAAAAATAAGTCCAGCACTGGAGAAAAGGCCTTTGAGGAGTGGGGGGCACAAAGAGGAGGCTGGCTCAGTGTAGACCCAGGTCCTCAGCAGGTGGGAGAGGTTCCTGGTCCCAGGCAGGGCTGGCACATGGCTGAGTGCTTGGCAGAGACAGGACCCGCATGGGAGCTCAGCCTTTGGCCCACTCAGGGCAGTGAAAAGGGAATTATCCCTGATGAATCAGAGCTTGGCTCTGCATGACCATGCAAGGTGTTCCTGCAAAAGTGACTGGAATAAGGGCTCTGTGAGGTGGCTCTGAAAGGAGCCTGATGAATACCAAAGGGCCTTGCAGGTACAACATGTGCTAGTTAGAGGCTTAATAAATTAACGAGAAAAACATTATTAATTTTCTCAGACAATTCTCATCTCAAAAAACAAGGAGACCCCCTCCAGCTCTAGAGTTGCAGACCAAGTTGTGACTGGCATAATTTCTCTGCTGAGAGTTGGAAGAATGTAAAACCCACTGACTGCAAAAGTGTGACGGTCTAGCAGGGAGATGCCACTGCAAGAGTAGCCTGCAAGTAGTTATGTTCCAAGGCCTGATGCCATACTTACATGAGGATGCTGTGCAGACAAATTCATGCTGGAAATGCAGAGTGCACTTAAATCCCCATGTGGACATCTCATAGTCAGTATTTGAAAGTGGAGCACAATATGAGGCTGGAATAAATAAGACTCTATTTTTCCTCAGCTTGGATTTCTGCACAGAGCAATTGTTCTAGAATTGATTCTATTCTGAGCCAAACACAGCTTAGGATAGAGGCAGCTTAATCAAATCTTAGTTAGTTCTAGTTCAGTAGTCCATGCCCAGAAAAAAACAAACAACCAAACCACAGCGCAATAAAAAACCCTCTAATGTCAAGTACAAAGATACTATTATTAGATGAAAAGATGAGAATCAAAATTCCTAGTCCAAGGTGGATAGTAAAGTTACAGTCATTCACTCATTGATCAGGGCCATAGCCTGCACTATAATGTTATTTTTTAATCTATCCATATACTATATACTATCTGAAAAGAAAATATAATACTTTTCTTTCAAAGCTACCTTTAAAGGCAAAGACAGTCAATTTCCATAAGGAAGAATTTTTTTCAGTATTTTGTCCCTGGTCTCTGCTATGGTGCAGAAGATCATTGCATTTTTCTCTTTTTTTTTTTTTTTTAAATTTTCTTTGATTTCATTTTATTCTTGCATTTTCTTGCCCTTTTCTGAACATAAATCTCTAGATCAGTGAAGAGATCCTTGACCCTCCACCAATTATTAGCATTTTGGGACAGGTTCAAGTGAGTGACCTATGGATTAAAAACACTATAGCTTGCTTCCAGCCAGCCAGGAGAGTTTGTCCTACAGTTAAGTGCCATTTAACAAAGAATTCCTGTTTGCAAACTTTGCAATCGTCTACGTTTAGTGTTTAAAGAGGAATTAATCCTAAAATAATTAATGCCTGTTCATATTTTTATAATGCAGGTGTAGACTGCTGTTCACTTTAGGTATAAATATAACAAAATTCATTCTTTTTTATGGGGTTCAATCCCTGGTAGTTCATACAACAATGGAAAACTATCTTCCAAACAGCACTGGACTTTTTAATAATTCAAGATATTAAATAAATAAAATGAAGTATGTACCCACTGCCCTACTTCCCTAAACTCCTTCATCCCCCTCATACACATTTCATGATAAAAGCCATAGGTTAAGAGACATGGATTAGTTTTCACCTCAGAAAGGGAAGCTTCAACTTTGCTTTTCTAACTTACTGTTTCCCTAGAAGACAAGACAATTCCAGCTGCCATCACTATGTGTTTTACAGCGGCTTAAGTTAGCCATGTTGTACGCATAATGTCCATGTATTTTTACTATTTGTGCTTTTAAATAATTATAACAAAAATTAAATCCCTTCAAATGGAATGAAGTTCAGCATGGTATTTTTTCAAGTGCAATTTCTTCTTTTTATTAAATAAAAACCTGTACTTCCTGTATTTCTATAGTTTTATTTTCTTTAAATTTTTGATAACAATTTTTCAATTTCTGTATGGATTTCAGACCTGGGTGTTGAGCACAGCAAAGTTAGAAATTTGATTGTTACATCTATGATGCTCATGTACATCTATGGTGTCCATCACAAAAGTGTTGTGTTTGCTCCCAGTATACCTACATAGCATAGTTTGAAATATAAAACAAATTTCTGCTGGTTTAGAGGCAAGAAACTGACCCTGGGGATCAAACCCACACTGTCAAGAGCTGCTTAAGGATCTTTATACCATCAAGCTGATTGCCATGTTGTGTGGCCACTCTGAGCATCTGACCTAACAGAGTTGTTCAGTGCCATAGAGAGTGTTTAATGCAGAAACGATCATGAATATGAACCTTGCATGCTCTAGGCTCTAAGCATGAAAACATCTTGCCATTTCAATTTCTAATATCTATTTTGAATGTTGTTTTTCAATCAGCATATATTTGAATAATCAAACATATTTATTTTTATCAAGAAGGAGTCAGAAATGTGAGAATTCACTGTTCTGTAGTTTTCCCCCCAAGCAATCTGTGGAAAGGCAATAGCTGTATTTCACAGATAACACATCCATTAGCAGCTCACTCTGCTGCTTCTGACCAGTGGGATTATGTCACACATGGTTTTGATATCTGAATCGAAAGCAGCAGGTATCTCCTTTAATTAATTTTTCACTTATTATTTCAGACATGTTAGATCTGGTTAGGTAATACATTTTGCAACAACAATTTTGATAATGGAAGAATAGTTATTAAACCCCCCCAGACAAACAAACAAACAACAGTGTAGACAGAAGTCAGATGTGGGTGAATGGGGTAGGGGGAAGGTTGCAGAAATTCAGGTGCAAACTCCCTTGCATACAGCCCCTGCCTGCCTGAAGGCTGGGACAGTGCACCCAGTCACAGGGGAAGCATTGCTCAGCTACCACACTGTGATGGGCATCATTGCAGCAGCATAAATGGGTGCAAAATTCTAACATGGCCTTGCCAACCCATGATACCCCAGGGTTTGAGGTTCTGAGTAAAAATACGAGTGATGATTTCTGTGGCAGACCACCCCTGTTAGTGATTGTTTTAGCCTGTTCCATAAGATCACGTGGGGTTTTTTCAGCTGGTGTTGATGATTAACAACTCTTTTGGAGGGATGACAAAATGAAACACCCACAAAGAAGAGCAACCAGCACTGTGAGAAACAGAAGCTCATGTCTCTGGGACTGTTGTGCTTTGGAGACCATAGGTCAGAGAAGAAAGGATTCCTCACTGCCTTGTCTGTCCCTCTAGATATCATGAACAACTTCTAGTCTTACCTTGAATAACTTCTAGCTGCTCTTTTTGATAACTAGTTCACAGCATCATGGGTAAGAGTCATAGATGAGAGCAAACTGCTGTACTTTTAGCACTGATACCAATTTATATAGCTCCCAGAGCAATGGATGAATAAATTTCACTTCTTTGTTGACTAATTTCTGACAAGCCATTTTTAGTTTTCAGACGTTGTTGTCTTTGAAAGGTTTTGTTCCATCCAGCTGTTTATATAAGGCACACAATGGGATTCTTAGTTCCTGCTTGAAGACTTAAAGAAAACTTCTTCTGGATGTTTTCAGCAATCTTGTACCTCTCTTCCTGGAGCTACTCAACATCAAAGTTAATGAAAACAAAAAATGAAGAGAAGAAAAGAAAAGAACAGGCCAGGGAAGGGAAAAACAAAGGTATTTCAGAAAGGGACTATGTAGCGTAACAAGGTAATACAGCATTACAGCTAATATCTCTGGGGTGTTCCTTTGAGCAGCATTCTGGATGAACTGTTCAAGGACTACTTAATCTAAGACATGCCTGCAGTCTTTGAAGTAGGGATTAAACCTCCATGTGCCTTTGGAGCCCCCAGCATAAACCCATCACCCAGTAGGAAGGGGAATTATGCAGCCTCTTGTGTAAGTTACACTCTCATATGCATCCTCACCCTCTCAATCAACAATTTTGCCTTCTAGGCTGCTTTAGAGCTCACACAAAATTCCTTGGTGATGCAGAGATGAAGCCCACAGAACTTGCTGCTCAAGGCTTGCTAGCAGCATGCCCATGTCTCTGTGGATGAGCACCATGCAGCACCACTGGCACTTAGAGTCTAAAGACTCGTCACTGACGAGTTTTGTCAATTGGTGTGTGCAGCCACAGCCTGTGAATGAATCATGATGCAGTATCACACTGCCATGTGGCTTCACTGGCCTGCTGTGTCAGGCAAAACATTGGATTGGGTATCACAAAATGAATTAAATCCCAGTGAAAAAAGGCCTTGGCATATTTAAAGGGGAGAATGGTTTTACTCCTGCTGGAGAAGGAGACTAAAAAAAAAAAAAAAAAGAGAAAAAGGAAAAAAAAAAGAAAAAAGATTGATTGCTCAAGTATGCACATATAATAAAGCTATCATTTACAGGAATGAAGCAAAAATAAACTCACTTGCTGCTAGTGACATAGTCTAATAACCTGCATTGCTTGATGTAGGACCTGCCCAGGTCTTGCTGACTCTGTATGGCTCAGTTCCCAGTGTCCTACTGAGCATGTGAGGAAAAGAGCCAGGTTTTGTACAAACACAAATGTTTCCTTGAGTAGAGCCCAGGACCAATACAGTCTAACCATCGTCTTGGGAAAGGAAGTTTTGTTGCCAAGTAAAAATTTAATCTGGAAGCTTAGAGTCAGTAAGAAATAGAGTTGTTTCCTCAGACAGCCCTTCTCTGCCATGAAAATCAAATCCATGGTAAGAGAAGCAGATTGAAAAAAATTGTTCTATGATGATATCTAAATACCTCCTACAAAATGATTTATGATTTTAGTCTAGTCCTGAAGGGAATTTGCAGAATTGCAGGACCACTGGCACTGATGTGGGGATTGCAGACAGCACAAATTAGGCTCTAAATAATGGATCAAAAAGAGGAGCCTCAAAAGCTACTTTTTATTGCACTTTGGGGAATAGCACAGACTATTATAAAATACTCCAGGTTGTGAAGCTCCAATAGAATTGTGTAGTTTAAAGGAAAGAAACCTCAGGGAAGGTGGGGAAAGCTCAATGGCAGTGAGCTGGTAGAGCAAAACCTCTGTTCAGCAGAAGACACAGAGCAGGGATGTTGGGGGGCTCTGCAAACAGACACATCCCAGCCCTACACAGTGCTCAGCCCCTTGTCCCTTAACTGTGTACAGCCCAATGTAAACTTGCATTACTGGGGATTCAGCTGCTTCCTCTTAATCCTACATTCCTAAAATAAAGCACAGGTGTCTATACAGCCTGGTGAAGAAAAGCAATCATAGGATGATGATATTCAGGTATGTCCAGCAGGCTACTGGTACTTTGTTTTATCTGAGCATGTTCATACCAGGAACCATTTCTGCTCCTTGTGTCAAAAGGGGCAGGCGCCACCAGCATAAAACAGCCTTTGTTAATCCAGATCTTATAAAATGCAAGACAGACCTCTCCTCAATTAAAGCTCTATAGCATGGTTATTTATGGCTCCTTGGGGTTTTTTCCAAGTAATTTTTTGTTGGGAAATAACCCAAGAAAAATACAAAATCAATTATGATCAGATAAATATTAAATAAAAGTCATACATAAATAAATACCAGATAAAATAAGAATTGAAATACAGCAGAGAACAGTAATGTATTTCATCTGAAACTTCAAGAGGCCAATAGCAGTGAGTGCTTAGCTATCCCCATGCAAACCAAGAGCTTGCTTGCCAGACTTAATCTCTGGTGACCAGCTCTTTGCAGCTACATGCAAGATTCAGTAAGAAAACAGATGGTACACTGGAGCTTTGCTTCGTGAAGAATAATAGATGAGTAGATAGAGCCTCTCAATCTCAGAGTGGCACACGGTGATCAGAATCCTAATCACAACCATGCTGTGATAAAAGGCTCTGGATGAAGAATGAATTAAGGTGGTTTGTCTGTTTTATCAATAAAAGTAATAGGGAGATATATTTCTTACAATTCTTTAAGCAGAAGATGACTTACAGGAGTGATACATACTGCTTATAAAGCAGTGTGAAGTGGGATAAATCACCCTGTCCATTTACTGCTTGTGCATTTGTTGCCTCTGTATTATCAGAAAGATTATTCCCTGCCTTCGGTAAAAATGGATAAGAATATATGAAAATATGCAGACCAAAATTCTCCTCCTGGCATCTCTTGTCCCCTTACTGTGAAGGCTGGAACAGGTTAGAAAACAAATCAAGTGCTTTACGTTGCACTCTTTTGTTATTATGATACATTATAGACTAATGCAGGATTCTGTCATGTAGAAGTATTTGAGCAAGATTTCCATATTTGAAAAACAATTTCATGTCAAGAAGGTAATAACAAGTGAAATAACATCAATAGAACTTGAATATTAGGACAGCCAAAAAGTAATGATATTGCAGCCTAAGGCATTAGAAGGAAACAGCTTAAATTATTCAGCAAGTAAACTGATGTCATGTGGTCAATGCACTGCATATTTCACATATCCCAATTAGAATTAATGTAATAATAAAGATTGATCATTAAGTAATAAACAGTGGCCAAACAAATTACTGTAAACATAAGTCAAATCTGCTAGGACAGCATATCTTTCTCTCCTTCCAGTTTGCAGAACAGCCCTTGACACAAAGCAGAACTTAACAAGCAATTTTTCATAAGTGTTTTCTGATTTCTTTGTCCATCTTGGTGACTTCTCCCAAAGAAGTCACAGAAAAATTTGTGAGCATTGTTTTCTCAGCATACTTTACTGTCCAAGATGCAATAATAATAGAAAAAAAATTATTTGGGTTTAGGTATATGAGGCTGCACCACAGTTGCCTATGTTGGTTATAATGAAATGTGATAAATTAGGGAGGTCACATATTTTTGTTTGTTTTGCAGCACCAAATTCATGGGTAAAACCAAACTTGTTTATGAACTTCTAGTTTTTTTTGACTGAAAATAAATAATGATTTATGCTACAGAGATTTTAATCCTGAATTGAGGCCCCTCACAAATTTAACCAGATTTAAACATGATTTAAACAAACTGCAAGGCTTCACAGCTTTCATGCCATGCCCTTCCTGCCTTGTCTTTCAGATGATGTCAACTGGTACAAGGCTGAGCCCCAACACAGGCAGTGGCAGAGAATCTGTCCTAACATGTTCCTTTGAAGTCATTGTACATAGAGCCTTTTCCTCCTCAGCACAAATTTGTCTTTCCCACAGACACAAAACTGAAGCTGAATATTGGATTCCACAGGTTACCACTGAAAGGATTTATTAGCTAAATCAAAACCCTTCACCCCATAGCTTTCAGTCTGTGGGATGGGATTCAGTCTGGTTTTATATGCAAACACTGACAGAAAACTTACAAACCAACTCTGTAAGCCACTTCAAGACCTTCATATTTGTTTTGATCCCTTCTGGTGTAATTCCCATTAAACAGAACTTCTGGCATAGTGCTGTCATTGACCTGTCCTCACATGTTGTTCTTTCATTGCTTCATTTGGTGCAAACCTTCAGAATGCATGAAGTTAGAAGCCCATTGTTTTAAGGGGGTTTATCTCTAAGAAATAGCCAAGGAAATGAAAATACGAGAATTTCCACCTTATGGTAGACAGCACTGTTGTGATGATGCCATCTTGCTTTGTGTGGAGCTTATCTGGAAAAAAAATGTTCTTTTTTTTTCCCCTTAATCTTTGGCTTTGGATCATACAAATGATTTAAAGTATTCAAGACCTATTACAAAATTAATGATGGAATGCATAATTGACTACAGGGTAAATAGACCTGTTCAGGACTTAAAGTAGCGTAAAGATTTCATTCTGGACTTCGGGATGTTAAAGGTGAAAAGCTGGAGGTCTTTTTTACATATTTATCTTACTAAAGATGTCTGTCCACATTGTAAGTTGCTTTTAAGAAACACTTAATGAGACTGGAATCCCTTTGGCCTTTTCAACAAAAGCTTTCCTGTGAGTTTACAGCCAACCCGTACTCTCAGAAGTCACGGGTAAGGATGGTGAGCTTGAAAGGCACTACCAGATGCTCCTAAATGCACAAACAGGAAATATGAGAGCCCTGCCTGATACCCTGGATACTTTACATTTCCTGACCACTTTGTAGAGACTTAACTGCCATACTGTGCTTTGGAGACACTTGCTCAAACACACGCTGCTCTCACCAAACCTCTCCTGCCTGTCTCTTGGCATACTGTGCAGCTCTACTCTCTATCAGATTTATATGCAATATACTCCTAGATCTTGAGATAAACTAACAGGCATCTGAAAGAGACCCCAAATGAAATATTCATGAACTGTCATAACATTCATTACCATTTTATGATTCTCTTTACTTGGTTGAACAACAACGCTTTCTAGCACCCTATTAAATCAGCTAGCAAACTTTATAAATCACCAGCTAAACTACATGAATCTGTCACTTCTTAATGTACTGTCTGGGCTCCAAAAATACTTGAGTACATGGCAAAGTCATACTACTTATAGGACTCTTTGCTGTCATTCTTCAGTATGGATTTTTCTGGGCAAACTCTTACTGTGTTAAGAATTCACCATCTTTTTATGATTGAGTTTGAGTTTACAAGAGAAATATGCCAAACAGCTAAAATCTAACAGATATTTAATTTTGAAATTATGGAAAGATATTTAGCTTGTTTAGGAAAAAAAACCCAAACAAATTTGTATGAACTCACCAGTTACAATGAAAACTTTTTGCTGAGTTACAGTGAAGAGAATGGGGTTGTGCAGATCCAGCTAAAGCTCTGCAAGGCTCCTAACACTGGACTGAAAGCTAACTCAGGCTGCTGGAAAATGATGCTAAATCCTAGTGAAGGAAAGTGGAAGTGACTGGAATTGCTGAGGACACAGATGACCTAAAGAAGAATCAGATCTGTCCATTTCCATTAACATTGTCACCTCTCATTTGAGGGCCTTCTGGGCAGAGATCTGCTTGGCTGCCTGTACTGCATTTTTCCCACCTATCCCTACTGGATTACAATAGCTCTCAAACCAGCTTTTATCAATGACTAGCTGCCCAGCATCGACACAGTCATTTCAACTGTTGGATTTACTGGAGTCCACACCTCACCCCTCTTCATCTGCCTGGTTTCTTCTTGGTTATGTTGGGTTTGCTAAGCATGTTTCTCTCTGTGCTGCTTGCTAAAATCCAGAATCCATACAGTACTTTGTCATGACAAATTTTAAACAATTCTCTGATGGCTGAGTTTGGTCACATCAGCCTAGTTGATAAGCCTAGCTGAGAGAAAACCCTGCAAGTTATTGAATTAAACCCCCCCTGCATCAAAACCAAAATCAAGCCATCAACTATTTCCTGAATTTATTGGCTATGATGACACCTGACACCTGCAATATTTCCAGCAGTATCTGTTCTGTTGGTAGCATTTTACAAGGTCAAAGTTGCAATAAGTTTTGTGTGCTGAAACTGAAATTTTCTTTATCTGAGCATTTCACCCTTTTCTGCCATGCACTGGGTCTTATTGATTCACGTGACTTTTACCCCTGAAGCTATGGAAGCCTAAGCACAATTTGAAGCTCATTCTTTTCCTGTAAAGAGCTGATAGATAACCTAGATATTATTTACACACAAGGTTAGCCTTCTGATGCCAGTCATCTATTTCTGTGCTTGAAGTGAAGCACTGGCTTAAGTGCTTTGTCAGGTTAGAGGAACAGAGCAGGTCCAGAGCCCCTGACATCAGCAGGAGCCACTTACAGACACAAAATAACCTTTGGACTCGGCCGAGGGTATTTGTAACCATTACAAGAACATTTGACATGTCTATATATGTATCCATTAAAAAAAATTATGGAAAAGGCTGAAAATTTCAGAGTAGACTCCAAAATTTTGGTAGATTTATTTGACTTTATAGAAGCCTTTAATTGTTAGTGGAGAAACACTGTGGTAAGTGATATGAAATATGGTTTTGAATTTCAATGTCACAACAGAAAAAGCACCACAAAGAAAATTGTTTTGTATTTGTTGGCATGCTAACTTTAATGAAATTAAATATTTTTTTTCTTTTTACTTCTTTCTTGCCAGTAACATGTATCAGATCAGAGATTTGGTTAGGGTTGGTTCTGAACAATGTGAAAGAAACTCCAGACTTCATTTAATAAAAAGCAGCCAGTCTGGCACCCTAGTTTTGGCTTCATGGAGTTAAATGGGAACATTCTCCTTATCTTAAATAGGGGCATATTTTATTTTTGGTGATTATGTGCTACCACATAGAATTCTAATATAATTTTTAATTTTTACAAACACTTCTCTGTAGAGCACATTTCCAAAAGATGAATGTGCAAGGATGAAAGAGCTTTCCCTGCCTTCTTTTGAAGAAGCCTGTAGTTTATATTGAAGGTGCAGTAAAAAACAAGAAACCTCAATCTACTGCAGTTGAAGTGTAGATGTTTGACTCTTTAACTTGGGAGGAACATTTGCTTTGAAGATACCTCTCCAACTGTAATTTATTGTACCTAATTGTAACAGAATTGGGTGCTGAAGTTAGCAGAGCAATATGGCACAGAAAATATACTAAAAAAGCATCCCCTAATGGAAATAATTGCAAGTTTTTCTGGAATGTTTTTCCAAAGAAGAACTGCTTTTGACTAATCAATCATTTCTACAGAGGATAAGCTTTTTCCTCAAAAGATTTCAGATTATGGATTCATTATTTTTAAGAAGTTTATCTAATAAAGCAAACAAACAAACAACTCCCCCCCCCCGTTCTTATATGAAACCTCACTTTTCTGCTTTACATCTATTGTATTGCACTGACTTAAAACTTTGCAGTGCTTTACATGAGTGGTATCCTCTGAGGTGTTTGACAGAAGACAGCAATTTTGTTTCCCTTCCTGTGTAAGGAACATAAAACACAACATGAAAATCAGTAACTGAATTTGATTGTTTTAAATAAACGTGAAGAGCGTGGCTTTTCAGTTCAAGATATTTTGTGTGACCATTCTAACTTATTATTGAAGTTCTGGATATGACAGCTTTTTTGACTGTCAGACCTTTAAACTAAGATATTCCATTACAGGTCAAAAGTGGGTTTGGTGTTAATTGTCACATCCCACAAGCTCCAGTTGAAATTCAGGGCAATGACATAAAAATTCTGTGGTGCACAATACAATATCTCATTAATAGTACAAAAATTAATTTGGTTTCCAAATAACTGCCATTTTGCTTTAGGCATTTAATTGCTTCATAACAATTTAATTTTGGTTTCTGAAGCAATTTGCTAAGTAATTGCCTTTTCAGTTCTGGGTTGCAAAAAAAACCCAAATGCAAAGAACAACAATTTAAAAGATTGGCTTAGAGATTTCCATCAGACATGCCAGCAGCTTTGAAACTACTTTTGTTAAACATGTAACATCTCAGTGACAATATCACACCAATTTGAATTGCTGAAATGAAATATTTATATTCTAGATAGAGAAGGTGAGATTCTGTTGCTCAGCTGTGTTTGTCTAGTGACATTTGAGATATCCTAGGGTGGCAGTGACCTCTCTGCAGGGCTGGCATTGAGATACAGTACATGGAAGACATCCACGTTGCTCTGAGGCAGCAGGCAAAGTCTGGACAGGACATCCCACTCATGAAATAGCATTTGATGTCTTTTTTTTGGGTTTCTGAATTGTTTCTATAAAATATGTAACATTATATCCTTAATCCCACCAGACACTGGGTACCTGGATGAACTTTAGAAAGTGGAATTAGAATAAAATTAGAAGAATTTAGAAGAATTAGAAGAAAAGGAGCTATGAAATCCATGTTTTGCTTCTCATAGACATATCTGGACAGAGACAGGTTACTGATGGACCTTGACCAGATACCTAATAAGATAATGTCATGCTTGCAAACTAGTGATTAAAAACAGAGTGCCTTGCTTGGGGGAAAATCACTGGGGAAAAAGCACATGAAAGCCACAGGATTGCATACCATGTCTGAAGTAACTATATTCCTTAATCCTGCAAAGTCCTAATGAAAAGAATAGGCTTAAGTCTTACCCCTCATCATAGGAGCCAGAGGACACAGGATTTATTAGCCTAGGGACAGCAACATTTTAATGCCATTATCTGAACTGAAGCAGGTTTTTAACTCTAATGTCTGAGATTAGATGTGTCACCACCTGTACCATTCCCAAGCAGGATATTGCTAGTAAATTTGAAAGAGGTAGCTCAGATATTTTTAGTGTTGAGTTTTTAGATTAATAAGATAATTCCTATTTTGAATACTGTTGGTGTCCCTCCTGTTCTTGTTTGCAAAAATTTTTAATAAGCAATTAAAAAGAAAAAAAGAAAAGAGAGAAAAAAATCCACACCACACTAAAATATTGGCTTGTCGAGCACAAAAATATCTGGCACCTGACTGATACACTAGAATTTGTAAAGCTTCAGTTCCCTGTGAATATAATGTGTATTTGATATCCAGCAGAGGAAGGAAGGGTACAACATTCATAGACATCTTTAGTTATTCATAAACTAGTGAATGAACACGAGCCCACTGAAGAGGTGAGGTCTTTTGGTTTGTGTTTTGGGGTTTTTTCCCCCCATAAAAATGCATTCCAGAATACATGTTGTGTTTTATGCTTTTGCCTCTCAGTTGTTGAATGCTGTTCCATGACTTTGATTAAAAAAATAAGAGACAGAGCCCAACCACCTGTATTTAAAGAGTAGAATTAGATATGTTCTCAAAACGACACATTCACTGCTTCCAGCCTATACAAACACAAGTTTGTTCAGTCAGCTTCTGGCTATGATCCAGTCAAATAGTTAGATGTTTGAATGAAGTCAGAGAAATATTTTTACAGTGTGAAGAATTTTGATTCTTGGCTACAACACTTACCTTAAATTGCTTAGTCATGTGAGAGTATAATTTCACTAGCTAGCAGATATCCCATTGAAATTTCACTTGCAACATGCTATAGCTCACTGGCTGTGACCTTAGGTAAGGTCACATACACAGCTGTTTAAATAAAAATATACACCATGATAACTCACAGTGTGCTCCAGTCATGCAGAAATGTGAGTGAACAGCTTATTGATTTTAGTGTCTGACATGAACTGCTCATAATTAGGAAATCAATAACCTGAGTTCTTGCTCTCTCCTCCACCACCCACCTTTTCCCCAAATTCCAAAAATATCTCCACGTTCACACAGTGCTGATATTGGATTCCCATCCCAATTCCTCAAGCACTTCTATAAAAGTTAAATGATTCCTCACATTTTACTTTGGTCCAAAGGTCTGGATGAGGAAGAAATTCACTTAATAGTACAAAACAATGTTCAAAAGAGACCTTAACACATGGCAAGGATATAGCAGATTTTTTCTGATAATAAGATCATAGCTACATTAGAAGAAAAACCTCAGCTGACAACACTGGTCAAAACATTGATGCTTCATCCATTGTCCCAGCTGACAAAATAGCTGCAGAGTGTGATCTTCTCCCATCATCACCCCATGGCAGGGTGGCCTTAGCCCTTTGCAAGACGCTTTTGACTTTAGCACTGCTGTACCCAGGTGACATTTCCCAGTCACCTCCCCGCTATGTACTACTGGTCTTTCAGCAGATTTACAGAATGCTACAGGGCTTGAAAACATTTGAGGTTATTGCTCTAGAGCAGAACAGGGCATGCAGACAAACTAATGGAAGAGATCAAATATTGAAATAACACATATAGAAGACCTCAGGCATCTTACATGGCATCCCAGAAAAGAGTCAATTATGGGGAACAGGAAGAATCTAATAATAACCAAAGTAGGCCATATGCAAACACTGTCATCCTGGCAAAAATTTGAAAGAAGCTATACAAATAGCAGTGAAGGAAGACAAATATGCACACTCAGAGCATGCATACCCCAGAGTACCCTTTCTGAATCACCTTATGAGAATACGATCTACCAGGCTGGGGGAATCCAAATTCAGATGAAGCTACATTTCACCTGAAAAGCCTGCCAAAGCCAAGCTTCTTTGCACTCCCAATCTGCCAGAAATACACTCAGAAAAAAAAAAAAAAAAAAAAAACCAAAAAAAAAAAAAAACCAAAACAAAACCACATCAAAGATTTTTGTACTTGCCCAATTCTTTATACTGGCTAAGAAAGGAGCAATGCACAATGTTACATCCTTTTCACTAGGCTTAAAATGCAGAGGCAGCATGTAAAACTAGCAGGAATTATGATAAGAAGAGAATAATGCCACAGAAAGCCCAAAATAAGGACCTGAGATTCAGCAAGTCTTTAAAAATACACAATTTGTGCTCTTGCAGCTTCACATACTGAGGGTTTTGCATGGATATTAGGGTGCTGACAAAACAGCAATGTATTCCAAGACAAAGCACAAGCACAAAAACCCTCAGAGAGACATATTAGGAGTTATTCAGTGAATGATGAACAATAGGGTTGTCAAAACGATTATTTTTCAGTGTAAGCTTTTTAAAAATAAACATACATTTTAAAAACCAGCATTCCCAGAAGGAATTCAGAATATAATTCAGAAAGAATAAAGTTCTAGCACAACAGGTGTAAAGCTTCCCCCTCCATTTAAAGTACTATTCCCTAGCCTACAGTCTTTTAAGCACTGTATAAATGACCACATTGGTGTAAGAGGATATACTTTTGCTTTCACATCAAATGCCTACATATTAAACTTCAGCAAGGCACTGGTACCATTTGAGGCTTTTGTGATGAAAAAACAGCAACTCCAGCAATTTTTTTCCACAGACTCAGTTGTATTCAGTATGAGACGTCCCTTAACTCTAGCTTTTGGAATAGGTGTGGGTAATCTTAACTAGCTGTCACTAGGATGCTCTCACTTTCAGTCTGCAGGGCCTGGGCTGGATTTTGGAGGGCTCTGGCACATGCCCAGGCAGTGGTGCTCTCTCTGCCTCTCCAGGGGACATTCCAGGACTTAAACACACCATTTCCCAGAACTCTAAGATTTATGTGCTGAGGGTTTGTAATTTAACACATAACATACACACATTGCCCTTCACAAAGGTTTCTGTGATTTTTCTCAGAAACTTAAATATTCTTGTGGAATCAGTATGGTAAATTTGATCAATTCAGTGATAAAATTTAGGGTATGAGGCTACTCACAGCATTTTTGAAGCACAGCTAAGGAGGAAACAAACGAGTAGAAATGAGATGACATTTTGAAAGGAGGAAAGGAATGTGAGAATTTAAAGTGGGGGAAAAAGTATTCAGATTTGTAGCTGCTCTCCTCTCAACTCAGACAAAACCCAAGAAAATATTCCCCCATCTTTTCCTTTGTACTTATCTTCAGAGCCCACAGAGCAATACAGATTGTTTCTCTTTCTTATCAGGGAGTCTGTTTACCTGCCCCAGATTTATTTCCTCAGATCTTCACATCAGCAATACTGTGGCTGAACTTGGTAGTCCTGCTGCAAAGAACCTCTTCCCTTCTCCTCCCCACATTTTCATATGCCCACATTTTCATAATGACCAAGAGAATCAACTTGGTCATTCAGAAATCATTAAAATTTGAAAATAAAAATAAATCTCTCCACTTATGGGTTTCTTAGTTATGCTCACCTGCAAAACAGCAGAAACATTTAGCTCCCTTTGCTTCTGCCCCTCAGTGCTATTCCACAGCAGCTAAAAATACAAAGTTTCTTTATTCTAGACTGGAAACCATAGCTCTTCATCACAGCCTTACTATGAACTGAGGTATTAAATGCTACAGCAATCTGATTCAATTGTGCTGTAAAAACCTCAAACCACACTATATTCTAATAGCGGAACAAAGTTAGCTTTTTTTTTTCCTTTTTTAAAATGAACCCAGAAAATAATAAATTTCTTACTTCTGTACAGCAAGAAAACCACTGTCATAGTCCAAATAAGTCCCAATCAGATTGCAGCAAACACTTCAAAGTGCAGCACACCACAGACCCTCCCTCCTGTCCCACCACCTCCTCACACTGACATTTGACTGAGGCTTTCCAGCATGTGCAAACATTCTGTTTCAATTGTGCTTCTCATCTTTCAGTGAAAACCAGATGCTTTGGTTGTCTTTTACATTTATTTAATTGGTTTTCAATTAACATGAAACTGACAAAAGCAAATCTACCCCCTTTGCAATAATTTCTTTTGAGACACAGATGCCTGTGCCTCATCCTGGCTGGTTCTAGAACAAGCAGAGACTAGAAAGAGCTGTTTGTTTCCTGGAATAAATTTTTTGGGAGAGTGCAAATTTGCATTCACTACCATTAATTAGGTCAAGAAAATTAGCAATTAACTCCATTTAAAAAGGAAATAAATGTTTAGTCCAAATAAATCCTGGTCTGCCTATGTGTGTCCTTAAGAAACTGGATTAACTTCTATGGGTGTATTTCATCAGGTAGAAAGAAAGTGAAGAGTGATCACTGAGAGAATTAAATAGAACAAAAGAGCATAGCAGAAGTGCCAGGTGCTGTATTTCTCTCTTTGAAGGTGTCTATGGCTGGCTTTGCACTGTTTGCACTTTGTAACGAAGGACCACTGGCACCCAAGGTCCTACAGAAGCAGTAAGTTTGGAAGGAATGCTTTCAAGGAGCAAAGTTTATCAAAGCTGGGAAAAATGAGTATTTCTGTCAGCAGTAATGCCAACTTGTGCATCCCCTGTGCCCTTCTTAACTCCATGCTCTTCTCTCTGGTGTGGCTGCATGGTAAATGATATCGGCAGTGATCCCATTCAGGAAAACTCCTTAAAGGCAATAACTGCTATAGGCACCATTGTAAAGGAAGGACTTAGATGGAGAGAATAGAATACAATATAAATGGGGTTTTTTTCCCTAGAGGTAGTTCTGGGAAAGCCTTACTGTGAGGCAGGCTTCACTCTGGCCCGTGGCTGTGCAGCCCCGCAGGCAGGAGCAGGTCTGGGGTCGGGGCTGTGCTGGCAGCAGCAGGGTCAGGGCTGACAAGGACAGAGCTGTGCTCCCGGATCCCCTCTGCTGCCTTTCCCAGCTGAGCTGCAGCCACAGAGCAGCGAGCTCTGCCTGCCAACAGAAAGAGGGATTTTTTTCCTGCCAGTTGCATAAGGAAGCAGTCAGACCTTGCTGTTCTTGTGATTTGTCTCCAGCTCAGCTAAGATGTACTAGTCAGAAAACTAACATCTTTCTTATCAATTTTCCAGTCACTTTTTATGGGTGCTGTAAACTACACTGAAGCTATCCCTTCTCAGTTCACTGTGGTGAGCTGTGAGTCTGTAACAGAGCTCAGTCTGTGTTATGTAACCAATTTCAAATATTTGCTACAGAGGACCCTTACCTCATAATATTTATTTAACACCTTGATGTAGCAGCAATAGATTGTACCATCCTACTACAGAATTATTAACAGTCTGGAGGATCCTTTAATTGTTAGTGACAGAGAACAGCTGAATACTGCAGCAGTGTTACTTGAATGACTGTTTCTTTAAAAGCTGTATTATATCAGAGACCTGTTTCAATTTACATTACCACTGATGGTCTCTCTTCAGTCTTTACACAGAATTCCAATTAATGTCAAAGAGGAGTAATCACACATGAAATGAATGGAGAATATATCCCTTAAAAGTTAATGTGTACATGATATATTAACTATCATTTTACTTTCATACTAGAATATTAACTATAATTTGCAGAATAAGGATTTTCTGAGTTCCCTCCCCCAGAGAAAATGAGGAACTTAATGTGTAGTGCACTCTTGCTGAGCTCAGAGATGGCACTGGTGCCTGTTGAGAAAATGATGCTGTGAATTCCCCAAACAACTTTAAAACAACTCTCAAAGCATCTCACACTAAACCCACACATGGGATTGAATTTCCAAACTGAGATTAGCTGCCATGAAAGGTGACATGATATAGACTAAATGAACAAAATACTGCACCAAGTTAATGAACCAGTTTATTAAGAATTGAGGTGGAGGCTTTGCTGTCTGTTAAGAAGGAGAAAGGCCAAACAGAATAGAAGCAGAATATTCTACTAATAGAATATTAATAGGCCAGTAAAAAGCTTCATAAAAGGTACATTTTTTTACTTTAATGGGATAAGCAGGAAAAAACAGAAAACATCATGATTTATATATAAAAGAATAATGGCAATACAGCTGTAAAAGGTGTGTAATTTTACTGAGACAGCTTATGTGACATCTTTTCACTTGATGACAAAAAATGTCAAAACAACCCTAAAAGCACCACTTTCCTGGAACTTACTGAACTAAGGCCAAGTTTAAGGTGAAAGTCCTTCAATGTTTCACCTTCACAGAACTGCTTGTTGCATCTTAGCTGCTTTGCTTTCCCTCCATTGAAGGCTTTGGCACTTTTCTTACAGACACAGTGAATGATTGTTCAAAAATCTCAGCACTAAAAAGGCAGCACCCAAGGCCATGCTCTCAACATCTACTCTCAGCAGTGTGAGCTGAATCAAAGCCTCAATAAGATGGCACAGGTACAGAAGTGGCTGGGAATGAGATGAGGAAAAAAGCAGCATTGAAAGGCAAATATCTGTTAAAGAAATATTGATTTCTACCAGGGAGAAACCAAACCAAACAAGAACACCTGCTGCAGCCCTTATCTGGCTTGTTCTCTTATCTGCATTTGGTCTTTAAACAAAATTTGTACCCTCCTCAAGAGAACTTCTAGTACAAAATCAGTGATAGTGGGGTGAAGCGCAGCATCCAAGAATTATTTTTAAGTGCTTACTTAAACTCATCTAAATCTAGAATGCCTTGAGCATTTCTTTTTTTTCTGTGGTTTCCAAGTTAAAATGTAAAAGCATAGGCAGTAGCCTTCAAAGCCTGCATAAGTAGGGAGAAAATGCATTTTGGAGAGGACTGTGCTGGTTTCTAGAATCCTTAAAAAAAGGTAAAAACCTTACCAATACTGCTTTTAGGAACTTCAGTCCTAAAAGATTGGAGTGTTTAATGAAATCCTGTCTTTCTAGGGAGGACTCACTGGCCACTACAGTTTTCTTAGATTCAGCACTAGGACAGTGACTCAGTCAAGGAGCATTGCAGCTAGGGGAAGAAAGAGAGAGAAGGCAGGAAGGAAGGAAGCAGGAAGGAAGGATGTCTGCTGCAGTTGAAAGGGTATATTAGGCTTGGTAAATGAACAGTCAGTATGCCGTGATTACGGGTGTAACTTAAAAGCAAAAAAAACCCAAACCCCACAGAAAATACTTGGAAAATAAGATGGGGAAAGAAGCATCAGGGGAACAATGGAGAAACAAGAGCAATTCCTGTGTGGCAGACCTGACTCAAAGGCACCAGTAAGGTGCCCTCTCCAGAGCACGTGTTCCACCTCCATCCCATGGTCAGGCTGATATGTACAGCCAGTGGAGCTGTGTGTATCATAAAGAGAGCTTCATTATCTACACCCATGGGAAATGTCTGAAGATGGATAGGGCAAGAAGGAGATTGGCATCCACAGCAACACCAAGCACAGTAAAAGGAAAAAAGAAAGCATGAACATAT
Organism: Agelaius tricolor; assembly: GCF_023055355.1. Taxonomy (NCBI): domain Eukaryota; kingdom Metazoa; phylum Chordata; class Aves; order Passeriformes; family Icteridae; genus Agelaius; species Agelaius tricolor. Next base: position 12,803,516 of record NW_027269270.1, on the reverse strand, counting down.
CCCCATCCATAAATTCCAGCTGTATAAGGGAGCTTTCAGGAAAGTCAGGAATACTCTTGAAGTTTACACAAATCACACTTCACAAAATGAAGGAAAGTTCTGTCACAGATTCCCAAATGCATTGTAGGCTGATCACATGAAATAGAAGAACACTGTGATTAATGACAGAGGAGAAATGGATAATAATGTGGCAAACTTTTCAGAAATATAAGGTTTGCCAGAGAAAAGTGACAATCATACCATCTCAACTAGTCACAAGTTGCATTAGCCACAGTGAGAATGGATGTCTTTTAGTTGAGGTAATTGTGAGCATATGACCACTGACTGAATTGAAACAACTGAACTGAAAGAAATTATGTGAAAATGGAAGGATGCAAACCAAGTTTCCACAGCAGAACCACGTGTTGCACCAAGCAGGAACTGCAACAGGCACTGCAAGCTCCAGCTCAGCAGACAGTAGGAGGGAGGATGGCTAGGCAGAGAGATAGGTTGTGAGAGACCATGGAAGAAGAAACATCCATACTTTTACAAATGAAAACAAGTCCCAGTATAGCAGGCAGATATAGTGAAAATGTGGCTACAGGAGCTGATGCAGTCAAGAGTCAGCAGTCATAATCTACATACTCTGGTCACATATGAAGGCAAAAAAAGCAAAACACAGGTACGCTCCCAAAATATTCCAGAACACAAATGTACACACAGAGAGGAGGGTACTTGCAAACTCATCATGTTATTGACTGAGACTAAATGAACTCACTCTTAATGCCTTTGATGTTTTCAAGACCCGAAGAAGGGAAGTTAGGGAGCAAGTGCTGGCAGTCCCTGCTGCCTGTGCACTCAGCATGTTGGCAGGGAGAATATCCTTTGATCACCTGAGTACTGGTAAAGATATCTGGAAGCTTGTCCACCCTGCAGCTTTTGTTCTTTAAAGGTTTATTCTGATAGTCTTGCTCCTCCAGAGTGTATTCAATTGCCACATCTATGTGAAGCAGTTGCTGGCTGTTGGCAAGCCACTCACACTTTATATATCCCCATAAAACCTGGCAAAAAAAAAGATGCAAAGAGAGGAGCTTTTGCTTGGCTGAAGAGCACAGAGCAAAGGTACTAAATGCTTTGAAAATGCAGTGTCTGCATAGCCCTCATTGCTTCACATGGGTGCAACTTTAGTAGCAGAAATTCATCACTAGAGTGGGAGGTAAGGATGCTTATTTTGTAGTTAAAGAATAGGCACAGAAACTTATAGATCTCAGAGAGAAAGACACCTTCTGGAGCAGCCAGTCCTGGCACTCTGCACCCATGAAATACACCTCCTGGAACAGGATCTTCACCATGCAGTGGGTTTAAAGAATGTGGGCCCAGTTTTCTCCTGGCTGGGTGTGAGCACCATCCTCTGAGATCAATGCCATTACATATATCTGCAGAGCAAGAGTTGGTTTCTATGTGATTTGAGAACCCTTGCAAAGAACACTAACAGCATATGAGAGCTCTCAGTTATCCTCTGAAGACTAGGCTGTCTGCCAAGAGAACAGCACATTAGGCAGATCCATCAATAATTTCCATCATCTATCCACCAAAGAAAGAGATCCATTCACCTTAAGATGCATCATATGTGGATTTTACCATGCTGAAAAGGGCAGAACTCGTAGTATTCTGAACTATGTTACTATAACAGGATTGGTTCCCCTTAGTGTTGCTCAGATGTAGCTACTGCCTCAAGGAATTTATATTAATTCAGTGAGTCCCATCCCTTCTGCGACAGGAGTGGGCTATTTTGCCATAAATTGGCTAAACTCCATGGCTATAACAGATCAAATGAGGTGTGCCCATACATAATGTTTAACCATAAAATTTAACTAAAGAAATAAAATTTGAACACTGGCCAATAAAGTGGATGGAGAAGTTGCAGAGATGGTCTCAGCAGCAAACCTATTCCCAGCACTGAGTGTGGGACAGGCGTTTCAGAATGTAAAATCAGGTGAGCCACATTGCAAGCTGGTGATTTCAATACATCTTTTAGAAGGTAAAATTTAAACTGAATGCTGTTGAACATGCTATTTCAATGTCACTTGCTCTTTTGCTGTGACTATTTCAGAGGTCTTGCCCAGCTATTCAGCTGAGAAACTGCCCAGCTCTGTTCCCTGCTGCATTTTGTCGCCTACTGGGTCATTTTGGCTAACACTGTGTTTTCAGATGATTATGATTGTTTGCTGAGGAGAAGCAAACAATTCTTGCCTACATCTGAAAAACATTTTGATCAACACAGAAAAGAAGCATTTTATTTTGGTGTGCTGTTGTTTGTCTAGGATTGGAGTTAAAAATTGAAAAGAAAAAAACAAATTCCCACTCCCAGACCCTCCTTATGACATGTCTAAGTATTTTTATGTCTAATACTGACTTAGATCATCTGATAATTGGGTTTGCATTCCCCAGCCCAGTCCTGCCTTGTGAAAACTGGAGTCTGGAAAGATCACACCTCTGTGAATGGGGAGCAGAAAGCTGATGCTCCTACCCTAAGCAGCTATTCCTCCTCCTTCAGCCACCACCTGTTTTTCCACATTGCATTCTCTATTATACATACCTGTCTTTAAAAAACACTCAGCCTTGGCAGGTAAGTCCCCTGTATGGCAGGAGAGAACAAAGGCACTGTACCTCTGTCCACAGCTCCTCTTCCTACCACTGGTTCTCTCCTTCCCAGGCTTTTGAGGGCTTTCCTTAAATACTCCACTGATAGGCCACTGGCTTTACCTCCTTAAGTCTGGGATTCCAGTGGGGCAGGGCAATTGGAATTTGTCCCTAAGGCTACCTGTCTACTTAGACTTCCTGGCCAAATCTCAAAATAATCCCAAATCCTTGAAAAATGCTTGGGTAGCAAAGGCTGCAGCCCCTTGAGGAACAAGAACAAAAGGAAAGAGACGCAGCAAGTCACAAAGTCACAACTATAGAAAGGGGATTTATGAAAGCTTGTCCCCATCTCAGCCACTGTAAGTTGCTGGGGTTTAAAGTCCTGAGGGAAGCAGGGCAGCTACTGGAGCCAGCAGCACAGCAAGTGTTTTCTCTCTGGGATATTTTGGGTCATTAAATGTTGCTAAAGACATATTTGTCCTTGGAAGACTTAAAAGCAAACCTTTCAAAAAACTGGCACGTGGGATTCAGTGAGGTAATGAGTGATGTGAAAGAGCCAAATATTAGATTCCAAGCACTGTAGTATGACTGAAATTTCACATCACCTAGAGGATAAAGTAAAATTCAGTTACTTATTTTGAAACAGCAAAAAAGATTTCCTGATTTTATCAGTGCTGTTTGAGGTCTGTTTGAAGCTGGCATGCAGCAGAGGATAATTTCCTAATATCACATTCTATTTGAATGGCTCATTTGTTTACCATAAGCAAAATGAAATAGGATTTCAAATAGGCTGCTTCTCCATTGACTGTACCCTGCCAAGGTCTAACACACAGACACAGGTGGGTGATTTTCTACCCAAACAATATTTCTATTTTTTATCCAAACAATAGCCAAAACTTCAGATGCTGGCTTCCCCAGGAGGCTGCACTGGCCTCTACTGGCCTTGTGAGACTGAGCGGCACTAGAGCAGGTACAGTTGTCTGGCAAGATAACAAAGGTTTGAGTGATCAAGATGAGAGAAAGGCTAAGGAGGCAGAGAAGTATTTTCTCCTTTCTTGCTTTTGGCAAAGGATGAAAAAGACCTTGTCCTTGTGGGCAAAATGAAATGCAGAGGTAAGAGAAAATGTTTGCTACAAAAATCACCAAACAAGACACAATATTTCTCTTAGTTTCAGAGGAAATAAGACAAGTAAAAACATCTGCTGCCACCTATAAATGTCTTTCTTGCAGAAATGATGTAACTGGGACCAGTTACAGAGGCTTATGGCATTTGCCTCTACTGCCCCATGGGAAACTCCTGCTTGGACCTACTGGAGCTTTTTACAGCATCCACAATGCTGGGTGAAGGACAATGGTTCCTTCTGGAGAAGGACACATCATGTTCTCGCATTAGACTAAACATTCCATTTACTGCAGATGGATTGTAACAGAGTCCTGATGCCATCTCTAACCTGGGCACTCTGTCATGCTGCAAGTTCATTCCAGCAATGTACTGAGATGGCTTTGGTGCTCTTAGTCTCAAATCTCTTTGGAGACAGTCCAGGCAGGCTTTCCCTACTTTTTGACAGCTCTTGGCTTGCTTCTTCCAGGCTCAGCAGTTCATTTCCAAATTTCCCACACTCCTGACATTGCTCCTCTTTGATTCAGCCATGACCAAACCATGCAAAAAAAAAAAAAAAAAAAAAAAAAAAAAAAAAAAAAAAAAAAAAAGCCAAGGGAGGAATCCAGCCCTTCTGCAAGCCTGGAGTCTTGTCTCCAGATGGTGAACATCCACACCTTGCTTCATTTTTTCCCAGCCCCTAAGACGCCCTCTCAAGAGGAAGACTGAGGTGTTATTACATTCCCTCCTTTGCCTTCTGTTGGCAGCAGTGCAGGGAGGGCCTTTGCTGAGCACCACATGCAGCTCCTCAAAAGTAGATCTAAAGCAGAATTCCACCCCACAACAGAAGTAATCAGAGGAAAGCCCAGAGAGCATCTCCTAAACACAACATTTCCTCCTAAGGAGCAGGCCCTCGTGCCCTTCCTGACTGAAGTCAGCGATGTTCAATGTGTTACACAGATGGACCAGAAGTTTTGAAAATCCAGATGGTTATTTCTGATGCTTTTAGATGCTGGTTAACAGTTCTAAATATTTGCCTGCTGTTGGTAATCATCCAGGTTTGTGAATTACTCAGAAAACTTTCAGTTAGCAAGAAATTAATTGTGTTTTTAATTACCCATTCTTCTGTGATGAAATATAGCATAAGCATAGATCAAATGAACAAAAATGCAGAAGATGATGCACACAGAGTTGGAAGGAAGCCTTCCCTGAAAAGTCCTTTTGTAAATCCTGACTGCAGTTAATAAAATAAGATGGACAATAGTAATGGGAACTGGGGAGAAAATGTCACATTTAAGGTCACATATGGGTCTGGATTCAAACTCAGGTCTGTCAAAGGATGTGCACCATCCATAATTGTTCAACCATTCCATCAGCACCAGGTAAAGCATGTTGGGCCCAAACATCCCCTTCTCCAGCACTTTCTGTGAGCATTTCTGAAGCCTTGAAGCAGCTGATAGAACATTCTTGGCATAAGGATAAAGGAGGGATGCAGGCCATTTGAACACAACACTGGCAGAACACACATTCAGAACATCCTGGTGTTGGACATTGATTACCTTGCAGAGGTTCAGGGCAAGGGAATGAAGAGATGCAGGACAGGTGCCAATCCTACTATAGGCCCTTCCTAACACAGATGTGCCAGCTTGACTGCTTGGCCCCTTTTGCTGATGCACTCTTGCTGGTGTTTCCAGCAGCTTTGAGACTCTTCCACCTCCTTAGTGGGCAGGAACTCCATCTCTTGACCCTTGAGGAGGAGGATATCTCCTGTGGTGTCTTATGGACACTTAAAGGGGAAGTGGTTGAAAGTACAGATATATTTTCCTGGATAGTGTTCAGTGATGGAGCAGTGTAAAACAGCATGCCTACCATGGGAAGCACCAGATGGGGTTTGAACCAGCACTAGATTTGCCACTGAGCACAGCTATCAAGTTGCCAGACTGGTAATGAAGGTAGCTGCCTGCTCCATTTCAGAAATCAATGACACATTGTCATCCTCTGCAGGATAAACTGAGAGCTCTGAACTAAGGTCTTGACAGCTAAAGTGCCTTTGATTTTGCCTTTAATTCAGCAAGCACACAACATTACTGGATTCTCTGTATTAATAATAAATACATCCTGAAGCTCATGTCAGTGGCAGAGTTTCAGTTCTAACCTGAGAACAGCATAGCTCTGCAAACAGCATGTCTCCAAAAAGCAAGACGCTATTCACAGTGTAGCCAAACACAGGAAACCTGGCAGCTGCTTAATAACACATGGAAATAAAATGATAGTAATAATATTCATAACTAGATTTATAAACTCTTCTTATTTTCAGCATTATTTGTTCAGTCAAAGGCCAGGAATTTATTTCCTTCAGGTTTCTTCCCAATAAAAGAGCTGAAATAAAGCCAGTCCCGAAGAACTGTTTTGGACCCCAGAGCTCTCTAGGGTAGAAATTTTGGGTATATTTAGGTGCAATATATATCCTGTGATTGCTCCAAATGAGCAGCAGACCATGTTCTGCATGCCCACAGTGCCTCCTACAGAGGCCAAGTGCACACCCTTCCTGCAGCCCAGGCTCAGGACTGTGACCCTGGGCTCAGGGTTGGGATGTGTGGAGGGAATGAGCCCTGACAAACAGCACTGGTGTGTGGGTTGGCACACTGGTGTGTGGTGAGCACAGCACAGCATGAGGCTCAGCTGCAAGCAGGAGGAATTACCATAAAAAGCAGAACAATGAGCAAAATGTGACATGGAAATCTTCTCACTCTTTAAATGCCAGTCTGAGGGTAAATGGTATCATCCTCCAAGATAAAGCTTGTGTTTCCCTTTGTTTGATGAAAGACAGTTCAATTTCTGTATTTTAAAAAGAAATAAAGTTGTCTTTCATTAGCAGCCTAAGTTGAAGATGGAAAATAACGTGGTGTTTTTCAGGCCAGATTCATTTATTTAAATAGTTCTTTAGAAAGTGAAAAATTTACATATAGGTTTTAACTGGGTACACAACACCAGCTGCAGGCACAAAGTAAATAAGCCACAGCCATGATTAAGATATTTAACATTATACAATTATTGTGACTTGGTTTGCTCTTTATATCCACTCAGAGCAAACTGGATTGGACCAAATAGATTTGAACTACATGATAGCCCAAGTTGAATCTTTTTTTTTTTCAATGTAAGTAAGTTTGAAGCGCAAGACCTTTGAATTGGTGTTCTCAGAGGAAAGCTTAAGAACTGTGTTTGAATGCTGATAAAAACATACACTGGACTTCTACATAAAAAGAATGCCTTTGAATCTCTATTTAACAAATCACTGGGTAATACTTACATTGAATTCAGTCTTTTAGCCAAAGTAACATTAATGTAAGCTCCATCTCTTATCTCAGTTGCAGAGCAATTCTTTATTTACTGTACTGTATTTAGACTGAAGGATCATTAACTCCATTGAGGGCAAGAACCTGTAGATTTTTTCTAATTTACAGTTTCTCCATTGAACATTATTTTCTCAGTGCTGGAAATGATTATGAAACTGAGTGGTGCCAAACCACCACAGCCCTCATTGACTTCAGCAAGAACTGCAGCTGGTCTGCAAATCACAGCCTTTTAGTGCATGTTTGTGGCAGGGCAGTATAAGATGAGGTGAGGGCTGGTGGTGTGGAATTCATGAAAATATTGTATTGGAAATCTCAGAAAATAGTTTGATCTCTCTTCCACATCTTTAAACCTACCTGTCTTCTGAATAAGGACTGCAAATTACTCTAGCAATAGGCAAACATATAGGTATGTTGCAGGTTGCCACAGAGGAGTCTCTAAATATTGTAATACTAAATAGATCAATAAAAGCAATGTTAACAGACTGAGTTGTGATAGCCCAACATGGTATTAAGTAAGATTCCTCAGATTAGTTTATGTCTTGATTTTGTTTTAGTATTTTTATTGCTATTCAGTTGTGCAAGTATTCAGTGGCACCTCGCCCTTTTCTCACAACCTTCAGCTGTATAAATTCAGGTATTGATTTCTTCAAATAACCCAGTGGTCTTGGTGAATTACTGGCAGACTATGCTGCACTTGTCTTGTTCTGGTTATCAGCACCCGCTTAATCAAACATTTAAAATGCTTAACAGAACATAAGGATGGTTACCAATCTTCTTTGAAAGACCTAAAAGTCAGCACCATCACCAGCATCAATGCATAGGTGTTTCATGGTAAAACAGACTGGATGGCGGAGGCTTGGTAAAGACAGCTCAATATGAATCTATTTTAAAAAAGATTATTTAAAATCTAACACATAGCAATAGCCTAACTAGAAAAGTCAGACTAGTCTAGACTAGTCACTAGAAAAGTGACATAAAATCAGAAACCAGTAGACCCTAAATTACAATTGGAGGTGATATAGAGTCTAACCTAGATCAGGTCAACAATACCTTGCACATCTGTGACAGTGACACAACCATCAAGGGTGCAATCTCTCTCCATTAGGACATGAAGAATGCCACTAAGACCTCAGCAAGAAATTTTGGATTGATCTCACATACTACAGCTAGACCTGTAGAGAGGAATGTCATTGATGCTCTCATTCATACCCCAAAGATAAAGACACAAGCAATTCAATTAGCACGACAAAATGCTAACCCAATAATCACTACAGAATTATGTCCTCCTCCCAACATGAACCTGGAAGATTTGTTACAAGTAACCTGACCCCAGGAGCCTCTGAGTGCACCTTCATCACAATTAGCTTGGGAGCAGCCCTAAGAGCACACAGGCAGTCGTGAGCCCCAGTGCTAAATCCATGGAGCACTGATGTAGCTACAGCTATCTGATTGTCACTGGTACGGATCTACAGCATCAGTGCTTTCAAGTGAAACCTATTCCTGTGCATATGTTAATATGCAATAACCAGTTCAGCTATTGTTTTGGTATCTTAAATAGACTGCACTGAAAAAGAGGGTCACTTTACAATGAGACCATTTTTTCCCCAAAATTCAGCTATCTTATTTTTCTTAATAGATATCACGAAACTATTTTCCATTAGTAGATTGTGAAGTACTGTTTTTACACTAAATTACACCAAGCACGTAAAAAACACCTGTCATGTTTAACCCCAGCCAGCAATTCAGCACCAGGTAGACACTCACTCACTCCCTCCTGGGATGGGGAGGAGAAACAAAAAAAGGTTCTACTGAGCCACAACCAAAACATCATGGTGTTGTCAACATTAATTTCATCCTAAATCCAAAACACAGCACTGTACAGGCTACAAGGAAGAAAATTAACTCCAAGCTAGCTGAACACAGGACAACATCAAACACTTCACAGTATGGATGTCAGCTCAGTAACTGGCATTTATTCACAACAATGATTTTTTTTAACTGCACCCAGTCATACCACGATTTAGATAGTTATTGTCTCTAAACACAACTTCTGAAAAAACTGTTTGAATACCTTTCAAAAGATGCAGGGTACTTAAAAAATTATAGAAGGAGTGGCATTAAATTGTGGTGGGAAATCTGACGCAGTCTCCTGATTAAAAGTTACATGAAAATAACAACTGCAAGAATGCAAGTTGACAGTTCCTGCATCTAGAAACGAACATCAACTGAATTTACTTAAAAGTTATATTCAAGGCAAGTATGTGCAAAGTACAGAAGGTGTCCAATTTGATAGAAATAACAGCTAAAATTTCCTTCCACTATTCACTAACAGAGAAGACAGATGACATTTTAATGGTGTAATCAAGACCCTGATTGCCACTGGTGACAGAACATGCCACAAGATCTGAATGGATATGACGGATAGGAGCACTTGCATTGCATTGGATGTTTCTGCTTGAAGTATCCTATTGGGTTTTTTTCATTTTTTTTCTCTGCTGACAACAGTCCTTTCAGTTCTTCAACTTTTTAATAGAGCAGCAAAGGCTGTGATGGAAGTTTGTGAAGATAGGAAAATTGTGCCCAAATGGCAGTGTAATTACCATTTTTGTGTTTGTCTTAAAAGTTAGTTTTGCCAGCAGAGAATATGCAAGAGTTTAACTGTTTACATGAAGAATTTACAGCTAATTGCTTTGTGCTAAGAATCACAACTAAACACTGAATGACTCTGATATATTTCTTTAGTATTAATATTTGCTTTCTTTTACTGTTAGCAGAGATGTTTCCAAGATTGTGTTCTCAGATTTGTAATTTCAGAGGTCCTTGTGCAGCAATGTCTGCATTGGCATATGCCTATATCTCTTCTTACACATGTACCCTATGTTTTGGGGATTTTTTGTTTTTGGTAAAGCATAATTAAAGCACCCTAGATAATTTCTTCTCCTTATTGGAATATTTACCCTTGGCATACTTGGAAGGAAAATATTCTGTATATGAAGTCTTTTCCTGTATCACTGATGTGCTTGTGTCTCAGAATAAGCAGAAGGAAAAATTTGGATGCATATTGAACATGTGGTGGGGCTCTTGGTCCTAACTATTTACCCAAGCAATTATAAAATTACAGAAGTTCAAAAGGCACGCAAGGAAGTGTCACAATCAGAAATGTAAATGAATTGCAATACTTGTAAGAAGCTAATTAACAGCCTAATAAATCCCTGTAGCAATGGATTAATTCCACTAGAGCTCTGGAAAAGGAAAAGCAATTTTTTCATTTACATGGAAAAAATACTTTCAAGGATACCTTGTGGATCAGTCCAGTGCTCAAGTTTAGAACATTATCTGACACTCTCCATCAGAGGTATAAATTGCAACCTAAACATAATTTTGATGTTTTATATAATTACAAAATGGTTGGTGTGGATAAGGATAAGCTGATAGAAGAAGTCTCCTTCAGGAAAAAAGAATAAATGCTACCTCTCATTTTCCACAGTCTACCTCTTTTTCATATATATTAAGTCAGCTCAAACTCTCTGCTTTTTAACAAGCCACACAAGGATGTTCTAGAGAATTAGGGCCATCTTTTCAAACCAAATTTTAAAAGGAGCTGTGCTTGGTATCAAGTCAAACACTGTCTGTAAAGACCTGCTGGAAGGGCCAAGTGAGGTTTCCCTGTGGGTGGCAGCAGTACCTGGTGGCCATGCTGGCACTGGGGATAAGTCTGGCCTCTGTCAACTCCACTAGAATTCAACATGGAAAATTTTATCATAGCTTAGCTGCCAATATCACATTATGCAAAACTGCTGCAATTTGAAAGTAATCAATACGTGCAATTCCATTATTTATAAAAATTACTTTAACTACAATGTGCTTAAGGGAAGAGTGACAGGCTAGTAAATATCTCTTAAAAGAGACAACTTGCTCTATATTAGAAAAAGAAAGGATAGCATAATCCAACATCCCTTTCTTAAGTTTTATATGCTTAAAATGTGGTAAAAACATTTGTTTGATCTGCATTCCTCCAGGTACACTCATCATCCTGGTCATCCTAGAGCATCTTCAATGGATGGTAGAAGTTTTTGGATGAGCAGTCTCCTTTAGCTCTATTTGGTCACTAGTGGCTGTTAATGATGCTCCACCACCTCAACAACTTATTCCAACACAGCTTATTGGTGATATTGGCTGTTTCCTCAGCTGGTTGTTTTCACACCAACCATTGCGTAATTATATAAAAGCGCTCTTCCATGAGCCAAATTTATAAAACATAATTCTTTCTTCAACTTCAAAATAAAGCTTTTAAGTTCAATTATTCCTTTTTACTTACCATCTTCATTGAACAATAATTATGAGGTTGAGTCTTTTTTGTAAAAAATTTTATATTAATATTTTGCATATAAAAACATTGCTGCAATTAAATACCACAAAAAGTCTAAATTATTTTCTTCTTTCATAATATAAGAAGGGAAACCCCTTAATATTGTGAACAGATCTTTACCCAAACATAAGAGTTTTGTAAAGGAACTTACGTCAACAGGGCAGGGAAAAGGGAGTGATTTTCACACTTACATGTAACTGCTTTGGAAAATGAAAGTGTCAGCTGGTATTTCTGTAAAACTAAATACAATTCCTCAATCAGGAGACCGATTGGATAAAGATTTACAGTAATTTAGTCTACTTGCACTAGAATAAATCAGTTTTTCTGAAGCCAAGGTTCAGAGACAAATGGGTGGAAATGGAGATCAAACACATCAGAATAACAACATTAATTAGGGCTTCAATCCTTCATTAGCAATGTACACATTTTGAGCTCTTCTCTTTAAGTGCCTTAAAATTAAGAGGTCCAGTGGGCATCTTATCAAGAACTCCATGGTCAGGAGCTACGATGTCAGTGATGAACCCACTTGCAGGTCACAGTTTTAAAGATTGCCAAGATTAACACTGATCAGCTGCTGAAAGCTTTGTTCCTGGGGTTAAGTGATGAAGAACAGCCCCAGCACAGGGTTTGGGCAGAGCTGCCAGTGCTGGTGGGAGGCAGAGGGGCCCAGGGAACAGGGACATCCTTCACAGGCAGCATCCTTGCAACCTGCAGTTACCTTGCCTGCTATGATTGCACTTTTCCCATTCCAGAGCGGGTTCAGAGCTGTAATTACCAGTACAATGCCCAGGCCTCTTCTCCACAGCTGACCCTGCACTGCTGGGGTTGGGTTTTGAATTAACAAAAGGTTAACCCAACTGACACCTGCTGAATCCTAAAAGTTTCAGCAGGTGCCAGTTTATTTAATCTCAAGATGTGCTGCCATCCTCTCCAGGGCACTTCTCTTCCTCTATCAAAGACTTTGTTTCCTACTACGGCAGATTTTAAAAAGCAGGATTTCAACTCAGCAGGTTCAGAGGGCACCATACAGGTGCAATGAGAAAACAAAGACTTGGAAAGCTTTTGTCAGCCTAAAATACTGCCTGGTTTGGTAAAACATTTGTAATGATAGTAATAATAGCTGTAGCAACAGCTGAGGTTTGCCATAGAAAACCTACAATTTTAAACAACTGTGACTCCTAAATAATGACAGCTATGTATACCTCTACATTTACCCCCTTGAGTTTGTGTGTCTGTCTGTAAAAGTGGATCATATTTACTATTTGGGTAATTCCCCTGATTTAAACATCCTTATGTCCTCTGAGCACAGTGCATAGAAGCAGGGTTGGCTGCTTAGTCTGTAACCATGGTCTCAGTGTGCTCAGTTCTGATTAAATTTAATAGTTGCAAAGCCATTAAGGTATCTGAATCTGACCAGTTATAATTAGGAAAAAACTATCACAGTAACAAAGCAACATGAAAATGTACTGTTCCTTTAGAGGAAGCAATTGCAGAAGAGTCACCTAGAAGATACAGCATTTTACATGGCTAATAAATCTGATTATGGGACATTCTGTGTATGCAGGATGAGTGGAATTTAGAGATAAACAAGGTCTGAAATTTCCCTTCTGTGTCAAGTCCCGCTTTCAGAAAATATTTCCAATCAGAGCTGCAGGAAGAATGGGACATTTTGAGCTCCTCAAAACATAGTAACACTATTTCAATTTTTTTTAATAATACACTTCAGCACTCCTGAAACCTTGATGATATACTGTCATGACCTGAAATGGGCTACTCCAAATCAGCTTTAAATTTAAGGTGTGTTTTTTATAGCAAAGCACTACTTTCAGGGAATAGTAATTTGTTAGAATGTCTTTCCCTGGTTCTGTTCTCTTTGACGAGCTAAAGACTCATGTCCAAATATGCAACCCACTGGAAGTACTGTTAATAATTGACTACAGCTCACTGGCCAAACAAAATGAGTCAGAAATACTGATTTGAAAAAAATCTTTGAAAGCCCTGTTGTTCTAAAATATTTTTTAAGAAAAAAACAGTGTATTTTAAAAAAATATCTGGACTGATAATCTATACAGCTCATATATTTACAAGAGAACCCACTACTCTCAAATGACACATTTTTGAAAGGTGTTTGTGCATTTAAATACAATGAAACAACTTTTTATCCCATGATAAACTTGATTAGGTATGGATGAGCAATGGCATGGAACATTTTAAGATGGAAACAGAAGTCTGTGATGGGCAATCAGAGAGGCAGCTCTTTGTGGCCTTCGCTTTACTGGGGTTAGGGGGACTACTGGTTACAGCTATGGACATATAAAGATAGAGCTTAATATTTCAAACTTGTTTTAACATTATTTGGTTTTCTTTCCTAATGACATTTCTGACATCTTTGCATATTCAGAGATTTGAAAATGGGAAACCAAGTCTATCAGCATTATCCCACAAGCAGCAATCCCATCCCACTCTTATCTACTCTTTCCTATTTGTCCCCTACAGCAACAGATTGATTGTTCAACCAAAGAAAAAAATAAATAAAGGAAACATTAAAATTACAACTTCATTTTCAACAATAAAACACCAAGACCTTGCCCTGAGTGGTAATGCTGTGGCAGGGGCCAGTTTTTGGCAGTGACTGCCCCAGCCCTGTGTCCTAGCTCAGCACAGCATATGGGCTCCCAGCAGGGCAGCTGCTCCCTGTGCCAGCCAAGGTGTTCAGCTGCCTGTGCCAAGAGCATTTCCAAACCTTCCCAGTGCCTGGGAATACCAGCATTAAAACAAAAGTCAGTAAAGCTCAGGTCTTAATTCCAGACCTGGCATTCACCTGCCATGTTTAATTATGTGTTGCATTAAGCATTCATGGAGAAAAAAAGATCCACAAGCAATTGCCTGTAATAAAAGGGACTATCCCCAGTCCAAGCTGCACACCACAAACACAGCCTTGCATAGGATTGTGACTCTGCTCATCATGATGTGCCCTGGTGTCCCAGTTATCCTCTTGGCTGAGGGCTGGTAGGAAATCTGGTTTTACCCTTATATCCATAGGTACACTCTGTCAGCATAGGGGGTTTTACAAACCCATTGGGCTCTACATAGGTTTCCCAGGCAACACGTGCAACACAGCCTTCAGTATCCGAGTTACTTGTGTTGACAAACCACATACCATCTGCCATTACTACAGCTCCTGCCTCTACCACTTTGAGGTTTTCAAACTTTTGTAAGAGTTACAGTCACCTATGATTTAATAGGGGGAGAAACTAAGGCACTTGGTAGTAGATCTGCACTGGTACATGGCTATTGCACATGCTACCACACCATGCTGTCTCCTTCTGAGGTTGTTTGTTTATCAACAGAAAATGTAAAAGTGATTCAGAAAAGGTTGATCAACTGCATTTCATACTTAAAACTTGGAAAAGAATCAACACATAAGTAAAAAGTAAAAGCATTTATCTAAAAGCATTAAAAAAAGAATACCATACAACCATAGATTCTTACCATTTCTTAAGAAGAAAGAAAACTTTATTTTAAACCAGACTTCTTTATGGTGTATCTACTATTAAAATAAAGAAGGAAATCGAGCCTGCAATCTGACATGCAAATCAGACTCCAGCAAGGAGACAGATCTTCTAATTCTGTAGCAAGCACAGTAAAACCTGCAAGCAGTACCCAGCATGTGCTCATCATTCACATGGGCTTCTCTTCCTTGCTATATCAGCACTAGACACAAGGAGGACAAGGCACAACATGACCACGAGCCTGGCTCTGGCTCAGGCACTGAGTTTCCTTGCAGGTGTCTGGCTCTGCCTCAGCCCTTCTGCAGGGATCTTCCTCCCCAGCAGAGTGGTACCTCCTCACTAGCTGTCTCAGCAAAGGACACTGGGGTCTGTACACCTCAGGAGACAGAGAAATCACTCTTTTCCCATCTCTCTCTTTGGAGTTGTCCTAGTTGTACAGCAAGATTGATTTTATCCATTTAACTGCAAACATTGAAAAAACAGTAGGTCCTTTATAGAAAGCTAAACAAAGCTAATTTAAAATTTTCTTAATAGCAATCCTAAAGGACCCAGGACAGGAAAATGAAAGGAAGAAGATGCAGTTTATGTTACCAAAAACACTGGCAGACAGCTGCTTAATCCCAGAATTGTCATGTCAATTTAAAACCTTCCCCAGCAGGGATTCAATTCTTTTCATCTCTCCTGGGAGCTTGAAAAGGTCAGAGAGAGAACATTACCCTGGTGCACACGCAGGCTTGATTGCCTTTCTAGAAAGGCATCTCTGCTTGAGGCTTTGGCTGGCAATTCAGGGAGGGAAAGGGCCAGGTACCCTAACGGGGACTGATGCTGCTCAGCTGCTGCTGACAGCACACACCACATCAGGCAGCCAAAATCCTCACTGGGCCTCAGCATCTGCCAGGCACCCACGGGACCCTGTGGAGCCACCTCAGCTGACAGGGCCACAGATAATTCTGAGTGTTGCTGATTGTATTCAGTGCACATCCCTGTGCAATGTGGCCTGAAGTGGGTTTCACCCTGCTGCTACCACAGAGATGCTTTCCCTGATGTGGCAAAAAGAGTTTTACTCTTGATCTTGGGGCTTTTGGTCTCCCTGTTTCCATGTCTAGTGAAAGAGGCCTACTGCCACCTGAAAGGTCAGAGAGGAGCAGAAGAGACAGCTGATTCCCAGCTGCATTTGTTCACCTGCACCTCCTGCAGTGTGCACGAACACCCCACACCTTTCCCAGGTCAGATGTACTGCAGAGCAGGACTATCACCATGCAGCAGAAACACACACAGGCAGAGCAGAAAAAACCCCTCTCTTCTACATGTAATGGTGATCTGTGCCTTTACAAACTCAAGGCCTTATTATTACAGTTTCTCCTATATAAAAATGGAGCCATGGGAATGGCAAAACTCCAATGGGATGAAACACAAGAGCCATCTGTTCAGCAGAAGGGACTTTGGCAGGCCCCTCATGGAGGGCTCCTTTCTCCCCACTGATCTCTTGATGCCCAGCTCTCCACAGGTACAGGGACCATATCTGCCAATAGAACACCCTTCACACCATGGAAATTGCAGATTTTTCCAAACCAAGAAAGTTTAGCTCATTCCCAGATGTTTTTCATGTGCAGTAAAACATGCACACATATATGGGTCTGTGTTCACCAAAAGAACTTTTAGCATAATCCAGAACAAAAAATCTGCAAGGTTGCTGAACTGCTTGTCTCTAGGGGTCAGAGCACAAAGCAACATGTACTGAAGTTGGGCTGGAGACCACTGGGAGGTGCTGAGGAGAGGCTGAGCTGGTCCCTGGAAATGGTACATACAGGTGTTCTGCATCCCTCCTCTCCTGACCTCATAGGGACACCAGGAAATATTATTCTCAAAACGAATTCACCACAGAGCCATCTATAAGAAATGTAGGAGAGCCCATACGTTTCCTCGGTTCGTTTTACCAAAGGCACTGACTGCATGGCCCTCCCTCCTCTGACTTTCCAAGGAGCACTTTTGCTCCTTGTCATTTGCAACATCTTCTAGGACCTGCCAACACTGCCAAAAATCTTCTCTAAGCAGTTAGTAAAGGTTTCTGCCTTGCACGTATGAGCATGCCAAAACCAGCCTTGGCTCATCACTGTGCCATCAGAGCACAGAACCTCCTCTCCTGAGCTGCCACAATGACTGAAAGGACATTTGCTCCCCAAACCACTTTCCTCTCATGGCTTCCAATCAGTTTAATAAATTTTCAGAGTCAATTTGAAAAATTCAGCAAGAGGATATTGCCTTTTTTTTTTCCCCCACCAGGTGTGTCATATTCTTTTGAATTTCGAGGAAGGCTTAGAAAATCTTAATTAAGTACAATTTTCTGTGATAAAAATTCATTATTTAATACTTTTAAAAGCATTTTTCTTGCTAATACTTTCTAACAAGTCAAAGTACCCCCAGATGTCTGGTCATCAGCTATATTATTCCTTACACTGATCCCACATATATGGGATCACCAAAACCAGGGCTAAACAATTGAGGTTTCTGCCACAAAACCATGCACAACCACAAATAGAGCTAAAAGTGAACAGATTTATACTGGGGCATTTTTATTTTAGAGGTGATACACCTTGATCTGCTACAGTCTTTCCAGCAATTGTGAACATTTTTCTTCATTCTTTTTCTCCCAGCTATTCCAACTCTATGAAATGCAAAATGCAATAATACAGGATAGATACTTTTACAAAGTATAAATCCTTCTCTTTTCTCTCCTAAACTGCCAATTCTAGTTGCTGAATAAAATTATGATCAGTTGTGTCATAGGCTGTATATTAGCACTGGCTGATCAAAAGCAAACTTTGTGAGACAAGTGTCAACGTAAGCATGTACATTTTAAGAAAGTTTAGACTTTGAACTGAAGGAATAAAAATTAGATTTTCAAACTCATCTTGATATTTGGCCATACTTTGAACAAAGACAATGAAGGAAAAATTCTACACTTTAAATAGTTGCTTTGTTGTGCTTGATATTGAACTTCTGTGGACTTTCATAAAAGAAATATCAAAGCCAGAGAAGCAGCAAACAGAAAAAGCAAGTGCCAAACTGCAAAATGACTTGTAGAGAATACACTGCGGGAACTGTCTGTAAATTTTCACTGATTGAGAGAAAAAAAACCCACAGTGGAAAACGTAACTAAACTATCACATTTATTGTTTTAAGACAGATTTATTTTCAACTTGACTCCTTGGGACCATCCTAAAATTACTTCTCAAAGCCTACAAGCTCTAGAGTTGCTGCAGGAAGGATTAGAAAGAACATTTGGCTCACAAAGAAACAAAAGAATCTCTTTGAGTATCTCTGTAATACATGACTCACAACTGCAAGCTGGCTAGGCTACATGCCAAGTCTGTGTCTTGAAATGGCTCATTTATTGGCAAAGTTTGGTCCTGAATTATCTAGATCTCTTTTAACAAAACATACCAAAATAACACCTTTGGCTGCAACTGTGCTCCATGTGTGGAGCCTAGTAAAGTGACTGCTGGTTTTATTTTGAAATCATGGCTATGGTCATTCCTGGACCCAAAACTTCATAATCTTTGTGGATTAGCCTAGGAAAGCTAGCTGAAGATTTTCAATTTCATTTTTTGCACAAGACTAAGAAAATTTGAATGCATTTAAGCATGCAAGAGTGAACTGAGCTTGTGAGGCTCTGATTTCTGTACATTCAAAGATCTGAGCATAAAATAGTGATAAAAGTCCCTATTTAAATGTGCATTTATAGCTCTGTGCTAAACACAATAAAGAACTCTCAGCAGACAGCATTTTTATTTATGTGTGGGTGTACTCCAGCTCTGCATTTCATTCTCCAGGCAGCACTTAGCAATATTTATCCAGTCATTCGAGTCTTTTATAACACACATATTTTTACTTCTAGATACAACATCAACTTTGGAATATCAATACTGAAATATCCTTTCTAAAAAAAAAAACAAAGTTTGCACTATCAGATTCAAGTATACCAAAACAAATTCCTGCCACATTGTTTCAGATTTTTATGGAATACTGAGACATAAATAATATTTGTGACAGGCTTTCAGCTCTAGCCTAGGAAATGACTGTAAATTCAGTGTGTCTGTAGATGCAACCTCTGCAGCCCATCTCAGCCAGTCCCTGTGCAGTGCAGTGGTGACTGGCCAAGCCTCTGTCCAGGACACAATCCTGCACCACGGTAAAGCACCTGTATTTCAGCCATGGGGCAGTAGAAATTGATTTACCTCGAGCCCAGTCCTGATAGCATCTAATAATAAAACCTTGTACTTCCCCCCACATGGCTCAAGCAATACAGGTAAACAAGGCTGCAGCTCTAACACCAAAATGAGAAAGAGTGGTGCACGGTGAGACACCCCAAGAGCAGCAAGTATTTAAGGGCACTTTTTCTGTCCTTCTTTCTCACTGAAGAGCACATCTGAGTTCTTGCTTTAGCTCAGATGGGGAGAGAAGATTTGAATTGAACCTAAATGTACACCCTGCTGCCTCATGTTTGCTTCACATAGCAGTGCCCAGGTACACAAACTGAATGAAACAACTGGAGGATATTCTCCAGCAGTGCATCTACAATGCTCCCAAGAGCACCAGAGATTTACCAACTAGACAAGTTCAGACAAGTCCAAATAAAAGAATGAAAAATGCATAATAAGGATGTCAGGTCTTCATCAGCCACTACTCTGCTCTGCAGACCTGCTCTTACTGATCTGCAGCCTGACCAGCATGGTTTCAACCACAGGGGTATTTTGCTGCTCAATGTTTGCCAGGCAGAATTTGTATTTCTTATCGTATAAACCACCAAGACTAATCCCACTGTGTGATGGACATTTGCTGTATCTTCTGTTCAGCATCATATGAGTTTCTTGGACAAAGTCCATCATTTAGATGCTGGCTAGTGCACATGCTTATTTTCAAAGGAGCTTTTAATCCATTTATGTTTAAAAGATTTATTGGTTTAATTATTGGTTTATTTTCTGGTTTATTCCTACCCTTTGATGTTACTGGTTATTACAAAGCTCCTATAAGGGGCTGTTAATTACTCATGCCATTCAGAGATCTATCAAACTGTGATTTAAGGCAGCACATACATTGCTTGATGGAGGGGAAATCAAATTCTTTTTCACTCATTAAAGAAAACAGAACATTTTGCAAAATGTTTTCATAATGGTGACATGAAAAATATGTCTGCATTGGGACTGTCTGAAGGAACATAAAGCTGAGGAAAGAAAAGAGGAGAATTTTCACAGTGCTGCTATCTCATGGCTATGGAGATATTTTTCATCTGGATAAAACCACAACAGGATACTTTAGCAGGGGAGCCCCACAGCAACTGAGGTCTGGTGTGCTGAAAGAGCAACACCCAAGGAGCTTTCAAAGAAAACTTCACATTCTCACTGTAAGAAGGCAGAGAATGGTGTTTAACCTCCACCCTCAGCAGGAGAATTAGCGTTGCACATGGTGTGGAGTTACACCTCTTTCTTGGGAAAGATGGCAGGTAACAAGGCTTGTTCCTCAGGCCTTGCACACTGGAAAAATGCACTGTCTGTGCCAAGGAGAAGAATTAGGAAGCTTGTTGTGCATCCATTTGCATTATTTTGCAATGCTGAATGGTGCTAGCTAACATACTACTTTTCTGCTGAGAGAAAATCAATAGACTACAATGATTTTCTAACCTCTATAGGATCTGCTATCACCATATGCAAAAATTTGGAAATGTTGATTTTTATTTTCTTCTAAACAGATGAAAAGTAGACAGCAGCTATAAGCATGTCTAGATTTAAAATAGTAGTTGAAAATCTGCCTATGAGTTTAGTAAAAAGACACTAGATCTCAAGGGAGACCTCATTAAAAGATTTTTTTTTTTAATATGGTAATGAAATGCAGGCTGACACTGAAAAGTTGAGAGCCAAGTGAGAGGCTCCTAAATGAAAGAGGTCAAATTTTAGGAAGCTGACTAAATGTGAAAGACTGAAAACAGTAGGCGTTGCTCTCTAAAGCAGACTCTTAACATGTAGAAACCAAAATACAAACTTAAATTTAGTCCAGATATTAAGGATAAAAAGCATTAAAATGATCAGGCCATCAAATTGCAATTCCAAATCTATTTCAAAGTATATTATGTGCCTTCACAAATCCACTGCAAATACAGTCTGTAGCTTTTGGCAGTTAAACACCCCATGGAGGCCAACTCTAAAAAAACCCCTTATATACCTTAAAAATGTCCAAAAGAAAGACTGTGCACCTGAATACAACAAGATTATCTGAGTGAGTGCTGGCAAAGTTTCCAGCACTAAGAACTTTGAAGAAAATTATTCAGGGTACATCCTATTCCTGCAATTCCATCCCACAATTTGAAGATGCTCTCACATCTCTCTGGCACAAGCCCCCCCCAAGGACTGCACTGAGAGCAGTTCTCCTAGGCTCAGGTTACTTTAGATTTCATAAGGTAAAGCCAGTGCTTCACAACTTCTCACCTTAAGAACTGGCCAGAATGGTTTATGAAGCACCCTGTGTGGCCACATAACGAGAAACTTTACCAGCTTTGCTTCTGGATGGCTGGAAATGTAGCTTACTTAGACTGACTATATTCCAGTGGCTCAGTGTATACTGAACCAGGTGTGCATTATAGACCCAGTTTCATTCAAATCACATGAATCCTGCAGTCATTGTGGCACTGAGTCAGTATTTAACCTTTCTTACTGATGGTGTGCGCAACCACTTGATTCTTAGAGTTAGATGACAATGCAAGAGGAAGAAGTACTTCAATCATTGGCACTGTATTCCTCAAAAAGCTTCTTTCCCAGTAGGCACTGTTAGCTCTGACACTGGATCTGGCCCACAGCTCCACCCTTCCCATTTTACATGTTGACAGTAGGTAGCAGCATTCAGCCCCCCTTTGTATGGACTACTGGGATGAAACTCTGCTTCGGTTTCAGCTGACATGCAGAGAGCAGGATCCAGAGCTATCAGCCTGTGGGACATCAATTCCTAAATGTCAGCCAATACACACAAATCTAATTCAGAAACAGCCAAGAAATTGCCTCTTGCATCCAAACATTGTTTAAGGCCATTAGACATGCCTGCTATTCACTTTGATGGAAACCAAATTGTACCCACTGTTGTGTAGAGTCTGCAGGTCTTATATCACTGTTGGAAAAGCCTGCAATCTCTATTTTAAAAGTTCCACAGTATTATTTCTTTTTGGACTACAAAACATGTTGAATTTCACATGATCCTTATTTTGTGTGTGCCAGGAAAGTACCATCTCTCCTGTGGCCTAAAGCAATATCTCTGTCTTTCCCTGTCACTGCTGTGACTGTGACATATGGTGGCTATATGAAACATCCCCAGAAAACAGCTCTTCACACTGTTTTCCTAGCTTTTGATGTAAATTGTTAAAAAAGGTAGTTCACCCTAGGTCATTCTGACCTTGGAAGTCAGGGGCTTTGTACAAATGTAGTCACTCTTCCTTCTTGAGACAAAGCTACTGGTTTGATTGTCCTGCCTTGATTTTATTTCTCACTTTACATTGGTGTTTTGTCTCTGGATCAGTGTATTCACTTTGTCTGAGCCACTCGGAAAGAAAAGGAACATATTTTTATCATAAAGAATGAACATTAAAAGTGAGTGCAGCTTGGGTGGATTACATGGGCTGGAAGGGTTGTTAGGAAGCTCTGTTTGGAAGGGATTGCACATTTCAGGGATTCACATTTCTGGTTGACTGACGTATAAATGGGGAAAAATGCATATTCTAAAATAGATTATTCTAAGCTTGCTTTTTTTTAAAAGTCTATTTAAATATATAATAATTTTCTATAATGACCCCCTTAAATGTGAATACATATATTCTTTGATAGGCAATAAAAATATTATATCATGGCAGTCTCCTAATTTTTGGACTTGAAGTAACTTGAATGAGAAAAAATAAATTTGGGTCATGTGAGGTTTTAAAGCAGAGAATGACTTAAATATTAGAGTATTTTTTATCTTGATACATCTATTACATATATTCTGCCCCATATTTGTGTCTGTAAGTAAATACCTGGGGGTCTGTGTATCTCTAAGAAATACATTAGACTCCAAAATAGATAAAGATTTTCCACGTAGAAATAAGGCCAAAAGTACCTCATTAGATTAAAACACTTTCAGAACTCTTTCCTAATTGAATGCTAATTAGGAGGAATTTGCCTGTAATAATGCCCAAGCTGAATCAATAATCATTAACTACAAACAATTTCCAAATCTGTTCCATTTTCCCAGACCCAGTACGTTCTTTCAACTGAACTGAATGATTTTCCCTGATCACAATGGATTAACATAAGCATAGGTTTAGACTACATCATTCAACAAACAGTTTATGAAAGATGTATCTCTTGTTCTGTCATGGCAATGAAAGCCATTACCAACTGTCTGTATTAATTTTGCAACAGATCACAGTGGAGATCTGTACAACCCATTAATCTAACAGGGGTTTTCCAGTACTCCTCTTTCCATTCTTCAAATTTGTAAAAACATATCATTTCTTATTAAACAAACCATGTAAAAATTTTGATAGCTGCAAGTACAAGTACTCTCATTTGTTTATTTAGAATGATGCAGGAACCAGTGCTAAAGATTAGTCACAGGAATGTTGACGATAACACGTGAAGAAAAGGCATATATTTGGTCTACAACCACAGATGGCTAAATGTGTTTGTGAAAGCTGCCAAGCACAATGAAACAAAGATGTGGCAGTTGTAAGAAGCAAAGAGCAAAAATGTCAGGAGTTCTTATCAGAAAAATTGGCATGCATGAAGTCAAATTCACATGACAAGGTGAGGGCACATGAACAGCTACAAAGCGCAAGCAGTTGAGTTTCCAGCCCCACAGAAATACAGGCATATGAAGCAGACAAACATCATCAGCTGTGATTGTTGTCTTCTGCCTAAATTACCCACCCACTGAACACTGATGCAAAGATCCTATTTATGGGTTCAGTGCCTGCTTTCAGATTCTGCCTTGCACAGATCATGTTATGTGTTCTAAAAGAACACCAAAAAGGCAACTTTCTGTGCCAGGGTTACCTGAACTGTTGACTCTCCATATATTGGAAAGAAGCAGGTGTTACTTGATGTAGTCTCAGATTTACCCTTAACTCCATGAGCATTGGTGAATTTTCCCTTCACAGGTGGTTAGCAGCATTTCTGAAGAGAATGACTCCTTTCTCCTCTTCTAATATTATACCCACAGCAAATTGCTTAAAAAATAATTGGTGGACATTTAATGGTGTAATGTGATAGTATACAGTGGCTGAAAAATTAGTCACAGTCAACTGCCTGAACTCTGCAAAACAACACAGTGACCAAACAAAGCTGTTGGGGCTGCAGAGAAGAGTGGAGAGAGCAGGGTGACAGCCAGGAGATACATCAGAGCTAACTGCAAACAAGACTGAAAAGATCAGGTCTTGATGCTTATGGTTCCTCCAGAAGTAATCAGAAGAATGAATTATTCAGGGTAGCCTTGAGAAAACCACTGTCAGGGTAAAGGGAGTCATGCACTGGGATGATATCTGATGACAATGTCTAATACCAGATGTATTAAGATCAAATATGATATAATTGCTTGATTAGACTTGGCCAAAGGGATGATTGCACCAGCAACTTTAGCTTATGATGAATGGAATACTTAACAACAACAACAATCATTGCTGTAAACCACCAGGAAGTCCAAGTCATACCAAGGAAAAGAAACAGTCAACCTCCTGAAATTATGGTAGGAAGTTCAGTGGGAGACACTGACCCCTAATACAGTAGTTTGGTACAGGCATATATGGAAAACTAAAAACTAGATGGGTTTGATACACAGAAAATGCAGGAAAAGTCACATATTGCACTGGTGAAAATCTCCTACTGGGAACAGAGGGCTGGCAGCATTGAATAGCTTTTAAAACATTTCTGATAGAGCCAGAGTAAAGGCTTCATATTTTTTTTAATCAATGCCTCCAAAAAAGCTGCAGTAGTTTATGATACTTGTGCTTATCTTAAAGAGCAACATCAACATATCAGACGAAATTCTTATACCATGCTCCCAAGTCTGTCACTAACAATTGTGAAAAATGTCAGTAAAATCTATGTGGTGAGTTCATTACCTTCAAGGCACTCTAGAAATGCGAAATCCAGTACAAATACTGAATGTGAGTAAGTCAAAACCCTGGAAAGGGACCACGAGGAGGCAAGAATAAAAGTTTTAAAGAAAAGAAAGCCCTACAGATGCTAAGAAAGAAGAAATGTGACTGATGTCATTGGAGATAGCTAAGAGCTCTTCCACCTTGTGATGTGAGAAGCTGGGGAGGGTAACACTGACTTTTCTTCTAGTCAGTAAAGGCCCCTAAAGCCTTTTGAGAGCAGCCAGAGTCGCACCTTCCCTGGGAAGCCTCGCACACAAAGGGCTGACCACTCATGGGCAAAAAAGAGGCAGAACAAAGCAATATTTTTCTTTTACTTTCACAAAAAAAATTAACTTTTCACAGGCCAAAAAAACTGGGATGTCTTAAAAGTGTCTGACAATCAGCAGAACCAGTGAAACCCATGGAGACCTCAGCAGAAGACAATCCTGCCAGCATGACAGAGCAGCCATCCTGAGGGCTGCACAGACTCCTGATTTTACAGTGCAAGTCATCAAACAGGAAGCCTGCAAGACTTTGCCAGGCATGAAATTGTGCCAGGGGACTCCAGCATGCACAGAGGCTTCTGTTCTGCATACTGAAGACAGAAGCAAAATAAAAACCTGCAAGAAGCACGAGACAAGACTTCTTTCACCTTCAAAGATGAATGGGTTTCTTTTAACTCCTGGTGCTAGGCATTGAAACAACAGGTAAAACTGCCACCACAGGAACTTCTGAGGAATGATGCCTGCAGGCAGCTCCCTCAGAACTGTCATCATCCCCTATCCCCAGAGTCCACAGAAAAGAGGACTCTTTCAGTATGAGATAAGAGCCAGCAAATTAAAGCTCTCATGGACCAAAGGAAAATAAAGCAAACTCTACCATGGGACTCACATTAAGCCTTTTTTTATCTCTTGTTATCAGAGGAAATATCTTGAAAATCTATAGTGATCATAATTGTTATGCTACCGTGTAGAAAGGAAAGCTTTTGTAGTGAAATCTTAGCCCAAGCTACTTAGTGATTAGCAGCTCAAAAGTGGCACTTTCAACTCCATCCAGATATTCAGTAGCATCACTGCAGTGTGCTCTGTTAAGTGTCCCAGGCAATCTTGCAAGAACACTAATTTCAGACTGTTCCCTCAAAAAGGCACACTAAAGACTAGAAACAAACCTATTATAGGGCTACTGGGATGGAATCCTTAGTTCTGCAATTATTGCCTGTCTTTTGTGATACGTGGACAGCCACATCCCCAATACTGGCCTGTGGCCACTCTCTCCATGCAGGTCAGGAAACTTCCCCTTGTCCTGAAGGCCAAACCTAAGGAGGATGAAGGCATATACAGGAATCACCAGATTCATACCTAACTAAATAAATCAAGGAAATAATTCAAAGACCTATTAAAAAAATTATATGAATGACCTCACTATGAAGTGGCTTTTAGGGATACGAAACACAATGATTCAATAAATTGAATATGAAATTAAATAAGCAACATTAATGTACATATCAGTTCACTTTTTATAATTTAATTTTAATATCTTAAATTAGTTGTTTCCTCTCTGTTGTGACAGCTCCAATAAAATTTTAATTATTATCAGACATTTATTATTGTTAGCCATGAATGTCCAGCCTTGAGTACTGGACACAAAGACTTTTGGTTGCCTGTTTCAGCTGACACTGCACCAGTTCTCTAGGGTAGCTCAAGGTGCTATACTACTATACTATACTCTTAGTTTCCAATGGGTTTTAATTGCAATAATTTAACCTATCCACTCAAGCCAGAAACAGGTGTGAAATAGTTTTTCTGCTCAAAGTTAAAAAAAAAAAAGTTGATTTTGCTACAATTCTGCTTTTTTCTATGCTGCTAAAATAATATGGATTATCTTTGTTTTCACATCTGGAATTCACTGCAATAGAAAATACTAGTGAAATGTTTTCCTTGCTGCCAAAGAAGGCATCATACAATTAGTACTGCAATTGTCACCAATTTTTGGACCATGCAGGCACGAGAGAGGAGGTAAAGATAAGAGAGTGTGTTTTCAGACTCCATTGGAGAAAACAAGTGTAATCATCATATAAATGAGTGTATTTTTCTCAGTTGTCAGAGTTACAAGTCCCCATGTGTTAGCAAATGGAAAATAACACATTCATTGCAGTCAATCTAAAATAATCCCAGTGTGAAGGATGTCAGCAGCAGCCTTGCCAAGACATGCAGCGTCTCCCCGTGACCATGACAGATTCCACTGGTCACAAGTGGAGAGGAGCCCATGATTGCATTTAAATGCTGATAAGGCTGCCAGCATTGCTGTACCTGGGAATGACAGTTTGTACTGCACAAATATCACAGCAGAATATCACACCTGCATATTGACATCAGCTGCTCACTTCAATGTTTGAAATCTTAGCTAGCTCAGTCATTAAGCTGCTGGAAAAACGATGCATGTCTTAACCCCTGACATATGGAGTAGCTTTCCCACTGTCTGTCTCTCTCAAATTCAGAGTAATTTAAAAATTATCCATCTTCTCTTGATCTTTAATATACTCATTTGTCCCATGATCTCATCACACTTGTATTTGTTGATCGAGGAAGTTCAGTGGTATGAATTAAATAGTAATTGCTCACAGAACAGAAATTGCTAGAGCAAGTTTTCAGCTCGTTGAAATGCACAGATCTGTATCCCAGGAGTGTATTACTAGAAACATCTTCGTTATGTTCATGGCTTAACTGTGTCTTACACTTTCCCAATTAATAAGATTTCATGACCCCTGAGGTTTATGTGCAAGAAGAAATTGTCAGTGAGTTTTGAATCCTGGATACTCAAGAAAAGTAACTACTTTGGCTAATAAACCCCTCAAGTAACAATTAGTGTTATCAATGTAATATGCATAGTTTATGATTCCAGTAAAATTGCCAAATGTCTTTTATACATTCAGACAGCCACAGTCATAAGGTTTAATTCCTAGGAACAGTGAAATTTGCTCTGCCTCCTGAACACGCAGCCGAGAGGGTTTTTTGACAATAAAAGCTGTGTCTCTCACACGAGTGACCAGTGCTCCTTGTGACTGCATCGAGAGTGCAACAAGGCTGCCACCAAGTCAAACCCAAAAGGCTTCATCCAAAGCCACTGAAATGAGGAACAACAGAATCTAGAGATTTTAAAACACACACATACATATTAAACAAAAAAAGAGATGAGAAAGAAAGGAAGAGTAGACCTTTTGCATCCTTCATTCACACCCTCTCTGTGTCTGCCACCAATACTGGCCAATGCACCCAGTTATGGAAAGACTGACTGACAAAACTGTTCCTCTTCTTGTCTGAGGACAGTGGGTTTGCACAGAACATAGCAGAAACCAACATGGCTCAGGGAACATTGGGATATGGGTTTTTTTTGAAGTCCTACTGTCCACCAGCTAAGGAGAATGCTGCTCAAAAAAAAAAAACAACCAAAAAAACCAACACCTCAATTTCAGCCCATTTTGTGTTTATGTCCACACACAATACAGATTTATTCATTTAGTAGTTGTGTGAAATAAAGTAGTTCCCAGGGCTTTGAAAAGCTGGAATTTGGAGATGTCACAGGCTCTATTCTGGCACTGAGGAATATTTGACCTTGTGCAAGGATAAAGTGGTAAAGAGATCTTGCATGTCTACGTGTCTGCAATCCAGGTTTTCACATTTTTACAGACTAGTAATTCAAATACCTCCAGCAGAATACATAACGCACTATTGGGAGTAGAATCACAGAATGGTCTGGGTTAGAAGAAACCTTTAACATCTTCTCCAACCTCCCTGCCACACACTGGGGTATCTTTCACCAGGATCGGGTTGCTCAAAGCCTGTCTGACCTGGGGCTTTGAACAACCTGATCTGAGGAGGGAATTAGTAACAGAAATATGCACTTTTTACAGTAGACTCTGCAGTCCTTAGCTTATACCAGAATTTAGTAGAATTTGTTATAGCTTCAGTGAAGCACTTCAGAAAATACTCAAAGAACTGAGATAGTTTTATTTTATATTAAGGGTATATTGTCAAGGAAAAATAGAGTAAGTTTTTTTGTTGTTGTTGTTTATTTGGTTTGGTTTTTTGGTGGGTTCTGTGTGTGTCCTTTTACACTCTGGGTGACTGTTTCAACCTGAGACCAAAAACAAGTGCAGTAATCCCTTCAGCAGTGAAAGCATTTCTACTCAGATTAGGTCTTCTAGTCTGTATGCTTTTAAACCTTATTTTTTGTCTTGAAAAAAATCTTACCCATCCATGTCTTAAACTGATACACAATCCTCTGGAAATCACCATTCCTGACAATGCAGCTGATGAGGCATTTGCTACCCTTCCGGTTTCTGAGGTTTACACCAATATCACAGTTTAATGTGCCTCTTAATTATCTTTAGCTTTATAAAAACCCCTGGTGACACAATTTAAGACATACTAGATGCACCTGAAAGGGGAAAAAAGTAATCAAGCAAAGCTTGAATTCTGAATGCCAGTTTTACACACTCAGCAGCAGCTTTTCAGCTTTTTCTTTATCAGCTAAGGATCACAAGACACTTTTGTCCTTAGCTGCATTTTAGAAACAATAAAAATGGTCAAAATAAAATGAAATCAAATATTTCCTCCTATTTATATTAATTTATATATATATGCTGACCAGACAGATACAGGGCAAACCAGATTTTGAAGATATAAATGAAATTCATGAACATTCAGACCTTTCTATCTTTCCTCCTTTCCAGATAAGAAAATAGACCTCGATCTCTTGGGCAGGAAAAACATGAAGTAGAATTTGCTCTTTAACTAATAGTATACATTGCTCCAGGTTAATTGATATCTATCTTTTATGTCTCAAGAGCCAATAAATATTCATGGGACAGTACTGTATTAATTGGCTTAACCTGCACTTGAAAAAAAATATTGAGATTTATAGTGTGATCCTGGGAACTTCAATTGGCCTCCCAGTACACAATGAAAAGTGCAACATGCTTCATGTGGCAGCCAAATCTGTCACAGAAAGAAGCTCTGCTGAGTCCTGACTGCCATTAAAAGGAGACTGTTGAAGAGCAAAGGATCCTGACATCTGCTCTACTCACTGGTACTTTTTTCTGGTGCTAATTTTCAAAATAATCTCTTCCCTAGTAATTAATGAAAATATGAATTAGAGCCAAATTTTAAAACACACAGATTTTTGACACTAAAAATGTTAAGATGAGACTAGAGAGAAACTTCTCTATGCCCTCACGTCCATTTCTAGCCCACAGCTCCATGCTGCAGATGCCACCCCCACAAGCAGCTCTGGGATGTGCCAAAGCTCCAGCTCACCAGAGAGGACTGGGACATGGGCAGGGAGGAAATTTGGATGGGTCACAGACCATTTTCACGTATTTTTATCAAGGGACAGCAGAGTTGGCATTTAGCAATAATTTGTTGAGCCAGCTCGCGAGACAAGAATATTTTTCACTTCTTAGAATATAACTGTAGTAGCAGCTCCGACTGAGAAATCAAGTTATAGCTATGACATGCTGAGCACTCAAATAACTGTTATTTTGACAGACTGGCCCAGATTTTCATCTCATTTCTTGAGAGAAATGCTGTATTATTTCATAAAAGAACTCCTGCAATACCCATTTATGTCAAAATAAGAACATAATATAGACTTGCAGTCAAGGATAATCAAAATTTCTCTCAAAAAAATCCTGTGTTATGCTTGCATCTTGAGAAACCTGCTAGGTTGGGGTCAAAATTTCAAAGGTTGCAGTTTGTGAAGGAATATTTCTTTCTTTCTTCTCGATGTATTAACAGAATTATAATTTTGTTTTTGATGTTTTCAAAGGTGGACATAAATTTATTTTATTTCTGCCTTTGCAGTGTAAAAGAATAGGTGCAATGCTACCAAACTTTAAGAATATGCAGAAAAGGCAGTAACAACATTTTGCTTTACCTGGTGACTTTCAAGTAATCACTTGGAGGAGCTAGGTCAGAAGAAATGTGTCTCTCTCCTCTCTATCCGAGAGAAAAAAGATGTGATAACCAACATTTCTCCAAATTCCTGCAGCCATTTAAATCTTCAGCTCTTTTGAATTTTGATAATTATACACACATGGTAGTGATAAGTAGAAGTCTGTATTAGATTTTCATTAGCTGTAATTCCATCTTAAGATCTAGAATCTCATTCTACAGACACAAAAATTGTAAAAAAAAAAAAAGTATTTGGTTTTGCTCATGTAGGGCTGAGCTGCTCAAGTGATGAATTGTGCTACAAGTCTTCCAAGAACAGACTACCAGAGAGTGATGTTTTTGTCATTTCCTGCTGGGACAGAAATATTATAAAGAGTAAGCTGAATGAGCAGAAATGCTACAAAACCACAAGAACTGCTTGGTCTCTGCATTCAGGTGTATAGCAGAAGCCAAAGGTACACTCTGGGCCTAAGAGGGGGAAGACCATCTGAAATGGAAAATGGTAGCCTGGATTTCAGAGTGCATTTTGCAGGAAACTGAGGCTTTTTGGTGTATCCAGAGCAGTACTATCCATCTATTATTACCTAAAGATTCAGCAGCTTCTGAATGCCAAGTTCTATGTGGGAACTCAATAGTGGCTCTCCATGAACTTTCTAAGATGACACACAGTGTATTATAGAGCTCAGTTCTCATGAAACATTTCTAAGCTGCTGACAGATAACATATCTTAAGAAAATATCCAGTATCCTGCTTCTTTCAAAAGAAAACAATTTCATTTCTACTCTGTGACCTCCATAGTTAGAATGTGCCAAGTTTAGCAGTTACCAGTCCATTGCCAATGTTTACTGTACTAAAATCCAGATGTGCTATTACTAGTGGTCAGCAGCAGGATTCCCAAGGTCCATAAGATCTATATTTTAAGCCATATGTTTCGTGATGGCAAAAGATCAAAAGATACCTGCAAATGTTAGATCAGAAAAGTAGCAGACCTAAAAACAAACTAACTTGTTAAAAAAGAATCTTTCTCTAAAACAAGTAGAGTTCATGCACCAAGAATATTTTACAATCATAAAAAGTGCCATATGGTTAGCTAATATCTGATGTGCACTGGTGTTTTAGCACTATCATTTATGCTTTGCACTATACTCTAGCAGATGAGCTGATTCACCCTAGTTTCAATTTATCCTAGTCCTGACTGTATTAACTTTTTATCAATTAATAAACTTTGCACACATTTCTGTAGTCTTGATGATGAGTCTTAGCACATCTGATCTTGTTCTGACATTAGACTACATCAAAGTAGTAAACAACCATGGACCTGTGTCCAGCTATGGATCCTTTCTCTACAAAAGCTGTACCTCTGGCTCAGACACTGCCTGTCACTTGGCCTGGTGTTGGCTGGATGACTTGGCCTAATTCCCCACTTCAGAGCTGGGAGCAGCAAACAGGGGGATGCCCTGAGCACCCTTGGAAGCACTCTAGGAAGAAGTTCCTCTCCCATCAGCTGGAGGATTTCTGCCCCTGGGCCCCAAAATATTTCTAAGACCTCCCTGTTGACTGTGCTGCCCTACTGCCTTGTGTTACGGACTAGCAAGGCTGTTGGTTTTCTCTCAAAAAAACTAAAAAAAACTCTAAAAAACTTTTTTAGAAAAATAGTTCGGGACCAGATTAGTGCCAGCACAATCTCCTAAAGGGAGCAGCAGAAACTCACTATGGACTAGAGCTAAGAAGGCCCCATCTGAGAATCTTGTCCCAAATATTTGATACACAGAGGCATGTTAAGCCTGGGGAAGTTAATCCCCATCTGTCAGGACAAAGCAGTGCCTGCTCCCAAGTTGTCTGGCCCCTTGCCACAGAGCACAGGTGCCCAGCAGCTACAAGTTTGTGGCCAGCCTGCAAAGCACAGCAAGCAGCATTGCTTCTGCAGGAGGTTCTGCTTATGTGACAGCACCTAGAAAACAGCCAGGGAGAAGCTGAGTAATGGTACTGGAGGAGGTATAAATTCTTCACTTGGTGTCTTATTTTCAGCAAAGTTGGACAATGATTGTGGGCTCTTAAACACAAAAAAAGAATATCACATACTGGCTTTTGGTAAGAAACACCAGCCTTGACTTAAGCACATGCAGCAGCAACCTGTGAAATGGGTTTGAGAGAGAAATGCCATCTGGCTACAGGCAGTCCTTGAGTGCCTGGGCTGTCAGCAGCAGCTGTCCATGCACCCCCTTCCTTTCTCCACAGAACTGCTTTCCCCAAAGCAGTCTCCTCGGCCAGATCACTGGGACAACTGCATCCCTGCCTGCTGCTAGTGGGGAGTTCCAGCACTGGAGTTGGTAGCACTGTCACTGTATCACTCCATCTGAGCTGCTTCTGCCTACAGTTTGAAGATACCCTGACTGGGGGAAATTTCATAGCAGTTACCTTGCTAATTATTAATTCATTTACTTTTCAGAAACTATTAATCATGCAGCTATTCCACACCTGTAGAAACATCTATATTGCAATAGTTATAGAGCAGATTACAGTGGAATGAATTTTGTCTAGTATAGAGCACTAAATGGCAGTATTGTTTTATAGTGAAATCCATTTTGCTACAAATAAAGTAGATCTCTTAGAAAGAGAAAAAATCTGCCAGTATTTGCCCATCTCTGATAAATTTTGGAGCACAGACTTTAGTGTTCCTCTCCACACATGCATACTATTCCTTTTGGGCTGTGCTCTTAGAGCCAATCCACCAGGGGACCACATCCAGGGTCTCCAATTTCAAGGGAATCCTATGATTACCTACATAAACATGCAGGAATTTAATCTTTCCCAGCAACCTTTTTTCCCCCTCACTTCCCATTTTTGGAGATTGTGAATATCACATATAAGTAAGGTGTTCTTTGCCTTGTTTTAACTTTTTCACAACTATGTTCATTGCATATCCCCATGGCAGTTTGTTTTGTAAACAGCCATTTCCACTCAGCACCAGAATTTTCCTATGACTTAGCATCCTGTATAACAAGGTTGCACAGGGATAGTCTTGTTCCTGAAATCTCAGAATTGGCTGTTGCTGACACACGTGCCATGTTTTAAGGTCAAGGTGCTAAATATCCCTTTTAAGATGTTGACAAAATAGTGGTATTAGCAGGGAAAAATGTTGCTTTTAAGTCCTGCCTGTTTTCACAGGTGCTTTGCAGCAAAAGCAGCTTGAGGTTTTTTCCCTTCCATGAAATTTCCTGATCTTTGTTTTAACACCTCTCCAGAGCCTTGTGGGTCACAGGACCATGCTATTGAGCTTTCCCACGGTAATTCCAGGAATAGCTGCAAGATAAGAATCCTTATGTCCTGCCTTGATCATCAGATACTTATGCAGCCCGTGTAATGCCCCATCTGGATAACTCTAATTCATACATTTGGGGGCCTTCCTGCTATTTCCCTGAAGCTGCCTGTAGCTTGTGCACAACTCTGTTGCCAATACAGTAACCAGAGCCAAAATCTCAGTGTGAGCTGAAAGAGGTTCATTGCCTTGTAATGAAGTAGAGGATTCAGTTCTGTCTCACGCAGTGCTGCCCCACCACACACATGACTGCTGCTTTGTTCACATTCCCTGTGGCTTTTCCATCACTTGAGGTGAGGACACACAACCTTCTTTCCCAGTCAGAGCTACAAGAGAGATATTATTGCACCTTGTTGTTATTTCCCAAATTTACCGTCTAGCCTTGCTAATGCTGTCTGAATGCCTGTGCCTTGCTGTTCCACACCACTGCTCTGATTCCAGCCTTCTGCTTCATGGAGCACTGATTTATTCAGGCACAGAGGGCTACAAGAGAGCAGGAACACGTGCGTCTTCATGCTACAGGACACCTGTTTGCCCTTGCCTGCCAAATAACATTTTGTTCACGACAGTTGTGGTTGCCACCAAGACAGATTGAATTACAGCAGGTGCCTGGGAAACCCAGGAACTTTTGGGGGATAGAAGTCTATGTGACTGTAAAGCACTTACTGTGTTTGGAGCCAGCTTATACTTGGAAAGATTGGTAGGGACAAAGTGAGCCACAAGGAAAGGAGCCTAATGGAGCTAGTGAAAGAAACATTCCCATAGGGGCTGAGCCACCAGCTGCAACTGACTGGATGGAAATAGGATATCAGATGCCTTCTTTGCTCAAGAGAAGACTGAAATTAAGTTTCCATGCCTGAATGCAGAGACTAAGACAATGTTGTGGCAACAGGGGCTCCATGAGTTGGTGGGAAGCTGGTGCAGTGGATTTGAGGCTGCTGCCATGCAGTGCCCTGTGCTTGACCACCAGCACCAGCTGAAGGTGCTCTTAGCAGTGTTTTGATGAACCTAAAAATGCAATTTCCTTATTCTCATAAACACTACACTCAAAACCCTGCAGGTTCTCGGAAGACAACTGGTTCAGACCACAGTCTGAAAATCCACTATCACAAAACCAAACCCCCCAAACATTATGGAAGTTGGTTTTAGCTCCTATTCTAGATCTACATAAAAATCTGTAACAGATGCCATCTACCATGAGAAGTGGAAGCAGCATTTCCTGGCAGGACTTAAATATCAGGCAAATGACATCCAGCAAGGTGCAGACTGCTTTCATGAAGACTCCTTTTAGATAGAATGGGGACCGTGCTGATGGTAAGGATCTGCTTGATAGACAAAATGCACTCACAAAATAATCGAGATGTATACAGTGATCAAAGGGAACTACCCAAGAACATTAAAATAATACAATGTAGTAATTGAAAGACCCAAGAAAAATGAACCAATACAGTTACCATACATTGTGAACAATCATTTAAAAAGTGATAAATAGCAGCAGGCAAGAGCAATCTTATTCTTTTTTAAAAAAAGGTTTCAGTATGTGACCAAATATTTTGCTACTTATCAGGCATGTAAAAAAATCAAACAAAAATGCTTCAGATGAAGCTTATCAAGTAAATGTAAAATTATAACTGTCTAGAAGACATACACAATTAATAATTCCGGTGACCAATAATTCTATTTTTGCAAGAGAATATCAAAATTCCATTACACTCTCGGTGCAACACAGAGGTAGAGAAAACTTTTTCCTTGAAAATTGAGTACTGCCAAAATAAACCTTTCTTCTTATCAAAACTCTTTTCTTAACTTCATTTCTCCAATTTTTGGTAATTTTAAAATAGGAAATTATCTTTTTAAAAACCTCAATCCTCTATGTTATCAGGGACCATTCTGTGTTTTCTCCTAATCTCCATCATTAGAGGCCAAGAAAACACTGTAGTAAAAAATAAACTTTTAAAACAACTCCACAAAGATTCCGTAACCGGCGGATGTTTTTCCCCCCACCCAACGTATTACTGTCAGTAACTTAGAAATCCACCTAAGTGTCCCTTGGAAAATGTGCATGTGTTGAAACACTGACACACGAGCGGGGCTGGTGAGGAGCGCACACGGGCAGGAAGCGCTGGGGCCGGGGCTGCCCCGCTCAGAGCCGCTGCTGCGGGCGGAAGGGCCCGGCGTGCGCCGCTTATTTTTAGCCGAGTATCAAAGTTTGTGGTCTGAAGCAGGAGTGCAGACTTGGTTCAGCTCTCATTGACTCTGGCTGCAAAGCACACAGCAGCACCTGAGGAGAATCAGCCTCTCGGTTTGGTTTCTCTTGATAATGGTGCTGTACAGCCTGGGTAAATGCTACATCTAGGACATGGGAGCTTGAGTAGAGAGAGAGATGTAACACGAAAAGAAACCTTCATGGGACCGTTTGCAACATGCAGTGGTTTTTAAATGTTGCATAGAATTAAACAGGCAATTATATACCAAAGAATAAGATGTCAAAATACATTTAAAAACACTGATAAAAAATAAATGTCCTTAAATTATACAACCCTGAAGAATAACGGAACCTGATTTAAATGCATACATGAAATTTTAAAAGGATTTCCATATGCCAAGAAAAATACTAACAGAAAGCAGGTGCAGAGCACTAAGGAATAGGTTGAACTTGATTTACAAAAGAGACTGAATTTAGGGAACAAGAGCTAGGTAATTTAATATGAATGTAGGTATATGGTGAAT
Organism: Agelaius tricolor; assembly: GCF_023055355.1. NCBI lineage: Eukaryota > Metazoa > Chordata > Aves > Passeriformes > Icteridae > Agelaius > Agelaius tricolor. The sequence continues at coordinate 12,766,405 of NW_027269270.1, read as the reverse complement.
TACTTCCATAAAGATGGCAATTAATTTTAGCTAATAATATATATAGTATTCAATAGCAAGAGGGTAGCAGCTATCCAAGATTAATCTGAAGCAATAACCAATAATAATTAATGTTAAGATAATCTACGATTATCTATTACTCATGGCCTATTTAACCTTTGGATTTTTGTTGATGTCAATAGCTTTTTTACCCACACATCTTGAATCTCTGCTTCTATCACCCAGAATATTATAGCCTGGATAGAGAGATTTTCTTTTAAATATTGATAAATCTTATGCCCTTCCTAACATTTTAATAGCAATCATAATAATTGAATTAGAACTTAATGAAACAGCAGTTTGGAGCTTAGTGTTTTTTTTTTTTGCCAAATGAGACTTTTTATCCATTAACTTTAAAGAGGAGAAACAGGGCAGAATTTTTAGTTGGGCATTAAAAGCAAATTATTTTCAAAGAATGATAATTTTTTTCAGATTCAAGAAGAAAAATCCCTTAAGTCTTTAGGGAAATGGGATTAAACCAAGATACTTCAAATCATATCAGCCTTGAAGTAATAGAAGCTTCCTGATAGCCTGAGATTAGAAGGGACAAAAGAGCAGAGCCTGTTCTCAGGCTGGGGAGAATTCAAGGCAGGAGAGATATGTATTCATTTCCTACATAAGTGGCAGCACTTAACATGATTTTTGGAAATCAGAGAAAGGCTTGAGAACCCCCAGTCACTGACTAAATTACTCAGAAAAATGTTTCTTCAATGTAATTGGAAAAAATGGAAGGAGAGGGAGTTTGAGTGAATAAAAAGACAAAATGATTTCTTAACCAAAACACCCAGTTATTTCAGTGATAGGCAAAAGAGAAATTCTCCAGCCATAAACCAGAGAGGGACATTTAATGTCTCTCCAGGACAAAGCCTGAGCAAGGCAGGACCCAGGACGGTGAAGCCTTAAATGTGAGCATCAAAGACAAAGCAGCTACTGCTCGAGCAGTTTCAGACACTTAACTGAAATGTCACAGGTTCCATTTCATTAACTACTTAAATGGATTTCAGGAAGGAGTGCACCAGTAACCCTGATGATTTTGGTTTTTACCGAGCAGCTACTACAGCGAGCTGCTCAGCTTTACTCAACAGAAGGGGAGACACTAGCAGTGCTCAAAGACATACTTCCCAAAGGAACGTGCAAACTTGCTTTAATCTCTGAGAGTATTTGCTCCTACCAACATGAATACAGGAAGCTTTCAAGAACCAATGGTCACTTGCAGACATAATTCTAAGATTTACAAGATACTACCATAATGAAATTTTCAAAAGTTTAAAGAGCTGAGACATTGAAGCTGGTTAGTTATACACTAACCATAGTCGTGGGACACTGTCTTGTATCTCCAAAACCCTTCCTATAAAACTTTGGAGGGAGATTTTTGTTTGTGAGGTGGTGCTCTTTTGTATTTGGGTTTGGAGGGGGGAAAAGGGGAAGGACTTCTGTTTGTTTGGTTTTGGGATTTTTTTTGAGGGAGGAGTGTTTGATGTTCTGCTGTTTTGGGTTTTTGTTTGATTGTGGTTTACTTGGTCAAGTTTTTTAAAATGTTCAGTAAATAGCTGAGACTATTGGTTTAAAAATAAAATTTAAAAGCTTGCAAAAAAAAAAAAAAAAGAAAAAGAAAAGAAAATGATTTGGTGATACAGAGTGGTGTTTGGCGACCTTAGGGGTATTTTCCAATTTACTGATTCTATGATGTCATTAAATGATCACAGAGAGGGTGCTAACCAGGCTCAAGTTCTAGACTCAGTTACATGCTGTAGAGTTAATAATAATTTGCACTTAGGAGCAAAGGCAGAGTCCTAATCCACAGTGGTTGTGATAAACAGGGGCAGAATTTTCCTCCTCCTCCACCAGGCAGGCCCACCGCACCCTGTAAGGGCTTATTTGCAGGAGAAAGCAGATGGTGTTTGTAGTGCTGCATTCCAGCTGGGATTCTGCCAGGGAAGGGCAGCCTTAGTTTTTGTCCCCTTTTCACCATGACAACTTTGCCAGCCTGGCTCTCATCACTTGTTTTTTGTGGCAGTGTTAGCTAGAGGAGGATTACAGGGCAGCAACGTTGACTTGTGATGCTACAGTTGTTCTTTGGGTGAGCAAAGACACTTGCTTGCAAAGCTAGGAGTTAAGCATAAAAGATGCAAGGGATGTGACTTATTGTTCAAACAATGAACAAAACAAAACAACCAACCAAAACTAAAGGTCGAAGTAATTGCAATTAGGAGAGCTTGACAACTTTCTCATTCAAATTAGTATAATAATGTATGTCAAGGCCAAAATCAGCTACCTTGTGAGCTCTCCTGGCTGACCCCAGAAGGCCTCCTCTTGGAAGAAACCATCTTTCTGGATTTCTGAAACAGTTTCCTAAGACACAGAAGAGAGGAAACATTGTTGCCCTCCATACCGCCATCAAAGCATTCTGACCAGTGTACATGATAAAAATAAATTCACTGAATCAAGGGGACAGAAACTGAGAAGAAAAGATGAAGTGACATGTATTTTCTTTGCTGAATGCCTCACATGTATTTGGCAGGTATGCTGGAGTGAGCACAGCCTGCCTCCAAGAGATTGCATGGGAGTCTGACTCCAGCCTTTGCAGCACTTTGTGAATAGACCTAATGTCACAGGCTGGATAACTACAGAATTGTGTTGCTGTTCACTTTCAAGCATATCCCTTTGTTACCCAGCACTTCAAGAACTACTTATTTCATGAAATGAGCTTTTCTAGTGTCAATCCTTCCAACTAAACAAAAAAGGAGATGAAAAAAAGACTATTTCAAAGTCTGTTCTTCGTATATGAGCAAATGCTATGGAGTGAAATACACTATTCTTCAAGCTCGAGAGGTGAATTGGTATCCAGCTAGGACTGAAGCAGCCCTTAACAATAATACCTGATAGTTCTCATTACACTACAAATGAAAGTGTTTCACAAGGATGACTTGAAAGGCTCAAGTAAGATATATTGTTAGCATTTTTCTATTTGGAAGATCAGTGGGGTAAGGAACAGATTAAACTACCAGAACCTTTTAAAGGGACTAAATTTCACAAGCACAAATGAGCTGGATGAGCCAAAATAACCTCTATCTGTCCTGTTTTCCTATACTGAGAGACCAAACCATTCTTTAATCCTCAACGACATTTGTTTAGCCAAGAAGACAACACCCCAGAGCACAGTCCCTGCAGGAGGAGCCCTAGACAGGTTTCTCTGCAGCATGGGAAGCCCAAGAACAGCTTCTCCCTGAGGCACCCATCCTGGCAAGGGAGTTCCTGGCACGGTGAGCCTTGGCAGGGGTGGTGCAGCAGCCCTTGACTTCAGGAAGTGGGACCAGAGAAGGGCAGCCCTTTGAGCACAGGAGGCATCAGGCATCCTCTGTGCACCCTCTGGCTGCCCACACAAGGGGTCTGGTGTTGCACAGAGGTTTCTGCAGTGATCCCCAAAAGGAGAGGAGGTATAAGTGCTACAGATTTTAGTACAACTTGCAATCTTTCTGTTTTCTTCATATGATTTCTTGACCAGTTTTTTTCCTCTTTTGATATGGTTTTATGGATTTCTGTTTTGATGTGGTTTTACATTTTTCATCTAGGACACCAGAATGGACTGCACTGCTGCCCTTGTGGCTACCAATGAGCAGAAGGCAAAGAAACCACAAGAGAACCCATTTTGCTGATCTAAAAGGTCCTTGGAGCTAACTAGCAGATTACTGGATGCCCTTTTGCATGGAACCTTCTCAGCAAACACTTCAAAAAATATGGTCTGTAGAGTAAAGGTTTCAAGCTCTCACTGACTTTCATTTACATGAAATCAGGTTCTTCTGTCCCTGCAGAAAGAACTTAAAACATCTTTATTTTTTCTCTCCATTTCCCTCAAGCTCTCGCAACACCATAACATCAAAATAAAAATACATTCTGAGGGCCCTTCTAAGGCCCCTCAGCCTGGACCACATTCACAAGCAGAAAGAGAGCTGGAGTTCTCTTTTTGCCTCATTGCCAGCTGGAGCTCCAGTGTCAGCAAACATCCTGAAAGCACCCAGACCATCAGCTGGGACCATGCTATTCTCTTTAAAAAAGTGACAACAGCTCTAGAACTACTTTTGAAAGACCCTTTTTAAAAAAATAAAGGTACTGGAAAACACAAAAAAAGGTTGGTATGTAAGAGCAATGTATTAAGGAAACAGAAACCAGGTTTTAATGGATCAAAAATCCCTACTGAAATGTCTTATTTTCACATTGCTTCAAATTGTATTAACATGAATCATCTAGGCTTTGTATGTGAAAACCAGAAATCCCTCCTTTTCCTTTTAAATAAAACAGTGAAGAGAAAACTAGCTTAATGTCATTTGATAGCCTGAATAGAAACTAAGCAGGAAGAATAATTAATCCTCTTTGCCAAACATAACATATAAAATCTTAATAATTCTTAAAATAGCATTTATTGCTGAAATAAAAGTGTTTTGATGCTTCTAAATGGAAGGAGAGGCAAAGAAATGACATTTTTGCATTTTATACCATACTTAACATCAGTTCATGGCTTAGCTCTGTGTTTGCTTTGAATTAAAATCTCAGTAAAAGCTCAAGCTTCACTCTTTTGGGAATGCCAGTGTAGTTCAAATGACATTATGGAGAGGACCAGAGGGGTAAGGGAAAGGGAATGGTTGCTATCTCAGGGATGATAAAGCAGGGATCTTCACAGGGAAAGCAGGAGCTTCAGGAAACAACAGCATGAGGTAATAGCAAATGTGCTAGATCTTTCTCCAGGAGGATCTGAAGGAGATTAGAAGGAGAGGGACTAAGATAATAGCATTTGAAATTAATCATGTTTATTATACAAACGGCCTTGTTTGCCAAGCCATTTAATACAAACAGTGACTGCAGCCCTGCTGTGCTGGGTGGTGACTGCTGCAGAGGGGCCCCTGGGGTGGCCTTAGGAATGCTCAATAAAGCTGCTGGCTCCAGGGCAGGACTCTCCCTGCTTTTCTCATTCAGGAGAGCATGTGGGGAAAAAGGAGCAGCCACCAGCACTGCAGCTGAGCTCCCTGTACCAGACCCTAAGGAACAGCAGCCCTCATCCTCCTGCCCTCTTCAATGTCTCTTTCTCCCACTACAATTAAAGGAGTGGCTGCAATGCTTTTATAAACATTTCAAATTATGGGTTTATCTGAACAATAAGAGCTTCATAGCAGTGAAATCCAAGTCTACACCTGACCTGCAGCACAGACAGAAGAGAGGAACACCTGGTTGACTCCATAACACAAAGTATAAAGGGATGGCTGTCACGCTCTGCCCTGAGAGGGTGTGAAATCAGCTCCCTGTTTGACCACATTTAGGTTGACATTAGTACTGCCAGGACTTGAAAAGGATAAGAGCAGCTTTAGCTGAGGTGGTGGCTTTTATCAGAGCTTTATTTCCACTGCTTACTCCTTTTAAATTTCATCATAATTGGAAGGCTGAAGCATATAAGGACAAGAGTAGCTGAAGTCACTTGTGAGAATCAAATGTGGACTCTCAAGTCACTTCAACATCTTAAAAAATGTTATCCCCTGCTTTGCAGCTCTAGTCATGTAAAGAGTAGGATATAACAAGGATAACTTCATCCCTTTAAGTCACAATCCTCTTAGGATACATCCATCTTTTTCTTGGTGCAGTCATAGCCAATTTCAAAGCTCAGGTCTTTTATCACACCCACAGTACCTGCAAGACCTAGATAAGCTCAATAAAAAATTCTGTCATACACAGTAATCAATATATTACAGGGAAGTGTATGTTGACTAAAATGTTCACTGAGAGGAGGAGAATGCTGTAACACCCCCACCTAGGCAGCCAGTAGTGGGGGTTTGGATGAGGACCCCAGGATTCTGGCTTGGCTGCCTGTTGGGGGCTTGCAGAGCATCCCAGTGGTGACTGAGCTCCCTGGCATGTGGGATTGTTCCCTGCTCAGGCTGCAGCACACACTTCCCTGCACAAAATCATCTTAACAACTCCTCTCTATTGAAATCTAAACCTCCAGATCTCAAATCAAAATACAGAAATGTTACAAAATTTATTCACATGATCTCATACTTGCAACAAATAGAATGAGAAATTTCACACATTTTATGCTTAAATACTCTTCACTACAAAGGAACTACTGTACTTCACAGTCATTCTATCATCAAAAGAAGCCACAGGAAGACAAAAATGTTCAAACATGAAATTAAAAACACAGAACAAGTTGAGCATAGAGTAACTGGGCAAGAAGCCCCTGAATTCTCGGACTTCTTGAGAGTGCACTTTAGATGAGAAGTCAGCAAGAGCTTAAACTCAAGTCTTTATGCAGACATTTATCATAATTTTCTCTGCCTAGTAGCAGGATTTGTCAGCCCATTCAGACTGCCATTATCATTGTCATCCACACCATATTCCACTGAGAGTAATTAACCAGTATCTGCCCTAAATTTTTAGCTTCTCTGTGATCTTATAGCACACTTAGCTCATTAATCTTGTCTTTAAAACCTTCCCAGACATCAGAGTAGGCCTTGGCAATTTTGCCAGGGAAGATTTCATAACCCGCTCTTTGGCTAATTACTGGCTGAACACAAATGTGAAGCCTGGCCTCATTCATTAAAAACAGGCAAGGTCTTTGCATAGGCCTCAAACTGCAGACTGTCCCTGGGCAGCAGCCCCTTGTTCTGCTGTCAGTGCCTCCCACAGTCACTGGCTGAGCCCACACACTGGGGCCACCTCTGTCCCACCAGCCACACTGCTATAAATACACATATAAATAAGGTGTATATATTGTGCAGGAGATAGAGTCTTTATTTCTTTCACAGGCTCTAGAAAGGTTGTCCAAGGACCCCATATTGAAAGCCACACTGCTGGGGCACCAGGGCACCGTTGGCTGGGGGAAGGAGCACTTTGTGCCTGGAGCAAAGGCAGGGAGAGCTCAGGAAATGAAAAGAGAGATCACCTTGCTTTTCTTGTCTGCCTTTGCCTGGAGTAGCAATCTTTCTCCAAGGACTAGACCTTGGCTGGTTATTTTAGGGGAAGGGAGGCAGCAGAGAATGAGCTGGGTTTGTTTACTTCAGACTAATTATTTTTCTTTAATTATGTTACTACTATAATAATTTTAGTAATCTGAACAAGGCAGTAATTACATAATATTAACACTTGTTAATCACTCTTCTCTTGACTACAGGTTTTATTCCAACAGGGGCATTGCTGGGAAAAAGGTAAAGTTACTCTACTGAGGCAAGTTTATGATGACATTTCTGATTACCTTTCGGTGTGACTAATGCACCTAAATGGGGTCTGCTTTGCTAGTTCATATCTCTGTGTATCAGGCAAAAAGAAGCAAAAAGCATGATAAAATTTTATGTATTTCAGTGCACTGTAAAACACATGGACAAAGAGCAAACAGTACTTGACCATTAGATATTCTGCTAAACCTCTCCTGAAAGCATTACAAATCTGTTTATTTATGGAGCAGGGATGATATCCCTAAAGGAGATCTTTAAGTTCATCATTTGTTCCTTGTAAACTAGCATTTTTTTTAGTATTAAGTGAACTAATTTTTGTTGCTTTCATGCTTTATTGATCAATAAGGCCTCTAAGCATTCACTGAAGCTGGCACACTTGCAGATTGATGTGCAGCATATAAATAAGGTGTATATATTGTGCAGGAGATATAGTCTTTATTTCTTTCACAGGCTCTAGAAAGGTTGTCCAAGGATCCCATATTGAAAGTCACTATATCAATACATGGGCAGATTTTAAAGCTAGTGAAAAATAAATTTACATGTCAAACTTAGATCCAAACTCTTATTTCAGGCTGTGATTCTATACTCATAGCTGAGTTTGAGGCATCAATTCTAACAGGACCTCTTGTTCTCACCTTGAGGTTGAGTATGCCTTGAAGGAGAACTTAATGCTCCAGTACCAGTGATGAAATGTCTGTCTATAAATACAAATGATCACAGCACATATGCTCCTTTCCCTCATCTCAGCTTCAGGACTGCAGATTTTTTGTATTCCAGGAAGCCTTAGATAGCAGCATTAATGCAAAGAAGGGATCCCCTCCTCCTATTTTTTGATGAAATAGGACCCAAAGGCAAAAGCCTTGACAAGTGATGTCCCTTCCATATTTTGTTCAGCCAGGAAAAAAGGCTGAGCATGAAGCTTGTGGAAGTTCCCACAGCATTTGGGGAGAGGTGCAACAACTCCAAACCCTACACATGAGGAGCTGCATGAAACAGAAGGCTACAGGAGCTCTGATGGGTGCACAACACAGCTAGGATGGAGCTGGCTCCTCCTCATTTCCATCAGCCATTTCAGCTCAGGAACACAGAAGCTGCTCGGTTCTGTGCACCCCATCTGGCCAGCCTCTAACATTTCTACAAATAACAAAGAGGTCAAATAGCATCAAGTTCAGTTTTGCTTTAGGTAGCTTAAGATTTAGTCCCAATAAACTTTACAAGTAGCTTACAGATTCTGAACGCAAATAAGATCTGCGTTTTGTGTACTCAGTTACAAGTGACCTGTTGATGAAGTTGATTACAAAGGTCAGCATGTATGAGTTGAACAAACACAGCTCCTTGTTTAAGGACTTCACCAACACATCCACACAACCATTCACAGCTTCATCCACAGATTAATGGAGCAACTGACTCTGTGGGACAGGGTGCCTTGGTGGTGTGTTGGTCAGGAGCTGGAGACAGTCAGAACAGGGGAGCACTTCTGGGTAAAGAACATTTGGTACAGTGTTAGATTCAGCACTACACAGGCTGTGTACATACAGGCAACTCTTCAGGGTGCACTGCCTAAGTAGAAGTAAACCAGTTCAAACATGACACCATCTCCAAAAGTTATCAGCAACAGATGGAGAAGGGGTGTGGGTCACACAGCTTTGATGGTGAAGAATGCTGAGACCAGCCTGACCCATCAAACCCAATCTTAAACCTCCTGAGGTTGTGAAGAACGATATTTCCTGGCAGACACTGGCACCAGTGAGGATGTGGCAAAGTTCCTGTCAAAGGAACCAACAAATGATAGAACTGATAACTGATCTAAAGCTGCTGAGCTGACAGAGCTAGTCCAGGGGGCCATATGACTGACAGGCAAGCAGTTCATACAATGGGATGTCTCATTTTTTAAGGACAGGGACTTTTAAACACACCCTCCTAGGAGTGCATGTGGAGATTGCTCCCAAGTGGAGACAATCCCCAAGGTTACTCCTTGAGGTTGAGGGAAAGATGCCCATGGTCCTTGATAAGGATGATTAACTTCAATTTCTAATTAATAATTATTTCATCAATATCATTGTTTAAATCTTGCTTTAAACATAGGTATAACAGCTAATACAGTGCACTGTCTATACTACAGAATAAACAATTCTGATCAGTCTTTTAGTCTTTATCACAAACAAAATAAATCATGCATTATTATACGTATATTTATGTTTCCAAACTTAATCTTGCAGAACAAGGTTGTATAAAGGCACAATTACATCTATATAATCCTCCAGACAAACTGGTGACCAACCCTGGGGTTAATATTGGATCCAACAGTATTCTGAAGTTCAGAAAGCAAGAAGGTTGCACTTTATGGCTCAACAGCAGGTCTGAAGCTTCCATTCTAACCACAACAAGAACTCTAACATATTTGATAAAGACTCATTTTCTTTTCAGTATGCCTTCCATAGGGACAATAACCAAAATATAACCTCTGCCCACTGTGTGGGAGAACAGAAATACACCATTAAGAGGAACACGTCACCCCAAGAATGCTTTCCACTCTGTTTCCCCAAGTCATCATTAGCCTTGAGAAACTGACAATGCCACAGAACAAAAAAAAAAAAACCAAAAAAAAAACCCAAAAAAAAAAACCCCAAACAAAAAAACCCCCCACACTTATTTAAAACACTGGAATTTAAATACCAAATTTAAAGGAAGAAAAATTATTTTATGGTATTAAAAAGACTGGTATTTTTTCCAGCAATGTATAAATGTCATTTAGTGTATGCAAAAGATTATTTTTATGAGAAAATCTGTTTCTAGAAACCTCTAGTCTCACCTACTAAAACCATACTGAAATTAGAATAAGAGCAATATATTTTAGTTAAAATACAGCTCTGAAAGAATATAGATTCAGTAGGATTCAGCTCCTCAGCCACGCAGAGCACAGCTGCTGATCTGGGGGCAGAGACTTTAAATCCAGTGGACACTAATGATTTTATGGTGAGAAAACCAAATTTCATCTTTTCTTTCTCAGTTCTGTGGTTATGAGAGGCCTGGTAATGACATGCAAGTTGTGAAAAAGAAGTTTTGGCTTCTGGCCCCATGGGACTTTGGGACTTGTTTCAGGCCCGGACCAATTAGATCTTCTAAATGGCTTAATCACTTTTAGTGCTGAGGGTACCTTCTTTTCTGTACCCTAACCAGCAGATCTTTGGTACCAGCCCTTTTCAGAGCATCAGTGCTGCCTTTGCTAGGTAAAATGTCTTCCAGCATCATTACCTCTATCCATAATAGAGCTCAGATCCCCCAGAGATGTTTGGGGCAGGTGGTATGTAAGGGCTGCCCTTGGTGACCTACTACGAAATCTAGATTTAAGCTTCAGAGAATTTCTTTTTAATACCACTATGGGAAGTCAGCATAGATTCAGCTGAATGTGTCCTGTAGATGATTTTGCCAGAAGGAAAGACAAAAGGCAAGCTATGTGAGGCACCAGTTCAGCACCTGATGCCAGTTTTCATTATTTTGTAGGGGATTAGGATTATTTTGTAGGATACGCAAGGCCTAGGAAAGAGATTTTTAAAGGAACTTGCACCCAGCAGCTCCAGCTGGGGCACTTGGAGCCAGCATCCACCACTGTGCTCAACCTGCATTCAGACTGAATCTCAATGCTGGGAGGTGTCCTCAGCCCTGAATTTCCAGGGGTTTGAGAGCACTCTGAATTAACATCAAGCTGGCTGTCAGTTCTTCTTCCTTCTCCCGCCTCCCTCCCGTTTTATTACAACTAATCCCATCCTGGGAATCCTAAATCATGTTACATGATTTTCCCTGTCCTATTATCAGTTTCTCTCTGTGGGAATAGCTGGCAAGTGCCAAATTTATTCTGTACAAATTGTTTTAAGGGAAGACTGATGTTTTTCAATCTTTCCTTAAATTGAACATTGTATCTTGCTGGTGAGGACTGCCTATCAGAGGCTTTTGACTTGCCATGCTCCTACCCTGTGTGGAGAATTAGATTGATGCTCTGTATTACTGAATAGATGTTGTGAACAGCTGGGAACACAGCTCACACCCACTTAGTGCATTTCTTCATTTTTTAATATCTCTTCTCTTACCCTTTAACAAACTGCAGCCCAATTACTCCAGGGGGCAGGCAAAGGGCTGACCCTCTCACTCTCTTCATCAATCACCATCAAGACTGTTGTTTGCACAAAATATGGCTCAAAAGACAGTGCGTAGCCACGAGGGGAGGAGAGCAGGACAGACACCCAGTCACACCACAGCATTTACCACCAGAAACATCGATTATAAGGCACTAAGCAAGAGTACAATTGTATTATTTATCCTGTCTACTCTAAATATTACTGGGCTGGGAAAAAATGGTCTGCTTTTTAAAATTCCTTCCCCCCCCTCATTTCCTCTGCCATTCCTCTCACACATGTGCATACACATGTCCATGCTCACATGCAGCTTTCCTCTTGAAGCTTGCCAATTGCCACAGATTCATCTTTCTAAGTACATAATTCAATCCGCTGAACATTACGCTGTGGTAATGCTGATGAGCTCTTAATTCTTCTGTATTTATTGCAGCAAATTTATAACTGACCTTAATGAATCTTCCATTATGAAAAAAACGTCAGTGCCAGATATCTTAAGAAGGTCTGGCATACAGTGGTTTTAAAAGGTCAATATGTGGTGGGGGTTTTTGTGTTTTCATTTTGGTTTGTTTTCTTTTCTGTTTTTTTTAATGAATCATTTTAAAAATAGGAACTTGTATTTTTAAAGACAGGATTATACACACACACAAATATCAGGTCCTCAGTTTACAGATTAACATTGTTACTTAGCTAATGCTCAGTAAGCACATGGGAAAATTATTTTTTAAAAAGCACTGCTAGTGTAAGTCATCAAGAGGCATGTAGTCACTATTGCTTGCTCATGAGGAGCTAATCCCTCATGAGAGCATGATCCAGATGCAGAAGATAAATTGAGAGGATGGGATAAGCCTAGGCTGAAGAGTAGCAGGACTTGTGTCCATCAAAGGACAGCCAGAGCCATCTCGCTTTGGTTGCTGGCCACTGCCAATAAAACTGTTTGGTCAAGAAGCTCATTTACATGGTGCAGGACAACTTTATTTTAAAATAAAGTTTTTGCTGAGCTAGTGCATTTGCTACAAGTGAAGTGATTTACCCTCTAAGATGCACAGTGGTAATAGTGCCTGCATAATATCCTGTGGTGGTTGAAAACTCTCAGAAGGCTGGAGAAAGGAAGATATCATCGCTCTCATTTAATGGGTAGAAAAGGAAAGAGTAAAAATTGTTCCTAGGGTGAAATGGCAGGTGAGTGGCTGAGGAAAGAAAAGCCAATGATCTGGTTAACCAGGTTTTGCTGCTTTTGCTGCACACATGCAGTGTAAATGTAAAGAGAAAGCTTTGCTTTTGGAACAGAGTTATGTGCTCTCTGGAAAGGTAAAACCACACAAGAGAAGCGCTTGAGAGCAGACACAAGTAGCAAAATCTTACAATGATACATGAAACTCCCCACACTGCCAATGTACATATTTTTGTAAAGCACAGGGAAACACTGTCAGAACAGAGAACTAGAGCACCATTTCTTGACCTGGACTTGACTCAAAGTGGATTCAGGTCACCAAAAACAGAGTCCCAACAGTCTTGTCTATAGCTGACCCACAAGAGCAATCACCAAAATTACAGATGCCTGTTAACCTTAACAAACCCAAATGTGGCCTTCTCTCTTCTTGTCCCAGAGCTGTCTAAAACCAAAACGCTTCTTCCAACAAATCAGCCTGTGGCCTGAGTGAATTATGAGAGGGAGAAATCAACACTGTCATCTGCTCATGGAACAATAATTATCCCTTGTATGCTACTCCAGAAGCAGTGCCATTATCAAAGCATCATGCCTGTAAAATAACACTTCTGGGAATGGTGCCAGACTGAGGGCTCACAGCTTTTGCTCAGCTTGTGAAAAACAAATCAGCCTAGGTGTTTGTCCTGCTCCTGGCTTTCCTAGCAGGAACCAGGTCCTCAGCTCATCTATACCAAGCAGAACTATGGCAAGAACCAGCCTGGAGCAGTCCTTGTGGTCAGTTCAGGCACTAGGCACCCAATGCCACCAAGAGGCAGGGGTTTCTCAGGGACACTAAAACAAGCAGTTGCTGACAACATATTATGGCACAGCAAACTTCTGTCTCCAAACCAGGGCACAGAAAGGCACTGTTGGACTGGGAACATCCAAAAAAACACCTGGCGACAAACCCACACAGTGTTAGAAGGTCTCTAAAGACTAGCACAAGAACACAAAATTACAGTAACTACAGAAAGCACTGTATCATCAACATCTCTCTAGGAAAGGAGTCGTCCTGGGCATTCACCATTTCATTTCCCACATTGCTGCTTCTCTCAAGGCTGGCATCTAATGAGGTGCTGAGCTGACTGAGCACAAGAGAGCTCGGGGACAGGAAGCGGCTCAGAGGCTCTACCACTACAGCAAAGTGAAAGAAAAGGAATTTTTAAATAATTATCTGGCACAAAAGTAATTGTGCACTTTTCTGGTCTCTGCTTCTTACCTGTGACAGATAAAACACTAGGAAGAGGTAATACAGATCCAGGAGAACTTGTAATTTGGATTACATGGGGGATAATCAGATTGCCACTGGTTTTGAGCTTGTTGAGCTCATTTCTGACATACTGTAATTCTGAAACTAAGTTGTTGTATCAGCCAGTAAGTGACAAGTTCAGTGCTAATCTATAAAAATTACAGCCTCCTTACTGCTCAGCTCATTAAACTGACTCTGTCTCCTGGCCACTCATTCATCTTCATAATCATCCCCTATTCAGCTACTAACCTCCTCTGTGTGTGCAGTTTACAGTACATCAGGAAGATAAAGTGGACTGATATTTGCTTCTAAAGAGCAGTGGCTTTTAATTTTTACACACACTTTAAGTAGAAAGATAAATAAGATAATTTAATATCACATTTTCAGCTCAAACATTAGAAAAATGAGAACATATTCAGATTTTATAGCAACGTTAACTTTCTAAATATACTTATGTTTACATAGCACATCAGAAATATCAGTGTCTGAAACAACACACATCTCTTGCATTGTCCTGCCAGAGAAACAAGGGGAGAGTCATGAGTAAAACAAGGTGAAATTAAGAGTTTGGGTTACTACTTGAGGAACACCATGCCTGGCACAAGAAAACCCATAGAATGCTGCACAAAGTGTGCCAGCCACTGGCCAGGATGAACTTCTAAGGAATGCTGCAGGCCCTGTGCACCTGAACTAAAAAATGGGACTTCTCCACAAGTGTTTTTTCACCCCTGGCTGGAAGGGACAGTGGACCATGCATGACATACATGGACTATAGAATAAAGAGTTGTGGAGGGAAAGGAGCAGCCACTGCTGGGGCAGGAGGTGGCAGGGAGGGCTCTCTCAGCCTGGCTGGCTGCATGATTCCTGATTGGTTTGAGCCCTGTACATTGTAACTCCTGGTGTTGGAATAATTTACAGATTCTATGGGTAGAAGAGATGATATGGAGATGTGGGCTGACTGATGTTTAACAGAGACTAGGGTTTCTATAGTCTGGTACAAGAACATACAGAAGACAATGTACACAAGTTTTGGTGGTTTCACCACTGCTCATGTGTTTGATACCAGGTTATGTACAAATTATTAAATACTGATTCTGATTTCACATTTAGCCTTCATCACTGCCCCATCACTCTGCAGCAGCTCCAAACCTGGAGAAGAGGTGTCTACAACTGATCCTTTTCTTCAGCATGAGCTCAAAGGAAGGGGCACTCCTTCCTCATCTCATCACTAATTTGCCAAGAAGAAACTGAGTATTAAATTTATGCTGTAAGCAACAACCTTTGATTGAATTCATAATAGAGCAGAAAATAACAGAAATAGAACTTTTTCAATGCATTTCAGCCAGATTGGACACGAAAGATCTTGCTGTCTGTGCACTTCAATTTTAGAGAAACTCAAGGTACAGCCTCTATAAAGTGGGCCTTACCAATAAGAAGCCATGGCACTTTTAGTCTCATCACAACAAAATGGTAAGTTTTGCTTTCAGTAATTCAGCTTATTTGCAGAAATTAGACATATCAATTAGCTAAGAAAGGTCACAAGAATGGTTATGCTTTCTCTTCTGTCATATTTAAAGTCAAAATACATGAAGCAAATAAGGCTTGCAGGCAACACATACAAGCATACACAAAAGGAGATACAAAGTAAGAATATTGGCATACACACCACAGCAGACCCAGCTGCAGGATATGGCCCTCATGGAACAGAAAGGGAACATCCCAAGAAACAGCAGTTCAGCAGGAGCTTCAAATGTGTTCCCTAATTCCAGTTTCCCTAATGGTTGCCACAGTGAACATTTTTCTCATAGGGAATAAAACCCTCTCAGCTTCACTGATGCATGTTAAGGACCAGACTTCACAGGGAATACAAAAAGTGGTGGTTCAGCCACTGGAGAGCCACACAGGGCAGATGCTGAGAAACATGCAGGTGTAGAAAGCAGCCACCAGGGTGCTGTTGTGGCTACAGAGGAGAGAATACACAGATCCAGGCTGATTCCTGTCTTGCCTGACTGATATCCTTGGCTTGAACTTCAGCACAAGTGTTACTGAGATCAGAGCACATTTGGAAACAATAGCAAAGGGAAAAAAATGAATTGTAGTAGGGATGCCAGAAAAAGATATTACCTTTAGGCAATTGTGACTTACTTGATTCAAAAAACATATTACAAGTTAGTACTGTATTTTAGAAGTCTAAGCAAATATCAGGAATATAAATTACTTTTAAAAAAATTTACTGCTTTTAAACTTAAAAGTTCCTAATTCATAGAGCAAATGAGGGGTGGATGAGAAATATGAAAAGTTATCTTACATAATTGCAATATTTAAAAGCTTTTTCCTTTTCATAAGGGACAAAACAACAGCTTTGGAAAAAATTGTCCTGAGAGGTGTGCATAGGAAAGGGGAAGAAGGAGCAGAAGCAGCACCAGTAACATCTCCCAAAACAGCCTCTGCCCAGGGCTCAGAGCAGCCCCCTGCTCTGTCTACAGCCCACCACCTCTCAGCTCCTGCAGTGCTGAGATCATGAGCTGGCTGAACTGCTCTGCACTACAGCATCATTTATTAGCATTATTATTAGCATTTGATATGGAACATGATGGATAATCAGAAGAACAGTCATGGGAAAATGTGGGGTTTGGGTCCGTTTCTCAAGCTTCTGCCTCAGCAGGTATAAAGCTCCTCTATGGGAATGCCCTCACTGCATTCCCCATCTCTCCTGAAAGTCCCTGGTCTCTGAGGAGCAGTACTGCACCCCCACTGCTTCCTCCTGCCCACCTTGCCTCCCATCTCCCTGACAGGAGCAGTGATGAGGACGGCACTCTGAGGTTTAATTAATCAAGTCACTTTCTCTGTTCTGCTGCTATTCAAAGCTTTTGGCCATCAAGTTTGATCTTGTCAGAAAACCAATAGTTAATTACTTGCTCCAGGTACACTGAACCTATTCAATTCACTTTTCCTTCTTTGATTAAGTGAGTCTGTGGATTTCAAATAAACATTAGGCAGAAAAAGCTTCTTTGAAATGCATCCCAGTCCTGCTTTACATCCTGTGCATTGCCAGCCATGGAGCCATTTTCCCCACAGAGCCATTGTCCTGGCATGCTGTGTGATGAGAACCCTTAAAGGCAATGGGGCTTGTCCTGCTCTGAGCTCAGAGCCTGCACACGCTGAGAGTGATCCATGTTACATCCTGTAAAGTGCCTTAACTGGCCTGGCCATACTCTGAAATACATGAGAGGTTAAGCAAGTGTTTGAAAAGCTCAGGAATTGACACACTTATTGCCAGCCCAGCCTGACAGCTGGCACTGATGGGAAATGATCTCCAGCCCATGCATTTAAAACATTTCTGTTAAGCTGGGCCACAGTCCCAGCACCTCCAGATCCCCATGCAGTCACCTAAGGGTGATAGGGAAAAGGAGCACATGAAGCACAGAGTGCTCCTTTAATGCATGCTGCTATAATATGAAAATGCAAACAGCCTGAAAACCAAATAAGAATTGCAGTCTCAAGGGAGATACAGCAGAGTCAATGCAGCTCCACAGACCTCACTCTACATTTGTGAGGTCACTCTGAAAAGCGAGTAGTAGGGCTGCTCCTCAAGTGGTTACTCAAGGGGCTGAGGAAGCACTTGCTTCTCCAATCTGTATCAGTCTCTACTCCTCTTGAAGGAAAATACCATTCTGAAATAGTTCCTGTATTTCACAGTTGTGCTCTTGTTTATTGACTATAAAATCTTTTACGTGACAATTATATTACTGTATTTCTGGTTTACATTTAGTCCTGAATTTACAGGCAGACTCAGCATTAAAAATAAATAGGCATTAAATCCGCATACTGGTTGTTTAAACTACACAAAATCAAAGAAAACTTGAAAAGATACTACATTAGAGTTCTAAAAACCAGAAGATGATAAATATTTTTTTCAGAGGCAATAATTTTTAATTTAAAATTAAGTACTTTCATATCATTAGCAAGTATTATTATAGTCAATTGGAACTTTAAAATCACTAAGAAGTGATAAGTGAAAGGTGTTGCAGCTAGTTTTAAGGTTATGCAGACAGTCTAAGCATCAAAGCAGTATATTTTTTTAAGCAAGGAAACATTTACAGAATGCTGTTTTTATTGTTGAAATGTTATTGATATGTTTTGGTATTTTAGATTTACCAAACCTGTTTCCTTTTATAATACAGAGATCCCCCTCTAAAATCCTGTCATGCACTAAAAAACTTGTGGTGCAAGGGGAGCCCTATGCCACAGTACCTCTGACCACAAAGGTTAGGTTACAGGGGTTACAGGGTCTGGCCAGGTTACCCAGAGCTGCTACAAGGTTTGCAACAGCCAAGCCCCTTTTTCTGCCTCAGTCATTGTCAGCTGCCTGCTGCAAACCAGCCCTTCCCTGTTCTGCCTTGGGAGACACACTGGGGAGGAAAGAAGAAAGGGGTAAAGAGTCTCTCTTCATCTGGCCTATTTTCAAACACAGCTACATTACTTTCATGCTAGAATTATTCAAGTCAGAGAAGACTTTGAATCTCTCTCATACAAAGTTAGGACTCTCAACTCCCAGGAAGCAGCAGATCCCTGTGTGCTAACATACAATGACACAACTCCAATAAAAAATCCAACTTATTTTGAAGAAGAATCCCATGCTATGGGGATGCTTTTTATAGCCTCTACCTTCTGAAAGGAAGCTTATCTTGCTAGACATTTCAAGCCCCATCACTGGTGGAACTGCAGCCCCCCTACAACCTGGATGCCACTGACCAGCTGCAGGAGGAGTTGGGTTTGCTGCCAGGGCTCTGCCACCACCAGCTGATAAGAGCCTGGTAGGAATTGTTCAATCTCTGCCCCTCAAGACATAGAAAAGACACTGCTCCTGTCACAAGCTGGTCTTAGAGCAATGTGAACAGCTTTGGCAAACACTTTTTTGGGAGGAAAAACTGCAGCTTCACCTGGGCTAAATGGACCAGAAGCACCTTCCAATAAGGAGTGATGTTGTGCCTTTGCAGGAGAGGCCACAAGCACCAGGATACCCTGCTCCTACCCACCAGTTTTGGTTCAGGATTTAAACTGGCACAAGCAAGTCCTCTAACCATCAAGTTATGGGGTTGTTTTCTGTCCCTCTACATACTTAACTGTCCCTACAGCACAGAAGCAAATCAACAGGAAGCACAGCCTGCTGTGCCAAAGCTCTGTTACTCACTGACCCAAAAACCAGGCTTTATCTTTGCAAGATACCCACGACACCATTAGGAACAAACACTCCCCTTCCATCCCTGTCCATGTTTTGGTGAGACAGTTTGCACTAAGAAGCATTTGCTGCCATGTACATTTCCAAAACCATAGAAATTTCCATACAAAAATAGTTAATGAGAAGTGAGTGAATTTATACAAAACTGCCTGTCAGAGGCCCTTTGAGTTGAGAGGGGCTTAAGGATGTTTTGCATATCCTGAACAAAGTAAGAACAAGGCTGTCAGAAAACAATTCTATGGTGATACTGTGGTATAAATCCATTCAGTTCTGGAAGATGTGCAGCCCTTCAAATGGTGTTTGACTGTTCCATTTTTATGGTTTTATCTCTGATTTAAGTGAAAAACGGAGAAAAACCTTACAGAGCACAGTCAGACAAAACTCTAACAAGCCTGGCATTCCAGGGCATGGGACTTTTTCCAGACACCTGGCCCTTAGAACACACTGAAGGGGCTGCTGTAGTTCCTATTGTTGATTTCTATCAAAGTGAAAAACAAACAAACAAAAAATCCCCCATACATTTACATGATACCCTTTTTCTTTTTTTGAATCACTAAAATTTATTCAGAGGTATACTTAATGCACCTAAACCCTTCTTTCAGCTTGGAGCAAGGGCTGGAAGAAGCTCATATCTGTTCCAAACACACTGTAAAAACATTTCCACTCCCCAAGATGTGCAGGTTTCTAAAACAAAGATGAATGGTACAAATTTCATTTTGTTTTAAAACCACAAAGTAATTTAGCTCTTAAGGAAGGTTTTCTTTCTGATTTCTCCCTCCAGCCCCTGCAGTCAAAGGACTCTGTTCAGCAGCAGTCTGCATTTCAGAGAAACTGAGAGAACAGTCTGAGGAACACCTTCCTCTCTCAGGCAGCAGCAGTGGCAAAACCACAAGGTTTCTACATTGAAGGGCCCAAATCAGAAGTCTGAGCTAATAAAGAGCAAGGAGAAAGGTAAAGAGGCTTCAGAGTTAGAAGATTAAAAAGAAAAAAAAACAAACAAACAAAACAAACAAAAAAAACCTAAAGAACTTTTCATCACATCTGGACGCCAATAAGGGCTCCTGGCAGCAAACACAAGTTACATCCCTGCCCAGGCCCAATCTCAGCCATCCCTATTACACATCACAAACTGGATTCCCAAATTCCTCTGTGGCTCATTACTTCCCATGAAAGCTCCTCTCTGGGGATATCCAGCAGTCAGCCATTTAAACTCAGCCTTTCCTTTCCTGTCTGGAGCTGGAAAACTGTCTCTTGAATCCAAAGTACCAGCACATCCCTCCTCTGAACTGTTGAAGCCAAAATTCCTTTGGCTCTGGAGGCTGCTGCAGACTCGAAGTTCTCACCCAACAGCAGCATCTCCCCAGAGTTTGGTTTGGTTTGGGTTTCACTGTTAGAGACTGCTGTGACTACAGCAATGTCTCAGGTACCTCACAGGATTCCTGCTCCTGGAGTAATGAGTCTGATAAATGACAGATCTGAACAACACTAAATCTGGGCTCATTTTATAGCCAATATAAATGTTTACTTCTGAACAAAAGGATCACTAAGAGAAGATAGAACGGATTTTTAAATGAAATACATTTCAATTTGGCATGTATGCTCTAGTGACTTGAATAAAGATCTGAAACTAAACCCACCTGTTTCTTTATGACTAAGCAACACAAACAGAAGCAGCCAATGAACCATAATATTCAATATTTTTCTAAGCTCACTTAACTTACTTTTCAGATGTTAAGCATGTTTTCCTGGTATGTGAAAGTTGCTTCCACAATTTGCTTGAGTTAACCTATGTCTACATTACACCACTTCTAGGTGCTCAAACACAAACATTATTTGCCCACACTACAACATTCCAAGGTTTTTTGAATTAATCTTCTTTGTGTACCTTTTCTTTGATGGAGGAAATGTATATTGTAAGGATAAAACTTTCAGTTCTTACACAACATGAGACTTTCCTGCGGTAGCCTGAGATGATTTAACAGGAGGAATAAATATCCTTTCTCGTGACATTTACTTTAGTCCAAGATATAGATGAAATTGAGAAGGGCTTAAAGCTAAGTACTTTGATTTAATGAAGTAATAAGGGCATCAAGTGAGAGGTTCATGTCCTTGATTCTTATACCTACTAATTCTGAAATCTGTACCACTGGCTTTATTCCAGAAAGAGCAGGTAAACATTTGGTCTAGCCACTATAAAGAACTATGGATTTAGACACCTTGATGTATGAGCACCCATTGTTATCCACAGCAGAATTTATTCAGAAACAAAAGACACAAAGCAACAATTTAGACCAAGAGCAGACCACCACCATTGAATTCTTTTTCAAAGTCCTTTGATAATCACACATCTTTGTCAAGGTCAAGTCTATGCATATGAGATCAACCACTACAAGAAATCTGTGAATACTTCTGTAAACAGCATTATTATTTTTAATGAAGCAGATACCTTTACATTTCTATTTTTCTTAAAAAGTTTAGATTATATTTACCCTATTAGAAGTTAGGACATCTACTTGATGAGACTGACTAGTTAATTAGGAGCTGCTCTAAAAACACAGTAATGCTTACACTCATATATTGTCAGAGATGGTACTGTAACCATTCTCTTTCCATTCCAGCTCCTTCTGTGCAAGTGAAGGATTTCTGCATAAAGAGATCATACACACATTTCAAAGAATTCACTCTGCTTGAGAATTTTTGTCTCAAGTCTTTTTTCCATGTTAAAGGGAATACTGAATCATATAGGAGTTGATATATGAGTGATAAATAGGGAGCAGAAAAATCATAATGAGCATCTTTGTATTTTCAGAAAGAAAATGCAAAAATTGTCAACTTGCATTTGGTGCAATTTTTCAAGTGCTAATAAAAGCTGTGGCATCCTAATTTTTTTTTTCCACAGTAGGCCAATCTGCCATTGAATTGCAGTCTTAATGAGGGCCTCTTGAATTTTACTGTATACTAATGAAATACAAAAACTGCAAGAGCAAAGCAGATCTTAAATACCAATGTACATTGATGTGTATTTTATGTGCAGGTGTATCTTACATTCATTTATTCAACTATCCACTGCTACAATGGGAGGAAGATTATTCTTTACTTCTACCCACTGTAGGATTTTGCAATCAAAATTAATAGCAAGGACAGTTTTATCACAGCTCCTGCACCCACAGATGCTGTACATAATCTTGCGACCAATTTTTAATTATTTTTTTTAATCACAGACGATAGTGACAGATGGCACTTGGGGAAATTCAGCATTATGGGTGGGGGTAGCTATGAATAATGACAAAGATAGATGTAAAGCAACATGCACATCAATATTTTGCCAGATTTGTTTCTATCAAGTGATAAGAAAACAATGTTTTGACTATAACCTCCAGCAACAGCT
Organism: Agelaius tricolor; assembly: GCF_023055355.1. Classification (NCBI taxonomy): domain Eukaryota; kingdom Metazoa; phylum Chordata; class Aves; order Passeriformes; family Icteridae; genus Agelaius; species Agelaius tricolor. The sequence continues at coordinate 12,743,927 of NW_027269270.1, read as the reverse complement.
AAGACAATGTTTGTTTTCCTTATTTCACTGGAAGGAAATTTCTACTACTGTCCATTACTAAAACATGCTGGTGTGTGAAAAAAGGTAACAGCTCCACTGCCATTTAGTGCAGTGACAGCCAAGAGAGGGTGTAACAGCACAGGGGGTCAGACACCCACTGAACACAAGGGGGGAAAATACTTCCCACCACAATGACATCCCCTAAAGTTTTATCTTCCTGCTTTTCAGTGTCAACCCAATATGAGAAGCACAAGCCTGCAGGTAGGAGAATTCTCTTGTCAGCACTAATCAGTCCAACTGTAGTCTCTTGCAACGTGTCACACACACCACTCACCATTTTCCACTATTCACCTGCTGGGCAATTACCACTGCTTATAAATTCAAAGTACAAAAATGCATGGGCCAAAACCCATCATTAAAATATTTCCTGAAATGACAGCAGGTGCATTTCTGCCTCAGCTACAGAACACAGGGATTTAAATGCAACTTCCAAATATAACTTTAAAAAAACCCCTACATTTTGCATGAAGTCTGTAGTCAAGGAGCCCCTGCCTCAATCACCTCTTGGGCACAGGGCCCTCCACACACCCACCTTTCCCAAGACTTGCACAGCAATGAACATTTTGTGTGAATGTCAGTGATGCTGCTTTCTCTGCTTTTACTCTGCAGGAGGTGCACAGGGCTGGTTCCCAAGGCCAGGGCTGCAGGGCTGGTGCTGCTGAGGTACCAGCCTGACCTGCACCAAGCAGAACACAGCTCTACCCAGCCAGGCATGGCATGCTCTGCATTTCTGCTGGCTTTATACTTTTCTGCTGGTTTTATGCTAAATCTTTTGAAAAGCCTGAGTAACTCAGATTAATGGTGTCTGATCTAGTATAAGGTCTGCTGGGATAAAGTGGCCACTAAAAATATTAAGGTAATATTGTTCCCACTGGCTTTTAAAGTATCAGATATAAAAGTGCAGATGAGCAGACTTCAGGGCTTCCTCCTGTCTGGGAAAGGTAATTAGATTCCCTTCCTATAGGATGACATGCTTTACACTCCAGCCACACCTGCCTCTGCACTCCTGCCATTTCCCAAGGGGGCTTTTTGATGTTATAAGCCCTCATTTAAATTGGATCGTTGGAGATCAATGCTGTATCAGTTCTTTACCCTGGAAACACAGTCAGGCCATAGAGTGCATGTAAGGCTGCTCTTGCCAGCTGTGAATACAAGCGGAGTTGCCAATATATAATTTTTATGTTCTCAGTGCAAAGAAGCAAGAGTTAAATTCTCTTCCCTGATCATCACACAGGTTCCCTTGAAGTCTATTCAACAGTATCTGCTTGTATTAAACTCCAGTTGATGTCAATAGGGGTGCTGTAGTCACAGGGAGAGCAGGATAACTTTGAAGGAATGTGTTATGTGTTCAAAGGAAAAAAATTAACCCTTGTCTTCTTAATATTACCCTTGCTTCTGCTTTACCAGAGTTGCTCTATCATTTCATTGGTTTGAATACATTTTTTTTCTTTTTAATATACTGACGTTCTCCAGGGAAATTAAAAAGGTGATCAGAAAAACAATATATACTATTATGTTTATTCCTTTTTTTCTACTTTACCTGACTAGTGGTATTGTTACAGAACTCTGTTCTGCTCTAACCCACTAAGTAGTTGAGCACAAATACAGCTCTAAATGCTGTTCTGCATACATGTCAGGCCATTATCCAGAAACCTGAACTCAGTGATCACAGTAGCTTTCAGTTTCAGACTGTGCTGTGACTGGTGGTAGCAGAAAGGAAGCTGGTAAGCAGCATATTTCTTTAAAAAATTAAAATGAACTAGCAAGCCTCAGATGTAGAGGGAAAAGAGTACAAAGATTAAAAGTCACTAATCAATCTATGAAGAGTTTGAATTAATTAGAAACTAATCCTATACAGGTTGAAAAAACAAAAGAGGAAAAAGATAAAAACTACGAATGAAATGAACAATAAAAAACACAATCAAGTCCTTTTTCATAAAAGCTAGCCACCCTAATTAATTTCCTGTACAAATTTATTGCAAGACTAATTTAAATTACATAACAGCCTAATCTTCCAGAGGAATTCCCTGTCTCACACTTCCTTTTTCTTGCTCCAGCTGATCTTTTCATACATGAAATAAGACTCCTCTAGTGGAAAGTCAGAAGAGGAAAAAAATGTCTGTTTTACAGGGATGCAATCAATAAGAACTGTCCTATTTGGAGCAAGTGAGAAGTATTTCAAAAGAAATCCCTTCTTGACTAGAAAATGTCAATGGTAAGACCCCAAAAGAGCAGGTTTTTATACTTGAGAAGAAAGGAATTTGAAGGAAGCCAACTTGGAGGATGCTGATTACAAGACACTAACTCTTTGACATTTTTGTTGCTGCAATGCATCAGTAAGTTTAGGCAGAAACACGCAGCACAACTTGCAGCTTGGTGCAAGCATGGAAACGCACACGCTGTGCAGCAGAGGAGCAGAGCCCCAGGGGCAGCACTGCAGGCAGGAGCAGGGTGCCCCAGGCCACGCTGGCAATGTCCCCTGCCAGCACCAGCCCTGCAGCACAGGCACACAGCCAGGGCAGCCTCCCACAGCTCTCTGGTGTCCTCTCCATTAAAAGCAGAATTTCCACCAAAATGTGACCGTTTTAACAACTGCCTGCTGTCCAGTGAGGAGTGAATGATCCCCTCCCTCTGCCAGAATGTCACCTGCCAGGCACTGGGGCAGCTCCTGCTGAGCTGCTCCTCAGCTCAGGACTAGCAACCTGCACCTCCAAATGACCTGCTCTGTTACACCAGCCAAGGTTCAGCTCATTTCAACTCAGTCTTTGTGCCAAAGGCAGTTTTCTCTCTCAGCCCAGTTTGTGTAATCATCAGTATGTGGAAGTTGCCCGACAATTTTTCCTAATTAGAAATATTCCTATTGTCTACTCCACAAATAGATGGCAATATAAATTTAGGGCTTTTTCCCCAGGCCACAAAGCAAACTTGTATTTCCTTTAGCTTTTCAGTATCAAGGGGGGCAGCCAGCAGCAATGCCAAAGTCTTTACCAGACACAGAACACTGAATATATTTTAATATTATTAGTATTATTTGAATAAAGCTTTTTTGCATACCAATAACCATCAGTGCATTGAAACCTTAGCTGAATTAAATCCCCTCAGTTGAGAGTGGGTCTGATTTGAACAAAGACCTCCAAAGAGAGCAAAACAGGTAATATGACAAGTTCATACCTTCTCAGAACGAGGATAGGGATGGAATATATGAAGGAGAATTTGCTAGAACTTCCAGGGTCAGTGAAGAGGAGCCACAAATCACCTGTTTCAGATTTTGCTTTCTGCTCTGTGTGAGATGTGATACGAGATTTCCAGCAGTGCATCACCAGTTCAGAGTTTTTTAGGGGACCTGAGTCAATTTCAGTTGGTCACACCTAAAATGGTTTTCTCAGTAACTTCTCAGAAATGTTCAATAATGAAGCTGGTGTTGACATTCAAGAAACACTTGAAATGCTCTCCATTTCTATTGATCTGATGGGTAATGTTACAGAACTATCACCAAATTAAGTCACAGCAGAGATCCAAACAATAAGATTAGTGAATTAATAGTGATATTGAATTAAGTCAGCATTAAACTGCAAAGCAAATATAACAGATTGTTAAGTCACAAGTCTAAAGCAACAAGCAATCTTTGTCTAACAAAAGCCAGAGACTGGAGAAAATAGCTTTTGAAGAAAACCAATAAACACCAAATTACCCTGAAAGAATAATGAAAAAGCATAAATAAGATTTCTCCTGGAAGAGTGAAATGCTTAACCAGGTAAGACCAGAAATGTCCATTTTGGTTCTAAACATCAGCTTGGTCCATCTGCATGAAACAAGTCCAGAGTAGTTCAGGAAGCAAACTGCATTTTTTAATGCTTATTGAATCTTCTCTGGGTCTCAGTGTTGTTATAGACACTCAGATTTCTTTCCCCATGTCACCCTCTGCACAACACAAAGCTGTTAATAAGCTGTTATGCATCAGACTGTTACTACACCCAGAACTCGGGAGAGGCAGGACTGAGACAAGATGATTTCCTCAGTTCTTTTCAGCAGAGTTTCTTAACAGCCTTACCAGTAACAATACCCTTATTCATACAACCATGCTCTCAGAGTACTGGGAATGAATTTCAGTAGCTAGTGACAGTCTGAGGCATCTCTTATTGAAGAACTCCAACAGGGAAACAGCTGCATAGCTCAAGTGTGTAAACCACTATAGTTTTGGTTTTTTATAAAATCTCAAGTGCTTGTTTGCATGGATTCTGTCATACAAACAGTGCAGTTGATTGCTGGGATACACCAAGTTTTTAGTCAGTATCTCTAAGAGTATGTTCAGAATGACCTAAAAAAAGTCAAGCCAATTTGAATCGTTTGGTTTTTTGTTTTTTTTGTGTGTGCAGAAGCTTTTTCAATTATTTGGTTTTGCTTGGGCTTGTGGGGTTTTTTTGTGATTTTGTGTTCTTGGGGGTTTTTTTTTTGTTTTTTTGAGAAGGGTTTTTGAATTTTTATTAAATCATTTTTCCCTTTTCTAACTGAAGAGTGCCCAGCACATAGCTATACATTCCCTCAACACTCAAAGGCTTGCTGCTCCAGTAGGCAATTAACACTTAGGATGAGACAGACAGATGTGGTTACCAGTTATCATACTGGCAAAGAATATGACCTGCAGCATAATTAGATCACAGGAGTGGCTATTAACCATTGCTTTTCCCACATCTAGTGCAATTGCATTTTAATTCATGTGCAGTATTACAGTTTACATTTTCCTCAAGTGTTGGGTTATGCATGATCAGGCCCCTAGTCATGTTCTGATATACTGCAGAAAAAAAATCAAGAGCTGGAGAAATTCACCATTGAGGAATAAATCACTCAAACTTGTAGCTTTTCTCTCCTGATTCCTCCTATTCCAGGATAGGAGAGTTTCCCCCACAGAAAGACAAAAAGCCCCCAAGGACAGTCCTGTCCTGAATTACCCTCCAAATTCATTGACTGGAGAGAGACTTCAGTCTGAATGTTGGTCACATGAAATTGATCTCCTGTTCATCACATAAATGCAGTCACTTCCACATTCAGATCTCACATTGAAATCATTAATCACACAGGTTTAAGACAAGATAATATATCACAAGTTCTCTGGCCCACATAAGGCAGCTGCTATGTTTGCACCTGACAACTCACTGGTCTGAAATTGAGTGTCATTTATGAAAAAGTAGAAGACAATGAATTTTTTGGTAATGGTTGCATTTTAAAAAGTTAATAGAATTTAAATCTAACTAAAATAACTTTTCTTTATAAAAAAACCTTTGAATAATTTTATCTGACAGTTTAAGTACTGTAAAGGGGGTCTTAGCCATGTTTCAACCAAAATTGTTTTACAAGTGTGTGTAAATAATCCACCCCTTCAGGTTACCAAAAAAGAATTGCTTCAGATAAACAAAATATGTAGTAGTTTAATAAAACACTATTTTGAATTACACTCCTAATGGCAGGTAGACATATCTAAGGATGTCATAGGCATTGATGTGGTTTTTTATACATTAACCTGTACATACCTATTTACTCTCATAAAGCTCAAATGCTAATTATTTAAGCTGTCACTAAGTAAACGCTGTGTTGCTCTTACCCTTCCACAGAAATCCATTCCCACACTGCACAGGATGAGATGACACTGCTGGTAAACAGAAAAGGATTTTGTTTGCAATGGACAATTTCAATTTACTGCTGCCTGTACATAGCTCTCTCTCAAAAATCTTGGTGAGGGTTTTAGCCAATAGCTTTTTTTCTGCCAGAGACTGAAAACTGAGTTGTTTAATTTTACTCACACTGAGCAATTAGCTATGAAGGTGTCAAGGAGTAAAGAAAAAAAAACCCCAAAAAACCCAACCAAATCAACCAGAAAGAAGAGGCAGAAAAGGAGATTTTGGTAATTTTGAGAGCAAAGTTGCTCCACACTTCACCAGTAAACTGAATTGTCACATACCTCCTCTGGCCATCTGGACAAAAAGAGAAATTTAAGCTTTTAGTTTATTGAAAATTGCTCAAAGTAAATCCATTTCTGTTGTAAATTGATACAAAAGACACTTGCTAAAGTGGGTGAAAATATATTAAGAAGTTTTCACCAGTATTTATGGTAACTAGCTTGAAAGTGTTCAGGCCCCCTTAAGAAATTGAGAAGCAATTTGAAGACAATAAAACTTCTAAAGCAAGATCATTCTTAAGAGGTTTGTTTAAATTTATTACAGTTGGTGATTTCACCTTGCACAAAATTCATTATTTTAAAGCAAGAAATAAGATAAAAGCATTAGCTACTTCCTACATAGCATGGTCAGATATGCCAAAAGAAAATATTAAATTGTGCTCATTGTAAAATAACTTTTCCATCTCTATCAAAAAGACCTCAGGAAAAGTGTTTGTATTCTGCTTCACCCTGCATGCATTAGTGAAGATTATTTCTTGTGAAGTTCTACAAAAGAGAAGAGATAAATTTAGCCCAAGGAACCAATTTTTCCATCTCTAGTGAAAACATCATGTATAGATAAATAGCAAAATTTTAACTATTTCCAACATCCCTACTTCTACATCTATAATATTATACCATCTGAAGGGAGAACCAAACCAGCACCAGACATGTGAGCTTCACTGGTACCCATGAGGTAATATAGCTCTGGAACAGTCAATTCATTTAAAAAAATATATGAGAGCAGAACCTGGAGTAGGACTTTGGATTACTCTGGTAAGCTGGGAAAAAAACACCTCCAAAAAACCAAACCAAGTCCCACCCCCTTTCTATAGTTTGAAAAAAACCATTCCTGGACATACCTCTATCTTAAAATCTGCATTTCATATTTGGTGACTGGTACCACCTGCTGTACCTTTCAGCTGTGTAACTCAGTATTTAATGGTGCTGCAGTTTGCAAAGCTCTCAACTCTGCAGAGCATTCATGGAAGGACTGGTCAGGGAGAGAATGAAAAGGTTTTTCAGCTGAGAACTTTGGGCTGTCAGCTCTTTGCCATGTACTAAGACACAGCAGCTACAGGAGAAACTCATGCTCATATATACTCATATATATTATTTTGTCAAGGCTTTGCAGAGACCACATGACAGCAGCAGACCTCTCATTGAGCAGCATGTGACATACAGCAGAAAGGCCAAAGAATGCAGCTTTACATTACAATAATTACAAATCATGAAACATTAGGTTCTAGGGTAGCTTGCAGCTTAATGCTGACAATGAAGAATAATTTGAGACTTATAATATGCTCATTTATTCTCATCTCAGCTCTATACACAGTGCCTTATCACTTTAAGAAAGACCTTTCCCTCCTAAAGCACATTATTTCCATTACTTAGGGAATTACAATATTTGTACAGTTTATATATGTGTAATACAATGGGATTTGCATAATAGGAAAGGCATTAGTGCTTTGATTAGGAGAACCACCTGCACAACCTCTCAAGTATTAGTTCCTGGTTATTCCTTTAACCCAAGCACTTCCGTCTCATACATTAAAGCTCCCAGAGAACTGCCAAGTTTTATCTGGGCTACAGTGACAGAAGCTGGCACTGCTTAAGGCTCTGTTAATCCCAAAAAGCCAGTGTGTGAGGACATGAGATCATCTTGACTCACAGGAGACACCATGCTCAGCCAAATCTGCTTCCAGGACAGAAACATCACAGCTACGTACATGCTCAAAACCAGCTAAGCAGAGAGGAAAATAAGAGACCAAAAGCTTGTTCTAGCTGAGCATTGCATGGAGAGCAGTGCTGTGTGCTTTGATGGCAACAGACACATCCTTTAAATCCTAACCCCTTAAAACCCTGAATTAATTTGTTAATGTATTTTTCACACCTGTGGAAAGTCCTCAAACAATATTTTTCTTCTGTAAACCCTTATCTTGGAGAGAACTGGCTTTCACTGCATCAGCTCACCAGGTGCCCAGCTGTCTGTGGTGGCAAGGACAGCAAACAGAGCAGCCTCAATTCTAGAGCTCTCTGTTTGGTGCATAAGGACTCTGCAATTGAAGGAAACCCTTTCAATGGTGTTGGACTTGGGCTCAACATTTCTGGCAGGCAATCCAAGACTGTGCTTAAGTTGGAGAAGTCCAACACAGTTATTTCAGAGGAAAGAGTGAATTTTCACTCAGTGCCTACATTTGGTGCACAGGAAGGGGCTCCATCATGCAAAACACTGCACATCATCTCAAAGACTCTGCAGAGTTTGAACCCTGGTAATTGACAGTGCCACAGCTTAGGATGACAAAAATCCTTTCACACAGATTCACAGGGAGAGGTAGTGTGCTGTTTTATACGTGGATTTAGCTGTAAGAAAATAAAGCAAGCTATCTCCTAAAAATGCAAATCCTACCTTATAAATCCTAAACACAGGTTCTCCAGATAGGCACTTGAAAAACTCCTAAAAACAAAAAAATATAAGTTGTACTCCTCAAGCTTCCCAAACCAGTAAAGGCTTCAATTTCTGCTTATTTTTGCTCAATGTCTCGTTAGTCCAACACGGGATGGAACAACTAAACCTGATACTTAGCTTCCCAAGAAAAAAAAAAAAAACAAGAAAAAAGAAAAACATTCTCCACTGTAGCATGAATCTCACCCCTCAGGAATTCTTGTTGCCAGGTTTTGATAGATCAGTTTACAAGTTTTTGGTGTTATAGATCAGAAAATAAAAGCAAATAACATGAAATTACCTGTAATCTAGCAAAACAGTTCTGCTACTTGCATGTTTATGTTGGTTCATTACAGTGCAACGATCAGCAGAGTTTTGTATCTCCAAACTATCTCTCTCTCTCTCTAAAAAAATTCCTTTTGAGATCAATGTGAAGGCCTGATGTGCCCCTACAGGCACAGTGCTATACTAAAAGTGTTTGTGCAGGTACAAGACCTGCCAGGGATCTCTGCAGAACATCACTTTCCAAGCAAGACATTCAAGACTGCCCCTGTACCAGGGAGCCAAGGCTAATACAGAATATTCAGTACAAAGCCAGTTGCCTTACCTCCTTTACTACACACTGCTTCATTTACAAATCACTAACACCTTTCAGTGAAGAAGAAAACATGCATCTCTGTGGCAAACCAGAGGAATTTATCTTATAGGGCTACAGATCTATTACAATATTTAAATAATGCTAAGATTGTCTTTCTATGACACTATTATCAGGTTAATATTATGATTTCACTTTGTCAGTTCAACAAAATTACATATTGATGTCTTGTTTTTCCACAGCAGCTTACCCTGCTGTGTTTATTTTGCTTGGCAACTGGATTTCGACTTTTAAATAAGTGTGCAAGTTGGAAAGAATGAATTCCAATAAGGATTCTTTTATAAATAAACAAAAGGGATCACAAAAAAAGTATTTTTCTGATGTCTTGAGATTTCCTGAAGTTGCAGTAAGCTCTTCAAAATGCAGAGAAAATAATATCTCAGTGAAACTTGATGCTAAAAATAGAAAGAGGGGAATGTAAAATTTAAATCTCTTCCTTCGATGCATTAGGACAAGATGAATACTTATTTTCCTAGTCCAGACATCAGGTAGTCACAACAGAATTACATTTTATTGCACCAAATTTATGTGTAAAACAGAAAAGTCAGGTGCTCCTATTTTCCAGGGAAAAGATATGTGCTTTCTAAAATGGATACCTTGCATAGTACCTGTGTTCTCCCCATGGTATATTTGTATTTACACAGTGGATAACCATTAACTAATAGGTTTAGTATTCTTTCTAGTTTTCTCCTAGAAATATTTAAGGCTCTGCTAGGAAAAAAAATAACTAAATATCTTCAGATTACATAATTTCAACATAAAGAGCAAATTTCTTAATACTTTGCATTGTGAACAAGTGATTTTTATTACATAACTTTTTAACAATTATATTTAGAACTGTCAATTAAAGGTAAGAAATACATAAATCAGATTAAGTGTTTTTACTCTAAAATTTCATTTCCTTTGTAGGACCAGAACCTATCACTTGCATTTCCACTGAGGATGTAACTTGCATCATAAGCAGTCTTATGGATATCGTTAGTCTTGTTTGCTCTACAGGGAAAGAAAACAAGTATATGACACATCAGATTTTATTTTTTTAGAGTGAAAAATGCTATTTGCAATTATTTTTACAAGACCATCTCAGAAACACCAGCTCCTGATTCCAAAACAAAGGACACCATGCTTTGCAAGTGCTGTAGCTCAGTACTTAAGACAAAGTAGCAATAAATCTTTTTAGTTCTATTAAAATATCTCAGCACTCAATTCCTCACTGTATTAAAATCACTTTAGAAGGCAGTTGTTTAGCTTCTCATTCTGTCTCCTGATCATATTTCTTCCTCTTTTCAAGAAGATGACAAGTAGCATTAAAATACTGCTGTATGGGGAGGTTATAGAACACACCACAGATGTTACTGAGTAAAGAATGCAAAAGAGGGCTGGGGGAAACAAATGCATGCTGAGCAGCCTCATAACTCAACTCTACTTGACTCTTACTTGGAAAAAATTTATCATGGTTCCATTCTTTTCATTGACTATTTAAAAAAAAATCCAACGGATTTTTTTCTTGTTCTCATGGTTTTTATTGCTTGATAGCCTGTATCTGCCAGGGTGACACCAGCAAGAAGCACAACCTGAGCTCTCCAACCTATCTGCTGCCAACAAGACTAATTATCTAGCTCTTGTCCCTTCAGAAATCCAAAACACAGAAGTTGCAAGCTGAATATACAGTCAGGCATAATTTAGTAAGCATTTTCTCTATAAGATTACTACGGAAATAATGTTTATTAAAATGCATTTTAAAGTTCTCAAATGACAGTGAGACAGACTTAATACACAAAGATTTAATTGTGATGATTTACAATGAATAATTTTTCTATTTTACTACTCAGCAAGAGGAATAAGGGTTGTGTTACACACAGCACTTCATTCAACCCAGGGAAAAAGCCCTCCAGAACAGTGACGGTTTGGCTGTGCCTGGCAGCAGCTCAGTCAGCTGGGCAAAACCCCACCACCACTATGCAAGCAGTCTCTTTTCCAAGATAATTACAACTCACAGAAACCACCAAACATTAATGAGGAAACAAATGCACACGAGAGAAAAGAATTCAGACATATTGAGGCCAAATCTGCCCAGAGCACCAACAAATGCTGTGAGCACATACCAAAAAAAGACAGTCTGTGGCATCTGAAAGACAAATAATCACTCTGAGGTGTTCAACATGTTGGCAGCTAAAAAGTCTTCTAAATCCCAGAAATATGCAAGGTATAAAGGGCTTCAGCTTTGTCAGAGCTGATTTTCCACATGGAAGCTGGCTGGGTTACAAAAACACACTCGGCTGACAGTACAGTTCAAGTGTCAATTAAGATAAGACATCAAACAATTTACTAGTAATTAAGAAGCTACTCAGACATGACAAATAGATTTGCTACTAAAATTTGGTCACTGTCTTAAAGGATCTCTTACAATTGTAGAGTGGAAGAAAACAAAGTTATGAGTATGGGAAAATAAGGATTCAAATGAAATAAGAAATATTGTGAGGTTGATTGCTGTATAACCCTAATATTACAAAAGACATTAACTGGATCTGGACTTGAAACAAAGTTCAGAGTTAAGAAGAGTGTCTTATCTCAGACTTAACTAGTAGGTAGAATTTTCTCCAACACGTTTTATATCACCTTTTTTCAGCATTTTGCTATACTTAGAAACCCTGTTACTTACTACATATGTGCTAGTTATCAGTTTCTAATTCCTAATAAAATCTCATGATTGCTGATTGAAATACTGTAAAAGTTCTAATAAAGTCTGAACTTGTCTATGCATTTATGTGTAAAATTTAATTAGGAGAAGACTGAATTTCTTGAGGATATTTTCCGTTAAACTTCCTTTCCCCACTATATCAAGCCCTATTACTTCAAGGCAGGCACATCTGTTAATTTAACACTCAGTATCCATGTGCCTAAATGAATGTTTTCATTTGGAAGAGGGCTTGTCTCAGCTGAAAGCAGGTCCTTGGTAAGCATGGCACATTTTTGTATCCCTCACAAATGGGGCTCTGGTTGCAGAGATGTCCCTGTCTGGAGAGACTCTCACTGGAAATGTCACTGCACACAGGTAGAGGCCTCAGGCAGAGATCAAGGTCCTGTCATCTTCAGCATTTTGTAATTGTACACCAAGAGATTACCACTCTTACAAAAAAGATATCTTCAGGAATCAAAGGGCACAACAAATGGCTGAAATGAGGGAAGAGGAGGTGGAGAAGGAAGAGGAAACCAGAGTAAAATAATTTCCTGCTTAGATTGAAGGCATGTGCAAAAATCCAGTTGACAACTGTTTTGGATATTTGGACTTGTCAGATTTATTTAGTTGCTCAGTCAGTACAACCATTCCCTTTTCCTCCTGATTGTTTAGGGGAGAAGGATCCTTGTGGTATTTTACTCCTTCTCCAATTATTTTGATATATTTTTCCTCTCACATTCTATTTCTAGAGGTATTAAGACCCAGTAAAACATCAGCAATCCCTCCTACACAGACTCTCTCCTCCAGGTACTCTTCTTCCTCTTTGTTCCTCAGAATACTAAATGCACCTTTCTAAAGAGATGCTTTTACAGTAATTTCTATTGCTTCCCCACCCCTTCTTTGGCAGCTGAATCAGCAAACTGACCCAAATCAATGCAGACTGTGGGAAAGCTGCTGACAGTGCAAGAGGGGTGGGAGAGCCTTTGAGGAAAGTGTGACTGCTCCTCTTCAGCAGGACAGCATTGGCTGAGACCCCTTTCAGCCAGCCAATAAAGGATATCCTTCTCCATTCTCCTTTTTGCTCCTTAATACTGTGATTTCCAGATCAGCCCCTGCCCGTGTGGTGAGGGTCTTTTAATCCACTCTCATTCCTCCCAGTCTCGGGTTTCATTTGGTTCTGTTTTGTCCACAAGCACTCTGCATGTTCTTTAGATGCTGCAGTTCTGTTGCCTCTCAAGCCATAGGACAACCAGGGCTGGAGGCACAGAGTCAATAATGAGTGTGTAATGAAAGGTAGGGAGACAATTAGTTTGACTGTTGCAATACTGAGAAGGAGCCAGAGAAAGGAAGGTGAGCAGAAACTGGGAGCACTGGCAGCACAACAAGCTCAGAAAGTGGTTTTAGCAGCAGAACAGATAACAGGTAAAATCAAGAACAACTCTGCAGGAGTTGGGGGCCAGCAGGAGGATGTTTAAGAACCAGGGATGTGAAACAGTATGGAAATGAAGGAGTGCCCAAGTCTTAGAAATGTTGTGCAGGAGTGCACAGATGGGGCAAGGCACATAGGGGCACAAAAACAATACAAAAGAGACAGAGCAAAGGGTTATTGTTATCCAGAGTGCAAGACAGATGGAGGGAAGCTACATGGAAGAGGGGAGAGGAAAAGCCAGAGTGTGCTTGAATTGACAGGAGCATAGTGATTGATTTTGTCCTTCATCTAACAAGTATCTGGGACAGCCTGGGTTCTGAACTGTGTTTGCCAAGGGAAAAATCTCTCGCTCTCTCCCCTCCTGCTTCAATCCTTCCTGAATGCCTTCAGTAAGCAGTACAGCCTCTCCTCTGCTCAGGATAAGAGACATGAATTCATTAGGTAAAATTCACACCACATCATCCTGCTTCCTGGCTGCACAATCCTCTTCATCCTGATTAAAGTGCAGCCTTGCTGCAGGAATATACCAGCCACCAAACCTATTTTTGTCTCAGTCAAGCACAGCTCCAAGTGTCATTACCACATGGGGTTACCATTTCCTATCCCACAAGCTTCCGGAACAGCATTTTTCAGGTCAAAAATATTGCTTCACTAAAATCAAATCACTTCCTTCAGAATGCAAATTTTTATACTTGTTACATGATAGAAGACATTCAAAATTAAAAGCCAGCTTTTAATACATTACAGCATAAAACTCTGCTTCAAGAAGGCAAAGGAAAACCACTTAGTGTAAGAGGACTTTTAAGAAAAATTAGAAAAATCAGGCACTCCCCTCTCCCTATTTCTACTCTTTCTTCCATAAAGTTCTCTCATGGTGACATTTCCTCTTGGCCCTAACACTTCCCTTCCAACACCTTCTACAGGCTTGTTACTACTTTGGAAACCATTACACTATAATAAACTTCAGATCTTTTGCCTTATTTGCAGTTGTAAGTGATCTGGTTTTGCTAACAGAGAATTTGCTTATGGGTATTAAAAATACATTTATTCAAAGTTTTTTTAGTAATGACCAAGTATTTGGAATAATTACCTCTGAATCCTGTCCCCTTCCTGTGAAAATGGAATTTTATCTGATCAGCAAAAATGTGTCAGTTTCCAATTAAAATACTCTACCTCTCAGCCTTCAAGGGAGGAAAGTGCTAATAATCTCTGCTTACCAAGCACAGTGGGTTCAGAAAGTGGGACTTTACCAATTTACTTTGCCAAGTGTTTATATCTGGAAGAACATTTGATTCTGCAAAGCTGAACCAGGAAAGGTAGCAGACCTCACACTTTATCACCAACAAATTAATCATGGTTATAATTAGCCAGCATGAGTTATGGTTTTCTCTTTTATGATAAAAACAGTCAAGTAGTATGTTAATTGTGGCAGATTCTCCACGCCCTCCAGTTATTAAGTTAGGACACAGGTTAGTTCAAGCTAGAATTTACCTGTTGAAGGAATTATATGTTCTTAATCATTTTTCTGGAGCTGCTCTCTGCTATCAGGTCTTGTCACCATTGCTTGTAACAAAAGATAATAGCTTCTATTTTCCACTAGCTGACAAAACATGCCAAGTTTATCTCTGTATTCCAATTGAAAACGAAGCTTTACAGATAGCACAAATTGAGACAGTTTACTCTGCAATCCTGCACCTGATGGTGACTCTGAAGCTGTTTTTTGTCAGTTTAGTAAGCCAAAATTTACGGCACATTTGACAACTTTAGTAAAACACTATTCTAGGGTGTTACATATAAAGTTAGTGAGTGTTTCTGTAAGCTATGTGTTGTTAGTAAGATTAATGCCATGGCAAGAAGTTTACATCATCACAAATAGAAACTGAAATTACCATCTCCATTACTTCCATTAAGAATTAGAGGGGAAAGTCCTCAAAAAAAGAAGTATGAAACCATAAATTGGCAAACACCAATTGGCAGAAATTTAAATGTACACCACTTCAGTAAGGAAAAACTCATTTTTCATTGAGGTCTGTGTACTGCCATTGCTAGTAATTAATGGTACAAATTATGGGATCAGAGTTGGGTCTTCTGATATGAGAGAAGAGGGAGGGAACTGACTCACTCAGTGAGAGCACCCAGAGTCCATTACTGGCCCTAGTGTAAGATTTTAATTAGCACTGAAGTGCATTACATTTAGCCCTATATCAAGAGCATCCATAGCAATAACCAGTCACCTCATCACAGCTATTATTTTTAAAAAATAGTCTGAGTATTAAATAATGATTTAGTTTATGCATTCAGATCCCTAAAACAATATAGTCCTAAACCTTCTTTAAATGGCTACAAATGTAAGAGAAACAGGATTATTAACTACAGACATATTTCAGACTAGAAATACAGTTTTTATAGATCAATGGGTGATCTATTGATGTATAGATCAAAGGGTGGGGTCGGCCACTATGGAATAAAACTATTTGAACATTTAATATCTTTTACCTGCCTGACCATCCAAAATGTAAATTTTTTTTTCCCTTACTGCTGTCTGATGAGCCCAATTATTTTTCCTTCTGAAGTTTGTGCCCAAACAGCTTAAACAGCAAGGAGTAATGGAGAGGAGATAAGATATTTATCCTATTTTCTTGACACCTGAAAACTGCAGAAACAAAAAAGGAGGGACAGAGAAGAACATTAGTAAAGCATAGGAAAAATACCTACAAGAAATGAGTGAGGCAAGACATCAGGACAGTTTGGCAAAGAAACTCTTAGCCTATATAGAGGCTAAGAGGCACTATGGGGAAATACAGATGTGTTGGCAAAGGACGCAGGAAAGAGGGCACTGGAAGGTGCTGGGAGCTGGCGGGATGGATGCAAGTAATTGAAGATGATACAGTGCAGAAGCAGAATCCTACCGAAGACTGTACTGCTACACAGCTGTGAACTAAACCAGGAGTAATGAGAAGGTGAGGTTCCTTTCTTATGAACCAAAAGCACATTTCATCTTTCTTCAGTACCCCATTCTCAATGAGTTACTGCACTAGCTCAAACTGCACAGGGCTGCACTGAAAATCTTGGTACTCACTGCTTCCTAGAACTGATTCCTTCACATGGAAAATTCCTTAAGAGTTCCCAACTTCAAAAGCTCTACTCAAGAGCATACAAGTCTAACACATTTTTCAAGAGTCATCAGCTGGCTAATACAGAGTAATGACAGGATAATACTGCTTGGAGAATTGTTACCATCCCACAATTGCCTCTGCCTGCCCTGCACCCCAGGCAGAGGCAGGCTATAGCTGCAAAGCTGGGCTTGTGCACATGCCTGAGCTGCTGTCAGCACCAAACTGACAGCACTACCTCTGTAACAAGGTTTGTTTGGTGCCACCTTGTTATCCAGACCTGCACTAACCCACCACAAACACATCCCTGAGCACTGAACCACCTCTAACTTCCTCTGACAATCCTTTAATCTTTAACAGCCCTTCATGTTTCCTCTGCATCAACTATACCTACAGACACCAAATTACCAATACCTACAGAGTGATTTGCAGAAGTGACAAGTACCCATGCACTCACCTTATGATTTAAAAAAGTTTCCTAACATCATGTACTTCAAAAATAAAATGCACTGAGTTCTCAGTGTCAGACAAGTTTATAGTATTAACCTTGCATCTCATAGCCTCATGTCTAAAATGTATCTACAGCTAATGACAGACATTTTTCTCTCTCATATACACAGTCTCCCATAATAGATCCAATTTAAGGATGAGTTCATTAATACTTGTCACAATACCACAATTGATGACATGCCATACACAAGTCTGGGCATACATTAACATGCCTGGGGTTTTTTATGGCAGGGCTAGAATAGCAAGTAGTTAATAATACATGTGACCACACACTGAAAGATGGAGAAAAAATACCTTGCACAGAAAGTGTTGAATAAGGCAGAAAAAAGAAAGAATTGGAAAACAAAGAAAGCAATGACCATGCCATTTATTAACATACCAAGTTTGGGTTTCGTGACTCTGTTGAACTCTGAAATTTCTTAAGTTTTGTGCATTTTACATTGTAATCTTAATAGCATTTCAAGAAGAGGAATATTAGCTTGTTATTAAGATGGTATGTACCATCTAATAGTCTGTAGAACTACTACATAGCAAATCTACTGTTTAGAAAACAAAATATTATACCATCAATGTTATCTTGTGTTTCACTTAAGTACTGGGAAAATACTTTCTGTGAGAAGTGGCACCACTTCAATATTTTTCATGACAACCATTATACCAGATGTATTGCTTTCCCATTATTAATACATAATGATAAAATTTATGATGGAGGGAGAAAAACCCATTTTAAAAGCACTAAGAGCAATGAAGTTATAACACAAGAACAAAGCTATAATTATAATGTACAGATTTGAAGATATTTAGTGAAGTATTATTAAATACATGTCGGTAAAACTAAAATCTTGGGCAAAACTATAATTTGACGCCTACCCTCAATATTCTTACCATTAGCTCCTCCAAAATATTTAAGTACTAGATACTACTGTCCAGAGACTTATCCTGCCAGAAGAGAGGAAGCAATGAATACCCACACCATACTAGTTCATAAAATGTCTCTGTACTGACAGAAAACCTATTTCCAGTATCCCACATATAACTCAAGTTATGAAATCATTTATTATTTCAGCTGCGAGCAGGGAGCATACTAAAATGCATTTATAATAGAATGGGAAGAAGCATGCAGTAATATTTCAGTGCAATTAAATATAATTTCAACAATAAATTATGTACCATTGTAAACCCAGTGCTTTATACAAATATCACTGATGACAGTATGTTAGAGTGCATTTGTATCTTATTTATATTGCAGCAAGGAATAAATAATGGTTCTAGGATGTTTTCTCTGCTGAAGTCAAGGGTAAAATCAAGCAATCCCTATGAAGTGCACCTCTTTCTGTTTTACTTATTAGAACTCAGATTCTACTATTTTTGGTTTGCAAGACCATGTTGGAGACTAGAGCATATGCTACTTCCTTTTAAGCTGTAATATTTCAGCCCAGATATGTTTGAGTACACACATTAAAGGATTTGCTGCAATCACCTCTAATTTTTATAAATGTATGAATAGCAGGCTTAACTACTCAAAAAACTCCAAAAAGAGTTTCCCAGAAACCAGTGAAGATGTTAAACCAGTGTCTGATGGCAGAGGAGCAGGTGCCATCAAAGGCAGATGCTGTTTCCATCTCTCCAAACACTTCAGCCCTGGAGAAGAACTCGAGGAGACATCCAGCAGAGGTGAGTTGGAGGAAGCTCACATTAGAGGTGGAAGATACTCTGGCTGAGAAGAGGCAGCTGTCAAGCTCCTGAACCTACCAACTGTTACTCCACAGAGCAGTTCTGTGAACAATGGGGAAATACTGGAAGAAGTTTGGACACTGTTGCTCAGCTTAAGCAGTTGCGCTCTTGTAAACTGGGTCATGCAGATTTTGAAGCAGAGATACTATTTTTGTCAATGAGTTACTGACTAAAGATTTAAAATGCTAAATGAAATTACCTGACATGAGAGATAGCTCTTGGGAAATCCAGTACTGCTGATAGCACTTAGACTCACATCTGCAAGAGTTTGTAATAGTTTGAGTTTTGAAAGGGAACCTTTGAGAGTTGACTAAATGCTAAGGAAAATGGATTGACTAGAAAGTTGATAGAGCAAAGAAGCATTAAATTATTCAACAGCTACATCCTACATACTTCCACAGTGCAGTATAATCCTGATTTAGCTGTGTTCCCATGAGTTGCCTCTGAATACATTCTGAAGTTTATAAATATGCTATGAAATACGATATTTTCAAGAAGTTAAGAATTAGAAGTTGGCAGCAGTTGTGTGTCCTGGGTCAACAGTCTCTTTAGAGATCTAGGTCCCTCTCTAGAGATCAAAGGTCCCAGTCTAGACTCATACCTCCTCAGTCCTCCTGGTTCAGTGTTAGTTGGATAAAAGCCTGAAAAGTGAATCTTTTTATTTTCTAATTAACCATTCACATTATGTTTTACTGTAAAAAAATCTAGGAGTATTTAGGGTCTTAGACTTCATAGCCTGAAAGTTCCTTCCCCATTATAAGCTCTAGATCAAAAGAGCATTTGAGGCTACAGGTGCAGACATAGCTTTAATCAAGGCTTATTTAATGCCCAAAGCAGAGAGATAACTCATCCATCAGCAGAGCTAAGAGGTGTGGGCAAGAACATATGCTCCATCATCTCGAATAGATGATCGACTCGCCTTTTCATTTCCCACCACGCGACCAGCAGTCGTGTTTTCTCAGGCAGAGCGTGGCTGAAAGCTCTCAAGGAAGCAATTTTATCCTCTCTTCCTTGAAAGGGCCAGTGCCTTAAAGGCATAATTAAGTCCTAAATACATAATAGTTAGTGACATTTAGCAAAGCATGTCATCTCTGGCAAACTGCCACTGTAGAAGAAACAGCAAACAAATCTATTTGCATTGTTTTCAGTTGGTTTGTAATTTTTTTTGTAACTGTATTGTCAGCAAGTGCAGAAGAAAGTATTAGATGAAATAAGCTGGTTAACAGACTGAACTAATTATATTGATGCAGTGAAAAGAACTAATACATTTTGTAGGAGGCACTATTTGGTGACAAAAATAATCTCTTTAAAGCCACACAAAATGCTTTATTTCTGCTACCTACACTTGTATAGCTTGCACTGCTCACAACTGTAGAGCTTGACAAATAAAATGATCATTAGAAATTCAGATCACCAATGTCTCTCTCAGTTTTGGATTAAATAGACCTTCACTCAGCCCTGCCCAGCCTTGCACACACCTCCCCCTCCACGTTTGCTCTAGAGAGTCGATGCTTCACTCAAAACGTCAGCAGAAGGGTATTACTGGACAAGAGTGGCCAAAAAACCCATAAACACCTCAATCCACAATCTCCTTGCTCCCAATGTTACACCACAGCAATTGACAGGAATACTTAGTCAATCTCCCACAGAAAGAATGGAAAAAATTAAACTCAAAAAAAAAGAATAATAAAAGCAGGATGTATCAGAATTTTTTTATTTAAATGTCTCAAACTCACAGCCAGTAAAGGAGAGCATGGAAACTGTGAAAAAGACATCATATTAAACCAGGAAATTCTGTTCAGGTGCTCCCCATTAAAGATTACATAAGTAATCAGGTTTCTTCCCTGGTCACCCTTCCCCAAAACTCAATTTTCAAATTATATGTAACAGACAACAAAATAATTTGTTGTCTGTTAAGCATCCCAGGTCATACCTAACCCAATCAGTCCTTCTATACTCAAGACCCTCCCTGGTGAAGAGAAATTATTTGTGTATCCTGTCAAAGTAGGTAGGACCCAGCAACTATTTGCAGTGGTTTCAGCAGAGTTACTGCCTGAGCCTCAGTTGTGCCCTCTGCTTGAATTGCTGGAGAACACAACTTTCAGGAAAGATGCTGGATTTGGCAGTGGATACCCTACAGTATGGAGCTGTACTGCTGTCTGCCAACTTCACTAAGGCAACAGCACCTTCAGTAAAGGTGTCAAACAACATTAAAATTGACAACACCAGATTCAGAGCTCTTCTATTAATGGAAGAGTCTTCTGCATTTAGTAAGGAGAAGATCCTATTACTAAGTGTCTTATGTCTTAGTAAGTTAGCGCTTCAAATAATATACTTTGAGAGGATAGAAAACCAGTATTTCATGTCAATGACAGCAAGATCCAGCCTTATTGTACAAGATACCCCCTGCAATATCAAGTTTAGATAAACTGAGTTTATAGGCATGTAAACTTGTCCTTAATATTACAACCCAAGGACATTCACTATCAAGCCACAGTCATACCTCTGCCAGAAAGTGCTCACCACATGATACAAGATAAGGACAGTCTCTTAGCTCCAGAGGCCAGGTTAGAAAGGCCAAGCATATGAACACTACAAATTTGCAACTGTATTTGTTGTACAATAGATTTTGCTCATTATTTTCCCTTTTAGCATGGGATTGCTAAAATCCCATACTAAAAATGCACTAAAAGTTTCACCCACAAGAGTTATCTTCTCTCTAGCTAGTTTTAAGGTCTGATTTTCACTTTTATATATTTTAAAAAAGGCAGCAGTAACTGTTAAATGCAAAGTTAAGTTCAACTATTCTGTTTCTCACAGAATCTTGTGGGATACTGAGGGATAGTTTCAAGGTTTGCTAGCTTGTGTGTTACCAACATGATGCACCTATGATTAATGCACCTATGAGCAACATGAAGCATGGAAATCATTATTTCATTACTTGAGTGCCATTCACATCTTCAGTATCTGGAAGTGCCTGAAAAACCTCAAGGGCTGTGGACCATAAGATGCAGAAAAAGCATGACTTACATGTAGAGCAAAATGCTATTTAGAAATGCCAGCTCAGCAAATGAGATCTCAAAACCATTTAACTGCATTTTACAACTAGCTATATATCCTCAAAACAAGTGTCCTTTTAGATTAGAATGAAACTACAGCACAAATATGAAGAGTAAAGACTTACTGAGAATATGGTTTGTCACTTGTGCAAAATGAGCAGTGTCTTCTGTTTCACAAAGTGTCAACACTTTGGATACAACAGGCTACTGGGATTTAAAGTTATAAAGCCACAGGAAAATAACTTTGTGCCTAAAAGAGGTACCTAATTTCTCACATTAAACACCAACAAAAAGTAGCAAACACCATTTTAAAATAAAGCACTTGCATAGGGCTTACAAATGAATGGAAAACAGAGACTGGAAGATGTTTTAAGCAGCAGGCTTGACCCTTATTTTAAAATGCATTGGATAAAAGTATGTATCTTTTTTGCAATTTCAGTGATCAGGCACCTAACCTGTCCCAGGTTTGAGGTGCAAAGCTCCTGTTGGGTGGCCTTGCAGCCTGTCCAGCACAGCATGTGAAAAAGAAGAGATCTTTCCCCTTTCCTCTGGCAAAGATCAGAGAAAGCTTCAAATTTCATTTACACTATCTATCATTTTTCTTCTATGCTTAGCAATCTCAAGTCACCAGAAATGTTGTTTTATGATATATCGAGGAGACACACAGGCCTTGATTCTCTGGGTTCCAGCTGCAAGACAAGCAGAAAACCTATGGAATCGTAGTCCCCTCCATCCAAGAGTGACAGGTCTTTTCTAATCCTTCAATGCTGCATGTAATGAGTGCTCCAAGGCAGGGCAAGAAGGCTCCTGACTGTCAAAAGCTACTAGAAAGGGAAGGAACAGCCCAAAAAGAAGAGCTAGAGAAAACTGGGTCATGAACAACATTCCTCCTTCAGCTCCAGAGGCAAAGTGCAGGTAAGGGTAACTCCAGCAGTGCTCCTCCATGCCCCTGCTGCTGGCAGCACAACACTCCCCTGCTCACCCCAAGCAGCTGTCACCACTCATGCCACAAGACACTGTGGCAGCACAGGGAGTGTTTCTTGTGACAAAAGCAGCTCTCACACCCATCTCAGCAAGTGGTACATGCATAATTAAATTTATGACTGACTCCATGAATGTGCTCTACAAAAGCTGGTGCTTGGCCAAACAGGCCTCTGGACCCCAGAGCCAGCTTTCCCATTTGGTTTCCATGTGGCTGAGAGGGAGAGAGAGCAGGCACAGCTCAGAACAGACCCAACCAGATAATGCTAATTCACCATCAGCTGCCGATCCATTTACTTCCAAGTTTTGCAGTGAAGGGTTGGGGTAATTTGCTCTCTCTTTCTCCCTCTACCTTCTGAGATTCTGGAGCCCCACAACTCCTCACTACAGAGATATCACTTAAATGAAATCACTTCAGTGAGCCACCTGTGTTTTATACTGTGTTTGGATGGCAATTTCTCTGAGGACAGCACCTGTCTCTTATTCCATATCAGCAGCACAACAGGCCTCACACTTAGTGGACCATGAGTCATTACTATTTCAAAAGAGTATTGAAAACATTATCAATAAGAATTATGTCACAGACATCAGTTAAAAAAAATGTTGGGATTTTATTCTCACTGTTGAAAAAAACCAAACCAACAAACAAAAAAAACCCCACCAAAACCAAGGCAGGGATTCCTGCTTTTCACATACAACTTCCAAACCCAGGGGCAATTACTGCAATTATTTCATGCATTACCCTTTGTGCTATCCAGGATAGAGGAAATTCAGTTAAATTCCTTTTCAGAGCTAGTGCATGCAAGTGAATTAGACACAGTGAATGCTGTAGCTGTGTCTGATTCTTGTTTAATAGCTTTGGATGATACCATTTGGCATTAATTTCTCTCTCTCATTTTATTTTGACACACTTGGCATTTAGTTCTGTGGTACTCAACTTCACAGTTCAATACAACTGAAGCTACAGTGATGCTGAAAACATTGCTTTAACATCTTAATGGTTCAGGATATATTTGCATTTTTTCTTCCATCTTTGATCACAGCACTAAACAATTCTCTGCAGTATTTATTGTTTCCAGTGATGCAAAGTGCTGGAATTACTAAACCTTGTTTAAACCTTATTCTTTTGTACCTCAAAGTATTTTCCTCTCCTTCCTGATGCAATCCAGAACTCAAAAGCTCAGCTATGCCCATTACATTGCAAGGCAATGTCAGTTCAAATACAGAACTTTTCATTTATTTTCCCTAGGCTCACACAGCTTGCAAGACTGAAAGAAGCACAGGTAACAGCATTAAAATAAAGAGTTCAAACTCTTTAAAAGCAAAATATGGGCAGGGCAGCTTGCAGGTGCCACAAACAAACTAAAGCCTTCATGGTATTTTGCTAACAGGATTCTTCCTTCAATCATAGACTCTAATCTTCAACAAACATCCAGGCACAGTGGATGTGTAGAAGCAGTAATGGAATTTGTCTGTCATTCATTTGGGTCTGAACAGCATTATGTACTAGCATTACAATACAACAGTATTTGTATTTTATTTACAAGAGAGCAACAAAGCAGGGAATTGAATCTTCAGAATAGTGAGCATGTAACAAGCACTAAGACAATGGCATTTAAACAATTTCCATCAACTTCTCCCTCCCTACCCAAACCAATAATTCAATTGTGGAATCACCTCCACTTTTTCAGGACTCACACTCCACTTTTATTTAGAGCACTAATAAAAGACCAAGTCTTCAGGGAAAATCAAAATTCCCATGTAAGTTATGCTCCGAGTTTAGTGACCGTTTAGCAGAAACTGTCCTGTAAAAACACAACTTGTTATATTCAAAACTATTTTCTCTCCTCCTCACACCTAAGTAGCCATCCATGCTCAGGCAGCTCCAGCACCATGCAAAACTGCCAATGCCCCCCTGAGCTGCCCTAAACCTTCACAGTGCTCCTGTACCTGGTGGGACAACCGGAGTCAAGTCAGTTGAGAGATGCACATAAGAAGAACATTTATAACTCATTCCTTTAATAAATGCTTTGCCAGCTCACCCAAACTCCCTGCCTCATCCCATAGGATAAAGGTGTGATATCTACCTGGGACTGTTTTGAAGCCAAGCCACTTTAGTCAAAAATATTCCCAGAAGGGCACAACGTTGCTGGATCAAAGGGTCATCAGCAATAAAAGCTTCTGAGAGGGAAAGTCAGCCCACTCTTCTTCACACAAAACAAATGCATTTTAGTGAAGAATGCATTTGGCCCCAGCACCAACTGACAGAAAAGCAATTCTCTGGGTGCTTAGATTCACCCTATGGGTTTTTAAATCCTGTTGTTTATAGCCAACCTAAAAAAAAACTGGTTCATTTAAAAATTTTAGAGCGCATCTTCCTAATTTTGAGTATATCCTAAACACACATTTATATCAAATCTACATTTTTGGGGTTACCCCCAATTCAACACCAATGTTTATTGCCACCTAATTTCTTGTATTTGTTTCTAGATATTGTATACATAAATCAGTGGCTATCAGCTTACATAGCTCCTTTTTCCATTTTTCTTTATTCCATTGCACCTGCTGCTTCTCAAGAGTGATTATTTAATTGTCAAGTGAAATGCCATTATTTAATACTTTAGCTAGGAGGAACAGAGTTACTTGGTCATAGATTAATAAGGACTGAGTTTTACATTTTGCAATTGAATTCATGTTAAATATGTTTTGTCATCTTTTGTATTAAGGTCCTGAACCACAGAAGGAAGACAGATCACTCTGAGAATTTGCTAATGCCACTGGCATATCTTGTTTCTTCCCTTGCTCCCTTTCAGTAGCCTACTTAAGATTTTCAAATTCTGAACTGCAGTAATTTCTTCTGCATTTGTAGGGGTTTTACTTTTTTCCCCAAAATACATTGTAATGGATCAGTGTTAAAATCCTAATTTTTAAAAGATGGAGCCACAAATACTTTGGGAAATTGGAAACATCTCCAACTTATTCCTGTAATAATGAGTAATCTTCTGGTTTCCTCTGTGTCCCATTGAATTATCACAATAAGAACACTGGGGTTTTTTGCTAGAGGAGGATCTTTAAAGAAAATAAGTCTGTTTCCTCCTACTGAACCAAGAAGAAAGCAGAAGCATCTGATAAGTTAATAGTTTCAAAAGTAAGAATCTCTAGAGGCACCTGTTGCCATCCTACTTACAAATTCATACTCCTTAATTATTATCTGAAGCCCTTCACTGAGGTTTGAATACAGCTGGAAGAAAACCAGAATTATGCCACATATTTTCTCCTTTTTCCTTGTTTAAATATAGTGATAGCAAATTCAGCTCTGAACTCAACTGTCCAGTGGCTAGCTTTTCATTATATGCCTTTGCAAGCTGCTGCAGGTTGTCAGCCCACACCTCTAGTGTGCTCAGCTGTCCCTGAAGGCTTTGTGTTTGGTGAAGAATTTCAATGCTGCTGTTAAATAATAGATTTTTCTTTAAAGCAAGCTGAAATTCTTGTACATAGGGTGAAGTCTCTAATGCTTCCCTATGTAAATGAGCTATTACCTTGTGTAAAACAAAACTACGAGACTGACCAGAAATGAAATTTTTGCTTTAACTTACACTCATGAATTATTTCCTTTACTGGTTCATGTAAATATCTACCTGAGGAATTGGTAAACTATAAAATAACACCTCGGTTGACAATGTCAGTTCTCAGAAGTAGACTCCCAATTTGACTTTTTCTGAGCTAACAGGTGGTAGGCTGCTGATTTAAAGCCCTACTGTTAGGAGTTTGAAAGGAAATTTGTCCATGATAAAAATCTAGTTTTGACTGTAATATTTTCTGTCCCAAGTGTCTTTGCAAGCTACCCAGTTGTCTGTGCTAATGCAGAGCCTGCTCTTTGTATCACTGGATATTCAGTTACACCAACATGGGCACCCAAGTAGAGGCAAGTGAGTTTGTCCAAGGGATATCAGCACACGCACACACATCTGGGTCACCTAACCTGCATCCAGCAAGGCACTGGAGGTTCATGCCTTCAGTAAATGCCTTTCATTGCAGTTGCTTTTTGGTGCAATGAAAAGTTGCTCACTGGCTTCTCAGCCTCCCCTCTCTCCCTAGCAGGGTTTGAGATCCAAGCCATAGTTCTTCAGGCCCTTACAAGATGTCATTTCATACTCTGCCATGAACAATGCCTAGAGCTTGGCCACGCCTGACAGACTCACACTCAAATCACCATTTATTTTTCCAAACAATAAAAACCACCCTGCATGTTTTTCCCCTCACACCACCTTAGTATTAAAGTGGGCTATATTCCAGTACTAAGCTTTACACCCATGGGAACACATCATGGGGGAAAAAAAAAATTCAAGTCCAAGAGTTTTCAGTCCAAAAGTCAGCTTACAGAAGTGTTGAGAACAGACTGGAAAGAAATTATCTGGAATTTTGAGTTAAACACCAGTTGCCAAACAAAAAACTACTGTTTCTTGGGGAAAAAGTTAAGTATGCTCATAATTGCCCATTCAGATGTCAGGTCCTGTTTGGCTTTCAAGGTTCCTTACAATTAAACTATTTTTAAATTACAAGCCACTGATCATTACTTGATTACCCATTACCATGTAAGTGAATTAGGAAAACAACACTCCGGATTTAATAAAACATAAAACAGATTAGCAATTAAATGCACAATTGTTCTATTGACTTTTCAACAAGATTTCTCAAGACTGAAAAAAAATACGTATGAACACTGCTGTTTCTTAGTTCATTTTAGCTTTTGAAAGCAGGATACTTCATCATTTCATTATATAGAAGGAACCTGAAATTTATCATTAACACTCAAAGTGATAGTCAAATAGATTGAATGCACAACTTGATGTATTAGAGTGAATATATCTACCTGATATTGCTGTATATAATTCAGGTTTGAACACATAGTTAATGTAATCGGCAGTACTCTTTCAGGTCCTGAGTATTCAAACAAGCACAAGATTCCTTAAAAATATTATTAATCCCTGTGATACTACAAGATATTAAGTGCCATGTATTTTTTTTTAATTTTAAAAGGAGAGGGAATCCTTGTTCCAGCAGCTGTGATTTTCTACATAATTCACTTATTTTGTCTATAAAATTGTGCTTTATACATAAGATATCAATTTACCACAAAAACACACTGAATAAACCCCTCTGTCACTGCCTAATTACTTTACCAAACATGATAGATGTTGGAAGGCAGGATCAATAATAATGTGATATAAAATACACAGGGGCAGTGAAGAAGATAATCTTGTCTTAAATCTTGGTCCCACTGGAAGCAGGAGTAGAAGTTACTGCAAGATGACTTTCTTAGCCCATTCTCCTTGTTCCCACTATACGAGAGCAGATGTCAATAGCAGGTTTGGATAAGCCACAGCAGGGACAGGAGCAGAACAGTGCAATGTCTGTCTCAAGTCAATACAACCAAGGGAAAGCACAAACATCTGGGGAAGAAGCATTTGTTCCACATGATCAGTAGAAAGCCTCTGCAAGGGGAGGAAAGGGACAGCAGATGCTTTATTTTTGCAAGGGAGGGAAAATTACAAAGTACAGAGCAAGCTACACTGCTTAACACACAGCATGGGGAATTAGGGCATCTGATTGGCCATCCCTTAGACAAAACTCCCTCTTTCCCCTGAGCAGTCACAGGCACACGCATTTAGCAGACCAGCGCTGCTGAGGAGCTGCCAGCACCCTTCCCATGTCCTAGGCACTGATGGTGGGTACAGCTCCTCCTGCTGTGCCTTATCCTGCTGGGCAGTGAGGAGAAAGATGTGCTGGTCCTCTTGCTAGAGGTGTTTATGTCTGCTCCCAAGCCAAGTTCCTCCTTCAGGTGCATGTCCTACAGACATCTGGGTGGAAATGGCTTAGCAAGAGGGCACACTACACTATACTTAGGAGTTCTTGTCTCCATTTAGCTGTTGCTCTTAAGAACACATCAAAAACCAGCACAGACAGGCAGCACCACATGATCAGAGCACTTCTAACCTGGTAACACAAACTGCCTTTAGCACACTCAACTTTATGATGAAAGCAGAAGCTTTTGCTACATTTTTGTGGATTGTTGCTTAAGTAAAAGACACATATGGTGTTCTTTTGCTAAGTTGCATGTTACTATACTTGAGCAGGAGTGATATTATTTCTATTTGTGTCACCAAGGTCTGAGATGATCCTTTCTTCCCACGCAAACACTTCCACCTGCAATGGCAACGTACCACATGCCACTGAAATTACCTCCACCACCTCTGGCTTTCACTGTGACATAATAAGAGAGAAATGAACTCTGGTTCTTGTGACCAAGCTAAATTCAATCACACACACTTGCTCCTTTTTCCCCTCTAGTAACCACACTTGTGAATTTACATCTCACTCCTTCCTCAAGACATTTTAGCCACGTGGAGGCCCTCTCAGCTTCCAGCAGACACTGGGCAAACACGAACGACTTCTCCAGATTGTCCAACCTGACAGGATCCTGCTTCCTGCTACAACAGTGGCACTCAGTTAAAAGCATTGCTGGGGATGGGGAAATGATGCACTGTGGCAGTGTAAGGTATTGCACTATGGTCAAGTAACTTCTCCCAGGCTATGTTTACCACACAAGTGCTCCTCAATATCACTGAAGAACAAGTATCAGAGAATACTTTGTCCCCAGGCTGAGAGGACACATAACCTTCTTTTAGTAAAGCATCTTGTAGTGCTGCAAAACAGACAGCTGAGCAATTCCCACTTGCAAAGAGTGAGACAAAAAAAAAAAGGATGAAAACCAAGGCAACTGGTCCAAGCACTATGCACTGAAGTTTGAAGCAATGCTTAGAAGTAATTAGATTTAGGAAGGAGTAATATATTAAACCATTTATAAATAAAACACAAAATAAAAAAAACCAGTGTGGTTATCCTGACAATTACAACTTCTGTTCAACCAATTAGTAAAAATAAGAAAATAAGTTTCAAACATTAATTTGAAAAATGTCACAGAAAAAAGATGCTTTAGATGGTAAGAATAGCTACACAGGGATCCACACTATTATATATTGCCACTGGACCATTGCTTAAACCTAATTTAGAGTCCTTTCATCCTATAGAGCTCATAGAATTATTAGAAAAACAAATTGGAAAGCGTATCTCCATGGAATAAGATGTCCATAATATCCAACTGTTCCATAAATGGGATAATTTATTTATCATTATTTTGGTTAAATTGTGAACAAGCAGGTTTAACAAGTAAGCCTTGCTGGACAAATATAAACGCCGTTTCAGCACAGTGTTAATGTGTCTCAGAATGCCTAACAGAAAAATTAATTTTCTTTTAATATGAAATTATCACACTGCATTTTACAAACACTGAAAAGAGATGATTCAGTCAAGAGTAAAGAAGTAATTTTCCTTTCCTCTATTGTACTTTTCTCTTTTCTCCCAGGGTATATAAGGGAATAAATACACTTTAAAGAGTAGTTGTTTAAGACTGATCTTATCTTATATGTCAGGTCACAGCACAAGAGGATACATTGCCTTTTTCTTTTAGCTGCAAAGCATTTCTTGCTAAAAGGACATGGTCACTCCTGTTCCTAGGAGAAATTATTATCAAAGAAATTACACTATAATAGAGTGTGAACATGCAGGCTAGGGCTATCAACATTTGTCCTTGCTCTTAAACTTGTCTTTGTTAATAATAAATTGTCTAAATTGATTCATAATAATGACAATCTTCCCCACAGGATAAGAACCAAGACAGTTGTTTTCCTTCCTTTTATTCTGTCAGAGAAAAAGAAACCCTTTCTTTCCACTAGGCTATTGGCTAATTATGAACAATTAATCATTAGTCTGAGCATAACATTTAACTGTTTCGTTATATTTTTCTGCACTTGCCAGTGTTTTTTGTGGCAGTTTCATTTCAAATTGGATGCAATTCAAAAAACAGGAGCAACAGCAGCTAATGCCAGGCTCAGGTCAGGTCCAATTTCTTTTTTAAAATGTTGGATAATAATGTTTTATTCCAAACCAAAAATATGTTTAAGCTGGAACAGAACCAGAAGGACAGTCTGGGAGAGCTGTTTCACAGTTTAAGAACCCTATTCATCAATAACTGATGAAGAAACAATTAAAAAGGGGATTTTTATCTCTACACATGATGGAATTAGAAACAAGCACAAAGAACATTCATTAATAACAATAGTCAATAATAATTCATTAATAACAATAGAAGTAATTTATTAATTAATAAGTTCACATTATGACGACATTGATGAACTTGATGTATTTAGTAGGCCCTTAAATATATGAGGCTCAGATTCATGACATGAAATTCAGAAGGTCTAAAAAGTTGAGATCAGATAAGCATCCCAAGACAATTAACTAAGAGTAATCAGTCAGATCCAAAAAACCTGCTACAAGTCCTTCAGCAATAGGTGTTTTCAGAATGCAACAGGAGCTGCAGTTTTTTCTTCCACTGGCTCAGCAGCTTGAAACAGGCTGAGCAGGGCACCAAAATCCTGCCCATGAGATGAGAATTCCCAGTGCTCTTCTAGTGTGCCCTCCTAGCATCAGGGAACAAAGCAAGCCAAGCACACAGTATTTCAGCACTCACACCAAAATCCTATCTTAGAAGGTTCAGCTCCCTAGTCAAAACCTTGTCAGACAAGCCCACTAAATTTTATAAAAGAACCTGCAAATAAGCTGTAACGTGATTTCAGCTCACCAGATGGTGGTATTAAGGTATTGCAAGAGGCACTAAACAGTGTTTGAGCAATGTTTATTGTCTGCCCCAATATGTTTCTTTAATAGTGCTGGATGTATGAGGAATACAAAGTGCTCCATCTCTTGCTCACTTAGTGAAAATCATTTTCCAAAATCTGCTGCATATAACAGGAACCATCAGCTTTTAAAGCAACATGCCATATGGCATTCCCAAATTAGAGGTTAAGTGGAACAAAATCCCTTGAAGTCTAGGCAATAGTCTGTCTCAGGGAGAGAAGATGTTTCCAATCATGTTTTTAGAGGCACTTATCTGACCAGACACAGTGGCTCAAGTGGAACTCCTGCAAAGGCCTTTCCTGCCCCATTCAGTCTCTCATAACCCAGCCATGGGACACATACTTGACTGCTTGACACTCCACAGGCAAATACTCCTACACATTAACTGGATGTCTTGTCCTTTCTATTGCTTCTCTACCCAATTTACACAAAAATCCATACTTTACATAATACACTACATAGGTACAAAATGAAGGGTCTGCTTAAAAGTTAAATGACAAATGCAGCTTCTTTGCTACTCTGAAGCAATGTTTTACTCCCCATAAGTTTATAAACTGAGTTATAGGTAGAAGACAGACTGGGACTTGGTTCAGTGAAAAAACACCAATGTTCCTGAGATTGAAGAGGAACAAAAATTATATTTGAGAAGCTACTAAGATCTGGGAGGACTTACCTACTTCCAAAGTTCCTAGAAAGCTAGGATTACTCTCTCAATGGCAATTTATAATACAATAACAATGGGCTCTTTCCCCCAAAACCCAACAGACAAACCAAAAATACACAACCAACAACTGCATCAGATACTCAGCAAGAAGAGCCACCTAAATACTACATATAGTGATGAAGACTTCTTCCAAAAGTTCATGGAAGTTTCAATTTTGTGCTGTGAGCACAGCACAAAGAGCGTGAATTTCACAGCACGAGTCTCAGCCACATCTGAATCTACCCCACTGCTAACTGCTATTCACCAAATCCCTGGGGAGAGGACTTTTTCTCTCAGGTCTAGGGTCTTAACTGCTAAACAACAAAAGGCAGCTAACTCAGCAGCATCAGCAGAATGCATTCTACCAATAAAACACCAATAAGAGGAGATGTATTTTTTTTGTGTGAACTGGAAAAAAAAAAGGCAAACGAAACAACCAACAAAACCAAACAAATTTTTTAAAACCCTCAAAAGCAAACAAACCAAAACAAAACCATAACAAGAGCAAAGACCAGATAATTGGGGAGGGCAGTCAGACAAAAGACCAACTATTACAATATCATTTCTATTTCATATCACAAACATATAACTGTTCAGCAATTACTCAGCAATTGTCAAACAAAGGAAGGCTTTTTGTTTTCTTGAAGAAACACAGGGGTAATTATGCCAAGTTGCCTGAGACACTGCTGTAGCTTGTAATGATTAGGCTTTATAATAATGAATCACCACACAAGATAGCACTAACCAGCCCTAGTAACAAACTTAGAAGCTATTATTCATGCAGTTCTTACACTTATTACTGTATCCATAGATTACCTAGATAGTTTCCATACCATCATTAAAAGCCTGTTTGTGTACACACATATTTATGCACTCAGCCCACCAGGTCTGCTAACTGGATCTGGCTCACAATCAACTTTAAGTTTACCAGTTCTTCATCAGGAAAGAACACAGACCAAGACTACTAAAAAAAGGTCTTTACACTTTGAAAGCCCAAGATCTGAAAGAGGCAGGCAGACATGAAGGCATTTTTCAAAGGACTAAGAGCTGGATTAGGCTCTAGTCTAGAAAGTACAAAGGCAGCATATATTATTATAAGATTCTCTCATTACAGAAGGCACCATAAATCTTGAACTACAGAATACCACAGAGAATCAAAGGACTGGAAAGAAGGAATTCCTGCTGATGTATTTGTACTCTGAAGAGTGACTTTGTTTAAAGAGCAAAGCCACATTCCATCATCTCCAAATCTCAACAGTCAAAATTGTTCCAGGAAGAATAAAACAGTTCTATTTACCTCTCTTTCAAACTCCCCAAGAAGCTTGAAATTCAGACTGGTTAGTTCTGACTTTAAAACAATCTCCATAAATGTGGATTAAAAGCACATGAAGTCATACCACATTTACACACCTTTTAATTCTGTGGTCTTGGGAACCACACAGGACAGGCAAAGACATGAAGATGATGCAGAGCAGCTTTCCTTTGTTCTAACCCAGTCACTACTTTCACTCTTGACACCAGGGCCACAAGACCCAGTATATAATTATTTGTTGTCATCGTATTGCAAAAGCTCCCATACCTTCTTGGTGATTTCTCATGTGCAGCTCCTCACAGCACTGACTCCTTCACAGCTTGGCCAACAAACTCCAACTCTCTCCCAGCACAGCTAACAAACTCTAACTCTCTTCACAGCACTACCAACAAGCTCCAACTCTTTTGTAGCACTCCTCTTCTTACTGGACACAGCTGTGGCCTATGAAGGGCAGGCCTGTTCCTAATCTTGGTGATTAGTACAGCTGCAACTCCTCAGGTGTGAGACTACCTTCTGCACTATTTTCTTACATTCTATCCCTCCACAATTATTCATTCCTGGGTCAGATTTGCTGGGCTGACAGGGGTACATAACATTATTGTCCAAAATTATGTGAGAGCCGGCAAAGCCACCAACATCCAGTGATCAGAAACATGGAGTTAGCACGATGCTACTTCTAGGTCATCACTTTAAAATACAAACCCCACAGTTTAAGGCTTCCTTTATTCTCCCTTCTGAGCTCAGTGAATTTTGGCATGGCTGGCTGTAAACACTCACTAATGTTTCTACATAATAGCAAGATAGTAGATAACACTAAACATAAAAAGTATTGTGCTTTCAGTTTTACATTTACCTCTTGAATGGCACTTTCTTAAGCTGAGCATACTGCATAATTCTCTACCTTTGATCTAGACATAACCACAACTTTAAAAGGAAGGATTCTGTTTTATGACTTGCAAGGCTGATTGTACCCAGCTATGAATTGTTAGGTGTCTGTCCTCAGTTATGTGTTCAAACATTTAAACACTGAGACAGATTTTTGAACTCTTCCCTAAGTAGCTGATATTAATAAATCCAGATGAAAGTCTCAGCTTCCCCTATCACACTGAATGATTACAGTGTCTGAGTTCATATGAGCTAATAAGACATGTATTTCTGAAATACCAACCATGGTTCCATCATGTTCTGGGATTTTAAGGGTATTTCAGCCTCTCTGTTTGACTCACATGCCTTGCACTTACTGGAAAAGAAAACCATCGTCTGTTTCTAAGGATGACTGCACAGGTCATTTTCACACCATGCAGCTCTAGCTGGGTGTCACAGCTCAAGCAGCTTTGTCACAGCCTGGACAGGCTGTGTGCCTGCTCCGTCTGAGCCAGCACTGCCTGCAGATGACAGCAGTGCCCAGCAAGTTACAGCAGTGTCCTGGGGGATCCTGTCACCTGCAGCAATTCACAGGAGGGACACCTGGACAGGTCAGCTTCACAGGCCTTCTTTACCATAAGGAATTAAACTTTACCAGAAGAGACAAAAAAATTTTCTCCTGCTCTATTGCCACAGTGGCAGCACGGTGCTCTCTATAACAACTCATGTTTCAATCCACCCCACCACTCTGAACAGTGAGTGGCTATAGGAGTGACACACTTTGGGACACATCTCCTTAAAACATGAGCACATGTTACTACAGCACAGCAACACTCCTGCACTGTACTGTGTTATTTAAGGTCCATGAAGTGTTTACATCATTTTGCATGCACAGTGTAGCTCTGGGGTTTTATCTTCATGGAATTCAGAATCTATATTGTTCTAGAACTTGTATTATTTTTGTGCTCACACTGCCTTTGATAAACTCTAAAATTTTAGCTTGTTGAATGCATTATTGTGGGACAGTGCTAAATCTATGCAATAATTAAATTCAAAGATGTGTGGTAGCTTAATGTACCACTGTCTGATAAGTAAGCCTATCAAAAATCTGACTCAAAGTAAAAAATACTTTGGATTCAGTCCAAGGTGAGAAGAGCAGAGGTTTAGGAAATGATCAAATATTAGCTGTCTGAAAACAGAAGCAAAAGAACCACCCACAGCATTTCAGGAAACTCCTGGTATTTAAAGGAAATTTGAGTCAGTGACTTATACACTAAAAAGCTGTCTCTTGAATTCTGCTTACCCAGATGTTCCTAGCTAATGATTTTTACTATTGAGCACATGCTGTCAAACTTACATATCAAAGAAACAAAACAATATTATAAGGTAACCATTGTGAGACAAAACCCCAGGAACTATAACTAAGGATGTATGAAGGAAGAGAGTACTCAAAAATAATAGTAGAACTTTATTCAAGGAGACACCAGATGGCTCAAGAAGAGTGCAGCAATGGAGGAATCTACCATTTATACTTTCTGTCTGAATGTGTACAACATTCTCAAAGAGGGCAATAAATGCTAATCTTGTGCACAGCATCTGTTTCTCTAATAGAAACACAGGAAAACTGATGACTTTTTTATTTATAGGGCACATTTATTGTGTCCTATAAATAAAAAAGTGTATTATTTTATTATGAATAAAAACTTATTAATGGTAATAGATTTTTTCTTTTTTTTTTTTTCTTTGCAGTAAGGCTGGATTGTTTTGCTTATCTTCTTTCAATAGGATTCTTTCCCCCTCAGTCCCATTTGGGGACTTTGGGAAGCATTTCCAAGGTCGTTACAGATGTGTTACATCTGCAATATATACCTTATTATTGCAGCCTGTCAGCCATACTCCAGGAGCTGCCAGGTTGACTCTTCACCTTAACTTCACTTCAGAATTCTTGTTTAGGCTAGTTTCTCCAGAATATAGAGCAAAACCAGAAAATTTGTATATCTCTTACTGAGGGAATAACTTCTTCAGTAATCCCACAGAGCAAAACCACCTCTTTTAAGTCTCATTTGTGAAATCTTCTTCCCTGCATTGGCTTGAAAGTGTTACTTCCTGCTAGTACATCCAATTCAGCTAATAAGGTCATGTGCTTGAAACAATTTCCCAAACTATCTAGAACTGCTCTCTAATACTTAGCCTTTCTTACTGCTGAATATTGTTGTTTCAAAGAAGGGTTAAAACAACCACCATTAGGAAACCAGCCTTGCAGATGACACAAATGAGGAGGAAGTCAGACCAAAAGTATGAAGTCAGGGCAAAGATACACACAGCAGGCCCATGCAACCGCCTCACAGCCAGCCCTGAAGCTGTAATAGCCAAAAGGTATTACCCACAAACAGGTCAGCTGCATTCACTGGGAGGGATGTAGGTGTAGAGCAGCAGGGAGATTACATAAAGCAGCTTTGCAGTGCTGTGAAAAAACAACAGAGAAATACTGATCTCATGGACTGAAGACAGGGAAAGAGAGACTCTCCACATCTGATTAAAAGCATAACTTTTAAGTCTTTCATTGAAACAGAAGCAACTTATTTCAGGACAGCGTTATACAGACTACATCTGTCACAACTAAGGAAAGGTTTTTGCCAGAGGGACTGTCAGTAGTCAGCTGGCAGACAGACATGATTTCTGGGATTAATGACAGCTAGAAAAGCATCACATTTTGTGGCAAGGAACATGAGACGGATGGACATGCAAAAGACATCAACAATTGCAGAATTAAGTGGGCATGGCCTTCCCTCTTGTGATGGGATAAAAGACTTGCTGAGAGGGAAGACAATTTCCATGCAGCAGAGTTAAAAATAAAGTGAGAAATCTATGTATTGCAAGGGTACTGAGGCAGTTCCAGGACACAGAGTTAAGACTATGTGGGTATGTACTTTAACTCACATTAGCTTCCTCTTTTTCATATCTATGCACCTGCAACTTCCTCATATGTGTCTTATCAAAAAGCAGGAAAGACAGTTACAAATATTTCTGGTTTGACCTCTTAACTATTTGATCAGAGATGGAGGGAGATTAGGGCCCTTAATGACACAAGAAGGAAGAGCTTCTGTTTGCAGAAACCACTGGCTAGCAGATAAAATCATAAATCTCTACCATTGAACAGGGTTTCACCAAAAGCGTGTATTTATCACTTGGTTATATATTCAAAACACAAAAAGTGGGATTTTCTCTGTTTGCTGAATTCATGCAAGGTCTTGCAAATAACACATTACTGAAGTCAGAAAAGCATTTTGTTTCTGTTCATATCTCTGAAACAGGCCAGTAACCGCAAAGTGCAGCCATCACTCTGGAAGGCAAAAAGGCTCCAAGGACACAATTGGTAAGAGTAAAAAATTCTAATAGCTAAGTGCTATTAAGGTGTGCAGATGAAATGTAGAAAGGACACACATGGTGCCTCTTGGCAGTGAACTGGTGCACATAACTCACTGGAATTAAGGGCACATGCAAGCACTGGTGCAACACCCTTCAGGAAAGGGCACTCAGGGTATGTCAACCAAAGGCTGAGAAAGAAGCATTCAAATTCTGATAGCAGCAAAAGTTTAGTGCCAACAGAAAATGATTAATTGTTCATATCTGTGATAAAACATCTTTTTTTCCCCCCAAACAACCAAAAATTGATCAAGTGAAAAGCTGCCAAAACTACACCCACAAAGATGATTTCAAGGACAAGTTCTAACTAGAATACTCATGCACTCACAGTAAGGGAATAATCACACTCCAGGCTACTTTTTTATGTAACATATATATCTACACACAAAGCTGAACAGGCTGAACTTCTCACAGTTTGAAATGTGGAATTCAGATGAAGTCCCTGTTACCACAGCTGATTCACCAGCCCTTAATTAAGGAGCCCATACCACACAAAAGCCTGATCAAGCCCTGGAATAAGGCATGGCACAGCATTTTTGCACTGCCAGGGTAAGGGGTGTGTTCCACAGAGGAGCATAGAAAGCTTGAAAGGGGCTTGTGTTTCTTGGGAAAGAGGAGCTAGGAATTAAGAAAGAACAGAAGAGCGATGAGAAAATTGCTGGAAAAAGAAACTTGCCAAGAAAATCTCTGGGAGCTATAGAAAACCAGTGACAGTAATCTGGTTCATCTGTTCTTTCCCCACATCTCCAGCAACAGAGATCTGGAAACGATGAGCTCACAGCACCTCTGGTATTTGAAGTGTATAATTTCTCAGTCAGCCAAGCTTGCATTTTCAGACTGGAACAATCTGACAGTATTTCCTTGGGACAGAGGCAAGAATATCCTATACAAATTCAGTAAGAATTATGCTGAAAGGATGAGACACAAAAATAAGCATTTTTAGTTAGAAATAGTTAGCAGTTTTAGTTAGAAAGCTTTTTTCCCCCCACTAATTTATACCAGGAGTTGGATGGCCCAGAGCAACATGAAAAGCTAAAAATTGTCACATGCACAGCACAGTCATTCTTTTTGTGGGCTTGGCATCAGCTCCTGCTTTATTTGTCACTTTGGTCCCAGCTCAGAGAGCACAGGAACAGGCAAGAACCAGCCCAGCAGGCTGGGGGGTGGCCAGGACACCCCTGGGGGTGCAGGGGCAGGCTCAGGAGAGCAAGGGCCCTGCCTCAGGGACCCCCCCATCCCTCCCTCTCTGTTTTTATCAAGTCCTGCCCATCTGCAAGTGCTGGGCTTCCCATGCTGAGACACACACAGGGGCACATACGCAGACACTTGTGAACTAACTTTTCAAAAAAGCCCAAAATGTGCCCTTAGGTCAGCAATCATTTCAAGAGAAGGGCTCTGTTAAACATTCATGTAACACCAGATCCAGAGCAAAAAGCAGCAGCAAATAACACATACTACTACTCACCAAAATACTACTTTGCACTACCTTTTTTTTTCCCCATGAGAAATTTTTTTCTGCAACACAAAAAAAATCAAGAGACCCTCTCTCATTGCACTGCTTTCTGGAACACAGGCTGTATATTAAATGAGAAGACCTATACTTTTTGGTGATTCAGAAATCACCTCTTGGACCACAGGGTCTCACAAATGGCTTTCAAGTGCTACTTATTTAAATAACATGACTGCCCAGAAAGGAAAACAGTGATCAAGGAGGATAATGCACCATTTCTGTCAGAAGGTGCAACTTTATTTGCTGCATATCAAAATTAACAAAACCATTTACCTGACCTTTATAGCATCATATATTAAAGTGTAAGATGTAGTTCTGCTTGGAAAAGCAGCCCAAGAAAAATGGTTTATCATTGAGTTAATTCTTTACTGTATTTACTCCATCTTTATTTTTCTCAATTTAGAAAAAAAAAATGTGGAAGAAGTGATAAAGGTGTAGGTTTTCTAGCCTCCACACTTTAAAAATACAGTAGGATCTTCCCACACTTACAACAGGATCAATACAGAGGGTAATGTGCTAACAAGGTTTTAAGAAATGAAAAGGTCATCCTTCTGTCCTTCTTCAGCTTTACATAAAATGCCATGAACAAAATCAGCAACCAAGTCTTTTCAGAAGAGGAGGGTTTTGTTGTCATATTTCAGCTTCACAAATCCTGTTATCACTCCATAAATGCATAATCCACACAACTGGATTTGAAGCTTCCCTTATCTGCTAGCCTGTCCCCAAGACAGAGGGAAGGGCTATGGAAGAGGAGGAGCCCAGGACAAGAGCATTGGTCCTCTCCAGCTCTCAC
The DNA here is from genome assembly GCF_023055355.1 of Agelaius tricolor. Lineage (NCBI taxonomy): Eukaryota > Metazoa > Chordata > Aves > Passeriformes > Icteridae > Agelaius > Agelaius tricolor. The sequence continues at coordinate 12,703,960 of NW_027269270.1, read as the reverse complement.
TCACCTGGATCTTCCTTCTATGGAACAGGCACACCAGAGCAAAACAATAAAACACACAGATTATAAACAGAGAGGTCAATTGTGACCTGCAGAAGTCATCTTCTAACCACAAAGCTACCAATGCAGCCTCAGGACTGTAGGTATCATAAGGCTTGCTCAGGAGGTGTTTAAATAAGCTCTCAGTTTTTGTGCTGGCTCCAGTCTGAGCACAACTTAAGTTTACCTGAGCACAGAAATTCATCCCTTTGGTTAAAAAACCCAATAATTTAAGTTAAGTTTCAAGGACTAAATTTGTGAAGAGAGAGCTTCTTTCTGATGGTAGAACTTTGCCTTTTCATCAATAGAAGAGTTTTGCAGCTCCCAGGCATGAAGTAGCCAAGGAACCAAGGAACTCTGGAGGTCCCTATGCAGGAGGCCAGGCCACCAGAGCATCCTGGATCTGCTCCAGAAAAAAAGCTTTTTCTTCTATAAATGCAGCAACAGCTTTTAGTTACCAGAAAATTCTTATTAAACAATCTCATTATTCAACTCTTCAGCTCTATTTATGCAAAACATACTATTATGATTGTTCTAGCCAATGACAGAAGAAATCAGCTTGTTTCATGCAAGGCTGAAAACCAGGGATCAGGAGAATTCAAAGTGTGTAGACCAAGTAGACCAACAGTTGTAACATGTCAGAAAGGAAAGACCCTCAGAAGTTTTAATTACTGCACAAGAATCATCTCTGTCCCTCTTTACCCAGCAGTAGCTAACCACTTTTCACCTATTATTTCACCTGATCCTTTCTAAAAGCCAGCTCATAAAAACACAAAGAATTGATCAGCTGCAAGCTGTGACCCAAGATGAAATCATCTCATCCCCACAAGGTTCTGAAAGAATCATTGGAACACATTTCCAGGAAGAAATGTCAGCCTCTGTCTACTGAAGAAGGCTGCTTGCAACAAAGCCTGTCTCCCACTTAGAACAGCACAAGACCATCCACTTTTGTATCCCAAATCAGCATACTAGAAATCAGACCCAGTGCACTTACACTCTTCTGGAGCAAGTGAGATGGTCACTATACCTCAGGCTGACACCTGAGAAAATCCCACCAATTTACAGGATTTAAATACATGAACTGCATTGGAGAAGTGTTAGACAAAGCTGATCACTTCTGTCATGTTACTAACAAGACTTAGCTTGGTGCCTTTTCCTCTTTTTGTGCCCAAATTAAGTTTAGGAAGTTTGGCTACTGCTGTCAGGAGACTAACAGAAAACAGGATGGTTATCAGAGACAAATCAGAGCAGCTGCAGCTTCATCTTACATTATATCCAACACAGATCAGGTAATGCTGAATTAACTTGAAGCTGTAATGCAGAACAAGTACATTCATAGTGATAGAACTCTTGATGAGACTAGACTGATTGCAAAGACTTCAGCAGGTCAGCTGTAATGAAGCAGTTCAGCCATTATATTCCCTACTTTTGACCTATACTCCCAGTATATTTTAGAGTATATTACAGTCTGGCATTTTAATTGAGAAAATTAATCTGTTCTTACCAGCAGTAGAAAGGTTGAATGGTTTGCAACAGTTCAGTTTGCCCTGCAATAATATTCTAATCCATTTTTTCTTATCTCAACCCTGCACAAGGCTTGCACCCCTAATAGTAGAGAGTTTACTAACATGTCAATGGTCCTTCCTTCCCTTCCCCCAGCAGCCAGGGAAAATTATCCTACGATGATGAATTTCCCTGCTACATTTATATATGGTTACCTTTGGTTTTACTCTCCAAATACACCTCATTTTCATATGTAAATATTTGAAGGAACTACAATTTTATTTGCTAGATCTAAGATCAATGCTCTTGTTTAAGATTTTTAAAACTTGAAGTGATGCATTGATAATAAAAGAAATGAGACTCGCGCAAATAGGCTTAAGATCTAAAAGTATTGAGGGTTAGTGCCTCTGCCTAGTGTAAGTCAGCACACTTCCCTTGATAAAGCTCTTTTAGTTAACAACAGCCAGGATCCAGTCCCACCTGGATTGCCTCTAAAGTTGATAAAAGCGGTGCTGAACTCTGAGGCATGAGCCAGTGCCAAAGAGATTTCAAAGAAACTGCTTCTGTTTCCCAAAAGTTAAACTCTGATTCAAGCTACCCACTACCTCTTAAGAACCTTTTATTCTTTAATTTATTATTTAACTACCGTTTATTCAAGCATACAAAGTCCTTGATGAACTTGCTTGAAAAAATTGTTCATGGAATAGTCCAATAAATACACTTCTGTTTTGCAACGGTATCAAGGATCAGTAATTACATACTCTTACTCTGAAACATATGTGATACTTGATGTAAGAGTGAACACAGCTCTGAGCAGTCATTTAAGAAAGAAAGAGAACCTGTCAAACTAAATATCACAATCCTGTGTAGTCTGATCATAAAATGAAATACTACTGAAAACTGACTGAAGGTTTTGCTATACTATAGGATAAGATCTTGGCAAATAAAGCTGCTGCAAATGTTTGAAAGGATCCTATGCATGTGCTGAATCATGCAACAGTTTAAGGCACTTCCTTCCATTAACAAGCTGGGGCCTCTTTCTGTAACTAACACGCTTGAATTTTATTTTAGGCTGTGTAGGAAACATTCTTTTGCATCACAAAATACTTCAATACTGTACTTCACAAGAGGTTAGAATAAAGTTTACTTACTTGCTTGCTCAATAATGACTGAGAACATTAATTTTCTGGTGGGAAAAAGGTGCGATATTGCCCAGTATTTAATCTGCTAGCTGCATTTCAGCAGTCTCACAGCTTAACAAAAAACAGAAACTAAAAGGCTTGAGTCCTACTCCTGCAGGCAGCCTGTGCACAGTCCCACGCAGGAAGTGACAGTGTGTGCTAAGCTCCCAGCCCTCAGGATAGAGGCCAGGTGTAGCAGTGTGTCCAGCAGCTCCCTGCTGGCATTCCTACCAGGCATAAACGGAGCTTCAAGAAAAAGAGTTGCTTTTTGCTCAGATCTAGCAACAACAAACATCCAACCTTATCTACGCAAGGCAGTGTACACAAAAGCACGGTACAAGGCTACAGGAAAGTCATCTCTATTTCTTGCAGACAACTGAATGGGATTCCAGACAGTGAATGATATAGCCCTTCCTCCTTTCAATGTCTTCAGCTTAGTGAACAACAGTCTAGCTCAATTATTTGTAGATGATATATAAAGGCTATTGCTGAAGGACTACAGATCAGTTATCAGAAACATCATCTGAATATATACAATGCTTTCTGGACTATTCTAAGATTTATCCTTGTGGCAAGCTTATTTGCCAGATGAAATATTTCAAATAATTACACAACTACAGAAACATACATGGAAAGGTTCATTATAGATTATTTCATTTAAATTCACTCTTCATTGCTTCTCAGAATCTCCTAGGCCACTCAATACAACTATATAGCTCAGAAGAAAAGCAAGCCACCTTTTTTAAACTTTAATAGAAATAATTTAGCAGGTTTTATAGATAGAACATATCCAGAATTTATACACTCCTGACTACAATTTAGGGATTTTTTTCTTTGCCTTCTGTTTCCTTGATAGCCTCATGCCTACAGGGATTTTGTTTCTTAATTTGGGAGGGGCTGTGAATGCATGCATGCTGAAAAATACTACGCTATTTACATAATTTTGGCCATTGACTTCAATGAGAATGAGGCTAGAGCCAATAAGGCATGTCATCATAAAAGCAGCTTGCAAACTGTAACTGCTCATTCTTCCCACTCTTCTAGGAAGGTGAGATTAGTGATGCCATTATCCTCGCCTTACGCTGCAGAAAGAATTGTAACAGCAGCTGAGAGCCTGCCAAGGGCCTCAGAGGGAAGCAGCATTTGGACAGGGAAATAGACTCAAAGAAGCTCCTGGCTCAAAGGGCAAAAAGCACTTTTCATTACTCTGAAGAGAAAAGCAAGATTTAACTAATAATAAGCCTGTCAGGTGTTACGGTGGAAAATTAAGATAGGACAAAGACACAATAATAATATCTTCAATCATCTTAGTGGTATCTAGCTTTTTTAACATTCCAAAAAGCATCCGAACTTCTGTAGATAAAGATAATAATGTAATGAGAACAATGTACACTTCCACCACACATTCACATTTAATCTGCTGAGAACATGAAGGAGATGTCTTCACTTTGTGTGTAGGTGTAAGTTTTGAACATTTTAGAAACTTAAGCAACTTGAGTTACATGAGTCTGTACATAGAGTACAGGAATTAGTACATCAAGCACATGAATTACGTTGCCCATTCATATTTACATACATGCTTGGCTATGAATGTCCATAGAAAATGGACATTCATAGCCAACATAGCCACATTAGTGCCACACAAATTGCTTTGAGCACGTGGTTCAAAAATTTCACTGCTTTAACTAGGCTAATGTTTCACTCTTCTGTAGTCTGTAAGGATCTGAACAAACCTTTTCTCCCTTGTGCATTCAGATTTAAACATGAAATTAGTTATATTTAATCAAGGCTGCATTACTATTTGCCCCCTGAAAAGATGACAGCAGCATGGAAGGTTTATTCCTAATTTTTTTTCCAGTGAGTCAGCCTAAAATTAGTACAGTCCCATCCCAGAAATGCACAGAAATTAATACAAAGACTCCGTTTTTAGGCCTGATAGGAAGGCAAGTAAAACCAAACCTTGAAAATTGCATACACATACCTCAGTGTAAAAAACCTGAAAAGAAACTAGTAGAATTTTTTTCTACTGCACGTAGACAAAAAATGAGTTTCAGTGAGCTGCTAAATTTTAGAATAATTTCTAGGAAAGATACTACAGGTGAAGTTCAAAGAGTTCTGAAACCACTAAAAATTAGCATTTCCTCTTTACAGTCCACTTCCCTCTAAACACATTTCTTTTGTCCACTGATAAGTCAAAGCATGTAAATTCCTTTTTCAAAGTATGACCTTTGCATAGTTAAGCGGAACTGCCCCAGCAGCTCAAACAGAAGTAGTTGCAACATTCAGAATTTGCCATCTGACCAGGATTTAAAGATTGATGTTAGGTGGCAAGAGATGGGTCAGAGCTACCTACTCCAAACCAAATTAATCACCCCTCTGCAAAGGAGCTACCTACTTCCATATCATATTCAACTTGAGAATCTATAAAAACACTGGGAAGGCAGTAAGGGGAGGGACATCGAAGTCTTTGCAAGGAAGGAGGAGTTTGGCCATAGCTGCACCACTGGGGGAAGAGGGGATTCTGCAGTAAGGCAACCATGCACACATGTATAAACTACACTGCTGCTGAGCTGTAGCATTCATGAAAAAAAGGATGAACCACAAGTTAGGCATGCAGTCTGTCCCATATGGACCTCTGGATATTTAATGAAACAACAACACAGGAAACAAAACTAACCAATGAAGAGATAATGGCACATCAATTAATAGGAAGCAAAAACAAAGGGTGAAGGGATGTGCAAAAGAGCCAAGAGTGCCTGAAATTCCGAAGGCATTTCAGAACAGAGGAAGCATGCCTTGCCCTTGAGCAAGCTATAAACAAGCACATGTTAGTAGCATCACTGAAAGACAAGACAGAAAGCACAGTCAGGGAAGCATATTTTTGTATGATGTAGATCTCTTGTTCATACTACAAAGGAGGCTGAAACACCTGACCTAAAATGAGGAAGAAGAGGCAAAGACAGGGTTCTATATGTTCAATTCCAGGTCAATACTACTGAAAATGATTCTTCTACAAACCTGAACCCAAAGTAGCAAACAATTTACAATTAAGCAGATTTGCTGATATCTAAGCCTATTGCCTGGTTATGTAGAGCTAGGATGTATGCAACACAAAGACCAGTCTGGTGGTTTATAGCCAGATTTATTTCATGTTACAGCTTCAGCCACTGTGCATGCTAAATCTGTAAAAATCAGATTATAATCAAAATAAAAATAACAATCTTAAGAAAAATGTCTATCCTGAATTATGATAGCATAAGGTCTATAATGGATCAGATAAAATGAGAATCTTTTCATTGCTCAAGTACTAGGTTCAATCTCAGGGACTGTACTACAGACTGGCAATGAAAAAGCAGCTTTTCATCAGCAGGCTGCCTGCTAACTCCTGTCCCATCTACAGAGATCCTCCTTGGCCTTCTGCAGCCAGCAGGCCAGCTGTGCTGCTCCACTTCTTACTGGATGCATTTCAGTATCAGAAAAATGAAACACTGCCTGGAATAGAAACTGCCTGGGCCAGCATTGTCCTCTCACAGGCTGCTGGCCAGCCTGAACACCCAGGTCTAACACAGGACACTTATCACCTCACTTGCTGATAAAAACAGGCAAGCAACTTCAGTTGCACAACTCTATTCCACAACATTCCATTCAGCTACAGAGCACTGTGAGGAACTTCTGAGAAATGAGTGCCTGTCTAAGCCATGCTGCTTTGCCATATTCCTTCCTCTTTTTGGTAATCATACCAATACTGTCTGGCACTTGTATTGCTCTGCCTTGTGCAGAGTCATCTTGCAATTACACTCAATGCTATTTGCTGGGAGGCTGAAAGCTCCAGCTGCAGAGAGGCTGCACAGACCAGCTGCTTGCCAGGAGCAGAAACCTTGGAAAGTTACACAGGGAGTGTAATTAATGATGCCTGTTCCCTTGACCAGGAGAACACTTGGACCCAAGATATGAAGCAGCAATTACTGAAGTGCACTTGCAGAACTGCAGAAGGGAACTCTAATGTAATAATGAGCAACAATATTCTACGAACTGGGTACACGTGATGCATCATTCAAATGATTACTCACACTCATCACAGGCAAAGAGGCAGGGATACCACACACTCAAGGAAACAGTCCCAACCTGGCAGAAAAAACCCTCCAAAATATTTCTAATGAGAAAGGAGACTTATATCTGGAGATGACTGGGCTTCCCAGGACACTCTACCTTCACAGAAATAATGGCTCTATCTGTATCTCCGTATCCTAGAGATGCTAGAACTAGGCAGGTCTTGGCAGGAGCTACTTTTATACTTTCAGGATGCTTTAAAAATTACCATTATTATCATATCTGTGAGCATTTCTTGGTGCCAATGAGGTCAGAAAATGCCAGACAATGGAAGCCACACTTACTCTTTGTTTTACAGTCACAACATTTTTTTAAGACAGAGTAGACACCAAGAAAAAGAAAACTCCCACTCCTCTACTAGCCAGTGGTATAACTGTCTTTCATGTACCTCAAAATCTGGAAGGTACATGAGAAATACATCAGCAACTCAGGAATTTGAGTGCTCCAGGCAAGATGTGCCACTTATCACCAAATTCAGGGTTACTGTGCTGGACTGAATTATATAATTATAAGGAGAGAACACTTTCTGAAGGAGAATTCTCGAACTTGGAACCCTGAGTGCTCAGGGTGCTCACCGCAAACTTCCATGTTCCACTACAAGAGCTATTCCACTAGAGATTCTTTTCCTTTTCTTCTGTCAACCAGCATTCAAGGAACAAGGTGAAAAAGGGAAAGGTGTGGTTTCTGAGGAAGATGCTTAAGTTTCTCCAACTTGCTCTTGCAGTTTTGGGTATGGCGACAGACTCCAAATGTTGGAGAAAAAAAATAAAAATCAGTGGTGGAAGCAATCAAACCTGCTCAAGACAGTTATTGCATGTGATGCTTTTCCTAAGCTGAAGTACAGACTACACCAATCTAAAGATATGAGGTATAAAAAATATACAAAAAAGTGCACTAAAATCTCAAAACTAGTAGGTGGAAACACCTTCCACAAAGCAGTTAAACTGAGGCTGTGGGATTACTCATACCATGTTTGCAATGGCTTGGCAAGTTCCTGTGCACTTGGTGGTTTGAGAAGGGTCCTTGCCAGTCCTGGACACAGCCCCACAGCAGGATGTCTCCACATCTGGCAGTATTTACTATTGCTCTCCTGCCTCTGGCAGGGAAGGGAGGAAGGAATGGGGACTGGCACATGGCCAGGGCTCTTTGGCTGGCCTGAGATCCAAAGGGGGAATGGCTTTCCATCTTCTCAGCCACCAGCTCCAGCTGAGAGCTGCACTGAAACAGCTTCCTTTGCTGGCTTATCCCAACTCTGTAATACTGTAGTTGACATTAGAGATTCATTTAGGCACGATTGCTATCAGTGCTATATTGCTTCCATAAACACATCAAAAACCACACTAAACCAGTGCAGTTCTTAAAACCAAAGTTATTCAGAAAGGGAAAAACTCCAAACAAAAACAGCTAAGCCCAGAAGAACTTTCATTTATTAAGAGTTTGATAAACAAACCATGACAAAGGAGTGTATAGCTCTATCAGACTATAGCTTTTCTTGGTCTCCCAGGGTGAAAATATCTTGACTTGTCAGTTTTCCCATCTATTTATGCAGAAGTGAAAAAAAATAATACGGTAATTAAAAAAAAAAAAAAAAGCACAAAAGCAAAAACACCTATTTGGGCAGGGGAATAAGGGTAACTTCTAGTTTGCTGAAGGTAATAGGCTCTCAACTCTAGAGAAAGAGTATTGAGTGGCATGATATCCTGGAACAGAGAAGTTATAGAAAGTGGTGATTTACAGTACTTGACAAAGGGGGAGAGAGGGTGGAAGCAAGACCTAATTGGCATAGTTTGTCATTTGACCTTTCCACTTACCCACACTTGGGCTGATGTCTCTCTGAGAAGAGACAAAAGTTAGGTTATTTCTGATCTGCAGCGCTGCAGAGTTTTTCAGCAAATCGCCAAACTAATCATAAAACAAATCTCAATGGTCACAAATTCTTCTGGAATGCACCTGTAAAATATTAAACAATGGTCCTTACAAAGGCCCACTCATTAATGTACTCAGACACTACCCATAAAGTCTCAAGTTGGTAAGATTAAGCCAGATTTTTTCCCAAGTTTACATTCATAAACTCTGAGTGTATTTTACAGGTTTTACATCTGATGAGATCACTTCTTGTTTTCCCCTTTTTCAAAGCACACAAAACTCAGGACAAATTCCAACCTCATTTAAAGCCAAACTGGTTGGTTTCAGATGGGAGTAAAGCCTAGGTCAGAACTGGCTCTACTCCTGTATTTCCTGAATGAAAGAGACATGATCTCATCAGGGTATTAAAGATCCTTTATAAGATGAGTCTGCACCTGTCAAACACAAAGCTAGTGTGTACAACATGAACCACATACTACATGAGTCCTCACAGAAATGGCAATATTCTGCTCAACATTCAAATATAAGGAAACCCAAGTGCTACAAACAGCATACTGAAGTTTTAGGGCCGGGGTAATTTGACAAAATTACCTGATGTTGAAAAAATTCTTTTTGCTCCCAAGAAGTACTGGGCAGATTCAGTTTGGCCAGAAAACATTTACCATGATGATTCAGGCATGCAAAAGAGGTGGAAAGGCAGTTTTTACAAGGGCATGGATCTATAGGACATGGGGTAATGACTTAAAACTGAAAGTTAAGTCTAGGTCAGATACAAGACTAAACTCTTCACTATGAGGGTGGTGAAGCACTGGAACAGGTGCCAGCAGAGAAGTGGTGGCTGCCTCATTCCGGGAAGTGTTCAAAGTCAGATTGAATGGGATCTGGTCTAGTGGAAAGTATCTCTTCCTGACAGGGATTGGGAATGGAACTGGATTGTCTTAAAGTTCTATGATTCAAACTGGAAAGTTACTTGAATTGCCAAAATTTAATGCACTTCACACATCCATTTCAAAGTTTTATAGAAAACAATGTTTATAAGGTCTTATTTCAACATGTTCGCAAGGAAGTTTTTCTGCCAGAAACAATCAGATTTAATTCTCCCTTATATAAAGAAAGTTAATATTCAAAGGCAAACAAGTCAGTTATTGTAAAGGAGAGACAATCATACTGAACAATAACAACAAATAACAAATGATCACTTCAATGAAGGGTTGCAAGTTTGCAATGGATTATTTTTTTAAATAAAAATTAAAGAAAAATACAAAATCCTATAACAATTGAATCAAAATCAGTATTCAAATTAAAAAAAAACAAAACTGTTTTTGCTTAGCCAAGCCCCTTCTTCAACAAGATTAAACTAAAGTAAGTGCAGCTACTTTTTGTTTCAGATAATGCTGAATCAGATCTGCTGTCCACTCTAAGATAAATTGCATTTATTCCATCTAAAAGGAAGGTAGGTTTTGACTACATTCTTTCTTCACATTAAGTGTGATGCACTGCTAGTCTCATACAACACTTGGTCTCAGAGCAGCACAGATTGATATGGTCATCCCCCTCTGAAGAAATAAGTGTCCATATGTGGAGCTGCAGACAGGACAGAGGCAGAGAGGACAGAGCTGCAGAGAGGACAGAGCTGGCCAGAACACACAGGTTTTTCAGGCACATGCAGAGGAAATGAAGCTCTTGGCTCTGCACAGATTTTCACTCTTAACCAGACTACAGATGCACATTAATGCCTTTGCTGCTGTACCAGTAAGTGTCAGTATGGAGAGTCATCATCCCTAATTCCAGAGCTCAGCACAGTTATTTGTCAGATACTCTGGGTTAGCACCATTCTGTTTATTCAATCACACTATAATAACTGAGATCTTCAGTACAGTTGACTGGGCATTTATTTTGGACTTAGCATCTCTCATGGATCCAAATGAATAGAGACTAAGTACTGAACCACTGAAGGTACACTAATTCTTTGGAGTATTTCTGGTGATGGACAAAATTACTTATGGCTGCAATTTTAAGAAACAGGGTAGGTGATTTCCTAGTGGATCAATTTTGGGATGACAGCTTCCCATGATCACCTTTTCAGCTTCCACTGGGAAACTCCTATTTCTTCCCAGTCAGAAAAATGAGGTGCCTAGGACCTTGCATGCAACCTTGGGGCTAATACTGGCAGGGGTGAGTACTGCTCTTGGTGTCATATTTGATCAGCAAGAACTCCCATAGTAGTTTGATCCCGCTTCTTTAACATGATATCCTACTCAGTGACAAGCAGCTAAGCCTTACTGATAATATTTCTAGACAGAGATTAGAAACAGCCTTTGTATTTTGTGGTTTCAAAAAAAAAGCTTTCCCAGCTTTGGTCTTCTACATCCCAATTTATTTGGCTCCCCATGGCCCTTCCCCATGTTCACCAACAGGAAGCCTTGTAAATTATACAGATGTTAAATTGTCCCTCCTGCTTCCCTCTGCACTGACCTGGCTGCAGTACCACCTACAAGGCAGCCAGGTTACAGACCTGTCATTCTACCACACAGCACCAGGAACCACTGGGGTGATGGAAACCAAAAATCCAGCTCACATGTAAAGGCATTTAAGACATGGGAGAACAAGTATAGAGCTTTCACTTTTTATTATGCCTGACTTTTCCACCCCAATTCCTCAGACAAATTCCAACAGCACTGCCCTATGTCAATAGCTACTTTTACCTTGCACTTGACTGTGTCACCTTCACTGCAGGCTCACAAATTGATCTATGATTCCCTTTTTCTCCTGATAGTTAGACAGTAGCAGATTCTGAACACATCTCAGTTAAGCAGGAAATTCTATAGTTTGACATAAAGGCAGGGGTATCCCCCACAGAACACCTTCCCTTCTTTTATCTCCAGAGGGTCTCTGTTTTTCCCTACTATTTTGCCAGGTCTGAATCATCAAGTGTCTCAGTGTGGTGCCCTGTTATAGCTTTATCAGTTAAAGGTATAAATGCATTTTATACACAGTAATCCTCACAAATTCTCTATAACACAGGAGTATTATTCATGTTCCTTTTATTTCTACTCAAAAATATTTTATTCCTACTCTAATATAATGCTACACAAAGCTGATAAGAACAAAGCCCAATTACTATAACAGGACAACATGCTCAGAACTCGAGCAAGGCTGATAAGCAGCCAGATAACACACTTATGAGTAAAATTCCTGTCTTCTATTAAGTGGCTAATGAAAGTATCCAGGACACCTGTAGCACTTTACAAAGGAAAATATAAAAAGGTCCAAATACAGCATTTAAAAAAAAATACACAAACTCGTGGTGTATTAATTTGCCCACTTTGGATGTGGATTAAAAAATAGCAAAAAATAATCCTTTGATGATACAATCCTTATCTGGTTATATAAAACTACATAATGGAAATTGGTCAACAGAAGTATGAGAGATACAACAGGTGAAGACTGCTGAACACTCAGATATCACTGCATGCATGAATTATTTGTTCACCAAAACACATTATTGTACTTGGCCTCCATCTGTCCTGACTAAACAAGTACACTTGCAAAGTGGAGCAAGGCTGAGCCTTAGGAGAGAAGGTGTGGAAAGACTCTGGAGCAGTTGTTGTGGTCAGAGGCAAGCATCTCCTCCCAGAACTGCATTTAAGTGATTCTGTTACTGCAAATAATGCAGTGGGAGACAAAGATGCTGGAAAAAATAAACAATACCAGCACTACAGCTGTTCTGTTTTCTCCACAGAAGTGATTTGGACATGAAGATAGTGGTGAGAGGAGTAAGGCAAATGTGGACCAAAGCTGAGATTTGTATATGACACCAAAGTAATGACCACAAATAGCATCTGCAGCACAGCTTATGTAAGCAATACTATCCACCTTAACAAATATCCTAAGGGTTATAAAGTCTGCAACTATCATAACTTCTACTCTGAAGATTTGTTTCTCTACCTAACAGTGATAATTGTGCATATTTCTTCCTGTTTGTTAGGTAAATGACTAGCAGTGACAGACCAAAAGCCAATCATGACAAACCTTAAAAAAGGCTTGTGACAAATGGCAGCAGTTAAGGCCATTGGAAAATAATTCTACAGGTAGTGATGCTCTCTAGCTCCCCATCCAGTTTGCCCTCACAAGGTGTGGTGAAAAACATCCATCCCAGTAACAGCCATGAGAAAGACAAGCAGTGTTTTCCATCTAAAACTAGGCAGAGCAGCCAGCAGGCAGAAGCATTACAGAACACAAGTATGCTTGGTTTTTCCTGCTTTTTTCCTCTGCGACCTTGGCCATGTCTTTGTCTGACTCTGCTTCTCCTCTGCAAAAGTGGAGGTAACTACACAAGAGCTCATCAGAATTAACTAACTCTTGAGTATCAAGTACTAGATGGAGCCAGCAAGAAGTACAAGAGAAGGCTGGCAGGCTGCCTTTTCCACAGGATGGGGTAATGTCTTTGACTACATGTAAAGAAATTTTTAACAAGCACAGTGAGACACTGGAACAGACTAGCCAGAGAGGTGATAGAAGCCCCATCCCAGGAAACATCCAAGGTCATACTGGACAAGGCTCCTAGAAACCTGCTCTAGTTGAAGATATCCCTGCTCATTGAAATGGAGTTGAACTAGATGACCTTTAAAGGTCTTTTCCAACACAAATCTTGGTATGGTACTTTAAGCTGTAATTTCACTGCCCTTGGTGTTTTCTCCTCTTGTCCACTCTAAGATAAAAATCTGCTACTGATTTAATCACCAGAAAAGGAGAATCAGTTTAACAGGCAGTAGTTTAATACCTTGAGAGAGCTTAAATAAAAACCTCCCAATAATGAAGCACTGACTTGGGTCTAGTAACCTCATACTCTGATCTCAACAGGGTAAATGAAGAGCGAGGCTGCTACATGCTGGCCTTAACATCAATTTGTCCTCCCTCTCAAAGGTCTGCATTTAGGCCTCAAACACTCAGAAAGATGACATTTGTGCTACAGAACATAATCAGTATTGCTGTTTTAGGCATACCAAGTTGAGGTTTCTATGCCTGTCAGTGTTCGATACAGAGATGGTTTATTAAGGACAAGAGCTGCAGCCAGAAGAGAGGGCAATCACACCAGGGGCTTGCCTGCTCTGCAGCACATCCCTCTGTCCCCCCTTCCAGGCTCTGCCATGACTGCCCAGAGAACAGCACAAGACAAAGTCCCCACAGAAATGGGGCCTCTTCTGCACCCTCTTCCACAAGGCCAATGGGAACTGCTCAGACAAAGCTGCTTTTGGAGCCACAGCCAAAATCCTCACCTGAGTCAAATGGGAATGTGCCAATGACTCCCAAAAGGCCAAACTTCAGCCTTTGCTGAGACTATGAAGTATCCACAGCCTTGAGTCACTTCCAACACCACACTGATATTTGGAGGCTGCAGAAGCATGCCCATGTTCATTGTCCTGTATCACTTAAACTGTATCAATCTCCATTTTTAGTTCAAAACAATTTCCAGAAGCAGGATGATATTTTAAAATTTTATTTCATATTGAATTATACTTTAAAATAAATCCTTATAGTTAATTTTATAGTTACTATTCATATTATTTTATGACACAGGTCAAAGATAACACTAAATACAACCCATGGTACTGGGCCACGTCACAAGTTTTATAAACGTGTCAGATTAAGTCACACATAAATATTCTCATTTTTAAGGGTGACTACTGGTACTTAGAACTCTTGAAACTCCTTACTTTACTTTCTAGGTCAAAAGATTTCCTTTTACCCTCTGGAATAAGTCTTATTGTTATTTTCCAGATCAAATTATTTCTAAACTGAAGAACAGCTGCTTTCAATAACTTTGAGCTTCTAGTATGAAACTAAACCAGCTTCTTTCAACTATGGGATCTTTCAGGGACTGCAATTACTCAGAAACAATGCAAACTCTGTTTGTATGTTTTAGTCATATATAAAAGCACATTTCAAACTCAAGTGCTCTTTTAGTCAATTTAAAGTTTCAAGTGCCTTCTAATATACTTAATTTCAAGAAAAATTGTAATGTAACTTTTTTCTGTCTATGGAAAGAAAACATAATAACACATTCTGACTTCTAACACAAAATGTTTCCATGTAAATCAGCTCTATGTCTGAGATAAGAAATGGAAGAAGTTGAAAAAATCCAGTTTATTAGAAAAGGATACTTCAAATTTTGATTTAATAACTTGGAACTGGTAAAAGTTATCATTTTTCCTCCACAGCAGAAAAGTTGCTAAAAGTTTCAAGTTTCTATGTGACTCTGCTTTTCCAATACTTCCAGGTTTTGATTTATTATTATCCAGGAACAAGCTTCTAAAATCAGGTTTTTGCCAATAATGCTGTAGCCACAAGGAGGAACATTTTACAGAAGGGAGTCAGAGCAGTGCAGTGCCAGGGAAAGATGAGAAGTATCTGCTCAGACCTGAGCCATGCTCTGGCCATTAACAAATTTTCCATGAGCATAGGGATTTCCAGAGTAAATAAGTTACTTACTGGACCTGCAAGTTCTCCCACTGCAGGTGGTCATTTTCTTTTTTATAAGGTATGTCATCACTTTGAATACCAAATGACATTCTGTAACCAGCTTCCCATCCAAAACATTGGCATATGATTTTACTCACACTGCTTTCCCATCATGCAGCCTCAACAACACTGCCCTGGAGTTCCCAGGAAATCAGCTCCCTTGAGAAAAGGACTTGGACAGAATAGTGAAATCCCAGCTCCTTTGCTCACCACAGGCTGTAGCACCCCTCATTTCTTTTGACTTGCTCCAGCAATACCAAAAGGAGGAAAAATAATTCCTAACTTGCAAACCTAGTAAGTTAGGAATCAAAGCACTACACATCCATTTTGACTAAGTGGAAGAGCACAGGCCTTCTCCTTGCCTCCTAAGTGCAGAACACTCTTGGTACAGAGTGAAAAAATCACTGCCAGAGAATCAGAAACCATTTTGTAGGCAAAATAATGCATATAGACAGAAGTGTGCTGAAATTGAATTCTACACATCAGACCATGGTTTTATCTGGGGCTTCTCTCGTTATTTGGAACAACCCAGGAAAAGAAAGATCAGGGCAGAGGAGAGAAGGCTGGGCAGCATGCACAACAGGAAGAAACAGCAGAACATTTAGAGGAGGAGTAGTTTCAGCCAAAGCTGAAGAAGAACCAACCCCTGTCTCCAGGCTCAGACCCAAGCATTCCCAATCACAACCATCAGTGGCCACAGAGAACAGCCTTGCTGTGGGGACACCCTGCATCTCCCACTGCCCACCCCAGGGGACAGCAGCCACACTGCTCCCAAACATACTCTATAACCACTCACACAGGAACCTCCACACAGCTTAGTCTGCACTAAATCCTCATCAGCATTTACTCTGAGGAATTAAAGGATTACTTCACTAGAACTGCCTGAAATAAATACCCTGAAGACAACTTCTTTAATAGTTTACTAAATGAACAAGTCCAGTTTAGTTGATGCATCCCTAAGAGCTGAACAAGATTAAGCAATGGCCTCCTGATGCCCTCTCCTAATCCCCATCAACCTCACCCCAGCAGAGGCCAGAGCAGGCATCAGGCTCCTCCTGCACCACATCTCAGGCTCCACCAGAGCCCTCACCTGCCTTCCCTCTGGGGCAGCACCCAACCTGCCTCTCCTGCTTTTGAGCACCAAGAACTCCCTTCTGCTTTAGCCAGCACCAGCCCTAAGAGCCAGGCTGCACATCTCTCTGTCAGCACACTACAGGGCTGATCCCATAACCCTTTACTGCTGCAAACAGCTCTGCCAAGCTTTCATTTACACCAGGAGCCAGACAGCTCAGGAGAACCAAGAAGAGTGCAAGGAGGCACAGAAAAGGTTGGGCTCTTGCAGTCCAATTGCTGTAAGCATGCAACAAATGTACATTAATCTAAGATTCAAGCTCATTTGGATTTTTTTTTACATCCAAACCATTATATGAAGTCTGAAAAACTTCTAAGCGTTCTTTTCTTTAAATCAAGCGTAGCTTATGCCCAAATGCTTCCAGAACATAAACTGAAAGCCCAACCAAGCCAAACTCTAGACTGCAGATATTCAGCACCATTACTGAGATTATAGAGATTCCTAAATGCCATAGTTTGTGTGGCATTCAAGCAACACCAAAAAAAAAAAAAAACCCCACAATAGAGAGATGTTACAATTTACAATTTTTTTTAAGTAAAAGAAAATCTAGCCATCCTCTCACCTTCTTTGTTATCTGAAATGCACTTGTCCAGAAAGGGAAATCAACACATCCAGTGGAGTCATCTCAGCTGGGAATTGATTATTAAAATTCAGTTATTAGTGATCGCCTATCCTTTTAACCAATGTTGTCTCAATTTCATGGCATAAGCTTCAGACCAGACCACAGTAACTCAGATGACCACTCAATACCAGTCAAATGCCTTGAGGCATCCCTAGATACTTATAGAAGTTGCAGGAGGCAGAAAAGGAATGTCCTATCCAAGGGGATTTCTGCATGTGAACCATGGAGACCCCTGCACCACTGGCCTCATCTCTCCCATCTACTTCTCTTGTGTGGAAGGCCAGAAGCTCCATGCTCATGCTTATTCCAGACCAGGTGCACCTAAAGTTAAGATCTCTAAGTCCAAATTAACACTATTCAATCTGTCATTCATTAATGGAAATACACTAACTTCCCAGATGCTGTAATTCAACATAGGAAGGGTTCTGACTTATGGCTTGAGCTAATGCCAGAAGCTAAGGAAATACCCAGGCTCTCCAGGGATTCCATTTTGTCTCCTCCAGACAATGATCCAGACCTGGACTAAGCCCTGTGCCAGCTGTTACTAACAATAGCCATCAACCCAGCCACAGCCATGTCAACCATCTCCACAAATGCCCAGTGATAAAACAAGCAGAAATCCACACACTCTGCCCCACTATAAGAGAAGTCAATTTCTGGAGCCTTAAAAAAAAAAAAACAAAACCACTGGAACTCTAATGAATTTAGTGGTACTCTCCCATACTTGCACCATAATTACAGTGTCTATATATGCACTGTATAATAATATAAATTACCATAAAAATTTTGGCTACTCTGCTTCTTCCTACAATCATCAGGATTATGGATTATTCCTGTGTTATGAAAAATAACTTTTGGAACACATGGTAGTAAAAATAAAATATTAACAGCACAACTGCAGGCACTTTTTCTGCAGCTACAGTCTTTTTTTTGTATTTTTTCTTGGGTTGTCCCTTCAATAAATCTTTGAGCCAGTACAATATATCAGCATGGTCTTCATATAAATTTAAATTAAGAGAAAAAGTAATTCTCAATAATTTCTAATAGCAGCAGAAACATTTCATTTCCCTTATGAGGCTTCCACACAGACCGCATAGAAGCAAAACTGTGAGGAGCCAATTTCATCTATTTTGTTTGCAATTTTGAAACAAGAGGAGTTTTGGCATCTGCTGCTAACAGCTCAAGTTCACAACCATTTGCAGTTCCCCTTGAGAAGTGTCAGGCAGTAGCTACAAAAATGTTCTGTGGGATCTTGGAGATTTCAGTACAGGTTATGTACGGGTACTTTCATCACTTTTCATGAAGTGTTCTAAGTGTTAATAATGAAATCGGCCAGACCCTATTAAACACTGCCTGAAGTGACAGCTCTGCTATATTATTACAGTGTTTGCACAGCAATCATTCTGCAGGTTAAGTTATTTTAGGATGAGTGGTGTTCAAATTAAATATAGTCCCCTGTGTTCTTGTTTCATTTAAAGTCTACCACAGACTGCCTGTCTCAATATTGTGCAGTGTCAGTAAGTTTTGCTGAGTCTCATTTGTTTGTTTTGCTTTTACCCCTTAGTATTCTTTTTGTCAGGCAAGATGAGGAATTTGAAAGAGTCCTGCTGTAATATTTCACAGGTTTTCATAGCAGAAACCACCACAGAGCATGAATGATGGTGGAAACCAGGCTTAAATAATTTAACCCAAACAGCACACACAAACAGTGCACACTATCTTAGCCAATCTAAGTATCCAACTTCTTCTACAAAAGTCAGTGCCACATTGGGCCAAAGTGAACAAGGACAGCAAATCCCAGGTCTGTTCTATCCAGGTCTTTCTCTATAAGCGTAGATAACAGAGATACCGTATTTAAGTTCTTTAAGAACAGCTTCCATCTCTGCTATGTTATTAACATGGCTGTACACAAGTACTTACCTACTTAAGAGCATTTTTCAGAGGCATATTATCTCCTTCAGACAATTTATGGCATTAATGAGATTTAACTAATAGTTTTCTTGAAAAGTGAGCACACTGCAGTAGTTTTAATCCACCTATTTCTCAACAGGGAAATATTTAAAGTTGCAGTTTATACTCCACTTTCCCCAGTGGGTTGAAAACCCATAACAAAGATTAGCATTGTATCCATTATTAATACTTACTCAAGCACATTTTAATAAACACCACATACATATGCATATAAGTACATACTCTACAACAGCCTTTGAATGCTCATGGCAAGGTATTCCCAGAGCATACACTGATCCTGCTATGGCACCAAGTACATTTACTGTTAGCTGAGAGACAGTCCAATTTGTAGGAGCAGAAAGAGTACAGAGACCAGCAGAAGAACAAAGATGGAAATAGAGCAATGGCTGGGATGGAGGTCTGAAGGATGGGCCCTTCCTAAAGGCACTGGTGAAGAACAAGCACAGCCCACAGTGGGTGAGCAGGTCACAGCCAGTCACAGGGTTTATTTCAGATTTAACATGAAATAACTATACTAAGGCTGGGGTGGATGAGGGCAGAATAACAATATTTTTTATTACCATAAGAGCTAACAAGACTAAACCCAATGGAAACAATAAGAAGGATAAAAATCTCTCCCTAACACCTGAAGATACTCCAGCAGTGCAGGGACCACTACATTCAACTCAGCAAAGTTCAAGCAAATCAAACGCCAGCACCAGTAGTTTTTCAGAAACAGGACAGACCACAACCAAAAATACTCTGACCTGCACTCAACACTATAATTCCATATCTATACAGCCATATTAAAAAAAAATTAAAACCAAGCACTTCAAAAGACATTTGCTTAGGAAAGAGTTGTGGTATCCTAAGGCACTTCAGCCCCTACTTTTTCTATCAAAGCTACTCATCCATCATCCAGAACCTGACAGCCTCAGAGACATAAAACCACAATAACTTACCTACCCATCCTGTGGAAAGGAGCCTGCACAAATCTGAGGAGAACTCCATGCTCCCAGCAGCTCCTGTACTGCAGCCAAACCCCCACTCGCCCCCAGGCACTGGGAAAAGCCCCAGGCTGTGCCCATCCCAACCAATCAGGCTCTGGCACAGCTCATCACAAACAGCTGGGCAGTGGGAGCAGCCCAACCAGCCCCAGCTGGCAACCAGGGCCAGAAGCAAAGGCAGGCACAGAGCCCACACCTGAAGCACCACAATGCAATGGGGACTAGCCTGAATGTCAGACAGCTGGGAGCAAGAGCACTGCAAGTGAGCACAGCTGAAATGGGTAAAGCAAAGTGCTGTGTCACAAGTTTTACTGAGGCAGTAGTTTCAAAGTACATTCTGATTTTTTTTCCTTTTATGTGAAAATTAAGTGTGTGGATCTCTAAAGCCACAGTATGGAAAGAGCATGTGGATGCTCCTGAAGGAGCAGAAGGCAGAAAGGAAAAGGCAGTCCAGGGAATGCCAGGTGAGGGACACCAATAACAATCAAGAAACTGAAAAATTTGTGGCATTTTAATACATGTTAAATCACCTATTCTATGAAAAAGGACACTCCTACAATTCAAGATGAATAGCGGATTTTATTCACCTCCTTTTTGAAACATTGAACCATGGAAAGCTGGGCTTCAAGTGGTTGGGCAGGAATGACATGAAATTACCAAAACAGCTACTTCACATTTACCTAATTTGTATTTTCACAATAGTAAGGCCTTTGGAAATCATCTTAAAAAATATTTGTCTTGTGGATGCTCAAAGTAACACCTTAGAATGATTCTGCAGCTCTGAGCAGACAAGATTGTCACTCCTAGAGCTAGATTCCTTTTAGCTGTTATGAGATGAGGTTTCAAATTCCCAGCTAACTGAAAATCTTGACACACACCACATGTTCCCAGAGTCTGCCATGCTAGAAACACTGCTGAACATAGTAGGCCCCCCTCAGCTGAGTATTATTTAAGTCATGTGTAGATATTTGTAGGGTCAGGGGCCTGAGCTATAAAGAGCTCATGGGATATACTGTAATAAAAACTGGAACTAGCAAATTCTTACTTGAGTAGCATTTATGAAGATTTATTGTAAATATATGTAAACATTAAGTAATAAATGTTGTAAAATATCAGAATGTTACAAGCTTTAGCTGCTCTGTGTGAAAACATTTTACCTAAGATAGCTTTTAAAATAGCCCATGAATATCCATGCTTTGCCATCTGCTTTCGAATTGAATGATCCCTCGAAAGCAGCACCATAAATATTTCCACAAATGAGTGATCTGTTCACACTATATCCCCTAATGCTATCTTATGGCAGAGCAAACAAATAACTCACATGTCACATCACTGCACACAGCAACAATAAGGTGTACTCTGACTGGGTTTTAGCACATTACTAAGAACTGCATCACTGGTTATCTCTGAGGATCTAACCTGGCTTTTTAGAGACATATTTCTTGACAGCCTGTCAAGAAAGGCTGGAGATGCACACTGAAGAAAGAATACCTTTATCATCTCATTTCTTTAGACATGATGAATTCTAATCTGGGCTGAGTCTCAAAAAGATCTGAACAAAAGGATGAATAGGAAGTAGAAAAAGAGGATTTACAAAGGTGTTTTTATAAAATGAAGTGTTAAAGGCAGAATATGCAAAAGAAAATTTTTATGCATCAGTTATAAAATCTTCTAGTCTAGTCAGTATTTTAAAATATAAGAAATTAATTTGCTGCATTTATACAATTGTTAGCTTTTTCAAAATGCTCTCAAGAGTTTCTTTGGAGACAATGACAATTGTAGCAGCCAGACAAACGCACACACAACGTTCACTGAAGTTCAGTGACTGAAGAAAATATTTCCTGGTTGATGTTCACAAAACTCCAGGTCTCTGCTTGATCTTTCCCGCAATGGGTTCAGGCTGAAAAGGAGGCTTTGGCATCCTTTAGGCATTTTTTGTTCTGTCTGGCATTGAGCAGATCAGTGGGTCCTGAGGAGAGAGGTGCTGAACAGTGTGGGGAGCATGTTCACCCTCCCTTCGAGCTTTTGCTCTCCAAAGCCCCACTGTCAGCCAGGTTTGATGAAATCAGCAGCTTTGCCCTGGAAATGGGCTGCTTTGGGTGCCTACACAGAGGCAAGGAGAGCATAAAACGGTCCTTGTACCTGGTGTGGCAAGACCAGGGAGGTTTTCCAAGGCTCTGTAGCACCAAGTGCTGTGGCACCTGCTGAGTCTGCCCAATGTCTGCAGCTCCCTAGTGGGAAGCTCTGTGGGAAACCCCTGTTATTCCTTTTATTTTAAAGTAAACACTGAAGAAAGTCATGTGGTGGGGAGTGATGTCAAATGCCAAAGGGAGATGAACAAAATCAGTCTGGTCTACCCTTGACGCCACATCACTTATTGGTTTTTTATTTCAAAAATGAATGAAGTAAAACACTGCTTTAATAAGGCTCCTTTGTCAGAAATAAAGCATAAAGCATTCAGAGGCACAAGTAGGGAAATTATGAAGGAAGAGGAGTTAAAGTCCACTTAATGCAGTTTTCCTTATAGAAGCCATTCTTGAGACAGATGGCCTGGTCTCCCTCCTCTCCTAAAAGGAAAGAAATAGTCCTGCAGGTGGACAGCAAACAAAACTTCATCTAGATTGATTGTTTCAGGAGACACACCCTATGCTGTCAGGGCTGGCTGACTGACCTCAAAGCCAGTCCTTCCTGTGAGGAAAGACCTTTCCCTTTATGCTGCTGCTGGGGAGTGTCCTCTGGGGCTAACTCTGCCTGGCAATTAGGAAGCTGACTTTAACATCACAGCATCCAATGTTATTTCTAACTTTGCCCCTGGGTCAACTGGTAGCATCAAGGACATTACCTATTGGCTAACAAATAACAAAATGAGGCGTGGTTGTAGAAATAATAATACTCATACAATGGCACAAAGACCTATAGGTTGTAAGAAAATTAAGAATACCAGATGTTACTGTTCTTTCCAGTTGCCATGCAACCACAGCCACCCTGCTATGCTTCACCCTCCTAATCTCCTTAACAGCTAACTCTAAAACAAGTACAATTAATTCCCCCATGAGCAAGACAGGACATGACCCTGTCCTGTGGTTACAGGAGTACTTTGATTGTTTGTATGTAAACACTGAACAGATACAGCACCAGAACACAGCGTGGCACAGAGCTGGCATTCTGTACAACAAACACAAGTCATTGTTGCAAACCATGAACTTTGCTGTAGCACAGGTTTTTACAACTACTCCCAACTCCTATTCCTTCTGCTGCTTAGGAGACACTCTGCCAGCTCTCTGGTGATCCAGGCAGCCTCTTACCCTAGAAACCCAGATAGAAATGAGTGTACTGCACTTCAGCTGAGCAGCATGTAGAGGCATTAGGACACATAGAGCCCTCTGAAAATAGCTTTATGAATAATGATCATATTTTCTCTTTTAAGAGCAATGTCTCAGGTAATCTGCTCTGTTGTGGTTTTAAAAAAATAGCTTCTGTACCAAATGTATAAAAACATGATTTTTATAGCTGTGCTAAATCAGATCACTTCCATTATCAAAAAAATGGATCGTGAACAGTTGCTTCTGCTTCTAACAAATATTTGTGCATGTTTATAGAATTAGAGAAAGTAACCCTTTGATTCTGATTTGACACAAAAATCCCTTTGATTCTGGTTTGTTCTCATTTGCACCAGGCCTAGACCCATGATACTAATATTTCTACATAGCTTCCTGACAGTACAGAGCTGGTGAGCAGCCACAGAAATTATTCAATTAGCACTGAATACAAAGATATCCCAGGGTTTCTGATTCAGCATTTAAGATTTTATTGTAATAACTGTAGATTGTACAAGTGGCATGCCAGTTTTGTGCAATGTCTTATTTCACAATATGGGGGGAAAATACATGAAAGGGGAAAAAAGCCATTACAATTAATTTTCTGTGAATTCAAGCTTGGGGGGAAGCATGTATTTGCATATAAACTGTGTAGCAATAATAATGATGACATTTCATATTTCAAAAATTATAGCTTTCTGATATTTTTAAAGGTGTTCTTAAGTGATAAATACTTCAGTTAAGTACATGATAGATATGCTCTCAAACATTTACAAGTGGTGAAAATTCTCTGTGCATCAGCTGTAGAAAATACTGTATTGGAAAGAGGAACATATTTGGCTGAGCAGTAGGGTAGTGTTAAATGCTTTCTTTTTCACACCTCCTGTGAATGTCCTGTTCCCTCTCAAAACTTCTCATGATGGATTGCTATTCCTTCTTTTGGCCCACAGCCAGAAGTCACCACATTGTCCCAACATAATCAGATTTCCAAGGCCAACCTGTCCACTTTTGATATAGAGACCTTGACAGTCCTGCAAAAACCAGGAAAGAATGAAACAGCTACATGTGCCAGGGCCTCATCTTCAGAATACCAAAATGATATGTTGACTAAAGCACCCAGAGTACACCCATGCCTGGAACTCTTCTTCCAAAGATTTCCACCAAAGGCTTCCAAGGCATGGTTGGAAATGCAGCATATAGCCTGTTGTGTTGGCCAGTGAAGAGAAGAGCAGAACTGATTGGTTACTCCCAAAAAATATCAATAAGTGGAAGGTTACTTGTCAGTTTGGGGCTTTTAAGATGGAGGCAAGTTGGCATGGGCAGGGATGTCAGAATTTAGTTGGTCTGACAGGGAGTAGCATCTGAACTATGTTGTGTCTAAGTCAAATAGATCCTACCCTTGGCTTCATAGCACAAGTATGTACTTGTCCAAATTATGGTTTCATGAGCTCATCAGGTTTTTGGGCTTGCCAGTTTTCATGCACTGTTATTCAAAGCAAAGTTCACAGAAAAAGAATCATGCTGTCTGCATAAAAGCTCTGCATAGCTGTGTTCTAGAGCCAACTCACACTTCAAAGTCAGACATGGTCGTGTTAGGCTATAACTTTTCAAAGCAGCAAGCACTGGTGCCACAATTTCCTATTACTGTTTCTCAAGCACATGGAAATGCACAAAGTAATTTTTCAGTGTCATACAAACTAATACCCAAATCAGTTAAAACAATATTTTAACATTCTGATTATATACTTAGATTATTAATTGCTAGTCCTGTCCTCCTTATATTTTCCCATCTTGTCATTATCTTGTTATTGCAGTGGATGGATGATAAGGGAGAAAGACAGGCAAATCTGAGTGGTATTGTAGCCAGAGGGGCATTTAAAATATTGCTCTGCACCTGGGAAATAGGTTTAATTACTGCTGCTGTCAAAATGTTTTAATGTAAACAGGTTTCCTGATGGATCACATTTGCTTACTGAGAACTATCATCCCCCCAAACACAATCCACTTTATGGTGGGGCTTAAAAGGCAGGTATCATAAATTAGAGCAATGAAGCTTTTATGATTAAAGATGCTTCATCTGCTTTTAATGCCTCAAATTATAGAAACTATAGCAAGCCTTCATGTTAAAATTTAAATAGGATTAAGAGTCTGAAATTCTCTATAAAGTAGGTGTCATAGGCCTGATTCTTCCTGACTTGGTACAGACAAAGGAGAAAGGCAGCTCCTACTCTCTTTTGGGCAGTTTGGAATTGGTCTGGCTGTTGGTGTGCATTGCAGAGACTGAGTGCCCTAAGCTGTACACCAGAGGCAGTGATGGATGTGCCCTGGCAGTGCTGGGGCTGCCCCAGCCATGCAGTGCCTGTGGCTGGTGCTGCTGGAGGCAGCACAGCACAGAGCCTGCTCTCTGCTGCTCTCTGCCCTGCCCCTGCGCCCCAGGGCACCTCGGCACCTCTGGGACAGGCAGCACACCTCCCTGCACCTGCTCCAAAGGAGAATCCACCACCAAAATACCTGCACCCAAATTCAGAGATGATTCTGATTACTCTGTTGTGTTTGATTTATGTAAGCACCTTATCTTATTCACGCTACTCCTGGTAATAATTCTGAGAGCAGGTTTCATATTAAGCGGTGTTTGTCAAAAGTAGATTTAAAATCTGTAATTATAACATCTGCTTCCACAGCATATTTATATTCTGCTCATCCATTCAAGATACAGAAACATGGATCTTATTTGACCAAGCACCATTAGGTAAGGAAGCTCTGCTTTCAGATCTGCATATTACCTCAGAATTTAAAGGGGAAAAAAAAGTAAAATAAATGAAATTATTTCACGTAGGTGGTACATGAAAGAGGAACCTCAATTCATCTTATAAATTATTCATGGTGAATTATTCACTTGACTCATATAGAGACAAAGAAGGTGCTTTTTTATACTATAAAATCTACTCAGACTTAAAACCTGCATTAATATGAAGTAACATGTGATTATAGTTGGAGATGTACTTTTAAATAATTATTGTGAAATTTGACTTTACTAAGGACACTTACTAAGGGTGCACTCTATTCCCTGGTAAGAGCACTCACGTGGAAAGCATGCAAATGCCAAATTCAAGAAAAACTAAATGTCACACAACTTGGTAGACCAAAGTTCTTTCATTCTTTTGAGGGATGAAGCAAACAAGAAAAGTCCAAAACACTTTAAGGGCATTCCTCAAGATTTCTGATTTCTGTTGTGAGACCCCAACCTTCTCTGTACCTTCTGTGTGTACCACAGAAGACTTTAGCAACTGATTGCATTTTTGGCAATATTTACTAGTTCAGACATATAAGATCCTTATGCTAAATTATAGAAAGCCAAAGCCCTGATCCTTCCAGCCTTTAATCATGTTAACAATGGAACTATGAATATTCCCACTGATTTATGACCAGATTTATAGCTCAGGTAAGTGAAAAAACATACATACCTGCACATTAGAAGCCTCAGAAACATAAGATGGAAACTTTTAGTCAAACAAGGCCAGTATTTCAGCACTGAAACACTGCTATCAATCAATGCCCTACTGAAACAGAGTTCTGAATTCAAGACAATCCTTCTCTTAGTAGAAATCTCTCTCAGAGCTTCACTGCTATAGGAATTTGGAACATTTTCCCCTTATTTTTGTTATATATTCATTCATATTTGTACCATTTTGGCCTGCTACAGCATGTTAGGATCAGGACTGAACTTGAAAATACTCTAAGTTTGATTAATACCTCATTTTCTTAGCTGAGATCCAAAGTCACACATCTCACATTTGACTAAACACCCCTCTATCAGTGAAAACTCACCTCCAATAACTAAAATCCTTTGCTGATCAAACATAACTCTGCTAAATGAGAGAAATTGAAGTATTCAACAGCTCCAGAAACCTGTTTACATCTAACAGCACAGACTGGAGAGATGTAATAACAGCTTGCCACCTCCCTACCACACACAACAACTAGTTTTCATGATTATCTCATTTTTTAGGGAAATTATTAACACTAGGAAAACTGGATAGCTGGTGAAGCCACCTAGATGGTGGGATGACATGGGAAATAACTTTTCACTAGTGATGACAGCAGTAAACCCTTCCAAAATTAGAAGATTATTGACATATTTTGTCTTTCCCAGAAGGTTCTGGCCTACCAACTCAACAGTCAGAAACCAATGTCATACTTTACTGTCCCTCTCTCCAGTGAACAGGATGTCAGTGTAATATTGCTGGGCATGGTATGGGCTCCTCTTGCTCCAGTTTACCAGATCACCAATAGCTAGCCCAGGCAGCTAACAACAGATTATACCACACCATGTAAAATATTACCCTCGGTCTGCTATTAGACTTTTATGCTAACAGAGTCCATGTTTCCTGAGGAAATAGAAGCTAAAATTCAGTATTTTATGAATGAAGGGAAAAAGAAGAGAAAGTGTAGTTTTTAGAAAGTTTACCATTTAAAATGAAAACTGTACTTGCAATACACTTATAAGAATGGGGGTCAAATTGCAATGCCAGACTTGTTTAAAATCACTCGATATTCAAATTCATATGTTTTTTTCTGAATGTTAGGATACTTTATTTGTTTTAATCAGGGTCCTTTCTATTGCCTCTGTTAACCAGTGGGATTAAGGCCAGTATGAACTTTAGGCATGTGCAGTCACGCTTCATTGCAATAGCAGGATTGTCACTAAGAAGATTGATAAATTGATGCAAAAGAAACCTGATATACAAAGTTATACCCAGACCTCTTCAACAGGATATCAGATATTTTATTCAGTTCCCTGCATTTTTATCATTTTAGTGATACAAATTTTGTTCTGAAGACACCTTTCCGCTTCAACTTACAAATAAGATCTAAAATTACCTACATAAGATCTAAAATTACCTTTTTTATAATACATTAATATTAATAGGTTTGAACTTCATCCAGAGAATTTAGAGAACTTCTTATTTTCAAGGAAATAGTGTAAATCAGTAAGATAATTATCATTAAGTTGTGATGCTATTGTATTGATTTATGATATCGTTCAATTCTAGCAGAGACATGGCTCAGAATCAGAAATTCATCAAGTTTTTGAGTCCCAACCAGATGACCTTCTGTCTTTAAACAGTATTTTTGCTTAAAAGTATGCTTTTTAAAAATGGTATGCCTTAGAATTGGCAATTAGAAATTTTAATTATAATGCAGAGTCTTAGCATAATTTGTCTCACCTCACCTTCTTCTTTCTGCCAAGAACACTGCATCTTTTTCCCTTTCAGATATATTTCTATTAATTACTATGAATCGGAAGTACAAAGTCTTTTTATGCTTTACTTTCACCTTTCAACTTTTAATCCAAAGAATTAAATGCACTTACAAAGGATTTTTCCTTCAATGGACACATATTAGAGACAGGCTTAAGCTGCAATGTTTCCATCTGTACCTTCATTTTCTTTATAGGCACTAGGGAAACAACCAATAACCTGCATAATTTTGGAAAAGAAACAACTTCATGACAATTAAGAAGACAATTTCAATCACTTAAAAAAGGATTTCTTCTAGCAAAAGATTACTATAAGTTTCCACTCTTGAAATCCAAAATTCAGCTATGAGATCCATAGCTGATCATCTCCTAACCAAGGCAAAGCAGAGAGCAGGAAGCTCTGTGCCTCTGGTCCTTTCCTGCAGCTAAGCAGCCACTCTGCTCCTTCTAAAAGTAATCAAAAGGGATTTGGACATTGCTAGCAGACAGACATAGAACTGTCATCACAATATTAAAACACAGAAATAAATGTAGAACAATCTGAGAAAGTCTAGCCTTGAAAAATCAGCTTTTATCTTTCAGCTAATTACTTCTGGAGAAAATTTTTGATCAAATCTCATTTTTAACCTTGCTGTCAGTTGGTGAATTGGCCTGTTTTTCTCAAGTGGGTGTTGGCTGATAGCAATGTCTTATCTTATCTCATACATCTTCAAAGACTTCTATTTTTTAAAAGAAGACTTACATTGGGAAAGGACAGGAGGTGTTTCAAGATGTATGTGTCCCATGATGTGCCTCTCACAAAAAATTTTTTTGATTTATCACTGAAGCAACAATTTGAATGTCCTTTTCAGAAAGGACAACTTTTTGTAGAACGAATTGTTTCATAAATACCAAGAAAAGTCATTACTTTTGTGTTCTTAACCCAAAACTTCTATATTTTGGGAGGAAGTAGGGAAGGAGGGGGAGAGGGTAGGAGAATACTGATCAGCTAGAAATTATTACTAAAAAGAAAGATAATTACTTTTGCTACTGTGAGAGGGACAACAGCAAAATAGCTTTTGCAACGACTTTCTATGATTCATAGTTACACTGCAGCACTGCACACTGCAAAGTTGTTTTTACACTAAACATCAACTTGGACATGCTCACATTTTTTGGAGTGAAAACAAGTGTGCATTTTTCTCTAGAGGACTGCATTGTGGCAACATTTGCCTTACAAACGTGACATAGAATTTCATATAATTTGGGTGCTTGCTGGAGACTGACCCTGTACCATAGGTTTGAAAATTATTATGTATTAATTATGTTTACACACAGATTAGCAGGCTATCTAGTACTTACATTTTTGCTAAGAAAAATCTTCTGGGAATGTGAAACACTGACTTTGGCAGTTCCTTTACCAGGAGACAGAAATGCAAAAAACTGTGCAAGTTAATCTGCATTTGAACTCCGTCAAAATTTGGATTGCAAGTGTATATGATGCTTACCCAATTACTATTTTGCAAGGGAAGAGTAGAACCACAGTGTTAAAACATTGCACAAAATTCAAAGTTAGCAACTTTTAACAGTTAAAAAGGTGTCTTTGAAAGACCTTTCTACAAATTTTATAGCTTAAATAAAAAACTTAAAAACTTAAAAAAATGTGTGGATTATTTAGGCCTTTCTATTATTGCTAAGTAAGGACATTTTCTGCATGACTCTACGAAAATCCCTTGTTCAGAGGAAAAGTTTTACAAAAGGCAGTAAACAGGCACTTACCTATTGACAGTTACTTTTGCAGGAGGCAAACCTAGTGAACTCCCATTCTTTCAAAGAAAATTTCAGTCCTGAATACAGAAGTTGTATTAAAAGTTAAGATCCATCTCCTGTAAGCTGCAGGTCGTCTGCAAATATCCCCTGAGCCACTGTGTCCTTGGATCCTGCAAAAGAGGACCAGAAGCTTTAATTCATGGTTTATAAATATTGCTCAGGGTACTTGTCTTTTCAGTCCTTCTCTGTAATTTCTTCCTGTGTGAAGTTCCAAGAACCAGCTTTTTCCCACACAAGGGTCAGGGCGGACACAGAGCCAGAGCAGAAACAATGTCTGACCCTGGTAACAAGATGTGGCCCATACCCATGGACTGGAGATAGGCTGAGCACTAAAAGGACTCCCAGCATTTCAGATGCTGGTCCCTACCATTACCTCAGTGCCTCAATGCCCCTGAGCAACTCACTTGTGCAAACTGCTCTGGCTGTGACTGCTCAGAAATAGAAACTTAGACCATCACATACAAATTTCAGAATATTTTTATAACCACACTTGGTAGAAGCCAGATTTCTCATATTTTAGTGAGTGCTAAATATGATCCTCTCCATGGTCCTTGCTGTCAAACAGCAGAATGGTTACAACACCATTAGAAAACCCAGATATCCATCTCTATCATATTTGCTGCATTGCTGCTACCTACCCTGACCCTTCCAGTTAAGCTCAGGAAGTTGGTTGCAGAATAAACCTATTTTAAAAATTGCCATAAGTTTTATTCTAATAAAACACTTTTTTGTTGCTGTAAACACAATACATCTGAAAGGATATTTTTCTGAGTGACAGCTGAAAATCCATTATCTGTAACATGTGCAGCAGAAATTTCACATCCATGCTCATCACAGCATTAAGGGCCTGAGAAAAATCTATCCAGTTCAGTGACCTATTATCCATGCTATTTGATTGGATGCAGCAAATGCTTTTTCCTTAGGACAAAACTCAGCTTTAAAAATTTTTAAGATTTCTTTACCCTTTTAAAGGAAATACAAAAGATATGCTGTACTATTGTTGTATATCATGCTAAAATGCTATGGTGCAAATCATCCAATATGTATTGGAAAAAAAAAGAAAATTCTGTTTCCTGTACATCAAGGGAACCAGTACTTAAGAATGGTGAAAAAACTGGAACCTGCAAAGTATTTTAACACCTGAAATAGAAGCAGTAAGTTGCACAGTTTTGAAACACAGCAGCATCTGTAGATACAGGAAGGAACATTGTGGAATTTCAGAAGTCCCCACACAAGTTTTCAACCCACATTTCTGTCAGTATGAATGTCACAATGGACACATATGTCAGCAGCTTTAAGTTTTGGCCCTTCTACTCCTTTGCTTGTAACATAATACCTCTGCAGACAAACAGCCCAGATAAGAAACAGGGCAATTTCTCACACCCTTATTTCAGGATTTCTGCTGCCTTTTTTCCGTGAATCATTGCTCTGCCTGGATCTGAGCAGGCTCAGTGGGGGGCTGCTCTAAAGGAGCAGAGGGCCAGCCCTGCAAAGCACTCTTGCTTTGGCAGCATTTTTTGCTCTATTGTGTGCAGCAGCAGCTTGTCCTCTGACAAGCAGCAAGTCTGCAGGTTTTGCTTGCAGGGGGATAGAATATAAGTAAATAAAGGTAGTATAGAAAGTAATCTTACCCCCTAAAGAGTTGCAGCTGGGTAAATTATTAAAGATTAGGAGCAGGCCTGACTTTTACAGGCCACAGCTGTAGCTGATAATTAGAAGAGTGTTATAAAAGAGTGGATTGGTTGGATGAGGGAACTGGAGTCAGTTGGCTACTGTGAGAAGAAGGATGAGTCAATGCTTAGAGGAGCTGCCTATGAGAAACATCAAAGAGGTATGAAACTCTTGTACTAAGGAGCCAACAATATGAAATCTTTGCAATATGATGACGACATTTGTTGACTGTGCCTACAGGGAAAAAAATCCCAAATAGCGATGGTTTTGGCTGAAGTCATATTGGAAGGAGCCCAGATATTCCTCTTCTTTCCCCTACTGAGACGGGCAATGTGCACCTCAAGAAGGTGCTGTCCTTGTATAATGCACACAGACTTTGTAGTAGTTATTAGAATATAGAATGAAATTTTGGCAGTGTTCTGTATTGATTATGGATGAACTGCAATGGTATTAATGAAGCTGCCTTAACTACTGATTGCTTCCCATTGCATAAAATAAGACCATTCACAGTTAAAAGCTGTTTCTTCACCTTTCCTCAGGAGCCAGAATTATGGAGGTGCTTGTGTGCCCACTAAAATCAAACTGGCTGTTAATGATTGCAGTGCTCACAAGAAGTCCACTTTTATATTTAATTGTTTATGGCAATATATACCAATAAGATTTGTACCACTCCACTTGAACTTCCAGCTTTTAAGACACACTTTTCAAACCATGAAACCTATGGGTAAATTTTTCAGTGGGTGGGGGTGTACTCAAGAAGAGATTAATAAGACAAGAAAGACAAACAGGTTGCAAAAGGGATTTAAGGGATGAGAATATCAACAAGGATACAGAATCATAGAAACTTCCTTAAATTTCCCATTTAACATGCTAATAAAGGATATTAAGTACAGAAGTGTCCTGAGGGAACAAGACAGATGCAGATATTAAGAATGAAGTAGTAGCTAACCTTCAGGTTTTGGATTAATATGTGCTATGATTCAAGAAAGTCCATGGAAGCCCATCAACCACAGTCTTTACTCCTTTCCTTTCTCCAGGTCTACACAGCAAAGAACAATTTAATACTCAGGATAAGAGGCTTAAGTATTGGCTTTTTACACAATTTTACTGCTTTTCTGTCAGTACAGCTATGACTATTGCTACTACTAGTAAAGAAATAAAAGTTCAGATTTTGCTGAGTGTTTTGAAGTATTTAGGCAGACACAAAAAGAAAATCATCAGTTTCTCCCAGGGAATGTAATGGAAGAATCTAATAGAATTCAAGGTCAACATTTTATAAACAGATTATATAATATTTGTGGATATGACAGAAGAATGGAATGGTAAAGCAGAAAGTCAGAAGTGGCTACCATAAGACATCTTTGTTCAGTTAAAGAGCAATTTGTGATTGGAATGTAATCAATACTGGAATAGAATTATTTTTATTTATCCCATAGAGAAGAAAAAAAAGTAAGTTCAGGTAAGAAAACTGTAAAATTAATTTTCTCTACTGATGGTA
Organism: Agelaius tricolor; assembly: GCF_023055355.1. Lineage (NCBI taxonomy): Eukaryota > Metazoa > Chordata > Aves > Passeriformes > Icteridae > Agelaius > Agelaius tricolor. Next base: position 12,670,476 of record NW_027269270.1, on the reverse strand, counting down.
TTTATTGCTTTTTGTAACTAAATTCAAAGCACTTGAGAGTTCACCACTGCTATCGTATTCATTTTCTAGACACTGAAATTGAGATACTTGATGAGAACAAGTAGGTTACAAAAAATATATATTCAAGAAATTGCCAACACCAAGGAACAGATTGTGGAACCAGCAGGCAAGTGGATATAAAGAAGAGAGGGAGTGCACATGTAAGCCATACTAAGCACCCACATGGTTGCTATTTGTCTATTATCCTCCACACATAATGATCTCAAAGCAAAAAGGTAGCCATACCATCTCTATCTGATTCTTATTGCACATAATTGTTTACCTATATTTGATAAAACAGATTTAAATTACTGCTGCATTCTCAAATTGTTTCTCTGGCCTATTCTATCAAATGCATGGGCTAAATGTGTGTCAAGTGACAATTTTGCCTGGTTGGACCTAATGTGACTGTCAAACATATAGGCCATTTCACCAGTGTCTCCATAAGTAAGGAACACTGTTCCAAAGTCCCAAATAGCTGACAAGTGCACAAAAGGTATATTTTCAGTTCAGCAAACTTGCTATCATCACTTCTGGTTTTTGTTTATTATGCAAACTCAATGGCATTCAGTATTTCTGTTATCAATTAGCAATTGATAATTGCTAATTATGGAAGGAAATGTTATCTGATTGTCAACCATGGAATCAAATGAATTGAAAATATTCCATCAAGCATTTAATGAAAGTGTAGGAAAAAGGCAGACTAAAAATAACAATGAGTGTGTTTTTTGTGTTGAAAGATCATTGGTAGAAGTAAATCACACAAAATTCAGATCCTTATTGCTGAATCATCTCACATTTCATTAACCACAGCTGCCAATTGTCTTGTGCAATGTGAATTGCTTTTCCTAATGAAAAAAATCGTAGGCTAGAAATCAGTTTCACTAAGATGCAGTGTTAGAATGAAAATATTAATTTCTGAATTAATTCATGACAGAGGGCTTGGCCAACCTGAGCTAATCACACCCCTGGGGTCCTCTAATCCTCTAAAGCTGATTATCTCATGATTGTCACACCCACTGGGAGTTGCCTTTGTCATTAGCAAATTCAGACTGTAGTTAAAAAAAAAAAACAAACTTGTTTTGATGCTAAGGTTGGATAGTGAATAGCAGCTCCAGCTCTAATCCTTTGGCTGGCTGACAGGAGGAAATGTACTCTAGAATGTGTTGTTGCTCCCTCAGAATTACTAGGATTGAGGAAGAATGTACAGCTATAAAGTCAGGAGGCAAGATTATATACTGATAAGACAGGTTTGTTCCTCCAAACTTAAAGCAGATACCAGTAATAAATACAAGCTATTATCATTTTTTTTCCCCATTCATTATTTTGAGTTTGTTTTGAAGGCAAATTAGTATCAAGATGAAGCTATTTGTGCAGCAAAAATAATGAATATGGTTGTACAACACAGGTCTCATGGTGTCCTCAACAAAACCTGAATTCTATCAAGACTGTTCAAACTGCAAGTGGAATAGACAAATTCACAGGATGCATTTGAAACAACTGGAAGTGAACAAGTGACATCTGTCTCCAGCATGTACTTCTTAAATCTACTTACTAGACTACATCAGTAGAGAACTAAAGTCAAAGATTAAGGCACACTGCTGGGGCATTTACCCATACACAGCCCCATCGTGAAGGTGTCTTTCCCTGTGAGATAATTTTAGTTGTGTTCTGTGAAACTCATAATGTACAAACACTATAAAATTTGAATCTGTGTCAAGCTGCAAAATTGTGCAGGGAAGCTGGCACTGAGGGTATGATTTCAATTATTCATCACAGTTGTTCAATTTGCATTGTTTTTGTGCCCGCATTTCCAAGCTGCTGGAATTTGTTTGATACATTAGTTGTCTAACCACTGTATTTAAGTGCAGGATAGTGGCTTTCCACTCCCTAATCCAAACACTACTTGTGTCTCATTTGAACTGTTTACATTTCTCATAATGACTCTGTATTTGTGGGATTCTTTTTTCCTCACTGTTTGTTTTAAATAAAAATTGAATAATGGTAGGTGGGCAGAGGTGTGCCTTCACTTGCAGGTATAGGCTATGCTAGAATGTAAAATCTATTAATTTTTGCTGCTGGTATACGAGAACACTGCTGGTACTGCTTTGAAATTCTTAGAAATGCTAGTATGACATATTTATTTTGAATGCATACATACATTTAATGTCTCACTCAGCTGTAGTGTCCAAACTATACTGCAATATGGAGTGAGTCTGCTTAGTGAGATTCACACTTACCTCCTGAAGTTTGAATAGGAGATTTGAGACTCCTTCTGCATGAAAGCTTGGAGGGTGCAATAAAATATGTATTTTGTGAAAACATGTAACATGGTCTGCAATGTGCATAGCATGGCTCATGATGTTCCAGCAATATAAACAAGTGCAAGATCTCCTGTAAAAGTGTAATTGATTGTGCTTTGCAATTAATTTTGCACACAAACTGAACCTTAGGTGACTAAATTTGTGTTCTTTCTTGAATGAGCTGAGAAATTTTTATCAGGTAGGTTAAAATCTATTCTGCCTCACACCCTGATGATCTGCTCTCTGTCTATTGGTACTGCATGTATGCTGCTACTCCTGTGAACATTTGTACTTCCCTCAGGTGTGCTGCAGGGCCTGTACTCAATGGTCCGCATTGGATATGCATGCTGAGAAATCCAAGCTGCACAATGAGAAAGTGGCACTGGATTTCCTGTGAAGGTACTTATCTCTCTCACAAGGTACTCACAACATATACATACTATGAAATTTTCACTGTAAAAAGGACATCAAATTTTACCAAAACAAAGGTAGCACTGTAGTAAAATCGTGCTAAATACACAAAGATACAGATGCACACATAAACAATAAGGTCTTGAATATACCATAGAATTTTACCAAAACTCTACCTACAGTGGTGGCAGGATTTTTTCCTCAAATCTTCCTGATTCTGCATGAAATTGGAAATGTTATTTAACATAAAATATTTTAGGCATATTTTTGTTATAAGCTTTTAATGAACTTGACAATCATAATGAAAGTTTTATAAATTGAGTTGATTCTGAAAAAATTTACTATTATAATTTCAAAAGCAGTGCTGCTAATCTCCCCAAGTCTTTATTTTTCATGCAGCCCCAGCTCCCTCCTGCAAACACAAATAGAATCCTTTAAGCTTTAAGTGAATTACTCATGTTAAAATAGAAAAGCAAGAACTGAAAATGCAAGGCTTTATGCACATGGACCAAATAAAAACCAGCCACCACTGGCCACAGAAAACTTTTTTTTTCATTGTTTTACAGTGACAGAAAAGCTTCTATGCTGGAAATCATAGAGAAATACTAAATACTAATTTCTCTGAATTAAAAGTCATATTTCTCAATCAAGTTATCCATATATTCAAAATGCTGAATTTAAGAGGATGCTTTGCTATGGATTTTAAAGGGTAAGCTTAAAAACCTGAAAAAATCAAAATCTCTAGGATCATGTAAGAAATGGGTATCAGAGTATATGCAAAATCAGAGTTTAAAATAATGTATATTTTTCCTTACATAGCACTTTGATGGGTTTGGTTTTTTAAAAGCTACATATCTGAAGCAAACTATTTATTGCATCTTAATACACTGTGAAATTCTCACAGGAAATGAGGACATCTAAGTTAGTGTCATATGACAGTGAAAACAAGTGAGCTGTAAGAATTGAATTTACAATTGTATTGGTGAACCCAAGTCTTTCCCTGTACTTGCCAGTGATTTAATTCTTCAGCTTGTATTGTAAAAATTGTTTTTTCTGATTGCTTTAGAATCTAAATCTTCAAATGGTTTTGATCATTAAAACTTGTAAATCTCCTAGAAATTTTTCAAAATATTGATGCATTCTACACTCTCTTTTATTCTAGAGAGTGTAAAAGGTGTGTATGCAAGCACAGGTGCTTGTGTGTTAACACACTTTCCTCAATGTGTCACCAACAAATTGAACCGTCTGTCTTTTGAAGTATGACCAGGCTTTTTACAATGTAACTATGGAACAGGAAAGAGAAATAAGATTTTTAAAAACCCCTCTCCCTTCTTTTGAATGCTGTGTATAAACCAATAATTTAGCATGGAGGGAGGAAAGAATTTTGATAGATAGGACAGGTTTGGGCAAACCACTTTTTTTTCTAAAAGGTTTTTTTTTTCAACTATTCTTGGCATTATTGCAGCGCTAAGTCACCTGTTTGGTATCCAAGACAGAATCTGATCTGAATCATCTCTAACAGTTCATGGGTGAGCATGAAGAGATGGATACAATGTTCAGCCATGACATGTCACATTTCTTCACAAGGTGCCTCACGTAGAGAAAAGTCTTGTGATGAAATTGAAACATGTCAACGCTGTAGCGGACTGCATGAGTCAAATGGAAATCAGGTGGCAAAAACATCGTTTAAAGCTGCAAATACACTATTTTTATTTACTTATATTTATTGTGGCAAAACAGAGGCCTCACCAGAAATCAGGCTCACTCTGTGTACGAAACACATTTTCTTGGCTCCAAAGGAGAGGGAGAGCTTGATAGCTTATATTGCATATTCTATAGACAGTTATGTGGACCCTATTGGCTTCTATAATATTTTGAAAATGCATTCACAATAATATTCTATTTCCATGCTAGTAATGTCAGTGGGAGTCCTGGTAGTATGCTATTTAGGCACACTGAGAAAATAATAGGATTTACAATAGCTGGCAATTTGTTTTCTACTGCCACAATGTCGGCTTTTGTTACAGTCTTTGTAGCTCTTAGAAATTTCTTTCTGGCTATTCTGTTCATCTTTTCCACAGAAACATTTCTTCAGTGTGAATTGCTTCAGTATGAATTGGAGTGGTTTTGCTGCCATGAGTCTTTATTACTAGACCTAATACAAATAGTGCAAATGTTTTTTCCAGAAATAGTCATTCACATTTTTAATGTCTGTGGGGCTGATGGATGGTCTTGCCAGCAGTACTAGCATGCTATTTCAGAAGGCAGACAATATTGCCAAATCCTGGTAGAATGCTTGTTGGTTGTTCTTTTGTCCTTAATCACTTCCAGTTATTGGAGGCAGCCGAGCCTCCAGGTCTTCCTTTACCCCTTGCCAGGCCATTTTGAGGAGTTTTTTTCATATGTGATAAATTAAGAAGGAAGGTAAAGGGAAAAATAGTATTTGTCTATTATATCTTATATAGGCAACTGTAGTCCTAAACTTGTTTTTGAAAGTCCAGTCCAATCCCATGGCAAACTGACTGTTGCTCTGGTCACCTGCCACACAAGGATAATAATAATAAACTTTTTAATTGCTTACCATTTTCTTCAGGTTGATCAGTCAGAGTTGTCTTTCTAAATAAATGGCCATCAGAACTCAATCCAGCACTAGGACCCACAGACCTAGCTAGTTTCAAACCCAGACCTACCCAACTCCATCTATTGACCAAAAGATGCTTGCAGCCACTGCCCGAATCCTAAAGGAGTGTTTCGTTCTGTGGCCTCATCACCTGACTCAGCAGCCAATTTTTTCTGATGGACTTCTGATGAGTCCAGAAGTGTGAGGCTATACTTGGGGCTAGCCTAGTCAGATGGCATTTGGGAGGCTCCTAACTGAGCCAGCACCATGGGACACAGCCTTTGGTCCCAAGGCCAGGCTCCAGACAGGGGGCCCAGTGGCACAGTCTCACAAGTGCCCACTGTGCACTGGGGAAAATGCATTTAAATATTCTGTCTTTCCATACTCAAGATAGAAACTCATTTAGTAAAAGATGATTATTAGAAGTTAATTTGCTGTATTTTTTTCTGCCAAATTACCAATTAATGTAGCTGGAAAGAAGTATTTTACAGATGTATAATCAAGCCTTGAAAGGAGAGCTTCAATTGAAGCCTCTAACTATTAATGTATTAAATTATCATGATGTATCTTCAGCTGATTATATCAAGCACTCTTCTAGAATTTGAGGAAGTAGTAATAAATTAAATGATAAATTACTATTGATTATTTTTTAACTTATTATCCTCTAGATTTTGATATGAATATTGCTAGCTGACAGTGAGATATAGTGAACATAGGCAATGGTTTCAAACAGATACTTCTGCATAATAATTGTGTATTAGGGTTGCATTTTTCTCTATGCTCCATTGCTAGGTCATGATGATTTATGGCAATCCTTTTCAGGCATGAATGTATGCATATGTACACAATAGCAAGTTCTCTTCAGATGGAGGAAGAGAGTTAACTACAAGGTTTTAGTTTAATTTTGTTTATCCAAAACCACTATTAACACTAGGTTTTATTTAATGCCAAAAATTACTAAGATAGCTAACAGGTTCTATGATACCTAAAAAGTCATATTTGTATTACTACAGTAATTCTAACAAATATATAACATTAATTTTTGGCATAAAAAATTCAATAATTTTACAGTACATAAGGGTGCTTTATTGGTCATTACAAAACACAATTTCCTTTCAGATAGCTCCCTGAAGTTTTGTCTCTCAATTACAGAAATATTTTTGAATGCATTTTTAAAGAGTCACAGGTCGAACTATTTAAAAAGACCATTTAAAAACTGACTTTTGAAAGTGGCCAGCTACATGATTCTGTTTTCCTTAGCAAATTCAGCCTGGAAATGTAATCACAAATCTAGGTTTCACAGCTTGGTGGAAAAATACCTCTGCATGCTACTTATCCTAGACTGTCCATATAATCAGCTTTTAATAGGGAGGGAAAAGCACATGCCGAAGATTATTGTGTCTTCAAATGTCCATATAAAACAGAGATGAAATAATACAGAAAAATACACTTTTCATATGTATGTCTAGATTAATATTTGTATCTTCTTAAATTTTAGTAAATATTCAGAAACTGCATATACAAAGACTAGACAAAAAGATGAAAGTAAATGCACTGTAGTGTTTGTTGCTTAAGTCAATAATAAAGACCTGTTTTTTAGCTATAACCCTAAGAATTTCACAAAGAAAAAGTCATGTAGTGGAAGTATTAAAATGTCACAAAAGGCAAAAATGGTGTTGAATATAATTAGTAACTTTTGGATTTTAAAAAAGAAACATCTGAAATATTACTTAATTTTATGTAGAAAGCAGCATAAAAAAAAAATCTTCATGAAAAAAATGAAGGCAGCAGAATACAACTCCGAAAAACTTTATTGAATTATTAAATTATCCTGAATGCTTAACATGTAGAAAGCTCCTAAAGTAAATCGGAAGAGTAAGCATCAAAAACCACCAGAAGTCCTTCCTTGGTCTCCCTGTCAGCCCTTGGTTACCAAGATACATCACCTTAATGATCTCAGTCATCATCAGTAAACCTTAACTAGCACCTCTCATGATTATTTTGAATTTTAGGTGGGAAGCCATGAATGTAAAATCAAGTATTGTACATACCAGCACTGCTTTTTTCTTGCAATGTGTGATTATCACCTTCAGAAGCCATGTGAAAATGTTCTGGCCAGAAAGAGAAAAAGTAAAGCTAAATGACAATTCCTTAAAAAAAGGTTTGAGAAAAGCAGAGGAGTGATTCTAGTAAAAAATTAAAAGTTTGGCAATTTTTAAGAAGTCTGATGAGTCAGAAGAACATTCCTGAAAAGGTGTCCTATTCTACAGAAGAGATTTAAATATCTTCTGGTTAATGTGTAAAATCTTGCAAGGCAAAATTGAAGATATTAATCTTATTCAGTGCTTATTAACTTTTAAAATAATAAGTGGATTCAATGACTATCATCAACACTATAATCTGAATTCCTGTTTTCAGTACAGAAAGTGAAAAATTTATTTCCCTATACCAAAGAGCTTTATGAATTTGGGTAAATCAGTGAACCATGACATCAACAGTTCTTGTCATTTCCCTACTTTTTCCTGTTTGCTATACTCTCTTATACCTTTCGCTAAGTATGAAACAGTGGAAGAAATGAAAATCTTGAAAAAGTAGCCTGGCTCACAAAATATTATAATCTAATGTCCACATCAATAAAAATCAAGATTGCAATAGTTCCTGTGAATAAAAGCCTTGTGGATTATGGAATTAACTCTAAGGGCTTGGGACAGGCTGTTTTTCTGGTCCCAGTGGCCTTATTTCCTTCCTGAAGGAAATTACCTCAAAGCAGTAGTAGACATTCAAAAGGTTTTTGCAAAGAGCATGAAAAATGTATTAACTGCTCATGCAATGTGACACCTTACCTGCTGTTATTCATTATTATGTTTAGGAACATGAATAGGAAGTGCTGTAATTACAAGCCCCAGCCCCCAACAGACCCTTCACCCAAAGTTAGTGGAATATTTTTGTGTTCAATGGTTTGTTTTTGTTCTGTTCCAGGGAGTTCTGTAACCATGAGCACACTGGGAGGGATAAGAATCAGAAAGAGGAAAAAAAGAGTACACAGCATGGAGAATCATTCTGCAGCTGACATTCTAACAAGGGGATGACAGCCAGGCACCATTTAAAGCAACAAAACTGTTCAGGAGATATTGTGCACAGCGAAGAGCTGTGTATGTAGTTGATGCATGCAAATAAGAACTGAAGATTGCACCCTTTTCCATTATCTATAAAACTTAGATAACCATTTCTTTTAAACAATTAGATAAAATCAGGATGATCCATCCTGGCTTGAGGCAACCCAAAACAGCAGAGCAAATGTCTACAGAACTATTAGCTTGTTTCCAGCACTGACATTAAAAAATATTGCACAAATTTTTACAGAGTTTTAAAGGCATATTTAGGTAGTTTCTATTAATAAGACATTATTACAACATTGCTATAGCAACCTAAAAGTTATAGTTGAAAGAAATTTTTTAAGCCTTTCTACCCAGGTACTTCTAATTTTCAAAGCTTTTTGAAAATCCTTTAAATTGCTCACTGGTTTTGTTTAAATATTTCAAGTCTGTTGTTAATAGCAAACACTTTAGAAAAGTTTTTTGAGAGGATTGTCGTGCTTGAAAAATCAGAGTGTATGAATATCACACCTTGCATTAAGAGGTATATTCAGAAGATGAGGCAGTATTCAATGAAATAGGTATAAAGGCAGATATTGAAATTATAAGTAAGGCTGTAACTTTATGTCACCCTGGTTTTTTCAGATTTTCTAAGCCTTCTGGTGTTGACATTCTTGTAGTGAACTTTCTCACACACTTTCTGTAAATAACCCATTGTTTTGCATTCCTTTATGGAGGAGGAGAGAGTTGATGGACTGTTGGTTTGACCAGTGTCATTGGAGAGGTGTCACTGTCACCCTCCAATCCACTGTCACTTTTGGAAAATGATAAATGTTAGAGTCAGAAAATAAACTTCCCTTTTTTTCTTCACCTTGAGAATGGTGGTGAGCTTGTGTTCTTTTGTGTCCTATAGTGACAACTTTATACAAGAAGTCAGTAAATTAAAACTGTTAAATCCTTAACACCTGCAATACTGTCCTAAGCAGAGAGGTTAACACAGTACAGAGGGCAGTATTATATGACTAAAGCAGGCAGCATACACAACAATACAAAAGACTATGTAAGCACAGAGTTATTTTGGGAAACAATTTCTCCACTTGTGTGTACAAGCCCTTATGCTGACATAGGGCCAGACTTACTGTGGCAGAAATGCAGCAGAGATGAGAAAAATGCCCACAAGCCTGTCAGTGGGAAGTTTCCCCTTCAACAAGTAGTTTTCACTCAAAAGTAACAACAGTTTTCACCTACAGACCGGTATGCAGGGCCAAGAGCTCAGCTCTGTGGCACACCTTGGCTACCAGGTGAAACAGCTGTGCCTTGTCTGGAGGCACACCTGTGTGGAGATTTCTTCTCCTCCTCCATGAAAGGATCCATAGGCAAGGTGGAATAATCTTGAAAGCCCATTATTTTTGTTATCTGCAAGTGTACCTTGAGGACAAATTGGTCATTCTAACAGCTGTCATTTTCTTTTCTGGCTAAAAGAGAAAAATGTAATTTTCTCATGGATGTCAAATGCTTTAATTTTTCCAATCTTTGAGCCAATGTTGAATTGTGCTCTTCTGGCCACAGGGAGACAATCATGACTGGAATCACAGGAGTATATCTCCCTACTCCAGAGCAGAACTAACCTATTTCTGATAGATGTTTTTCTCTAGCACCTTCTCAGACACACTCCATGACTTACATGCTTTATTGTTGCATTGCACTTAGGAAGGTGTGGTAATCTTAGGGCTAGGAAGTTTTTCCTGATGTCAAACATAAATCTCTCTTTCTGCAATTATGCTGAATTTATCTCTTGAAGATAAACTACTGTGTTCAGCAGGAGATGATGTGTGGATGATGATGTGGTGACTTGTGAAAAGACATCATCACTCCTCAATGTGCTACTCTTACAAGACAGGTGGTTTATATTTTCACTAGAGATCATTCAGTTGAAAAGACATATTCATCTGAAGGAAATAGTCCAGATTTCAAAGAAATATAATTTGCTCCTACTGATTTCTTTTTCAGTTATACACAGGATATATTATACAGTATTGTATACAGTAAAATACAAATAAACAATCTCATGGAGGATTTTGTAGGGAATATTATCTGTTCACACAGAATAAAAATTAGGTCTTGAAGGAAAAATGCAAATTTTTCTTTACACATTTAAAAACTTTTTTCCATATGTACTGAACAGCCTACAGAAAAAGTCCCTTATAAGCAGATCCATACTAATAGACAATAAAGACTGGAGTGTTCTCATACATCTGAAAATTTTCAGGGCGTAAGTTCCTTGATTCTTTCAGAATACACCTAGAAAAAATACTCCATTCATAGCATTTGTTGACAAAAAATGATGATTTCCTATTTTAGATAAATAAAAATTTTACATTTCCTAAGGTTAAAGGTTTCTAAACACAGCTGTTTCTGGCATAATCAGAAAAGAAATACATATGGAAGAGACACCAACTAACATATTCTGTTTATTTCTGCTAAGTGAGTAGTTTATCAAAACATCTGACTTCTTTTCTTCAGGAAAAGATGACCACATTTAATTAGTTAAATGCTTTCTGCACAGCTTGTACTTGCTGGATTTTACACCTCTGGATATTGATTTATACCTCTGGCAAATAATGAATGAGAAATGTAGAGAAGAATATACAGGCTAGCAATGTTCATCTGTGGACTGGAAAAGACTTCAAACTTTGGGGACAGAAGGGGACTTAAGTAAGCTTTTACATCAGAAACAGTGAGTTCAATTTGGAAATCAGTCCTCAAAGAAAACAGTAACACAGGTTTGGCTGGGATAGAGAGGATGTGATCAAAGACATCAATATGTGATGGATGTACACTGCAGCAATGACAATCTCATTTTTAATAAGGGTACTGAAGCTGCTGTTGTTGAAGGTCTAAATTCAGTCATTGTCTCAGCAGCCCAAAGGGATGATAGCAGCGTGCAACACTGTGAATACAGTTAAGAAAAATAAAGGAGCTATTACATCCCAGAATCACAGCTACATTTCTGCATTGAGGCAATTTGGCAATTTAGTGACACCAAAAGCTGACAAAGCAGGAGAGGCAACTGACACACACTGACACAGAGAACCATTGGCAGTACAACTGCTCTTGGCAGGGAATGTGTATCCAGATCCAGACCTGCTGCAGTGTAATTGCAACTCCATGGAAATCAAACATTTAAACTGTGCAAATTGGGTCTGAATTCAATCTTTCAGGTTTTATACCAATTTTAAATGAGCCTCCTCATTTTTTTTTCCCCCAGGATAACAGTATTTGGTCTAAGTACTACCAACAGCATGGAAAGATGACAGTAACAGCATCTGGGATTCTTCGTGGTTCTGTGCTGCTCAAGGAAGTGCTCAATTCATAGAATCATAGAATGTTTTGGGTTGGGAAGGACCTTAAAGTTCATGTAGGTCCAACCCCACTTAGCGGGTCTGTCACAGACATCTTTTCATTAAAAATCTTTTCTTAGGATTTTTCCTTCTGAGAAGCTGAGAAGCTTCAGGAACAAAATGTAAACAATGGTTATCTGCTGCTGTGGAATGCAACAGGTGCATCTGTGATTGGTCTCATCTGCTTGTTTGTAATTAATGGCCAATCACAGCAGAGCTGACTCGGACAGAGAGTCTGAGCCAGCTGCCTTTGTTATCATTCTTTTCTATTCTATTCTTAGCTTAGCTAGCCTTCTGAGATGAAACCTTTCCTTCTATTCTTTTTAGTATAGTTTTAATGTAATATATATCATAAATAATAAATCAAGCCTTCTGAACATGGAGTCAACATTCTCATCTCTTCCCTCACCTGAAAACCCCTGTGAACACTGTCACAGAGGTCCATTAGACCAGGCAGCTCAGGGCCCCCTCCAACCTGGCCTTGAACACTTTCCAGAATGGGGCATCCACAGCTTCTTTGGGAAAGATGTTCTTTTGCCTCACCACCCTCATAGTGAAAAATTCCTTCCTCAGAGCTAACCTAAATCTCCCCTCTATCAGTCTGAAGCCATCACCCCATCTCCTGTCCCTTTATGCCCCTGTACAAAGTGCCACCCCAGCTTTCTTGTAGGCTCATTTAGGTACTGGAAGGTGCTCTAAGGCCTCCTTGGAGCCTTCTCTTCTCCAGGGTGAACAACCTCAACTCTCTCAGCTTGTCCTTAAAGGACAGGAGCTCCAGCCCCCAGATCATCAACTGGTGACTCAACAGGTATCATCATTACATTTTTTTCCTAGCTAAAATAAAAATTCCTAGGGATTCAGCTTTCACAGTAATCTACAAGGAGCTCCATAAAACAGGAATGTGTTGTGGGTTAATTTTCCACATGGAATATTTCACACAGCTTTTTACCTAGAGAAATAATCTTCAAAGGAAAAGCAAACTAATGACTGAAGATGCTGGCTGACAAGGACAGGTTTGTAAAAACAAACTGGTTTTAATTGAAAAGATTTATATTAACCATTTAGTTAACACTGACTCAAAATACAATACATGGGTGCCCCCTCATGATAATCTAGTCATGCCTTTTCCCCTGCAATCCTGTCCATGAAATTCTATGGTGTTCAAGAATTTTAGCAGAGTCAGAGGCCAGAGAGCAATTAAAATTAATAACTAGTCACTTTCTGTGAAGAAGGTTATATAGGAATATGCTTGCTGTCATAAGTGCTAATTTATCACTTACATGACACCTAGGGTATGCTAAATCATGAAAACACTGCACTAGAGTTAAAACATATTTTTTTTCTTCCTTTTCTTCACTCCTTCAACTAAGATATACGATGTTACTACTGAAAACCCATTCATATTTGGAACCAGATCAAGTCTGAAATACATTTAATATATTCTATCTGAGGAAAAAAAAAACTAAATAAGAAACCTATGCAGCCACGGTATAACTTAAACCAAGGCAAAATGTTACGAAATAAGAATTGTGACATCCCACACAGATGTAAATGAATAATTACACAAGAACATAGAGTGTACAACAGACTGCAGAGGATGCAAGAAATATTCCCATTTTACTCGGATCAATATTTAACTGTCACTAAATCCACCTAAGTACAATTTCTGTATCCTTGGTTTTAGTTAAGGGTCTGTGTGTGTATGAAAATATCTCACATGTACTCACTGCTCCTATGCACATCAAACAAAATAGGGAGACTTACAGGTGCATCAAGAGTCCTGCAGGAATGTTTGTGAAAAATTATCTTTATGAAACTAGAGCTTTTTATTTTTAACATGTTTTCTGGTGTTTTCCAGCACATATTCCTGGCCAGGAGTGATTCCCCACCATTTTTGTAGGACCTGGGCTCATTCACTGCAAGTCCATTTTACTGCAGATCACAGTGATTTCTCATCATTATGCATTGCACAGCTACTTTACTGTAATTCATGTCTTTTCAAGTGATTTAGGTATTTTCTGCTTTGATTTCAACTGGTATATTACTTATTTTTGCTCATTATTTCTTACAACATTTTTCACACTTGTAAGTTCTATATTCCTGGGAAACGCCTTTATTAAGGATTTCATAGCACCAAGTTAAGACTGAAATATTCCAATAATATGTTAAGGAATCTTCAACTTGCTACTGTCAAAACGCAGTGCAACTGAAAGCATGTGTTTTCTTTAATCTTCCTAAAATATAGGTAACATAGAGAAATGTTTAAAAACTATGGGAACCATATTTATAACTATAACCATTGCCTAATGTTCCACTGCAATATAGTGATCAAGAAACCCCAAAGATGATGCCTTATCCAAAATATTTATTATCTAAACAATACAGTAGATTAGGAAACAATTCCTCAGCAATTCTGTGAATATCAGAGTCCATTAAGTCTTCTTTCTATTAGAGTTGCACATTATGGCTGACTGGTTTTGATACTCAATAATATTAATGATATACCATAAGTTCACTTTTTATTGGCCACCAAAGAATACCCACGGGAGAAAAAAATTTCAAGGCTGCACCTGTGGAAAAACCCCAAATGAAACTCTTTATGAAGAGTCCACAGAAGAGAGAAACACAGACTAAGACTATAATCTCTGTAATACCTAATACATTGAGTCCCTCAGTTCTCTACAGGGATTTTCTACTATCTAGTAAAAATAAGATCAAACTGCATTCTTTCTTTTCAGATGAATATAAAATAAATTATTTTTTTTTATGTGTGGCCATCTTCTTTGATAAAACTTAAAGATGCTTTAAATCCTTTATTCCAAGTTTTGCCAAAGGCTTAAAATACATTTGTACAATATAATCACAGACATTTTGTTTCAAGAACCCAGTCCTAAAATCAGATGACAGAAGAGCTAACAAGGAGCAGTTGGTTTATTATGTTGAGAGGTGACAAGGCTGGACAAGCAGGCACTTAAATGGATAGAGCTGGAATGAAAGGTCAAATGAGACAGTGAGGTAGGTGGCCAACCTGACACATAAGCACTTAAGAATATCAAAGCAGACAAACACAAAGAGAAAGTAAGAAAGATGAAAAAAAAGTCAGAGAATAGAAAAAGAAATAAATATATAATGGATGAGAATATGAAGATTAAAAACTAGCTTTTTGGGGAGTAAAGATTGACACTACTTAACAACTAGACCCTCTGGAGGATATAATCTCAAATTATTTGCAAGACCGTTCATTCATCTTCACGCAAATTATGTGAAGAAAAAGAGGAGGGCATCTCAGAGGAGATGTTATCCACTCAGTCCTTCCACTTCTCTGAGGAAACAGCATCTGCTCAGCACTTCCAAAGCAAAGAAGTGAAAACTAGATTTATATAACAGCTGCAGATGTAGTCTGCCAGGAAGTCAAAGTAGTTCATTGCTTCTTCAAGATGTGAGTCTAAAAATTCACAGCTCCTGTGATCCACTGGGAGCATGTTGGGGGCTGTAACAAACAGTTTGAAGAACTCTCCTGCGGAGAATAGCAATTGTGGGAGCACAGAGGAATGATGCAAGCAATGGAACCTACAAAAGGAAAAAAATCTTTCTATTTCACATGGCATAAGAGAGGGCAGTTATCAGAGGCTCTGCATGTCATTGATATTCTCCAAGATGGAGCAGAGAGGGCAAAAAGAAAGAATGTTGCACACACAAACTGCAAAAATGAGAAGCTGTTCAGAATAGGTATTTGAACAATGCCAGAAAATAATCTTCAATTAAAGAAGCCTCATGCTCCAGAATTGCTTTGGGAAAGACATCATGGTGAGAGAAGTTAGGGAGCTCTGTGACAGCTGATGAGTAACTATTAATCAGTAAATATAAATAGTCACTGGCACTATAGCTAGTTTGGAAATGTTATAAAAATGTGAATAATTGTAAAGATTACAATTAACCTGATCTAACAATGAAAAGGTCTTGGTTTTATTTAGTAATTTATTGTGAGTTTAATGCTAATTTAAAACCTAAAAATGCAACTGAATTATTTTAATCCATTCCTGACATTGGTTTGATGAGGGCCAGAACATCTCATCAGCTCTTGCAGTCTCCTTGCTATTTCAGAACATTGTGGTGGGTAGTGCTGAACACGATGTAAAAGCAATGCTCTCCATAACTGCCCGTGCCCACCGTGCTCTTCACAGCCACGTCACTGGTGCAAGGCCCACCCTGCACAACTGTGGAAAGGCAGACATCAAGAGAGGAGCACAAGGGCTGCAGCTCTGTTTGCATCACCTACCCCTACAGAGCTGAGATCTCTGTTTCTCTGCTGCACTTTTCCAGAAAAAATGGCATAGTTTGACCTTCCCTATAACAGCAACAATTGAATAGTTCTCTTTTGGTGGCAGGACAAGTACATGATACAGAGGGAAGAGGTAAGGCTGGCATCTCATTTTCAGCTCTTGAAAAGAAATGAACTCTTTCCTTCAAAAGAAAATGTAAATTTTATTTCCAGAAAATAGTCCCACAAGGAGCCTGGGCAGTCAAGTCTGAGGCTTGATTGTGCTTCATGGAAATGGGGAGGGAGGGTATTAGTAGTGCTCCCCTGACTTAAAATTAGATGTGTTTCAGAACAATCCTTTCTTCTTCTAATTTTAAAACTGATTATTTTCCAACAAACTTTGAATTTTTAAATTCTGTACCTGTTTCTAAAATTACTTTGGCTAGATTACATAGCCATGCAAAAGACAGCCCAGAAGACAGGTTATCCTGTATTTCCAACTGGTGGTCTCAATAAGCCTTAACAATATGCACTGATTAATGGTTCCAAGCACCCTGAAACATAAATAGGAACTATTCTTATTTTACAGATGAGGGAACTCAGACACAGAATGGCTCTGTGACTCTGGGGTCAGAGTGCAGCAATGCTATCTATCTCATCTGCCAATCTCTGCTGCCCTTCCCACAGTACATGATCTTCTCTCACAAATGAATAACCAATATTACAACAGGCCACAATTCTAAATTCGCTCTTTCCTTTCCCCAGACAGGGTTTACCTGACTTATTTCCTCTTCTCACTCTCCATTCTGACCTTTTCTGCTTTCCTCTTTTCTTCATCGATGCTTTAAGCTGAGTATATTGTGGGGCTAGCAGAGCTAAAGGAACATGTTATACTCTAGGGTAAGGGCTTTGAATGTTGTGATCATTCCTCTCTGTTTCTGCAAGGGCCTCAGAAGTCTTCAATGTCTTCTGCTGTCATGAGACTTACCCTTGAGTTTAGGAGAAACACTGTTCACAATGTAAAGTAGATGGCAGGAGAGAACATTGAAAATAAGCTGTTCCAGGAAGTGACTAGAAAACAAAGCTTTTAAATTCAATAATGATATTCTGAAACTGACCCAAATTCTGTGGAGGGCCAGCCTACAGAGGGAAGCAAAACTCTTAGATTCCAGGCAACAGGGTAACTATTAGTGAGCAGGTATACCCAAAGACAGAATAGAAATCTCCCCTTTCTAATGCTTGGCAGAAAAGAGCTATTTATTTTTTAGTTGGAAGCTCTGTTCTATGAGGAAATGTTTCTAACTTGAGCACACTTCTGAACAAAATACAAATTTGCTTCTTCAGATATGATCCTGGGAATCTCTCAGCTCCTTTGGCAGGTGCTGAAGCATTCTGTAACAAAGGTGGACAGGCATCACCCCAAATCAGAAGTAGGCATTTTTTACATTTCCATGGAGTGCCTTTTCCCAGAAATCTGTCCATTTATTTGAAATATATTAAGTCCTGTGACTGCTGCATGGTTACTGCCCACCAAAGAAGGTTGACCTATTCTGCTAAGAATGCTCAGGTCTCCCTACAGTACAGTCCTTCCAGTTTCACTGCAAGTTCTCCCACTCATTTCTCATTTTTGTTTTTTTTTTTCAGGGGGCAGAACCAGAGATTATCACCTGCCAGCCCTGAGCCTCAGGCACAAAAGAGCTTCCTATTCTGCTGGATATTGCTTGTATGAACCACGCCTTTCGATGGTTCAGGATGACCCCAGCAATAGCAGAGTAACTGCTAAGAAAGGATGTAAAGAAAAGAAGTTGTGTTGCACTTTTAAAACTCTTTTTCCATTTACACATTTACTTGCTGTGTAGAATTCTGTGAAAGATAAATTTGTGAATGTAAAGACTACAAGAAGCCAATGAAAAATAATATGTAATTAAAAAGAGTTTTGTTTGTTTCAGGATTTCTTTATTGAAAGAGATATCAAACAAGTGTTTCAAGCCAGGGCTATATTAGCACCATAATACTTCAATGTGAAGATTGAGAAAGATAAGCAAATAGAAAACATCTATTTTTTTCCAGAGACTTAAAATGCACATTGCAAAATTATTAAATGGATATGCTGATACTTCTGATTAACTGGATCATTTTGGTTCTATATCTTCTTCATCCTTGATTTTATACTGAGACAATAAAGTACCACACCAATGCACCAGATAACTATATATTGAGTATTAGGAGATATCATGGGTAAAGCATTGAGGGGAGTTACTGGCTTTTCTCAAAACAATCTGGCCATCTATTTATATGTTGGCATTTAAACACTTAACTTTAACCTGTGCTCCAGTTCAATGCTAAATTACATTAATTTGATTGACCAAGATGTTCCTCTTAAAATTTTCACCAGCAGGATTAATACAGTCTACTAGGAAGAACATTACTATTTAAAATCATGATCAGCCTGACAGCAAAGGCCAGAAGTTCATTCTCACACATGGCTGAAAGAGAGACAAAAATAAGCAGACCTCAGGAATAATGATTTCCATTTAGCTAATTAATTAAAACAACACAAGGTAACTTAGGAATAAGAACACCCCTGAGAGATTTTTGGTGGCTTTCAAGATCATGGATACAGTACAAAGTAAAGCCATCTTTTGATGTTAGATGAGTGGAAGCAGCTTCATTGGCGTACTTTTTCTGCTGTTTTGAAGTTAGCACCATGTTCTTATTTGTTCTGTCATAGCACAGTCCTCTCTATTTTTATTTAACCCAAAAGCACTCATAAAACCACAGTATGTTAATATTCATGTTAAATATGAGTGAAAACATAACAAATGGTAGTAAATAATAACTGTTAGAAATTCCAGTATGAATAGGCAATACTACAGGTAGTCTGATCCAAGCAGAGCTGGCATGAATTAAGCTTGCATTTCCTACACTTTCTCACCAGTGTTGCACAGAACACAGGGGCATCATTTCAGCTCAACTCCAGTTGGAGACATTAAAATATTTTAAATTTAGGCTTTAACTGACACTTTCATTGGGCTAATTATATTTTAAACTTCCACCTCAAGTTCCTGCCTCACTGTGCCATCTTCATGAATAGCATAGTCTGTGATACACAAGTGCAGACATACAAGTCTCCTACCTGAAGAGATGGAGTAGGTTAATTTACATATTTATTAAACATTGTAAGTAAAAGCACAAGCTGCAGTACCACCCTGCATTGTGAAGGAGGACTCCAGAAGCAGTTGGGATTACTGCACTGGAAAACACACAGCAGTCGGTCTGCTGACATACATGTGAATAAAGGTAGAGAAATGACACAATGGCCATTTAAGACCAAAAGAATTTGAGAAATACCTTCATTCAGCAGTGCAGCTGTGCTCCACAGGGACACAGAGAACATCCTTGGTCTCTCATTCTCTGCTGGGAGCTCAGGAGAAACAGCACAGTGGCTAGCCAGGAAGGACACTCATCTACCAGCTGGCACCCAGCCACATGAGCAGTAGTGAAGGACTCCAGAGAGCGCCTGGTTCAGTTCTCACTCAGAAAGAGGGTGCTGCTCCAAATTCTAAAACAGAAATTCTCGTTACAAAAAGGAACAAAAGCTCAAAGAAGAGTTTGTTGTTGAAACAATGGGACAAGACTAAAATCAGACTGGTCTCACACCAGCTAATCATAACTTCTTTCCTGTGCAACGATTTCTGGCTGGTGATAGTAAATGAGCTACTTGAAGACAGTCACATCTTGACATCACACAGACGGGGTGATAAAAATTACTGTAACATTAAAGCAGCTCAATTCTAAGTTTGCACCACTTCACCACTCAAATACTTCAGAGAAACATGTCAACATGCTGAATGACAAACAGAAGGCTTCCACTTGCCCTGAGGATCCAATCCTTTCTTGATCTTGAGTTTTGCCAGTATATTTCCAGGGCCTGACTTTCCATCTTAAGATGGCTTTAGCTGCAATTATTTGAGACCTCACCACTCAGGCTCTCCACTTGTATGCAACTGCTCCAGCACAGGAGGCAGCAGATCAAATATGTGGGAATACTTTAGCTGAGGCTGTCCTCCCCTCTCAGCACTACCATGGGTGGAGATCCATTCTCCCACTGCAACTGGAAATGCTGGACACAAGTTCCCACTATGGGAACAAGTCCCACTGACCAGGGCACAAAAGGAACTGCTGGGAGTGCAGCACCTGCTGCTATTGCAGAGACTGCCCAGCATGCTCAAGTCAGGGCTGTGGAAGACCAGCCCTGCCCACTTATTTGCAGGGGTGATTTACCATGATAGGGCCCTGATCTGACTTTCCTGTCCCTTTGTGGGAGATCAGGGCTCCTGTACACGAAGGGAGTGTAAAAATGCAGATAGCTTTTTTGTTCCTAGTCAAAAAGCAAGATGCCACAAAGCTACTCCACAGGAGTCTTCGGTAATCCTGATCTCCATAAGCTAAAGAAGGTATTGCTTTTCTTTATTGCACAACAACATCAGTCAAGCCAGTCTTTACACAGTGCAGACATGATAATGGGAAATATATAGAGGCCTTACCCTATAATTAGGGTGCTTTCAGAAGTGTCCCTGGCTTTCCAGGCAGGCAAATGTAAAAGATTTCGACTCATCACTAGAAGGTGTGATGGCTCTCAGGAAATTTGTAAGATCTTTTTTAAATGCTGATAGGTCCCTTCCTCGATGGGATGTCAGAATTTGAAGAGCCTGATGGGGACTGAAGTGCCAAAATGCTTATAAGCTAGATAAAGCTATTTGTGCAATTGTCACCAGCCCTAAAGGCTATGAAGGAAATCTTTTACTCACCTAATGCCAGGGAAATAAATAGGTTAGTCAGACTGAGGCAATAAGGAGCTGTCCAGGATCTTTTTTCTTAATAACACACTCAGGACAGGCCAATTTAGTCATGTACTTTTTAATTATTATTTTCTATAAAAACATCCATCAGCTTATGAATAATGTCTGCCTCATGTGTATGTTTCTTTGTGACCTCAACTTGGTCAGGTGAATTTGACTTTATCATTATCTTGCCTTCCCTTGGCTGGCATCAATGAGGATATCAGCTCAATTACTACCAGCCTATTCACTTTCTGCTTTCACTCAAACTTTGGTCTTCTGGAGCCAGAGCTTTTATGGAGCCAAAGGTTTCCATTCTAAGCAGTCAGTAGATAGCACTAAGACATATGCTTGTGTGTAGACTTATACATAACTCAATCTGAGATAGTTTAGGAGTGGAATGTCTCTATTTGTAACAGGGAAATGTAATTTTCACTAGGCCTTCAACATTATTCACTATTACAGCTTTCAAAGCAGATTATCACACACCAAGAATGACAACACAATTTTACTGCACCCCGTGAGAAGAAAAGGGGCAGATTTCATACTGAAAGTTTTCAAGAAATGCTGATCTGCCAGGGTTGTATCTGTAGAGCCATGCTCTCCCTAGCTTATGATTTACACACTGTACTGATGAATATACACCACAAAATAATTTTATGGAATTTATAATGTTACTTATAGATCTATTGTTCTCAGGCTTTGGTACAGGTGAAGTCTGTATTTACATTTTACTCTACTGTAGTCAAATATTCAAGACACTGCACTAAAAATGAAATGCATTAAAGCAACTGTAACTACACATATCTATATATCAAGGAGAAATTTACAATTAAAATTTCAAGGGAAAAAATCCTCTTGCTTACAGATAGAATAATGCTTATTTATTGAGGGAAATATCCTTATGAAAGTCAAATTACTTTTGTCCAGTAGCCAAGAACAATTCCACTTGAATTTTTCTCTAATTTTTCTTGTTTTTCCTAAAGCTTTTCAAGTAAAATGAAAACTACAGCAATTAAAAGTTGTGAATACAAGCTGCTTTCCACAAAAAATAAAGTATGGATTTTTTTTACAGCACTGATGCTCATTTGACACACACAGCACTGAATTCATATGAATGACTTCAGGAACTCCAAAGGAGCCACCGTGTTTTTTCCCTTGCATCAATAATCCACACACAAGGAAAGAATTTACAAAACAGAATACAAGAACTGCATGTGAACACATACAAACATATCCACATAACTTTGTGCTTTGAAAACATGCATTTATCTGTTATGTTTTTAAGCACCTACTGCTAATCTGCCCATGAAAAACCAATAGCCAACTGACCATTTGGTTTTCCAGTGAGTAAAATACAACTGTCGAATACAATGTATGCTGAACAGAAGGACATATGGTCTACTTCTTAGGATTATGATGAAGACTAATTAATACAAGCAGTGCTTTAGTTCATGCTAAGTATTTTTCCATATATTTAGATACAACAGTATTCAAAGTTAGAAAGAATCCTAGCTAAACAGCTAACTCATGTGTTAAAAAAAGTCATCAAAATTCTCCTCCTGATTCTATTCAAGCATGCAAGGAATTCAGAGAAGGAAAGATATCCTGAAAAGTCCTGTAAGAATCCCAAGTTCCAGGCTTCAGGACAGGCTGCATTACAGCAGTCTTGAGATTATTGCTGAGCTACAGCAGCCTCCAAAAAGTCATTCTTCAAACAAGAACAACTGAAGCACAGCAGTGTTCTGGCTCTTGCCTTCATTTCTTCCGCCCAGCCCCCTTCCCATCCTTCCTCCACCACATTCCCATGCCAAACTTTCTAAGGTGGCAATACAAAACCAACAGATGGGCTAAACACCAGCTGACAAAGGCACCAGGAGGTGGCTTTCTAATGACTGCTTCCTGTCTGTTGTCATCTTATTGCAGGGGTTCCATACTCTTGTCTCCTTACCACAAAAGTTTCGTACCCTCTTGGTGTTTCTCATGGGCAGCTCTCAGAGCCCTGACTCTTTCTTCTTCACAAAGCTGCCAACTGACTCCAGTTCCCTTCTCAACCAGCCACCTCACTCTTTCATAGCACTCTTCTTCTCATTGCTTACAGCTGTGGCCTATTAAAGTCAGACCTGTTCCTCATCTTTGATAATTGGCCCAGCTGCAACTCCTTAGGGGTAAGATTACTTTCTACACTATCTTTATTTTCTTATATTCTATCCCCCAACAACTGTCCACTGCCACATTGACTTTTTATTATTTCTCAAAAAACTTACCTCCGCTGTTCTTGTAAATTCTTGAGAACATAAATGAAGTAGGGGGCTTTAGTTCTTTAGGGGCTTATTTTTCTTTCATAAACCCCAAAGAGTCCACAGCATCACAATGTAAGAATAATCAAAGTTATGGTGAAGGCACAAGAGGATGAGTTGCAGCTACTGTGGGCTTTCTGTACTCCCTTCTGTAAGTCACTACATCCCTTCTTGGCCCAAGATTTTTGCATCATCATCTGCTTTCCTACAACTCTCTGTTAAAACTGTTAATTATCTTGGGACAAGACACACTAAGTATTTGAGAAAGACCTACCTTACAAGGAGCACTAGTTGTTACTGTGACATTACCCACAAAGAAAAACACAACCATAATTTTATCCCATCCACTTAAAAAAAAAAAAAATATTCATTTCCTGGTTCTGCAGCTTGTCCCCATTTATCTGTAGCACTGTGGTAGGGTGCTGTAGCAGGGGTCCAACAGGGGCTTTAACACAACCTAGAAGGGAACTACACTTAGGACAGAAAGATGCATTTCTAGGTGTCAGTAAACCATGACTTTGTAATTAAAAAAGATCACGTACACAACTGTAAACATTAAGCAGAATTTTCAGTTGAGCTGCTCTTAATCATGAAAAATGTATGCTGGCCTTTTTACCACCTGTCTGCCCTTAAAATGATTGGGGCCAGGAGATCAAAATGCTTCTCACCTGGTTTTGGTCCCATCATTTGCCATCTAAGAGCTTCATATCAATGGAGGAGGCTCAACTCTAAATTCCTAAACCTAGAAAAATATGTTCAGATGTCTGTGCAGTCCAAGGCAGCTGTTCAACCTCTGTGTGCTAACAGAAACTTCATATCTGTGCTCTGACAGAACAGGGAGGGAGACAGATCCAAAAAGACACTGGGCTTCTGCAATAAACACCTACTTCTGAAACAAACATCTAACCATCTACCACCATTTGCAAACAGGGCTTCTAAACAACATAACCCAAAGAACACAAAAGCAACAAAACAGAAACAACAAAGGCAACTGACTGGGAAAATAATGTAGGCCTGAGCCTGAGTGCCCAGGACTTCCTTGGGAAAGCTCTGCAATGCCAGCTGCCCTTCCACAATTTGAGTACACAATAAACTGAGAGAGAAAACACATTCATTATTCTGTACATCAGTTAAAATTACACTGAAGTCGGATTACGAGGGATATGAAAAGTCACAGAGATGTAGATTTGTAACAATGGCTACTAAAATTGGCATTTTTCCCTCTCCTTCAAACTGTACCTTTCAGTGCAGCCTTCTTTCTGTGGATGACAGCACAGAAAGAAAGAATCCTTTCTTTCTGTGAATAACAAACATACCCAAGGAACATACAACCTCATAAGAACAAAGTGTCATCCTTTGAGGCCTGACGTCAAATGCATGAATATTCAATCAAATAAGTATCTGTTATGTCCACACATTGCTGTAGTAAATTAATTTTAATATAGTAAAAAATGCTGGGAAAAAATAAAATCTAGAATAGTTTTTCTGTTAGGCGCCATTAAATGGGCTTTCTTAATTTTCACTTTGTATCCTGAAAGCCACAAAAGCCACACATGTAGTAGCTGATGTGGTGTACAACTCTTGGCCAATCTACTTTCATTCTGTAGATGTACTTTCTTCTAGTACTTTTTTTTGTATGACTGCAAATTTTCACCTGAAATAATTTTAAAGACTTAATTTAATCCTGACTTTTAAAGTTCCAGCAAGCTTTATCTTGAGCATCATCAACAGAATGGGAGGAGGGGAAGGGGAAAAGGCTCTCAGTGCTGACTGATAGATTTTTGATATTGCTGTGCTTCCCTTTTACTAATTATGCCCAGATTGCTCATCATGCCAGATACTGTTTGTGCTAGGAATTTTCTACAGCATACCTCAGGGGCAAATTGCCTGTAGTGGTGAGCTGGGAATTCTCTATAGCCTACTTTAACAAACAAACCTCCAGTATTCCTCCACGTCATATCATTCAACCTTCCTGCCAAATCTTCAGCATTCTTTTCAACAGAGTTAACTTCAACTAACTCCAGTGAAGGATATTCCTTGACACTCCAATTGTTTATTCCCTCTAGAGCATGGTATATGCCCTCTGAGCCCTTGATCTTGCCCAAGCTAAGAAAACACAGTAGTTTTAAGTCGTTAGGCTGTTGATGATGAAAGCTATGCAGGCAAAAGCCCTTGTGCTGGACAGCAACTGTTAGTCTTGAGATTTCATGTAAATTTCACAAACATTTCTAGTAATTGTTAATTTCTTCTCTGCAGAAACCAGTTATCCACCACCTCCACCTCGTCTACTTTTCACAGATAGATAAGATCTTTATATTATAAAGAAACTGGATTTTAATGCCAGGGTGATCAGACTCAAAGATTGGAGTATTTACATTCTCTAAATTGGTGGATTGCTTTGGGCACAGTGTGAGAAGCTGTTCCAGCGCACACCACCACCGTGCATTTGGAACGGGCCAGAAAACAAACTACATCTCCATACCACACCACCTTTCTGTGACACCACAATTGCTATCAATTGTCCCCTTTCCTCCTTAAAATATGTGTGATTTGGTGTGCCGGCTGCTCGCGGAACAGCTAACTCTGGTTTTGATGCCGAATACTTCTATTCGGAGTGGTGAGGCTGTAGGGTGGCCGGTGTTTTTCCAGTTCCCACGTGTGACAAAGTGCCAAGGGCAGCCGTTTGTGGCGGGGTAAGAAACCACCACGGGTCCCGTACCTGCGTGTCCCTGCCCCGACCCGGGGCGCGAGGCACGAGCCGAGCCGTGTGAGGTGTGAGGCCGGCGAGGCCGAGGGCTCTGGAGCCCGCACGCCCCCCCGGCATCGCCGTTGCTTGGCACCGGCCCGGCGAGTCCCGCGGCGGCCCGGAGGCTGGAGCCGCTCGGGAGCTGGCTCAGCTGACGGCTGCAGGTGACGCCGGGCCGGGCGGAGCGGCCATCGAGGGGCGATCCCACCCCCCCGTTCCCGGGCCGCCGCTTTGTCCTTGCCCGGCCCGGAGCAAGCGCGCCCCCGGCCGCGGCGGGAGCGCGCCTGCGCGCGCCCCGGCGGCCGGCAGGCGGGAGCGAGCGCCCCCTCTCCCCTCCCCCGCTCGCCGGGAGCTCCGCCGGCGGCCGCGGGCGGGCGGGGGAGCCCGGGCGGGGCGGGGAGAGCCCGGGGGCGGCCGGGCCCCCTCCCCGCCTCCGCTCCGCGGCGCGCGCCCGCCGCCCCCCGCCCCGGCCCCCCGGCCCGCCGCGGGAGCCCGCGCCGCAGAGCGGGGCCCGCCAGCGCCACCCGCCGGCCGCGGGGCCGCACCGCGCCTCCCCCCGTCCCCCCCTGCTCCGGCTCTCAATGTTCCACACTGCCCGGCCACAGAGCCGCCGCCGCCGCCGTAGAGCCCCCCGGCCGCCTCCGTCCCCTCCTCGGGCGCCGCGGGCCCGGCCCGGCCCCCCGCCATCCCGCCCCTCCGACCCAGCAGCGGGACAGGACGCCGGCGAAGGTAAGGGAGCGGCGGGCGAGGCGGCCGCCGCGGCGGCTGGGCGAGCGCGGTGGGGGGAGGCGGGGAGGAGGCGGGGGGGCTGGTAGAGGAGCTTTGTTCTTGTTTTCGGCGCTCGCTGCCTGGCGGCGGCCGGGGACGCGGGGCCGGCCCGAGTTCACGCCTCACTTGGTGCACACGCACGGTGCGGAGCGGGGCCGGGCGAGCCGCCGCCCGCCGAGCCGAGGCGAGCCGAGGCGGGCTGGCGCTCCCCACAAAGCGCGGCCGGGCCGCCTGGATCCAGCCCTGCCGCAGCTCCCGCCGCTCCTCCTCGGGCCCCCCCCGGCCGCCGGGGCAGCCCCCTCCTTCTTCCCCCCCCCCGCCTTTCCCGATCGGCGGAAAAATGTCGGTCTGCCTGGCGGAGCTGCGCGGGGAGCGGCGGCGGGGAGAGCTGTGCAGAAGGTGCAGTTTGAATTATGCTTCTTCCCCCTCCGGCAGCTCTGTGGTGGCCAAATGCAGTTCTCGCTGCTGGCCATGTAAATAACCGGGGCTGCTGCTACCCCAGTGGCTTTAAATGCGTCGCGGGGCTTTTCCCCTTACTAAAAAAAGCCCTACCACCAATAAAAAAACAAACCTCGTTCCCCCCGTGCCAGCCCTTTAAATGCTTGGAGCAAGTGTACATTTCCATCTGAAATCAACCCAAGTGTTACTGGCAGTGTATTTTCTCGGAGAGAGGGGAAGAGGGGGGATCTGGCGTTTGGACCCAATAAAATGCTCTGCTCCAGTGTAAATATTTACAGGTTATTAGTGACTTTTTAAAAAACATTTTCAGTGAGGTCTGTTATTTACAGTGTGTCATAAGTTATTAATGTTCATTGCCTAAGTACCCTGTTAAATGTCTCATGCCTTAGAACAAAGTCGACAATTGGCATATTGTTTAAAGTATGAAAAAAATGTGAGTGGGTTTAAAAATTGGAAATATCTGTATTTTCAGAAATGTAAATATTGCTTTGTAGCTGTCAAACTCCAGTCCTCAGGCATGAGACAAGGAAGTATATTTGATTAATTTCTCACTGAAACTCACTTGTCACCTATTCAAAGTTTCCTGGAACTTGGGGAATGCCAAGAGAGAGTCCTGCCTTGTATGAACTCTCCCTCTTTTCTTCCCCAAAAAAGTTACACACGATGTCCAGTGGTAGGCAGAGGTCAGTGGAACTTGGGGAATGACAAGAGAGAGTCCTTCCTTGTGTATTAACTCTGCCTCTTTTCTTTCCCCAAAAAGTTCCCCACGATGTCCAGTGATAGACAGAGGTCAGACGATGAAAGTCCAAGTACCAGCAGTGGTAGTTCAGATGCCGATCAGAGGGATCCGCCTGCACCTGAACCTGAAGAGCAAGAAGAACGAAAACCCTCTGCCACCCAGCAGAAGAAGAACACCAAACTATCCAGCAAAACTACTGCTAAGCTATCTACTAGTGCAAAAAGGTAAAGGAGGGAGTGAAACATCCTGCAGTATTTTTGCACGGTATTTGGAGTCACAGTACTGGCGTTGCACTTGTCAGGGCAGAGGCATTCTTCTTGTAAAGCTATGTGGAAGGGAGTGAACTATTAGCTTGGGTAGTTGACAGGAGCCTGCTAAGCAGTGTTTCAATTAATCCAAGTCTTGTTGGGGTAACAGTTATGCAGAATGCTCCTATGTCTTTTGAAGAGTTGGTACAGAACTTGGTAACTTACAGGCAGACTGGGAGGGGAGCACCTCGGTACGTTTTGTATTTGCAGAAATGTGCAAGAGAGCTTTGGCACTTGTTTTCTGAGTTAGGTTTCCATGCCTGATTGTATAGGGTGGAGTCCTCCTGGAGTATTTTATTATGGTTGGTAAACTGATGACAGGCAATGCTGTCTAATTAAAGAAGTCATAAAACCCCAGTGGCTTCTCTGGGTCTTAGGAGAGCTTTTCATGATGATGCACAGGAGAGCCTTACGCACCATGAAGGAATGGGTTCAGTCTGCCATTCTCCTGGGAGAAACTTAGGTGAGTTTTCTCCCTTAGGATCTGTGGATTTAGACTGTGATGTTCTACAGGTAGCCTCTACCTTAAAGTATGAGAATCTTCAGGAACCTTGTTTGTTATATTGGTTGCACTTTCATTTGCATCTAAGTTTGTTGGCAGTCTGGCTCTCAAGATGTATACTCTTGGTAATTTTCTCAAAGATCATCTGTGAAGTACTCAAACTTTAAATTCTTTAATTCCAGCTGTCTTTGGAGATGAAACATAACTTTTCAGTCCTTTCCCTGGAGTTGCTTTTTTTGAAAACATTTACAAGTATCCTGTAGCAAGAAAAGTTGTAAAATAGCTGTAGTAGCCGCAAATTTTGCTTATTCAGCGTGACTGTTGTAGTTCTTTTACAAACACTTTAGTAATTTTGTATTTGACTTAAACTTAGAAAAGTCTTTTTGAAATATGTTAAAATTGTTGCAGAGAATGGCTGCATGGCTTTGATGACTTTTGAGCTTGTTAAAGAAACCCTTTGAAATAGGACTGGCTAAAGAGAAAAAAGTTTTGCAACTACTATGTAGCACTTGTAATTTGTTGCTATTTGTCTTTATTTGACAAGCCTAAGATCAGGTTTTTGACACTGAGCTTTCCCTTATTGTCTTTATTTCATTTAATTGTTGCAAGTCTAATTCCATGCATCTCAGATAGTTCAGTAGGCTGACTGAACTTATTGGAATTAATGCAAGGACATCCAGAGCAGTTTCTGTTAGCTCACCTTTTAACAACTGCTATTTGCATGAAATTTACAGTATTGCTCTTATGGGTCCTTTGTGAAGAGAAATCTTGATCTTTTTAAGAGGAGTTAACCATGTGTATTTTGAAATTGCACCTCTTATGTACCTGAATAAACTTGAATTGACAGGAAGTTTTCAGTACTAATTTTTCAGATCTTAACTCCTTGTGAATTTTTGTAAGAGAGTAAAGTTATGCACAGATTATTTCAAGTTATTGTATCAATTTTTATCACATAAATACAGCTACTGTATAAGGTTGCAGGAGGAAAGGCAGCAGAAGGTATGGAGAAAAGCAAAGTTGATCCAGAGAGATTATTCCAGTAACAGAGACAGCCTGGCAGATCTGCAAATCCACTTTTTAAACACACTGCAAAGTAATAGGTAAAATATTGTGAAAAGAATGTGTCTGCTGCCAGCACGGTTCATTTGAGCCTCAGTCACAGGTCCTGTAGCTCTGGTTTAAAGTCATTGTCAAATCTGCTTGTGCAGGCTCCCCCCCACCCCCGCCTCATTTGCATATTAGCTTGAAAAGAAAATCTCCCTGGTAAGAAGTGCTCGGATGTGAAAAAGAGTTACTTTCCTGAATAGTTGTGGGAAATTTCTACCCAGCTCAGCTGTAAGTGTTCTGTTTACATGCAGCGTGGAGCAGGAAAAAAGCTGCAAAGTTTCTCAGCTGTGGGATTTGGGTTATGCCTCTGAGAACAAAGAGGAAGCAGCCATGTTAGCATTACTGAAGGCAAAGCCAATCTTGCATTTAACTGCATGGTGGTAGAGGGCAGTGTAATTCCCTGATTTATTCTATAGACTATCTCAAATGCTTTGTGTCTGTTCTCATTTCACCAACAGAATCCAGAAGGAGCTAGCTGAAATAACCCTTGATCCTCCTCCTAACTGCAGGTATGTAATGGCTTCTTAAGTTGTGGTCAGTGGTAGGAAATTAATGTGCTCAGGTTAACAAAAGGCAAACTTCGTGTTTATGACAGGTGACTGTTAGACAGAGATTGCATACAGAGGATTGAACAAGCACACACATCGTTTGAAACTGAAGTTTGATATTTTGTTTGCATGTTGGATGTGTAGTTATTAGTGATTGATGTACACAGTGAAATCTGTTCGGTTTGTTGTTCATAGCTGGTCCCTGCCTTTGTGAAACATTAATTATATGAATGTCAAAATATGCTGAAGCTTTCAACTTAATGTCTGCATGTAGTTTGGACTCGGTTTTTGAGTGCTAAGTTTCTAGAGTGATCTTTTCATTCTGAAGTAAAGAACTGTATGTGATTTTTATATGCTTTCTCTTAGTATGTTGTTTAACAGATAAACTGAACTATTGCCTCTAAATTTATGTGTCTGTTGGTCAAAGTTGTAGTCTTTTGATAAAAAGAATATTTCTAAGGAAGTTCCCAACTTGGGAGGCACTTCTGTTTGGTTTTAGAAAATAAAATTTTAAGCATGGAAGGCTGAGTGATTTAGTTTTAAAGTGATGGTTTGGAATTGAAGCACTTGATCTGTAGGAAAGTTAGATAGTAGCACAGTTAGACGATTTCTTTAAATCTTTTGAATGTTTTACTTTTATTTAAAGGATATATAAAAATTCTCATTAGCTGTGAGCATCCAGTGTTCAGATTTGCAGTAAAGCTAGCTTTAAATAATGTTGCTTTCATTTGAGGCATCTCCATAAGATTTCTGACTGGAAGGTATCTTAATAACTCGTGTAACAGTGAGCCATGTACGTGTTTTTAAAATTTGCTGGAAATGCTTTCTGATTCTGTGTTGGAATTGTTTGGTTTTTGAATAGCGGTGGGTGTTTTTTGAATTTGATAAAATATGAGCTGTTCCTCTGTCTCACTAATCCATGAGTGCAGGGGCTAAACCAGAGCAGTGTTTTATTGAATTTGTGGTGAAGGCATCTTGTCCTGAGGACTGTGCTGTAGATTGCCTGTGGCAGTCTGATGTATTTGCATGTAGGGTGAGTGGCTCTGTTTGTTTAGGGTTTGGGGTTTGTTTTTTTGTTTTTGTTTTGTTGGTGGTGTGTTTTTTTGGTTTTTTTTTTTTTTGTTTTTTTTGGTTTTTTTTGTGGGGAGATGGGTTTGGTTTGGTTTTAAATAACTGCTTTAGATAACTTTAAATAAATTACTGGGATCTAGTTCTGTGTTGGTCCTGCACTTTATATTTGGACCATCAAAGGGGCATGGTAGAAGAGAAAGTATTTAAATGAAATAGAACCCTGACGCTTTGCTTACAGTTGCCAAAAAGATAATTGTAGCAGTTTCGGGTACAGCAAGTTACAGCTTTTAGAAAGAGAAGCTTTCACACTCTGCAGCACTATCTGATACTTGGCTCCCTGGCAGAGCGTGTTCCTCTCATATTAGCACAAGAGAGTATTGCAGAGCATTTTGCTTATGAGCTGGTACAGCCAGATGCCCAGGAATGATGTTGAGAATGATGAAAACCCCCCAATGTGTCTAAAATTATTCAAGTTTCTTTCCTACAGAGAGTAGGAAAAAAATGGGGGTTTTTGCTATTGAGGAAGCCAGTGCTACTGTTCCCATAGGTATTTTTAAGAGGAATTTAGTGGATTTACTCAGTAAAAACTTTATGATGACTGCATTTTTACCTTTTGCAAAATAAAAAAAAAAATCTCCCAAGAGAAACAAGTTTCTGTAACAGGAGATCTGGGTTTTCATGATAAACGGTTTGAACAGAGTTTCAGTGCCCTAAGTATTTACTGTTCCATTGAAATAGATTTGTTAGAAGGAGCCTTTCTGGTACCAAGAACTAAATGCAGCTGTGTGTTATGTGCAGAAACAGTTGGCACTTTTACTTTCTTATAGGGTGTAGTAGCACAGATTAGGCTATGGACGACACTGCAGACTGATGAGACCTCTGCACTGCTCATCATGCAACAAGCAGCAGAATGTTACTTATTGCATTTCTTGTGAAAGAAAAATAATTTGTAAAAAAAAACCCCAAAACATATAAAAGTCTGTATAATTTGGGCATATTTACATGTATTTTAAAAATAAAAACCTGGTGTCTTAAGTTCTCCCAAAACCAGTTTTTCATGCACAATTGTTTCTCTTCCAGTTCTAGAGCACAATCTTATCATTTGCAGTCCACATATTGCAAACTTCACAAGAATACAACTGGCAACTAATGCTCTTGGATGCTGATAGTCCTTCTGCTTACTCAGTTACATAAGTGATGAAAAATTAGCAATTTTTAAAATGCAGTAATGGCACATATAAAATGTTAAATGTTACTTTAACAGGATCTAGTACAAATACTAAAGTAGAAATATGTTGAGCTCTCTCATATCATGTTAAACACTGATATCTGCTGCCACTTCTCACCTGGCAATGCAGCTGCCCACAGTCACCCCATGGGAGTGACCCGAGGCTGATTTATCTACTTTAAAATGACACCGACTGGCTGCACTGTGATTCTCATGCAAAAGAGGTGTAGATTTCCCCAGCAGTTGTTTTTCCTGCAGTCACATCTATTGCTTTAACATCTGCTTTATAAAAATGTCAGAGCCCCAAGAAAGCCCTGTTCCTGGGTATGCTGAGCAGGCCTGGGCTGCACACTGACTTCTATTTTAGGCACTGGAATAGCAGAATGACAGGCACAGTAAAACTGACTTAACAGTAGTTTTTTGCTTGCCTGTCTCAACAAAAAGGATTGATTTCTGTTGATTTTCTGTTAATTGGACAGTGAACTGTTGAAAAAATCATGTTGTCATGTATCATGCTGTCATGTTTGTGAGCAGCGAATACGAGCTGCATCTCGGGGATACCAGCTGTAAAACTTAGTATCTTCATGCTGATAGCTTTACACTTTAACATGAGTAGTACTAAATTCCTGTGATTTTGGTGTGATTTTCAAGAAAGATAAAGCAACAAAAGCAATAAAATTAAGTTCAGTCTTAGGCCACTAAAGATGTTGGAGAAAAATCAGGTGCTGCTTTCCACTCATGTTTTTTCCTGTTCAACAGAGAGCCTGAAACAAGTCAATTACTGTCCAACATACACCATAGCACTAGGACACATAGGTGTAAACTGAGGACAGGTATTTTGTTCCATTTTTTCTTGGTTTTGCCATCTTAACTCAAAGCTGTGCTACTTGATGCAGTGTGCTGTATTTAATTTCTTTTGTGCTTTTAATAGCATAAAGCAAAGCTAAAAAGATCTTGGCCCTATTGCTCCTAGGCAGCTCAGTTTCAAACCATGGCTAAGCACTTATACACACTTCAAGGTGTGGAAGTGTGCCAAACCCCACTGTTACAGACTCTCAGGTAAATGTTGCAAAGATTTTGCACGTAGTGCATGGTAAATCTGGGCTGCAGAGATGCTCTTAAATAAGTTTGACATATCTGGAATAACTATTTTCAGCTCATAGCATAAAACTGTTTGGATCAGAGGTCACTGCTCTGTAGTTAAGGTTTTGTCTGAGGCTGCTGTTGAGACCTGCAGCTCAGGTGGAGCAGGGGGCTGCTGTCTCCAGCTCTCATTGTATTTCCTGGATTTTAGGGCTGGCACAAGTGGGGCTGTTCCCAGGGGTGTTGTGATTTGTAGCAGCTTCCTTTAGCTGTTCCTGGTTGCCCTGCTGGTCTGCAATAACAAAAATGTGTATTCCCAGTTTTCTTTGCTTGCTCTTCCTCATTTCCATTCCTAAATTAAATATTGTTCTTCTCTGTGGAAAAGTTTTTGAAGTTCTATTTAATAACACTCATGTCAGCTTAGTTTATAGTTTACAGCCCATTTACAACAAATCCACTTTCGTGTAAACTTTGCAGGAAATGAATGCAAGCACCAAACTCAGTGTATCCACTCAGAGCTTAATTCATGTGGTTTAAAAAGTGGTGAGTTGAAATAGTGCATCTTTCCCAGGCAAGCGGGAGAGTGTAAGTCTTTTATATCCTGTGCTGTAAATTGGCTTTAATCTCTTCTCTTTACTAAAGTGAAAATCAGATATTTGAAAGCAGATGGTTAAAAAGAAAAAAGTAAAGTGGAAAGGCCAGGCATAACACATGCCTTGGAGCACTGGTCAGAGAAACAACTTGTTTCCTTTGTAGCTGCTGGGAAATGGGCCTAAGGGAGAGCTGCTTGGATCACCCCAAAAGCTCCCTGCTCTGTCTCATTCTCCAGCCAGTGAGTGCCTGACCTTATAGGTCTGTTGGAAAGATTTTCCTTAATAGGGATTGCAATATTGATTCCTATTTATTTTTCAGGCCTTGTATGCTAATACATACTAATGTGATTTCTTGAGCAGTACTACAAAAGGTGGCAGTTGATGATTTTGCTGTTTGTAGCCTCTCCTAGACTTGCAAATAGGTTGATGGTTTATGGGTAGTTAGTTTTGAAATTACGTATATTAAAATAACAATCGTATATTAAAATAATTATGTATATCAAAAAAACAATATATTAAAAAAACAATAAAGTCCAAAGTATGTGGACTAAGAACAAATGAAAGGAAGATGTGTAAGGGGTTTGTTTTAACACAGGATTTTTCTGCTTCCTAAGAACTGCATTTGTCCCTTTCATTACTGCCACATCTTGGGCTAATTCCACCCTGCAGTGTTGCCAATGCCAGGGTCTGGAGTTTGACACAAAGAGGAATGCCTGCAAAACCCTGGCAGGCGAATGCTATTACTGCTTTGGTTATGGACCCATGAATCCAGATGTTTGTAACTGTCGGAGTGCGCTTGTTATTCCATCAGTGTGGAGCACTGCAGTGTGTTTAAAGCAATATTGTGAAGGTATTCCTCAGACCAGCAATTTAAGCTCTTTCAGTTGAGCTGTCTGAAACAATGAGGAGCAGTGAAAAATTGTGCTGGTGGTGCAGGCTCGTCCACGTGCAGAGGTAGCGCTGGATTTGAGCTAATGCAGCCTTGTGTTTGTGAGGAAGCTGCTGCAGCTAAGCTTGTAGAAGCATTCCTTTTGTTAACATACTTTGTCTGCAGTAAGGTTATAGGCAAATGTTTACTCTGCAAACAGTTGGGCCTGTTGAAGATGTTACTGCACAGCTGTGGTTTGCTCCAGTTGTGCCACAGAGGTGACTACTTCAGTCAGAAAGTGAAGCAGATTCATGTGATTACTCTGCAGTGCTCCCCAGGGAGGGGAAAAAAAAAAAAAAAAAAAAATCGTCTAAGTTTGCTTAAATGGTTTAAAGAGGTGATTCAAATGAACTCTGCTGGGTTTTTCCTCTCTCCTCTCAGAGTAGGCATTGTTCACACAAAGCTTTTTGCCACACACACCAGGATATGAATAAGCCAATCCATTCCTTTGTCTCTCAAATATAGTAAGTTTCCATCTCCCCTTTGTCAAAACCAGGCATTCTGTTGCTTTTATGAAATCAGGAGGAGAAAGAATATATTGCATGCAGCCAAATAGCAGGCCTTTATACAGTAGCACAAGTGTGTGCCCCTCTTCACATGTATGTTTTTTTCTTCCACTCAAGCTGTTGACTTTCCAGATCGGTGTAAGTCTCCCAGTTTTGTTTATTCTGTTGATTTCTTGTTGGGCAAATGTCTTCATAGTACTAAATACTGAATCCCAGTGGAAAAAAAAAAAGTCAATTTTTCTGGTTTCCACCTCTGCAGTGAATACCCAGTTGTGAGCACTAAATGGTTCCCTATAGAAGAGCAGTTGATTAAGATGTGTAAAAGATACTTACATTTAAGAGTATGTCCCCAAATGCTTGTGCTGAAGCTGAATGGGCAAAATTTTAAAAATTCACCCAAACTCTACTTGATAATGTATCTTGTGACACATTATGCTTTTTATTGTCTCCCCCTGCCCAGCACTGTCACCACTGAATGCAGTAAATGCATTCTATGTGAAAAGACAGCTGAAGTTTGCAGAATGGTTTCGAGAATACAACCCACAAGATTATTTCTAACACTTCCTTCCCTATACAGAAGTTTACAGTTAAAAAAATGCAGTAAAGAGGGTTCATGGCTCCTCTCCAAATATTTGAAGTAACTCTCAAATGAATATTGAAATTCTACTTGTTAGTATTGCCCATATCTGATTTATCTAGAATTATTTCTCCTAAGCATTTTCTTCCCTTCTCCTTCTTCCTTCCTTTTTTCTAACCAGAAGACTATAGTCCAGGTCAGAGTAGGAAAGAGTGGTGTAATTTAGCCCAGCAATCACAAGTCTGGTGTTTTTGTATTACTGTCCAGTTGTAGAAGCAACCTTTATGTTACAGAGTGGCTTTTACCTTATTTGCTGGTAGTGAGTGAAACTGCTTAAGTAAGAGGGATGATGCAAATTTAGAAAGGCATTTCAGTAAAATATTTAAGTGTTAAGTAAAGCCAGACTGCACTGTTATTTAATATACTTTCATTTAAAAACTGCGCTAGTGAAAGATTGTGTAACTCCTGAACGTTTTGAATTGTGCGAATATTTAAATTACTTTCTTTTCAGTTGAGACTAGATGACAGATCTACTAACTCAAAATGCTTCAAGTTATGGGGTTTTTTTCCCCTCTGCTAGTATTGACCTCCTGCAAGCTATAAACCAAGGTTTTTTATCAGCCCCCACACAGTGAATTTCTCATGCAAGTATTATTCTCAGTAGCATAATTAAGAGAGGGTTATGCAACACAAATCAACATATCTGCTCATGGGAGTAAGTTTTCATGCCTGCAGATTTGCAGGTTTGACACTTGTGTGAGCAGTGTCCACAGTACTGTCCTACCTGCTCTGAAACCTGTGTGTTTGTCCAAAGATTGTATCGATAGTTTGCTAGTTTATAATAGCACTACTGTCAAAATGAAAAGAAAATAAAATTTATGGTTTTCTACCTACTTTAAAGTTGCAGAAATGGTTCAAACACTTTTTCATTCAGCTACTGGTGTTAAAGAACTGATGCTCATTATGTCTTAAGTTTTATCTGGAAACAATAGAAAAGCCTGACCAGTTTTTTAAACACTTCTTTAGGTATTAGTGCAAAAATTTGTGAAAATGCCAAGTAATGGATCTTAGAGTTAAGGACAAATCTGCTTTTTGGATTTGTATAACTGTACAAAGGCCCTTCAGGCTCTGTGATAAAACTGACTAAAATATGC
Source organism: Agelaius tricolor (assembly GCF_023055355.1). NCBI lineage: Eukaryota > Metazoa > Chordata > Aves > Passeriformes > Icteridae > Agelaius > Agelaius tricolor. The sequence continues at coordinate 12,632,888 of NW_027269270.1, read as the reverse complement.
CATGTATATGTATAGTTCTTTCTTTTTACACTCAAGCTGTGCATTGCTCACCCCTGCCAGCCTGTCATACTTAGTTGGTGATCAATAGTATGTGTGGCAAGGTCCTAGCCCTGAATGCTTCCCCCTCACACTGACTTGCCTCTGTGTATCAGTTTCTCTACTATTATAGACTTGGGAGACCTACTTCAAATTCAGTTTAATAAAGTGCAAGTACAAGAGAATCAGCTAAACAGCATCAAACCCTTTATGTAAAATCACCTAATCCCTATAAAACTGATGTGTGGAGGTTTCCTGGAACTGGTGTAACTCGGGTTTGCATAGATGTGGAACATTTTGAGACAGGTAATACACAGATCATTAAAAATACCTTGAGCGTATTTTCTGAGTTCAGGGCTGGGTAGGCAGGAACAGGAATATCCAGCTGCCATCTCAGACAGGGGCATGTATACCATTAAGCTATCCAGGAGCTGTGCTGTTCCTTTACATTGATGCCTTACTTTGAGCCAGTAACTGCTGGTAATAAATGAGTCCTAGCCTGCTTGCATTAATTTGGATTAATTTTCCCTCTGCACAGAGTGCACTATACTGTTACCTAGCTCAGAACTGTGGCTGGAGCAGTTGTTAATTTTATAGCACTTACAGTAAAACAGACTGGCCAGACCTTTTAGGAACTCAGATACAAATTCAGTTGACAATGATTAAACTACCATTGTAAGCATTGCTTTCAGAAACAAAGGAGGGATAAGATTTTTTTTTGATGAAATAGCAAAGTGACCTGTAGTTAGCAGTGAGTCACTTTCATGTTGGAAGAATCTGTAGAGGACCATCTGACAGTCTCTAGTAATTGATGTTTTCCTTATTGATGAGGATACTGCCCTAGAGCATATAAATACTGCCTTTGGAGTTAACAATGGGGACCAAAGGGTTGTAGCACATTGGAGGACAGGACTAGAATGCTAAGTGATGGGGGCAAATGTAGGAAGTGACCTTAAAAATATTGTGTAATTTAATAATGAGAACTGCAAGGTACAGCGCTTTAGTAGGCATAATCAGCTGCACAAATCTGTGGGGAAAAAAAGACTGGATGAGGAGAAGTTCTTCACAATAGGTGTAGCCTCTTTGAGGATCATGTGCTTTGAAGGAAGAAGGAAAGAAAGGAAAAGATCTTCAGATATAGAAGAAAGTTGCTGCAAAGGAAATAAGGCAATTGTTGCTAGTCCAGGGTTGGTAATTATGACAAGCAACTTCAATTGCCATAATGAAGACCTAATATCAATGTAGGAGTACCTGGGCATAAAGACAGCATGCAAAAGGTGATGGGTCTGCATTGCCAGAGGTTTTTAAGAAACAAAGGACTGACAGGAGCAGTTTAGATATAGTTTTTTCTATTTCAAGCAGGAAATAGACTAAGTGACCTCTTAAAGACCAGTTTGACCAAACTAGCATTAACACTGGATTTAAATTATAATGCTAAAGGAAAGCTTGTGGGGAAGTGATTTTCATTTCATTTAAAAACTGTAATTTAGTCAGGGTTTTGTAGTATAATCATCCTGGAAGATATACAGGTGCTATGATTCCAAGAAGCAGCAACAATTATTTAAGAAGTCATTGGAAGTGCACAAATTTTGTGCTGTTGTCAGTCAAAAAAAGCAAATGTCCTGTGATTTTTCTGCTGATTTATTGTTCCCCTCTGTCTGTCTCACTCCCCCCCCCCCCCAATTTTGGCTTTAATTTTTACCTAATCTTACTTTAATTGCACAAAGTTGTTACCTTCTGCTAACTAGAAATTAACTAGGCACATGTTCTCAGTTCCCCAGAAGTGTGTCACCTTTGTGAGAAGCAAATAGCACAGTAGATCTGCAGTAGATCTTGAATTTTGATGCCTCATACGCTCTGTGCTTGGGTGCTCTGTGTTTGTTCCACAGGCCCATGAGTATCTCTAACACTGAGCTAAACAAAATCAAGAGGCATTTTTGTCCTTACACAGAGGCAGTTTGCAGTAGCTATGCAAGCACTAATGCATGTTGCCCAGCACCCCAAATGGATCAAGCACATCAGAAAGCAGTTGTGCAGTGCTGTCTGTGCCCATGGATCCTGGCTTGAGGCACGCTCTGGAATCAGAGCTCAGACGATTGTAGTGAAAATGTAAGCAGCCTGGCAGGTTTCCAGCTGATGAGTTAATGCTGCTATAAACTTGAGTAGTTCCTCTCTGAGGCATGCAGAAGGGTGCAGGAGCTGGGAAGGTAGCCAGCAAAGTCAGAGAACAGACGGCAAAGCTAAAGGCCAGCCTCAGGGATTCACAATGAATTGTCTTGGAGGTGAGTTCCTGCCTTGCCAGAAACCCTTCATGTATCTTCAGTGGCAGGGCTGGAAATCAGTAAGAAAATTAAGGCTCTCATTCAGTGCAAAGCCAGCCTGCCTTTTGGGAGCTTGTTTAACATAGCTTGAGCAAAGGTAGCTGTGCCCAGCACTCAGGCCACCCTGTGACTGACTTAGCAGTACAGGTGCTGCAGAAAGCCAAGGGTTCTCAATCAATGCTGGCTCAGTTTGTTGAGGTTGAAGCTGCAGTGAGGTGGTTTAGGTTTGAACTCAGGTTATCACTTCACTCTGAAGCCTAGACATGGAAGTCACCAAAATGTGATAGAGTGAATCAGTAGAGCATCAGCTGGTCAGATTTCATTGGACAAATGAAACGTGGGTGCTCTCCTTTCTGTAAGGGAAGGTTAGCAGCAGAAAGCTGGTTTTGTTTGCAATTTCAGTAAAGCATTTATGCTGTAAATGCTTTGAGCAGAGTGGATTTTAGAGGGTGTGGAAAGTGTTTCAATAGATCAGTAGCTATGCAATAGGAAAGATATTCAGTTGATAGTGATTCTTGCTGTGAAGGCTGCTATTGTGGCAGACCGGGCAGGTTCCTCCCCAAATAAACCCTTTCTGACTAAGGACCTGTCTGCTGTGTCCCCACTGCCTGGGGTTTGCTAATACTTTAGCTGCTGTTTGTCCTTCTCCCTGGTATCCCAACATCAAAGGCTTCATCCAGGCTGGAGGATCTGAGGGATGAGTGAAGGGTGCAGGGATGGTTAGCTGACACAGAGCTCTGTGTTGTCACTGTGCATCAGGGCCTGTCCTAACTTGTTCATAGGTACCTAGGCCATATCTGTATCTACTTCATTAATAGCAATGGCAAAAGCTGTAGTTGGACATTACAGATTTAGCAACATCTCCCTCTACAGACACCCTGAGGGCCCAAAGAACCAACATCCTTATGCAAATACCTGGTTTTCTGTTCAGAGCTTTGGACTTAGAAGGAAACGAATGAGTTTTGGTTTGATTTCTATAAAGCTAGTGCAAAGAGAGGTCTTAAGAAACTAAAATCGACTTGCATTGAATACTCTAAATCTATATTCACATGGAAGCAAATCTAAGTGATCTAAGTTACACAGCACAGCCTGCTGCACATTAACCACTGCTCTAATGATATATATTCTTATGCAAAAGGTAGAAATACTGTAGAACCTAAAATTCTACAAGCGTGATTAAAAACATTAATCTGAGAGGGTGGTCTTCACTTGATAAACTGTTTGAAGCACAGTCCATGGCTGAAAAAGTGTTTCTTGTCTGGAGTAGAATTTTGTATGATACCCATACAAGTTTTATACTGCCAGGTAGTGCTAGCTCCACCTTCCCCTTCTTCCGCAGAGTCTTGGATAGCTGGAGTAGTATGAAGAGTTGCAGTAGTAACCTGGCTGCTGTGTATTTTGGGTGTGATTTGCTTCTTCCTTTTTTTTTATAAGCCAGAATTCCAGGTGGTGTACTTAGTTATACCAGAGCAAACACACCACAACTTTTTTTTTTTCCAAAAGAAACAAGTTTCTGAAGTGAAAGGGACTTCATCAAAACAAAGCAGTGATTTGTTTGATAATACAGAGTAGCAAGCCTTAAATAGATCCATATGTGGAGAAGTCGGTTACTTTCAAGGTTCTCTGAAAACAAATGCAGTGAAAGCATTTTACTTTCAAGTGTTTTGTTTGGTTTATTTTTCATGGTAATACTGCGGACTAGTGTTATTTAAAGTCTTTGTTTTCTGTTAGACCTGCTTGGGGTTTTTTGTTTTAGGAATAGAAGAAGCAAAGTAATTTCTTATCAGTTACAAAGCCAGCTAACAGTAGCAGCTCTCTATACTAAAACAGCTGATGTAGGCTGAGCACCATGTGGTTCTCCCAGATGTAAAGGGCATTCTGGCAAAATTCCTGTTCAGTGACCAGTGTGCCTTACTAGAAATTAGAGAAGGTGGGGTCAGAGATGGAGAAAATAGAGACTGATGTGAGCTGTACTACTCTGAGAAATGACTTTTCGTCCTTCTGGATGCTGTTTATGTTGTTTGCATTGCCTCTGAATTTCTCTGCAGGCTGTGCTTGATATTTTTGCTGTAGATGGCTACTGTCTACTTTTCATTCAGGCAGGACTGTAAGAGAGATTTTGATAACTCTGGGGTTTTTTTTCTGACAAATGCAAGTTGATGTGCTTAATTTTTCTTAACTCCCAGATTCTGACCTTGGAAAAATAAGTATTAATAAAATCTCTTATCTGGATTGTCAGACTCAGCTGTGCTTGTACTCTTTTTGTTTTCAAACATGCGAGTAAGGAGACAGGAATGACTGTGAACACACCTCTCTCCACACCTGAGATAAGCTGGATACCTCCCTGCTAAAATCATCCATCCAGGCTGGGCAGCTTTCCAGTAAAGATGACACGTGCCCACCAGTGTGATAGCAGCTGGTTCCAGGAGGTGGAAAGATAAGAGTGCTGTTTGCCAATAGAAATATAATTTGGGTTTTCTGCTTCTTGAAAGTGTGTGAAGAACAGGTAATTATGAGAGACTGTATTGCCCAAGGTCCTAGTCCAAATCTATTTATGCCCAGGAGAGTTCATGTTTGTTAACTTTGAAAGAGCCATTGGCTTTTGAAGCCTGAATGAAAAAAAAAGGTAACTCTAAATGGTTCAGTGAGCAGTCCATGGAGTGCACTGAATGTTATTTCTGAAAGTAATTCTGTTGGTCTTTTTCTGCAGTTGGTTGCTGATCACAGACCAAGGGGTCAGTTCTGGTTAGCTTTGCAGTGGATGCCATAAGCAATGAATGCTTGACAAGTGTCTGAGAGATGCTGTGCTGCATCTGCTTGTGCTTTCCATATGCAACTCTCTGTTCCCTTCAAAGTCATCTGGCAGAGTGCAAAGCACCATGAGTCATCCTGGCACTGCTGGAGTGTGTAACTACAGCCTCTTAGCTAGGTGCAAGCCAGAGCCTGGCTTTTATCCAGTTTGGATGCAGAGCAGGACACAGGAACACCCATTGTGCTGTTCTGTCTTAGGTGGGTGGATAAACTGCAGTATGAAATTGCACCAGCTGCATGTGTTCCTAAGAAGCTGAAACCTCTGTTAGGAGTGAGCATGTTCCTGGGGCACCCCAGCTCTGCTCCAGGACCAGACTGAGCCAGGGCACCTCTTTCCCCTGCCAAGGAGCAGTGCTGGGCTCAGTGTGCTGGTGGTGCAGCTGTGCTCTGCTTGCAGCGTGGCTCCAGTGCCTGTGCTAACAGGCACTGTGCCTCTCAGTCTGTCAGTAGTTTCTCTGAGTTTTTTTCAAGCCTCTGAAGTTTTAATGGTGGAGTCTGGATCAGCACTGGAATAGAAATTTAGGGAAAAAGGTTTTCCTGAGGGAAGTTTGAAAGACAGAAGCTTTACTATAAAACCTTTCTATTCTCATTTTTCAATCTGCAGTAAGTTGTTCCTGATAGCATTAATTCTTCTGGCAAGCAGAGTTAATTTAGGTGTTAAGTCTTCATGCTGCTGTATGAATTAGAGATTTAATTATGGTCCAGGTGCTCAGAGCTTTGCCATTCTTCTATATGTTAAATATAAAGAAAAAATAAGTCTGAGTAATTTTTTGGCTTACTGAATAACTGTAAACACTTGGAAGCTGTGCCAAAGTATAAATAAATAGAGGATTTACTTCACAGAGAATGTTATTATCTACTCCAGGGTATTCTGCTTTATGGGGAGGATTACTGCTTTGCATTATACTGGGACACACCTTTTTACAGCTATGACTCTGCAGCAGATGATTAAAAAGTTTTCCTGTAATTCCTTGTATTTCCAAATTTACTTTTGCAATTACAGCTCATTACTAGGGGCCAAAGGTTGATTTGAGTTAACATAGCCATAACGAGAAACACTCTCTGATTCCCTGGTAGGTGTAAATAAACAGCCTACTTGTAGTATTCCTCTTCTTCTGAGTTACTCAGTCTTTTCTGCCTTACAGTTTTGTCAGTCCTTGAAGGTTCTCCTACTGCAAAGCTACTTAAGTATGTTTGTTTCTTGTCCTAAACCGGATTTCCATCCTCTTTTCTCCTAGCCTATAAGAAAATTTAATTTTTGATTGCAATGTAATTCCATGAAACTCTTTCCATAAATGTTTGTTCAAAATCAGGCTGCTATGAGATTTGTGAAAAACCCCTTTTTTTTACTGAGATTTCATAGGATATTTGGGCAAGGGGCAAGTATATGAAGTATGTTAAATAACTGGGACTTCTTTCTCTTCATTCCTCTTTTGTGTCTACATTTTTAATTACTGCCTTTCTGCTTTGTGGCCCTGAGTCAGAGGAAGCCCACCTTTCTCACCTTTTCCAGGAAACTGTGTATGTGTTTAAATGCTTTTCTGAAGGGAATGTGAATTGGCTTTGTTTCAGCTGCTACTAAACATCACTTGACAGAGCCTGTGGGATAATGTGCCTGTGTGTAATATACCTGCTGCAGCATTGGGGACAAAAAAAAATTTAGACTATACTTCTTTAATATATTTCACTATTAGAATGCATGCCATTTATGGATGCAATAATATGAAATTTTCAGATGAGGGTCAACTAATTTATTCTTGTAATTGTCCCCTTATATGCCTTCTAATTTGTGAGTCAGAAAAATGTGTGTCATGATTTCATTTTTCTTTTGGGCACTGCAGCTACCCTCAAGAGTCTGCTCTTCCTTAGACATGAATAACATATTTGATGCATCTCCTGAGGAAGCAGCCAAAAGTGCATGTTCTGACCTCATCTTTAAGCCTTTCCATTTCCTTTACTCACACTTAATGAAGTTACTATCACAGCCATTAAAGATAATTGTGTAAAAGTAGATTATGTAATTATTGTAGTTGTACTGGTTTAGTATAAAGTCAAGTATTGATTCTGATTCTTTATTTTGGCCCAGTATGGAAATGCTAGTTTGCTCTGATGGTTGGATTTGGAAGTCTGTGTTGGTTATTTGAGGTAGCTGGGGAGTTTGTTTCTGAGGAAATCTGAATGGTTTAGAGCACTTTGATACTTTTGTTTGAGAAAAGAAATTAATTTACATTGAAGAGACCCTGTTTTAATGTCTCAAAGGTTTTTCTTCTGTTTCTTTGATGCTTAGTACAGGGGATCATTTACAAAGGTTTTGCCAGTATCCCTCAGGTCAGTTGTGATTCACTGGTATCGATGCTATGGAGAGTTGTGCCTCTTCTAGATATCACTGGTGTGAATAGATCTACAAGTGGGTTCTTACACTTTTTGTAAGCTCTCTTGATGCACTGCACTTTTTGATTGGGGAAGCTACATATGCAATTCCCTTATTTGAATACACCTCTAATGTGGTTAAGTTTAGACTTAAGATCTGGAAGTAAACTCTTCATAGGGATTTTCCTGTAACAGAGCCTAAATTTAGCCTTCTTTTATATGAGCATAATTTAAGATCATGAAGAACCTACACTTTGTGGGAGGTTAGTGAATGAATGGGCTGGGGGCTGACCATGTAGAGGCTTTCAAGTCCTTTACTCAAGAAGGAAATGCAATTGATGTCAGCATGTTAATTTGATGGAGTACATTTATGGGAAGCTTTATATAGCTGTTGGGTGTTAACTTAAAACCATGTCTTCATTTGCTACCTTTGTTTGTTTGCTGTGTCCTTAGGTTATTTAATACAACATGAAGTAAATCACTAGAAAAATTCCGGGACTTTGTCTTCCAAACAGCTATTGTTGTCAATGTTAAGGGCCTTCATGTCTTAAACAAAACAGTCATTTTTCCTTATAGCAAAAGCATGATTTTGAGAGTAACTTACTCTTCATGTGTTACTGTGTACTTTTATTTTAGAACTGAATTATATCAACTGGGTCTTTTCTGGATTTTGAAGTCAAATCAAGTCACTGTGACTTCTGGAAATAGAACTGCTACTGTACAAAATCCTAATTCGTATAAAAAACATTCAGAAAAACATTTCAAGTCCGTGCCCACAATCTTCAGATTCCCTTTGTTTCTGAAGGCCACTGTGGGTTTGACTGCTGTATTTCTGTGTCTATGGTAGATCAGTGCATACAGTGGTGCAGTGCATGAGACAAGGTTGGCTTGGCACCGCTGAATTGTCATCAGTCCGCTCTTGTTACTTGTAAACTGTGCTTGGCTGTAAGCACACTATAGATGCTCCCTGTTTAGTGCTCAGGAACTCTTTCCTTGGAAATTGTGTGCCTTTTTAATGTGTCATGGCTCAATTATCACATTCATTTTGGCTGCCAAAATAGCCATATATATTGTCTAGCAAGTGACAGCCTGGGCCTTTATCTCTTTCTGGCTGTTTGCCAGCTGTTTAATTGCAGCCCTGTGTTTGCTGTGTGTCACATCTTATGGTGGTCTATTATACCCAGCTAAAACAATATTTTGAAAATGTTTCAAATGTAAACTAATTCTGTGAGACTTTACATCCTGTTATTTACATGATCTACTAGGAATGTAATGTAGGTCATTTTTCCCCCTACAAATACGAACATTTGTACCTCGGATCGTCTTACGAATTTCCAGGGCAGAGAGAAGACAAGATGGGGATGCAGAAATGCTTTCTCATCCCCTTGAGAGATGTAATTAAAGCTGTACACTTGTCATGCAATTTTTCATTTGTAGTTTCTAAGACGTTTTAAAAGCCAAATATTCTCTTTGTTCTGCCTTTAGAAAAGAGCAAGCATACAGAAACTGAGCTGAGATCTCAAAAGGAGTAGCAAAGCCTGTGAGCCATATTTCTGCCCAAATGGATACTTTGGGTGAAGGTGATGTTGGAGTTTGTGTGAATGGTGTTTCACTGAGGTGGAGAATGGTGCAGGTGCTGTTTGCACACAGCACATTTGGTTTGGCATCCACCTGCTTCCATCGGGAAACACCTAAGGCAGGGCTGGCTCTGTGTCCTGCCACCCCACCCCACCTGGGGGATGGAGCCACTCTGTGTGAAATCAGGATATGGGGGGGCTAAGCACTCCACAGCACTTAGGTGTGCAGGGAATCCTTGGGCTAAGTATGAGTCCAGTTTTAGCTACCTCTCTTGGTACAGATATTAGTGTCTTCCTCATTTTTTGCCTGTAGAGCTGTTATCTTGAGAGTTTCAGCTCCTGGATGGATTCCTTTGTGGTGCAAAATGATTTAGCCTTAAGAGCAATGAAGGTACATTAGCTAACGATCTTGGCTATGTCGATTTTTTTGGCAGAAACTTTGCTTTTCCACTGCTTTAAAAGGAAATAAGGATTTCTTCTATTGCTTGTTTAATAGGAAGAATAACTGTTTAACAAGAAAGACGTGATAAGAGTCTTGGTAAACAGCTTTGCAGTTCAGAGGAAGACAGAACAGAAGAGCACTGGAGAAAGATCCCATTTTTGTACAAAACACTAGATTTATAATTAAGTAGTAATGATTAACCTTAAAAAAAAGGAGAAAGAACAAGCTATCCTGTAGGCAGGATTAGACCTACAGGATTTTTTTCTTCTTAATTGGAGGGGAAAGGATCCCATCTAGCTAAAGCCATCTAGCATTCTGAAAGAGGCTTGCTATTAAAATGGGCTTTTTAAAAAGGAAATAAAATTATTAAGAGTGCTCCCAAACCTTTTGAAAAATCCAATATTGTGTGAGGGTAACGTACTCAAGCATGTGCATGTATGCTTTTTCTGGTTCATCTGCTAGAAAAATTGTGGTAAATAACCCCCTTTTAGCATATCTTTTTGAGAAGCTGACCTGTTACAAAGTGAGCATTCAAAGGTATTTGGGAGAGAGTTGTACATATATGGGGCAGCTGGAGTGAGAATGGTTGTGGCAGTTCTGCTGTGCTGTCACTGCATGTCTCCTCAGGACATGCATCAAAACAGTCACTAGTATAATTTTTTTTGTAGCATGATCTGCGTAATTCCAGTAGTTTACAATGTCACCAGTCTATCCAGTGTCAAAAAAGGCCACTTTGCTTGAGTTTCTGCTCGACAAAACTCCTCATTGTTCCATTAAGCTTTTGTGTAAGTGCTGTATTTAGCATGTTTTGCATATGAGTTTCTTACATATCCTAAATCACTTTACTTTCTGGTGAGTCTGAAGACATCATCAGCAAAGTTTTGTAGTATACAGATGAAGTGGGTGCTGAAAGGCAGCCTGCAGAAACCCTTCCTCTCTTCATGCTGCCTGGTTCGATAAGGCAGGTGTGCCTGTGTGCCATTGACACAGAGGTGTAGATTTTTACTTGATTTGTTAAGAAGTTTTTGTTTCTGAAGAGAAGTTCCAACGCTCAGTGAATAGATACCCTCTCATTGAAAAACACTTATGTGTTAGATGTGGTCATTGCAAACTACTAATGGTGGCTTTGGGGAAGTGAAGTTTCTTTACTATTTGAGATCTTCAAATATTCCTGGGAGTTAGATACTAGGAAGTTAAATCCCAGCAAAGCTTGCACAAAGCCCAGCTGGCAAAGCAGTGATGCCAATTACTCATCATGGCTGAACATTCACTATCTACTTGACAGCAGATATGAAGGACATGATCAGGACAGGTCACAAGATGCATAACCCATACACCACTACAGGCTGATCAAGCCTGAATGTTGAAATCATGAAATATGAATCAAATGCAGGAAACTGGTGGGAAGCAGGGTGAGAGCAAATACCCATGCTGCATTTGCTGTGGAACTGTTGCAAGGTAGTGTGGTGCAGCCGGGGTGCAGAACTGTCACAGACCAATGGTTCAGACTGAGTGTGGACCAGCTGCAGTACTGGTGCTTCAGGGTTTTGCTTGGCTTTTCATGTCCCTAAGCTTGCTGTGCTTCCTGTTTCAAGTCCTGTTTCACACGCTGCCTTCGTTCACCATTGGTGACTTTTTGCATTCTCTTCCTCTCCCATCTCCACAGCTGTGATTTCAGTAATTGAGACTAAACACTGGCCTTTCTTCAGTGGAATATTTCTTGTATAATCATAGCTACTTTCTTTGGGGATTAAAAAAAATAAAACCAACAAAAGAACGGAAAAAATGATACATCCTTGGCAGAAACATGCAGCATGTTCAGGGTTAAAGCAGACCAGGAAAAGGGACACTTCCCTTTCTTGTCAAATTAGCTTTGGTTTCTAAGATCCATCATGCTGGAATGCAGCCCTGAAATGCCAATTTTCTTGTAAGGAGGAAGCAGAGCCAATTGACTTAAACTTTTAGTTGCATCTGCTGGCAATTTCCACCAGAAGCTAATTACAGCTCACAGCTATCACCAGCAGATGACTGACTAGTTCCACCTCACAAAAAAAGAAAGTTTAAACCCACACAGGGGTTTCTTTTTCCTTGATATTGTAAGACTGGGATAGCATTTTTCAAGCAGGTATTTTACACATACAAAGAGAAATCTTCAAAATTTAGGTAAATTATTTTATCATCCAGATAATATTTCTATGTCTTTCCAAAGCTGGAGGCATTTATTGGGCTTTGCACTGTATCCCAATATCATATCAACACTACACATTGTCTGCATTTTTAAATTGTGATGTGATTAACCCAGCTCACTTTCTGTGTTGTCAGTTCTGGAAATTACTTCAAGATAAACAAAATAGCTCAGACCTTTTTGCTTTGTTAATGCTGCAGGTTTGAAAATGCTCATGGGTACTGAAATATTTGCACCTCTTGATACTGTGGTTCCACAAAAACGAATTTTGCAAGAGTGAACCTTTTCAAGAGTGATTCTTTTCAACAAAGAATGGAGCATGACTTTTCTTGGCTAGCATCACTAGATGGCGTTGCCTGGTAGTCGAACAGCTGAGAGTCTGAAAGTAGATTAAATTAATGTAAATCTGTAGAGTAATTTAAACATTTAAATTTTTCACTGTATATGTCTTAGGTGTTTTTTTCCCCTTTTCAATCATGCTTCTAATTGTTGAAGAGAGGGTGTTGTGCTGAAGTGTTACTTCTGCCTGTTGCAGCTCTTAAGCAAGTAGTGAGTGTGCTGTAGTTTCTGCTGGTTCTGCTCTTCCTTGGCTTGCTTGAGCACTCCTTGAAGTCGTGTGCTGAGGGATTGAGGCTCAGCCAGAGCTTGTGCTGCTGTTTCATGCATAGTTCTCTGTACACAATCAGCCTCTTTTAATGGCATGCTGAAATATTAGCAGAAGGACTATTTCGAGGATGCCAGAGCAGACAGGCAACAAAAACTCTGCCAGTATGACTTTATAGAAAGCTCCTGGTGCAACATGTGTTTCTAAAGTAGGATGTCCACTGTTATTACAGACAACATGAAAAAAAACCCAGAAGTGTTGTTTGGGGCTTTTATTCTGTTGTTTATTTTGTGGTTTAGACACCATGCCACATTTTTTTCTTCCTGGCTGGTTTCCTCTGTTTAGTCAGTGGTCAGTCATGCTCTGGCAGCAGCAGTAAGGTGACACTGCTGTGCCTTAACGTGGGGCATGACCATGCCTGCACACTGTCCTCTGGTGTGCTTTTTCCCAGGCAAGGCTGGAGGAAACCTGCCTTTCACATAAGTAGTGTATTTAGCTGAAAGCAAAAAGATGTCAGGTAGGTGGATTTATTCAGGGAGGATGGTAAGGTGAAATGATGAACCAAGGAGCTTTTGTTCAGCTTCGTCACCTGCCTCTTTTAAACTGTAAGTGAGAATTTGGCATAACCTACTCCCTTTTCTTAGTTCACTAGCACTTTTAATTTAAAACATCTCCTGCTTGACATTGCAGTTATTTTAAAATTCTTTCTTAACCCATTGCAGATGTCTTTATCAGTCTACTAAAAATCAAAGAATTATTGTTGACAGGAATTGGTATAACTCACTTGTTTAGTTTCTTAGTTTAAATAGTATTTCTAGATAATGTCAATCAGTTTGCCTGTAATTATACATTTAGATGTAGGGAGTGTGCACACCTCTGGTCATTTTAACACTTGTCTTTACAAAACAATATTTTTAAAGACTATGTGCTAGAATCTTAGTTGTAGGATAATGTTGAGGGTTTACAGTTTGGACACCTCTAAAGCAGTATCACATTTCACAAAAGAATGAGCAATAAAAAAGCCAAGTTAAAGCAACCAACAAACAGTAACCATATACCAGACACTTTTGATGAAAGTTGGTAACCAAAGCTTCTGTTTATAAAAGAGATTTAGAATTTGGTGCTAGACCTTATTTGAACAACTTTCTGGAAACCTGTGCAGTGTATTTCTGAATGTGAAGGTAGCTCTTTGCAAAGCCTCACTTCAGAGAAATGTCAAATAAGATCTGGGGGGAGAGCAAGGTTGTTTGAGAACTGCAGCACAATGCTTCACAGCTCCTCGTGTGCTGGGGAAGCAGTGTAAGAATTCCAGGACAGGAAAACCCTTAATCTTCTTTTACATATCCATGTTTTTAAATCAGAATAATGTGAGTAGCTATAAATTGATCAAGTCACTTATGAGCTTATTTTTCATTGCTTTATACCAGGGAATTGATAATAAAGGTACAAAATTTGGTACAGGAGAGCACTGGTGGGAAAGGTATATATTTGAGCACCCCAGCCAGTAACATACTGGATGAAGCACGTGCTGGTCTCCCGTTGAAGGCACTGGGTTTTGAGCACGTGCAGAAACACTTTCCTGAGCTGGGTCTCAGGGAGGGGAGTCAGTTAAGCAGAGCCAAACACAGAAAGAGGAGGGGAAACCAGCATGGTGACTGCCAGTGGGAAATAGCTATTCTGTTCATTATTTTACAGGGAAAAGCTCTACCTGTAGCCGTGCAATGCACTGCTAAAATTTGTACCAGACCTCAAAACCTCATCTTCAAATGCATCTGATCCCCAGTGCCTCCACAGGGGGTGTAGCCCAGTGCCAGGTCAGTGCATTTAGAAAGCACGGGCCTTGGTGCCTGAGCAGGGAAAGGAAAGAGAAAGCAGGGGAACTAGGGCCTGCCTGCTGTCCCCTTGCTTTGCCAGCTTTCTTGTTGCAGTTTCAGAAACACGCCATTCAGAGGGATAATATTTCTGCCACACCTCCATCCCACATGCTGTCTGCAAGCAGGAGAGGCAGAAATGTGGAGCCAGTAGTTTTGAGGAACTGCTCAGAACATTGCTATTTGGAAGGACAGTGTTTCATGAGCATAAAATCAAAGTACACATTCAGTGCCAGTCTTTTCACCTAAATTTTACATGAGGGCTGAATGCTCATTTAATCCTGTTTATTTGGGGGCATTCAGCACATAATACTAAATGTGCTTGATTTTTTTTTTATTTGCAGGTCACCTTTTAATGGAGCTGTAAAAGTAAGTGTAAACTGCACCTTCTTTTGTCATCAGTAAGTGCTGAAGGGTGTAATGCTCAGGGCAGGAGTGGCTCTGGGCTCACATGTGGGACAAGGATGGGCAAACCCTAGCACTACCCAGTAAGTAAGAGGGTTGAAAGGCATCTGGGCTCTTGTTCATTTGCACTGTGTTTGTACAGGCCTTTTCAACACTACAAATACTTCCTTTTGGTTTCTTACTTGGGATACTTCTTAGAGGCCCTGTTGTGCTAATCCTAACAAAGACATGTCCAGAAGGACAGTTTTTGCACTGAAGAGTTAATCTGCAATAGCTAAAAGTTCTCCTGCTTGGTTGGAAAAGAGATCTGGATAACTTATCTTGATGTCCTCCAGGTCAGACATAATTAGGAAACAGAGCTCAGGCTGCTGCCCTGCTGAGGGAGGTAGCACATACCCCTTTCAGAGTGTCTTACAGAGGAACTTTGTCCTTGGTAGAAGTCAATTAAGTACACTTTCCACACGATGGATGCAGGCAATTCCTGTGTTCCCTACCTACAGTGAAGAGAGTATGATCTGGGTGCACTTTGCATGTATGCCAGAAATGCAGGTATGGGCCAGATGAAGCACTCATAGATCTCAGACCCCCTTTTCTCCTCCCTGATTTGCAGCTATTGAATTCATTAGCAGTGGACATAAACAAAGGAGGCTCAAATTCACAGTACACTGTGAATGCTTTGGGCTGTAATCTGGATGCGTGGTGGAATAAAAAGTCAGGTCAGGAGTCAGTTTCTTTCTGAGCTGCCCTCTTCTGTCACAGGAGCAGATTATAACCCTGCTGCTGCAGATCCTCCTCATTCACTCCCTTCCTTGGCAGCTCCTGTGGTTGAATAGCAAATGTCTGCATATCTGTGGTGATGGGAGGAGATGAGAATTAGGATGTCTCACCCCAGAAGATCATCAGTCCCTTTCAGGCACCAGGCAGGAATGGGCAGTGTCTGCCCAGCTGCCTCTGTTCGGTGTGTCTGGTGGGCCTGGGTGCTCAGTACTGTTCCTCTAGCGGTTGTGTGATCACTGAGATCAGGATTAAATTCTCATTTCTTAAAGAAACTGTGTGTGTTTATTTTAAATCACAACTTTTTGGAAGCAAACCCAACTGTTTAACCATGGCATTTCCAGGAAGGTGGGAAAAGTGCCAAATGGAAGCAAATGTAGTTTTTACTGGTTGTGAGAAGCAGACTTGAAGATCTGTGTTACACGTGGCTGCCATCACTGCAGAAGTTGTCTTCCTCAGCACAGGGCTGAGCTTCCCTGTGTAAAGTCAGCATTGTAGGAAATCATATAAAACAGATCTGATGTCTTACCTCAGCACGAGACATGGGAATTTCTCTGTTGGCTTTTAATCAGTTGCAATAATAAAAAAAAAAAACACTTTGGCTTGTCCTCAGCACCTGAAACACACCTTTATGATTGTCAGTGATTTCATCCCAGCTGTCTTTTCAGTTCCAAACAGTTTGGGTGACTTTTGTTGAGTCTGTTCTGTGAACATGGAAGAAAGTCATGTTAAGTGCCAGAAGCTGGGAGCTGAGAAGGGCCTCAGCCCTTGTGCAGGCAGGGCTGTGTTGAGGGTCACTGTGGTGTCAGTGAGCTCTTACATGGAGTCATGTGCATATTTGAAAAGTAGAGACCAGACTTGCAGGCAGTATCTATCAGGGGGTCTGTCTTGATTTCCTGCTGGCTCTGGGAGCTGCTCTCCCTGTGAATGGGGGTGTGGCTGGCAGCATTAGGAGCAGGGCTGAGGCAGTGCTGCAGTGAGCTCCCCTTTCTGTGCTGCTGGCAGGAAGGCAAGGAGCACGAGGCACAGGTGAGCTGCCAGGCCTGACAGAGGATGCCAAAAGGCAGATCTCCACAGAGGCATGAATACTGTAAGGGAACACCAGCTGGCCTAACTTCATCTTGAAGGCTGCCCTTCAGTACAGAACTGTCACTGGATCCTGAGAGCTGTGTTAATGCAGCAGAGTCTAGCACAGCAAGGGCAGGATGGCCAGGGCGCTTGAGAGGGACTCCCTCCACACCCTGCACTTGTGTGGAGAAGACAACAGGAGCATCCTGGAGCAGGAAGACTGGGACAGTGTTTTCTCAGAAGGAGCTCTTCCCTTGCCTTTATCTTCCTGTGCTCCAGGAAAACATCAATACTCGAGTAAAGGGGTTTTTTTTTCTTTTTTTTTAATTAAATTAAAAAAACCAAAAAAACATTACTTAAAACAGAATGTTCAACTGGAGCTTGTCAGGAGGAAATACTCAAGTCTCATGCAGGTACAGAGAGGTTGGTGCAGGACATTTTGTGTGCAGAACAGTGTAATGACACTTGCATAAGATGGTCTGCCTGTGTCCCAGCTCGGACCCACTGTGTTGCGGCTTTATTTTTTTTTCAGACACTGTGTGAATCAACTCAGGAGCAGGAGGTTGAAGCAGCAAGACAGCTGCTATCCTCTCCTTGGAGACAGGGAAGTATCAGCATGCCACCAGACCTGCTTATATTACATGGGCAAAACATGCTCGGTTCCCTTCTTCTGTGTGTTTTTCATCTAAAGGTTAGAGCACAAGCTGAAAGAATAGAGACTTTGAAAGGCAGGGCCCTCTGCCTAATTATGCATTAGGCCCCTCACAGTAAACAAACAAGGAGGCTGTCCCCTAAGTGGTCTAACTGCTATTGTACAAAGCGACAAAGGAGTTAATGGTGCTCAGTTCCTGCTTTCCCTTAATGTTCACAGAGCTCCCAAGCACTGTCTCTGCCTGGAAGCCTTCTCTGTGGCCAGGGAGACACTTGCCCTGTTAGGTGCGAGACAAGGAGGGGGAGGATCATTGTTTCCAGGGAAAGTACTTTTGGCAGTTTTACCTGTGAGAGCCAGGAACAAGCTTGGGTGCCTGCCAGTCCATTCTGAACCTGTGATTTGGCAGATGTGAGGTAGTAGGAGGGAGAGCGCCCAACAAAAGTGGAGAAGCACACCTAAAAGATCAGTTTGTTCAGCTGTGTCCTCTGTGTCCATGGGTAGCTGAGGGCCTAGCACTTCTTTTCATGTGCTGACCATGCTACAAGGAGCAGCAGCCTGCTGCAGAGGGGAAGAGCAGATTGGCAGCCTTCTCCCTGTTTGGCCCTTGGCAAGATGTGTGCCCTCAGGAGTGAGCTTGGAGAAACACTTCCCTAGCAGAAGGCTTGACAGCAATTTAAATGGCTGTTGAGGACCAAAGGAACCTGCTTTTGCTTCCAGCACTGTGTGTTGGAAAGTAGCCCACCTCTCCAACAGTCTCATCCTCTTCATGTTCTCTCTGGCAGCTTCCACCGTGGTAACTCTGCCTTGAAACACATCTCGTGATCCTGCTTTAGACCAGAGAGTGGCAAAAGGCTGGTGTGGGTGGCATGGCTCTGCTTTGCAGTTAGCTGCAGTTAGTGGCCACGCGTGAGAATGGCACCTGTTTCAGCTCTTTCCTGACCCATTCTCCAGACAACTTGCTTTTCTGCATCATCCCAGAGTTTCTTGAATCTCTCTTATAACCCCTGGCTTTTAGTTGGAGGCTTCAGGATTATTTTATTTTTTACAGCTTTTCAAATTGTCCAGAAGTCCTGCTGGAATTCTTGGTTGGCTTCCAGGTCTGGCATAAAAATGAGCTGAGATATCCATATTCTCCACTGTCTTCTTTTTGTTGCTGGACAGGCAAATTGTTACTTGCCTGAGCTCTTACTTCCCTGCAGAGACCCTGGAGATGCAGGAAAAGAGCTCAGCAAGGACCTCTGTGTAGGTAGAACGGGGACAGAAGTGTCCTCCTGGCTGCTAACAGTGACAAATGTTGTGGGGAGAAGCACTGTCTGTATTTGTTTGCATTAGGAGGACAAGGAGACATTTACAGCGAGAGGAAGGAAAGCACAGTTTAAGCATATTTAATATTCATTTGAGTTTAAAAACCCATAAATGTTTATAATCAAATAGATAATTCAAATTTACTGAAGTGTACCTTCAACAAGGAAATATTGCAAGCTAAGGGCTTTGTGATTGCTTTGTTGATGGAGGATGGACTTGGCTGAGGTTATTACAGTATTGACTTGAAGAGGATGGATTCGCTAGCAGGGTGGGTGATCTTGTCTGGCCTCAGCCAAGGGAAAAAAATGAGGGGAGTTAAGAAACTAGTGCCAGCTTGTGGCATTGGCTGAGTAATCTCAAACAGCCATAAATAAATTGTAGCTTTAAAGTTATAGAAATATATGGTAAGGAAAAGGAAGGTTTCATTCAGTAGACAGGATAGTGGCAGTCAAGAGAATTAGTTTACATTTTTATTAGGCATTCTTATTAAGGGAATGGGAGAGCAGGATTTATTTGCTTCCTGACTCATAAGGCTTATTGGGGATGTTTCAGTACTGTGATCCTTAAGCATCTCAGACTAATGAAAAGATCATTTCAGGGCTCTTGAACTGCTTTATAGCTTGTGATAACAGAAAAGATGTGCTTATTTTGGGAGAGATTGTTTAACTGGTAAAGAAATGTTCTTAAGCACTGGCAGAGCAATATGCCAGCAGTTGTCACATGCATATGTAACACCATAGCTGAATATGGATCTAATCTGTTTACCAAGAAAGTAAATAATAAGATTGTGGTGTTTGCCCTTGCTCAGAGCAACAGTGAAATAACCTGAAGAGATTTTGTTTCTTATGCCAAGAGATTGTATCTTATTTGGAGAGATTGTAGAGGTTCTTACAGATTTTTCTGTAAAACAAATATTAATCTGAAGAAATTATAAATACATTTTTATCTAAAGCACTGGAGGTCTGATTCATTTTTAGTTTTATTGCCTCTTTTTACATTGTTTATTAATTCATTGACTAAACTAATTCATTAGTTATATATTATCAATATTAATAATTTAGTTGTTAGTTGTTAAATGCTAATTATTGTTCATTTATTAGATATACATTAAAGTATACTTTATGCCTTAGATAAAAGCACAAATTTCCATCTTTTAATGAATTTGGACCAAGTAAATAAATTCTTACTAGCATTTCCTAGTGTCCAAAGTGTGCATTCATTTAAAGCAACTCCACTGACATCAGTGACATTAGCTGAGCCTCAGACAAGACTGAGAAAAGAATTTGGTCAAAAGGACTGAAATCACTTGTTCATTTTAATAATTCTCTGCATAGCCTATGCCAGAAAAATATTTCCATACCAACTAAATATACCATTATATACCCTGTATGCATCCTGTGATATGCTATAGATTAAAATAGCTTTGCTGAAAGCTTCTCAACCTCCTCCATTAAACTTGGGAGGAGTATCTACCCAGAAACCCTTTAAATAGGAAGATGTCCTTAGTTTTGGATCTTCATTCACCTTTATTGCCTCCTCTCTCCTGCCCTGTTGCATGTTTCTTGGATTTGCCATCAAAAGCCATTAACAGCTCAAGAGCTAAACCTGCTCATCACATTGACATAGGTAGTGAGTAGTCCAACTTCAGGCTGAGAAATCAGCTCCTCTACCTAGATCTCCCTGGCTCCCTGAGGCTAGTCAAGGTCTCTGGTAAATCTTCAGAAATGGGGACAATAGGATCTCCTCCTGTAGTGTGTTCTGCATGGAATGTTTCTAAAATTGTTCCAGACAATGTTAGCTCTTTCCTCTCTAGGAACAGAAGGTAATACTGTGTATTTTGCTGATCTGATTTATCATTTTAAGGCTCTGTTTAGTGGACCTCCTGCTGCTGGCATTTGTTACATTTCCAGGATAGTAAAACTGAGCCTGTCTGGCTTTCATAACCACTAGGAAAAGGGTCCTCTCTGCCCCACTCCTCTCCACAAGTTCCCACTGACCCTCTGCTGACAGCTCCTCAACTCTCATGTGAATTCTCCCCATAAGTCTGGACCTGAGCACACAGCTTTTGTTTCATTTTTGGACATGCCTTTGTATGCTGCTCTTCTAAGTAAGAATCAAGATTGCATCCAGCTGCTCCAGACTATTTAAATTTTTCTGAAAGCATGTTTGTCCTGGAACAGCCCCACTGAAAGGAACAGAGGAGTGGGACATGCCAAGCATCTCCTTGGCAGCTCTGAACAAATCCTGCCTGATAACATGTTTCTGTTTGTTGTTCAACAGTGGAGTAAGTTTATTGAATTCTCAATGATCATAATTAGGCTTCAAAAGTTAACGTTGTGTCAGCACACAGAAAAGCCATTGAATGTTGCCTTGGAGTCAGATTTCAAGCTTGGTGTCGCTAGTTCCTGCGTGAGGGTACATCTGCCAGGGCAATGACATCTTTAATCTCTTCTTCAGCAGGTGTTCCCATCCAAGACCAGTAACAGCTCTAGTATAGAGCATCTTGTCCATCCTTTTGGTGCAGAACATACAGAGGCAGGCCCTCAGGTGCTGAGGAAGTAGTACTGACTCCTTTCCAGCCAGATTTTACTTTCTTTAAAATCCTGTGTGAATAGCTTCATTTGATGAACAGCTCCTTGGGATGCAGTGAGTCAACTGATAGAGTCCAGTTTATTTCATCAAATACCAAATTAGTCTCTACCTCAGCAGAGTTTGTTTTTAGCATTTCTGTGATTAAAAAAAAAAAAAACAAAAAAAACCAAAAAAACCAAAAAACAACTGAAAAAAAACCAACTAACCACAGAGTTTGAGGGTTTAGTTTTCAGTTGTTGGGTCTTTTTGGCTTATTGTTGTTACAACACCCGTGGGACCTGTTGAAGTCTGGAGATGGCATTTAACCTGGAAAATGCCTCACTGTTACAGAGTAGGGCACAGCCCAGAGGCCAATAAACACTGTACAGATAGCTTGAACTTCTCAGCATCACCTGTCTTATGCCAGGCAGGATTGATGTAGCATTCAGCTGGCTTGTTTCCAGACTTCATTTATGGAGTCGCCATGAAGAAGGCCTGCTTCTCCCTCCCTCAGCACTGGTGTGTCATATTCCCAGAGCAGAGTGTGGCACTGAGGTGAGTTTTGGGAAAAGCAACTTTAATATTTTTCCGTATTATTTGTGTGCACCACATGCCAGTAGAGTTTTCCTGCTGCTCTTTGCTCCTTACTCTGATTGCTTATTTCTGGAGATGGCTGCTGGAGCCTGATCATTCTTGAAGGATCTTGAAGGTCATAATTCAGTAGCTGTGCAGAAATCTCTGAGAATGTTTCTGTAGGTTTTAACTGTGTTGTGTGTGCTTTTGCCAATGTGTCTTCTGTGGGTGTATCTGAGCTTCAAGGCTGGGATACCCAGCCTCAGGTGTGTGAAGAACTTTCTTTATCTTCCAGGGAGAGTTGGTTTAGTTCAGATGTGCTGCTGCTGGGATCATTTTTTTGTCTTCTTCAGTAATGCAGCTATGTTTTGAATCAAAGTCCTCAGCTAAAGTAAAAGTACAGTATTTGAGAAAACTAAATCAAAAGAAATCAAATGTTTCTGTTATGTGTTTAAAAAAAAGTCAGTTTACAGTTTTATTTATTGAGATAGGGGGTGGATGAGATAATATCTTTACAGATGAAAACCATTCTTACAGATGGGGGTCTGCAGAGTAAATTATTCAATCCTTTGTCTTTTTGTAAATATTTGAGTATTGCCATGTATCATCTCAAGCTCTGATTTAGATACAAGTTGCAGAAAAGTAACATCAGTGTCATGTATCTGAAAGAAAGCCGGAGGCAGGGAAGCAGCCCTGTGCAGGGCAAGCGTTGTGGTCAGGGAACTGAGAGCAAGCAAGGAGACTCTCAGCATATTTGGCTGAGAACTGACTGTGAAGAAATCAGAGGATTTTTTATGTCTTACCATTTTTAGGCTTTCTTACAAAAAATGAGGATTTGGTACTAAGCTCAGAAGGAATGCAGCTGCTGCTGCTGCTGCTTGGACAACTTTACAAATATTCAAGTGTAAAACAATTGCAAATCTGAATGTGCAAACAGGCTAATTGCAGTATCTCTAAAACTGTACATACTACTGTCCCATACTATACAGTTGCTTTTTCTGTTCGTTTTTCAAATTGAGGATGCTGGTTTTAGCTGTTTTCATGTGTATTTAATACATCCTGTTATATTTTATTTCTTGTATATTTGCCTTATTCTTCTGTTATGACAGTGGCATGTGTTTGATATCTTTCCTAGCAAAAAGGCCTTGCTATTCTCCAAGACTTTTTCTTCCTTATCAAAGTTAATGATTGTATAACATGTAATTCCTTTTAGCTGTGGAACTGTTGCCCTCATAACTCTCTCAAGGGATATTAGTGGTGAACTCAGCTTGGCATGTGAGCCATAGCTGTTCTCTGGTATTTTGACTGGCAGGAAGCTGGGTACAGACAGTTTGCTGTATAAGTTATAGGTACAAAATATTTGTCTTACTAATAGGTGGTGTATCTGAAATTGTGAAACATTATCTAAGACAGAGTGTACAGTCAGGTAGTTAAAGGGAATGTCAGGAACTTGTAGGAGAGTTTAGACTTAAAGTTGTCATGTGTAACTTTGAATTTAGCATTACCTAGTTTATGAATATTTAATCATCTCCTCTAATATTTCCTTGTCATTTTCCCTTTCCTTTTTTATTCCTTACTATTGAAATATTTCTAGATTTAAAAGAAAGAGTTTTGAGGAGAAATAAATGTTGACAGGAGGAATATAAGCACTGTTAACAGATCAAAGTATTTCAGGTAACTGCAGCAAATTTGCATTGATATAGTTTTGAGATTAAGATGCAAACAGCTAGAAGCTGTTTAGACTCATTATCCTCTTTAGACTTAATTTATAGTAAAAACATTATTATTTTCATATTACCCAACAGACGTAAACCAGCTAAGAAGTATTTTGCCAGTATGGGGAGGGAAGGGTTGAAAGTGGAAGAATGGCAAAGAGGATGGTAGATACCATCAAGTGACCTTGCAGCTGGGAATGCCAAGGCCTGGAGAATAACAGTGTAGGAAACCATATATTATGCCTACTGCTGTTTATCCTTTGTTTTTTTGAGAAGAGGAATTTCTGTGTAGAGATAACGCAGGTGTTTACAGACACTTGGAGGCCCTCTCCCACACATGCTTGAGCTCCCTGTCTTGGGAGGGAGATCAAAACAGAGATCATAAAAAGCAGAGAGGAAAATCACAGCATGGTGTTAACCCATGTGTGGCCCTTTGATAAATGGGTGCAAACAGCAGCCCTGGTGCCCTGCCTGGGACTGGGCTGAGCCTGAGGGTGCCTGCACCCTCAATTTGGGTGTCTACAGCCCAATTTGGTTTTGGGATACTCTAGCCAGTGAGGTAGCAAAATAAATTTACTCGTTGCATTTCAGCTGTACATTTTTGGTTGTCCTCAATCAGTTGTGTGTGTTGATTCACACAACCATGTAAAAAGAGGGTCATTTGACTAGAAACTCAGGAAGAAAAAACACTCTAGTTCTCAGTAGTTGCTTTTAGTTGTATGGCATGCTCAGAAGTAAAGCTTTGTAAATAAAACTCCTCCAGTTTGAATATGAGTCTAAGGTGAGTAATTCTAAATCTAAGCAAGTTGGAATCAGTGATGGTGAATGACACTTTGGTATTGCTGTGTGTCTGATATGTATTTTCAACAGATAGGCAGCATGTAACTATGTCATTTATAATTAATGTTTCTTCCTTGAATCCGAGGGATTGTCTAGTGAAAGGAATTTTGTCCTCATGGGATGAGGATTGTCTTCATTGTAAGAAGAGTAACAGAAGGATTACTAGGGGCATATTCAAGGAAAGGACAGAAGATCTATTTGGAAGAGATAGGAGGCATTCAGCTGAGGCAGATGGAGGAAGAGAGGTAGAGAAAACGTATGCACATTCTGGGAGAGCCACAGTCAGTTTCTGTTGGCTGAGTTTTTAGTGAAGACATACTTTTTTTTGTTGCATTCCTGAAGGGAGGTTGAGAAGGCTGTGAATAGAGTGGGAAGGTGTAAAGAGCTTGAAAATTTGAACTATAAGGAGGCTGGAAACATACAGTCTGCAGAAGTGGTACATCAGTTTTGTGGACCAAACTTGTCAATATTAGTCAAACAGCAAATAGATAAAGCTGGAGGCAAGTCAGTGTTTAAAAGCTGGGATTTATTTTTCTGTTGGCTGCTTTCTGGTGCCAGATAGACAGCTATGTTTAGATTATTTGTGCTTGGCATATCAAATGTACCATGTTGTTTAGATACAACCCTTAGCCATTCCTGCTTCACCTTTTTCCTTGACTCTATGATCTGCTGCTTGGAGCTGTGCCCAGAGACCATTCAGAAGCTAAAATCCAGCCTGTGCCTGTTTGTTAGGCAGCACTTTATTGGAAGTGCCAGCAAAATTGCATCCTGGCTCTTATTTGGATTTGAGGGTGGAGGCTGACCTTCAGAGCATTAGGGATTTTGAAGGCTGGGATATTTGCAAGGTGGGTCCTTGCTGCTCCATTCCTGCCGCCTGGGGAGGGTCTCCAAGAGGCATCCCAATGGCACTCCCTCTCCAGAGCCTGGCAGGCTCACCCTTTTCAGTGCTCCACAAAGTTCTCCCCACATGACACTGCAGGTCTGGTCAGGATCTGTAGCTCCAATATAATTGAGCTGAGTGGATTAGTTTATGACTGTGTAGGCAGTAGATTTTTAAGTGACTAATGTAATTCTTGTTCGTAGGAAGGCTTGGCAATAACCACTTAATTGATCCAAGAAGCACAGAAATGCCAATCCGCAGAGTATATATAAAGGTTTCAAAAGGGAAAGAAGAACACAAAGAAGCATCATCAAAAACATATCACCATGACATGTTCCACTTCATACTGCTAATTGCTCTCTTTATACCTTGAGTGGTTTAGCACCTTTTATAAGACATGGATTGCTGCATCTTCCATGGCTCAGATGAGTCAGTGGTTATTGGGGTCATGCCAGGGGCTGGAGGTCTCTCCAGGGCAGATCTTGAAAGGGAGATGCAAGTTCTGAAGTGTTTGAGAGGCCTGTGAAAGTATTATAGATTGACTGCTTCAGAGCATGCTAGGTGATCTATCTTTTCAAAAAGCCACACTCGTAAAATTGCTGTTATAACAACTGAAATTTGTTAACATTAAAAAAAAAAAAGAAGATGCATGAAAGTGCTTAAGGCATTCAGGATAGCTTGGGGAGCCAAGTGCCCTGGAGGAAAATGGTGTAAATTTTCTTTTCTTTGTTTTTAAATATGCAAAACTTAGGATGGGCTCCTGAGAGCTGCCAAGGATTGCCAAGATTGACAAGGAAAGCTTATGGAAAAAGTCAGAAATGACTGATAGATCAGCTCAGCATTGACTGTCGTAAGGAGAATAATACCACATTTTGCAGTACTTCTCTTCATAGAATATATTCTAAACAGTTTTTTACTTTTAGTCTGATTGAAAAAAAACAGTGTTGTTGCTTTAGCATTTCATTTTTGACACCCATCTGGAAGCTCATGTGGGCCTCAAGTTCATCACAGCCATGTAGCTCAGGAGCAGCACTGCCTTGAATGAATGGGACTTCTTACTTCCTTTCTCCCAAAGGCACAGAGGATGTAACATGTAGTAGAAGGGGCCAGACATTTCTAAGTTTTGCTGCTTGGGCCATGCCAGCAACAGAAGGATTATGTCATTTTGTGCCTGCTAAAAGGACGGCTTCATGTCACCACAGTCTTCCTGAATAGTCATCCACATGTGACCACAGCTAATTCTATGTTTGCCTCTTCCATTGAGCCACAGAGGTGTTTTAGTGAATACTAGTGTTTGCTTTAAAATGTAGCTCAAATTAAGATCATGATTTATGTGTCACGTGGTTTAGGACGTTACTTCAGTTGAGTGTCAGTTCTTATAAACTTGATGTTTCTGAATGTTTTTGAATATCATCTACTAAGAACTATATTTTAGGTACTTAAGGTAGTATTTTGGAGAAGGGAGGTAAAATGATCCTTGCAACAGATGACCTTCAGCCCTCAAAAAGTACAGAGTATTGTAGGCTTGCTTATTGCCTAAAGTGCATGCATCTAAATACATTTAAAACTGAGTGCTGATAAAGGTTACTTATTTTTATAGTATGTAATTGACAATATCCACAGGGTAGAATTTGTACAAAATAAAAGTGAAAGTATTGCTTCCAGTTTTAGTCATGACAGTCTTTCTGCAGGTGGCATTCAGCAGTCTTGGTATTTTGCCCAAGGTGAAAACTCTTTTGTCCAAAGAAGTTTAAATAAAGCAATGCTGATGTTGAACAGGACATTGCCGCTGTCCAGCTACCAAAAATCTGTATGTCACCCATTTCTCTTGGCTCTGGGCATAGGATATGTTTCCTACCATGGCCCCTTCCATAGCACGGTAAGAGCATGGTCAAACATTTGCTTTGCAACCAGCTGCACATAGAGAGATGCTGCCAGCTGCTTTCTATGGTGTTTCAAAGCCCTCTCAGTCATGCCAGCTGGAGGATTCATGTGAATGGGGTCTATACTGGGGTCTATATTCCCACTTTGTACTGAGTCCATCCAGTTACTTGGTAAGTATCTCTGTGGAATAGGTTGTATCAAAGTGACAGTCTCCTGTGTCAGCAGTACCACAGGAACAGAAAGACTCAACCAACTCTTCATCTTTTTCACTGTATCCCCCAAGAGAAGACATTTTAAAGTCATTTCCATCCTTGTAAATTGTAGACTTGTATACTCAGTGCTCTGCAGAGTATATATCTTGCATTGCCACTAGCATGTATTTGGAGTAAAATATTGTGGACAAAGCTGTTGCATCTAAGTAAATGTCTGACTTGGTCCTTGGTTCTCTTTTCATCCTCCTATAAGATTTTATTTTAGGTTATTCTCAATAAGTGCAGCACTTGATTGGCCATATGCTTGGCAAAACACAGATAATTTACAACTGTTGTTTGTATTAATTTGTGTAGTTCTGAAGTTATTTTAAAAACACAGCTTAGAGGACTTCTTCCAGAATTAATGTTTTCACATAAATCTGGAAATGCCCATACATCTACTCAGATCTCCAGAAAAGTGCATTTAGTTCATTGGTTTCATGCTGAAGTGTTAACATTTTAGGTTGTTTTATTAGGAGAGAACAAAGAACTCCTGCCTTGTTGAAAATTTGGTACACAAAATAAGGATGAAGAGGTTCTAAAAGAGCTAATGCTAAGCATTGGAAACTGGATGAAGCTGTGCAGATTGGAAAGATTTCCAAGACATCTGGTAATTAGCTTCCAGTTCTTATAAGTCCTGCCCTGTGAAAGCTGCAGCTTGGAGAAGGAAGAACAGGAGTGAGATGAAGCCTAAGTCTGAAAAGCTGGATCTTTGTGATCACAAATTATCAGTGGGCTATGGAAAACTCTATGACTACTCCTTTGGAAAAGTAACTCCTACAAAAAAAGAAGTTCAGTATTTCTCCCATTGCAGGATTGTCTTCTGTTCTGACATTTGCTTGGCACAATGGGGAAAGGGAACAAGCTATCAAAGAGTTCTTCCTGGCTTTCCCTGCCTGAGCCAATGTGCCAGCCTGCCCCACACCAGCTTGCCATGCTCCCCAGCAGCTGCACCACAGCTGGGAGTTGCTGGGGCATTTTGGGCTGGTTCCTCCCCTGCCCAGCCCAAAATGCCAGAGAGGCTTGGCACTGCTGTCAGAGCTGGCACCTGGCAACCTTCTCTAGGCAAGTGAGGTAGCATGTGCAGGTGAAAGGGACCTAGAGCCAGGCCAGAGCCTGAGCCTTTTGTTATTATTATCATTATTGCTGTTGTGATTAATACTACTGCTGTTATTACTATTTGGGTTTTTTTTTTTTGTTTGTTTGTTTGTCACATTAAGGAAAATTTAAGCAAGAAAGAAAACTTGCCAATTTAGTTAGTTTTGTAAGTTGTCTCTTGGGAGTACTTATCTACACCTGATTAAAGGATAAGGGGTGTTTGTGGGGTTTCTAAGTTCATATGCATAAACCTTCAAGCACTGAATGGGAATTGCTGAGACCTAGTGCTTTGGTTACTTCTTAGAGACTTGGGAGACTACTTGTGTACCCTGTTCTGCCCCTTTCCTGTGCAGGTACTTTCATCAAGTCATTGCCCTGTCATGTTTATTATTCTTTGTGCAAAGCAGAATATTTATCTTGTCTGCAGTAAAAGTGGTTAAAAACAAATTATGTATTTACTACTTCTTTTTTTTTTACAAATATTTTATCATCTAAACATCAGCAGGTAGACCCAGCACACTCACTGCTAGTAAAAATACTAGTCTTTTCAGCTCTGAGTCTATTAAGTGCAATGAGCAGACAGCCTGTCTTAAGCTAATTTTATAGCAGTGCACTACTTAAAAATTAGGCATTTGCAGCAGAGAAAAGTTCTATTGAGATTTGTTATCAGAAAGAAAATTATTTTTCCTAGATTGCAAATGTAAGCCAATGTGTAGTTAATGGTGTTCACTAAATTATACTGACTGAAAATATGAAGGAAGTAGAGTTATGTATGAATATATAATACTGGGACATGTTGGAAGAGATTATACTTAATTTGTATGTAACCTGATGAATTTTGCTGCAGTAGACATTATCTCCACTGATAAATCATGCTTATAGCTTCAAATAAAAACCATACACAGTGTGAGCCTTTTTTTCTTAAGATCACAGCCATTCCATGTCTGTGTTGTAGCAGTATCTAATTCCTGAATTTGGTGCAACTTGTGCAGCTGCCTGAGCTATTGGAAAGAAGGATTTAGCACCCAGTGTCTGTGCTGTCCATGTGCTTTTGATTTGCCCAAGGTTGAGCTTCTGTATCCTGCTGCAGGCAGTAAAATGACACTTCCCAACAGCTGCCTCAAGTCTGGGCTGTGAGAGAAGATGACTTTTCTTACAATGAAGTTCCAGCATATCTTAGTCCAGGGGTACCAGTGGTCCAAGCTCAACAACAGAATTCCGTGGGGGTCGCAAATTCCCTAACTTGTCCTAAGCTTGTCCTAAGCAGTGGCAGCTCCCTTAGAGAAGGGTACAAAGCCCTGCTCCCAGGGCTAACCCAAACTGCTTCTTACACTACAGCTATATCCACAGAGAACATTTGCTTTGAATATTAAATTATTATTGGTAGAGGAAGCAGTAGTTGGGTTGAATCTGGCTTTTCAATAAACAGATTTTACTAGGTGAGACTTGTTTCACTCAGGTGTTTATTCACCTTTAGTTCCCCTGAAATGATTATTATTTTTACATTTTTCTTTAGTGTAGTACACTTTTGTGGAGTAAAATAAACTCATATCAGACATGGATTTATGTGTATTTGTATGCATGATGCTTTCTCTATTCCTTTGAATTGCTCTGCTTTTGGAGCTAAAGTTGGTATTCCCAGAGTGTTTTAATGCTTTTTATCCACAAATTATATTTACATATTCTCTGTACCAAGTGTTGCTTCATCTGTCTCCAGTCCTGCACTACACAAAGCAGATTCTTATCCTCAGCTGATTTGTTTTGAGACTCTCCAAGCACTCATATTTAACTAGTAAAGTGGACATTGTTGGGCTAATGTTTCAGAACCCAAATGGAGCCTGCCCTGTTCTGGTACAGGGTGGTTAATGCCCATAATGTTAGATCACTCCCCAGCTGCCATACTAAATGAACATTGTGGAACAGTGTCTGAGAGAGGATCCTGAGCCCTGACTTTATCCCTGCTGTAGCTCTGGAGCTGCACATGCAGAATATCATTCCAGCATGTGTTAAGCCAGTTTGGGTTGAGCTGCTGCAGCAGTTCTTGTGCTGGTGCTGGCATCCGAGCCAGTCTGCAGCCAGCTGCTGCTTCCAGGAGTCTTGGCAGCAGTCACCGGTTACTTCTCAACTTGCTCAGCACCACAAAGCAATTAATATCAAATAATAAATTAGTTATGTAAAAATTGTCAGCAATGATAAACTTGCCCCCTGCACGGAATGTGAAGCTTGTCATCATTTTGCTCTAAGCAGAGTTTAAAGCTCATAGCCAGAGTTCTGGTGTTCATTTCAGTGGAAAAAGGAAAAAAAAAGTGAAAAGCTCATTTAATCAACCCTCTGTGTAGGAAATTTTGTTGGCCAGTATGGAGACATAACTAAAGACAAACCTTCTGAACATTGAACTGTTGTGCTGAACAAGGTTCTTGAGTTTTGCCTAATCAGATTCATGCCCCTTCAAAACAGGTAACTACTTTCAATTCACCTAGTCCACATGGTGACCCCAAGCACGGTTGTAAAGGGGCTGGACTGAAGAAGGTGTCCATATTGCATGCAAGGTGGAGAAATTCTTGGTGTATGAACTGGGAAAGAGCAATTTTTTTTTGAGAAATACAGCCCGTTTCTAGTTACAGAGATTTGCATCAGACTTTTATGGCTTCAAGGTAGGCATGTGACACAGGGAGCTATGGCACAGCACCTTCTGGTTTGTTATGCTGTACAGTCTGACGTGGAAACAGATAGAGGCAAGAGGAAGAAAGTATTTAAAGGTAATAATGGAATTACATTTGGGAGAAAGCCTGTGCTAGAAGGTTAGGAAGACTGGACCAAGAACTGACTTAGACGCTGAAAATACAGACTTCTTTTGAATGAAAATATTCAATGCTCACTACAGGTTAACTTTCAGAAGTTAATATGAAACAGCTCTAAGTACAGAAGTGATATGAATGTATTAGAGGTCATAAATCCCCAAGTAGGTGCTTCTTATTCAGTGTATTAATGTGTGGTAATGGAGGCAAGGTTATCTGACTGACTGGTTTTGACTTTACTTCTCTGGGGCAAGCTGGAACTTCTTAGCTGAAGTTGAAAGCTGATTTTTTAGAGGAGGGGGAAATGCAACTTCTAGCTCTGTTATTATGAAGTGGTAGAGAAACCCAATCCTGGACACCCTGGAGGTGGAGGAAGAGGCTCCACTGTGGGAGCACCAGGCATGTTGGGTGTTCACCTTCTTGACAGCTGGGTACACACACATTTCAGTGAAGGTAACTTCTCAGCAAATCTCTCTTTCTTGGCCTTTCATGAAGTACCTGAATAAATCATGTTCTATAAATTGCACTTTATCCTTTTATGATATTAGAATCAAATTTTTCCACAACATTAACGCTGTTCACAAGTTTAATCACAGAGTCTGCCTTTGGGCTTGAATTATCAGGTGATGGTGATTCTCTAATTCACCAGTGTGCTTTCTGTCTTGAAAAACATTGTTTGTAGATGTTCCTTTCAACTTTTGGATGAAGGTACCTTCCTTAGAAAACAAAACATCATCTACAGAGAGGTAGAAGATTTTTTTAATACCTTGGTCACATTTTTAATACATTTGGAATTGCCTAATAATTAGGTATTTGGTGTCACTGGATAGCTGGAGATTTCATTTGAATAGCTTAGTTAACTTGCAGGCTTAGTCTGTTGAAAATTGCCCATTTCTTGTTCTTAGGCATGAGTATTTGTAAATTTACTACATTTTTAAAGCCAGTTGTATTTTTAGTTTAATTAGGTCTTTTAGTGAAATTGTTTTAACTTCTTTCTTCCACCATCTGAAGGGTGTGCATAAGGGATGTTGGGAACAATATGTTTTTCTCTTTGTTGACATTAAAAGTGTTACTGAAAATATTGGGAGGAAATCCTAAACTGGATTTCTCAGTGTCACTTAGCTTTGTGACATGAAGATTTTGCAGTGAAGGGTGGAGGTGGCTGATATCTGGGGAACACGTGGATGCCCCAGAACAGCTGAAGGACTTACTAATAATGTAAGCTCCTGAGGGTGAGGTGGTGGTCTGGGATCTGGGAGTTGTACATTGCAGTCATACTCCACAGCACACATCTTCTGGATGTATTTGTGGGTGGACACCTTAAACTAAGGCTTCACAATTTCTCAGGTACCATGTGACTCTTTCAGTGTGAATTGCTAGAATCACTATGGAGGCTAAACATACTGAAAAACAAAATATGTGTGTATCCCAAATGAGTTTTGTTTGTGTTAGGAAGTTGAGAGGGATCCTCTCTCACAGAAGAAAAGCAAAATTTTCCATGTTTGCTAAACCCAGGTTCATCAGTAATTTTGAGTGGAAGAAAAATAGGAACTGTGTACCACTAGATAAATTTCTTCTACGAAAGAAGTTCTTCAATGATTTGGCCCTAGTACAAATTGAGTTTTATATCAACAGCAAGAAAAAAATATTTTGACATTAGCACTACAGGTCTTTCAACATTGATGAAAGGGATCTGGTCTTTTACTTTATGCTAAATTAAAGCTTTGTTATTATGAACACATGGCGGAGTAGCAGGAAATGTTTCCCTTTACTGACTGTCCTGCTCGGGGTTTTATTAGGTAGTATGGATAATTTCTCCAGTGTAGGCATATGAGAGGGACTTCTGTGCATATTACAAGTTAGTTCATGCTGAACATTTGGTTTATTTTAAATTTCTTCATGCCTATGAGATTTCTGTGTTCAGAAACAACTCACATTTGGTTGTCTTTTGTATATTGCCTAGGTACAACTCCTGTCAAGAGCATAGACATAGAAAATCTGATGTGTTTTGTTACATGTTTAAGTATTTCTGTTGTAATTTAGCAAACTGTGTTCTGGTATTTAGTTGCCTTTTCAAAAGAAAAAATACAGGAATTCTGCCTCCATAATTGGCTTGGTTTGTTCTGGAAGATGGAAAGGACCTGCACAGACTTCTAACTACAGCAAGATAAGTCCTAGGAACTAGCAGGAATACAAGGAGGAAAGTAATCTAAAGCTATTGTAGCAATGAACCAATTTAATGGGGCTTTAGGCAGTGGAAATACTGTCAGCTTTCCAGAATACATTGCTTGGGTTTTCTGCATATTACAGCTTTGATGAAATTAACAAATGATTTGTTACTTAGCTTCCTTTGGTAACATGAGTGTATATTCTTCTAGTAATGGCAAGTTAGCACTGGAGGTTCTAGTGGTGTAAAACATGTCTTTCCCTTCAGGGTTTTTAATAGCAGAGCTGCACTGGCTGAGGTCCCCTGATGGTACAGTGTGACCTGAACCAAACACAGCCCTGTGGTTGCATTTCTAAGCCAGAGCAAGCAGCTAAAGTTCATGCCCTACTCTGGCTGCAGGAGGGCAAATGACACCTGATTAAGCATAAAGCTAATAATCCATGGATGGTTTGTGAACATGTATGGTTTGGCCAAGTTAGTTTAGGCTGGATCAGCACTGTGCTTGGAGTATCCATGCTGCTTTTGAGGAGCTCTCAAGTTGCACTTGCTTTGCATCGAACCATGTCCTCGGGCACAAGTCCTGCACTGCTTTATAACCAGCTGAATTATCAGGGGATCCATGAGGTAAAAATGGGTTCTTTTTTTTTTTTAATGCTGATTTCTAGACTTCAATCATAAGGACATTATAGACTTTAGGGAAGTGACACAAGGAAAGATTTGTACACTGAACTAGATCCTTAAATCCTCAATTCCACAGAGCCTCTGTGGATCTGCTAGAAGCAGTAAATAACCTTTTCCAGCAAACAAATGTAGCAGGTAGTTCAGTGGCAGGTAAAATAAAAACATTTGTAGCTATATAAAGAACACAATAGACTGGAACTTTTTCTTTGTAAAAAATTGCACATAACCTATAAACCTTAATAATAGTGAGCACCTTATCAAAATGTGTTTTCTGCACAGTTTTGATACATTGCCATAGACAGCCCTCATGTGTCCAACCTTAGAAAAATGCTGTAATCCTAAAATTAGGGCTATACTTGTAGCTCCTGCCAGTGAAACAGAATGTTTTCTGTGTCTACAGGATGTAGTACCCAGATTCTTTAAGTAGAGGTGCTTAGGTACTGGTACTGATAATATGAATGCTGAGAATAAGCACTGCAGAGAGCCTTGTAAACAAGGCATTGAAAAATAAAGAAAACATAAATTGTTATCCATGCTTGTCACAGGTCATAGAACTGAAAGCCACACACAAACATATGCCTTTTAATTAATGTTCATTTCCTTTCTTGCACTCTATAACCAAAACCACAAGAGTGCCTCCACACTTGGAAAAGATAATTAAGAGAAAGAAGGATAATTGACAAATTTTCTTCAAAATGTTGAAAATATCAAAGCAAGAAAATATTTTGAGCATTTTTTATTCCCATGCTCAACATTAAAACATAACTACTGGTAAGTGGTTTGTGCTCTCTCCAGGCCTCACTGAGCAAGTCAGACAGCTTGCAGTAGATAAAGATCCTTTGGTTGCTTGTGAGATTATTTTTTGTTCTTTAATTACCAGCAACATGACAGTGTGTATCTGTAGCTAGATAAAAAGGTAGTGTGCTACTAGATAGGGTTGTCTAGCTCTGTTTTCACTCACTTTCTCATTGCATGGAGGGGTGAGGAGGATTTTCTCAAGTACTGAGTTTAGCGGCTTGAGTTAGGAGCCAGGCTCCCCATGCTGTTGGTGAAAGGTCACCATAGGGAGATGGAGCACGTTGGTGTTAGGGAGTATTTAGATTTTCTGGGGGCTGCAATCACTCTTCTCTCTGCCCTGATTGTCTGGGTTGTCTGAGGGGCAAACATCAGCATCCACACTAGATATCCTGCATGGTATATATGAATTTCCACCTCTGTGATAAGTTGAAGTTACTTGAGCCTGGGGCACTTTTCTTCTGGAAAAACTGGAAATGAGTTCATCAAGCTCAGAACCTGAGATGGTGAAGCAGGCAGAGTCCCTACAGATGGAGTCTGTACATTTACTTGAATTGTATATGCTGGTGGGATCTGTCACAGCCCCTTTAGTATCTTGTGGTGTCACACTGAACTAGATAATTCAACAGCTTTATTGGAGACAGTGGTGTCCAAAACACAGCCTTTTGTGCTGGTAACATCCTGAGTGCCTTTCTTCCAGAAGGATTTGTAAAAGTCAATTTCCAAAGCTGGTTGAAGATTTCACAGAGCTTCACTATACTGTAGCATTATGAAGTGGATTTTTCAAGCACAAGGTTGTGGAACATGCCTGAGGCCGTTTTTCTTTCTTTACTTACTACCTCCAGTTGAAATAAGAAAAATCAAAAGAGATATCTTATCCCTTTCTTAAAGCACTGACTTCACTTACACTGCTGTAAAAATTACATAGTGACAGAGTTGTGGCTGAGCAGTCTGTGAAGAACTTCCAAGGGTTTTACTCTGGCTGAATCTCAATTTGAAATGAATGTTTGGGAAGGATGGAGGGAGGTCTTTCCTTATGTAATTCTCACCCCAGGTGCCCCATTTGGTTTGTTAGCTGCTGCCTTGATAATAATGAGTAGAGATCTTTTCCAGCCTTTACAGTTCTATGATTCTGCCAGCTTGGGTATCACACCTGAGCGTGGTGCCTTTAAGAGGAGAACATGAGAAAATATTCCACCACTTAAACTTGTGCTGTGTAGACACCCCCAGTGGTTTTTTTTGAGGTGTAGACCAGTACCTTTAGTTCTGTAATACCAATCACATTTCTCATAAGGCTTTTAGAGTCAGACACACTTCACTGTTGGAAGCTTCCAAAAACAAGCACACCTACCCCCCAATTTGCTATATGCTGTTGCAGACTCATATTCTATATCATAATAAAGCATAACACAGATTTATCATCAAATTTACCCAAATTACATTTTCCTTCATCCTTTTTCTCCTCAGCACAGTCTCAGGACTATGAAGTTGCATTCTGCTGCCAAACTTAAAATCTTGTGTTTTAGAGGAGAGCTGTTGATAGCAGTGCATTTAGTAAGTGCAGAAAGCAAAATGCTACCAGCATCATTGTAGATTGGAAGTTTCTTGTCCTAGTTTCTTGTCCTGCATTTCGTTCCATATGGACAGCTTCAATGCATTTTGATTTAATAAATTGTAACAAAAGCTGAACTTGGATTTCTGTGACCACTGCATTGGGAGTCTAACAGGCTTCTTGCTGGTGTGAATGCTGCTGCATCCACATGAATGCTCTTAACACTCTTCTGGAAAAGCTGTCCTTCGTGTTTGGGAAACTTGAGAGCCAGAGTTCAGCAGAGTTAGGTTTGACAGACCTGCTGTGAACCCATGGGCCCCTCAAGTTTAACCTCATGTCTTCTCAAATTTACCATCTGAAGTCACACTTGTAAATTTAATCTGTTCTGTGGACTAGCTTGGCTACAGCATGGTCATAAATCCTTTGTCTTATCTGAATCAGGTATATATCCCTCAGTGAAGTGGCATAATGAATATTTGCTTAGGAAGCAGATGCAGCCAGTTAACTCTAATTTATTTTTAAAAAGCAATCCATCTTTAATGTACGAAGTAAACCTCCCTAATTCTGCAAATAATATTTTGTCATTTCAATTAAATTGCTTTGTTATTTTGTCTGAGATTTTTTTAGCCCATATTATAAAAAAAAATAATCAAGTGGATTTTTAATTGAGAATTAAGTATTGGTGCCTTTACTGAATTTGTAATGTTCTGAAGCTAATTTAGGAGGATAGCAGGCTGTTAGCAATGGCCTGCACTTGTATGCTCTGTAGCCAAAGCACTGAAGTTGTCATTCAGACCTGTTTCTCCATCAAGATTTTGTGTTTTGTGGCTACCAGCTTATGGATGCCCTGGTTCTGATTTGCTAAGTGATTATCAGAGAGTTTGACCCTGGACTGGTGCTGCACTTAATCGTGACTGATTCATTGGGCTGGAACATGTCACTGATTTGATCCATCCATTTCATTAATTTGATTGAAATGCATCCAGCTGTTGGGGGTGTATGAAAGAAAGGTACCTGACATGCAGGGCAAGAGCACTAACCTCTGCATTAAACTATAAAGCAGTCATTAGGACATCTTATGCTGAAATTGATTTGCTCCACAGAAATTTGGTTTTCAAGCACAATACTAATTAGCTGTAAGCTTGATGAATGTCCAGAATTAATTGAAACATTTCAGTGCCCTGTGTGGGTTTTAAATGTTGTCATTACTGCCCCAATATTTTCAGTTCTTACACTAATTGGTTTTTAGGGAGTGTGAATAAAATTATCTTCTGGAGTGACTGAAGGTACAAATGGTTCATTGCTTTACCAAGAATGGACCTGTTTGCTTCTAGATTTCCCTTTTTTCCCTTTTTTTTTCCTTAAAATGTATCTAGTATTTTCCTTCCACTTTTATGTATGCATTGCAAATAGAAAGAAAGATTTTAGACCCAAACTTTATTTTTGACAGCACCTGTAGGGGTTTTTTTTCCCCAAGCTGTGCTCTGGAGGCCAGCATTCTATTGTTATCTACTTTCATTTTGGCAACAGGAAAATAGCTACAGCTTCATAAAATATTTTTTGTTTTTAATTAAATAGGATGTCATCCAAATTCCATGATTATTTTGTCCTGTTTATGAAAGAACTGCAACATTTGGCACATGAAATGTCTACAAGATAAAAAGCATCTTGGAAAATTATGAATTGAAAGTGAATTCATAATCAAAATTAGCATTTTTTTCCTTCAAACATGATCTTAATGTAAAAATAGCTAAATTTGTTGGGGGGGGGGGGGGATTGCAGATCTATAGTGCAGACTGCTCATATTCCTTGTCTCTAATGAGTGTCTCCATGTTTGACTACATAGTAAGGATGGATGTCCAACATGTTGTGTTACAGACTGCAAACATATGTATGACAAATACATGGGGTGGCATGGCATAGGAAGAGCCTTTTATTTGTTGGGAGTTTCCTCTGTGTGTCTAGCAGTTCCAGAAACCACAAATTCCCAGACTCCAGTGTGGTGCCATGCCCTGTCGCTCGCTTCATGTGCAATTCACGTGTGACAGTCCTCAGGGCCTGATCCTGGGCACCACAGAGGGAGGAGGATGGGGCTGCTTCAGCATGGCTGGGAAATGGAGGTGGTGCTTGGGAAACTGCCCAGGTGGGGAAAACTGAAAGGATCTTTCACAGTGCTGTGTTATTGGCTTATCTGCATAGATGTGATCAAGCCATTGTGTCTGCATGAGTTCAGTGCTGTTGCTCTCCATAGCAGTCAGTTCAGTAAGTTTGGCTCTCAGCAGGGTGGGTTCAGGACCTTTGTGGAAGGTTAGGTTAATTTTTATCCAGGCTTGCTAAAGATTTTTTTTTTGGTGGTTGTTCCTTTGGGGGGGCAAGGGGGAGGGGTTTATTGTTTGGTTTTTTGTGAGGAGGTTAGATGGTTACTGTGTGATAATAGCATTAGTGACAGCTCAGAAGTTGAGAAAATGCTGGATCATTATCCATTCTTCCAAACCTTTACTTTAATAATAATTATGCAGTAACCCTTTCCCTAGTGAGAAATGCATTCTTAAAATAAAATATTTTTGGCCCGTTGTCTCATTGCCGATTGCCCAGAGGCATAACACAGATATATCCTGAAGAAACAGTTATTTGGAACGACTGCTGCAAGAAGCTCAATTCCTTGTTACTTGATTCTCTAGCCCTTCCCTAGTTTTGCTGCCCAAGCGTGTAACATTTCACTCTAGCCTATGAAACAAGTAGCAATAAGTGTGTATCAATATACTTGAAAGCCACATTTTTTATGAAGGTGTGATCTGCTAAAAGCTTGGAGAAGACGAATGTGGTCAAGATGTAAAACTCCTTTTGTGTACGAATATGATGGCATTGAACAGGTGGTGTAGAAAAGGTGATGAAAGGGTGATGTGGAAGCTCAGAGCAATGGCATACTCAAGAAAGTAGATCTGGGGATATGTTTTGGACAGTGAAAAACCAGTAGTGCATGGTCATTCTATTTCATTGCTGTCTCTCCAAAGGGACAGCAGAGTACCCAGCTTTTGTGCCAGTTTAAAACATCTAGCCCACTGAAATCAGCTGGAAATTGGGCAGGTGTTAAAAATAATCAAAAGGTTTCTATTCAATAAAATGAATGTGAAGGAAATCCATAAAATGCCTCTCTCAAGGGTACATCTGACTCTTTCTTTTCCTCTCCCCTTTTTTCTTTACACAGTGCCGGTCCTAAAGGAGATAACATTTATGAATGGAGATCTACTATACTTGGACCTCCAGGTTCTGTATATGAAGGAGGCGTTTTCTTCCTGGATATCACATTTTCTTCTGACTATCCATTCAAGCCACCAAAGGTAAGGGTAAGGTTTTTATTGTGCTTATCATTTTTTCATGTGAGAAGAATACAGCAAGCCAAGTGACTGCACATCACTTTCTGAATATCAAATCTGTTTATGGTCTCTTGAAAACTACAAGGTCCAAAATCTTGGCTTGCAGTCTCAGAAAAATCCCATCTAATTTACCTCTTGATTACCACAGTCAGTACTGATTTCCAAACTTCACCAAGTGATAAATGAGATGATAATTCTGATCAATCAGGTAAGATTCAAGAAATTTTAGTTCTAGTAGAAGACAACACAAGACTTATGTTTCCTTCTTCTCATTCTAGCTACTCAAATATATGTATAATAGTCTTTCCTGTTATAAGCCAGATTCCATATTAAATATTATCAGTAATTTTTTTAAAAAATGAGGAAAAGCTAAAATAAGTTCACATAGGAAACTGGAGCATTATATTGTGACTTAAAATTGGGTAAATTAGTGTGATGAATTTCAATTATTTTAAAATGTCTATTTACTACTGCTAAAATCAGCAATCTTGTTTGATAATGTTTCTGAGCAAAAGCTCTTTTTATTAAATTAAATTCACCTTAAATTAAAATGTCAATTCCTTGCTCAGAAATACTGTGGACACCTAATAAATTGTAATTTATTAATGGATATGAAAGAATTTAAAGGTCATTCCCTTTTCCCCTCCCTTACTGCCAAATAACAACTCTTGACCAAGTCACCAGAAAAGACACTGCAAAACTCTCATAACTAAATATCTTTTACCACACAACATTCTATGACTTACATCTTTGGTGGCTATAACTATGTTACTACAGATCTAATATCTTTTTTCATTCCCAGGATGAATACAATATAAAGAATATACATTTTGTATTTCACACTTCTCTTTAACCCACAGCATTTAATATGTTCTGAATTAAGAATGTTATACTGAAGTGATGCACAGTTTTAGACAAATTCCTCATTCAAATCTTGTAGGTTTTTTTAGATCATGATAGCTTTTAAATTTTCAGGGTACATTGTGGATTCTACTCCCTCCCCCCCCCAGTCAGTATGAAAAAGAAAAATGTCCATATATTCTTGTGCTTTGTGTTGAAGCAGTTACATATAAAAAGCAGTTACATGTCTCTCACTTCTTATTTGTGCAGAAGGTTCACATGCTCTATCAATATTAGTCTGAAATAATTTAAGGATGGATTTAGTGAGTGTAATAGCATTGTTTTGGCTGTATATTATATTCTGCCTAATGAAGGGTAAGGACAAAGATTTCATTGTTAATTTAACAAGACTAATTTTCATGGTTTGTATTTAGGCATTTGAAAGAAAGAAAAAGATCAACTAATACTGCACATGCAGACAAATTCTGTGTACTTCCTCACCTTCAGAAACTACAGTAAAGTTACATTTGTGATTAGAATGTTCCTGACATGTGGTATGTTCATTAAATAGCTACCATACTACAAAGTAGGTCCTTGTTTTTGTGGGTACCATGCAGAGAGCTTGTGTGAAAGCAGTTTTATGCCCCTAATCTCATCATGGTAGATTTGTTAAAGGCAGCCCTGGCTTCAGAAAATAGTCACTCTTCTGTTAAACAATTGTGGTTTGGAAGCCAAGCAGAGAGGAGCTGTGTCTGCAGAAGCTCTGCAGAGCTGGGAGTCCCCCAGGCTGCTCAGAGCCAAGGGGCACCATATCTGGGCAGCACTGAATGACTCTTTGTGTCTCTTATGATGTGATTTCAGGTTACTTTCCGCACCAGAATTTATCACTGCAACATCAACAGTCAGGGAGTCATCTGTCTGGATATCCTGAAAGACAACTGGAGCCCTGCTTTGACTATTTCAAAGGTTCTGCTGTCTATTTGTTCACTTCTGACAGACTGCAACCCAGGTGAGGAGCTGACAGTTCATTGAGAGACTCTCGGTCGTTTGACTTAGTTGCCATGGAATGTAATTTGTATATTTGATTGCATGAAGATTAAATAAAATTTAATATTTTTTTAATTTGTGGTGAAGCTCTCCATATTAGATCCCTCTTTTAATGGTGTTTTTCACTCCTGTGACACAACAGAAAGTAAATAGCACTAAGTCCTTTTTTTTCCAAGATATGATGGAGAAAATAAGCTGATGTCATTCGAGGTCTGTATTGAAGGAGGTCCAGCAAAGGAGTGTTCAGTCCAGGAAAGGAGCAACATTCTCCTGAGTTATAAATCCTGCATGTTGGAACACTCCAGCAAAGGAGTGTTCAGTCCAGGAAAGGAGCAACATTCTCCTGAGTTATAAATCCTGCATGTTGGAAGAGGTTGCAGGAAGTCTCTTAAGACAGCAGTTGAAAGGCTTAATCTTGCAAATGTGAGGGAGGTGATGTTCAGAGAGAACTCTCCCTATTTCAAAGAGGCTTCCTTGATCCTGTGGGGAGGGGAGGAGCTCCATGGAAGCAGTACAGATTCTCAGCAGCAATGCGTGACCAGTGTCATTAGGCAGTGGATGCTAATTGCCTGCGGTCAGGGCAGGAACTGAGCAATCGTGCTAAGGGACCGTTCATTTACAGAAAGTGGTCACAGTTAGGGAGAAATGGATCAGCCTCTTAGGTACAAAGGCTTGATGGCTCCTGAAGGGTTCCCCTCGGTGTGTCCTGCAGCCCAAATGCTCTAACTTCCACTAGTCCTGTGCACCTCCCTGACAGGAAGGTGCTGGGCAGCTGTTGAATGTGTCCTGCAGGCAAAGGGCTGAAAGCAGGGCACCTGCCTGAGGCAAGATTCATTCATATGCAGATAACCACAGCAGATTTTTCGGTCCTCTTTTTCTGCTTGTTGTGCTTTG
This sequence comes from Agelaius tricolor, assembly GCF_023055355.1. NCBI lineage: Eukaryota > Metazoa > Chordata > Aves > Passeriformes > Icteridae > Agelaius > Agelaius tricolor. The sequence continues at coordinate 12,590,504 of NW_027269270.1, read as the reverse complement.
TTCATGTGTGCTTTCTTGGAAATGTCTTATATGATGAGAGCTCCACTATAATTCTGGTCTAAACTATATTTTGGAATGGATTATGTGTTTTAAAGTATGTTTTAACTTGGGGATTTCTGTTACTCATGGGATGGATTCTGATGCATTTTCCCCTGCCTTTTGCAGCTGACCCTCTGGTTGGAAGCATAGCCACTCAGTACCTGACCAACAGAGCAGAACATGACAGGATAGCCAGACAGTGGACCAAGAGATATGCAACATAAATGACAAACTACTTGTGCAGTGTGAAGGTGCAGAAGGCAACTTTGCAGTGTGCAACAAATCTTTATAGCCTTTACAATACGGACTTCTGTGTATATGTTATACTGATTCTACTCTGCTTTTATCCTTTTGAAGACTGGGATACTGCCCCCCCAAAAAGGTAAATGCTATCAAGAGTAGAAGTTTGTAGCTGTAGATTAGTTATGTTTAAAATGCCTACTTGCAAGTCTTGCTTCTTTGGGATATCAAAATGTATTTTGTGATGTACTAAGGATACTGTTCCTGAAGTCAACCAAATATTATAGTGCATTTTAGCCTAATTCATTATCTGTATGAAGTTATTAAAGGTAGCTGTAGATTACTAGGAATTATGTCATTTGTATTAAACCCAGATCTATTTCCAATATGTGGTACATGCTGTTGTGAAAACTGTTTTAACTTTTACCTTTGTCAGTTTGTAATGAAAGGATTTCCTTTTTCCCTTTGTAGCTCAGAGAGCACCCAGTGTATCATCTCAAACACAATAAACATGTTCCCCAAGGAGTAGTTTCTTTGTTTTCCTATTTTAAATTAATATTTTAATAAATTTAGTTATAGTAACAAGGCAAGGCCAATGTATCACAGATCCCTGTGGATAATTTTTAAATTAATATGCATAAGCAGAGGCTTGCTCTTAAATATTTAATGCACACCTGTGGATTAAGTTTTCCCTGTTTTGTTTTTAACAGAACAAGTGAAATTTCTAAAATTTTCTGAAATTTAATACTTTTCAGCTCTTTCTCAAGTTGAAGTGATCACATTTCATATGCTTACTCCAGAAGTTTATGTAGCTGGTTGCTTCAGGGCCAGTCCTGCTCTCAGAAGAGGCTGCTTCAGTCTTGCTACAAAGGTTTTTGCAGGAGGATGGCCAAGTTAGAGATAGTCTGGTGCTTTTTTTTTCTGAGTAAAGCAAGTTGGACTTGCTGACCTAGAGAACTGAGTTATCCATTGAAAAAGGTCTTCCAAAGCATGATTGAACACTGTATCGTCTACCCAGAAAAGAGAGGAGTACAATGAATTTCATCAGATTTATATGACATAAAAACAGTTGTGGGGGAAATAACCTTTCTTAGTAAAAATGAAATCTGTAAAAGTGTTTTAGACTACCTTTTCCCCCCCTTCACTTCCTGCCTTGGAAATTTTGTAACATCTGTAAGTACAAAAATACAGCTTTATAGTACATACAGTTTAAAAGGTAGAGTCACTAATAGTTTTATAATTTAAGCTTTTATAGTTTGCCAGTCACAGTATGGATTATAAAAAAATACACTTGATTCCTTTAAATGATTTTAAAATTACACTTAATTTTAAATTTTACAGTCTCCCTTACTACCTGGTGTTTTTGAAGATAACATAGCACTTCCATCCATAAGATGCTCTGCTCATTTAATATATGAAAGCTGAATGTTAAGTTTAAATATTAAATCAAAACAAAAGATACTAAAGATTTAGATCTAAAATTAACCATTACTATACAAGTCCCTGGTTTTTGTATCACGTAACCTTTGACCATGAATTGTCCACCCTACTTTAAATATTTCTACAGATGCCTGAAGGTGGCTTGAAGAACTGTGTATCCCAAATATCTCAACCTAGAAGCCAATCTCTCTTGGTAGCTACAAGATAGCTTTAGAGTTCAGGTTAAAAAGTGCAAAAGGGAATGAGAAACAGGATCTGGCAGGTGAATATGCCTAAGTCAGGTAACAGACTAATGCCAGGAGATGAAGTGCTGGAAATCACTGCTGAAGGTGACCAGAATTTCTTGTCATGTCATTGGATGTGTGAGAAATAGCACAGATTGGCAATGAAACAAGGGGCTATCACATCCGGGCTGCGCGTCTAAAGTCTGCTCCCTGCTGACCATTAGTGCACTCGTGGGCCACAGGGTGCTCCTACACCACTCCAGTGACCTTCCAGTGGAGAGCAAACTATGGAGTTCTTGCACTAACTGTGTTGCCTACAGAATTTACAGATATTTATATCATAAAATATTCTGCTATTAAAATACAGGTTTTAATTCTAATTTTAATGTATTTTGGGTTTGTATCGTACCTACAGCTTCAGATACCTAGGTGTACAAATGGGATGCCTTGTTAGTGTTGCCCCATCTTGCCTTCCTTGCAATTGGATCCTTTACACTGAATTCCCATCCTCTTTTTTTTTTTTTTTCTGTTGGTTTGTCATGATTCTGTTCTTTTTTAATGTAGATTTTTTTTGTGTGTAAATTTTATATTTACTGAAGTAAAGGTTGTTTTTGTGTAAACATTTAAACTTTAAAAGAAAAAGAAAAGAAGCTAATTTTGTTTCTCAAGTTCTCTCTGCTAAACCATGCAGTAGAAAGAAATTTGTATTGTTAAATAAATCAATTAGTTGTTAAATGAGAATGTGTGTCTGTTTTCATGGGGAGGGAAGAAACTCCTGCTGGAAATATATCCAAAGCACTGGTTGTGAACAGCATCTGTTGTTTCAAACTATTTCCTTCCTGGCTGTGCTGGGGTGAATACTACCAAAGAAAGGCACTAATACTCTTTCACAGTTTTAAGATAGAACAGAAAATTATCACCAGTCACTGGGCTCTGTATTTGGGAAACAGTGAACTGAAATGACATTTTCATGTAAAACTGAAGATACTGCACATGCCCTCTTCTCCATTTTGGATGGGCTTTTCTTTTTCTGTTGTCTTTGGGATTTGAATGGGCAATGCATGCATCTGGCTGGGAAGCTGCCCAAACTGGGTTCCATGATGATCTGGCATAAAGAGATCTGGTGTGGAAACCAGTAGTCCCAGCCTGTGACACACCTGAGGAACAGAGAGGGGCAAACACCTCTTCAGCTGAGCTGGTGGCTACATTCAGAGCAAATGAGAAGGGATGGGTAAATGTAAGTGTTTAAAAAATAAAAATGCTGCATATAATGGAGAGGCTAATAAATACCAGCCTTGCTGTTTCTGCAATAACATGTTCTTGGTGCCTCAGTGATGTGTGGTGTGCCTGATGTAGAGACAGTCTCACTGATCAATGCTGAGTAGTGATTGCTCCAAGTCTATAGCCAGGAAGGGGAGGGAGTCATAGAAAACAAGACCACAGGGCAGCCCAAGCCATGGGCCAGGCTTGTGCAGCTTGGTAAGGAAATCAACTGCACCAGACCTGGTTCGTGCTCTGCTCCCTTCCTACCATTTGGGGGAAAAGGAAACTCTTTCAGGCTTTGTGGTACACCAGTTCCTGTTCTGTACCAGCTTATTTTTGGTCATTGGTATTGCTGAAAATGAGACCAAGCTTCTTCCTTTCTTCACCTTCATGTGTGAGAACCAGATTTGTGGCCTCTCAGGGGTGTTCTCACCTGCCTGGGCCATGACAGGAAAGCTGCAGGGCTGAAGAGCTTTGCAGTGGCTGGGTGCTTTCTGAGCCACAGGGCAGCCCTGGCTGCGTGGCTTCCCCAGGGCCCTGCCTGAGTGCCCTCAGTGCTGCAGGGGAGAAAGCTGCAGACCACAGCAGCTTCTACAAAGAGGTTTTGTCTGCAGAAGCACCAAAGGAAGGATTCCTGACTCCAGGCTGAAGAGTGAATTCCACCTTGCCTGCATTTTCTTCAGCAAAAATCATCAATGTACATTTATGTGAAAGCAGGAAGGCTTGTGCAGGAATTCTGGACTAAAGCAGTTGCAGAGGACAGGGACAGTAGCATGACTAAAGTGCAATTTGATTCAGCCATAAACCAGCATTGTATTTTGGCAGCCTGTGCTATAGCCAGGGAAACAGATGCATTTGAGAACTTGGCACTGCTTTATGCACAGCGTCCCTTTGACTCCTCCTTGGTGGCACCACTGGCATTTGTGTTGCACAGTAACTTCCAAGGCTGAGCTCCCACTCCTTTTCCTTCACTAACCACTCCTGACTGAAGGTGGCTGCAGACAGGTTCCAGGGCAACAGGAGGGATTATGTGAGAGCACTGGTTCCAAGAGGAGAAGCAGGGCATGGCTGCCTGTACTGCTGCCTGACCTTGCAGTGAGAGTTGGACACATTCAAGTGTTCAGCTTAGAGGAGAGAGCAGATCATGTACTTCGAAAATAGTGGCTGGAATATTTGCAGCACACTGGGGCTTTTCCTTTTTTAATCCTTAAAAAGGGAAGCCTGCTTCAGCTTGTCTCTCCCCATCTCTCTGCATGCATGTCTCTGGAGGGCAGCTATGACTTCCTCTGTTGCTGGGTAGAATAGATGGCATCCAACATACTTGCAACAATTTGGGGATCTTTAAAAATAAAAACTGTAAGGAATGGATGGCACAGTATGATATATATATATATATATCTTCTTCCTTCATGGGAGGCTCTGCATCTAGAGGGATCTAAGATGTGGTGGGACCACATGCATGAATATAAATGCATAGAGTCTTCTCCTTGCTATCGCTCTTCCACAGCTGAGGTGTGGATGGCCCTATCTATTTATATGGTGTTTCCAAGTTTGTTCTCCTGGATCCCATTGATGCTTTTATGTGTCATTATTATTATCAGCTCCTAGTAACCTCTTTTTTTCCAGGTTGGAAAGTCCTCATTTATTTAATCTCGGTTTATATGGAAGATGCTCTGAAGATCCTGGTCACCCTTGTCTGTACATTTTGTAATTCCACTCTAGCTAATTTAAAGGAATGAGAGCTCCACACTGCATGCAAAATATGAACTCAAAGTTCATCTGGAACAGTGTTTTCTGGTTTGGTCTGTTTGCCTACTAGTTCAGAATGCTTTGCCTCTTTGACCCTTAATGCTTAGCTAATGCCTTCATTAAACTGTTGAGAGAGGCTGGGATCTCTTTTCTGAGCAATAGCTAATTTAACCTTTTATGTAGATCTAACAAATGTCTTTCCCAATATCTACTGCTTTATATTTATCAACACCAAATTAATATCTGATCTTATCTCCCACTTCTCAGAAACATGAAATCCTTCATGAATCTTGGCAGTAAATTTTAGCTTAGTCTGCTTTGAATATTGACTCTGTGTGCGCTACATGCACCAGGGGTGGTAGGTAACAGCAAAAGTAATAGCAAAGTGCAGTGGACAGGTCTGGCTGCCAAGAAGTGATGGGTCCCTGAGGACAAATTATCATCTGGCTTCTGAATGGCACAAATGAAAGCAGCTGCCAACCATTTTCATCAGTCTGGGCTTTGTCTCCCTCTACAGAACAAATGTCAGGTCATTATTTAAAGAGGAACTCAGCGTGGGTAAATTTCCAGAGTGCTGAATGAGCTGTCATTCTGGAGATTAGTTTTCTGGATATCATATAGGTAGACGGGGTGAATCACAAATCTTGTGGGAGACCATTCCTCTGAACACAGCCATTGGATGTTTGTCTGAAGGATACAGTTGGGTTGGAAATCTGCAGCCTAGCATGTGTTCACAGTGCCAGGCAGCAGTAGTGGGGCTGCAAATGTAGAAGTGATAAAATGGGAAGGGAATGAAGCTACTGCTGAAGTACAGCAGAGTGTGACGGCATTTCTTACACTCAGGAAGGCAGCTTTGTGCAAGTGCAGAAGTTTAGGGTTGTGTTTATGCATTCCAGCATTTTAAATGTGTGTACTTTTGTGAAAATTTGCACCAAGTAGAGACTGTTGACCACATGCCACTGGTAAATAAAGTTTACCAGTACTCACAGTTCCTAATTTATAGGCAGTAGACTTAAAGTGACAGACAATTTTAAAATTGTAGTCAGTTCTGAGGAGCAATAATAATACACCCTATACTATTCTGCTCCTACCTAGGTTTCCCTGTTAACTGGGAAGCAAATGTGTTGCCTTTCACTGGAACGATAAGTCATCACAGAAAAGTGACATTTTTATTCTACTCACTATTACATGTTTCTGTTTTCAAATAGCTTTTTTTTCATCAGTATGGATTTGATGAAGAACTAAAAACATTAAGGCATCAGTTAAGCTTCATTCATTGATTCACTGGATATTTTACTGCATAAATAACCTGAATTACATTTCTTAAATGAAAAACACTAGTGTCTGGATCCAACCATATAGAAAAACTAAAGTTAGGATAAAACAAGTCCAGTGCTGGCCTCGTTTAGTCCAGCTAATTTCCTACCTTTCCATGTGGGAAGAAAAAAAATAAATAAATAAATACCGAGCCAGGGAAAGAGTCAAACCCTGTGAGAAGTTTTCCCTCGAGTCGCCTTTCCCAGACGCAGTTGTAGGGGCGGGTCGGGCGCCGCGAGGTGGCGCTGCCGCACCGGTTACGGCCGCCTGCGCCGGGGCCTTCGGCCGCGGGCTGACGGAGCCCGCGGGCTGACGGAGCCCGCGAGTGCGCTCCCGGGACGTTGCCGCAAGCCCCGCAGTCCCGGCCTGTGCGGGAGCTGCGCGCCCGGCTCCCCTCGCCCGGCAGAGCAGTGGGAGAGGCTGCGAGCCCGCACCGGCACCCTGGGTACAGGAGGGCGACACCCGCGGCTTCCCCTGCCCGTGGGGACGGATGCCTGCGGGAGCGATTGCTGCCTGTTCTGCTCAACAGCCACCGCACGTTGCACTCTAAGGACAGACAATTCGCTTTAAAATGTACTTTTACCCCAAAATTGTTAAAATCAGAAGCTGCAATAGATTAAGTGAAGTAGCTGCTCCTAGCCCCATACTGCATCTCTCTCAAGTTCATTAATCTGCCTAGCTCCACAAAGTTAAATAGCACTTACGTAAATCCAACAGCTCTAGGGAACACGAGGCGTTGGTGCACTGGCCGGTGCCTGTCAACTTGCTCATTCTCTCGGAGTGTCTCTTTCTCCACAGACAGACGGACCACGTATTTAGAATAGTGGTGCAGCTGCACTTAGATGCCACTGCTTCCAAAGAGCAAGCTGTTAAAGAAAATAAACACACAAGTTAAGAGATATTTTCTATCTCTATTAGCTATCTTTCAAAGTTAAATCTTTGCAGATGGATAGATTTAGTCCACATGGAATAAAATATCATGTTCAGTTTCTATTTTGTTTAGGAAATTAAATATTAGACTCCTGGCATCAGTAAGTTATTTTCTCTTTTTTATCGGCCATATTCATTCATATGTCCCACTCTAAAACCAGGTCTTGCTGTCCACTTGTCTTCTCTCAGTAACAAAGGACTCTGATGGCGCTGCTTCCTTTCCTCCTTTGCAGCCCATTCTGCTGCTCGGGCTCAGAGTTCATCCAAACCTGTGGCATTTGTAGGGGGACTACTGCTCTGTAGGCCAGCAAGGCTTTTCCAAGATTTTGGCATGTATTTGGCCACTTGAAGGGTAACCTCGGCTAAACATGGTAAATCAGGTAAAGCTCACAGCGGTGACTTGTGTCTCTCTCAGCTTTCAGCTCCAGTGATACACTTGCCTACTCAGCCATAGTGCCTAACGCTGTTCCTGTTTACCCCTCCGGCAGCAGTTCCCCAGTGTAACAAATGGAGTTGTGCTGGTCTGGCACTCTCTGTTTAAAAATGACGTATGGTGAAGTATTTTAAATTTACCAAATTGCTAATGATTTTCAAAGGCTTTAATTGAGTGATTATAGCAGCCATTGATTTTTCAGGCTTCAACCTACGCTATAATTCAGACACTGCGCAAAGGAAGTCATGCACAATCGGATTTAGCCATCATTCACAGTGAGGCCTGTGCAATTACCATTGCAAACATCAGATATTGTGCTTGCCTTTATTAACTTACATCAAGAACCTGTAGTGAAGCTGTGAAATAGCAGTTGTCTTAAGACATTTCCTGTGGTAGGGTTTTTATTAAAGACATTTACATAGCCATAAACTGCAAAGGAGGATGTTTGATGCAAATTGATGAGATTTATGTTTGAATGTGTTGTATTGTCTGCAAATGTGCTGGAAATCCTACAAAAGTACTGCTACATCCACAGACTGCATTGAGAGGAACCAGCACTGCCTGGCTGTGGGCCTTTTAAGCATTTAGCAATTTTGACAGCCAGCAGCAGTGCTTGAAAAGCTGGTTAAAAATGACCGGGTTTTTTCCAAACAGGCCAGGATTCAGGATGGAAGTTGGGCACAGAGTAGTGCTGTGGGAGGTCTCATGACACTATATCTCCACTCTAGGCACTGCATGGCCTATCTGCCCCATCTATCACACTGATAAGACAATTGCTACTACATGAGAAAACTTCTTGCCCACTCCCTTAGGGTATTGGACTTTGTACCTACTGTCAAGGCTGGCTAGACTTTAGGAACCTTCAAATTTTCAGTTAGAGGAGGCATTTCAAAGAAAGAAAGAGCATTTGGCAACCCAACTCAGCTTTTTGTATAATGGCAGTCATTCAGAGCTAAGGAACATTTGCCACACAGTAATATAAAAACACTCACAAAATTATGTCCCAGTGTATATCACAGTTGAGATAGCTACAATACACAGAGTACCACCATACAATTTCAGAAGGCTTTAAGCACTTGCCCACACCGAGTATCATGACACTTCAGAAGGCTTCAAGCATCTGCTCTTTCTCATTCTTCAGCACAACCTTTTATACCCTCATGGTTCATGCATTGCACCTGTGTGCCCCTCATGTTGATGCATTGCACCTGTGTGCCCTCTGTTCCCTTTGGTGATTGGTCCATGCCCCTGGGCACTCCCTGGCTCATTACCTTCAATGCTGGTCACCTGCTTTTCACGGCTGTAGCCCACTGGGGATGAGATTCACCCACAACCCCACTCCCAATTACCCAAACTGTGTACCTCTAAAATGAGAATCAAATGAAAAAGGTATTTGAGAGCAATTTGACAAGCTGTTCTTTGGTATTAAAGCCCCAGCTCTTCAGAGATGGTGGATGAGGTCCTGGCAGTGTCCTGGGATGCACACATGTGTGAAATATGAAGTCCGGACTCAGGAAAGTTTAAAATTCCACAAGGTTACTACCTGCTCTCACCTTCCAGAACTGACTTTTACTGTGAGGATCTGACTGTCCCTTGGAATCTAAGACTAATGACTTTTTCATTGTAGTCAACTGAGAGAACTGAATTAGCTTTTTTCAGGTCTTGTCCCCCTGTTATTTTCACCCTTAAATTTACAGTAGCTCTTGCTTTCATTGTTGTACAATTGACTATGTCGTTCCCAGCCATTTTTAGTGATGCATTGGGAAAGAGGCTTTGGGAGCTGCTTCTGCTGGTTTAAGATCAACTAATTTACTGTAGCAAGTGCCAAGCAGGCTGCAAGCACCAGATGAGTACACCTTCCTCGTGGCATATGCACCAGTACGAGATTTTTCTCCCAAGACCATCCTTCCAAGCCTCACTAATGTTTTCTTTACTACCCACTTTAAACATTTTGAAAGAAGAGTTAATTTCCTTCAATTTGTTATTATGAAATACTAACGTGAAGGTAGCGCTTCAGTCTTAAATTAATATAAGGTTAACAGTCACGGCGGCTGAGTGATGGGGAAGCAGAAGTGGCTCTGGCTGGCATGCAGAAGGTCCCTGGAGGACATCACACTGGCAAGAATTATTGCCTGAAGGGCAATTACATTGGCAAGCATCAGCTGGAGCACAGTGCACCCTACTTTCTCACCTCATCATGCCAATTCATGCCGCCAGCTTTGTTCTGACACCCATCCTCTATCACAGGAGCAGGTGGCAAGGAGCCAGCTCTGCTCAGCATGGGAGTCTGTGCTCCTCAGAGGGCCCAGAACTGAGGGCCAGCTCAGCCTCGACTGTGGCTACAAAAATCCAACACAATGCAAAGGGCAGAAATAAAGCCCAACTGAATAAAACCCAAAAGCTTGGACTAGTCTAAAGAACTTTTATGTGAGTAAGAGGAGCAAGACAGTGGGAGCGAAGAAAATAAAACACATTCTGGAGCTGGACCTGACTAGTGACAAATTGACAGATGGACAGCTCTACTCATCTTCCTCCTAGGGGAAGGGGTGGTCATTCAACTGTGAGACAAAGGACATGGACAGCAAGGTGCAGATTTCCCCATCCTGGCTTCCATCCTGCCACCTGCTGAGACAGTTGCGGTCCCACTGGGCTTTTATTGCTCTCATCCCATGAGGGTCAGGGATGGGGTTGGGAGGCAGACAAAGCCTGGCCCTGGGTTGGAGAACTGTAGGATGGAGGCCACCAAGGGAGAGGCCGTGCTGCCCCAAGACTGGTCTCTGCATGAGCTTATCCTCTGGTCCCTGCCCAGGTGTCTCAGGCTCAGCCTGAGACTAGGGTTAGGGATAAAGGACAAGGGCTAGGGATAAAGCTGATTCTGAAACTGTTGGATTATTGCAATCTTTGTTTAATAAATTAAGAAATTATGGGAAGACTGGAAGTCTAAGATTGAGTGGCCACAGAAAGTACCTGTAAATGAAAAAGAGAAGTACGACAGCTCGACTTGTTGCAGACAAAATGTTATTTTTGCAGAGCTACCCTGTAGTAGTGCCCAAAATATGCTTTCATTTTGCTCCAGAAACCAAGAATATTTTGAAAAATAAAATAAATAAGAATCAATAGCGCAGTTAAGTCATCATCCCTAAATGTTTACACACCACTTACTGGCACTTTGCTTGCCCTATACATCTTTTTAAATACCTTCAGCATTAAGAAATTAATGTTCTTTTTCTGCAAGACCTCCACCTTAGCTGAAAATAGGGAGAAAAAAAAGTGGTAAGAACAGAAAAAATAAGTGTTTGACTTTACACGTATGTGCAGTGAATAGCCCAGATGTCTTCCATGAAAGATTTGAACATCACCATCCAAATTTTTCTCTTGGCCCTACACCAGCTGCACCAAACCCAACAGACACTGCACTGCTGCAGATGTGGGGGATTTGAGCCTACACTAAATGAAGAAGCAATCATTCCACATATGTCAGGCATCACAGTGTTGAATCATGATAGGAAGCCCTGCCAGCCCCACTCTGCCCCACACATTCAGAGGCTACTACCATGCACTGAGGACTAAGGATTGTACCCACTGAGAACTGCAATTTCCAGCCCCTCTAGCAGCTGACAAATGAATGACAGGCCAACCCAACTCATTAAACCAGCAAACAGGGAACATGGGGAAAAAAGATGTAGTTTTGTGCAGCTGCCTTACATTACATCAGCTCAGTGTGGAGTCAGATATGTGCTACAGCTGGGTGAAAATGGGTGAGACTGCATAGCTGTGAGCAGGGGCAGGGACACAGGATGGGTAGGAAAGTATCTGCTCTTCTTAGCAAAGTGAGCTGCCCTCTTCCTGCTGAGTGCTTAACTGCTTGCTTAAATATAAATCAGTCCTAAACTGGGGCCTTTAAGCTGTTCAAGATGGGGACCCTATCTTCAGATTTGAAAGTGCTCTGCTCCTATCAAACTGTGGTTATTCTTTCCTTTCACATTGCTTTCTAGTGATATTCAGTTGCATTCAATTACAAATAACCTTGGAAATCTGGCACAGGTAGATCTTCCTGATTGGTTATCAGGAATGTCGTATTAAACATTACATTATCTCCACTCCTTTAACAGATAAGTCCATTATCTCCTGTAGGTCAATTTTCCTCTCTACTGAATGCTTCTGTCTCATGATGGAGAGGCACATGCTAGAGCAGGCCTTTCTAAGGCCTTATTTAATACCGTCTGTGGTGCTTTAGCTCTCTCATTCAGACTTCATGACTTATAAATGGACTCAAGATACATGGTGAAATAAGTTGTCTTTCTCTTCAAATACAAATCCTGTTTTATTTCATTATTTCTATATTAATGATATTTATTTGTTCTTATTCAGACAGAGTAATGTCAGCAGGGCTTACTAATAGCTCCAGAAAAGTGCCTTTTTCTTTCCAGTCTTTAGTAGACATATAAAAACACAGCTGCATTTTTTTCTAGGCTGTGAGTTGCATATTTTTTCACAGCATCAAATATTGCCTTTTTTTTATACCTGTAGCCTAGAAAAAAACTAGCAGCATAGTCTCCCAACCTATTTTAGCTCCATATATGCCACTATTACCTAAAAGTGGATTTGAATGTGTACCTGCAACACATGAAAAGGCATGATTTCTCACTCTTGTTCACTGTGGATTGGAAAATATATTCAGCGTCCATTCCCCTCACTCATCACTTCTAGGTACTGGATAGTGAGTTCCAGTGGACAGTGATCAGTAATACACACTGCAGCTACCCTTGGTTCACATTTCACTATTTTTGTTTCCTATTTGTCAGGGGACCACAGTGCCAGGAACTCCAGCCCCCAGCACAAAGTGCCAGCTACTGTAGTGACATACTCAGAGATGCTCAGCACCAGGATATGAGGGAGAAGCTTTCCTCTGAATGCATAATTCCAAATTAGTTAGGCTCTCACAAAAAAATTCATGCTCAGGACCTGTGTGTTCCCTTTGGGAAGAATAGCACTGCAGGAGCTGAGGAGGTGGGAAGGGAAGCATGCAGAAATGAGCACATTAAGGGCTGTGCAAATAGAAGTCAGTACAGTTTCAGATTCTGAGAGGACTTGAAGATTAAGTCATTTGGATAACAAACATCAAATAATAAGTAGCACCAGGTCCCTTGCCTAGAATTTCAAGTACAGTCTTTCCCAATGTTCACATTAGTATGTATTTTTTTCTCAATTCTGAATAATCTAGCTCCAAATGATCAAATTTTATGTGAGGTCCTGTTCCAGCCTATTTTTTCAGATGCATTCACACCAGCTAATTTGGGGAATGACCTGGTCAGTTTGGGCTTTTGAACTCAAACCTCCATGCTCCTGTGCATGTCATCTACTCCAGAGTCAATTCATTGCTAATTAGCACAAATCACAGGGACCTAACCTTTGGAAAATACTGCTGATGCACAATGCATTTCAACACAGTATCCAGCACTGAGATGTGATTTGTTGGGAACACTGTTATAAATATTCTTTTGCACAAGAGAAACATGGCTAAGAAGAAAACCTTATCTAATCCTGTTTTATGCCACATGCCAGATTAAATGTATCAATTGCTATCATACAGGATCCAGATGTAAACATGCTGTCAGCTTTAAACGGTATTTTAATTTTATAAAAATATAAACCCTGTGGCTGAAATGTTTTTTCTGGTTTCTCTTTCCCATGTTGAATTAAAACATCAACAGCTGTGAAAGAATGTTTCCAACTATGCTACAGGATCTTATTATTAAAATGCTTTCCATAAATAATGTCCAACAAAAGAAAATTTTGAGTGCTCTGCCTCTGCTGCACACACATGAACAAATATCAGGCTTAACATTTCAGAATTCCCTTTCATCCCAAAACAGAATTATTGTTGACATTTCAAAAGTAATGGAATAGAAAAAAACCCACAAACTTTACAAATACCAAACGGAATTTTATTGGGCAGTGGTCTGAGAGAAGATCAAGATTTTTCATTTTGGTGTCTCCATTTGCATGTGTGCCTTCCAGGGCACCACCATCAGCATCTGAGCAGCCAGAACAAAAGTGGCTTCATCTGATCAAAAGCACAGAAGAGATTTTCAATAATTCCATGAAAGATAATATTGATGAACATCATGTGTTCTTGCAAAAATTTGGTTACATCAAACCTATTTTTCCTCAATGAGGAAAAAAAGATCTTTTCTGAAGATAAAGCAGGGAACAGTTCATAGTGCAGGGATGGTTAGAGACAAAAGGTTTTGCAAATTTTGTGAACAATGCAAAACCAGACCCATAAACCTCATATCTCTGTGAAATTTTTCAGTAAATACATATGTACACTTCATAGGGCGTTTCCCTTCACCACTGTTTTGTTCTCATCCACACCTATGTGAAACTAGAATCACTTCCCCCAAGCTGTTCTGCTTTAGACATTTTCATTTTTCTGTGCATGAATTTCTTATTTCCTCTCTTTACGTTTTGTATTTATCTATTTCTTTAGTCCCATTTATAGAGTCCTCCTTTCCATCCTCTTTCAATTACACTGGAGATTTATACACTCTGCCATTTCAGTGGGGAAAAGAAATGTCCTTATTCTATTCTATTCTATTCTATTCTATTCTATTCTATTCATGTTGAATTTATAGCTACTTTGCAGTAGGATGCTTTTCATGGTTCTTTTTAGCCCAAAGGGAAAATATAATTAACCAAGAAGAAGTGTCAGGCCCTGATCTGCTGTGCATTTGAGGGAACACTAAACTTTGCTGAGGAAAAAGACCTCCTCATCTCTACCAAATCAAACATGCAAGAGTTTTCTTCCTTTATAGGCTTTCCATATCCCTCCCACATCTTCACTCATCAGATGAGGGCTTGTGTTCCAGGCATAGCCTCTGATGTGTTCCCTATTTGGTAGAGCAGAGCCCCAGCAAACTGCCTCAGGACATCTGAGCTCTCTCTGTGCATGAAGTCCCCTGGGGAAATCCACCAGCACACCTCATACTTCCATTGAGCATTTACCAACTTGCTGCTGCCTACAAGGCAGTTAATAGCAGTCTCTTACCCACTTGGTGCTCTTTTGTAGGATCCCCTTTTCATGGTGCAGCTCCCATTTCCAATATAAGTTATTTCAGCTTTTGGGTGCAGCTGTTTGGGAAGGGTGCATTTTTTTTAAACTGTATGTATGAATAAAATCTGGGACAGTTGCATTCTGGACCCTAGAGAAGACAAATACTTTAATTATAAGAAAATCTTCTAGCTCATCTTTGCTATGTTTGGCTCTCTGAACAAATGTTACTCCAAAGAAGTGAAAGTGCTCTCACATTTCCCTTCAGATTCAGGATTTCAGTATCTCCAGCTATGCCATTGATGGCAAATCTCAAAGTATCCTGTTCTCACCAGAAGAATCTGTTGCAGATAAGGCCTTGTGCCATTCAGTGACCTGCTTCCCTGACTTCTCTCATTCCATGATGGCAGCCCTGAGGCTGCCATGGCTGTTTGTACCTGTGTGAAAGTCCTGTCCTAACTTAGAGGAAAAGGGATGCAGCATGCAAAGAGAAACTACTGATAGTATCATCTGTGAAAATGAGGCCGTTTTTGGCTCTGTGCATATGCATATATTCTTCTTCATTTTAATAAGCAGAGTATTTCTTACCTACTAAATATTTGGGGCTGGGTCACAGTGGCAATTATGACAGACATTAGTGTACTGTCAAGAGAATCCATGTACCAACATAGCTAGCATGCAAATACAGACTTTGGGGGGAAAAAAAGAACATCTTAAAGCCAGAATTTGCTGACTTTGAATTGGCTATTTGGGCTAAATTGGAAAATAAGCACAGAAATGCCCCTCCTGAAGATCTGTCTGGAGATTTGCTTCTGGATAACACAATCCAGAAGATTGTGTAAATCTCCAAGTCCTGTTCCCTTGCCATCCCTGTTTACAACTCATCCTGCAAAGGGAAAATTGTAGCTCCACTTTGTGATGTGTAGGGTCTCCTTCTGACCTTCCCCCATTCTGCCCCACTCACACAGCTTCACTGTCCCTTGGCCTTTTTAAAGACAGAAAGAGGAAAAAGCCCTCTCTCAGCTTTCCCCTCCCCTTCCCTGGCAGTGTCCCAGTGAGACACAGAATATCAGCTGTCCCAGACCTCTCTTGGGGCAGCAGCACGCTGGTGTGCGGGGCAGCCCTCACCCCTCAGGCACTGGGCAGCACACAAAGCCCCCTGGTCAGGGGCAAGATGGAAGAGCAAACTCAGGCTGGGTTAGGCTTTGGATACCCACAAAGTGCTCGTCCCTCTGGGAGGCTGCCAGTGCCCAAAGTGGTGCAAGGCTGCTCTCATGCTGCCTCTGTCCTGGCAGCAAACCCCCTGCTTTGTGTGCTGGTGGGGCTGCTTGAGCAGTTTCATCTGAGAAACCAGGGAATCAAAATTAATCCTGCTGCTTCATGGTGTTATATTATTTGCCTGCATTTGCATGTTTTCCTATGTGTACCTCCCTATAAGCAGACAGAGTGTAACTTTCTTTTAAAATTGGTTTGTTGTAGATAATAATTTTTAGTAGATGATAATTTGAATAGACTCATAGATATTCAGATCAGTTAGGGCTGGAAGGGGTCTCCAGAGCTGGTCCAATCCCACCACTGGCTCAATCTGGGTCAGCCAGAGCCAGTTGACTGTCCACCCAGCTGGGCTTCAAGTATTTCTAGAGATAGGGATGCTTCAACTTCTCTGGGTAACCTGTTCCTGTGTTTGACCATCCTCACTAGGTGAAGGTTTTCTGTTGTGCTTAAGGGGAATTCAAGTGTTCCAGTATTTCAAATAGTGTTCCTGAAACATGCAGCTTTCAGTTGTCAGCAGAGTGTCAGGTGGAAAGGGATGCACACCCTGAAAAGCACAGCTGTGGTTCACTCAGTAATACTGAGTGAAATATAAAAGCTTTACTACTGAGAGCTTTCCAAATTGAATGTGGTACATTCATTCAAAAGTTCTCTGTGTACATAGGTCAAGAGGAGGATATTTTCTTTACTCTGTCTTCTATCCTTTGTACAATTCCTAATGCTCCCAGCAGCTCAAAAAGATCTTAAAGTTAGATACTGCTTCTGCTTGTTATCAGGCCATTACCTTGTCATTCTGTCACAGTGGCAGCTGAATAACTTCAACATGACTGGTACAGTGCTATGAATATGAAGATGTTTTAAAACATTCCATACCACTTGCATGACATTCTGTTTCTTCTTTCTACAGATTTGATAATAATTTGAGAAAAAACACACATTATTTCCCTCAACTAAACTGGCAGAAATTACCTGGTCTACTATAAAGTACAAGTACATGTCTCAGCTAGTTCAAAAGTCCTTAATTTTCCTTTTAGATCCATCTTACACCATTTTATCTCTTTCCTAATCATCACAAACAGCCCTGCAGATGGATCAGACCCACTAATTCCACCAGAGAGGTTGTGCCATGGCCGTGCCCAGCCACAGCTGTCCTAACGCACAGAGTCAAGAGCATCTGATCACTTTGTTTCACTAGGAAGGATAATAAAGCTTTCCTGAGCAGCAGTGTTTACAGCAAGTGAACTATGCGAAATCTCTCCCCTCAACTGCTATTACACAGCTTGCAACCTTTCGTTCAGGAGATTAAGTTTGCATCTCTTCAAATTATCTCTTTGTAATTGGAAAACTTTCGTTTTGACAGAGACAATGTGGCAGCCTCCCTGCGAGCCTCGCTACAAGCCAGTGCTGAGTGCCATCTGGAGAGCTGATGCCGAAGTCAAGCAACAACATCCTGTCATATTTTATCTGGAACTTTGGAACAGAACAACTAATAGCATCTTAAGCTTCATTTGTCTGGCTCTCTCATGCTCTTGGCAGAGGTCATAAGCAATGGTGGCTTTGCTGATTTGCTGCATCAAAACTAATTAGGTTACAGTGCTCACTGACAGAGCCTCTCATAATGGCATAAAAACCTCGGGCTTTAACTTTACTCATTATGTCAAGGTAAAGTTTCACACTCATAAAACTTGCACCTGTATCATCTTCTCAGTCATAATTTTAACATCCATTAAAGTCATAATTTTAGCATCCATTAACAGGGCTTATTCAGCTTGACAGGCTCCTATATTTCACTTATCAACTCCTAGACTTCACTTTTCCCTTCCCTTTTTAAAAATGCTGCTGGTGAGAAGTGGGGCTCATGGCACAAAGGCACGTGCCTGACATTGCAGATGCAGAATTCCAAGCACAGCCTCCTTGCCTTTTACATCCTTGAGAGCAGCAAGAATGCCCCAGTCTGACTAGATGGGCTTTGTATGTCAGTACACTGAGAACGACTCCTGCTTCCTCTGAAGAAAGCCTGGTAAGGTGACCTTTTTACCGAGCTTATAGGAAATCTATTCTTTTACCAGACACTTTCAGTTTGACATATTGAATGAGTCAGTTCCAAAAATCTGAGTAAAATTAAGATAACCGTTGCACAAGGTTAAAATTAGGGCAATGCTCTGGGTAAAAGTCAGGGCACATCTTAACGGCTCTTAGTTCAAGAGAGAAACCAGCAGGAAAGAAGATTTCTGTCTGCACTGAGGGAAAAGAGAGAAGTAAGGTTTAACAGTTTCCTTCTTCAATGTTGTAAAACATGTCAGCGGGGGGCTGTGGCAGTAAGAGGAATTGTGCTTTCTCACAGCAGGGAAGTGCACTTCACTAGACTGGCTACATTGATTATCAAGATGAGGCCGTCTTAAAGAGCAAGCACAGCACTTAAACGTATTATAATGTGTGGAAAAATCATTATTAAAAAAGACAGCACTGAGTATTTGCTCTAAGACTTTCCACCTGCTACTTCTTGCAGGGGCTATGGTAGTGGGAAGAGCCTATGCAACTCTCTTTTTTACTTGTGTGATAAAAATATCAGCTGAGTACTAGGGAGAGCTGACAATTTTGCGCAGCCTGGATTTTGCTGGACATTAATGCCAGATTTGAGAAAGACATAAGAAGTGTGTAAAAATGAGGGTTAAATAAGGATTTATTTATATATTTCTCTGTTCAAAGTGGTTACCATGCTGTTACTTAATATTTCTGCACTTCCTATTTATTGATTTATTTACTTTTTCCTTATGCCTTTTTTTTCAAATGTGGGAACACCACAAAACCCTTGAATTTATAGTACTCTTAATTTCCTTTTAATTGAGAAAAAGGTTCTGAATTACATTAAATTGATAATTACAGTTCAGAGCATTTTAGATAGCACTGCACCTTTAGATCTGTCTGAGTTGCCTTAATAGAGAATGCTCTGGGTAAATGAAATCTTCATACCCTTTCTGTCCTATTTAATGTATTTCATACACTATTTTTTTAAAAGCGTGGAAAGTTTTTGAGCAACATACATTACAGTGTCATAAAATGGAATATATGCTGTTCACCCCCAGGAGCATTTCCAGTTGGGAGCTGTGTCTTTCTGAACATGGATGTACATCAATGGTTGTGACCAACCGTGTGGATGAGTGCTATATGATAATGAACAAATGCAAAGAAATCAGACGTGGAATACTGTGTACATATTAGGATACTTGATTACCTGAAGAGACAGGATATTTAACAGGGAAAAATCAGCACATGATTAATGATGTGGATGGGCTGCTTTCAGACAGGAGACTAACACAGGCAAAATGTTTAGGTTGACAATGCAGCATTTAAGGAGATTGTAGCCATCTGAGTGAAGAGATATTTGAGGATATTTACATCCCCAACATCCTATACACATAAACACACTCATTGCTTTACCAACTTTATCTCATATGCCTTGTGATAACAATATTAATTGTATGCATAAATATGTCCAGGACTACAGCCACATAATGGAGAGAAAGTAGTCAGCATGACATACACAACTCCAATTAAGAAGTAGAAATTAAAGGAATGAAAATTAAGACTGAAAATCAAGAGAGCTCTTGTCATGGAAATGTTTTCCATAGTTGTTGAATAAAGTTTCATTGTTTGGCTTTTAAAACCAAAACAAAGCAACCAAGTTCTTGATAAAAACAAAACAGCAACCCACACACCCTAAATGGATCAGGCATTCACCAACTGTAACCTCTACATCCACGTGTGTGTCTCCAGACTGATGTTTTGCACAATCAGAACAAAAACAATACCTTTGCATATATGCTTGGTAGGATCTACAGGTACGGATCATTTAGTCCTTTGGGAATATACGAAGTGCTATGTTGTCACAAGACAGTACAGCAGCTAGCACTTGTGAATAGGGAACTTAGCATGAACTGGTAATACTCCCTATCTCTAGTCTGAAGTTTTTTATTTACTATTATTTGATATAGGAAACTTAAAATTCCAAGACTGCTCTCTTGGGACAGAAAAAATGAGCTGAGAGACTGCATTGTGGACTAATAAATATGGCCTTATTTGCATACATGCAGTAATATCACTAAGGACTTGGGGGAAGAAAAAACCCAAGTGGCTGTTTTATCTTTATTTTGTGGATTTTTTAAAATGGAGTTTTAAACCAGAATGATATAATGTGAACCAAAATATATACGGCTTAGATTTCAAAAATACGCTTTCAGAAGAGAGGCATACTTCATTTCCTTTTTTGTTAAACCGCTCAGCTGAAATACAAGCTTTAAATCTGCTTACCTCAGGGAAAAGGGTGTTGTCTAAATTTTCTTACCACATTAGAGGGGTTTGTTGTGACAACACATGAACAGAGGCTGAGTGAGGCTACCGCCTATTACTCAAGCCTGCTTCCAGTGCAGGAGTGCTGTGAGGACCATGTGTTACAGCTGCTTTGTCCTATGAGGTAACTTAAAGAGGGACATAATCCAGCCATAAATTCACAACGTGAATTCCCTGCTGTAGAGTAGCACTGCTGGATATAAATGTGCCACAGTCAATCTGTGCAAAGGCATAAAAGCATGTTGGAAAAGAGGGCGCAGGACAGAGGCACAGTGGGATCGTGCTGAGGCTCATCCTTGCTGCTATGTGCGCACCAGGGTTTTCCCTCTGCCTGTGTGCCTGGGACCACACCATAGCACATCCCACCCAGAGCTGCCCTCTGCTCTCCAGTGGGCAGAAATTACCATGTGAGAGAATGGTCCTCTGAAAGACTAAAGGTCTGGAAACTGAGAGGCTTCTACTCCAGCTGTATTTTCCCTTGAGTTCTCATGTTACACAGGAGCAACTCTTCCCATCACTAATGTAGTACATGCTAATGATGTGTGCCAAAACTTGTCTCTTTCAGTAATGGTTTTGTATCTCCCAGGTGCTGCAAATCTGTAGGAAAGCTGAGTTCTTCAGATCATTGTCCTTCATGGTGGCAGGATTCAGTTCTAGCATACATCTTCAAATTAAAAACCCCCAAACATTAAGAAGCTGATAGTGGTTACAATTTTGACACCACTAATCAAATCCAGAGAGTAGTTGCTGTCACTGACAGAAAGGCACAGGGCAATAAAAATGGAACTGAGAAACGGAGATGTGACTTAGACCTCAGCCTTTGGGGATGGAGATCATCAGGTTCCCTGCATGACAGCTGCAGTCACCTTCTGTTTCTTATTTTGCTAAGTTGTTTTTCTGCAGTTGGAGATGGGTGCTGAAGAGACATTGCCAGTATCCAGCCTTTCTGCCAAAACTGGAACTGTCACCAGCGTTGTGCAAACTTGATTTGGCCTCTGAGCATGCTAAATCATGTTTGTTCTACATTGATAACATTCAGTTTATTTAACTGCCTTCAAAAGTCTGTCTAGATTGCATTCTGTTGAGGGATATCTCTGTGTGTGAGCATGATAGGAAATCAGCCAACAACCCAGGGTTCAGTTCTGGAGAAAGAGAGGCCCTTGTTCCCCAAGAATTCATGACATAGGCAGCCTAGATTAATATTGGAGTTTCATGCTTCTTATAAGGACTTAGTTGGGACTGCAGTGAGTTTTCTAAACCCACTCAGCTGGCAGCACTACAAAATGAAGAACATTATAGCCTAGAGAACATACTAATAATCTCCTTAAATAAAACACATTTTGTTTTCAAATGTGTTACTTCTATAGTCTGTTAGCCTGGTTTAGAATCTTGTAGACTGTGTTCAGAGGTTGGTATTTTCCCATGCTCAGCAAGAACAAGTTTTTTTTCATCTAGTATGTTAGTATGTTTGAGAGATATGTTCTGTTAAACAAAGGACCGTGCTCCCACACCCTGTAAGGAGAGGCAGTTCAGATTGCTAACAGTACCAGAAATGTAGAGATATTTCTGCTGTATATCTTCTAAAGATCTGAAATAAACATCATCTAAGCCAGCCCAACTCTATTGCTTGGAGGGAATGTGATGTCTCCATCTGTTTTTATGTTCCAAACAGAGTGCTGAAGCCTCTGAGATTATGTCACTAAGTAAGATCCTGTGGCTGCAGTAGGACACCCAGTCATTTCGTGAAGGGAGGTTTTATTTAGCTCCTGGCATTTCCAATAAAGACCCAATTGTTTCAAAACCTCCATCTTTGGAGGACATTTCTTCTTTACTTTTGTAGCTCAGCTGCCAGCAAGCTCCTAGGCCTGTGAAGAGGCAGAATTCAGTCAGTGTGTTCACAATATGGAAAGTCACTGGCAAGGCAGCAAGGATTCTGTTGAGCACAGCACCCTCTCTGCCCATAGAATCAACTGTCACTCTTATCAGGGGCAAGCATTTGTTCCTATATTTTTGCAGTGCAATGTGCATTTTCTAAGGCCTTGTTCTGAGAAACTGGAGGGTAAACCAGAGATCTTTTTCTCTTTGTCTCTGTTGTCTGATTTAAAAAGTAACTTTCACCCTTTTTGAACCTCTGGTTGCTTTTAGCTGCTCTCCATCTCTGTAAATAGTTGACAAGGTGTAGAAACAGAGTAGAAACAGAGGCCATTGAATGTTGTTGCTGTTCTTTCTGCCTGCATGAGAGGAAGCAGGAGAGAGGCAGCTCTGAAGTTGTCATGGTTTCTCCTTTAATTTTTTGTTGCACTGAAGAAGATTTGGGAGACTAAACAAATAAGTCTGTGTTAGGGGAACACATAGGTAAATCCAAACTAGACCCACTTAAATGCCCTTTATGTTGATAAATGAAGTTGCAGTCTGCTGCTAAAGCTTTATCTGCAATTGCCTTTATTCCCCTGTGTGTCCCTCTAACACAAGAGCTGACAAACTGTGCTGGAAAGCCACATATTTTGCCTTCAAAAGGCACGTGTAAATGTCACCATAGCAACACAGAAAAGCAGAATGCTACTTTTTAATAGTGGTAGTGGGGAAATGAGGAAGAAATAAACAGAGGGAGAATTAGGGGTTTACAGAACACACAAAAAGAGACAGTTCTAGGTTGACAAAATGAATAGAAATTTGCCATGAGACACCTGAAGCTTCTTGCACGAAAGTTTGTCTGAAACACAAACAACTCCAGTGAACTAGGTAGCATATCTAAAAAAGTCAGAATTGTTTCATCTCCTGCGCGTTATATGACAGAAAATCTGATTAACCAGGGGTCAGACAGACCTTGGGCTTACCCAGGTCTATTACTGGAAAAAGAAACTTCTAACTAACAAAATCTTTCATTTTTATAAGCAGCTTGGGACATTCCACACCGCTGTCAAGATTTGAAAGTTTCCACTGAAACTGCTAGACATTAAATATTATAAATAAATCCAGGAGAGCAGATGCTAGCATATCTATCTCTGACTAGACCCTTTGGCTGAGAAGTTTTTTCTTCTGTTTGTGTCTTCTCTGGTGATGTAAAAGATGTCCTATTATGCTGTCTCAAGGATAGGTTTTCAGTGGTTTTATCAGCGTTCTGAATAAAAATGGTTTCAGTAAGAAAAAGGAAAATTGAGAAGGATCCATTAAAGAAATGTAACTGTGTTAAAAATACTCCACGACAATTTTGTTCTCATCTCATAAGAAAAAGCTGTGCTTATTTCTGAACTACTGTTGAAGGTATTTTACTTAAAATGTTTTGTGTACATCTGTTTGAGTAGGTGGTGAATCTGGGTGCTGCAGACTTGAGAAGCTGCTGTCAACAAACCCAAGGAGACAAGAAAGAGCCCAGGGCCCTTTGGTGATTGGCAGATTCAGTCACTTAAAAGCTGAGCCCAAAGCTGAAGCCTGAGCAGAGTCTGTTTCACAGAACCATGTGAATGCCATCGGAAACTTTTTTCGTTTTAACTTGTTGTTGAAAAATATCAGCCATCTGAGGACAATTCATTTCCAGGACTTTATATAACATGCAAAGTACTGTGAGGGAATATTTTTAATGTATTTGCAGTTTGCTGTAGTATCATAGAGCAGGGAGAATGTCTTAGCTTGTTTATTTCCATTCCTGTAGCCTATACTGTAGATACAGATAATACCATTCAAGAGGAAACAGAAGGTTGCATTTTCATTTGGAGTTGACAAGTGGCACATTTTTTCCCAATTTATGAATGTGAAAAGCTGTACAGAAATAGAAAAATTTCTGGCTGCCATATTTACAAAACTAAAATGTTATTGCTAAATGCCTTAAAAAAAAGTGAAAGAAATATCTATATAAAGAAATCTTTCAGGCAGCTTTTGCTTCTGTATTTCTGTCTTTCTGGGGGATTTCTGCAGGTCATCTGAATGACCCATAAGAATCTTTCTAGACCTTCCTCTTCTTGTCCTCCCCTAAGTAACAGATACCCATAAATGCAGGGAAAGGAAGTTCTCGCAGGTACTGCAGGTATTTTGGCTAGAACAATTCACCATTTCTTCCCTTACTCTGCAGCTATTGGCTTATGGTTAGGGCGGCTGGAAATCACAAAACTAAGATCGAAACAAAGCTAACACAATGAAAGTTAAGCACAAAAGTCATAGCACAGTCTTCTTAGTCTCTTTCATAAACATGCTGGTGGTTGTAGCACTAACATTGAGTAAGAAGTCAGGAGCTCTGTTCACCTAGCAGGAAAGAAAATGTTACCCAGTTCTCTATAAAGTCAAGAATTTACTGACCCATCCTATTTTCCTTATATAAACAAATTGATTTTTCACCAGCCGCAAAATAGCATGAGGCAATTAATTTTTACTTAATTATTTTCTAGTGTGGAGAGATGCAAATTTGCAAACCTGTCCTGTATCCTAATCACAAAATAGGCATTAGTATCACATCTGCTTGCTATGTTTCTGACCACATAACCCTCCAGAGTGCCTTATTTGCCATGTTCAGTGGCACTGGATGCAAACAAGCTGTGGTTTTCTGGGGAACAGGCAGACAGTGACAGCCACTGCAGCTCTAATCTGGTTTTTAGAGCAGAACACAGCCCTGGAAAGCCTTTTTCATGTAAGTCACCCTATCCCAACAATGTTGCTGGGTTCCCAAGTCAATCATAAACTATTTCCTGTACACATAAATAAACTGTAACCAGTGTTCCCTTTCTCATCAGGAAGTTCCCCATCCTGAAATGTAGCTGCAGTTATTTCCAGTGGGAAACCTTGCTCACACTTTTAACACTTGCTAGCCCCTTTGTGTAAGGGCAGATCTGGAGCATCCGGGGCATGGTGCCTGCTCAGGAAAGTCAGTCATGATGCCTCACAGCCTCAGGGAATGCTTTCTGGCTACTTTCACAGGTAGAAAACACAAAAAATAAACCAAGGAGAAGTGAAAAACAAAACAATCCTCTACTGCTTCCTCTGCTCTAGCCTCAGATTGTGCCACTTGACTTCCATTTTAATATTGGGAAGGCTGTGGATAATTTTTTACTATGAACTATTTAGTTCTCCTGACTTTACAGTATTGAACTTGCAATCATAAATTTCAACTGGAGTTTGTATCATTATATTCTTAATTCTGAGTCCAGTGAGGGGAAGTAGATATTTTAAAAGACCTTTATGAAAAAGAAAGGGTTTCTTTTAAGAGCATTGGAAATGGAATCACAAAAGTCTAAGGATATTTTTGAGAATGTCACCTTGGTTTCACAATATACATCTATGTGTTGAGGGGTGTCTATGGCAGGTAGGTAAACACATAAAACAAACTGTACATGAACATAGCTGTATGCATGTTTTTTAAGGCTTTGGAAATATGATCATGTCAAGAGAATGTGTCTCTTCAAGAAGGTTAAAAATGTCTCTAAAATTGCTAAGAAAATGGATCTTTGAACCAAAATCGTAAGGCTGAAGCAGAGATAGGAAAGCAAGACTGTTTTGCACAGCCCCCTGTGGAGGGGGATATTCCCAGGCAATGTAACTCAAACATATTTTAGTGCTGCTCCTTACTTTGTGGCACATGAGTGCTCTGGCCACTCCAGCAGACTGTGCTGCCATGTACTCCTGTACTCCTCACTACCACATGGTCCCAGGGTCCATCTGGAGTACCAGCACAGCACTGGGTGACACAAAACCATTGGGAGCCTGGTACACAGCACAGAGACAGAGCACTGAAAGAACCATAGCAGTGTTTGCAGCAGCTCCTGCAGCCCTCAGACAGCCTCACTGGGCAGAATGAGTGGGAGAAAATCCACTCCTCCCCCATTAGCTGCATGAATCTTAATTGCTTTCTCTTGTAGAGATACCAAATATCTTTGTAAGCAGCATGTTCAGACTGTTACATGCAGACATACATGTGATACCTTTATGAAATATGCAAATATGATGTGCTGGGCTATGATTTGATCTGCATGTGTATTTGAAAGTCTTTCCCATGCTTTGGTTCGTGTACTGAACATTTCTGACAGTTTGTTTAAGGTAAACAGAGCCAATCTGTCAGCATGATTCATTACCAGCACATCTGATAAGTATGACTTAACTTGCAGTAGCCTTGTATGTTTTTAAAGCACTTGCCTGCTTTGCAGTTAGCAAATTACCACGAGGCAAAGCAAACACAAAAGGAGATAACAAAAGGAACAATGGATTCGATCACATTACAGAGGAAGTGAGATGATGAAGACATTGCTTTACTGAGCTCAGACACCTGGAAAGTAGAGTGTGTGTCTCAGCTGCTCAGAAGTAGTGTGATGCAGAAGCCTCATGCTGTGCACAGGCATGGCAACAAGAGGCTGTCATCACATACTGTCCCACATTCCCTTTTATATGTATTTCCCTGATTAAGTTTCTGTTGTGACAGCTTTTGAACAGTAACACCTTTCTCTTTTTTGCCTCTGAATTTTCTCCCTTGAAAGGTGCAAATTATGGTTTTACTGTGGCCTGCTAGAGGTGAAAATAAGCACAACATAGCCAAATTGGGACAATCTTGAAGTAGTAAAATATCAGGGCTGAGTCCTGGTGAAAGCTAATATGTATGTATTGATACACTGGGGCTAAATGGTGGGAAAGATGTGTGTGAACTTCTTCCTGTAGTGTGAAGTTCTGTATTTGCACAGCGTGGGATAGTGGTAAAACCAGTGACAAGGGAGACACAAGCAATGTAAGGATGGTTAAATCCTGGGAGCAAAGCAACTTTTGGAAGCAATTGCTACAAGAAAGTTATATCTGTGTCCTTTCTTCACTTGGCTGGGGCCAAGTGTGCCTTGCAGAGTAAAAGGTATAACTCTCATTATTTGCTTCTGAACTTACTATGACTTCTCATTCTTAGTATTACAGAAATTCTCTGCCTGACTCAAGCAGCCACTCAAGTACCACTTGTACCTGCTGTTGTACAGAACAGAAACCACTTCCTCAACCACAATTTATCACTAGCTGTTTGTCACAAGCGCACATGAAGCTCTCAATATTGTATTGCAACTTCTTGGTGCTGAGTGCAGAAAAAGAGAGACAGAACCACATTTGCTTCTGTATTTTCTCTTCTTTCTGTTCATGGAAATAGGCTAAAAGAAATTAATGAGTTTGTATGGCTTTGTTTCTATATATATTCACATTACCAAAACTAAATCAATAATGGTTAGAATTCTATAAGAACACATGTTTTCTGATCTGCACTGTATGTCCTATTTTCACTTGCATGAAGACAGAAAAAAATCACCCTTCAGGATAAAGCTCTTGATGTTTAACTGCAAGTGAGAAGAAGGATTCTTTTTTTACTGAAAGGAACACCTCTTTCAATTCCACAGCAAGAACAGCAAAAGTCTCTTCTGCTACAGAATTAAAAAGGCTTATTTCACCCACAACTTGAAAAAGTAGAGCCTTTTTCTAGTGTGCCTGCTGGCAGAGAAAAAGAGAGCCTGGTTGAGAAGGGAACTTAATCAGCCAATTAATGCTTTCAGATCATTGAAATATGTATTTACCTTGATTTTTTTTTAAGTTTATCATCTTATTGGAATACCTGAAAGAAGTGTTTAAACTATATGAAAATAGGCAAAATTTCAGGATGTGAACCCTTCTTTGGGTTTGGTTAACCTCATGTTTGTATGCTTGAACACAGATGCATTCTTGCTTTCTTTTTTTGGTTGGTCTAACAAAAGATACCTCCTCTGCCTGCAAACAATCCCTGCTTCTCCTAAATTAGCAACTGTCCTAGCTGCTCCCATTACCACTTCAGGAGTTTTATTGAAGAGCTATAAAGTTATTTCTGTGGCACCAGGCTGTCTTTTATTCTTGCACCAAGTGAGAAGCCCACAGGTCTTCAGCTGAGCTGGTTGTATGCAGGAGATTGCTAAGCTTCCAGTGTAACCACTCTGGAGAGTCTTTGCAAGTAAAAACTGCTTGAAGATTAGCAAAATAAAGATGTGAGTGAAAGAAGAAAAATCCGCAGTGTATTTTAAGAGTTCCTTCCCTATTTTAGTGTATACATGGTATAGAAGATATCTTGGGCATAAGAAGGATGTGTTTTTGCCACTTAACAGTCACAAATATAACTCAGCCATAATATATTGCTCTTTACTTCTGCCATTTAATTCAGCCATTTGTAGCAGTTCTGCATATTCCTGTACCCAGTCATTTCATGGAGATATGAGCCTTTGCAGTTAACTGGATTTTTTAATATTTCTAAGATTCTTTTTCTTTTACAAAAATGCTGAATGGAAAAACAAACATCATTCTTGTTTGAATTCAAGTTTTAAAATCTAAACAATATAAATTAAATTAAATTAAATTAAAAGTTAGGACTTTAATACTATATATTCAATGGTATAAATTTAACATTATTTTAGCAGTAGTGAAGTAAGAAAGAATAACTCCCTCTGCAGAAACATGCATTTATACAAGTGTGAGGCAGCCAAATGAACAATTTGAAGTTGAAAATCTCAAATATCACAAATCTTTGAATTAACAAAGTATTAGTTCTGACTGATTGTTTTCTTTTCCCTTGCTTAATAAAGTTCAGCTCATCACTTCATAGAGATTAGATATAACTGAGGCAAACTAGTTGGTGGTTTTGCTCAGGATGTATTTCTGTGAGCAGAAAAGTCCCAGCTGGCATGATTTCATAGACTAAAGTGCAAATTCTGCTGGGTCCCCTGCCTTGGAAATTCTTATTGAATTTTTCTCTCTTGTTCATTTTAAGTCTGTCTTGAGTATGCTACTTCTGCAGCTTCACACACATTTTCAGTGCCACTAGGTTGATATTTTGATATTTTAATCAAAAATATAAATCACTTGATCTTGTTGCCCTTTGACCATTTGGCAAAATAAGTTCACATATGTACATGTGTAAGTGTAAGCAAACACTGTGCCTGTGTGTTTGCTGTTCCTGAACAAAGGGCATTGTCTTCAAGTAAATGGAGCCTCAGTCCTTCCCTCAGATTTTATCAGCTCCACCACAGCTATTTGAGTTGCAGGGAAGAGAAGTGATGCTCCTCTCTTGAGATCTCAGATAACCAAGCCTCTGGCTCCCCTCTCCTGCTAGTTGGTGGTGCCCAGCTTATCCACACACATAAGCTCGTCTGTCTGGGCTCAGTGAGACTATTAAACAGCCACTTCTGAATTGCTCAGTGTTGGCAGGTTTTCATACACACTTTTGTATGTACTTGTGAAATAAGCTCTAGCACAGTTAGGATAAACTTTAGTCTCTAGTCTGCTGTTGATTTGAGCTAGGTGAAAAGTTTTACTATACATGATTTAATATTTCAAAATGATTGCATATGGACACAGAAAAAATTCATAGAATCATTAGGGTTGGAAAAGACCTCTAAGATCATCAAGTCCAGCCATTGTACATTTTGAAGATAACTTTTGTAAGAAATGCAAACCAGGCAAAAAATTTCACTGAAAAAAGAGAATTAGCTAACAGAAATGCTATAATCAGTATGAAAGCCAAACCTAGAACCAGTAGACACTGAAAAATGTACCCAGCCATATATAAAACTTTGGGAACAAATTTTGGAAATACACAGGATAAAATCAATTCCTGTAGAAAGAATTTTCTTTTCCCACAGGAAGTAACACCAGCCTGCAAATCACTTCTCTGCTCTCAGAGATGTTTCCCATATGGATCTGAAGATATATTCATTTCCATATGTCCTAAGATAATTTCTCAGCCTCTCATCCTGTAGTAATCCAGGATATCAGATACAATACAGTCAAATGTTAGATGGGATGTTTGTACATTTCTGTCTTGTGAAATTCAAGGGAGCTTTTATCTAAACATAAAAATGTAATCCTTTGCTCCAAAGCAGTTTCATTTAATTTAGCATACCAACTTCTTTCTGGATTGTAATCTTTTCCATGTTACTCAAGGGACCATTTCAAGCCTCACAAATAAATTTTTTTGAAATATGTACTTTCAAAAGTGTATGAACCTCTGGAATTTTGGTGGGAAATTAATTATCTTAAATAATCTTAAATGTTCTTCTACATAAATATGTTTTGAGTGATGAAAAATGAACACCAATGCTACAAATTTCAATCATATGGAAGATGACCTTCATTAGACATTAAAAGAAATCAGTGCCTGTCAAATTTTAAATTAAGCACCCAATTCACTGTGCTTGATCTACAGAGCTTATATAAATTGACAAATAATTTTGAACAAACCTGAAAAAAAGCTAATGACAGAAACATAAACTTGAAAAGATGTGTAGGTCCAGTTCAGAAAGTCTAAATTTTTTCTTTTTTTTCTCTAAAAGAGGTGCTGGGTAGATATTAGAAATTTTAACTTGTAACAGACTTGAGCTATACTGGGAATCTGTTTCAGGAAAAGAGTCTTATATTTTAATGGACAATGTCACATCTATTGAGATAAAACAATAAAAATCTCACACATCCAGCTCTAGAAGTTTGTCCAATAGAAACCGCAAAGATGGGATGCAGGTTAAACATTCTTAGGACATGGGCCTTCCTCATAGTCTGTGACCTCTTGATAGACATATGAGAGCATGAGTTATCAGAGGATAGTGGGGGAAAGTGACATTTAAACAAATGGAGATGAATGATTGTTTTGATCTCAGTTTCCCACTAGGCAGCTGTAGAAATCCATTGACCGGCATATGGTGGAAAAAGATTAATTTGAATTTTTAACACCCAAAATTAAAGCAAACTAAAAGACAAGAATTAACATAATACACATTCAAAGTATAGGTGATTTTCCATTCTCAAATCTGGAGCAAGCTCTTACTTTCACCAGAGCTCTTCTCAAGAATCTAATAATCATCCTCATCTTGTGAGACATTCACAGCCATAAAGAAATCACCACAAAACCTAATAAATTAAATGGAAATTAAAACTAAACCATGATAAAATTCTCCACTAATCAAGGAGTGACCTTCTCATCAGTCTGTGCTCTTTAATAAGTAATCAGAGTATGACCAAATATTTCCTGGAATCTTTGCATGCTCTATATGCTGTTTTGTAGTGTGAAAGGAGTCTGTCATGTCCAGTGCCTTTTATCTAGCTAGTCATTGAGAAAATGAGAGAAGCTACTCCAAAACCAATTTCATTTTTCAGTCACTGATCCATTTACTCATTTATTTTCTGCTCCTGAACTTTTAATTACAGAAGAAGTATCTTTTAACAACATAAGTTTTTTAAAAGAGGGATGCTTCAAGTGTACTTGCACCAGTGCAGCTTCCTCTACGAACTCAGAAAAGCCTCAGGGGCAAAAATGGCAAAGATTTCTCCTGCACTTGATTTCTCCACTGGTTCTGAGGCAGTTCTGTTGGTGGCCCTGAAGCTGCCATTGTGCCTCCTGTCTGATTGACCTAGAGATGGTTGTTGGGACTCCTTTATCTTCCTAGTTAAAATTGCTGTTAGTGTATCCCAGATTCACTAAAACTTAAACACTTTGGAAAAGAAGATATAGTTCATTTTTCCTTCAAGAAATCTATCTTGTTCAAAGAAATTCATAAATGAAAGGCTCTAGGTGTATTCTTAGCAGGATTTCAGGAGCTGGCCCATAGAAGCCACAGGTGGTGAAGACATATTTTGCACCCAGAAGGGATCACATCAACAGGGGAAGTTAGCCAGGTTCATATTCAAAGTCTGTGTGGTTCCCTTTGGGTCAGATATGTGATATATTCTGTCCAAACTGTGCTATGCAAAAGAGTTAGGGTGCTTGGGGCTCAGCCATAGTGAGTACTAGTGGTACCTCTGCAATTCCAAGGTCTCAGTCTTCATCAAGAGTGTGGTAAAGGCTAAAGGAAAGGAGCAGTTCAACTTTAGAAAAGACAGCTGGACTTTTCCAAAACCTCAGGAAATGTTTGGTTGAGTTTCCTTTATTAGGCTTTGAGTTGCAACCCCAGAGTTGCTGTTCAAAAAGAATCTCAACACATTCATTATGCCATTGTACACTCTGCTGATAAATATGTAGAAAAATGCTATCTGTTTAATCTGTGTGAGCATTCAAGTCTTAATACTTGTGAGACATACTGGGCTGAAAAATAATTTGCAGTGCAGGAAAATAAAGTAATTCTCACAGCAGCTGTTGCAATCTTCATAGTAAAAGCAGGAGAGCTTGTGCAGATGCTCCAGTCTTAGGAGCCATAGAGGCAGATGTATCAGAGGAAATACCAATACATGGTTTTGCATATTTTCTTCTCACTTAATCACAGCTACAGTAGCATCAGTTTTCTGTCCAACACCCTTTTCTTCCCTACTGCTTCCTGTAGTGCATCAACACCACCCCGCCTCTCGCTTTCATTAGCTGACAATACTGTACAGAAAAATAGCTGCATTTAAATATATCCACATCTTTCCAAAAAGTGAATTTTGCTAATGAATCTTTATTTCCATAAATAGGACACCAGCAGTTCCTCTATCTTCTGCACTGGGTTCATAGCTAAAGAGTTATGTTGCATATACTGTTGTTGATTGCCAGAGCAAGGAGGACAGAAGCAGCTTGCTCTTGCTGAAAGAGAAAAGAAAAATAATCTCCTCAAAAGTGCATAGGTGGCATTTGTTTCACGTTTCATAGGCCTGGGCAGAGATGTCAATATCAAGAACCTCCAAATGGTGATATGAGTTGGTTTGGAAATGTGCACATGAATGACTATTAATTTCTTCAACATAGGAAGTTAATAGGTGTATCTTCCTGTAAGCAGACAGGGGGCAACTAAATAATCAGCAAAATACCATGCCCTAGTGGAGCAAGACTCAATAGATTCTTCTTATCTGTAGTAAGTGATAACTTGTGAAAATTATCTATTGTCAGATATAGTCTGCTCTCTTATGCTGATCCAGCTTCTCATAATTTCCCATTTGAAAGCATCTTGCAAAAAATTTATTCCAAGAGAAGATATTTGAGGATGGTGATCTAAGTTAACTCAAATTTCCAGGAGAGGGAGGAATTGTTAAACAAGATGTGTATGCTGGAATTCAAAACAAGAGAACAGTAGGAGAGTAGGAAGTGGGGTAGGAAGAGCAGAACAAGAAA
Organism: Agelaius tricolor; assembly: GCF_023055355.1. Taxonomy (NCBI): domain Eukaryota; kingdom Metazoa; phylum Chordata; class Aves; order Passeriformes; family Icteridae; genus Agelaius; species Agelaius tricolor. The sequence continues at coordinate 12,557,154 of NW_027269270.1, read as the reverse complement.
GATCAGGAGGAGGGAGGACAGCTGATCCTGCCAGTGGATAGAAATTATTTCCAGGCTCTCCTCTTGGTCTAAGTTCCCACTGCACTCCTGTGATGACTTCTCCCACACTGTGTCTCACTCACACATTTTGTAAATAGAAAGAGCATTTAACACACCCTTGGAAAATGTTATCAGAAAAACATTTCTGTGTCCATTTTCTCTTATGAGGTGAATTTGCAAAACAGATGACACAAGCTTTAACACAAATGGTGTATTAACCACTTAGTCATACAAGTGTACCATTAAAAGGGCTGCAGCATATCTGCAAAAAAAATCTTTGAGTATTTCCTTCACAGTTCAGCATGACCTCTCTTCATGAGGTTTGTTTTCAAGAAGCCATTATTTTCTTCATTATCTGATCTTCCAAAGACTGCGACTGACTGTAATTACTGGTATATGATATCTTCTTGTCAAATTGTGTTTACAGGAATATTGCCAGTGCTTGCTGTCATGGCACCCCATGAGCTGTCTTAGGGGCTGCTTGAAGATGTTGTTATGGACTGGAGAGCTCACTGATCATTGTGAAACTTTGTAAAAATACTCATGCCACTAGAGTTCCTGGTGGTGGTGAGAAGTATATTGAAAAAAGAAACACCTAGGGCACCTGCAGTCTCCTGAAATTGGTTTGCTTATTCACTAGACTGAATTAAAGGATAATTGAAACTGAAATGCAGCATAGAATATAGGCCTTGGAAAACCATTAACTGTGAAGTAGTCACAGACAAAATAATGTCATTGTCCTTGATCCCACTCCTGGCTCATACTCTTTTCACTTGGGAGATCCCCAAATCTCCCAGACAGGGAAGCAATAATGCAGCAGAGGTTGATGGGTTGGAAAGCACTCTTTCCATGTGTGTCTAAACTTCTTCTATTTCCTGTGTTGAAATTAGCTCTCAAATAAAATTGCTCATAATAAGTATTTCTTAGATTTTTTTTATATGTTATTGTACTGCTTAGCACTAAATACAGGGGAGAGAGCACAGGGCACACCTAACTGTTACACCATTACATGAAATGACTGCCAGAAATCAGGGCTTCCAGTAGAAAGATTAAGAAGCATGCCAGTTTTTCAACTGCTTGGATCCATATGTTTTGTCTGTGGTGTGTTGGCTAGTCAATGATTGAAGAGTCAAAAAATTAGTTATCTTTGGAAGATGATCCATTAAAAAGCGGTTTTAGTTAATAAAAAAATATGTGCTTTTCTTGTATTCTTTTAAAATATTTTCTTAAATAAGAATCCTGTAATTATGTAAGTTAACATAATAAAATGTAGTGGAATAAAATGCCTTAAAGGCTCGTAGCTAAAATCTGAAGTCATAGATTTCTATTTTTATTTCAGAAATGACTAACAGCTCAGTTCATGTGTTTAGCAGCTGTAGTTGTGCAGCTGAATGGGGAAAAAAACCAGATGTTCACAATATGAAAACTTCCTCTCATAGTTCATGAACTCATAAATGTGTATGGTAGGAAAGTTGTCTGTTTCTATCACAAATGGGAAACATAACCATCAAATACAGCTTGAGATCCAGGCCAGAATGTTTTTACAGCAGAACAGTTCTAGGGGCACTTCCCAGGACACAGGCAAATCCCAAGATATAGGATAGTATATTTTCATTGAAAGCTGGTATGATTTTCATTTTAAAAAATATATGTGTAAATGCCAGTTTCTCATAAACACATCATTAAAATGTCTGTGAAAGAGTTTTAAAAACAGTTGAATTATACAATTATCATATTTTCTATTATGGTTCAGGAGCAAAAAAAAGGAATTGGAATTAAAATAACTGCCCCTCCAAATGTTTACATATGCTGCCTTTTGGATACTGTGGTCACTTGTGTGTAATAGTGACCTGAGAATTCACGAAAGTGGGCTGCTAACAATGTCTAAATAATATCAGCTCAGATGGTTACTCTTCTTACACATACTGCTTACTCTTCTAATTTGAAAGTAAAGTAACCCCAAAATACAGAGATTGTCTCTGTTCTTATGTACTTTCGCAGAAACTTTTCCAACAATAACATTTTGCTGATTCCTCCACAGTGATAGGGACTTTCCTGGGCAGGAGCTGTGGATCTCCTGCCCCAGCTGCCCTTGGCCAGATGTTTCTTCCAGCACCATCAAAATATGGTTCTGTCATCACGGGGATGCCACAGGTGCACCATCACTTCTGATGGGGTGGAGATGTTCCCCAGGGCCCTGCATCCTCTTCACAGCAGACTAATCTCTGTTCTCCTGCCAGACTCTCCAGACAAGCCTGTGCTAGGTTCTTCATGCCACAGATACTGGACCTAAAATATCCTACACTTGAGTTACCCCTTTCCACTTTAGGTGGGTATGGGCCTGCTTTTGTGTTTCCTTTAACACATTTACCTCAGTGCCAATTCTGGGTCACTTCTTTCTTCGGTTCCCCTGGTTCCCCTGTTATTACAGACCAATTGAATATTTTCCCCAAATATGAACCTTATAGTGCTTTACATAAATGTTTCCCCACACTATGAGGATCTGATTTTATTTCCAGCTTCCAACTTTCTAACTTTCCTGCCCTGGAGACTTTGCTGCAGGCTACAATCAAATGATAGTAATGATTGTGTGTTCTACAAATCCTTGACTGAAGACTGAAGAATGTAGAGAAAGATAAGCTCCCACTGGACCTGAAAGGTGAGTTTAGGTACCTCTGTGAGTTTAGTTTCTTGGGAAAGTTCTCACACTGCAATAAGTCATCTATATTTCTATAGGCTGGACATATTTCCATCCCTCTAAATGAGTAAGATTAAAAATGAAATTCACAATGTATCGCCTGGTATGACAGATTTACATTAGTAGGAAACTAGAATAAACCTAAAAATAAATGCACAAAACAAGAAAGCAATTTTCATCCCAAACTAACATCTGCTATGGTTTTATCTCATGAAAGGAAAATGAAAAACCCAGGTTTTAAACATATTTTGCACATGCACAAAGCACTGCCTTCAGATATGTTTTGGTTTGGAACTACAGAAGTTCTATTCCATTATTGCCTATCTTATCTGACTTGTCTATTTTACACTTAATATTTGTCTCCAAAATTTTTCTAATCAGGTAATTGCTAGCTTATAATGCAGAAAATATATCCTTGCAAGAACAGTAATTACATCATTATTATCCACAGTGGACTATAAAAGAGCTTTACAAAATGAATAGGCAATGTTTCAAACAAAGCATTTATGAAGGTTCCTTTTTTTACAGAGAAAAATACCCAGAAGTTTTAATGTTTGTTTGCTCTCTGGCAGCCTAAGGAAAATTTAAGTGGGTGTCAGTTTAAAAGAGCCACAGGAGACAGGACATTGGTTTCCCTACACAGATGTCCCTTAATCCCTGCAGTTTTTCTGTGGGAACTGGGGAAACAGGGTCATGCTCTCCACCCACATTTTATTAGTAATTTTCTGAATAAGAAATTTTAATAAAATAAAGAAACAAATGCCTAAACCAAACCAAAACTCTAACAAAAGTGAAGCACACAATGAAACCTTCCAAGTTAGGAGGCATGTACTTGTGTTCACTTATAAAATCATTCCCTGTATAATCTCAAAATTAATGCTGCTTCATCTCCTTCTTAAATTGAACTTCCAAAGCTGAAACTTTAATGCAGAGGAGAAAAACCTTTGGAAATTTCTGGTTGGAGAGAGTAATACTTGACTAGACTTCTATAAGAGCTATTTGAGTTTACCTTATTTGTATACTGCACACAGAGTAAAAACCCTTGTACTGACTGACTTAGTTTTTATACATTATAAAGCAGGTGATACTGCTTGATTTCTGTTAAACAAATATTCTCTTTAAAAGGTTTTCCTATTTAAATAGCTTAGGAATTTATTATATTGTCATTCAAATCTTAATGTTTGTGAGGTTTGTCTGTTTATTTTAAAATATATTTTTAACATCAGTTCTTTACTATTTGTGGCTAGTACTGAAATTTTCAGAAGAATATGTGAGTAAATGATAATATTGTGAGTTGAGAAACCTTTGTCTATATGCACATGAGTATTTACTATTTCTCATCTGAGGAAAATTAAAAAAAAATTATTCAAATAAAATGAAAATAGAACATTTGCTTTACTGTGTGAATTCAAAATTAAAATATATTTTTAAAGCGGCCATTAAAAATAATATTTATGGAGTATGAAAACATACTAGCAGAAGCAAAAAAGTTAGCAAGCTGGAAAATGTTAAAAGGGGCAGAAAGAAGAATAATCTCTCTTGCCAGATTTCTCAAAGTAGGCAGGAAAACTTAGAAATTATTCAGGAAAGGCAGAGCTTGACAAATCATTCTGCACCAACATAGATGTAACAAGATTTGCTCAGAGAGTTGACATACTTTTCCTATTGGCAGGTATTTGTTTAGACTTGTCTAATAAAACCATCTGAGATTTATTGATACAGTGTAGTGTTAACTCTTTATTTGGTACTAAAGCAGGAGGTTTTTATGGAGTCATTTCAGGGAGTTGCAGCCATCCTGTCCAGTACTAAATATTCACATCAATGAACTGGAAAAATTACAGTAAATAAAATTTGCAGACAACAATGGGCAGAGGGTGAATCCCAGCAAAGTCAGGCTGGGAAAGTTGAAGCAAAGTGTATTCAGATAGAGTTAAATGCAAAATATGTCTAGAGACTGGGAATGCAAACCCAGAATAATAAAATAAATAAATCTTGGAAAGCAGTAACACTCAAGAAGAATGTATATTTTAAAAAAGGTTTTGAATTAGACAGACAATGAATTCAGTTTGTTCACTGCAAAGAATACTGTGCACAAGTATCTGCCACAGAAAAGGAAGAAATGTGTTGCAAATTCCTTAACCTAGTGGAAAATCCGTGAGAAGACAAGTGCCTGGAAGCTGAAGCCAAGGAAATTTAAATGAGGCATGCTAGAGCAACCTTAGATGAACATTAGGTGTTATTAAATAAACAACTAGAATGAGCTGCTTTTAAAGGTCATGTACTTATGGTCACACTTGTCCTTCAAATAAAGAACTGATGATCTGCAGCAGGATAGACTCTACTTAAATTCAAGACAGGTATTAGTAATTGTCAGAACACTGGGTTAACAGGTGTTTAGCAGGTCATGAAACAGCAGTATCTGTTGGTCCTTTCTGCTTTAAACTCCATGAATACAGGCACAAAGTTGAATTACTACCTGAACATATAATTAGCCTGTAGTTGCCAAAAAAATTCTTGCATGTTTCAAGATCCAGACATCATTAAAAGATCTTTACAGAAGGGATGGTACCAGAAATGTGATGTGCAATCATTAATTCTGAAATTATCTGATTTGTCACACATATAGAAACACCTTTGGAAGGTAAGGAACTCTCATGGATCTATTCTAGACTCATGTTGCAGCCCTTATCTGCAGTGATATATTAGTTCTGAAAGGAAAAAAAAAAGTATTTGTGAATTTGAATAAAATATTTACCGTATTCAACCTTTCAGATGCTGCAATACATGTCCTTACAAAACATCATGGCTTGCGTGTGCACTTCCTTGTGGGTGATAGAAATGGGACAAGGGGGGTGCTGCAGCCTCTCCCCAGCACCAGAACAATATCTGCTTCCTTCCCTCTGGGTAATGCTGCTATCGGACTCCTGGGGACAACTTCACCTGTTCTCACTTTGGCTGAAATACCCTCGAGCATTCACAGGGCTCCCTTTTACATGAGCTTTAAATTCCTGATCAGAGGGTCAGTGTTCTTTGCTAATCTGTTCTGTCTGCATTTCTGTACAGGCTGACTCATGCTTTTCTATCTGAAATCAGTGTTCTGCCATGACCATCTGCTCCATCACTTTTTTCTGCTTCAAAAATATGAAAGAGACAAATTAACTCAAAAAATAATGTTAAATGCAAAAGGAGAGATTGACCTAAGATTATTCTGTAAGACTCATCATGACATAATAAAGTAGAAATTTAGGGCCACTATGATTTATTATATCCAGCCAACCATTTTCAGGACAATGCCCTTAACATAACTGTTAACTGGCAATAGAATATGAGCTGACATATTATTTGATAGCAATTGATTCAAACACATATAAAGGGCAGCTTACTGCCTTGCTATACCAGCCTGTCTATGCCTTGTCCATACTGGGGCTTTGCGTGTTCTGAGGCTTTCTGTTCCTCAGCTGCACATCAGTGCTAACACGTTCAGCAGCATCCTTGTGTTAGAGGGAAATCTCAGGGGGCTGAGCCTGTCTGGGGTCATCGATTTCCTCAGGGCCAGGATCTCACTCAGTATTAACAAGAGCTTCACATCTGGAATTATTGTTGAACATGGTTGCTGATGTGCAGGTTTCCTTGTCTCATTTCTTGACAGACTGGGGCAGGCTCTGATGCCAGCAGCCAGGGTTTTCACAGGAAGTTTTCAGTACTAAACACTGCTTGAGTGAAGCAGTGTATCAAGAACAAATTGGGCTATGGAATGTATCAAGAACAAATCAGGCTATGGAGTTGGGATGCACGTGCAATTTGTGAACTAAAAATTTAATTTAATGGAATGCCTTTCCTTTTCACTTCAAAATTAGAACAGTAAAGTAATAAAAAAACCAGCTAGTTAATAAATAAAATAGGTCGTATTGTCATTCATAAGCCACATATATATGTATGTCAGAATTTACCTGCATGATTCTCAGATAACTTGAATTCAATTCCATTACTCCCAAACTTATTTGCAAAACCAAACAGTTGTTGATAAAAGGGAATACAAAAGCTTTTGCTTCATTTTAGTTTATTCCTTACATCTGATTCTGTTCTTCACTGAGATATCTTGCACATTGTTTTTTAGCACAATTAGTGAAATTCTGTATTTATTGAGAATAGTCCTTTCATTTTGGTGGCTGTTTAGATATGCTGACATGAAAAAAATAATGGAGAAGATAGTTCTGGCTCCCAAGGAAGCAAAAAATCTCACTTAGTAGAATCTGTCTCCAACCTATTCCTTTGAAAAGGTTTTGGGCTGTTCTTCATCAGAAAGAATGACAGACTTCTTGGGCTAGGATACTGTGTGTGCAGCTCTAATGGATGGATCGGTTATCTCAGCTCATGGTTTCATAAATTGATATATGCATGTATATATATATATATGTATGCATGCACATGTATATGTATATATAATGATATGCAAGTCTACACTTACTGTTATTAAAATAATGGGTGGTCAGCCTCACAATTGTACCAAAAGTTCCTGCTACAAAATCTCAGTCTCAATCATTGACTCTGTTTTGAAGAAATTTTTGAGAGATGTCTGTATTTGTTCAGCTTTTCTGTTGTTTTCTGTAACTGTACAAACTTAACATTGCATGCAGAACAGTCGTGGTTCTGAGCTCAGGAGTTGAGCTCTATTGGTTTCACACTGCATTCACATGCAGTCCTCTTCCTACAACTGACATTCATTTTATTCATCCTACACATCCTCTAAAAAAATCTGTTCTCTTCATAACCACTGGGAAAATTGTCACTAGGGAATTCCTAATCATGTAACAGAATCAGATATCCAAATTATAAAAAAGGAAAGCATTTGAGGATGGTCATATTGCTGATTTCCAGGAGGTCCAACAAGTATTTCTGTTCTGGATGGAAAAAGATCAAAATGCCATTTACATGACTGATGTTAAACCTTCTATCTTGTAGTCTTATAAATGAATTGCTGCCTCACAGGCGGTTCATGTCATAAAAGCATTTTACATTCAACTGGAAGAATTGCACGTTTAACTTCAAAGTTACAACCTGCCTCGGGTATTAATTTGTCAGGTCCACACTGGAACTGTAGAAATGTCAGAAGAATTGGCTCAGGATAGAGCTGTCATGCCCCACAAATTATTCCATCTTGTCTGTAGTCTGTACTGCAAATATTGAATCAAAATTTCCCATAATTCAGGTAAACCCAGACACCTGAAAACCACTGAAGGATGTTTAGCTTGCTTGAGTGAGACTTCTGGGTGGTATTACAAAATGAGGAGCTATTACGTTGTACTACTGCCAGCTTGCTCTATTGCTTTTAAATCGGTTTTGTATGCACAAATAGCTACAGAGCTAGGGCATGTTCCTCAAACAGATAGTTATTTAATCTCTTTTAAATTAAAAAGAAGGCAGTGAAGTTGGTTTTATTTTTGAATCACTGTGGTAATGAATGCTTGCAAAGAGATAAAGGCTCCGGTAATACAAGCATAAGTAATGCCCAAGTGATTTAATTCACTGACTTTACAATGTTCCTGCTGGTTACAGAGCCATTTGGCATTAACACTGCCATTGCTGTTAGGGACTGCTGAGAAGTGCAATAAAACACCTTACATTTTATGCCAGTTTCAAACATTTGTGATTCAAAATCAGTGAAAAGGATTTCCCCATTTTCCGCCTCTACTATTAAAATACGAATGATCAGATGATGTGTGGGGCAGGTTAAACAAAGCAACCCGAGATAAACCTGATGGATACCTGGCATCTGGGGGAAATCTGCTGGCAATGGCTGGATTCACCCTTCAGGAGCTTAAGGTAGCATTGTCTTTATTTGCCAAGAACTATTTCTTGGCAAACAAACAAAACTCATTGATTCAAGTAACGTATGGGTGATCTTTTGATCACAACAGAAACTTGATTTTGTTTACCATATTTTGCTACTGAAATAATATTCCTGATTAAAATGCATGCAAAGAACTGATTTGAAAATAAAAGTGAAGTAGTGGTTTATTCTCAATATTTATTGAAAAGTTCTTCTTGGAATTTGGTGACTTATCACTTCAAATATATCTTTACCTTAAAAATTATGATGGCATAGGAGCTGCAGCTAACTTTAAATCCTATATAATCTCTTAAAACTGTGATTAAGTTTGTTATGTTTGTTTATAGAAGCACTGCTTCAAATTATTTAATTTGATCAATCTTTGCATTTTACAGATTATGTTTAACATTTAATAAGATAAACCCTTTTTTCTACAAACTTTCCCAACCTAAATTGAAAAGGGAAAAAGATGTATTAGTAATTCAAATCTTGTATTTCTGATTATTGCCATGCAGTTTCTCTATAACAACTTGATACTATGTGTGAGATAATTCTGAAATATCTGTGGGCTAAATATCTCTGAAAACATACATTAAATAGGAACCTGGTGCTATCACCATTATTGGAGTAAAATATTCTTGTTAAATGTTTCCAATAAATCAGTCAATGAGGTGGTTATTTAATTTCTATGATCTAATGTCTTCTGCTACTTTTAATTAAAAATGTACCTAATCATGTAAACATTATTACAAGCAAAACATTTTCTACTAATGAGATTTTAAGTGTCAGCAAACACATCTGGAACTTTGCTTTATAGATGATAGGAGTGTCCAAATTTGCCAACAACAAAAATATAGACAGCAAATTTAAGGAGAAGGATAGGCTCTTGTGTTTACTTGAAGCAGTCTGTAGAGGCGATAGTAGCATATTTGAAGTCGTCATTTAACCACCAGCAGTAGACCATTAATTTAGCAAGGTAACTGCTTTCAGAAAATGCCAGATACTTTGGAATTCCAAGTGACCTGATTTCTATATTTTTGGCATTTTCTATAAAAAATTGCATAACAAAACCTGCTGTACAAGATAGCATTTAATGACTATGTCTGAAGAGAATTGAGCAGCTATTACTCAGTGCTGAGAGACCTTTACTGGTGACAACCAGTCAGAAGACAATGCTGACTTCCCACAAGGTTGACTAGCCACTGCAGCTTCTGTTCAGAGACACAGACATACTGAAATTTATTAATCTGGAAGTGTGCTCCAGTGGGACATAAAAAACCCAAACTCAGGGAAAGAACTGTTTTTTGGCACAACTGTTGTGCACCAGAGCCCCAGCTCCCTGCTGTTTCCTGGAGCCAGGGCAGCAACTGGGTATGTGTTGGGGCTTGCTCAAGGTGGGTCTGAAGCAAGATGTAGAATCCAGACCAATCAATTCACCAAGGTATGGAGATACCTCAACTAGCAGGAGAACTGGGCTGTAAAGGTGGATGAAATGGTGACTTGGAGAAGCCAACAGGGAACTGCATTTATTTTTCTGTGTTATAGTCTTTGAGGTATTAAAAAAGTTGTATTTGCTGCTAAAAGCAAAACTGGATCTTTGTTGGATGCTGCCCTTAACCTGTCTGCTGGTCCTACTGGGACCAATGAGGACCTTGCCATAGTTTCTTTTTCTTTGCTATAGGGTTGAGCTCTGTGAAGTTGAGGGGGAAACAGAGCGTGCCTGTTGTCAAGAATCAGGTGCACAGTTAGATCAAAGTGATTATCTGGCTGGGCTTTGGCTGGAAGGACCACCCCACCATAAAAGAAGGCACAGATCAATCACACTCAGCCTCTGTATTTGAGAGGGAGTTCCTGAATTAAGCTTTGCATTTCTCTAAGGCTTCTGTACAACTAATAGATGAGAGAGACATGTCCAGAGGTGATTAAGCTATTTCAGTAAATTAGCTAATCCAGATCTAAGCAACTCTAATGTTCAGCCAAATTGCATTCATGTAGGTCATGGGGAAGTCAGGATTAAAAAAATACATGTAAAATAAGGTTCTTAAGTATCTTTTCAACATTTTTTTCCTGTTCTTTTGAAAAATTCTCATTTAAGTAATTGTTTATATGTGATGTCCTTTATCAGCTGAGGATAACAGCTTGGATACCACTGAAAATTTGCTAGAAGACGACTCAGTTAAGGTCTATTAATAATTTGAGAAATATTTTGAATGGACAATTCAACAGATGATTATTCCATTGCTGTATTCATTGTCAGTCTTTCTTTCACTGTCCTGAACAGAAGACCTTATGTTGTTAGCTAATGTTCATTTTGTAAAGCTTCCTTGAAACTTGCTGAATTCTTGCTCCTCAAATTGGAGGGGTGCAATAACAACTGATTACACCTAGCAGAAAAAAATAGAATTTTCATTTAGATATTGTTTAGATTGCAATGTGACTGACTGCACAACAGTGTCTCTGTGCAAATGATGTTTAATATTTAACTAGAAACTGTTAAGAAATTTCAAATTTGGGTTGTACAACTCAGTGTTTTGGGAGCAACTTCTAAAATACTGTTTGATAACCTACTATTTTATTCCTGGATTAATAATGCATCAGCACTGTTTTCAAGTGAAAAAATAGAGCTTTGTTCAAAGCACTGATAGGCAGCACGGTATGGGGAATGTTGTCAGACTTAAGGCACGCAACTTTATCAAACAGAGAGTAAACCCATGTTGTTACTGCTCTGCACAGGAATGTCACAATGAGAACCACTGTTTAGAGAAAGGCATCTTAAGGGCATCAAAAACGCTTTGTACACCAACTTCAAAGTGAAGCTGCATTTAATTTAAAGGCCTGTTTGGTTTTCTAGAACAGCTCTTAGTCTGTTTCTATGGGATAGTCTCCTGATACACTGCGAAGTGTTTTCTGCCTACACTTAGTTTATTTGTGTTCAGTAGAAGGATTGCAGTGAAAAGATTAGAAGGTATTGGGTTCCGCAGGCAAACAGTGAAAAAAATTCATGGGTTCATATAGATAGTTGGAGAATGACATCCCTTTTGCAATGTGTACTTTCTGCTCCTCTGCAGTTCCTGAGGAGTGATCTTTGACTGAGTGGTGACAGTTCTGGTCATCATGCCTGTCTGTAACAGGAGCCACCAAGGTGCTCTGGCCAAATAATCCCTATTGTGCCATGGAGGGAAGTCAACAGCTCAGCCCCCACCTGGCATTGATTTGTGATTTAAATGATGGTTTCTGCTTTTGGGTCCATGTTTGAGCTGCAGCCCTCCCTGCTGGCATCTTCTTTGGCTTTCAGATCTCTCTAGTTCAAATGCACTGGCTTCAAAATTAACATCATTTGCCCTAGATACTCATGAACTGCATGAGCAATATGCAAGCAATTTTAATATTTTTATAGTATTGTTATGGGTATTTTTCCCTGGGGCACAATGCTTACTGTCATACACCAGAATGCAGCCTTACATCTAGTGTGATAATTTTTCAGTGAAAGGGCTCAGAAACCATGGACATACTATTTGCTGAAATGAAGTTTCATTTTAGCAGGCAGTTAAAGAAGGCTGTGAACTACCTACTCTGAAATTACCCTGTAGAGAGATGGTTTTATACATAATAAAACTCTTTTACTAGAGGAACATGAACTTTACTCCAAATCTACAGACCAAGTAGCACATTTTCATTGTGAATGGGAGTTACTGAGGGAACAGGGGACCTAAGGAAACAAAACTCTCAAGTTACTTCTATTGTTGACCTATTGCAAAATTAAATGATGATGCTAAATCTAATCTGCTTCAATAACAAGAAATCAGAAATACAGACATCACTACATTCCCTATGAATTTAATAATAAGTACTACAGTATTTATAAGTTTACACTGGTGTAAATATATGCTCAACTGCTGACTACTAAATTATATTTGCTACTATATTTAGCTATCAGCTTCGTAGAAATAAAAGACAACTTTGTATGAACAGGAAAACCAACATCATAGGGGTGTTTTCTGTCACTCTACAAGTGCTCTCCTGCAAGTTAGCTTATGAGCATCTGACTATATATATTCTTAATTAGTAATTGTGCTTTCAGCTGATAATATATGGATTTTCTAGAAAATTTACTTGAGTAAATGGCCCCATTTAGCAGTCTTATCCTCTCAAATTCTTTTTCAAGCCATGGGAATTATTTCTTGCTGTGCGAAGGCAGCAGGGTTTTCTCTCTTAATTCTTATCATTCCATTAAGTAATCCTGCTGAGCAAATAGCTGTTATTATAATAGTGTAGATTTTCTGCTGCTCCATTGGAGTGAAAATAAAGTTGATAATTGACCAATGTGTTATAGCATTTATCCAGCATCTGAGGTAAACCAACCCTTATTCAGGTGGTTTGTTTTTTGCCTATAAAGACCGAAGAAAAAGGAAAAAAAAGTGACCATATCAGCAAGAAATTCTTGTTAGACAGAATGACCTGCACAGGCTGTGACTTACTAGTCAGAACAACTGTCCTCCAAAGCAGAGTTTCATTCTTACTCTCAGAGTTTCATTTTGTTGGATGTTTCTCTACTTTTTAAAATTTCTTTTATATATTCTAACATTGCTGATCACTCAATGATTTTTAGCCAAGGCTTTCAAAGGAGTCAAATAAATGTATGTACTCAAATCACACTGATTTTTGTACTATCAGAGTGAGGCTTTTCCTCACTGGAATTTTCATGTTTCTCCTTAAATCAGCAAGAAATGCTGACTTCTTGGTGTAAGAGCTAGCCAGAATGAACCTGTTTTTTTTCAACTCAATATGCAGACACTACAGAAGAAAGAGGAGGAAATACAATGGAATAGACACTATGGTTTTCCACTGCAGAGTCACTGAAGTGCAGAATAAAATTCCCTGTCAGATTCCTCACTGAGGACTAAGCTCTGTAAGAGATCCTGCTACCACAGGGGCTGTTTCCCTATATAATTTCAGCTGCTAAGAAGGATTAACTTTTTTAATGACAGCATTTGCACCAGCTTTTCAATACAAGGCCATGGATATCAATCCCTTTTCTGTCTTCATTCAGATTATGTCCTATAAAAAGGAGAAGACTGCTGTCCTTTGATTCAGAATTTCCTTTGTGATGGGCCCTTCAGGAATTCAAAGATGATTAGTATGGTGCACTTTAGAGGACAAGCAAAAGTTAAAACAAAAAGCAAGGCCTTGGGATTATTTAAATCCTCATTAACTTTAATAAAGGCTTTGGGTTTAGATGTCTGATGTGTAAAGTTTTGGATTTATATCTTAAGGGACAAGAGAGGAAGAGAAAAAAGCAGAACTGTAAGAATTCAACATTAACAAATGGACAACATTTCAAAACAAGGTTAAAAAAATATGTTAATTTCAGAGCAAAACACAGAAAAATGTTAGAAATTCAAGAGGTATTGCTTTCACATTGCATAGACAAAAGATAAAGACATTTTTTTTCAGAGTCCAAGTCAATGGCCACTTTCTTAAAGTATCCAACATTTCAGTTCTTCACATCACAGTGAGAACAGATTGAGCTTACCTAGCTGCTGGTTTTAAGACAGAAATAGAGGCTGAAAATATGTTTTATGTTTTCACCTCCAATGAGTTATTTGGGCTTGTTTCATTCTTGCTTTATTTCTGTTTTGATCAGAGGACATTTTCTGCTTGGAGCAGCATAAAGGACTGACAAACACTCTATGAGCAGAAATCCTCAGATTCTTGATGAAAAACTTATATTAGTTTTTCATAGATCAGTACTAAAGTTATGAATTTATGTTCAGTGAATAAATAAAAATAACTCTGAGAAAAAGAAGTATGTGTTATAATCATGAGAGAGAAACTATGTTGTTTCTTTTAAACATCTTGGCTCTGGTCTTTGCTCAATGATCAAGGTAGCTCCCTCAGATAAGACTGTGTTGGGATGTAAACTCCCTTTTCATGTTTTAATCATGTGCTATTTTTGCATACCTTTTCTTTCTTTCTTTCTTTTTTCAAGTGCTTCAGTTTGCTCACTATTTATAGTTACCACATTCAGCTATGGGAAGAAACCAAAGCTACATCCTTTTGCTACTCTACAAGAACTTCAAGGCCTTTCTCAAAACAGAATGTAGCTTATATTTTTCCAGTTAACATTTTCTTTATTTAACATGAGACTTCCTGTTACTAAAGAGTGACTTGTACAAGGAAACACCAAAGTTCAGCTCATTAGGAGTTCAGTTTCTAGAGCTAAGTTGATTCTGCTGAAGTTTACCGTCCCTTGGGAGATTACTGACTAATCTGTAAGAAATGAAAAATAACAGAATAGATAAGATGAACAGAAAGCTGCATATGGAAATAAAGAGAACAATTTTTATATTCCTCTCCATTTGTCAGCCTTACTATGTTATCCTAACACAACAAATAGCTAGGATGTGGGTTGTGTTTTCAACCTCTTTGCCTCTATCCCTCAACAGCACACATAGCTGGACACACCACTATAACCACAAATGTGTCTTAGTAGCTGGTACTGTAAATAGCATGAATGCAGATAACATGTAAACCTAGTTTCTCAAGGAAAAATTGAACATGGACGTCTGGCCCAGACACTGATGATGTCTCTGGCCTTTCAGAGAATTTTTCAAATTCATTGGTTGTTGGGTTGGTTGCTACTCTTTTTCCCTACCAAAAAGTGTGGTGGAATGTTTTTGACCACCGTATATGGGAATTGTATATTTTCTTTCTAACGACTGAATGCAGTCAAAAAGTTTGGAGGAGGCCTATGCAAAGCAAAACCTCAGTGCTTAGGTTTGGTGGATGCAGTCTTATTTGCTTTTCAGCATTACAGGAAAAATGTTGTGAATGACACTGGAGACTGCAGAGGCTGTGAAGGCCACCAGCAGTAGCAGGGATTTGGCCAAACTGCCCAGTCATGCAGCCCCGTATGCCTGAGCCCTTTCACTGCTCTCAAGTACAAATTAAAAATCTACAGGTGATTTCACCTGGTTCACATTGGTTCTGGCTGGAAAATCAAGCTCCAAACTTCTGTCCCAATCCTATGCACAATGTAAAACTCAGGAAGACCAAATCAATGTGCTTGATAAGACAAGAAGTCATCATCATGTGGGTTGTGGAGAGAAAAGGTTTCACAGGGGGTCTTGCAGACCAGAGTGATTTAGCAGCAGACCAGATTTCCCAAGGTAGAAGAGTGAAAGCAGGCCCTAAGTAGTGGTTTCAAGTGACTCCAGTACCTGCTGACAAGCCAATGCCACAACAACTTTAGGCTGAGCAGTTCCTGCTGATAGCTATGACGTTGAAGGGAATTAAGAGGAAACACTCAAAATCAGGCACAGGTTTTCTTCCCTCCTTCCAGAAGAAGTCAGCTGATCCAGAGATATCATATTTGAGTTCCAAAGATGACCCAGAAGTGGGTCACCATCAATTTCTAAAATTTTTAAATCCCAATACAGTGCAATCTTGCCGGGTTGTCCCAGAAACCTTGTCCAGTGCTTTCCTTTCTGCAACTTAGTTGACATTTCCATTCAGAAATATTTGCATTAGGCAAGGAATCTGAAATAACTGATGTTTTTCATCATGTCAAACTCAGAGACAAGCTGCAGAAATATTTGGACTCTTTGTTCTATGAGAGCCAAAACTAGGGGAAAAAAAGCTTCTTGTGAATGTTCTGTTGAAAAGCTAATATTTAAACCTTTTAAAATTCATTTGTTTTCAGTATAAAATGTTTACACAGCTTGTAGGAAATCCATTTTTGGGACATAACTGTCTCTTCCTATAGTTCTTTTATCTTATTTCTTCCTCTTCCCAAGCAACCAATAAAACACAAGAATGCCTATAAAAATAGCTGTTAGAATCAGTAGAATCATTTAGTTACATATATAAGATGTTTCATGCAAGTATTTCTTTTTTATAGAGCATGCTGTGTGGCATGCAATATCATGTCTTCTTCCTCTCAATGGCAAGAAGATGTCTGATCTAATTCAGAAAGATCATCAGTCAACAATTTTTAAGAGTGGCATTGTTTTCACACAGACAGCATTGAAAACATATGGTCTTTCCTTTTTCTTGTCTTGTGCTTTCATCTAACAGATATTTATGTTTGAAAGTACTGGAAAGCATTTAGCTTTTGAATCTATCCCTACCTTCTGGCATTCTGCTTAATTTCCAATTTTTTCATCAATGAAATGAGTGTTGCAGCATGAGAGTATTTTTTGTCTTTCTCATATCTACCTTCCAAGGTAAGTGTTCAGTGCTAATGATAAAACAGAACAAGCTGAGAATGGGCTGAAAAGAAGCAGATTTGTCTCAAAGTTTTTAAGCCCTTTTAAGTGAACCGGTACCTTGGAAAAACTTTCAAAAGCACACCTGATTTTTTAGGAGTTATGCAGAAAAAGTGGCAACAAATGTATGTTAGATGGTGAAATAGCTTTTTTTTATTTTTCTGGAATCATTCCAAACTTGAAACAATTGAAGATATCTTTTATGAACAAGCAGATGATGGAATCTATCTGACTCAGCAAGGAACATGCCCACACCTAAGTACAGCTCATCTGGAGAAAAGAGAGTTACATTGGTCTTGTTTACTTGCAAATCTGGTGTGTAATCAGTGTTTTATGGGGTTGGAATGTGACTGATGGTTCAGCCTCTCCTCTCTGAGCCATCAGCTCCTTGTGTGATTTGTCCCAGGGGATGTGATGATTTGCACTTTGTGCCACAGGTGGATGAGGTAATCCCTGTGCCCCAAGGAGAAGTTAATCTCAGCTCCAGCCGCTGTTAGCCAGTGTGCAGGTTAAAAGGAGTTCAAGATGTGGGCAGTGAATGAGCACATTCAGGAAAGTCTGAGTTGAATGATGATCTGCTTTGTGCAGATGAATGTTTGTCTGTACATTCTTCCATCTGCTTCTGATAATCATGGGCATGCATCCTTAGGGACCCAAGAAGGGGCAATCATCATGCAAGAACAAGTTTGTCTGTGCCTTCTTACATTGCTTATTACATTTGCCTTGTCAAAATGTACACAATAATCCTCACTGGTGCCCTGCAGGATTAAGTTCCTTCCCTACCATTTATTTCCTTGTCTTCAGCAGCTTTAATTTCTCTAAATTTCTGAACATGGGTTACAGACATCCTTGTGGATGTCAATTGCTACATTTTGGCCTTAAATCCAGCAAATTCAATATGCAATGGCGCATCCCAGCTCTAAAGAGGCAGTGGGCCACCCAGCAGCAAGGGGGAGAGGTTGCAGGGGAAGTGAGATACATCAGACAAACAAACAAATAAAACCTGGCCACACAATTATTCAGTGACTGAGCTGAGTGCTGCATGCAATGAGTGACTGTGGCTAAATAAAAAGTCACAGAGAAGGAAGAGAATGTGTGGAGACAGTTATTTATGATTATTTCTTGTTTTAAAGGGGTTCAGAAAGTTGCATTTGTGCACCTTCTGTCTGCACAGCTCTAGCATGACCTTTTAAGATGTTTACCCATCACAAGTTACATACTGTTTTTATTTACATTTTAAATTGTAGATGCTTTTCCTGACACCAGGCAAAGCTATTTTTTCTATGACAGACGGCAACATTCATCCAGAGGAAGCTCAGTTCAGACACAGTGTTCTTGTTAATGCCACCATCATGCCATGTACCTGGCATTTATGTTTGAGCTCAATGATCTTAAGGGTCTTTTCCAGCATAAATGATTCTGTGATTCCATGATAGGCCCTGCCAACAGTGTTTGAGCAGCTCCCTGGTAATGGTAATGTGAAATGGGTTCATTGTGCTAGAGCTGCCACCTCTTAGGGAAAACACTCCAGAGTTAACCTATCTGGTGTTGAAATTTTTTTTTCTCTTTTTGCAAATGCAAAATTTGGATGTTTAAATAAATTGAAGAGGTTAAAAATTATTTCACATATTTGGAAGCATTATGTGTTGATCCCCAGAGAAAGAGATCAAAGAATCAAGTGCTAGAGAAACAATTTTTTTCAAAGACCTGGCTTCAAAGAAAATAAACATGTTGATGGTGGAATAAAAAAGTTAATTAGACTAGCATACCACTAAGCTACAAGATATACATATAGATAATGCTAAGATAAAAGAAAAGTTGCATGTAAACCTTAGCTGCACTGAAGTTAACCACGAAGACCAGGAGGGCGTTTACATCTGCAAGCAGAAAGTTCAGCATAGGCCTGAGGTGAACAACCTCATTAACCACCTGTCTTTACAGAGATTAGGTGTGAGATGTGACAGCCTTGTATTAATTCTGAGATTACCTCGGTCACTGAGGCCTTGTCCCCTGTGGTCAGTTTTAACTTCATGGGTAAAAATTACCTGTGCACATGACCCTTGCTTTGATTCTTTTTTCTTCAAAATCTCTTTTTTTGAGCAACTGAGGATAAAACCTCTCACATTTTCATGTAAAGATCTAGAAAATGTGATTAGTTTCCCTTGGGATGTCTTTATATATGGTACCTTACTATTGGGGTTGGAAGCAATGTTTTGTTTGCACAGCAACCTGCATACAGGGCTATCGGCTGGCCTCTTGTTTTGTCACAAGGGAATCAGGGACTGTTCCCTGTCCCCCAGTCTGCTCCAAGGCAGGAGCTGAGCATGGCTGTCAGGATGTGCATCCTGCATGGCTGTCAAGTGAAGCAGCCCATGTTGGGGAGCTCTCCCACCCAGCTGCTCCTCCCCTCTACTGCTCTCAGCGCTGCTCAGGGCCAATGCTCTGCCAGGTGCCATGGGAACAATTCTAATAGAAAACAGGGGGGAAAAAACCCACATTGCAGGCAGAGCAGGAAGGGGCTCTGGTTCATCAAGAGCATGCACAATGACTGAGTTTTGATGACAGAGTATGGGTATAGATTGTATAAATACTGCTCTTCTATATATTTATTTCATGTCTGACTCCTGTCAGGTGATTTGAAGTGTCTAAATCTTGATTCTACTGAGAACATAACAGAGACTCCATGAAGACAGGATTGTGAAGGTTCCAGGGGTCCCTTTCTGGAGTTGGCTCAGAGGGCTGCTAAAGCTTCTCTGTAGAACCAAATGGCCTGAAACTGGCTGCGTGATGCCAGTTAAAGATGCTACCTTGCATACAGAGCCAAAACATTTCCACAGTAAGGAGAAAAATAAATAAATTGCTAACAATTTGGGAAGCTTTTTGAAACTCTTTCCATATAAAGCTGTTCTGCAATCTGTTATCAATCTGCAGTAACCCAGTGAAGAAAAATAGAGCTATGGTATCAGTTTGAATAGCAGGTCCAGTTGCAAAAAGCTGCTAAAAACATACAAAGCCAAATTTGGAAGATCTCAGTTTCATATTCCTGGAAAAGGATACATTGGCAGGAACATGAGCAGAATTTTTAATTTATACAAAGAGACTTGTCTAAAACATGTTTATATTCCATATTTGACCAGGCTTTGGAGCTTGAATTATCATATTTTTTGCCTGAGCAGGAAGATTTGCTTTCACAGTATGAGAACTTTTATTCTGCCACTGGAATGATTAAATTTAGGAGTATTTCTGAGCAATCCTCCTCTAAAACTATTAAAAATTTCACAAGGTAAATACTGGGAAACTCTCATTACTAGTGATTAAAAACCCCCAAAACATTTAAAAGCCCAACTTGGAGCCTGTTGTTGTGGTCACTTCCCAAAGATTACCTTACATGCTTTAAAAGACACTTTGTACAATCATTTCATGTAGCTGTTGTCAGTCTAGTTTTGTCTTCTCAAATTGTTTTCTCTTTTTTATGAACGCATTTATTTCTGTTTCCAGGATCCGCAGATAGACTCCTCTTTTTTCCTACAGGACATTCCTCTCCCCCTGCTTTTTTTTTGGTGTTTATTGGTTCACTTTTTGGGGGAGGGGAGTTAGGTGGGTCTCAGGGGTTTTTGAGTGCTGTTTTTTTTCTTTTTTCACTGGAGTTCACAAAAACAGGCGCCCAAAGGAAAAAGGACTTTTTGTCACATGGAACTTTTTGTCACATAAAATTAATTTTCTAGCCAGCTCCAATCATTTCAGTGACAGAAGAGAATCAGGATTTCTCAGCCTTTTCTCTTTTTCCCAGAAATTCCTTAATCTGCTGCGTAGTGCCTTTGAACCACCGCTAGTTAACAACTCAGCGCAGTCACAAATGCACAGATCAGCACAGATGAAGATATTTTAGATGAGGGATTCCTTCATTTTTCAGAGGTTTGTCTCAACAAAGCTTCAGAATAAGATGTAAAAATGCTCACAAAACAGGGGAGACTCAAAACATTTGGTATTTGTACAAGAACTAAGTATGTTGCTAAGAAAATAAAGGCAGATTATTCTTATTCTGGATTCAGATTAAAATGAGCCATGTTATAGGGAACTTTCATAGAGTCAGATTCAGTGGTAACACATCACGTAGCAGATGTGGTGTTTCCATTAACACATTGAGCTTCACACCCAGGTAGTGCAGGTGGACATTAAATCTTAAACATCAGCATCTGGAGAACCATGAGGACAAACAAAAGAGCAATACAACTAGAGTTTAGATGTTTTGTTCAGGCAGAGAGAATGTGTGTTTTCTTTCATTTAGTCATTTTGAAGTATCATCACAATGACAGAAAAATGTTTCTAAAAAGAATGAGACAATCCAGATTTCTGATTACTCTTGGTTCTTTGAAACTGGACAAGAGATTCTCTTGTTAGACATTTATGCAGTTTGTATTTCAGATTCAAAATGAATAGCTCCATCTCCTGCTCAACTTATGATTAAAAGATTCAGTTATTATTTTATCACCAAAGAAGTTTCAATATATTTTAACATTTTTTGGTCAGATAGCTTTGAGAGTTCTCTGGCAGACTTCAAACCAATTAATGTTTAAGGAATGTTCTCACAAGACAGCATTGGTCAATGTTTCTTGTTTACATATGGTATCATAAAGATGAGGAGTTGGACAAGTTTTGTGTTGAGCTATTTCTATGGATACCTAAAATTGTAACAAAAAATTATTATAGTCAAAAATTTGGCAGGAATAGAAATGCTCACACTTGAGAGAATTGTGCTGCAGAACAACTGTAATGGGGAAAGTGTTTTTGGCCAGCTGCAAGTTTGGGCTGTAAGTTTTCCTGTACATTTTCCTAAAGCAAATGCTATTGCAATATTGAAGATAACATTATTTTGTTTGATTATTCATATTCATTATTATAGTAACATTTTTTAAGAACTAGGAATAATAATTATAAGGAGACAGAAGATAGTTCATTGGAGTGCAAGACTCTTTAATATTCAGAGTGGCATTACCAGCTCTGGCTCCTTGTAAATGGAAAACAGTGGAAGTGGAGAAGCATAATTCATATGTATTGGATTTCTTCCCAGTTCCTAATTTTTCATTTCTGCTGAAATGTAGGAACTGCTCTCAATCCAATTCCCATGGCATTTAAAGAACTGACTTAAATACAGATATATTTGTTACTACATATTAAGAAGAACATGTATACGTAGAAAAAGATGACCCACAGGAGATGAAAAACACTGTACCTTCTTGAGATCAGAATATGAATCTTGGAGGGTTCAAGCTGGTCTGCCTGCAAGAGCTCTCCACATACTGAATCCCTGAGAGGATAACATTGGACACTACTGTAGGATTATATAAACACCAAGAATCCCCATACCTAAACTTGAAAAATAAGTAAAACCAATGAGATGAGGATATCTGTCTGTAAGAGAGGCAGAGGACAGAGAAGTGGCATGAGTTCACGTTTTGCCCTTCCACATAGGTTCTTGCTATGGTTTAAGGCTGTGGTATATTTCTGTCTCCCAGGGATGATTTTCTGGATACAGAAACAGGAGGAATACTTTGTAATAATCACATTGAACCTTCAGTGCTTCTCTCCAAGTTATGCTTACATCCCTCCTTGGCTTTATTTGGTTGGAAGCACAGTGGTAACAGTGCTTTCAGCATCAGAAAGCTTTAAATGGCTGATATATACTAGGAAGCAAATCTTCCTGCCATCACAGACAGCTGTGAATTTCCATGCTAGAATTAGCAAAATAAAGAAAAAGCTAATCTAGAGTTCTACTCAAATACCACATAAGAAAGTATTCAAGTCTTCTAAAAATGAAAATTTAAAACTTATAAAACTTCTCCTTGATCAGTTGTGAAGAAATCAGAAACTTTATTTTGATATTTCTAAAAAACTTTGAGAATTTCCTCTATATTCCATTGGCCAAAGAGCCAGGAAACTGAGTACTCTACAGCCAGTGAAGCAGATTAGGGTTAAGTGAAAACTCCAAATTTATGATCTTTGCTGCATTTGTCACTGCATGGGAAAAACAATGTGAGGGATATGGCCTAGATCCAATAAATACTAGGGACTCAATCATCTTAAACTGATTGTATTATTGCTACAACTTTTTAATATTTTTTTTAAGTAAGCAACAGCAAATGGAGTATGAGATGAGGATTCCAAAATCACAACTTCAATCTGGAAATAGGGATGATGGAGGTAAAAGCAGTTTCTTCAGTGTACCTAAAATGGGGAGGCAGATCCTCTGAGCTGTGCTCTTCTTTACCAGAGGTATTTATCATGAGAATCAGAGAGCAAAGTGAACATACGATAACTAATGAGCTGCAAAATGCAGTATGCCAAGTAGAAGAAAGCAGAAAAGAAGCTGTGTGAAGATCAGACTGCTTTCCTGGAACACTTCCTGCTGTCTCAGTTATCTCTTATTTTTACGCTGGTATATTAGTTCTGACTGCGTGAGTCAAAGTGTCTGGCAGCTCTCATGCCGAGAGAATTATAAGTGACAGTATGGAAAAGAAAGAGATACTAATTCTGTTATTTTCCTATTTGTACCTGTTATGTTTAATACTAAAAGCAGCAGCAGAAGTACTATGAAATATTTCTTTCATACAAGAAATTCTCAAAATAGCAGTGAAATACAGAGAGGCCTGAACATGAGGTCCTTACAGTGGCAAGGTCTCCTGTTCCATTCCATGAGTTTTACCCTGCTCTGAAGCTGCTCTGATGGCTGAATGTGCCAGGAAAGCTCCTTAGAATGTAACTGTGGCCTTGAGCAATGAGCTCACTCGTTTGGAAAGCAACAGATTTTTACAAAGCAGCACTGGGCAGAGTGAGAGACCTTGCTCTTGGGTTGACAGTAGACACTCTGTGCTGTAATTCCTCCTTTGTCAGTGGCAGAGGAGGAATACCTGGTTTTCCAAGCAATTTATTGTAATAGAAATAACCTGTTTCTTGTGACTACTCACCACCCTTCCATCTGCTAAACATTTGGAAAAGGCACTTTCCATCCAAATTGGATCAGATACTAACTGCACTGGCACAAATCAAATGCTTAAGCCAGCTATTCCTGCTAAGCAAAATTTGTCTCAGACAAAGCTTAAAATCTTCTTCCGCTGACGACATTTGACATGCTTTGTTTGTTCCAGCAAAATAGGTTCCATGTAATAAAACAGGATTTTACAGAGACTAATTTCTACTCTTCAAACCCCACAGGTCTGATTTCTTGAAGCTAAGCAACTTGTGAAGCTGTGAGCACTCTCAGTGACATCCCAATAAAAACATGAATGATAATACCTGGAAGTATTTGCAGGATTACAAAAAATACATTTTAGCCCTTAACAAATTTTACCATGCTTTCTACTGTCTCAGTGTACTTTGGCCTCTGAGCCTCACTTGCTGCATTCCAGGTTTTACAGTAACTCACTGATTTTAGGTGCAGTTTTTGCAGAATGCAGATAGTGCCCACCGACCTCTATATGCCCCCTAGAAAAACTGTTTTTCTTTTAAATGCCAGTTTACATGAGTTTTAAATGCCAGTTTAAATATCAGTTCATGAACCTGTGGGTTTCTGCCCATTTTACTTCCAAGCTTCTTAAGCTTTCCCTGATGATGCAAAGAATGGCATATAGACCCTGTCCTGGTTTGATGAAACAGCAAAGCTGCATTTTTTTTTAAATTTCTGCACCAAATAATGAGATCTATCTATAGGGTGCACATTCTGATATTCCTCAGGGGGAGAATCCCAGCTTTTAAAACCTGAGGACTTTTAGTTACTTTTATAAAGACGCAGCAATAGTTCTTGTGATTATGTTCTACAATGAATGAGTATTAGAGCCCCTCCTTTTGCCAAGAAGGATGAATATTTGCCTCTTCTTTTTCACCCTTGTATTTTCTAGCTAAATATCTTCCTTTTTATTTGAACTTCATCGAAAATGTGATCCTGCTATGTACCACTCATACACATTTTAGTATTTAGTATTGGGACTTAAAAAAACAACTGTGTCTTTTATTGTGAGATAGAACTGAAATATTTCTCTTTCATTGAGTTTTAATGCAAAATATAGGATTTTATTTTTATTTCTGATCCTCTTTTATCCCAGTGGGGATACATCTCACTGAAAGTATCTATTTTCTAGTAATGACTAACATGTATAAATATTAATATAATTTCTCATAGCTCAGCACCACTAGCTATCGAAATGCACTGATTTTGTTGTTGGTTTTTGTTTGCTTGCTCCTTTTTTGTTATTGTTGGGGTTTTTTTCTATACAGCTTCTTAGTGCTAGAGTGAAATGATGAGGTTTGGAATCAGCTTGGGAGGTTTCCTTGTTTTTATCAATACTTGGCACTGCAGGCTTTCTGTGGCAAGCAGTTTTCTTTTCACTCCACTCTTATTTCCTTCCTTGCTGTCTTAGAGCATATGTCTTTACCAATGCCTAATTCCAGAAGCCTTCCTTAATATATCTGAAGGCACTGACCAGGGAGAATGTGCTTTGCTACTAAACATTCACAAATGCAAAAAATGAAAGGCTCAGATTTTTAATTTTTCAGACTTGCAGAATTCACATTGATTTAGTGTAAAATTTTAAAATTCATTAACTTTTTACTTTTTTGCCTACTATTCTGTTCAACACGAAACTTTAGTTTTTCGGCAAAAGAAGTTCAGGATTCTAAAAATTAATTTAAATATTTGCTCATTTAATTTAACAGTATCTAATTATTCAACAGTATCATTTCAGAATTGTTTGAGCTGTGCTTTTTTTCCTGAGAAAATTTATATTTGTATTTTTAATTATTCATGAGATCCTTGAATTTTACAAGGTGAATAAATTTTGGTTCATCTTCTTTAATTATATTTAAAAGATTCCATAGACCCTGAAATTACATGCAAAGGTTCATGTATGTTAGTTTCAAGGGATTGCAAGAAGGTGGAGATATAAAAGTAACTTTTCAATAGCACAGAGATAGGAGCCAGAACTCTTGGTAGTTTATGTCACCCAGGAGGGAGCAGGGTAATAAGTATTTGTTCAGCAACATCAGATCTTTGTAAAGAGTTCTGTGATAAGAAATGACACTAAGAAGGGCTCTTGGATTCCCTTCAAGGCCCATCTAATAACCCACAGCTGTTTGAACAGTGCTGGATGTGGGAGATGCTGGGAGCTGGGCTGAGGGGGCTCAGAGGCCATTTGAACTGCCTCCTGTGATTTCTTTGGAGAACTGCTCCAGTGCATTGTTAGCCATAGTGGTTTATTCCTGGTCTCTTCTCAGTTTTTGGCTATATATTTTTTCTGTCCCTGACATGAAAGAAACTCTTCATGTGGAAAGAAAGAGAGGTAGGTACATGGTTTCAGAATGACACAGACATACTGTGATAAAGATAAGCATTGTGAAATCCATTAGCTACACATCTCCCGATTTATGTGGCTTCTTAGACAGAACAAGTGTTTGACAGACTACTACACTTCTTAATTTATGTAGAACACAAAATGAGTGGAACAAGGCCATGGGTATTATTCTTAAATAAAATTAAGGATTTAGCTGGAGCATATATGCCTGAAAATACTCAGAGAAGGTGAGCAGATTAAGGTTAAATATATTAAGAATATTTTTAGTTTAATGGAGGTGTAAAAATTTGTACTTGATTATTGCATCATAAAAAAATGTGTTAGGAGGTATGCAGTAATTCTTCCATGTGATTTTTATGTAAGAGTAAGACCAGAGAAAATATGACTTACTGTGGAAGAAAAAAATTAAGGACATGTGGCTAGACATCACAGTGGAAAAAAATGGTTATTTCATATTTCTGTACGGAATTAAATGTAAGAAGGAAAAGGCCTAGCTTCTAAGGTAGCCTCTTATTCCATTGCATAGTGTGATATGCTTAACATGGTAGTTAATTTCTTTGATGTGTTTGCAAACTGGCATAAAAATTCATTGCTTTAAAGGGCCTAGAACTTCTTCTCAGCCTTCAGATGACAATCTTATGTCATAACATGACCATATTTTTGAAAGGTAATAACTTGGTTGGATAAGTATTCTTGTGTGTGTGGTCTATTTATTGTCAGTTTACCATTGTTTTAAATGGATTTAGCAAACTGTAGCAAAAAAAGGCTGTTAATTTTTTTTTCTTGTTAAGCTGCTAAACAGGTCATGCAGCAAGTTTTTATGAAGTTTGAAATTCAGCCTGTATTGCAGTGGGTGCAATTTCTGCCAGACTAAGTTCACATTTAGACAGGTTCATGCACTTCACATTATACAAGCTAAAAGGCTGCCAGAGAGCACACTCCAGTGTGTTCCAGGGTTGCCTCAGAAGAGATCATCCTAAGAATCCATCCACAGTGTGGATCCACATGCCAAAGGAAAAACTGCAGCCTAAAGCAAATTTTTCACATTTACTCTAAATCATCATCACAAAGAAACTCCTTTCAAACAGGAGATTAAATGTTTTTACCCCAAATTACCAATTTGAGTTGAACATAGCATTTTCCATACTCATTTTGATTGCTTTCAATAAAGGAAAGCAAAACACCAAAACCATCCAATATTGAAACATTTTGCTGCAAAATTTTAAAGCAAAGTGTTCTACAATCAAAACAGCTTTCATTGTAGGAATTGAATTTCTATGTATAAATAGATAACTCCTGTTAGCTTTTTGAAATGTATCAATATGAAACAAAGTATTCCATTTAGACATGAGGGAAGTATTTTTCTATATATAAAATTGAATTTACAGGAATTCCAGCCTGTTTTAATAGTAATCTTTTTCCAATTCAGACAATCAATAACATATTCAATTATTCATAGGGCTGTGATTCTAACTGTTTAGAACTGTTTCTTGTGTTATTTGGAAGAAAGATGTAAAAATCTAACTGCAGAGAAATACAATACAATAGAAAGAACAGCTTTTAAAAGGAAAAGAAGGTTGTGTGATGAAGGAAACAGACCAGAGAATGCTCCATTGGCTGATACATCAGCCAGTGTTACTGGACAGCCTGAGAGAAACCACCTGGTTTATTGAAGAGCCGATTATCTAATTTACAGACAAAACACAAGAGACAAGTCATTTATAGAGGAGCAAAGATCAGACCAAGTCCCTCACTTTTTCCTCTTGTGCTCTGTACACAATGTGTAACCCCTCCATGTGCAGATCTCCATCCTGCAGCTCCAGTACTGGGAGATTCTTGGCTATGATACAAGTTAGACTAGCGACCAATGTAAATTTGTTTTCAAGCTGATTGGATTTACAGCTGAAACAGCTGTATGCAAGAAACAAAGGTGCCCCATGCACCAATTTTCAATGGCAAGCAGTTTGATGCAGGGCCAGGAGGAAGGGCATGTGGGATCTTTTGGGAAGCTTTTATGGTGAACAACAGCATCTTCAGCTCTTGAGTGAGCAGTAGTCAGGAAAGACATCATCAAAAGGTGAGAAGTAACATGTCTTCTTTTTTCCTTCTCCCAGTCCTGGTGGGCTCCCACAAACACATACATCCCAGGTGGTGAAAGAATAAAATAGAGCAAAGATGTCAGCCTGACAGGTTGTTGCCACTATCCCCCACCAGAGCAGGGTTTGCAGTCTCCATAGGGCTTCCTGCCCATTTGGCATTTCTCTGACTCCAGCTACAGTCCTCTGGGATTCTTATCCTGAAATGCTCTTCCCCAAGGAAAAACAGAGACTGGGGCTACCCAACACGAGATCGTTCTTCAAAAAAGGAGTAGTGGAGCAGGGCCAGGACCTAGCTGCCTATGTAATACTGACTAAGGTATTAGCATTTATACTTTCTTTCAATTATGACATAAAGAAATGTCCTTTCATAGCTTATTCAGCTGGAAAAATTAAGAAGAAACAATAGCATGACATTTTCTAATCAGATATTTTTCCCACTTTTCCAGAAGACAGTGTCCATCTGTTTTAGCATCTGCTCAGTGTAGTTCTAAATTCTCCTAAACCAACAAGCAAGAGAAATGGCTTCACTGCCTTCAAAACGTCAAGATCTAAGAATTTCTTGGGGGAAAAAAAGTTGCATATGTCATGGTTATAGCTGCAAAAAGTGTCTCTGACCCCTGCTCTCTGCCCATTTAAATAGAATATACAATCTCCATTTATTTCAGCAGGTTTGAGAAAGTACTTGACTGAAAACTTTGATTACAAATAGAAATAATTTTTTTAAAGTGCAAGAGTTTTCCCTGTTATTAAAGGCACTGACCTTTTGTTGTCATTTCTACAGAGCCCTTACAGCAATAAGGAGGGATCAAATTATGTCCTTGAAGTATCACTCATTACATGAAACATTTGGGTTTTTTAATTAATAAAACAAAGTACACGGTTTTCGTTTCCACACATCTCACTATCTAACCAGAGAACATGGGAAAAATTCTGGAAAAACTTGCTTAAAACAATCAAAATTTTAAATTTTCCTGTAATTTCTACTAAAACTTCCTGGGGGGCGAGATTTGGATCACATTTTCACCCACACATTTGCTCCTTTTGCAGATTCAGTGATCCAGAACACTTCACAAAAGTAATGTGGTATCAGAACTCACAAAAAAATTCAAGCTGGAAGGGACCATTGGAGGTAATTCAACATTTTTCTTCAGTTAGCAACTCACAGGATATGTTCATAAAAGAATTTTGTCTTGGTGATTGTAACCTGAGAGCATATTGGATATATGTCTGCCTGGCATGTGAACACTTCTGCTGAGAGTTAAATTTATAAATTAGCCTTTTTTTTCCACACACAGCTTAGTCTGTTTTGTCAGATTAAATTTATACATACATTTTGATATGACAAAAATAATGCCTAAAGAACTGGAGGATCTTTTCCCTTTGGAAGCCAGATGAGATTCCCCATAAAGCAGACAATAATAGATCTACAAAAGACTACTTATGCTCAAAACATGTAGCAAATGTATTTCTAATCAGAATGATCCCCACAGCCATGTTACCCAGGGACTTTAGGTTAGAGGAATGAGACCCTCTTCCATTTGCCTTGCTAACACTGCCCATTTTATTGAATGCCAGTTGCCCATGTTGAACATAGAGCAGAATAAAAGGCTTCAGTTTTGCTTCTGTTTTTACCACTGGGTGAAAACAAGGTTGGCAAGCAAGGAGAAGATGTTCACCCATGTGTACTGACATCTGCATTAGTTAGCAATGAAATCTGATTTATCCCACGTATTTCTGTTCCTTCATTCCTTTATCCCACAGTCAGAGCTGATGTGGGTTCTGATTAGCATTTATACATTTCCAATGGAAATTGGTAGATTTTTAAAGAAAAGAGGCTGGAAATAACAGGAGATGACAGTGACTGGTGACTGATACATGAATTGTGTTAACAACACAGCTATCCTACAGACAAATATCAGGATGGAGTGCAAAGCAGGGTGAGAAGCATCATGAAGAGATGAAATACAGTGAAATGAAATATAGATGACACACATATCAAAACCAGTATGTCTAAATGGTTGACCTTATTTAGACAAGGAATGACATTTACATGGCAAAAGCAATGAAATTTAAATTATTACCTTTAAATGGCAGTAATTAAAGAGTGTGAGGCTACAGCAGTTTTCTGCAGAAATAAATAGATATATGAGATCATGCGTTAGTGATGGCAAAGCCTCCATTCAGCACATAATTCTCAGCAGATTTTCTTTATTTGAAAGGAGTGTTACAGCGTTATCATCAGAGTGACTAAAATTAAATGAATTAAAATGTCATCTGGAATTAAGTAAATCCTTTCATTATTATTCAGTCTATCAAAGGAATCCTTACATAACAAGGGGGAAAACCCCACAGTTTATCTGGTAAAATCAGCATGATCAGTGATTTCAACCTGAAATGTTTATTTTTTTTCAGTAAAATGTTTAAAATTAGTTGTATTAAGGCTTCCTACTTATTTATTTTTAGCCCAATGGACAGTTTCATTGAATCTGGATTATACTTGCTTTAGAAAGTGTGGAAGAACTGGTCTGTATGTAGATTTTAGTGAGAAATAGTGGTAACAAAACTAGAAATTTTTGTGTAGATATAGTTAAATTATATTAAATACTTATTTACTGTGATATAACCAGTACATATTGGTGAATATAGAAATGCATCCTTTCCTTTTAACATGTTTGCAACAATACAAATATGAATAAACACTCTTTGATAGGTCAAATTCTACAGTCACAGAGGCAGTTACATTTATTTCCTTGTACCCTTCATTGGTTTTACCTAGGAGCACTTTGAAAGCAATTGCTGTGAGTTTCTGAAGCTGGCCAAGGGTTTGCATGCGGAGGAAATGTGGGGCAGTGATGTCCCACACCACACTGCTGTTGTCCACGCAGGACACAAAGCTCTGCAAGCCCAGTGACAGTGAACTGCTTAGGTGCTTGAACTGATGAAGTGGCTCAGAGCTTTCCTTGTTAGGGAAACTGCTTTTAAATTAAACCATTTGTCTCCAACATGTTTAATTTTTTAACAGGAAGGAAAGAAAAAAATGGGGAAAAATGTTTGAATTTTTCCTTAACACTCCTGTGACTAATAAGAATAAATCAGGGAAACTCCAATCAGGATGCCAGTTTTGTTTATCCTGTAGCACTGTGTTCTGTTCTTTGTAGGATCTGGTACTTCTGTATTCCAAGTATGCAATCCTATATGTTCTGTATGAGTTGTTTAAAGAGATCTTATATACAGGAGAAGTATTTGCCTAAGCCTAAGCATAGATGAAGTATAATGAACAATCTGTTAAATGTTAATGCAATTTATCCTTCCCTAATTTACAAACATGACATATTGCATGTATTTAGTGTTAATCTCTTTTAGACACTCATTTGTTTTGACCTATGTCCATAATATATTATGTTCCTTGAGAAATTTATCTTGTCACTTTGAAACAAGATTACAATTAATATGACACACATGAGTTTAAATTATTACTCCAACTAGAGATGTGTGAGTAATGAATTAGCCACTGTCTTGAACTGTTGGCAGACAATTTAAATTGCCTGACTCTGATGCACGATCTGGAATCGCTAAATATGTACACGGTCTTAAGTCAACATGTTTTTTCAATCAGTGACTGAGCAGTACTCTTCAAACACTTATTTTCTAAGGGAAAATAGCTAAATAAAAGTTAGCTTGGGACTGAATAGTCAGATGTCTGACTGCAAACAATTCTTCCACAGATTTGTTTTGTCACACCACATTTGGTTTGCGATTGTAAGGTCAAGCCTAAAAAGTTAAATGGTTGCCTATAGGAAGCAGGACTGTAATTGTGATATCATTAGAAATACTGAATTGTGGATAATACTTTATATTTGTACTTGTCACTTGTCTGGTTTTTGACAAGAGGAGGCAGTTTTGATGGGCTTCCTGTGGTCCTTGTGTTTTTTATCCTGTTATCCAATTTTCTGCTGCACTGCTTTCCTTCTGTCACACTGACTGCTAGCCAGCCTTGCGTCCTTTACTGGAAGGGCACACAAAGCTTCTCGCTATAGTGGACAGAAATAAAAGGAGATGCAATAGTAGGGATGAATTTTGATAAGTACCTTATGTCCCCTGTCCGGGCTAAGTCATACATGATCTATATAGCACCTGAAGGTCTTTCAAATCTTAAAGAAAAAGTAATGATTATGGAATATGTGTACATATAATTTTTAAAATAAAAGGAATCCTGAAAAGAGAGAAAACAATCTATGATTTTAAAGACTCTTTGTGGATGACAGAAAAGCATTTAAGTTTAGTGACCCTGTCACTAAAAAAACAAATAGATCAAACACCAACTAGTCCATAAACCACAATCAAAGTCCTAGTATATAGGTAAATGAATAATACTCCAAAAACTCTACTTTTTACATAGCTTATAATATTCAATAATCTTCGGATATTAATTTCCAGTAACTTTCCTCTTTTTTTATTGGAGTTTGGCACAAACAAGACTGAATATATACAAGGTTTTTACTCTGTACAGTTTTACATGCTGGTTTAATCTGCTCTAGGTATATCTTCTGCAAAACGGATCTAGTCTCTGCTAATAGTCACATTTGCTTCTATTGTTTGAAAGCAAGTGTAACCATTGTGTGGGATTTAAATTATTGGATAAATCCCTGGGTTTTTGTTATGCCTGATGTTAGATTTATCTGTCTGAGTGTTTTAAAACCCCACATCCACAAATTTCAGGACACAAGCATAATGATGCAGGCAAGGGTCAATGTAGCATATAGCAACAGCATAACATCAAGGCTATGTCCGAATTGACAAAGCCAGGAGTGCTTTGGGTTTCTACACACAGGTTCATGCTGCATTTGGATTCCATTATCCAAAAGTTGGTAGATGTTTGTGACACCTAACCTGCCTCTCACCATGCCCCAACCTCTTTGCCAGGGATCTGCAAAGCAGAAGACAGGGAAGTGGCCATCCCAGTCCAGACCATCAGGAGCCAAGGACTGATGTCCCCAAGCTCAGGACAGATATGTCTCTTTGCATATATGCCTAGTAGCCTACTCAGGTCTTCAAACAGCTCTCAGCTACTTTGTTTTCCTTCCTTTTTTCTCATAGATGAGGTAGAAATGCTCTTGTTAACAGCTGTTACTACATCATTTGCCATAGACTGCCCAATAACATGGCTCGTGGCATTGCTGAGAAAAATGGGAAGAAAAAATGAACTGTTAGCTGTCAGAGACATACGTGCATTACTGAAAGAAAGTACATCTTCAAGGCCTGGCTGAATGGGGCTTTGAGCAACCTGGTCTAGTGGAAGGTGTCCCTAGCCATGGTGGCAGGGTTTGGGACTAGATCATTTTTTAAAGTCTCTTCCAACCCAAACCCTTCCAGTATTCTATGGTTCTATGATCTAATATGGTCCCATGATCATTGACCACTTTAGAAAACACCATTCTTATTTGTTATATTTTCAGCACTGGGAATTTTTTCCTTATGTAGAACATCTTTTGTAGATCTTATCTATTATTCTTGCTAGACTCAATACCAATGTCTACTATAAAGGAAGAAATAACTGCCTCAAATATCTGTGAAAATTTGCTAATACAATTTTTAGAGTAATGAGGCAGTCTCCCAAAGAAGCATCTGAATCCTTGTTAGTCACTTCTAAAACTATTTTGAATAATGCAATAAGTCATGAGATTCTAGATAATCCCTCTACTTTAGTCATGCACTGGACTATGATTTAGTAACTCTCTTTTTATAACTTTTTTGTAAGAGTTTTTTATATGCCATATGGGGTGTAGGATGTAGCTGGAACAGATTGGTGTTCATTAATCAGTAATTCATACTTCATAAAGAGCAGAATTAGTATTAAAAGTAACAAAATCTCTAACATTCTTGGTCAGGGACATCAAGCAATTACAAACATAATGATTGCTGTCTCTACAGGGTTTCTTCCATAGCCACCTCCTTCATTCCCACACAATATTGAGTGCTTGCAGTTTTATGTTTGGAAATAAGTGTGTGCTACATTTGCACTGGGTTATCAGGAAGCAAAGGTGGTACAGCCACAAACTTAGTCACACACTGAGCAAATCTGGGATGAGACCACAGGAGTTATGTGATATCATAAGAAACCTGAAAGTTAAAGGTATAATCAAGCTTTGAAAAGTCATGAAAAAGGAAGTCAGATCAGTGTAATGCTCAAATGTTTGGTAGGTCAGAGAGGAAGAAACATTACTGTAAAGAAATTAATAGGATTTTTATTACGTAGTGTAACCAGCTCTAAGATGCACTAGCCAGTACATTAGCAGGATGTGTATATCTATATTTACTTTTCTGGTTTTATTTTATGCTACCAATAATCTTAATAAATCCTACTCATCATAAGAACACTTTAGCTTAATAAATGGATGACACATCGTGGGATCATAATCAGCAGAGCAGGCACTAAAGAGTCCTCTATAAGGTATGAAAGATGCCTGGAAAGTACCTTCAGGTACAAAATAAGACTCTGAATTCTTAATTACTTATGTGATTAAGTCTTTTGGATTGGATTTATTTTTACATATAGTACAGCAGAAGTTTACTGATGTAAACAGGCCAATAGTGGTAGTAGTGGTACATATCTCTGCTACTTTTATTCTGTTCTCTCTTACATATTGATGTGGTTTTTAGACATGAGAAACTACTACTTTTTGGGAAAATTATTTATTTATTTATTTATTTATTAGCCCAGGTGTACTTGCACGTGTGTGTGTACATTTGTGTGCTTATACTGCTGTGTGTTCTTGGGTTTATGTGCAATATCACAAATCAAATCACTGAAAAACCTGGAGACATTTAAGTTATTGTTCTTGTTCTTAGGGTGCTGCAGAAAATGTGGTCATGTCCATCAAAGAGCTCTTAAATTTTCCTGTTCAAGTACAGACTAGATGGATATAAATCAAAACACAGGCAAGGAAGTATTCCTTTCAAAATTTACCTACATTTAGATTGTGTTTCTCTGTTTTAATGTTTCTTTTTCTCAGTAGTAGTTTTTATGAGCTCCCATGGTTTAGTGGTGATGAGTCAAATGGGACTGTGATCTGAATCTGAACTTCATGGATTCCCATTCATACTGCAACTCCAGATGTCTCCAGATGTGGTTTTGGTGTTACGGTAGAATGATGCTAAGTACTGAATGTTGTCACCTATGATGTAAAGTGTTTTGTATCTGGACTTGAACAACCCACTACAGAAAGAATGTGGTTGAGGTTTTTTGGTTGGTTTGGTTTGGTTGGTTTTTTCACCCAGTGACTCTAGCCTTGTAATTTCAGTAATTTTGTAACTCTGGACCAGCCATAGAAATAAAGTCTCAAATTTCCTTTAGCAATAAGTGATTGCCAGAGACAATTCCTCTTCTAAGCAACAATTAGGGCATTAGCTGAACAAAGAGCTTCATCTGGCAATTAGTATTCCTGTGGTGAACAGGGAGAGAATTAGTCAGAGATACAAGAGGCTCAGGCTGCAAGAGCTGAAGCAAAAGGCTCGGTGTGCAAGCTTTCTGATTCACCAATGCCTTTTTGCCTCCCAGTTTGAGAATCTCTTGCATTTATTTTTCACAATAGTTTAATACTCTTGTGTTGAAAGAATACATTATGGTTCAAACATTCATCTCTGCTTCAAAAGATAGGCAGCAGCTACTGGAAACAGCAGGGCTCTCTGCTGTGTTTTTAGTCCTGAGGCTGATCAATAAACTCCAGTGACACAAGGGAGGAAGGGGTAACACACTCACACACTGCTCAGCCCCAGGAATGCAGAAAGGATGAATAGAAAGCTAAATGTTTCTTTAAGGAATGAGACCCAAGCACAGATGGCACTCTGTATTCATGGAAGGCTCCCACATGGTACAAAGAATTAGAGCCTGCAGGGCCTCATAAAAATAGCAGAATCACCTATACTTAAAATCTTCAGCCTGATTCACTCTCAGCTACATCGCTGTAAGATAGTAGGAGTAAAGGTATTAAAGTCATTGGATTAATGCAGTGTAACGCTGTCCTTAGAGCTGAACCTCTCACCCACTGTGTGAAATGCTTATCCAAAGGGCTTGTAGTGACTGTGTCATGAATAAACAAGCCAAAAAACCTAAAACTCCATCTTTAACCATGATGAGCCAGATCATGGGTTCTATATGGGGCCATGATACCCCTGTTGAGGTGGAAATAATCCAGAAATCAAGTTTACTGGAGCATCTGGGGTTCTCACAGTGACTGGAGTTTGGTCTTGTACTAGTGATTTCTAAACCACCATCTCTATAATTCTTTTCTTTAGCTCAGAAATAGCATGAAGTCAGGAGAAAGAAAAAAAAAGGAAAGTCTGTTTTTTCTGCCTAGTAATATCCAGATGCCTAACGTACTCATAAGAGGAAAATAAACTGAGGTAATTCTCAGCCTTCTAAGCTGAAAATCAGAAGAAAAAAGTTGCAAATATTCCAGAAGTTCAGAATACCTGGAATAGATTAAAATATTGCTGCTGAAGTGACTTGGCTAATTTCAGGGATCTGCACCTTAAATGGACATCTTCTGGAATCTGCTGGATATTTGTAGTGGGTATAAATAATGCATACTGCATACAGACAAGCATTTGTATTAACTTCAGCCAATTACATCTTTCCACAGTTTCTATATTGCTAAATTCACTAGCACTACATACATGAGTGCCAAAACAGATCTAAGACAAAAACAAAGTAATCTCCTGATTTTGATTCAAAATAAAGGCACGGTTTCTGTCTTTGATGTTCTCTAATAGATCACTTGACAAATGGCATTTCTCCAGAATTTATGTGCTGTGGGTGTGCTAGTTCTGAATTCTCCCTAGTAATGGGAAAAACTAGTTATGTCAGTATCATGTTTGCTGATGTTTTATAATGAACTTTTAGCTGAATTTCTGGTCCCACAGAAATTCTGTTAAATGGACACAACTGTATACTTAAAGCAATCTGGGGAGACAAAACCTCTTCATTTAACTGCTGCACACCCAGATGTGCCGGACTGCACTGGAGGCAGCAGACAGGGGAGAAGTGAAATCTGACTGTCTCCAGCCCAGGCAGGCCCTAGGATTTGTATAGGCTCCTGTCTGTAGAGTTTCCCTTTACTGAGGTTTTTACTGAGAAAAAAAGCAGAAGGGGACTCTTTGTCCCATGCCCTTCAAGTCTTCCCAGTCTCAATCTTCTCAACCATGAGTGAGTTGTGTTTTGGCTTTCTGCTCATGGGGTCTCTCCACTCTGGGACACCCATTGAGCTGTGCTTCATGAGGCTGTGGACCAGGGAGGGCTTTCAGAAGTCGCAACTTGATGTAAATCCACCAAAACCAAATTCCTGGTAGAAGGGGTTGCTGATGAGGTCCTACCTGTGAGAAATATTTGGGTTGGAAACAGAACTGACTTTGGAGGAAAGGAAACATCATCAGATGAGAGTCAGGGCCCACCATAAATCTTATCAGATATGTAATGGTTGGAATAAATTGGGATAAAATTAGAGACAGAGGAAGAAGAATGGATTGTTATCTGAATAGCAATGGGATTGTTGTTCTTTATGAATAACAGCATGTGTCCCAATTACCATGTCAAACAGAGGCAGTATTCTCTCTGTAGAGCTCCAAAGCATCATATGTGCAAGATTTCTGCCTTGCCTGGCCATGTATCATCCCTCAGAAAAATGCCCTGGCCGAGCCAGTAGACCCCTGACAGCCTAGGGAGGCAGCCTGCAGAGCCCCAGTGCCACTACTGACTGCAGCTGTTGCTGCTTGGAAGGACACTTAAGTACAATACATTATTTGCCAGACTGATTTTCCACAGGTGCTGCAGTTTCCTAGGTGGATGCTAGGTTGTTTGTTTGATGGAAACACCTCCAAGAGCAACATAAAGTGTAAGAGGTCCAACTGGTCTGGTCCTAGATATATAGATTAAAACAGGACCCAAGTTCAGTGAGGATGGATTAAGCATTGATGAATTTGGAGATCACAGAAGTGATGATCTTACAAATATACATGTTTATTAGGCACTATAGAGCCAGCACATAAACTAAGTTGGAGTAATTAAATAAGAGGAAGGCGAAGGCGAAAGAAAACACCATCTGCTAACTCTCGATCAGTCACTTATAAGCAAACTGGAATATAATGAAGGCCATTGCATTCTGATCATGAATAGATCCGTCTGCTTGGCTTGTGTTATTCTTCCTCAAAAATAGTGCATATGTTTTGTAACAGTTTGGTAAACACATGAAAGAGAGAGGAAAAAGAAACCTAAAAATTCTCTGCTGAACTGTATGAACTGAAGCAACTTGGATTCTTCATGGCATTTTAAAAATATTTATTTTACAGACAATCTTAGCATTGACAGTATCAATAGTTTGGTTTGCAGGTAAGAGCTTGATTATGCAGTGAGCAGTTTCATGTTACCATAAGATCATTTCATTTGACAGAAAGGATCCAGATCAACACCAATTCATGAGCTGACATCCTCAGTTATTCATAGCCATCAACTGATTCTATTAGCTGGCTGCTAAATACAGGGTGCTCATGTAATCTCCTCTAGGATTGAAATAGCAATTGTTTTTAAGTTTGTGAGATTTTCAACATGAATGGTGACTTTCTAGGCTATTAATGTAGAAGAGTGACACAAAATGTCATTGCCACCTGTTGTGTCAACTACTAGCAGCCAATAATATATGTTAACACAAGGCAAATATTATTTAATTTTTATATACATATATATTTGTATATATATTTATATTATATATGTATATTTATGTATATGTATTTGTATATATGTGTATATATTCATATATATATGTGTATGTATATGGGTATACATATACATATAAGATAACTTGATTAGATCCAAATAATTCAATTATTGCAAAAAGTAAAATTCAGTGCAGTATTGTCATTGTCGTGGGCATTCAAATTCTGCTCTTGAAGAACTTAAGCAGGTGAATGACTTTATATGAGAAGGAAAATGCCACAATACACAGGGCAATAATGTGTAAAATGATTTTGTACTTAAGTCTTTTTTTGAAAGTCACTATATTGAGACATGAAATTACTGATACAATATTTTAAGGATGCTTTCCAGCACAGGTGTAGTAAAGTTCAGTCCTGATGATGTTAGCTTATTTAATTACAAAATCAAGAAAGAATTTTGGGAATCACTGCAGAAGCTGTGAGGTTGGTTACTGTTAATAATATTTAAAATTCAGCATCCCAATTTGAATGGAATTTTTCTAAAAGACAGCTCATCACTAGTTCTTCTAAAACAGGACGGCTTTTAGAAGTTGATTTTGCCATCCACTTAAGATAGTACTGTTCCTGTTCTGATGCCAGGATACAGTATCATGGTAGTGTGGGATCTGTGTCAGATTACTCATTGTTTCTTTGGCTTTGAAGTTATCAGCCATTAAGTTTGTGCCCAGGAAGATGATGGAAGCACTCCTTTGCAAGGAAGGCAAACTGCTTCACCTGCAGAAGGCAATGGAGCAACACCTGCCAACGCAATGGAGCTGTACAGTAGGCTGGTGACAAACTGCACCTAAAATGCTTCTGGGGAAATGTCCACTCTGTGCCTCCCCAAATACATATATTTTCCTGCCCAGAATTTTTGGCAATGCATTCCTTAAAAGCAGCATTGAGCAAAAACCTAAGAGGACACCCATTTTATTTTAAAACCTTGTTCCTGATGCCACTAATTTTGCTTTCATTTGTTGCAGCAGTGGAGCACCACCTTTTAGCTGAAAGAAAGAAACATTGCACTTACACCAGGCATTAATTAGGACTTCAATATACTTGAAACTAATTTTAAGAAGCATTTATATATGCACTGTGTTTTTCCGCTTTCAAATGCTCTCTGGCCTAATTTCAGTTAATGACCTTTAATTTTGAAAAGTAAACTGAGGGTACACAGATGTAATTGTGCTTGAGATATGCTAGTAATATTCTGTAAAGAGTCAGCATGTTTGCATCTTTTCCAGCTCTTAACATGTTTTTACAGGTATGCTTCCAGAGATCATGAAGTTGTTTAAGTGCAACTCAAGCTCACACATGAAGCAGAAACATACACCGCTCTTGGGGTACTCATGTAAAATTTGGACACTCTGAGACACAGGAAAGTAAAAGTCCTCCAGATTGCCTAAAGAAATGCCTTTTTTCTAGCAGCTAATTCTTGCTACTTCCCTACACTGAGGGAAAGTGAATTTCTCCCTCTACACTCACAGTTGCCCAGCTATGACCAGGTAACATTTTTCCACTGGTGGGGCTCCCTGAGGACTTTTCCCAGAGTTCCATGCTGATTTGCCTTGCAGCCTCCACAAAAAATAAACAGAAACCACTATGTGGCTGTTTAAATGTGGGTCTTGAGGAACTGCTTTCTAATCTTCACAGTACAACAAGGCAATGTCAGCATTACATGATGATTAATGTGCTGGGGCTGTTTCCCTCGTTTTAGCATAAAACTTGTTTTTTCCCTTGTACTTAACTTGTATCACATAATCATCAAGGACAAATGGATGCTGTGTGAGCCACTTCCACAGCTAAATTCTTGAATATCTTACAACTTAATACAGAAAATGCATCTTTGCTGTGATTTTATTGTCTCAGTGGAGTTATTTAGACTTAGCTGAACACTGCATTAAATTATCTCTTGCAAAATAACTCCCCTGTTTGTCTATCTGACATCCAGAAACTTGAAGAGGTTACTTGCTGTCTAATGTCAGAGTCCATTACTCTTTAAAAGACAATTTTACCAGTTGGCACTTGGCTAACTGACCGTAGCTGCCCTTTCCTTGGAGGCGGCCTCCCTAGGTCAGCTCTGAAGTTCAGGGTTGAGGAGCATGTGCACCTTACCTGCTAAAAGTAAATAAATGGCATCTCCACTCAAGAAATAATCTGATTTAACTGGTGATTTACATAAAGGCTGTGATAGGGGGTTTATATCTGCCCTTTTTTAATCACTAAACTTTTGTCAAGATCTCATTCCCATTAAAATTTTAAAAGCCAAGAGGGAGAAGTATATTTTAGCATCTTGAAACACATTATTCCTTGCATTTCATTTCAAAGCAAAGCAAACATGGGCCCTGTCACACATTTATTACAGGGAGGTAGTGTACAATAAATGGGATGAAATTAAATTTGGGAGTGAAACCTCTCCTAAAAGCAGTGGAAATCACACAAATCTGGCAAGGCTGTTCAAGAAATAGGCACAATGTCAAACCACTCCCATCTCTCCAAACATTGTTATTTTGAGGCCTGTGCCAAACTATTTCAGACCCTACACAGTCCAAGACTAAATGTTTACAAAGGAACATTTGGAAAGATAAAACCCAAGTAACATGACTATGTAAACCACATGAATCCCTTTCTACTCTGTTCAAGATCACTTATTCTGAATGAGAGTATTCACACATTGGGATTTAAGGTAACACAACTGACTTCAAATTCCACCTTCAGATGAATCTTTTTGTGTGAAAATAAGCCATGATTTATAACTGATACATGAAAGTCTGCCTTTTGACTCCCTTGGCTGTTTGCCTGAAAGCCTGAAAGCAGATGAAAAGGTGTTAAAATTAATGAGTTAAAAAGTATCCTGCCTATTTTTAGAAATAAGGAAGATTTATTCCTGCTGGTATTACAGATACAACTTTACTGTCACTGTACTGATTGTTTGCAAGGTCACTCTAATGCTCTGTGCCACGGACTATTTTTTAAATAGAATTTGCTTTTAAAAATTATTCTGGCTATCTGCCTAAAAGTAATGTACTTAAATTTATCAGAAGAGGATATTTCCAGAAAGCATGCACTGCTATTTAATTATTTCATATCTCTAACATGTAATCATTTTACAGGCCAACTTCATCTCCAATCAGCTTACAGAGAAATGGGAGAATCCACTGAAAATAGCAACACTGTCCATTGTTGCATGAGAGACTGTGTTTGAATGGAGTCACCTGTTGTGATCTCTAAACTCAGGGGAACAGGAACTCATAACAGGATATGTAACCAAAGTCCGACCTGTTCACAAAGTCTGGAAACTTTTGAAATACACAGTGGTTTAATTGATGTGTTGTATGATAAGGATATGCATTTTAATGAAAAAAAATGCAATAACGTGTTAAGTTAAAAAAAAAAGAGCTGGTTGAATAGAATTTACATTGCTTTACTCATAGCTTGCACATATTATGAATAGTAAAAAGGCATAGACTTTATGCCTTTAGAAAGGGGGTAACTTATTTTAAGAACTCCTCTTCATATCATTCTTATCTTTAATATGCCATAACACACTGTAGAGTTCCTCTTTTATAGGACTCCCACACAGCCACATGGGGAAAAGATTCAGATACCTAACATGAAAATGAGTCTGCACTGTTCGGTGACATACAGAATTACACTGCTCCTTTGCAGAACTGCATCTCGGGTGATATTTCTGAGGGAGCTTTGTGATAACATGAAAACAATAGTGACATTATAGAGTTATTTCAAATTTCAATGTGTATTCTTCCATCTGGTAAATCATGAAATCAGGTGTGAAGTATTTCTACATGAAAAAGATGTGATTTCAGTATTGATATCAATAGACAGCTCCCTGTTGATGTTCTTGGTATCTTGGCCTTACACTAACAAAAGAGCAAAAGGTAAAACCTTGCATTAATTATCATTTTTGTAAGATATTGAGTCCTAAAGGCAAGAGTCTTTATTGAAAAATGTATTTAAAAATAAATATCAATTGCCTTGATTAGGGAAACAATTTTAGAAGATAAAAATTATCTATAAAATTACTAAAATCAGATATTAAATGTTCCATTTCTTTGTAGATTTATTGTTCCAATTTGAGTGCCACTGTAGGTGACAATAATGCATAAAAATGGACTGATTCTTTTTTTTTTTAAGTGGACAGGAAGATTGTCATCTGTAACACATTATTTGGTGTGACCTAAGTTCCAGACTCTCTATTCTCATCCAGGTCAGGAACTACAGAGCTGGAGTCTTTGAAACAGTTTCCCTAAACTTTTAATGAGAACCTTGGATTAGAATACTATTACTATTATAATTATTATTATTTTCATTTTCACTGTCATTAATTATTGTCACAACCTGCCTTATCAAAAGAATTAATGGATTATATGAAGGGAGTTTGGGTGGTCCCTATTTTTCAGTGGATCTCTGCAGTTTCTGAAAGCTTAGTCCAAACTGCAAATTCTAAGGTCTTTCCCAGGGTTCAGATGGTTAAGATTTATTTGTAATAAAGTAACTTCAAGGGATACCAACTAAACCAATATTTTTTCTGTTTATTTTGGTTTTGTCTTTCATTTTCCCAAGCCTAAGTTTATATCACAATAATTAGAGAGAAACATTTTCTCTGCATTATCATTTAACAGTACTTGGTCTTTGTTTCAGCTTTTCCTTTTTTTATAATGAGATGCCTCCTATGATTTTTCTTAAACTTTTCTTTTTGATAGGGATAAAAACAGCAAGTGTTTAAAATTAGAGCAAGATCTGACTGCCACAAAATCTCAGAAGTTTTATAAATTGTTAACATTTTTGCAAATGCCTGGAAAAAAAGCCCCTCTTCTGAAGCCCCTAGTCCTAGGACTTTCTTATAAGTGCAAATAGAAGTGTTAACTTTGGTACAAGTTGATCAAGCACACTGGCTGCCACAAGGTTTAGCTCAGTAAAGGGATAGGCAAATGTATTTTAAAGGGATTTGACAGGGTGAAAATAAGAAAATAAATCCCATTAAAATATAAAGAAAAATACTTCAAGACATATGGTACTAAAAATCCTCTGTGCAACTGGGGTTATAAATCACATAATTTAATTAGCATCATTTTATGAGCAATGAGAGGG
This sequence comes from Agelaius tricolor, assembly GCF_023055355.1. NCBI lineage: Eukaryota > Metazoa > Chordata > Aves > Passeriformes > Icteridae > Agelaius > Agelaius tricolor. Next base: position 12,513,019 of record NW_027269270.1, on the reverse strand, counting down.
ATACCACACACTGGCTGGAATATTTGCTTCTCCCAAAGCACCTGCAGATGAAGTTTCCAGATACCTCCCTTTAAGGCACTTCGTGCACTTGTACTGAACTTTGTGGTCTCTCCTTCTTTGGCCTGGGAAGAGACTGTTCTGCTTATTGTAAATTTTTCTGAATAAAAAATTTACATTTAATGGTTTCAGGCCACCAAAATCAGATTGAATATGTTTTTTCCTAAGTTTTAGGTTCACATTTGAAAAATACTGTCATGTTAATGGCTGACACAAACAATGGTTATTGTTCTTAAAATTTTTTGCTGTATATGAAATTTCATTAAAACTGCCTTTGCAGTAGGCTTTTGGTGAACAAATAATAACTTGCATATAAAAATACACAATACATAATTTCAATTGTAGGCACTGCCAAAGCACAGAGAAGAGAAGCCGATTTTGGCAAAAGCCACAGAGTTACTGTTTCTGTTAAACACAACTGTAAGCAATCACTGAAGTCAGTTGGTAGCTAAACGAACAGTGTAAATTTATCCATGACATAAATCCATAATGTACTCTTGACAAAATTAAAATAGTATGTTTAACATCAAATATAACCATGTTTAGTTCACATGAACCAGACGTTCCTTGTTTCTATCAGCAGAAACAGAAACAAATCAGATATGTTAAATTTCTTCAATAAAAATATATAAACAAGAAATGTTAACATTAGTCTAGGAGGTGAATCTTGTAAAGAAAAAAGTAATCAAGAAAATTTTAAATTATACTTCTGCCTAAAATAGATCCCTGTGAGAAAAGAGTCAACTAAACATTCTTTTTTTCAACTGACCCCCAGAGGGACTTCCATCAAAATCATTGCTGGACATAACTTACTATATGGGAACTTACCCAGGAGTTATTTCTGTGATGACTGCAAGAAAAACTTGTGAATGTTTCTGGGAACATGATACTTGAAGTCAAAAATAAAACTATTACTTTTTGGGTGGTTGTTTGTTATCAGCTGTGAGTTCCTTTCTGAATACAGCTCAGAGTGAAAGAGCTGACTAAAGGAATGTTCTTGGATCAAACTGGTATTTTCTCTTTTCTGTATTTCATTTTAATCTTCTGTTTGTATGAGAAAACTTCTCTGTGGTATATAGCTGACTCTCATCTTAAAATACAGAATCTAATAGTCGTTGATAAGTCACATGGTTACAGAATAGGAGCAGATATGAAAGGTAAAAACATATGACAGAAGCAGAAGAAAACATGAGATTATTATTATTTCATAAAATCTGTCTGCTTCCTCAGGAAATGCTTTTACTTTGTATACCACGGAGGTTGGGCAGGGCAGTATCTTTTGGAGCAGTGTTGCCTATTAATATAAGTGCTGGAATAAACATACAAACTTATAAATATAGCTAACAGTCCATTTTGAAGGGCTATCGTTTTTTGATTTTTTCCCAGTTATTATCACAACCTTTGCATTTTTCTTTCAAGTGTGTGTTAATGCATATGAAAGATGCAAACTCGTTGCCTGTATCTCTTTGTACCTTTGTTTGGCCTGTTTTGCAGTACTTACCCTACAGTACGTGGGATAAAGCCAGCCAGACACTGGAGAAAAATACAGATTTGATGAGTTCAGTCTGTAGTATTAAATCAGGAGATGGGAAATTGCATCTTGTTCCCTTTTATTCATTTTATCCCTGTAAAATTCAGTTCCATACTTACTGGAGTATTTTGTTTGTTTTCTGTAGGACCCTGTGGGAGAATCTATCCATCATCCAAACCCACACACAACACAACCTGAATAAACACAAGTTGGATTCACCAGAAGATTTGCCAGTGATGCAATAAAATATACTGACACTTCTTCACATATAGGTCCCATGTCCTATGTGCTTTGCCTTTATAATTTACCTTCTGGGAAAAGTGATATGCAATAAACCTGTTGCAGGTAGCAATAAATTAGTGAATGCAGAACTGATTCAGAGTAGCTGTATTGGTCTACCTCTAGCCCAGATGTTCTGCTGAAGATTTAGAGACTGTTTTGCAGGCTCTCAGCCTCTGAGTTGCAGTCTTATACAAAACTGGAAGCCATCCTTTTTTGCATGTGCCCCTTTGAGTTTTTGTTTTGTCATTCCTTCACACTCCTCCCACAGAGAGCCTCTCCCCTTCACAGCATGTCCGTGTGCATAGATTGAAAGTGGTTTTTAATCTGCAGCACAATATTGCTTCTGGTATATTATAGCTTTCCTTAAAACATCTTGTAATATCTTTACTGGGGCTTCTAATTATTTCAGTAATTGTATTGACTAATTCATCAGAAAGTACTTTTATCTTATTGAAGAACTGTTGCTAGATTAGAAAAGCATAGGTTTTGTGGTCTGAAGGGCTAGTTTGGTCTATCATGCTATACTTATCCTGTCATCAATAATTAATCTTTTTCAGATTAGCAGTAATTCAACATTGAGTACACAGAAGCTCAAGCTTTGAGATTCATGTGGCTCCTCAGCTCTTCAGAATAATATATTAATTAGGTTAAAGAGCACTGAAGACAAATTATTTAGTCCTTGCAGTCTTATTTACTTCAGTTGTCATATCTTTAAACTGAAAATATAGTTGTGACAGGTAATGCTTACAGCTTAAGGACAACCTTGTCTAACAACACCACTGGCATTTCTATTAATGGCAGACAGCAATCTTTCTGATCAGATGAAAAAAATGCTGCATTTAAAACTGAACATGCAGCAAGGGCAACCAAGTGATAATGGCCACTGAGAATTTGGAGACCTGTAAGTAACTCTTCTGTATCTGTTCTTAGAGGGCACTGAACTGTAGAGCAGTAAGAGACTAAAGGAAACTTCTAAGGAGGCTAATCCTATCTTACTGTGCAAAGTACTTATAAATTAAGGGCCAGATCTGTGGAGACATTGAGGTGCTTTAAGTACCTTCTACCTGCATTTCAGCACTTAGGTCTTCCTTGAGATAGATGGGAGATTTCAAGAAACTTAATGGCTGTGTATTAACTTCCTTGAGTGCAGCATCAACATTACCAACATATTCATTACACATTATTTTAAAACATCTCAGTTGGTTAATGTGATCTAGTTATACATCTATAATGATAAGCATCAAAAGCACATAAGCAACACTAACTGAAAGTAATTACATTACTTCCTGGTTTGATGATGAAGTCCCACAGGCCACAACAGATATACAAAGAGGCCAACAAAACCTGTAAATGAAAATTTTTCTCTTGTGAGAACTGCCACTGTAAGTGCACACAGCACCTTTGCTGCCTGATTTTTAGTTGCTAACACTCCACAGTCTGAGAACAGAAACTCTAGAATATCCCAAACTGTGACATTTGGGAGTCACGAACAAAAAAGCAAATTTGCTTTGGGGTCTGCTCTGGGTCTACACATTCTTTGCTTCCTAGAGCACCAGTGCAGCTCTAGATAGATTAAATATGTTACACCTGTAGGTGCAGAACAGTTTCTCTGTTGGTTTATTTTGGTTTTGTAGGTCATAGTGCTATTCTCTTACACAACAGAGCTAGGTAGCTGGTGCCAAACTGGGAGGAGAGAAACTTTGGTTCATAACTGAGCCAATTCACAAACTGCCACAGAAAGGATTTCTTTTACCTTAGTTTTTAGTAGCATGACCTGTTGTGATAGTCCATGAGGACTGGTATTCATTGAGCTGGGTCCTGTTCCTGTTGCCTCTGCTTGATAGAGATCACAAGAAATGAATGGACCCAGTGCTTTACACTCCACTGTGTGCACTCCTGGATTCTTTGATGGTGAAAGGAGCCTTGACTCCTCATTTCACATCAGCTATAGGAACGCCTGGGATTCACTTTTTCATTTGAATGAACACACAGAATATCTAAACTGCCTTTTAAATTGCCAAGAGATAATACCAAGAGATCAAGAATATATCACAGTCCTTGGAAAACTGCCATTGCAACACAGCTGAACAATAGAACAACACAGGTTTTATTCCAGTCCAAGCTGTTCTAGCTTTACTGTTGCCTACCTGAGTCTGTTACCTCCTGCTTGACACTTGTCTGCAGCACACAGACAGCACATACAGATGTAAACTTGTACTTGCATGTAAAAAGCTGCTACATTTCCTCTTCCTTCATAGTTTGCTATTCTGCTCTATCTGATGAATGTTGTCATATCCCATTGACTCTTTTTAAGCAATTATATTCTCAATTAGATGTAAGGTGCTAATACCTTTTTCTATGCTGGAATGGTGTGTAAAGCCAAAGAGTGCTCAATTCTAAGCAAACCTCTGATTTTAGGGTCATTACGTGGGTGACTACCCACAGTGCATCCTCACAATGGGAAGGCTGATGGGAGCAGCTTCCAGTACAAAGACATTTCTGAGGTACAACTGGCAAAGATAAACATGTAAGAGGTAGCTGGCTGTAGCTTCTACTGAATTGTGAAAGCAGTGGGAGCTGAGACTTTTCATCTTTCAAAGATGACTTTTCAGTGTGCTCTTGGAGTAGGAGCCAAAGAGCTCTCAAGCCCTGAACACCAAGATGTCTTGCCCTGTGTGATATAGTATACTGATGCTAAAGTAGCACATAATTTAACGCAGTCAACAGCCACAGATTCACAGCTGAACAGACCTGCAAGGAATCACATTGTGCACAAAGGAAACTGGATGATGTGAATACGAACTGACACAACTGACAAAACCTGACAGTATGTATCAAGCTAATCATGCAGAGAGCAAGTATGGGCAGTTTTCAGAAAACAGGCTTTTGTCATTTACTTATTTTCCAAAATACTGCATTAAAGACTATTTTTGACCTTTTGCCCAGTTCTCTGAAAGTGATGGAAAATCTTCTCTGATTTCATAAGTTGTTGGATCAGGCCCAGAGCTTGCAGTAGAGTAGCACTTTAGTCTGAAGGGCACTGTCAAAGCCATGCAGAGGCAGTGGGTTAGGATAGATGGAGAGATTCAGGCAGATCTGAGATTCATAGGGAGAATTATTAATATGAATCTTGCAAAGGCTCTTCTCTACTGTGCATGCCTCTGTTTAGCAAGATCAATCACGCACTTCCACATCAACCGAATCTGTCCAAGACCAGGAAGATAGTAATAATAAATAATTAGCATTTACATCACACCTTTCATCTTCAAAGCCTCTTACAAACATTCACTAATTAATCCTCACAACAGTCTTGTGAGTTAGGGATTTTCAGCATTCATCAGGAATTCAAAAATTCTACAAAGTAAAAAAAAAAAGGCAGCAAACTCCCCCTTCTCTGACTTTATGAGTGTTTACTCAAAATGTGGCATGTCTTGGGAAGACTTCTGTACCAGCAGTTCTTACATTGTCTAAAAAATAAATACATTTAGTAGCCTCATTAATGAAAAATAAGGTAAAATAAACCCTATTAAGTCTTTGTCATCATAAAAATATTAAATACGTGAATTTTGAAACAATTACACAGCTACTTCATCCTTTTTTTCAAAAACACAAACTTTGGAACCACATAAGCATACAGGATGAATAAGTGCTGACCAGTTATATGTTTGTACACTGCCAGTCAAAAACATGAAGTTATAGGTGTCTCCTTGGGCTTCTTTCTCTAGAAACAAGGAACTTTCAGTTCAGGTTATGGGATGTAACTGGGGCTGAGAATCCACAGAATCCTGTTTTCACTTTCTTTGGGGCTTGAGTGGACAGGAGTCAAAGAGGTGAAGGTAAAAGAGGCTGTAAAGGAGGCTTCTCCAGCTACCAAACATAGTTGTGCTGTGAGTGTAACCTCCTGGTTAAGAACAGCAGGCCTGAGGAGGGCAAAAATAATACTCCTACTTTTGGGACTACCTCATTTCCACAGCAACCCTGGCAAATTGGCTTCACCTTCACTCAGGAAATATTGTTCAGAGAGGCCTAATTAGATAAATTACTTTGTCTTTTCCTTCCCATTTAAACCTTTCTTCTAAGGAGACTATTGCAAAACCACATATTTGAAGTGAAAGGTGCCAGTGGGTGCTTATGTTCAACAGCTCAGTTTCCTTTTCTGAGTGCTAATGGCAGAGACAGCTCACACACCCCATAACTGGTATGGTTCTGCCTTTCAGGGACTCGTGTGGTTACAGACAAAGCAGTATTTACTCCTGAAACTATGTAATATTTAGCAATTCTGGAAATGGTGTCCCATCTGCCTTGGTGCAATCCTCTGGGATGTCCTGCCCTGCAGCTCCAGGTGTGCTCAGGGAGCAGAATCAGGCTAGGAGTTTTGCAGCAGAAACTTTAGACTTAGTTGTAAGGACATGTGATGAATCCCCAACATACTGCAACTCAAGATCATAAAGCTCGTTTCCAAAAGTTCTCCTGCAGAATATATCACTATAATTGTACCTGCAAACACAATTCTCAAAGCTGTTGAGCTTCATGGTTTCATTTCTAAGGCCTTCTCACATCAGAACTATATCAAAACATGACTTATTTATTCTTAATTAGAAACAGTAAAATTATTCCAGTTTCACTGGAGAAGAGCTGCATTCATCCTCAAGCACTAGGTAGAAATTAACACCTTTCTGGTGAACTCAGTCAATGAAGTTTCAACATCTGGAAAGTGCATGTGGTTTGGAATCTAATTCTAATAATTTTACAAGTTCAGTGATTTCTTTTTCCCCTAGTCCATGGATATTCTTTCCAAAAAATCATGGCACCATTTTGTCAAAGATGCAGATTTTTTTTTTTCATTTTGTAAATTTTTTCAAGTAAAGCAAATTGGATAGTTTGTATTCAGCAGCAGCACTCATTTTGAACAATACATAGGTAATGGAGCAAAAGATGCATAAGGTAAAAACATGTGCTGAACATATGTACTCCTCTGATGCATGCCAAACTTAATTAAAAATCAGACCCTAATTTGCTGTGGGATCTAGACAGCATACCAGTTTGTCCAGATGTTTATAAATGAGAAAAATATATTCTCTATTGTAAGTCTGTGTATGCAGACTCTGGGAAACTATTGTCAAAGTGTTTTACACTCTCAGATCCTTAAATACAAACATTCACATTGTTGAAGGTATAGTTTATAAATCCTAAATACAATTGAGACCCTCTGAGGATTGCCCAATTTGCGTGAAAGAGACTCAATGTAAAGCCATGTATGGAAGTCTTAATAAAACCCTCTGAGAACAGAGGTCCTTAGGCTATTAACAGGAGTTTGTCAGCCTTTCTTCTCAAGTTCATTTAGGCAAGCCATAAATTCAGATTGTCCAATACCACTTTTGTATGCAGCATGAAAAATAGAGAAAAAAAACATTCTTCTAATACTTAATTTTTGTACTCATTAATGCAATTCTGATTCTGAAATTTAATTACTAGCCTTCATGCCATAGAAGAATTGTATTACAGTTATAAAAAAAGTTAAAACACCACAAAAAAAAACAGGTCCCAAAACATATTTAAAATGCCTGTTTGCACCATTTGCAGTCATTCCTCAAGAAAAGAAATTAACTGCAAAAACTACCTTAGGAATTTATGTTGCAAATTTATTTATGCAGCACTTTAATAAAGTTATATTTTTTTTAAGAGAACCACTTATAGAATAGAAAAAAAATATGTTTTATATAATTCAAATTGTTTTCTTTAACATAGTATTTTTAAATATGGTTAGCTTTTGATAAAGTAATAACAAAGGTGGGGATCATAACTAGTAGTGTTGATTGAATATAGTGAAAAATGGAAGATTCCTGACCGCTGTGTGAAACACTGACAAAATCTGATGCAGTGTTTTGCATCTTTTGGGCACCTCCACTGTCAAACAGAAGAATCAGTACCCCTGTATCAGCTTTAACTGGCATGCAAACAAAGTTTTGTACTTGTTAATGCAATTAATTTGATATTTAACAAACCAAATTATTTTGTTTATTACACCTCACATTTTTAATACCCTCTTGCTACAAAACTATTTTCTATTTATGAACATTTAAAGCAGCCAATTCTCCCGCCTTCCTTTCACATAATATTTACCTCTTCATATTGTGAATAATATAATAATACCAAAGTTTAAAAAAAAGGTCTAAGTGATGGCTCAAAATTACAGTCATGTGTACCATTAGCAGCAGGGAGTTCCTAATTTAAGACTAAGGACTTGGAATGAGACAGCTAATGCTGAGACCTCTACTCTGCACACAGTTCTACTAGCTCCACTCTTCCCTTGGACTTTCCACAGCTCCATACCCAGCCCTCTGCTTTGCCTTTCACTCAGGTTGTGAGCTCTTTAAAAATGTATCTACTGTTATGCTTTTAACATTCAGCAGAAAGGCATAGTCTTTCTTGGCTCTCTTCTGGGTAATTAAATAAAAGATGCAATTGGTCCTGTATTTCTGGGGAGTGGACTCTTGATAGAAAGAAATTTCTGTTTTCCCTTTTGAATGTGAGAAACACCACAGAAAGACTGCATCAAGTCACAGATTTTTTTATCATGGCATAAATATTGTGAAGACACGACAGATTTTAACTTGCTAAGAATATTGTAAGCCAGAAGCAGCACTGACTCACACAACACTAACTATAATAAAATGTGCTGAAAGTTTTCAGAGTATTAAATAACTTGATCATTTCTCAATATGTCTGAATACTTTTTTCTACATACATTGTTATGGAATCTCTCATGTAAATGGATTAATTCATTAATTGTTTATCTTCACACAGTTACTATTAACAAAACCACTTTTAATACTTTTCCTGTTATTTTAACCATTATTTTACTCGTTACAATGGTGGAGTTCTATGGTCTATTGTGCCATTTCCTGGTAGACCAAAAATGCCACCACCATTTCTTATTTTGTCTTCAGGACTAACTGACAATTGCTTCTGCTTGTCTATGAGTGTAGTAGAGCTGGATGGAGATTCAGCTCAATTGATCATGGCAGAAGAAACAGAAACTCCTGTCTTTAGGCTTTTCCTAACAATTGTCTGTGCAGTAATGAGCAAAAGAGGGAAATAAAATAATTTTTTAAAAAGCAGGTAAAATCCTCTCAGGGCCACCTGATCCTCTCAGCTGACATTTGATAACTTGCACCAAAGGGACATCACTGCTTCTGTTTCATCTTCTGTTAATCAGTTACTTTCCCTTCAATTATTAATGAGTCAAGGAAAGGCAAACCCTGCTTTGCACATTTGTAGCTGTTGAAGAAGTCCCATTTTGGTGTGTGATGCTCACACTGTAACACCTGCATTGGTATCAGCAAGACTCTACTGTCAACAGATAGCACCTTGGAATTTTCTCCTTAGGTTTAATGAGAGCTGAATCCTGATTTCTCTGTCTCACTGTTTTCATGTGATGCTGAGATGTCTGTTAAGAATTTAAGAATTGTTACTTGAGACTTTATTTAAATATTAAATAGAATAGGAAAATAAACAGCACATTCAGGAAAAATAAGATTATAAAAACACTTAGGGTGTTTGAAACACTTATGGTCTGGTTCATTATTAACATTTCTTCTATGTTTTCATGCTATACATCTTACTAGTTATCTTTCATTGCTCAAAGTTTTAGGTGTAAGAATCATAAGCTTAATGAGAAGCAATATTTTTCCTTACATTGTAAATATCCTGACAATGACTGAAGAGGTGCTAAGAAAAGCACAGACAAGGAGTATGTCCTGTCCTCTAAAGCTGGGAAGTAGGTTCCACACAGGAGGAGCTCAGGCATTCTGACAAGGCCACATAATCAGCCAGTGTTAGAGACTGTGGATTAATACTAACTTCTGATTCCAATGCAATGAATGACTATTTGAGGAGGTCTCCATGGCAAGTCAGAACTGAAGCGTATCGATCTAGTTCTATGTAAAATCTGCAAACATCATCTATATGAAACTAAAGGGTTTGAATCAGTTATCTGTCAAAGAACATATGCTAAAGCCAAGACATATCTTGGAAAGTAAATAGTGGATGAATGTATTTGTACATCAGTAAAAATCTGAGGATCTTAAATACTGTAACGTCAGCACAAATGTTGAAATTTGAGACAGAAACACTAAATAGCTAGCTTGCTTTCACTTGGAATCATTGCTATTAGTGGCAAACCATGTAATTTGTTAATTTTTTTTTCTCTTTTGATTCCCCAAGAGGGAAGATAAAAATTCATTTGTGTTCCCTGGTATTGACTGAGTTTTAATATTTGTAGTCAAAAGAATAATTTGTGCAAGAGAACAAGACTTATCTCTTCCAAAGGTTTGGTATTCTGTCAGGTGGTAAGTGCTGTCAAATCATGATGTCACCTGTCTCACTAAATTAAGCAGTAAGTAATAAATCTTCAAACATGAGTATTGTAACAGGCTTGACTGGTGTTCAGGTAATTGCACATATACTCATTTGCACTCACATGTTCTTTGTAAATACACAGCACAGACACATGATCTGCAGGAACAAGGGAAAGGCAATATACCTAGGCAGAAACAATTCACACGCTTCAAACTGTGGTTAATATTTTTGTCTGACTATTGGAAAAGCTGCCAGCACATACTTTTCTGTGACTGCAAAATCCCAGGAGTGAGGCACTCTTACACCATATGAAGGGGCAGCACAGGAGACCCCAAGGATGGGAATTCACAGCCAAGAGAGTGGATTTTGGACACAGTGACAACCATACCTCCTACCATTACCACAGTGAGAAAACAGCTTGGTGGGAATCTTTAGCTGAAACAGCAGAAGGACAAATAAATCCCCTGGGGAAAACAAGAATGAAAAGAGCAGAATATAATCCCAGAAATACTGGAGAGGCAAAATTTGGCTAGCTCTCATTTAACCCTTTGATAATCCATCATTTAAGAAAGAGATTTTAGATCATGATGCATTAGGGATCTGAACTTTATCTGTGAAATTAAACTCTCTTTCCTTGCAAGATCTAAATAGGTTAAATTGTCTCACCATCCATATTATATAAAATTGTTAGAATCTTCAACTGCTTCTTCAGCTGCCTCATGAGAAATTCAAACACAAAACATATATAAATAAAATCTTAATTTTTTATGCAGGTCCTACCTAGAAATGTTTGTAAAGGAATGTTAATGAAGCTATGAGTTATACTTATCATTAGAAGACAACTTCCTTACGTCTTTTAGAGCTGCAATGAACCACCTGTGTGCCCATGGCAGTATGCCAGAAACCAACTGCATGATTTACGCCCACCAGCTTCCTATGAACTGTGGGAGTGTAACCTTAACCACCATCTCCTTGTACAAAAGATCCTGAGAACCAATTTTTTTTTCTTCCTCCAGAAGAGCACACTGAATGAAATATTAAACATACTTCCTGCCTCCACATTCTCAGAGCCTGACAGGGATAGGATCTTTTTAGGAAAGCAACTACTATTTTTCATGCAACTTGAGAAATGCTAGCTTAGTTAAAAAATTCTGTGCTACAGTAAGAGTCTCACTCTATACTGTCAGCTTTGTGAAAGTAGTTAGACATTTAAATCTCGATAGTAGTAGAGAAATTAGGCATCTGAGGATTCAAGCTTTGGCACTTATGCTAGTCTTAATGCCCAGTTCCAGAGCTGAAATAGTAAACTGCTACCCTGGACATTTTAAGGATGCATCTTTACTAGAAGGTTTGTGAAATGTTGTTTGCATTAGGCAATATTTAATTTCATATACAGTTATAGACCCACATGGAAGAATTGATGAAGCATTATAGTATTTAGTAAATAAAAAAACAACCCTGTAAATAGTTTCTTGAAGAGAAATTTTTTAAAAAAAGATAAATAGTACTGTAAACCATTGTCACTACTAGAATATCACCCACTAATTAATAGATGTTTCTCAAAACCTCAAATGTTTATAAAATATAGGTAAGAGCAATGCATAGGCTAGCTTGGATGCCAGGGCTAGACTTCTTTTCAGATATTAGGCTGTGTCTGAGTATCCACGCAGCATCACTCACAGCTAATGCCAAAGAGTCCTTTCTTTATTCCCTGCACAGTTTTTACAGGGAGATCTTTCCCATGGGTACAGAAGGGAACATATTTTGTCTCTTGGTTCTCAAAATAAAAGCTCACTCACAAGTCTCTAAAACAATTTCCTCTAGAAAGAATCCAGATGGCAGATTAACCTAATTTTGTGGTGTTCTGTATAACTCTCTGAAGACTTACAACCAATTATTTTGCATACTTCTTTGTGCAGTTTACTCTTTCAAGGAGATGCTCAAGCTGGCTACAAAGAATCATGGGATCACGGAAGTGGGGTGTTGTGATTCTCTTCCCAGCTGTCTGCAGCCCTAATGTCCTTCTCTGCCCTTACATGGTTAGAATATGACTAAGCAAATACAAGTCATTGTCCTAAAATTAGAAAGAGTGAAGGAACTACCTGTAAGCAATGATTCTGGTTTTTAACTATATATAGTAAAAGTACTGCTTTTTAACACTGTGGGATACTGGAAATGAGCTAGATTTTGTTTCTGTGATCAAATTTTGCAAAATTACATTCTCCTACTACTCATTAATGCAACAAAATGAGGACACTTGCTCACTTGAAAAGTCATTGTGTGCCTTCTCACTTGTGGCCTAAAAACTATTGCAAGAAATAAAATGCACAGAAGCTGTTCTTAACAGATACTAAGTTACACAGACCCACAAGCAGATTCAGGAATCAGGAGTTTAAAACATCTGTGGTTTTCCTACACATTTTCCAACAGTTTACACTATGGGATTTTATCTGCTTTTATCTGCCCTGATTTTCCACTCAGAATATTTCCATAACTCATTTTACTCCCATGTGTTTTCAGGACTCAGTCAGAGTCAGATTGTATTTCTTTCAGTGCCTGTGCCCAAACCCAGCAGCACTGCTAAGCACAAGCTCCCATCTTAACACATCAACTGGTTCCAGCTGGCTCTCACTGGGGTCCCTTGGAGGAGCACGCTGCCTACAGGAGCTGGGCACTGACTGTGCTGCAGCCCTTCCTGATACACTGCAGCTGTTGGTTTGCAGAGCAGGGCTCAGCAAGGCTGCTCCTCAGCCTCAGCAGGGAAAATACCCCCAGCACTTCCTGCAGGCAGCACAGCACTGCTGCACTGCTCCTACCTGGCATTTAAAATATTAAAAATATATCTTTATAAAATATAATTTTTTAACATAATTTTTAATATTAAAATATATCAAACAGCCATATTTGATACCTAACTTGTTCCTGTTCTCATTACTGTCTGTAAGAGTAAAGAGTGTGTTTCATCCAGCCCAAGACAGTATTTTAGCTTTTGTTTTCTGAGTGTGTATTGTTTTTCTTCCCATAGTTATTTTCCTACCAGGAGTCTCACAGGAGAAGGTCACATGTGAAGAAGCTCATGGTTATTTCTTTGCTGACAGTGGGATTTGGTGAAGGGAACAAGGGATGGACACTGGGATAACAATAGTTATTGAGTGTATTTTACCATAACTGGGCTTCACCAGCAAGACACAAAATCATTATGCCAAAAGTAACACATGGGTGGAAGATGGGAATATCTGTCACATCCCACAACCTGGTTTCATCTTTAATGTGCTATTGGCCAGCTGTCACAGCTGCCCCTCCCACAGCAATTCTGGTGTGCATTATCTTACTCTCCCACTCATTCATTTCTATCCACAAACTGCACCTCCAGGTGAATTAAAGGATGTTTCTTTGTTTTCGTCATCAACAAAGGCTTTTGTCATGTAGCTGTTCCCTATGTTTTCTCCACAGGACAGCTTTCCCTAGATTCTGATCATTGTCTAAGATGTTCAAGTCAACTATGAAAACCAAGGAGAGAATTTTAGGAGGGGTTGGTTTTTCTCACTGATGATTTCCTAGCCCTGTTTTAGCAGGTGTCCTTTTTTCCAAGAAAAAAGACCAGATTTCATACACTGCAATACAAATTATCAGCTTATTAAGTGGTACTGCCAGGTTATAATAGTGCTTTATTGTAGAGAAAATTTAAGTTCATGCTGATAATACCCATGGAGAAAGGAAAGACAAACATGCAACAAGAGTTCAGAGACTGTATAAAAAATCTGCTCTTTTTTTCAATTAATACATTCAATTAATACTGCAGAGGGGAGAGAGAAAGAGAAAATAATGTGGTAAAAAGGGATGTTCCTGGTATTGGTCAGACCTTGTGCTTCCTTTCTAGTTTGTATTTTGTGATCATAGCATTAGGTCTTCTTTAAGTTACATGGATTTGTTATGAAGGTCAGGTCGTATATTATTGTAAACAGCTGTGCTTGAACAACTGCTGGTATTTATAACTAATGGATGTATTATTATAGTAAGATATGTACTTAAAATATAATTGCAGTATTTTTTCTTTAAAAGCACATATCGAGCGCTAGGGATCTATTTCTGTACCTTTAGTGCAGAGTAAATCTTTGCTATTCCAAAGATCAAGCTCTTAATACTCACAAACTGCCTTTTAAAATATTAGTGTGAGAAGATGAGTAAATAGTTTTCTGTGACTCACAGACTCTAATACAAATGTAAGTTTTCCCAAAGCTCTATTATCTGATACAATCAAGCAAGCAGCTTTGTTTGCTTATCTGTTTTTGTTAAAATTCTCTGCAGTAAATTCTTTCTAACATTGGCTGCAGTAGGGAGAGAACCACCTGTAACAAGCCATCTAATCAGCAATGAATGATCCTACACCAATTTTTATGTGCAGCATCCTTGTAATATTTTATGTCTTGCAAGTGTAAGAGCTCTGTTTCCACAAGGCTGCATGTTTAAAAAACATTTTCTGTAGTCTGTAAATCACAGGTAGAAAACCCTGCTTTTGTTACAAAGCTGCATTTAATGACACAGATGATGTCTTTGAGGTAATGCATGCTTGATAAGCACGTTAAGGGAGAGATCACTTCCTAAAGCACTGTGCAAGATCTATCTATCTGCAGATAATAATTGGAATATACCACTAAACCATATAGTATTTAAAAGAGCATTCAGATTTGCAAACAGAAATTATTTGATCAGTTTAAGGTGTCCCAAGATGGTCCTTGACTTCTGCACTGAGCGGCTACACTGTAGTACAGTGAACAGCCGTGCTTTGTAAAATGTTTTCAGCTTGCAACCAATAAAGTAGAAAGTACAACCTGAAAGTACAGTGAAGTAAATTTACTTGTAAATGTCTCAGTTAAATTTGAATTCATGTCTCAGTTGTAATACTCCATTTTGCACTGAAATAATAATCAGTGAGTCCCACACCAAAACATTAGGCCTTCTCCAAGCGAAAGAAAAGCTTGGGAAATTATTCACAAATGTTTGCATGAATTCTAAATTGCTTTTCTATTCAAAAGTGTTCACACCCCTTTTGGTGATTAATCCCTGAACATTTGTGCTAATGGACATCTGCCCACACAAATGTTTGGCTTTTCACTAAGTGACAACTTATTTTATTTGCAAATAAGGTATCAGTGCCCCAGTAGGCACTCACCATCATCCAGTCACAGAGTAGGAGCACTGCCACATGATTTAGGTTACTAATCTTATATAACGAGTTGTGAATAGGCAAAGATACAGCGGAATTAACAGTTGAGAAATACCACATGATTAGAAATGTGCTCTGGATAAGTGTTTGGCATGCAAAACTGAAAAAAAAAAGAAAAAAACCCCAAAAGAGCTCCCGAATTAAATCCAAAAACTCAACTCAAAACCTAGGCTGCTGGAAATAGGAAAAAGGCTGCTTTCAAAGGGTTGCTTTCAAAATGACAGCGTTGGTCAGTGGTCAATGTGCTAATCCAGGGGCACAGGAAATGGGCTGATATCCCACCCTCAAATATTTTACAGCCTTTGAAAGACAGAACGATTTTAAGAAAAAAATTGAAAAGGGGAATTGGTTGACAGATATCTCAAAAAGTTTTCAATTCTGAATGCTAAATAATTTCTTGAATGCAAGAACTTAAGACTTCCTTGGCTCAACAAGCTATAAGTAGCAAGTAAATAGTGATTGCATATCTATCTGTGGGAAAATACCAAGTTGAAATTATTTTCTAATTCAGTTTGAGACCTGAGTTTGGATTGTTCTGGACAAACTCATGCTCTCTCTAATCCATGGAAAATGACCCAGTCTAGCAGAAGTTTTAGTTTCAATGAATCAACACCTTTGGAGAAAAGTATTTTTTTCATCAAGGCTTCATCACAGAATTTTCAGCTGCAACTCTGAGATTCTTGGTAATTCTGTAAGTATATCCAACAAATAATAGATTTAAAACTTGCAATTTTTAGTGGCCAGCTGTCAAGTAGTAATCCTGGTTTTTTTCCTGAGACACATCAGATCTCCAGAAATTTGCATGCTTAAATAATTGTCTTATAGATAATCTAGTACCATTTCATGTCCTTCTTGATTGATTTCAGATGCCAGGAAAGGTCAGGCCTAGTAAGTCTTTGGATAGGCAAATTCCAAAAACTTGACACAGAGCAGGATGTGGTGATTCAGCATACAGGACTCACACCATAGCTGGTAGGCAGAACCTTCCATTTCAAGACCTTGACAGCTTGGAGTCTCTACTGTTACTGCAGTGTTCTTTGTTATCGTACTGTCATACTTTAATCAAACTTGCTGTCATACTTTAATCAAACTTCCCCTGAGAAATAACAGCAGGCCCAATTCTGCCCAGGTTGAAATAGTCAGACTGATTTTAGTGGAAGTGGAATGAAATTATAAACCATTATACACCTAACAGTTCCAGCATAATTTCAGTTTTGTAGATAATCTTTGCTTTTTGTCCCTAGTCATTGGGTAGTGTTATGTCCCTTTAAATGGCTCCCTCTTCTACCCTAGAGGTAATTGTGTGATAGATGAGGTTGTCTCTTTGCCATATCCAGCCTAAGACATGCACTCATCTTTGCTTGGGGAGTTCTAGGCTATTGTATCACTGTCCCTCCTTCTACTACAGACACAGGATCTTCTCAGTCTGCAGCAGCACTTTTAGCTCAGTTTCAGCTGGGATAGAAAAGGAACATAAACAGAAGCTCAGAGAAAGCAAAGATGTAATTACCATTCAGGCTGCCTGAATATTTCAGCAGCATTTACAGTATTCTACTCAATATATTTAGCAGTGAAGTTGGTGGACTGTTTTGCTTATTCTTGCTTCACCTTTGTGAAGCTGCCTTGATCATGTGTCTCTCTCATTTAGGAATGTTAAACATCCACAAATGTCTAATAATTAAGTGTGACAGGCAGCCCTGCATTCTGCTCCTGTGTTATGGTGCTATCCACAACAGGGGCTGGACAAGCAGTTTTCTCACTCTTCCTTTTTTGCCAGCCTTCCTTTTGGTGGCTGTTCTTTGTAATAAATTTCTTTTCATTCCTGCCCACTGTATAAACCCAGTATTGTGTAGTGAGGAACAAGGGTGGCACAGACTGCTCCTGTGTGCCCCCTGCCACTCTAATTCTCTTGTTCATTAAAAGCTCCTATTGACTTTAAATCAGCTCCACAGGGCTTTGTGTTGACAGAAATTTGCCCAGAGATAATTTGGCTGAATTTTGTCTCCAGACTTCAAAGAATCTCGCACTTGTACATGTAGTTCAGACAGAATTATTGATAAAGTTGGAGTGGAATTAACAAAAAGTGCTGCTGGGACCACAGCTATAAATTCTGAACCTGTAAAGTGTAATGGATATTGGGGTTTATATCTGATTTTACAGCTCCTAAAATCTTTATGGAACCAAGTCATATATATATTGTTTGCTATCAAATTTCTGCCCATTTTAAGATTTCAAATTTTACAGAGATTTTTGTGTGCATTTTTCCTACAGATACTTCAGCCTAAAAATATTCATCACAGCCAAAAAAGATAAATCCTAGACATTTAACATACAAGAAAAACAATCACCCTTATATTGAATTATCTTTATTTTATTAATATAATAGTATGTACATTATCTATGCAAATGATCTCCATATTTTAAAAAGCTGGGCTTTTTTTTTTTTTTTTAATCAAATAAGTTTCCATGCCTGAATTTTAGTTTTTAAGTAGCCCTGGCTACATTAGACTGCATTTTACATAGCAAAAGATTTTCAGCATTTGAATTAATAGCCAAATCTGAATGAGTAGAGTGAGAATGGGGGCAGGGAAGGAATAAACTGCCTTAAAGATTTCATTTTAAAATGAAAACTTGAGGTATTTCAGAAATGTTGAGATGGTTGTTGAGCAATCGGAATCTCTATTGAAAAATTCTTAAATGGGATATGTGTTTACAGCAGCTCTTACCTAGGAAAAATTGTTTGCAGAAATTACAATAGAAAAAAAAGAGAAATATCCTACAGACTCATGCTGAGATCTATTTCTGAATTATGGGACAGGTGATTCCAAGAATAGCACCTAAAAATTTTTACTTAAGGCTCCTGCTGTGGAGAGGATGGAAGAACAAGCCTCTCAAGAATAAATAGCACAAAACATTTGCTGCAGCTGTGGGGAAATAAACTGGCAGTGGAGTGGGAATCTTCTTGGGGTTAATTGGCACAGAAGATTTCCACCATAAAGTCTTGCTAGTTAAATAACTTTAAAAGAATGATTAAATGTAGTAGCCATTGTAGACAGACCATTGCACATGCTTAGCTTTAAGTCCACAAGTCTTCTCCTCTGATGACATTTACATGGTTTACTTAGATTTTTTCCAAATTTGACAACTTTAATTTCCAGGACAACTTTTTTCCAAAAGAAATTTTGAAAATAAAAACCTCCGAACAACATCCCCTGCCAAAAATCCTAAAAATTCCTCTCCATTCCATATGCTAATATTAAAACAGTACTTTTAACTTAATGAGATATATTGCAGTTCACAGTTAAATTTAAATAGCATAGCATATTCAAATGGGGTTGACAGCTCATGGGATAACTCAGAGGTTTTTAACTCCAGAGGTTACTTGATTTGTCTAGTTGGGATGGGGAGAATCAACAGCTGGAAAGCCTGGTGGGATTTTACCTCCTTGCTAAATGCTGTCTTTTCACTTCCTCTCTTTCTTGCTGTCTGCTCCTCTCTTTCACACCACTGTTGCAAGCAGAAAACTCAACCACAGCCTTGGGGTTTTCATGCTGGGGAGAACCACCATAGACTGTGCAAAGAGTGAGACTCCAGACCCCTTGTGCTGCACCAAAGCCTTCAGCAATCATTTGCTTTTCCTGTTTGTGTGTTTGAAGAGTGGAAAACACACACATCGCCTTTAGGTGTGAACTCTGCCTGTGGGACCCTGGCAGACAAAGACAGTGGCATGGGGAGAACTCAACACTCACACATGGATGTAATACAGTCAAATTCTTCATTGCTTTTCCCTAAGACACATCTGGTTGGCAGTCCTCTGACACAGCTTTCAGATTCCCCCAAGCAGAAGGGATATCACTGTTGGTCACTAACAGTCAGTCCTATCAATGTCTGTGAAAGCTGAGCTGCAGGAAAATGAGCCCCCCCTCCATGGTGAATGATGTTTTACTGAGGTGCTACTAGGCTCATTTCCCTGTGCAACTCCAGTCACTTTGCAGCACATTACTAGATTTTCCTTGTGTCTGACACAGCTGCCAGGTAAACCCAAGAACCCCCCAGCTGAAATCTGCATCTCTTATCCTAGGGCACTATATCACTTTGATCCCTCTTTTGTGGCTATAATTGATCATATGGGCCAAAAAGTCACTGAGTCACACAACTTAAAAATTTTATCGCTTTCATCCAAGGAGGAAGGTCTTCCCTACTACACCTTCCCTTCCACAAAAATAAATTATGAAGCAACTACTATGGGCTGAAGAATAAAGCAAACTTTGTCTCCAAAAAAAAGAAAAATGATGAAATGATTGTAAAATATTTCTAGGCAGCCGACTGATGTCTGTAATATATCTCCTTGGAAAACACATTAGCATATTCCCTCCCATAAATAATTAAATTCCAGATAAATTCCTATGAGAATAAATTCTCATCAAGGTAAGCAAACAAAATCTAGCCTTAAAGAAGTATAGACTTTTACATTTTGTGGCAGTTTATGTACCTAGTAATGAAGATATAAGACACTCTGGGTGGTGCAATGAAGAAAAATAGACATTGTCATGTTTCAACTGCCTAAGAAGGCAACCCCACTGCACTGATTTCTGTGCCACTACTTCTAGGAAATGCTACTCCCTTTATTTTCAATCTAAGTATTGAAAGACTAAATTGTCCTAAAAAACTGCTTCAAAAAGGCAACAGAGATTATTAAATAATATAGACCATGAAAGCCTAAGAAACTTTTGATAAGTCTTGATACAAAATTTGCTTTCTTTTGTCTTAGCACTGCACTGAAAACAAAATGTATGTGAGTTCATTTTAAGAAAAGTCTCTCTCAAAATATAGCATGCAATAAGAACTAGTGCTTTTGTACATACACAAATCTTAAAACCTTTTTCCATGTGCTGGTAATACATGAATTATCATACAACTGTTGAGTGGTTAAAACCAATGTTTTTTCCTTTTGGCTTTTCAAAGTATATGGCAAAAACTTTTTGCCTCATCAGCACATTCTCAGTAATTTCTTTTGTTTATACCATGCAAAGCTCACTGCACTTTGTTTTCTTAATTAATGCAAAGATTTAAATCTACCTTTTCACACCATCAGTTTGATAAATTTTTTCTGGTTTGGATGGGAAAGTAGGAGGTATTCAAACCCCCACAAAGAATCAAGATATTTCTGATAGTGCAGCATAATGCTAACAAGGACTAAACATCTTCAGGTGTGCAGACCATCAGACCTAGGAACAGTCCCATACGAGCAGTGACTCAGTCAAGGTGGGAGTTTGCTGATCTAGGTGATTCAAACCAGATGTGTGTACACTGTAAATAGGTGCTCTCCTGGCTTAGGGCAGCTTTGTGCACACCCTGTTCAGCAGAGAATGAATTCAGACTGACAAATGTCCTTAAAATACCAGTAAAGGAAATTACTCCTAAGCTTCCTAGCGACCTCACCAAACATGCTGAGCAATCATGCAGCAAGGATCTCAATGAGAGGGAGTGTGATATCTACCCAAACACTACATGTTACAAGAGACATGAGGAGCAGTTCTTTAGCTCACAATTTAGTGCAGCTACTGGGCTGGCCTGGTGTGGCGGGATAAATTCCCTGGCCATCAAGGTTAGGGTTTGCCTATTTCTTCCCTGAAATCCTGGCGAGGAGGATCTCATCAGAGCTGCTAGGCAGTTGAAATGACAGAAAAAGGGTTTAGAGAGTCAAGAGATTGTGGACAATTTCTGCAGACCTAATGTGTTTGTGCACATGTGAAACACAAGTGTAAAAAGTGTCCAGAATTTCTTTTTAATGCAAAAAACCTGCTGGTAAGCAGCTGTGTGAAGCTGAGCTAGCTGGATTTCTCAGCTACACAGAGGTGAGATGTCTTACTGGGAAGGAAACAGACAGTGTGAGATACTCACAGTGGTTTACGACCACACACAATTCTAACACTGTGCTGTCACTGTCTCAGTATTTGGTGTCTGCCTTGTGCTATAAACTTATCTGATTCTGCCTTGTGGCAGGATTAGTTTACATTACCATGACACTGGCAAGAACAAGACTGTAATCTTCCATTTTCAGGGCACTTATGGTAAAGTGAAATTACTCATCCACTGAACCTCAAGGAGGATATACCAGGTTCTGTGTGCATTTGAAGTTTTTCAATTTTAAAAAAGCAGTTTGGACTTTTGAGTCTGAGCATGATTTAAACTGGTTTTGATTAATATTTTTCTCATGTGTTTGAATTCTCTGAGCCAATTGCTATGCAGCCATATAGGCTAGGAGGATTTAACAAGAATCTTAAGTGCATCCAGCATTTACAAGTTGCTAAATGAGTAATTTTTCAATTATAATATTATTTTAGCCACTTTTCATCATATTGTTTATACAAATGTGTTCACTACTTAAACCTATTAAACAGGTGCTTTCCAACAGTATGGTGTGGATACCAAACCCATATTTTGTATAGATTCTTCACTGATCACTTTGGAAGTCACTTGTAGGAAAATATTCAATGATGTGTAAAACATCTCTCAATTCACTCTCTTCTCCCATATTCTCACTAGGGGGAGGTGTATATTTTGTAGAGTTGCTTGTTTTGAAATAGTTTCTATTTGAAGAAATTGTTTTTCTTTGAGCATTGCAGAAGCACAGCTTGGTTTGTTGCTATGTGTTTGTTGTTATACAGACAATAAAATAAATGGAGTACTTGAAGTAGGAAATTAGAGTTTTATACCTGGGGAAGAAAATTTCATTTCCGGGTGAATTCCACAGAAACTTTTATTTTAAACTTCACCTCTTCCACAATATACAAATTTGCCAGGTATCATTTATCTCAGAATTCTAGTGAGAATGTTTTGAGTTCTAATGTGTCAAACTACAAAGGCAGAGATTGAATCTCAATCAGATTGAAAGTTTACGGGAAATTTAAGCTTAAGGGCTAAAGATTAATGTCCAGCTGCTCTTGTCCAAAAAGTTTCATTCAGTTTGACAACAGTGCAGTTTAAGAAACAGTAATTTTTTTGATCTGCATAGATGAGAACTTGATCATATGCTGTGAAATACAACCTGAAGCAGACTTTCTACGGATATTTATGCAAATTTTATGAAAAGTCTTTGAGTTTAAAGGTAAAGGATGTGGTTAATTCTTGTGACGTCAGGCAAGATTTCAAACCTTTACTCTTTATTCAGGCACTTCTAATCCTGAGTCTTCTAAAGCTCCACTGCTGAAGTACCCACTATTTCTGTGAAAGCCAAAGAGACTGTAGAGAGGGTCAGCATCTCTTCCTTACCTCTCACATGTCAGTCACCTCACACCAGGTCCTAGAGCGCTCAGGATGGCCAGCTGGCTATTGACATGCACTTTTTTGCAAACTCTACAGCTTATGGGTTTACTTGAGCCAGAAGGGATAGGAAGAGGAATGAGTGAGAAAAATGTAAAATATGCAAATTAAATTCAGATACATTGTCTTACATAGGTAATACAGGACAGCTTGGTTTTCTTATTCTGCAAGTCCAGTCCCAGAATTGTCTCTTTTAAGAAAAGCTCCACAGGAACCAGGCTATGTAGTTGGTTTTGCCAGTGAGTTGGACACAAGATGGAGTTCTTGAGGGCTGTGAGAAGGCCTGAGTCTGCCAGCAGCTTGGGAGTAGTATAGATATTTTACAGCTTATTTATCCTGGTGCTGTGGATGACCCTTGCAACATTTTCTTCATCACCTATTTGCTGTAGTTTTTCAGACTGTGAGTATGCTGCCAGAATTGCAAGCAGCTGGAAGCAAATCATGAGTCCATGCCAAAACAGTCTGCCTGTTAAAAACACCTTTGGCTGAGGCGTGGCATGATGTTAACCACAGCAAATCGATGGTTGGCTAACAGTGAAAGAAAAGCTTACCTTCCTGTAATCTTACACAAAGAGTGCAAACTGGCAACACAGCTTCATATTTCTGGGTGAAAGATGTTAAAAGGACTTTTAGAGTACAGTATATGGGATCTAGCTTCACACATATGTGAGCAAAAAGGAAAACAGACTCCTTTTGACCTTTGCAGTACTGCCTCAAGCGCCTTAGCAGCAGACTGATTCCATTCAAGTGCCTCCGACAGACAAACCCACATAAATGCCAGCTCTTTAAGAGAGGAAATTGTAGGGCTTATGTCTTTCTACCTCTTCAGCAACAATATAGAGGCCTTTGACTGACACATGTTCATATAGAGTAAAAACATTGTGAAATGTGCACAGAACCCCAAAACACTTTTCACCACAGACCACAAACACCTTCTACAACACTAAACGAAAAAGGAGGTTTAAGACATTACTTCTCCACTTTTTTGGGGAAGTAATGTCTTAAACTTCATTTTCTTCTATTTTTTGTTCTTCTAACATCTTGTCCTTATTTTGTGCTTAGCTGCAGGTTTTCAATGGAGCACAAACTCCAAGTGCTGTAGGAGTTTGTGCTCCCAAAGACACTGCCCAACTGCTGTCCAAGCCAGTCAGGGAGATGAGACAATTAATGAGGACATTCCTCCATGTCTGGCTGTAAATTCATGAGCAGACCTTCTCCTGTGATCAAGCTGAAATATAATCAAATATCTATGAAATGTTGCTCTCTTTGAAGACACTTGTGAACGACTGAGCACAGTGGACAAATTTCATCCTCTTGGCTTTCAGAACAGCACTAAAAGTTAAGCTGCAACTTTTCTGCTTTGCTAGGTTATTCAAACATGCACAAAAATGGCTTATATCAAGTGGCAATGAGACAATCTGGAGGCTTATAGGCCACTTTGTGTGAGAAATATGCTAATAAATCAAAGATTTTAGTAATTTTATTGAGCTAAATTTTTGTGATGTCATCTTATAATCCATTTAAACAAGGATGGGTAGTGTCATGCAGAAACTCCAGCTCAATGACTCTAGCTGAAAATCAACAGAACAACATTTATCTAATGAAGATGTAGGACTAGTTAGCAATTCTATAGCAGGTGTGTGGGTTTTTTAAAGAAATGCATATATAATTTTTGGATTAAAACATTGGCTTTTCATGTGAAAATTGGACTTTTAATATAAATGACAGGGCGTGGCTGAAATGTCCTTGTGAAGAAGGAAAAAAGAAAGACCCTGCCTATCTGAAAACCAATGTTTTGTCAAAATTTCAATCCCAGTAGTTGCAGCTGAATTTTTCTTTGCTGAGACAGGTTGACACCAGCTAGGAATTTGCAAAGACACTTTCTTATGGAAATTGAGAGAGAGTTTAACTTTACTCCCAAGCTAGGAAACTCCCATATCATCTTCCATCAAGAATCAGTTTTAGACAAGGATCCTCCCTCTGTGAGAAGCCATCCACCACTGCTGTGTACCAACATACCAAAATACCCACTCACAATAGATGGCTGGCACAGTGGCTGGCTCTTACATTTTTCTACTGTAGACTAGCTTTCATTAATCAACTGAAAGATGCAAGGGAGCAGTTAGTCAGAAAAGAAGCTCTGCCTTGCAGCTGTGACAGTCTGCCACAACACATCTATCCTGTTCAAGCCCCCATTACAATTTCTTTCCCTCCATATGGTACAAATATTTAGTACTTTTGATGTCACTGTTTCAAATGAATTGATTTAGACTATTTAAATATACAGGTATTTCTTGCCTCTGATGTATAATGAAATGAAATAATATATCTTGACCCTTCATCAATGCGTTGGTTTTTAATGACAAAACAATAATTTATTGGGGCTTTTCTATGGTGACTGGAACAATGGCAGCATTAAACACCAATTCAAGTATTCAAAAACACTTATAATATCCTTGTCATTCTCAGCACCATGAGGGTTTACTGGATGTTCAACTTCCCTGTTAATGAAAATGAGAATTGTTTTAGGGTTCAATTTCTCTAGAAAAATCTGGTCACCTCACCAAAAGAATGGTGGTGCTGCTTGGAAAACTTTCCTCTGTGAGATTTCATAGTTTACAAAGCATTTTCAGATTTTCCAGTCTTTGTGAGCCTACTGATTACCTATATGCACTTCTAAAAAAACCCTGTAGTGTCAGTGAATATGGGAATGAACTATTTGTCTGTAAAAGAGGAAATATTCCACTTGACACTATTGTGGTCAGAATCTGCTTGTTTGCTCCATATTGTTGCTGAGGTAACCTCTGAAAACAATTGGTATTTGTAATAGTTTTAAGTAACTGTTGCAACATCATTTTAGAGTCTTTCCAGTCAAGGTTTACTAGTGTTTAATGGATTTACTGCCAGACTGATTCAAGGAAGGAAGAGGGATAAATATAAACTTTCTTAAGATGGTTTTATTTTAATCTTGAAAACATCCATACCAAAACATGCAAATGAACCCTGATCATGTGACAAACCTGTTGTGAAGTTCAACTAAGCTTACAGTCAAGAATTTTACAGTCAAGAATGTCATCTTTGAAAAAGAAATTCTGTTCCCAAAGTGCCATTTTGTTGCACTAGGCATTGTCCTTCTTTCATTGTCCCAGCTAGTTAAGTTATCCTGTCCCTGCTCTTCTTCTGCAGCACTGCTTCTAAGCTATTGCATGCGGAGGGTGTTAGGAAGGGCCTGCTCACCTGCTCATGCTGTGACTATCTATTCTGCAAGGAAAAATCCCAACCTTCTGTACTGGTAGACTACCACTGGGGCCAAGATGAGAGGGAAAAATCTCCTTTGGAAATCTCTAGGAATGACACTCGTGATAGAAAGATTTCTTCCAAAGGCATGAGTTTGTAATGCCCTGCTTTGAGGAAGGAGGATTTGAATAAAAGGAAAACTAATAAAAAGGAACAGGCATGAGGATGGTTAAAAAAAAAAAAACAGCACTGAGAAATATTACTTTTATGTAACATTCATAATAAAATTTTTCTTTGTTTTCTTCTAAAGCATGATATCATATATTCCTACAGATAAGCAAAAAAGAAAAGAGGATTACAATAAGCAAAAAAGAAAAGAGGAACCAGAGGCATTTCAGAAATGAAACTGCCCAGTAGAAAGTCCAGCATGATCTGGATCTCACAGAGAATAGAAAGAAGAGAGTGGAGGTATATGTTTGACTTATTTTTTATTTATTATGCACTAAATTATCCAACTACCATTTTAAAATAAAGAAGGTAAGAGCTGGGAATAAAATTCAACAAGTGGCATGAAGACAAGAGTGTTTCTTGCTATACAACCCAGTGAAAGGAGAAGCTGAATGTACGTGATGTTGTGATAAGGAGGCAGCCCACGCACTTCCCCACACTAAATATTTTACAGTAAGGATGACACTGAACAGTAAAAACCCGATGTTACACCCTACAGTACAACTGAAAGGAAGAGCAAGCATAAGAAGAGGGGAAGGTAGTTTATACTAACACTATTCTAAGGGACCAGGACAAAATTCTGACTTTTGATTTTGATTTTCCATCAACATAAGACTTAAAATGCAGACTCGTATGGTTGTGTCTTCATTGTGGCTTTTGATTCAGGTTTTTTTGAGACAGAATTTGGCCCACCCAAGCAAAGAATAGAAGGTGAGAACGAGGTTCTCAGTGTTTGCAAATTCATTTGACAGTTCTTCCCATTGTCTGAATGAAGATATTCTCCATGCTTCATGAAATTCACTCCGTAGTATTTACCCAGGCACAACTTCTGTTAGTTGTAATTATAGTCTCCTAGTTGTGGGTTGTAGTTCTTAAGAAATTTTTAATGTGTATACTTTTCCTTGGCAGGATGTGAAGCACAGCTGGATAAAAAAAATCAACAGTTTTGAAAGTATCATTTGTTTTCATGCTTCAAAGAGCAGCTTCAGTTAGAGTGTTATTGTGTCTGTATGTTCAAGCATAATCAACGTTTCTTCTGGTGACTTAATATTATATTGTCTTTTCAAATGTCTTTTAAAACGCTTGATGAAATCATCTTAATTAGATGATTTGCTTTAACATCTGCTGCTGTTGTCATTTCATTTTCAGTGTTTTCATTTGCTGGAAAGATTTTTCTTTTCCATCTTACAGAACAATATAATATCTGTGTGCACACATGTAACTGTAGAGTATTTTTACATGCATTGTACATGTATTTTTAGTACACTCTGTTCCTTCAACTGTGCTTGGGTAACCTGGTAAGCTTCATTTCCTTGTGTCTGCATGATCATGATGCACAGCATGTGGGAACTTTTGTAGTGTGATAAAAGAGCTGTGAAATCTCACATTTCCTTGTAGAAATAGGAAAAAAATCTGTCTTACCATGACCAAAGATTCTTTTGTAGGCTACAAAAATTCTTTTAAATAAAAACTAGGAGGGGAATAGGACCATATTCTACTGTAAATGTAGGGCAAATTAAGGTAAGCTTTGAGTAGATCAATATTTAGAGTTTAGAACTGCTTCCTGTTATTCTCTTGACTTATTTTCAATCCTTTTGTGGACTCAGTCAGCTGCTGAGACATTTCCTTTTGTGAGACTTCAAGTTTTGATGAAGAGCTTCTCATAGTCCAGCAGCATCCACTGGAAAGAAATCTAGGAGCTGAACACCAAGGAAACAGATAGACTGGAAGTCAGGAAGCTAAGACTGTTCTGTAATCTCAGGGAAAACTGACCACTTTCTTTGGAGGGTAAATAGCAAATGTATGACCAGCTCAATTGTATATACTTTAAAGAGGATCTGGATCTCACTTGCTGTGTAGTAAGAAGTGATTGCTTCACTCCTTCACTCCTTACCCTAACCTTTTGAGTCAATAAATAAATTAAAACGTTATCATATTACTGTATCATGATGTGCAGATTCTGTGCAGAGGCAAGGGAAAAAACCCACATGCTAGCATGTCAATTATTCCACATCATTTATTAGAAAACCTTAGATGGCACTTTCTTAAGAAAGGGAATTTGGTGTTTACTTTTTTAAAGTTAGAATCTGCACAGTATAAATTGAATAGGCTGTAACAGTGGAAATATAATGCACTCATTTTACCTAATACCAACCACCACAGACCATACAAGTAAAAGAAAGCTATGTGGTCCTACTTCTTCTTTTCATTTTCCCTTTTGGGAGAATTCAAATTTTCTGAAAGGAGTTACATGCTTGTCATTCACTGTTTGTGAGTGATAAATCTAGAAAACATCTCAGTCTCATCTTTTCCCCTTCAGTTTAACTTCAAGGCAGCTCAGTACCTGCTTTCATCTTATCTGTAAATAGCAACTACTTGTAACAATGTTTGGTAAGTAGGTGCTAACCAAAACAAGTTTACAAATCAAAGACATCCCGTTTGTTACCTTCTGCGCAGGCATGCATATTAGAGTGATAGATGGGCTTTGGGTGGAATTCAGTTTGGTTTGTTACAGCCTGTGGATCACACAGCTCCTAGGGGAGCATGGTACCGATTGTGTGACACCAATTTCCACAGAAGACTAGGGTTCAAAGTGTCTGCTATAGATGTTGCCATCTCATCATTTAAACAAGCTTGCTCTATCACTGACTTAAGAGCCATGTAGGGATTAGCATAGGCTGTGAAAGCCTTTTCAAGACTGAACATTTTCATGTTACTAAGTATGGGCTTAGAAAATTTGTCCTTGCTGAGCTCTGTGTTGCTCCATGTGCCGATACCTGGTAAACTAAATGCAGCAGATCTGTTTATGTAGCCAGCAGTGCCTGAAAACACTGGACAAAATGATTGAAAGAATTCTCTTTTTTTCACCATTTTGAAATATTTGCTCCATTTTGAAATATTTTCACCATTTTGAAATATTTGCTCCATTTCTCCAGGACCCAAACACAACACCCTCTTTTTCCCTCTTGCAGGAATATCCACTCACAGAACTTTCTAAGATCTCTATCTTCCTTGCTGACTAGAGATATCCATTGTGATTGCCATTGCCACTCAGCATCTGTGAAAACTTCCCCCTAAAAACCCAGCTTGGGATTCAGTAAAAAAAGGAAAATGGGAAAACTTGTTTTTCTCTTCATAACCTCCATCTCAATGGTAAAAAAATAAGATGTGGTGTCGACACAGTGGAAAGCAGAACTTCTTCACTGGGAGAAGTGGAAGAGAAGAAGGACACCAAAGAGACTCTGTAGAGCACACAGTACGTTCCAGTACGTTCCCTTTTGCACACGTACATACATCCTACCCTTCTGCTGAGCTGCAGAGTTGCGGTCTTTCCTTTAGGGTGGGGTTGTTTTGTATTTTGGTTTTGTGTTTGTTTTTGACTGTTTGTGATTAGCAACTTGATAGATACAGAAAAATAGTTATTTTCTCATGAAGATCTAGTTCAAATTCTTGAACTATAAAAAATATTACATTATTACTTCAAAGTTTCACAGATGAGAAGCAGGCAGAGGCTTAAAGCAATGCCTGTTTTCTTGTATGTAAGTTTGTTAAACTAACTATAAATGTCACTCCAAACCTAATCTAAGGATTTGAGGATTACAGGTGCTGTTTAATAGATCTCCAGGCTTGAAACTATAGTGAATCTTTAAAAGAAGAAAAAGTATTCATCATTTAAATGAAGTCTTATGAGAAAAGGCAAAAGGTCCGTGGAGTTGTAGTAGGTTGTGAGAAAGTAATGGCAAATTACTTTAACCAGAATGTCTAATAATATTTAATGTTTCAGATTAACATTCTTAATAGGGCAGTTACCAGTAGTCATGGTGGTTTTAAGGTGGCATATCTTAAGCTTTTAAGGTTTTAAGGTGGTTAATCTTAAGCTTTGTTCTTCTGCTGTTTCCAGTCTCCACCACAACATCTCTCTCTAAATAATACAAATTTCTCCCTGTTCTGCTTATGTGTGCTGAAGAAGATTTAAGATGTGATTCAAGTTTAAAGCATTAGAAGTCAAAATAGAAAAGATTGCTTCTAACATGAAGGTGAAGGAAAGGTCAGCAGAGAAGTCAAAAGGATGATGGATATGGTTCCACAATTCAAGTAGGCGTAGGATGAGGAAAACCATTAAAGAAAAGAATTAGTAGGAGGTGAGAGTCAAATATGACTTTTGACAATAAGTGAGTGGCTGTTTGGGAGGTGATGCCTTCTTATGTTTTAGTGACAGCAATGGACTGGGAAGTGTCTCTGAAGAGAGGTGAAGTCTGAAAAAAGAAACCAGCACTTACTGGAACAGATAGTCGGCCTCTGCTTTTCTGAATCCACCATCCCATGCTCAGTAGGAGAAAAAGAATGAGTGTAAAATGGTGTGCTGTGAGTGTCCCAAGGTAAGAACAGCTTTAGCTAAAAATACAAACTACAGATGAGACAGACTTTGAACTAGACACAAAACATGTCATCTGCAAGACTTGATGAAATCTGCTGATCATGATGCAAGAGAAACACATGGAAGCTATCAATATTACTTTTTGCAGAATCTCTGAATGGCTGAGGATAGTGAGAAAATTATTTTGGATAATCCTTTGTCAATGAAACAAAAATGAAACCTCTTTTTTTCCTGAATTTTTTAAATGTTTATGGCTGATGGTGTTTTCACTGCTTACTACAAGTAAGCAGCAATCCCAGTTTCATCTGTGTGAACTCAAACCTGTACTCCACAATGACCACAGACACATCAACACCATGTACTTTCTACCCCCTAGTTCCATGCAATAGACTTTAATTTTAAAAAAAGAAAACGATAGATCTTGCTCTCTAAAACCTTTTAGGAAAGAGCAATTCAGTAGCAAGGTAGAGATCTTGACTTGCCCAAGGCAGTAGAAAGGTCAGATGGGTCTGCTAATTCAGAAAGGAGACAGTCATCTGTCTAAGCATACTTCCTGTAAGGTGGCTGATAAATAGTTGCAGTAAAGGCTTTCAGGTCTAAAATAGGTTATAAATCTTGCAAGTGACCAGCAGCCCAACTCCTGAAACTCAAATGCTGATTACCAGGCCAATGATGTGTCCAGCCACATAAGGGACAAACTGGTACAGGGAAAACACATGTATTATTACTTCTACATGTTCTATAAAGAAAAAATAGAATTATAGTGGTAGACTAATACGGGAATTGTGCCTTCTCATTGTGAATGTGATAATGACCTGCTGTACAGGTACTGCAAACACCAAGTTAATAGTTCTGCTGCTGTTAAGGGACTATGCAGGACCACACACTCAACTCATAAAATTTAGAAAGCCCTGTGGATGAATTCTTGTCAACTACAAAGATTTTTTTTTTAATTCATTAAACTAACTAATACCTTAAATACTACTGGATTAATGAGTAAATGTTCCACATTAAAACAAGTTTGAATTACAAAGTCCAAAATTAAAGGAGAAAAAAACCAATGCAACATATGATAATGCCTCAACAAATGCTCTCTAGTATTTCAGGACTCCTATTTTATTGACAATTACAAATTAAATGGCTTTGCTTCTGCATTTTTTTTAACTTAACACTTCACTTCCACGGTACATATATTATATTTGATATCTTAAGGGAAAATATGAAGCATTCAAGAGGTTCCTTAGGAGACAAATTTTGGCCTGAAATTTCTTTTCCAGTGTTAGTAACAAAATTTTAGTACACAGAGCACAAATTCAGCCAGTCAAAACTAGTTGGCACAAAAATAAAAAATTAACTATTAATTTATTTCTCTTTTTGCATTTGAATGTGATTAATGTATCTCCAAGCACTGGCTGCAGAACCTTGTATCAAGAGACAAGTCAAATGAGAAAAAAGCTCATGCAAATAAAAATAAGTCCAAATAAATTATTTTTTTCTTACCAAAACTCCCAACATTTATAAACTTAGTGCAAGACATTGCTGTATAATTCAATGGAGGTTGCAATGCCACCAGGATTCCCCTGACATTTTATATGGAATGAGTTTGTCTCCCATAAGCTGTAAGAGAAAATCTTCTCAAAAAGGAGAAGTTTACCAAGTGAAAGAAACATGGTACTATGGCAACACCCTTAGTTATTCTCCTGAGACATTTGGCTGATTAGTCTGATTAGTTCATACTCCGCCAAATATGTGGTTAGAACATTTGGTTAGAGCACTTTACTGTGGGTTTTTCAGATCAGTATTTGCTATTAGCATCAGTAGAACACAAAATGAAAGCTTTCTCTTGATGGAAATACTGCTGTTTTGCAGGGAATTATGTTGCTGCTTCTTTCTAATTCATCTCACATATTTAACATTCAGATTCTATATGGGTAATGCAGACAGATGAAAGTCTATGTAACTGATAGGATGGTGTCACTGTGGCTGCTAACTGGTAAAAAGAAAAGCTCAGTGATGTGAAAGTTTTTTCTGCTGATGACCACTCTCCACAGCAAAGGTGTAGGATAAGAAATTAGTAGTGTAATAGGGTGATATCTCTGATGTGAATGAGAGAGGTACCTTAAAAAGTCTGAGTAAATTTTTAATAATTTAGAACCACTGTCCCCAGGAGAATATGAGACAATGTATGTGAAAAGTTCACACAAATAATTTAGAAATATAGAAAATGGAGATAGGACAAACATTTTTTTAATTATTGGTTTACTGAGAATAAAATAAACAAAAGTATTCTTTCCCCCACTG
Source organism: Agelaius tricolor (assembly GCF_023055355.1). Lineage (NCBI taxonomy): Eukaryota > Metazoa > Chordata > Aves > Passeriformes > Icteridae > Agelaius > Agelaius tricolor. The sequence continues at coordinate 12,480,091 of NW_027269270.1, read as the reverse complement.
AAGAAAACAATTAAGGAAAGATCTGGAATAAGAGAAGCAAAGGAAAAAATTGAAAAAATATATTTTTTGTGTTCTCTAGTTTAAGAGAAAATACTGTCTATAGGAGCGGAGACTAAATTCCAAGATCTTTGTCTCCACACACTTTACTCAAGCAAATCTTCAATCATCCTCCTTCAAATTCAAAAAAAAAAAAATGTTTTCTTGTAAGTGCACTAAATGGCTTGGCTTAAGTACTTTTTTCCTTCCTTCTTGACAGAGGGTGTCAACATGAAGGATGACAAATCATCTTAAATAATACTTAATCTTTAAAAATTACTTACAACAAGTCGATGCCCCCAAGAATAAAAGAAAGCATTTAATGTGGCAGAGCATGATGTAAAGGAAGCAATTAAAGGGAAACGCAGCTTGAACTGTAATATTGCTGGGTAACTTCCATCTCACTGCTGAAGGCAGCAAAGTTGCAGTTACCGAATGGCTAATCTGTTCTACTGTGTCTTAATCAGATGTTGGCATTATCTGCCACTAATTGCTTTTTCATTTCCACTTGTAATTATTCCATTGCATGTTTATGGTGAGAAGCTGAAAATGAAGCAGATCACCAAGAAAGAATTAATTGTTAATGAATAATCATCAGTAGGAAGCCAATTTCATTATCTTCAAAGAGGTAGCTAGAGATTAACTACTAACTGGGGTTCTCCTACATTCAGTGCATGACTGTAAAGTAATCACAAATAATCACACCCTCTAACTTCATCAATTAGTTTCTATTATGTGAATTGATACCCATTTTTGGTTTTGCTGTTTAATGTTAATGGTGGTATTCAAGCTGGGGAGTGCTAATTGGAAGGTGTTGTATTCAGTGGGCTCAAGCCCTAATTATTAGAGCATCCTTTTCATTAGCATATGATTCTAAAAAGGATATATGGTGGTAGTCACTAAATTCACCTTGTTATAAATGCATTATCTTTATCAATAAATTTTAGACTGTCACTTAAAATAGAATGATACACGCAAAGCTACTTTGTCAGCAATGCACAGTAGAACTCTGCTTATAAAGCATGTCACCATTTAATGTTTCTTGAGAAATTCTCCTTAAATCAACATGTCAAAAACAAAGGTTGCTTAGGATTTAAACAATGAGTGTAATAGAGTTAAGGTATAAGAGAAATGATCTGGAGTAAAAATAACGTGTTAAATACCAAGCAGAAGTTTAAGAAAAACACATCTGCCTCATCACTATTGCATAGATTGATGGTCCAGTGAGAACTGGTAAATCAGCTTTCCATTCTTTGCTACTGATTTCAGTTTAGTCCTCTGTGATGCCAAAAGCAACTATAAAGAATAGCTCTCCTGATGTTTTTAGATGAATTCTGTATTACACTTGTATAATTTTTGAAAATATATTGAAAAATAATAAAATAAATAATGTCAGCTGTGGGATAGTTTCAGTCTCTCTGCACTGCTGCACTCATGGAAGCCTCTCATCTTGTGTGGGTGTCTGACAACAGTGCCTGTATTTTTTCATTTTTATACCTCTGCATATAAAACTCCCTGAACTTTGACCACTGAAGAGTTGTCACATCTTTGTTCTCTTCTGTTTTAATTGATTTAAGACAAGCCAGCTTTTAGACAGAATTTTATTTTTCCCTGGAGCAGGGGACATAAAGCAACCCCACCTCCTGTATCTGAAGAAACAAATGCATTCATAGTAGCTTTGTTCATGACTCTTCTTAGCAGCCTCATTAGAACTCATTAATACTTTAACTGAGAAGGAGGACAATACACCAGTGTTCTGGAAACCTAAAGTACAACTATGAATTCCAGGTTTTCTGCAAAGAGAAATCATGGAACTTTACAGCAATCTTTTACACTCCTAACTCACTGCATCACAGAGACTGTGCCAGGCAAAGCCAGTTGTAAACAACTCTGAAAACCATTATAATAAACATGGAAGTTTGACCTTTTCTGAGAAGTAAATGGAGTTTTCTGCCCTAAATGGAATTTATCCATTCAACATGACCAGCAATTCTGGAAACTAGAAAGTTCCATTCCTGCCTGCAGGTGATAGTCACATCAAACCCCATAAAATACTGCAGAGCAGTTACAGTTATCTGCTGTCAATCATGTAACTAACCCATGTCACCTCTGTTAAGTAGCAATATGTTCCTTTCTCGTTGAAGATGGCAGTCAATGTGTTGTGACAGAGCTTGGATCACTGAAGTAATTTTCAGCCAAAATAGTCAAAAGCAGCAAGGGTTATTTTTTCTTTAAGGCAAGATATTTTTCTCAGCTATCATGACAAAGTGTGATGTGCTGATGTCGCTACTGCCACAAAATATTCTTCAAATTGTCCATGTTTGCATTCAGAGTAAGGTAGCTCCTGTTATATTTCTTTTTTTGGCACAGAATCTGATGATCTATTAAATAAATATTAATCCCTTGCTGCCTTCAAAGCTGTCTTCGCCATATTAGGATTTTAAATATCTTCATTAATTGCTTAACTACCTTTTCCTAAATTCCCCATGGGCTCCTTTGATACTAGTCACTCTAATGTGTTACCATGTGATTCATGGCTTCACTCTGCTGTAACATAAAACATATTTTTAGCCAATTTTGTTCTACAGATGCCTTTGACAAAATGAAAATTCAACATTTCCAGACTCTAAAGATAAGCAGACCTAGAAATGCCATTACAGTGCTACATTTTAAAAGAATAGAAAGCACTCCAATTTCAGTTCGTGTTTGTAGAAAATGTTTGTGCTCAAAACCTAGGTAAGTAAGCCATACAGAAGTTTCTAAGCCATACAGAAAAGATTAGTGTGAAACAGGCAAAAGAAGCAATGGAAAGGTTGATTATTGCAATATTTGTGAAAAAATATTGTATGGGTGATTATTCACATGAAAATATTCATGTTTAAAGTTAAGCTACAATAACTTCATAAAGAAATGCTGGATCAAAGTAATTGCTTACTCCTAGTGCAGAGGATCATTTAAAAATGATATTTTTAAATGTAGTCCAAGATTTTAATTGCCCTACTAGTAGACAACTGCCTTGTATTCATTCCCCAGTTGCTGCATGTCACAAGTTGAAAAGATTGGTCAAAAGACAGTAGCAATATGTAACTTTTATGTATGTTCAGAATATGAGGATGTTGTGTATATGAAAAAACTCTCGAACTTAATCTAGACATATGCTCAGAACCGGTGTGAAATGTGAAAAAGTGTAGTGGCAACCAGGAAAAAAAACAGCTGTACATTGTGATAGTCCTGGAAAATCACTCCTGAAATGTAACAAGACAAACTTATTTTCAGTAGCATAATTTTGGCAGCTGCAAACAGTCAGTACCAAAAATGTAATGCTCATGTATTTATGCATTCATATTTTTCTGCCAAAGATATGATGCACTCTCTACTCATGTATTCTTCAAAACTGAATTTGCTCACTTCCTCCAATTCCTGGTAGAGGCAAAGTCATACACATTTTCCCATAGGATACTTCATGTTGAAATGAGCACAATATTTTGTAATCAAGGTTGCATTACTTATTTTGCCACAGTCTCTTCTGTTTAATCATCTTGGGCTAACATTTCAGGTAACATCTGAATCATCTCAGGCTAACAAAAGATCTTACAAAGCATCTCATGGCTCCCCTAATTAGAGATTTGGGTTCAGTGATCAGAATACTGATCCAATTAGCTATGCCTATTCTTTTGTGATTGGGCAGGACAAACCATTCTTCAAGGATATTTTAGATTTTTTTGCTGTGACTTATTATGTGATATCTTAGTCACCCTACACACTGAGAAAAGTGTAAGAATTTATTTTTATCTAGACAGCAAAAGTTGGGTAAGTGTTCATCAGCTTTTGGGCTCTCTGTGAACTACCCAGCTTTTGTTTCTGACCTTTCTTCCCTCAAAGCAGGTCTTTTAATTTGCATTGATAACAGCTAGCTGTGACACAGTCCAATGTGTTACAGACACAGATAGTGCTGTAGCCTTGGGTTTCCCTTGTGTTTAGCCTGAATCTAAGGTGATAGGAGAACACTTTGACTACTGCTCACTTTGAAATGAAGGTGAGGCATTTATCTTAAGAGAAGTAACATATTGGTAGCACGGGGGGAGATAGTAGGAAAAGAATCTTTTTGTTACAAAGATTCAGAGCCAAAGGATCTTCAAGATTCATTGGTTCTATAGTTTCCAACAAGGAAATGCTGATTACAAGATAAAGAGTGCAGAGTTAGGTCCAGAATCCAAAGCTAGCAAGAATTTTTGTTACAAGAAAATGCAAATTTTATTTTAGATCTGTCTCTGTCTCAAATTGTGTTACTTCTTTGTCACAAGCAGATTAGATTATTGCAATGAGCCTCTACATAGCAATATACCCAGCTGCTCATCTCAAAAGTTCAAGGAGCAGAGCATAAAGTTGCCTACCTCACTTCTTATAATTTGTAAGCGGCATTTTGCAGTCACTCAAAAATGCATTCATATCCATTTTATTTCTGGAAATAAAATAACTTATTAGTATAGATCACTGAGCACTGCAGGCCTTATGTCTGCAAAGAAGTGAAACTAAGTGGGGTACTTGAATGGTGAGCCTCCAACTTACATATCATCTAGAAGATCCTGTAAATTTGTGACCTGACTCGTTTCTAGGTAAATTGTAGCTGATTCCTCCATGTATGCATGGAAGGAAGGAAACTTTTCAAATCTGGTGCATGAGTAGAAGAGGGACCCGTAGTCTGCCCATAGAATTTGATGGTAGAAAATTCCTATTAAATCACAGAAAAATCCTATTAAATCAATCAGCTTGAAAAACCCTGTGCAGCTGTAACACAGCATCTCTATATTTACTGCTACTATCAAACACAGGAAAAGTGCTTCCTCAAAACAATAAAGAAAGGAAAATAAGGCTTCTATAGGAGAAATTCAGGTTTCTAACAGCAGAGAAAGATGTTTCCTCCAAAGAGAAATTTACGTCACTTTCAATATTTTGCCTTGTTGTCTCTTTAGCTGTAATACAAACATTTGCACTATTAAATCCATATGCAGCTAGAGACCTCTTGGGTCTTTCATATAAACCATCATGGGCTGTGTTCTCAAAGCCAGTCACCCTGGCTTTAAGGAGAGTATTGATAGCCAAATGAACACTTCATGGTTTATATGGCATATTATGAAAACCAGGACCAACCAGAAAGCTATTTCTGATCGAGACTCCATAATCTCTGCCTTCCTTATCTGGATTCTTCAAACCACAAACAAAATGTCACCAGAACTAACACCAAGAATTTTTAGGTTTATTCGAACACACCCGAGCTCTTAGATTGACACAATGGACTCTGACAGCTCTTTCAGAGGCATTCCAGTCCATCATGTCTTGTGTGCTTGTTGTTCATGTACAGAAGTCTGAGCACTAAAACTCCTTATGAAATATTTATTCCTAGAAAGGTAATGTGCATCATCAGTAACAACTTCCCTAAACAAAAATTTGCCATATTCCCCCAAAGCACTAAGAGTGCATCGCAGATTAATGTCTTTAAATCATTAACTGTGAAAAAAATAAAAAAAAAGCACAGGGGGCAAAATATTAACAACTGCCTGAATAAATAGGTGAAAATTTTAGGTTTTTCAGATATTTTAGAGAAGACAAACAGCCAGCTGCAAAGTGGAGTTTATAATTGGAAGCAGTGACACTGTATACCCTACCGCAGCATCCAGAGTACTTTTATAATTCTGTCACCTGAATACAGCATAGTTTCATTTGCCAACTTGTATCAGTCACTGCTGAAACACACTCAATTCAAAAATGTAGAACACACGGTAACATTTCTGCATTTATTTATGGGCTTCCTTTTTTTTTTTTTTCTTTAATTTCAAAACCAACTTTCTACATGGCATAGATAATTCTTTCTGGTTTTAGGGGGTTTTCATTTAACTATAAGTGAATTGCCCTTCTGGCTGAAAATCTGTTTTCTTTTGCATTCCCATCCATCCTACGTGCTACATTCCCTCTTAAATTCCACATGGATTCTATAGATTTTATTTAAGCAGGGCCAAGTTGCATGAACAGATCTGCCCTAGAGAAGTTTGCCTCTTTTAGCATGCAACCCAGCACTAATGCTCCTTTTTCATTTAGGTTTTCAATTTGGATGAATTCCAAATTACCATTTATTCCAATAGAAATGCAACTAATTACACAAAGCATCTTAATAAAGAATGGAAACAAGATTAAAAGCCCTCCTCCTTCTGGTGTCTCAATGTGTAGAATTTATAAAATGCAGAAGGGTGCTTAATTTCAGTTATAGTTAAGCCTCTTAAACAATCTTTTATCTGTTTTTTCCTACTAACCAAATAGAACTGTATTCAAGTTAAAGGCAAAATATAATCACCTTATATGTATCTATTACACAGGGTTTTCCTTACTCACTATATTTTCTCATGTTTTGAGGAAAAAACCAGAGAGGCTCTTAGCACATGGTGTGCTCAAAGCACCTATTCTGACCTAGAAAATTCCTTGCCCTGTTTGTCTTCAAGTGCTTTGCATACCTAAAGAGATAAACAAGAACACAACTGGGGAGAAGAACAGAAACAGATATTTTACAGGTCAGCTTAACTTACTGCAATCAAAACATGAATTTATACAGCCTCTAGGAGCACTGTCCAGGTGGATAAAGACAGGTTTCAAACAAGCTCTTAATGGTTACACAGGTGTAATGGTCCTAAGCTGAAAGAAGAATGAGGATGGAAATAATCAGATTAGAAAGGAATTATTAGAGATGGAGAAGAATAGGGAAAGAAGAGATATTTAGGGACAATAAATATTATGTGAGTCATAAAAACAATGACACTGATACCACAAGAGATGCGAAGATGGCGACTGAAATACAAAAAGGAATAACACACTCTGCAGGTCTGATGACAAGTTTTTATGCTTGAAATTACCCAACATGTACTATGAAGGTCAAAGAACTTATTTTTCCTATGTAGCTATTGGCCACAGTCAAGCCTATATAATTACAGATTTGTGCTGGCAAGAACAGATTGTGAGTACAAAGGAAGGGGGTATTTCCTTCTGCTACCTCCTCTGTGCCACAAAGAAGCTCTGGCAGGATCCAGTGAAAACAGTCACTGCACCACAGCAGATCATTTATGCAATGCTGAAGACTCAAACTCAATCTGTGCTGGAGGAATCTCTCTTATACTCAATGTGTTGAACAAAATAGAGTGTGGTGGTAGAAAAAGTAAGTAAGTAGAAAAAATCTGATACTGAGCTAAATGAGAGAACTATAACTCAAGAGGAACTTCTGGAAATACTGGAGAACATTATAGCCAGACATTGAAGTAAGGATGTACTTTAAATCAGACAATAGCTCTCTCTGAACATTCATGTTTGTGAGAATTTTGCATTGATTTGAAGGCTACATGTGAATGAGTGCTACAGAAACTTCCAGAATACCACAGGAAAATGATCTGGCCGCACAGCAGGACCACTACAGCTGCTGGCCTTACTCCTCCTGCATTCAGAGTCTGTATGTCTTTTAACAAATACACAGCACAGTGTTTCTTTCCTTGTCAATTATTCAGCTCATGGTTATATGCAGTTTGGTCAAAAATAGCATCTCCTGGTGCTACAGCAAGTGAGCATGTAGGAATTTTAAAGAGGTTCAAAAATGGGATGTGATCAAGGTTGTTTTCTTTCTCCTATGTTTAATTTTTGAAGGGATCACCATGGGAAACAAATGACTATGCAGAAGAGCTTTCCAGATCTCACTGAAAGAGCTAGTGAAATTGAACAGGGTCTTATACAGAAAAACATAGACACCACTAAGATTCATTATACTCTCTTACGCATTCACTTTATAGCAGCAAGCATTTGAAATAGCTAAGAGTTAGGGAGTACATAAGAGAAAAAAAAGGCTTTTCAATTATTTTAGGTAATCTATTGCTTTTAAACCTTTGAAATTGAATTGCCAGTTCATAGGGAGAAAGCAGTACAAAATAGAATTCAATTATTCTAGGGGAACTGGTCTTTCAGTACAGATAAGAGGCTAGCACAAAACAGTGGAAAGGGTCTCTCTATCTATAGAAGGTAAAAATTAGTTATTTTTATCTTATACTTCATAAGCATCACTTCCTCAAATTTAGGACACTGCTAGCTAGTAAGCAGCTATTTACAAAATCAATTCACAGTTCTTTCTGGTACTGAACTCCTGACTGGTCTTTCCAGGGCTGTTAAAGATAGAACAACTAGGAAATCCCACGATCTAACAGCATAAAGGTCAATAGCTGGGAGTGAAACACTGTAGAAATATGCCAGAGGCTACAGTAAAATGGTCAACTCATTATAGAGCTGCAGCTTTAACCTTTCAATTCCCTCTCCCCAGCAGCTTATAGCAAGTATGGCCTTTGTTTCCACAACAGTTTCCTTGAAATCTCAGTATTCCCACTCTCCCCCACGATATTATTACTGTAGACAGGATAAAGCTACTAATAGCAATGTTCTGGAATCTATAAAATTGTGGTATTTTTGTTGTAGCATAGGCTATGTCCAGCTGTATTAATTCAGTGCTAATACAGTTCTCAGTAATCTCTTTTATGGGCAATAAGGAAACACCAAAACCACTGTGCACATCTGCAGCCGAGTACCCATGAAAGAGCACCAGTGCAATATCCACCTATATTTTTTATAGTGTATGTAGGCTGTCTTCATAAAACTGGTTTTGCTTGTTTTCTAAATCTAACACTGCAGTCCTCTGTTTCCTTTGGCAGTCCTATAGAGTTTTATATATTTTAAAGATCTACCCAGAATGTATAACTGAAACCTCCATCAGCTCAGTTCTGCAAACCTTTTCCAAGTGCTCCCGAGAATATGCAGAGCTAAGCAGCTCCAGAGCAGGGTGTGTATTCAGACCACCAGTCTTTTAATGCAGATTCCAACTGGCTGACTCAAAAAAGAAGCTCTGTTAAAGCTGTCAGGAAGTAAGAAGCAGGGGAAGACACAAAGACCAACAAGTTATCAGGTAGCATCTGTAAATTGCCCATGTAAAGCATCATTGATTAATACTAGTGAAGGGCTAGTTCCTGGCAGTGGGATCACAAAGGAGAAAATTATCAAAATCGTTTAAAGTCTGTGAATAGAACTAGACTGAGGCTGAAGCAGTGGGACAGGCTTGAAGGAAGGAGCAGTCTCTTTGTGCTCTGAGGGAAGACAGGAGCACAGCAGCACCCAAACACTTGTGGGACACCCTTGCATGGCTGGGCACCCAGAGAAAGATGCTCAGAAGAAATATGAACAGTGGAGCTGGCAATTAAGCAGACAAATATTGTAAAAGGAAGAGAAAAAGGCAGCACCAAGGTAACATGGCCACTCCTCAGGAGTGATCATTTTATGGTCTAATAACCATATCTCTAGTTTTTTCTTTTCACACTGTCACGGATTCATGCATAATGTAAAATAACAGACATTTGACCTCTGTTAGAACTTCCTCCCCTACTCATTTTGTACTGAGAGATAACTCCTGTTCAACTGTTCACACAAAAGAGGCAGCATGATCTCTCTTCCATACTGGGGATGCCTTGAAGACTGGCATCACTGCAACACCCTAATGGGACAGGCTGAAATGCAGAATTTTTCCTCTCATCCCTCCTGAAATGAAAATGTTAATACATAAGTTCTTTGTACATGCCAGAGCATAGAAACTGGGCCTCTTAAAAAAAAAAAAAAAGAAAGAAAGAAAGAAAGAAAATAAAAGAAGTGTTTAGGTGAGATGTGTTTAGCTTTTCTAAGATGAGCTGTTTTGAGTAAACTCCCACTTGGAATGGATTGCCGATGGTTAAGCATGAATCAGTGGCTGGTAGTACTTTTTGGAGTCCTCCTGTTTTTTTAACGTCTTGTTCTCTAACCTTTGATAGGTTTCCAAACCCTTTGATACCATCACTTTATTCTGCCTTACCTTTCTGCTCAGGTCACCTTGCTTCCCATCTCCATGTCTTTTTTGCCTCCAAGCAAAACACTATCTCTTTGAGTTTATAAAGGCACAAAAATGTGCCTAATATGACATCTCAAAATATCATTATTTTATCTGTTTTATCCCCTCCTACCCAAATCCTCTCTTGTCAAATCCCCTCCTACCAAATCCTGTCTTGTCCATTCAACTGTAAGTTCTCTCAGATGGGAAGTTTCCATATCTTGTCTGATACAAGTAGTATCACTCTCTACTGAAATTCCTTGCCACCATTGTAAATACTACTGTTAATAAATCCTTATCTTGGACTTTCCTGAGTATAAATATGGACAAGAACATAACATCAGTCAAAATTTTTAATAAAAAAAATTTCTCATACTCCCTCCTGCTCTTTACTTTAAAGTATTCTACCAAAAATAGCCAATTAAGATTTAATGTTCCAAGTACTGTAGATTTTGGAGAACTTTTGCAGGCATTTCTTAAATTTTTTTTCTATATATCTTTATGCTGGTTTTGCCTGCCTTTATTGCATATGCTTTCTCAGATGGAAGCTGCTGTCATGTGCATTTCAAAGCACTTGACCGAGTCCTGGAGAATTCACACACAGCTATGCTAAACAATAATTCCTCATCAGTGACAGACGGCAGAATAATAAATATAAGAGATGCCAGAGGAAAGTCACTGGCACTAGGGAATGATCCAAGCCCTGTCTAAGGATTTCCAGCCTTCTGAGCTTTCGGCAATGCACCTAGAAGGTGCCACTGTGAATTTATCAGTCGCATCACTGATTCACTGCCTCCATCAGAGGACCAAGACTCTGCCAGAGCGTTGCCAAGCAACATCATCTTGGGCTAAACACAAATACAGGTATCACAAAGGCTTCAGGATTGAGTGAAGTCCGTTTTCTTCATGCTGAGAATCTTACCTTCAGTTACCATGCAGGTCCACATTGCCCTAAAAACTTTGCTGCTCAGGGCTCTGCGTGGGATGTGTGGGAATTCAGATCTCTGGCTGCAGTGATCTGTAACTCACTGCTGCAGTGGTGTAAACAAAAGGCCTTTACTCAGCCATTCTGCTTTTGCAAGAACATTTAACTCAAATTATGGTCTTGGTGCTGCTGCTATTTGCTAACCATACAACCAAGCAAAAGATCATCTCTAGGCTTTTGGCTCACATGCTGCATATAAGATTGTAATGAGATCCATCATTGCAGAGACTCAATCGATGTTACAGAGCAGCAATGCTAAATAGGTGTTTGCATTCATTTGTTTATTTCCAGCTGTCTTGATAAATACTGGTTCTTTCCCAATGCTATTCCTTAGCACCATTTTGAAAACACCATGAATGAAAAAGTCTCTTTTTTGGAAAGGAGAGGCTAATAAAAGAATCAGCTTTTACATACCTTTTTATTACAGAGAGCTTAGGCGATATGATTTATTTTAGTGAGCTTTCTCTTGGTAGTATTTTGGTTTTTAATGTTACTGACTGGTTGTCCATTTTTATCCGAATTATTCACAAGGGTGTTTTGTTTAAAAATGCACAAAGGTATCTTATTAAATAATGTCACAAACATGAAGTTCATTATTATGCAAATGCCATCCTCAGAACAGATTTGTTAATTGCAACTCATTTGCATAATTAATGAACTCTCAAATGAATAATGCCTTTGCAGATTTGTGCAGCATTGTTTTAAAATAAATTATAAAATACATGTCAAATGAAGAGTGCTTCTTAGATTCCCATAGCATTGTTTGAAAATTAATTACCAAATGCTTGTCAAATTAAAATGAGTTTATAGTTTTTACAAGGTTTTTTTAAAATTAATCACAAAATAAAATGTCACCATAGTAAAGCCAACAACTTGTTCTATTTTTCCAAAAAAGGAAATGTGTAGAAATACATTTAAACTTCAGTTACATTGTTTGTTATACTGGTCCTGAGATTTAGAAGTTTAGTCATAGTGTTATGATTTAACATAGTTAGCGGTTGATATGTTAATGTTTTAGTAAATTGAGATTAATTTAGTTCTGTTGTGTTGGATCTCTAATAGTATTAATGATTAATGATACTTCATGTAAAAATTTTGTGCGGGCAAGGTCATGATATCTTAGTAACAAAAAAGCCTGGACTTCCAAGAACTGTAGATTCATGCATGTTTTTTAAAGGGTCATGTATCTTCAACAGTCATTTGGTATCCGAATATTTTTTAAACAGAGCCTTGGACCAGAACTCTTATTTCTTGTCATTTTAACTTATATTTCCATTTGGTTTGGGTTTTTTTTTTCATAGAGAAAAACAACTAAAAGTTCAGGAAGCTAAAAATGTCCATGCATTCGTAACCATGCAGTCTAAATTAAGCCAGATCCATCCCTGAAGTTCGAGGCTACATCTTGATATCCCTTAACTTGTCTTATATTTTAAAACCCAAATTATGGATGATCTATTCTGAGACACAAAACTTTAGGCAGATTCTCTGCTTTCTGTAAATTAGTGTTCACTGATTCTACAGCAATAAAAACCCTTGGTGTCCTGAGTACCCTGAACATCTTGGTAAATGATAAAGGATTTGAATATACTGTTAGGTGAAGCAAAAAAAGGCTATGGAGGTACTTTATTATTCTTTAAGATTATCCTTGCTAGATAAAGAGAGAGCTTTCAACCATTTTACGACCCTCTGAGTTATGCTAAAATTAATCCCAAATAATTAATAAGGTCCACAGCCTTTTTTTAAAGCATCCTGGAGGAGCAACCATTCCTTTTTTCACATTTACCTTGTCCATAATTCTTAAGAACAGTTCCATTCTTTAGATGCTATCTTATTTTCTTATTTATGATTTTACTAAGCAATGTGTTGGTAACACAAGAACATATATATGTGTATGTGTGTGTCTGTATGTGTGTGACAAAGCATTATTTTAACTTAAGAAGTTAAGGGTAAATTTCATATACTTTTTAAAACATACAGTTTCTGGAATTTACTCTGGCTTAATTAAGGTTACTGGTGACTGTGGTGTGACAAGTGAAAACATGGATGTGGAAAACAGATTGAGCCATTTCAAAGAATTCTTCAGACTGACAGTTCTTGGGATATAGTAATAGGTTAAATAGAGATCAGGTATGTGATGTGATCCAAGGGAATCATCTTTTCTGGCCTTCCAATGCAGCAGGCTTGGGATTCATGCTTCTAAAGAACTAATAGGGATTATCAGGAAAAAAGGACAAGGCTTCTCTTGGGTTAGGTTGGTTTAAACTTGAGGCAATGAGATTTTTTTTCATACTCTGTAAAGCAGACTAAAAGCACACAAAGCACACAGGAGATTGCAGTAAATTATATCAAATGAGGGAGCGTCTTGTCAGCAACACTTTTGAAATGCTGGAAGAAGTAATGAGGGTCAGATGATGACCAAATGAGGGGTACAGTAATAGGCATACACACTTGATGGTTCTGTGCCTTCAGATTACCTTGGATGCTGCAGAAGTACTACTGCTAAGAGAGAAGGAGCTGTAAACACAAACCTGTAGAGCAGCAAAGCTGCTGCAGAACTGGCTTTTGCAGACTTTTAGTAGGGTGTGGTTTCTGGCCATAAATAACCAATGAAATATACTGGGGACAGTGATCAGAGGTGACACACCAAAACCCTTCAAGAAACCCTTAAGCTCTTGGTCTTAGATGTCATCAAGTCAATCACAGGTGTGAGAGCTTCTAATGAAGAATATAGCCACTATCACTTTAAAGTTTATTCACTTGATTACTCAAGAGATGACTAGTTGGGTATGAGTCATCCATCACCATGTCTGTTGCCCTAGAGATTTAAAATGTTTAATGTGCTGTTGCTTTATTGTGTCGGTTTCCTGACGTACAGGAAGTTTGTTATGTCTTTGCATTGAAAGTACATGTAGAGGATACTAGTGAGATTAAATTCCCTGCTCACCCTTCAGACTAATCCCAGCCCCTTAACACAAGGCAGAAATATTTCCTCTGATGATAGAAAGCCTGTTTGATTGCCACAAAGAACTGGTCTGCACTAAGCAGTCTGGAAAGAGTCATCAGTTTTAGAAATTTTACTGGATTAAGCAAGGAAATATTTCCTCTTAGGAGTCTCACAGATATTAAAGGACCCTGGATTACTTTTTATTATAATATGCATTCCTTGTTTATAAATCCTTGTTTATAAATTCTTTCCACATTTCTTGTTTATAAAATCTTCACTTAGATAAAGAAAGGAGCAGTTTAACTTAATTTTGCAACAGTGTCTTTCTTCTTCCTTTCATCTGCAAAACAGCCATAGGATTTCTGGAGCATGGGGCATAATGTTTCTGGACATCCAGAAGGAGGATATATTCTGCAAATTCTCCAAATGGTTGATGAAAAAACATTTAGACTGTCATATGCTGCTGCAGGTCACATTGCACTTCTACTAATGCATACTGCCAGTGATGCTGTGTTGACAAAGATGCTGTCCAGATCAGTGTCCTATGTGGATTCAAATCTAACCTTCATAAGAAAATCACCTCTTTACCAAAAATACCATATATTGCTACAGGAATTAAAAGTAACAAGGATGAATATGACCCACTTTATATGTACACATATGTAGTGATTAATAAAAAAGAGTTTGCAAAGATAATGAAGTACTCCAATCTTAACTAATACTTGGAGAGACTGGAGAATAAAATAGTTAAGGATCTTGCCTGGAATATTAAAGGTAGTTAAAGAAATAAGAACAAGATCAGTACCTTAATGATGTGTGCTTTGTTTTGCTTCTACATCTTCACTGCAATGAGAATTCTAACATGGTAGTTTCTTCTCAGCTAGAATTTTCTAAATTCACCACTCTTTCTGTATGCATTATTATAAAAATAAAAGCTTTTGTCTAACAATTATGTAGCTAACTTTCTTTAGTGCAGAAATTTACATTGATTTATATAAGTTTTAAGACACACAGTAACAGTTCAAAGAGAGTTTTGGCTGTTAACCACTCTGACTTCAGCTTCAATACAATCAGTGAAATTGCACTGCTCTGGTAAGATATGGCACTGCTGCACTGCTGTTGTACAAATACTTCTATTATCTATCTTCTTCTATGAATGTTATTTTTCTTGCTTGTTTAAATGTTCTCCTAATCCAATAAAATTCAATCAGAATACATTAATAAATCTACTATTTCTTTTCCCCAAAACTGTAGGAGTGAAGGACCAGAATTCGTGCCACTCAGCAGCAATGAGAGCAGGCCTGTGGAAGAGGACCAGTGGGGTGTCTTAACTGCACACCCAGCCAACTACATCCCATGCAAACCAGCCACCCAGTGTGAGGGCGTTTTGATCAAAGCCAGACATGCAAAAGATTTTATTCTAATAACTTATACTTTAAATTTGCCTAGGGTGAGAAATGTAGGGAGAGATGTTGAAAAGCTTTTATTTTCTTTTAAAAATAAGCAAAAAATACTCAACCCTCTTCTTAAAAACAATCAAGGTGCAGATTTCTCTATGAGTTATAAACAAAGTGGAGAAGGATTTTTTCAATCCTACCAGAACTGCAGTGAACTAGTTATATAAGACAATTCAGTGCTCTGGAAAATAATAAAAAAAAAATCACTGAAGGAATTAAACTCTAATAGACCTGTCTTTAGAAAGTGACACATCCAATGTCAACTATAGAAGGATTACAGGGGACTTATTCTGCAGTAATCTTCAATTTATAATCACTTAGTTTCTTTTGGATTAGATTCAGTCCATTTCATTAACCTGTAGTAAGGTTTTTCCCTTTCTTGCATTTTAATCCATGCTAGCCTGATTTACAAAGATTAACTTCAGATTGAAGTTCTTTAGATCCACATCCCTAAATCATAATATTTGACTTGGAAACACACAACTCATAAAATATGTCTTGAATAATGGCTCCTTTAAATTTTAATAATTAAAAACATATCAATCTGAAAATTATTGATAAACAAGTTTGTAAGAACAGCATTCTTCTCAGACATTCCAAAACCTACCGTTGAACCCAAAAAACAAACACCAATGTTTAATATGCATTTAGTGACCTTGAGGATAAAAATTATTCATTCTGATCTAATGAATTAAATGATGATTAATGAAGATACATATATATAAGAAATAAATGAGAATTAGAATATGATAGCAAGCAAGCAAGATAGCTCTTATTAAAGTAATAAAATCTGGAAGAGACCATGATTACTTATCTGTCATAAATTGGAGAAAAAAGTATATAATCCTGTAGTAAGACAACCTAGCTCTGTTTACAATTATCATGTTGCAAGTTAAGTCAAACATTACCGAACTCCAGCAGACTGCAGGTGATTACTTGAGAGCCCCTTATCTCATATATTTTCCATATTAAACTATACCTGAAAAGAGGATGCAGATAGCTGTATTTTAAAAATGTAAAAAGAGTTCTGATACTTATATAATTGTTCCTATTGATGGTGGTAATGAATCAAACAATATACTGGTTCCAGATGTTATAATACATCTTCATTTGTGAAAAAAAAATAAAATCAAAAAGTTAGAATGCTGTTGTGTTAAGACAGTGTGCATTCATTCTAACTGTTTTGTATGTAACCTTGATATTTCAGCTTTTCTATATTGCTTTTAATCATGGATGCTTCCTTCCAAAGTATTTCCATTTCACAGTAGAATTTGGATTTCTAAGTACTTTCATACAAAATAATAAAGGAAACATAAGCCGTTAAGCCTTCTGCAATGACTGACATTTTTTCAATCCAACCTGCAATTTTTATTCTGAAAGTCCTGTACTAAAATGTAAATGGATTACCAGTTTGCTTAGTGTATTTTATCAACTGAGATCATTATAATTACAAAAAATCAGAACTCATGAACTTAGTCTACACTGTTGCCAGTGACAAATATTGTAGGCTTCAGTGGGTATTTTTCTCTGAATTATTCATGTCTTTGCCTAGAATGATGTCAAATGCAGCAGGATTGTATTACAAAGGATGTGAGTTTAATATCACGTACATTAAAAAAAAAGAACTTCAAGCAGAAAAACCCCTTTATATTTTTCATTTTAGATTTGGTTTTGGCTCTGCCCCTGGCTGACTCCAAAGAGGCAGCCCCACCTCCATGTGGCTACTCCAACACCATGATCCTCTCTTCATTGTTGGGTGTTGCTGTAGGCAGCCCTCAGTCAGTTGTTGCTCTCCAAGTCTTTCATATCCAACCATCATGCTCTCTTTGGAGGCAGGTGTCAATAAAATGCCTGAGTCTAGGTTGGCTGTAGGAAATCAGCTGACCTGTGTATTAATGGGGTATTTGTGACTGGCCAACAGCCAGCTCTCTGCCCAGGGAATGAGTATCACACAATGAGCAAGATCCCCTTTCCCCTCTGCTCCCAGAATCACATAAGCGAATAGCTTCAAACACAGAAGTCCCTTTTCTGTGCTCTCTGCTCAAGGGATTCACCTTATTTTTTCCTCCATCCTTTGACTAATTAGTAAATTCAGTAGACCTATATACTTTTATCCTGGGGTGGGGGTTTCCATGCCTGCAGAGACTGACTTGTCCCGAGCCCTTGCTGAAGGCAGGTACAGCATGTGCATCCACACCTGTGAGAGTGTGCAGGTCACATTCTGACTGCTGTAGCAGCATCATCAGCAACAGCTTGATGCAAGGTGCACAGGGATGTCCTTACAGTTAATGCTGTAAAAACCCAGAAATTCCAAAAATATAAGTCTAATGTGTGGGATCACACAGAATGTGAGTTTAATATGCGACTGTGGATGGATTGTGTGGGGTTGGTGTCTATGATGCCTTAGTGTGAGGCTGACCACTTGTGTGTGAAAGTGTCTCTGATGAAGGTTCATGTATGGTCTGTTGCATCCAGTATGTGCTGTTTAAATGGATCTTATACTAATAATATTCTATTTAGAGGTAATTTTTTTCAATTAATTATCAAGCCTTTTTTTTTTGCAAAATTTTACAGTTATGGCCTGTTTGTCTTTTCTTTCCATATGGAGACATTATAGAAAACAACTGAAGTAAATAAATATGAATCTGACCTGACATATGGAAAACCATAATGAAAAAGCATATCTAGCATGATTAAAATTAAAAATATTTTTCAGAGAATTATAACAAATATTTTTTTAGTCATTGTTTTTCCAGGAAAGTAGCTTTATATGCAAACCCTATATTACCATTAAAAAGGTCTTTATTAAAGCTGGGATTGATTTTATTTTTCATTTGGGAATAAAAGGTACAAAATAAAATTGCCAATTTTTCAAGCAAAAATCAAAATAAAATATTCAGACCCAAACCCCAAAATGTTAATTTGTTTCTATTTTTCATGTGAATATATATACATAAACATATAAAATTATTTTCTGATTTTCTTCTATGAGATGAAAGTCAAATGAAAATATTTTCAAAACAAAAGCTCAATATTTTATATTTGAAACGATTATCAAATGCTTCACAGTATTTTTTCTAAAACATTACTGTCAAAGCTGGTATATTTTTGCATATTCTTACTTCACTCAATTTATGCACAAATTAATTTAATTCCAAAATAAAAACTTTTGTCTGGGAAAATTCCTGACCTGTCTGAACTCCTGTGAGCTCAGGGTTGAGACATTACTCAGGCAAATGTCTTAGCCACTACTGAAGTTTAGACTGAGTTGATTTGGGGTTGGGGTTGTTTTGTGGGTTTTGGTTTTGGGGGTTTTTTGAATTTCTGGAATCACATCCTGTAAATTACCAGGATATCTTTTAAAAAACACTTTTTCCATAGTAAAGTACTTCATTATTGAAATTTCCTCAGCTTCAGGCTAAGGCTTCATGCTAATGTAAAAAATAAAACAATTTGGAGCACCAGAATTCCTGATATTTTGAGTTCCCAATATACTGGATTCCCAAACTCATCAGGAATATGACTCATCAGGAAAAGGCCTTTGTCACATAGAAAAGATAGAGATTTCAACATGAGACCCTACATTCTAGATGAACATATTGGCCACTTGGCTATTTGTTGTTTGGATAGTTCTCGGCTATGTTGTTTAATCTTAAAAATTTGAAAGCTCAAGGTTGTGGGTTGTTTGCTTTTTCCCCAATGTAGAATGAAGGCCAAATACTTGAAATAATTTGCAGAACAGAATTCTTGTTTTACAGCCAATCTCACAGCTGACTTCACTGGAGTTATTTAGGTGAATAGGGGAAGCAGATTTTAACCACAGTAGCTGTGTCTAGGCTAGTAGACTTTAAAGTGCCAGGGAGATGCTTCCAAGCACTGGAATTTGATTGTCTACACTGTTAAATTGCTAAAAGAATCCCTGACACACTCCTGGCTTTTCCCAGCTACAACAGTTCCAAACAATTCTCAGGGACCTTTCCCCATAGGTAGCATGAACACAAACACCCTTTGGACAAGAGAGACAGTTTCATAGCACGGATGTAGGCCAGTTTGCACTATATGCCAGAGAGCAGTCACAAGTAAGTTTAATTTACTCGTGTAGAATAATTGCTGTAGAGCAAAAAAGAAAATCAAAATCTTGACCTCTTCATGAAAGGGAAGGGGCAAAGGGTGGGAAGGGGGAAAAACCAGTTATTTAGTTTAAACAACCATAGTTGTTAAAATGAAATATCCCCTTCACTCATCTTCTTGATGCAAGGAAAACCTGACATTTCTTCTGCCCTTGTCCATGTTTTATTTTTATTGTGTGTGTGTGTGTGTGTATATATATATATATATATATATATATATAATATTATTTATTTTTATCTAATTTCTTTATTTGCCTACTTTGTAGTTAGATATCAAGAAAAAGAAAATTTAAAAATGCATAGGTTTAATTTATTAATAATTTCTCAACAAAAAGTGCAGCTATACTAATTCTGAGCAGGCCTTTGTCCAACCTAAACATTCTATTGAAGTTTCTGTGTCAAAGGGCAAAAAAGGGGGTGCTTCAAATCCTTCTCCTCGAAATAACCTATGGTCAAGAGAAAAGAGGCTTTTGAATAACAAGGACTGGCTCAGTTGGGGAACCAAAATCTAAATAGTGTCCGTGTCTGCAGAGATACACAAGGGCAGAAAGGCACCTCAGGCATTTGGCCTCAGCACATGGTTGAGCACAATGGCAGAGATTGTAATGCTGGAGTGACAGGACTCACCAGGGCTGAACCTCCTGGAAATAAAGGGAAAGAAGTGGTCAGCCTCTCACCCATGTCACTGCACCATTGACTTGAAGGAGTTTTCTGGCCCCTTAGCCCTTCTTCTGCCTGTACTGGTCACCTTTAGGATTCGGATAGATAGATAGATAGATAGATAGATAGATAGATAGATAGATAGATAGATAGATAGATTAGGATACGACTGCAATGACGGTGGCACGGTGGGAAGTGCCTGAACGCTCCACTGTCACTGCTGTCGCTCAGAGTCCTTCCAAGGACCCTTCTAGAAAAGGCAGTGGGTGCTATCCTGTTAGAAACAGATTCCTTACAGTGGGAAGGTCTGCTAAATTCAGTTTGAAGTGGCTCACAGAATCGAGATCAAGATTCTCTTTTTCCTTTATCTGTCTTCTAATTGGAATGAGGCAGCACCCCAAGTAAATGCCCACATATAGTTTCCCATCTGTGCACTGCAATCTATCCCACAGAATTGCTTTCTGCCAGAGTTTGGGGATGAAAAACAGTAGACTAGATAATATTTATCTTTTCTGAGAGCACAGGACAGCCTGAGTATAAAGGCTGCCTTAAATAATGAAAGGTCACGTGAATTAGTTGTTTTGAGGATTTCTCCAGCATTTCAGAGGGAATTTATTTCAAATCATGTATATTAATAAAGCAAAGCCCATGGTGTTTCCAACCATGCTTGGTGACATGTGCAGAACTGCCAAATGGTCCATTATTTCTAAAAATTATGTGTCCCAAGGCAGTAGCAAACTTGTTTTCCAGACTGTGGGCATCAGTTTATGTGCTACATTTAGCATGTCACTTTATCTTGTGTTTTCCAAGATAAGTTTGGTTTTAAAAATCCCATTCTTTGAGTAACATTTCTTTTATTTTTTCAGAACACATGCTAAAGTGCCTGCTTATTCTGTGCTGTTCTCTAAGCTTTAGCACAGTTCAAGATGCAGAATGAAAAAAGTGAAGTATAAAAATTAGAGATCTGAAATATAATGGCCATGTTATAACACTACATAAAGATCTATATTGTAGTCAAAAAATAAGATATGGCTGCATTTTTATATGCCCCATGTATTTTATCATGTTAATTATCTGTTCATTAATACTAGTGAGAGCAATTATTTTCTTTAGGGGTATAGCATTCCATATAAATTATGGTGCCTGAGAATTTTAGAGGTTTTGCTTTTGGTTTTAGCATCAACTGGATTATTTTGTACTGTAGTGACAACATTTCAGATAACCTACTTAGAAAAAAAACCCCAGAATTTCCTTGCCTAAGAAAAAGCTTTTAAAGAAGTACATAGCATTCAAGTCAGTCAAAACTTCCTGTAATGGCATCCTGTTAAAGATAAAAATGCTGTGTACTAGTGACAAATGCTTATCAGGATTTTAGATTTTATATAAAAGCAGAAGGAAAAAACAGGTAAAATAACGCAACAGGGCATATCACACTTCTTTTCAGATCCAGCGGCTCCTTGCGAGCATGTCAGCCATACTGAGTATTAATTGAGAAACTAAAATGTATGCATTTTCAATTTTAACAGGCCTGCACTTCAGTGCAGCAGACCTTTATCAGGCAAACCCAATTATAAAGCAGTTTCCCCCATGCATTTTGTATTCAGGAGGAATCACGGAACAGATCTCAGCTGACCCTTCAGCCCAGAAACTAGAATTCAGGGAAACTTGTTTGATCAAAAACTTGATAAATCATTTACCAAAGAGCTACATTGTTCTCAGCATAGCGTGCTTTTTCCAGCTTTTAAAGAGATGACCTCACAGTTTTCTAGAGCAGTGCTTGATAGAGCAGACATATCTCTGCCTTAATATCTGACTTCAGGAAAGCCCCTCTATCCATTTCTCTGCCTCACTCATGTTCTGTGCATAAGCACACAGACACTAACTCTGCCTCAGTTTCTTCACTTTACAGACAGAGATAATGCTAATGACCTCTGTAAAGTTCTTTGGAAACTGCTGATATGAAAGATCATGTATAAGTGCTGCTCATCTGCAACTACTCCTCCTTTTCCCTTTCTGGAGATTAGAGTGCCTTAAAAATAAGGAAGAATAAAACTTTGTATTCATAAACCAATAATGTGGTAGAAGGATGAATGCTTGGAGTTGTTCAGTTCTGCCCTCACCAGCAGAGCTGATAATAATCAGTCACTTATGTGCTATTTCACAGCTGATACCTCCTCCAAAAAAAATTAATTGCAAAAGTTTCACAGATGTCTGCAGCAGTTGACCAGAGCTCTTGGGTTATTGCTTGTCAGACTATTAATGGGTTTGGCTAACCATGACAGTCATTACTTTCCCCCTCCTGTGAGCTACTTTCTGTGTAATTTATGCATAGGTTTTGCCAAGATTTGACAACTTTCAGGATATTAACATAAAATTAGACTGCAGAGCTGAACAATGGGTGGCATTAAAATTAGCAGCAGTGGAAACCCATCAAAGAGAATTGGTTTCTCTCCTGCTTTGCTTTTAAGTTAATATTTTTTATTTATTTTATCTTATTTCATTATCATTTTGGAAGGAAGAGTAAAAGGATAAATGCTGAAAACTGTTTTGTTTTGCTAGGTACCTTAGGAACCTTCAGAATGGGGGAGAAATTTCAATTAGACAAAATGCCTGGCAGCATCTTAAACAACAGCTAACCTGAAATCAATCACAGAGGAAGAAAAGTTAGAAGTGTTTTTTTGAAAGAGGGACTTTAAACAGAACAGATCTGTGCTCCACACAGATTGTTTAGTGAATGCCATTACAGAATGCAATGTGTGTGTTAATAAGTAAGGACATCTGGTAACCAGCTTTTTTCTGATTCATTAACTGACTGCTTCTGTGGCCACAGGGCTTGATAGGGAAGGCTGCAAGACTTTTGCTCATAGAAAATGGGACTTCAATGTATGCTTTGTTCCTTTGACCCAACCAGATCTTCCAAATTTTCTCCTATGCCTCCATGCCTCCTACGCCTCCACAAATATTTCAATTTGAAATCTAGGAGAAAACACTTAAAAGCTTAGAAGAATACTTCCTCCTATTCAATTGTACAGAAAAAATAAGTCATACTCGCTATTCCTTCATTGATCTACAACAATGCACCTCATAAACACACATCAGTAAGTGATGCTCTCTACTTGTTAGCATTTACCATGGCTGTGTTTAAATACTATATTATTCCCCTGTTTCTCAATGTTTATACATTTTCAAATATGATTCATTACCATGGATGGAATATTTAGGAAAAAGAATTTAGAAATTATTACTTTTTTGTGACACTACAATTTTTGCCCACCCAGAAAGGTTGCTTGTTTTTTTAAACCCTCCATGAGATTAACAAGCTCAGACAGAGAAAGTAGAACCATCACATTGCTCATATCAAGTGCTGTTTTTCTTCATATAATACAAGTGAAACAGCTCCAAATGCTCTAGAGAGAATGATTGAGCAAAAGAAATCTAACTTGATAGTACATGTTGAGGGATGAAATGGACAATGAAGTTTCCATATGTTGTTTTTACGCAGTAATTAGAAACTGTCACACACCGTTTCATTTTTTAGTTTCCTTGGGCTTATTTGCATGTATGAGGCTTTCCTTAGAGCAGAATTGCAAGCATCAAACTGGCACCCAGTTGAAATCAGAGGCAGTGATACGTGGGCTTCTTCCACCTTATGGACAAGAAGCCAGTGGCAGGTACTGAGACAGCCCAGAGCACAGCTCAGCAACAGCCAGCTGCAGCCTCACTCACCTCTTTGCCAAATTTTCCTTTCCAGGTTGAAGTATTGGCCATTGCTGTAGTGTACATTCTTGGGCATGTGGACTAGCTTTTGTTTCCAAAAGAAACAAGGAATTTAATACATTAATATGCATGTACATTCAGCAAGAGTTTGGCTCCTTATTCCCTAAGGTTCCTTTGAAAATCCTAACACAGTTTCTCAAGGGCAAAACAGGAAAACAGTGCTCTGGCTCTCAGTTTTCCTCATGCCTACATGATTTTAACCAATGTTTCGAGCTCTTTGGTAATGATTCCTTTCTATATCTTGATAAACAACTGGTTCACTTAAAGCATCTGAATCTGGCCCTCAGAAATACATCAGAGGAGAAAGACCAGTAAAACTGCTTGCATTTTATCTTCATTATCCTGGTGGTAATGATGACTGAGAACTTGGTCATACTAAATGTTTTTTTCCCTAAAATAAGGGACATATATATGTATATTTTTAGGTCAGCCAAGAAATTAACTCTGTGTGTGTGTTGTGTAAGAAGGTTAATGTTTTCTGTCTCTGTTTTACAAGACTTTGTAAAATCCCAGAAAGCTGGATATATATCTCTCTTGTCCATGCAAGACAGATTAGCCCTCTGGATTGTTGCTAAATCCTAATTCTTAAAGGGTCTATAAACCCAAGATGCAGGACTGTGAAAAACATCAAAGGATGTTGATTACATTCATGGTTACATCTGAAAGGCAAAATTCAAAGACCTACCATGAAACTTCTGGTTTTTAAACACTGAATCAGATCCCTGATGTTACTGATGCTCTCTTGTTCATTCCCTACTAAGGCAAAATTAGGTTTGTTTTTAAAAAAAACTCTGAATAAATTTTTTCAGCAATCAGAAATTTTTTGTATTGCAATAGCACTGAAATGCTCCCTTTTGTCAGCTACTCTGCAACTTCCCAGAGATTCCATCTTCACACTCGATTCAGAGAGGGATCTAATATAAATCTAATTCTTCCATACAAATGAGCCTTTGAGAATAGGTCATGCTTACTCACAGTAATTTAAAACTGCATAACATAGATCTTTACTTTTATGTTTTTTTACTGAATATTTTTATTTTTTATTTATACTACACTGAAACTACAACTAGAAGCTTTTTCTAAACATGTACGCAGAGATCCTCATAAAGCTATGAAGACAGGCTTTTGATTTATACCAGAAAAATATATGGACATTATACTATACAGGAGATTTCAAAGGCAGTTACAGTATCTTGCTTTATTTTTGCAATCAGAAAGACAATGAAAAAATTCAGTAAGGAAAATGCTTAAATGGGAAATGATGTAAAGCTAGTTTGAGAGATAGCAGAGATATTGGTCAACACACTGGAAGGCATGTCATTGGTTATAGCACAGCTGCTGGAGGTGACTGTGTTGGTATCTGTAGCATGTTGATGTGTGAAGTGCAAAAATGAATCTTATTCCTCAGGAGAGTCCTGCATATGTCACGTATATTGTCTCATTAAGCCAATCCATTTATCAACCCACTGAATGCCAATTAAATTGCACAGGATGGTGCAGGTATATGGTGGGCTGATGGTGCCAAACTTTATTACAGCTGAGCTTTTCTGGCTCAGTACATTCCTGCATAGCAAAATGGCAGACATATCAAAGCCAAATTAAATGTTCTTGAAATAATGCCTTTAAAGAGGAAGAAATGCCACAGTCTGGCACAAAAGAGTATGAAATGTAATGTCACTTCTTAGTGTACTTTTAGTTCCAATGAAGATGTCACAGCTCAGATCCAGCCAGTGCCAAATGTCTTCACAGCGTGCAAATTAGATCAGTGTAATTTCATCAGGATGATGATCAGACTCTGTTGCAGTTCTATGGCTGCATACACAACTTCTGCTGACTGCTGCAGTCAGACTGGCACAGCTGAGCTAATGCTGCCATCCTCAGAAAGAGACAGACGTTGATTTTATAGCATTCTCCTGAAGCCAGAGTCCAAAGTATATTCCTAATATCCTGGGAATATGTTGATTAGTATTTATTAGTATTTATCCTGAGGTTTTGACTCAGAGTACTCCCTTTTTTATCTCTGGCCACAGTAACATGAATATTTAATATATTCTTGTTATACATTATCAGATGATCAGGCTTTGACTGAAAGTATTTAAACTGTTAAAATGTGAGCAACAATAACCTAGCTGAGAAATCCACTGTGCCCCTCAGCATCAAGGCAGTGGCTGGGAGAAGATCTACTGCTTTAGGAAAGGTCTAAAGCCTATCATGTGTACACAAACTTACCCTCTTTGGCAGTACTCATTAAGGGTACTGCCAGATGTATTCTGTTTGATTTAGTATCAGTCATTATTTTTCTGACTGTCCACATGACTCCTTTGCTGGAGGTTAAGACTTGTATAGCAGGGATGGGAAAATGAACATTTTCCTTCAGTTCACAATTCAAAATTCACCTTATTAGCTTGCCTCGTGAATTCTTCACCCAGTGTATCTTATCTGCTGAATCTTTGGATATCAAACCCTCTCCTAGAGTGGCTGGTACGCACATTTTGTGCTGCTAACATGGTGTGGGGTCAGTAAACCTCAGTGCTGCAGAAGGACAGACAGATGGGAAAAGTATGGGCTTAAAAAGACTCAGTCTGCCTGCTGCCTTTTTGTATGCCAGGTCTCCAGGTAGGCAACATGAGCCTGGCTCTTCTCATAAATATCATTGTTGTACAGTGAGATTAAATCTACTGAGCCAATAATTTGCTGATAAATGCCTTCAGAAGCAGGAACATGGTGTTTGGTACTAGATAGTAGTCCCAGCGCCAAGGCATACCTTACATACATTGAATGTTTGGCTTTGCTTTAGCTTTTTACATTGAGAATTTTGTATGTTAAATTGTTAGATTTGGTGATTTTTCTTCTCCCTAAAGCATTTGGTAAAGAGCAATTACTTATACATATAACAGCTAAAATCCCCAAACACCATGGCACACAGCCATTTGAGGCAAGTTGCCAAGTCTGTAGCTTCAATTAACCTTCATATATCCCCCCAAACTTGGAACACTATCAGAAGGCTATTATGTTCAAGCCTTACTCATGTGGTGAGCACTTAGACACTGAAGTTGAAATCAATAGCACTGGTGGATACATGACTGCTCATGTATTCAGGTTTGCACAAGCAGACTTCACTTTGCAGCAATCTCATCCGGTCTGAAGCAGGGAGACCCGGGAAATTGCAAATACACAGCTATTTCAGGATTTTGGCACAGAGACCAAGTCCGTTGTCCCTCATATGGCATCTGTCCTTTACTGACTTATTTGGTCTCAGATAGGAGCCACCAAAGGAGGGTGAAGGGAAAGGAGCACAGCAAGATTTGGATATCCCATTAAATCTTTGAAGTAACCACTGATTCCTGTAATAGCTCTATGTTCATCAGACGTACTGTGCAAATGGGTTGCTCTCCCTGGAGATTGGAACAGAGACTCTATGCATCCCAGATGTTCCTAAGCAGTTTACTTACCGTCCCCTGTGTGCATTTAATTCTCAAGATGGATGGAGATGGAGCAGAAATGGGAAATGAAATAAAAAGTCATTTTTGGCTCTAAAGTGAAAATGTTACTTATGCTCACATAGAAAACGTAAAGCTTCAATAAAATCAGATAAACACAGTTTTTATGTGGGGGCAGACAAAGGGCTAAATGCCCAGCTGGTACAAACTGGCATAGCTTCACACTGAAGTTGATTAAGCATAGTGCAGCTTGTGCCAGCTGAAGATCTGGCTTACAGTTACTGCTCAGTATCCCTATTGTGTGGGTGAAATCCTGTCTGTTTAGGACAGAATATGGCAACCAGTGACGGACATATCCTGTGCAAAGGCTACAAGAACCTCACAAGATTCAGCCTGAAAACTTACACAATTTTTAAGCCTTATGAATGCCCTTACAAATTCCTATAAAGTGAGAGAAAGTACTACTACATAGAGCCTGAAGTCTGGGAGAGGGGGATGGGTGTGTGAAAAGCTTCCTACCAATAGAAAAAAGGGAAATCAAATTTAATAGATGTACATGTTTTTATATAGAGTGAGAAATATTTAATCTGTGACATCTTTACTCAAATATTTCACTTTTGTAGTCTAGAGGATCTACATTCTGAAGCAAATCAGATCTTTCAGCTGAGACAAGAAGCAATTCACCCAGCCTTTATGTTTGTGCACCTACCCTAATGAGGGGTTAGCACCCCAGGCTGCTCCTGGGGCATGCCAGGACCCAGATGCCAAGCTTGGGAAGACTCTAGCAGCAATATCTGGCTCTGTGGTGAGGTCTAAAGGCAGTTGTGCTAACAGATCTGAAATAGCCTCTGGGTCTGGGCTCTCTCATGCTCTCCTAGGACACATTTTCCTTCTGCTTACCTTTGTTTTGTCAAATGTGTGGGGTTTTCATTTATTACACATTACAGTAATATGGATCAGCTTTCTATCTGATCAGCAAGGATGTTTCCTGTACAGCACTTTTTATTTTCCCACAAACCCTTGCCTCAATAACTGCTGCCCATGTAAACTCTTGCCACTTGATTTTTGTCTCTTTTGTTTTATCAAAAAATGCTTTGCAAGATCTAATTGCTGACTGAAAACTTGTAACATGAATTTGTCATCTCATTTTTAAACAAAAAATGTATTTTTACAAATCAGTTTGCTAAAGTAGAAAAACAGCAAGGTTACTAGTATATTTCAATCTCTTATATTTCTGCACACATAGAATTAAGCAATACTGATGGTGCACTAGAATTTGCTCAAGTTGCTTCTGTTAGTAAAAAATTCCAACAAAAGGACATTAAGCTGTGAAATTTGCTACTACATTAGTAGTTGCTACTACATTACATTAGAGGTAAATCCTTTCATGCTAATGTTATGTCTTTAAGACTGCTGTGCATTTTATATGCAATACAAAGCTTATGGAAAGACAGATCCTCACATCATTAATATAGAATGAAAAAGTTAAGGAATTCTGAATTCATGGTAAACATTGTTCCTGTAATTTCTTAACATGTACATATATGACCTACAGAAAAAAAAAATATTCCAAGGGCACAAAGTCTGTTGTATCTATACTTGTGTGCTTCCAAAAATTGTGAGTTTTCTTTGTATCCTTTAATTTAAAACAAAAATTTAACAAAAATGGCAAAAAATTTTTGAATAGTATCAATTAGGATTAAATGGATCATGGCTTAGGAACTAACTAGGTAAGCTAAACAATATCTTGCAAAGAGAGCATTAGCTCTTGGCCCTGAGCTAGCAAGAAATATGTCATTGCACAGCTAAAATTCACCAATATTTAATAAACTAATGTTTACAGGATGCAATTTTTTCCACAGGCAGAGTACAAAAAGAAATATCATGGGATGGCATATGTTAGGTATAATGTTCTGTGCACTGCTAAAGGTAATCAACAAATTTTAATGCAAGCTGAAATTTGCTTTTTTAAGCCTCTATAAAGCAAACAAAGAAATATTTCATAGAAAAATAATGCTGCAAGTATTGTAGGTGTCTAATAGCAAAAAATTATTTTTCCCTTTTTCTTGTGGGAATGAAATAACTGTGATAGTTATAATTCTGTGGAACTAAGGAGACCTTATTCTTCACGAATCAAAAAAAAAAAAACCAAACAAGAAAGCATAAATCCAGAAAACATAATCAAAGGGAATCAGAAAGGACATGTGGATTAATATGGAGAAAAATTAATTGGAGCATTAAATGTTAAAGAAACCATGAAATGGATAAACAAGAGATCTCTAACTTAACATGTTTTTTAGGGATTTATGTGCAGCTCTACTTAGCTACAGGCCAATTCATGGGCTCAGGCTCATTTTGTCTTGAATTTAGAGTGAAGCTTATGGTACATTTAAGTGCCCATATAAGGTTATATCATGTGAGAAGTGTCAGAGAGCCAGAGCTGCGGATAGAGATGGTGCAGTGATAGCCATGGCCATGGTATTGTGCTCTGTTTGAAACTGTCTCATGGAAACTGAGTTGACCGTGACCACCTCATTTATGCAGGTTTGTAATTGAGCTAATTAATAATCAGGGGTTATCACTAAAAATACCTCAGAAAAGAGTGAGAAAGAGTTGCTGTTAGTCTGCAAACCATATTTACACACACAAACTGGAATCTTGGGAAGATGTTTATTAAAAACCTAGTTAGTACAAACCCCCAACTATTGTTCCCTTGCATCTCAAGGAAGAACGTAGCCTGCTACTCACAATCTCCTAGTACATCATATACTAAGCTTTTCTGATTTTTGCCTGCATCTGTGGGTGGGTAGATGACTGAAAGAAGCCATTCCTTCTAAATGAATTCAAAATTGCTGGAGCTAACTTCATAGCGAGATGAAATGTGGAAAAGTGTTGTAGTGTGAATTTTGGCACCAAAAAAAATGGTAAGTATGTCTGACAGATTTTTCTTTAATGTCCAAACACAGCTGAACTATACTAGGGTGAGTGATTAACTATGATTAAGAGGTGATGTCACTAATTTTTAGCACATAGGAAAAACTGCATTTACTCAATGAGAATGAATTTATAACTGACTGTTACCGTCTTGCCCGCCCTTTGCTACACAAAAAGCATCAAAATAACTCCAAAAGAGTAAGAATAATGATCAAAGCTTCACCCTGAAGGAGATTTCACACCAGTTTCCCTTGAAGGCTATCCTACAAGGGATAGCTTATCCTCATAAAAAAACTTGCCTCTCTTCCAGGAAAAACAATGAAAGCCATTAATTTAATTCCCCTTCCGTGACATATTGAAGAAGCATGGCACTAGCCCCAGAGGGTGTGTGGGGCCAGCCCTAGGGAGACAAGAAGAGACAGACACATGACCTTATGGATCAGCTAAGAGTGGTTAAATCTGCTTCTTGTCATAAGTGTCGACATCTAGGTGATATTACACAGAGCTTTATGAAGTAAAATCACCTCACTCACTGCTCTCCATATTGTTTTTCTTAAATAATGCGCTCCAGTGACAGGAATTTGTCCAAATCTCTTCACAGAGTGGTGCCTAGTAGGTGGCTTTCCCACAAGCCCTGACAAAGCAAGTAGCAATGTTTTCTTTATAGCAAATCCAGATACAAATGCATGTACATTATCTGGTCCACAGCTACTCTTCCCCTTCTCCAGAGATGATGTACCTAGCCCTATGTGATGAGTGGTGAGGGTAGGTAGGGAATCGAGGGAATCCTTAGTAATAATAAGTGTTTCCCATTTTTGAGAGACTCACGTTTTTCAGTGGACTCTGAACTTCTTCATAGGGCACACAACAAGGTCCTACTTCAATTTTCAGTACATCTGTATTGTTTAATTTCACTTAAAGAATAGCAAAGGTCATAGTAATGTATACTCTAATCCTTGTCTATTTCTATTTATAGTTGTTCTGCTCAGCTCATTCCTCTGATATTTCTCCAAACAGCAGAATGTGCCTGTTCTTTTTAAGTTAAAGAAGCCTCACAAGACTATTGAAGACATGAGCAAAGCCTGTCCAACTTTGCAAATGTGTGATCCAACATTTCCATCTTAGGCACAACTCCAATTTACATGACTGGAGCTAGCAGTGAGGCATTCATGACTACGATATGACTGCTCAGGGCATCAAAATCCAGGTGATTTGGAGAAATTTTCACAGAATTTTTCTTTTTTCCTGGGAACAGATTTTCCTGAAGGCTTATAGAGGTTTCAGATTTTATGACTTCTACTCTTCCAACAAATAAAATAGTTGAGTTTCTTCTATGATATTTAGAGCAGAGCTTTCTATTTTAATTAAGGTATATCACAAATTAACTTAATCCATTGACTGACATAAAACATTTGATAACAAATCCCTTATTTACAGTGGTGCATCTGCTAAGAGTGGTCTCATTGATGCATCCAGCTCTTTAGGACTCTTTTGTTACATAAGTACTCTTCAAACTGAAAATTAATATGAAATGTTGTATCATGTCCATCTTTTCTAAATTAACATTCTTTAGCATGCCTCTTTGGTTAACGCAAAAAAGGCACAGATTACAGTCTTTTCCACTGGGTATAACAAGGGGAATAGTCTGTCATAAGATACTAGTCTGGAATGTATTTGGCAGATTTATGGTGATGACTTTGGAAAATGCTGGGTTTGAGAAGTAATTTCGAGTATTCTTTTCAATTCAAGCAACTTTGCTGCTCTGGGGAATTTCCTCTTTTTAGTACCAATATTGACTGTATAAACTACAGGGAACTTGGAGCAAATACTTGGATGTGCAAAAATGAGCTTTCACAAAGCCCATATAAAATAAGCCCCTGTCACTTTATAAGTAATAGCATCAGACCTGCTATTTATTACATATACTAGATCCAGGGGAACTTTACTTGAAACATCCTTGTGGAAGGGTAAGAGCTGTAGCATGGCTCTGCTCTGACATAACCCTGAGGCTGATTTACACAGCCTCTGTCCCTGCCACAATTTATTCTAACTTGATGGCCGAGAAGATCAGTACTGAGACAGCAATAACATAGCTATCATTGCTAAATGCTTTTTCCCTTGGGCATTCCAGCCTGAGTAGTTGAGGAAACCTGAAGTGAAAAGCTGACTTCATAACTTTCCAATTTCTTTGATCTGGGTCAAGAAGGGAATCAGAGTAGGAACAACAGAAAGAGTATATCAGCCAGTGATCCTCTTAAACAGAAACAGCCATTTAAGCCCACCCTGGGGCTGGCCTGCAGAACCAAAAGTAGCTAAACATGCTGGAATATTTAAGAAAAGGACTCAATTTTAAAATGTGTGATTGATACCTGAAATTTTTGCTGAATTATACACAGAAAACTATTTCATGGCCCTAACTTTACTGGAAAGTAAAACCTTCCTCTGTTGGGAATTATCTAAATTAACCTTGTTGTTTCTTTAAATACTTTCATATCATTTATAGACTGGACTGTCATAATAGGTTACTCTAAGGTTTGTGGACAATATACAGATGCTTACCACTGTAGTTCTGTCTGAGGTTAATAGGACTCTGCATGATTAAATATCACTCATTGCCTTGACAGTACATAATACCCTCAATTCTTTACACACAGATCAAATGTTAGTATTGGAGAACATCTGTTGCTGCTCATATATTATAGAAAAAACCTAAAGAATGAAAATTAGTAGCAGAGTTGAGAAATTTTCTCTCAGAAAATAAGCAATCATAATGTTAAGCAATCCCTTCTTTCCTGGGTTGCCTGGGCTTTATATTTTTTTAGTATTTCTTTACTGATGTATTAGTTAATTCTCAGTTTAAATTAAGCAGCAACAGGTACTCTTGTTAATACTGAATAAATATATTTTTCAGTTGAACTGTTTGAAACTTGAACAGGAAAATAAGATATTTGAAAGTCCGTCCATTCAGTTCAATTTAGGAGTGTCAGCCTATTTCATTCTGTCATGGGGCATTAAGAAAACAGCAGCAGGAACAGAACCACATCACTCAGTGGCACAACATCTCCAGTCTGTCTACTGAGCAAAATGGCTATAGCAGGTACACAGTGATTTCTGTTCCAAGACTTCTGTTCCACACCACGTCACACTCTTTGCAGTCACACACCTGCCAAGGGCTTGCCCCACAACTCCCAGTTACATCCAAGGGAGTACAGTGCTCCAACAACCAACACATCCACATCCACCCAGACTTCAAGGTATAGTACTGCAGCCTCTGGCTCTGCACAGGCTTGGAGTTTGAGCAGGTGTGCCCAGGCAAACTGTTGTTCCATGATTTACTGATTTCTAAGCTGGATGGTCAGGAAAAGCTACCGATGGCCTTATTAAACCACTTATTAAACCCCCTAGCATGGTCATTAAAGGAGACAGGCAGGGATCTCTGGAGCCAGAGCCTAAGGATGAGGTGAGTCCATTAAGTGGGCCTTTGACTGTCCCTGCAGGTCACCCAGCTCTGTGGGCTTCCAGCCTTCCCACTCTGAAAGGCAGCAGCTTTGCAGTGACCAAAGTCCCCAGGGCAAAGGGGGATGGATGAGCCTCTCTCAGGATCAGAATTCCATCTTCAAGCAGCCCTGACTCCACTGTGGCTTTGCTGCATGACCAGGCAAGGATTCACAAATCCAGGGAACCACATCTTTCTTTTTCATTTCTCCTGTGAAAATTATCATGAATATTAAAAATTTAAGTTCATTTGACCAAACTAAAACTGCTATCCTGATAACTGAGATGCAGCAGTGTATCACAGCTCTTATTCCCAAGGAGATAGGAGAACTACCATTTCTATGGGGTTGCAGTTGACACTTTTAGTGTTGAAAGCTGTGCCTCTATGAAGAAAACCGATTCTACATGGATATCAGAGCACACTTAACCTTGGATGGTCATCCGGGAACAGGGTCCACAAAAGGAGCATCTGAATAACCCTACCAGCCACTATTTCTCTAACACAAGATGATAAAAATGATTAAGCAAAGGTTTGTCATGCAAGCATGCTTAAACCAAGGATGGCTGTAGAATATCTGAGTGTGATTCAAAAAGCAAAAGAGCAAACTTGTGTAATATGCAAAAAAGGACAAACAGGATCACTAGCTGTTGGCTGAAGGTTGGATTCGGTACCATAATAATTAAAGAATGTTAACAAATAATTTATGCTACCCTACGTCTCTCAGATCCTATGATTTTCATTCTAAATTTCTGAAATTTCATACTTAAAGGATGTCAGATAATTTGGTGTGCTCTCCAGTGTACCTTGGCTCCTGAGAACAAAAACCTCTAGGAGATGAAAACTGGAACATGAAACTCACAAGAAAAGCACACATGAAAATATTATACATCTGGAATTTTTGGATTAATACCATCACCAAAGAAGGTTTTATTGTACAAAAAGCTAGAGTTGCTCATGTTGTAAGGAGCACATTCTTGACTTATTTGCAACACAGCAACGAATGGCTGAAAATGAGAATTGAAACCTTGTCATCTTTTCCCTTCTAGCAGAATTAAATGAACATTCAAAATTAACACTGTTTACTACACATCATTTTTCCTGTTAGAACTGATCCACAAACCAACAATGATTTTACAAAATTTGCTTGCTATTCATCACTGCTCACTGACACTTGTCCAAACAAATTACTGCCTATGGATTATCTGAAATGTAAGGCTATTATTTGCACATAATTATATTTGATAGATCACTCAAATCACATGTTATTTAGCTGTTAATTAGTTGATCTCTGTTCCCTAAAAGTGAGCATACCTGAAAATCATTTACCCTTAGAATCCCCAAGTCATTAGACAAAGATCCAATTCCTGGGTTTGTGGTTGGAGGTTTGCTTTTGTTTGGTTTGGTTTGGTTTGGTTTTTCTCTTTTTGTTTGGTGTTTTTTGTTTTTATTTTGTGCTGGAGGTATAATCTGACTAACTAGAGACATATTTCCTGGTAATACATGGAGATGTCAGATTCCAAAGCTCACTCTGCTCTGAGTAAGCTGCCTAACAAGTTTTCATTTCCTTTTTCCTTAACATACAAGTCTCAAGTAATAGGAGGGACGTGCTTTCATATACACTGTTCACAGACCCTGCTCTCACTTTGATTACCCATATGTGCACCCTGGTCTCACTCTATCCCTCCTCAATGGCACACCATTTCAGACACTTGTTTGATCCTTGGCTTGAAACTTCTGCCCTTTGCATTACCTTGAAGAGTCATACTTAATATTGCTCTTACTTTGCTCAGTTTAGAACTCATTACACCTGTCCTGAATCAAAAAACCTACATGTAGTGATTACCAGTTCAGTGGGTGTAGCCCAGTGGTGGTTACTTGACTAGTGGTTACCAGTTCCAAAGGCTGTAGCCTAGAGACCTGCTGGAACCCTGGGAATCCCAAACACCCATACTCCTCTCCTCCTGCCAATAAAACTTGGACAGAAGACAGAAAACCTAGACAAATGTTAGCTTTATGATTCTCTCTGCAACAAAGATCCCCAAACACAATTTTACTGATGAGTGGTTGCAAACTTCTCAGTACCTATTTATGGTTTTTTTTCAGAACCTAATTATTTCTTCTTTTCAGCAATTATCTCGAGGATGGGTTTTAGCTTCAGATCTACTGCATGGATCTGAAAGAATTACGCATTATTTGTACTTGGAGTTCCTTACAGTTGTTAGACACTATGTTAAAGTTACTATAAGCAGTCTGTTTCATCTGGCATTTCACCCTGGTCTCTGACTTTCTATTCAGGCAAAACATTCACTTCAGTCAATAATACTTTTGTGGAAGAACTAGAAGTGTGAGTCCAAGATTTCCTTCCACTATGTTACAATGGTGTATCTATATTTCAGACAGCAACTAAACACAGTTTTCTTTCTTTCTGATATAAAGAAAATAGAAGAAATTTTTTAGGTTCCTTAATGTGAAATTGTGCAGGCCAAATACAAGTAATACTTTAAGAAAATATGTGATTTATATCTTTTATATGGGTGGTCAATATGATATTCAAAATATTTCTAATAAGATTTAAGTTAAAACTATCCTGACACAAAGATTTCAATATATTTCCTTAAGTAAACACTTTAAGTAAGTATTTTCTTTAGTATTCTCTATCTCCAGTAGTTCTTTTTTATTAAAGATTCAGTGGCTACATGCTGTGGGCATTTGCTCTGATTTTTTTGAGTAATTTCCAATTGTTTATGATAATTATATTTGTATGGGACAGTTATTATAGCACAAGAGATTACTGAAATACAAGTATTTTTAGACATCAGGGACTTGTGCATAGTTCCTGACTGCATCTGTTAAGATCCTGTAAAAACCGAGCCAGATGCTGCGTGGTATGCAAACACTCTGAGTTGCAGAGATCATATGTGCAAAGACTATGAAAATACTCTCCAAAAAGTAACTGTGATTATGATCAACATGACAGGCAGCTAAGACTGAATTCTGTCCATTTAAATTGCATAATCCACACAAGTTTATGGGAAAACTTCAGCTGTCACTGAAACTGCTCCTACTTGTGGCAAAATTGCTCTCAAACATTTAATGTCAGCAAGGACTGCTAACAGAGGCAAGTGGAGGAAAATATTTTAGAGAGATAAAAATAAATACCTACTGCTCAAGGAGCGATTGAAAATAATTCACCATACCAGATTCTCAGCAGGTGTAAATCAGTTTAACTCAGTGACCTCTCTTCCCCAGCCCTCTCTCAGGCACACACCATTTAGCTTTGAGACATGGAATAAAAGTCTGCAGTCTGCCTAACAAAGTGTATTGCTGCATGTTACAGTTTTGAATATATGGTCTGCATGATTTACTATGGTGTATTTCTCTACAAGTCACGACTCGCTGTAAGCTCAGCTGGCTGTTACAGCCTTAGATGGCAAACACTCACTCCTACACATGCATCCATTGAAGTCAGACCCTGTGCTCAACTGATTGGATCCAGAGCTGCAGTTCTGATCTAAATACCAGAACTATACATGACACTTCCTTTGTGTTTATGAATCTGCTTCAGATATCGCCCCAGACTTAAACAAAACTTTCCCTACTTGTAAGTGGCACAGTGCTTGCTTCATTCTCTCTTTACAGCTACAACAGCCCTTGTTGCAATTCACTTTTCCACATTTAAAATGTAATTTTAAAGATGCATAGGCACCAGTTTCAACCCTTTTAAAAGAAAGTTGTTTTCCCTTTCATAGGTGTATGTGTGTGTATACAACTTTATCTATAGCTACATCTGTATCTACATTCTACATCTTCCTGTACTTAAGTGCAGGCCAACAAGGATGAATATTGAGCACATAACTCTTTAATATTTTCATAAATTACCTCGATGATGGGATCAAGTGTATCCTGATGAAATTTTCTGATGATACCAAACTGATGAGGGAAGCAGACATTTCAGAAGGGAGAGCCACACTGCAGGAAGACCAGAACAGGCTGGAAGAGTGGGATAAAAATAACTGTAAAGGCCTTGAACCTGGAAAAACATAATGCAGGTGCACAGCACAGGCTGGGATCTCCCTGGGGAGCAGCTCTGTGAAAGAACCTGGTGGACAAGCAGTTCAGTGGGAGTGAACAGTGCTGCTGCTGCTGCTGTGGCAAAGAAAGCCAGCAGGAAGGACACTGGGCTGCATCAACAAGGACATCACCAGCAGAGAGACAGAAATCATTATCCCACTCAGTATCCTGGCATTATCTTCCACCTGAAGGTGCTACTTCCTGGTCACACTTGGAATACTGTGTTCAGTTTTGGTCCCTGGTACACAAAAAAATCAAAAAACACTGGAAACAGGCTGAAGAGGATCCAGAGCAGGGCCACAGAGATGATCCAAGGACTGGGAAGCCTGCCATATGATGAAGTGCCACAAGAACTGGGCTTGTTCAGCCTTGGAAAAAGGTTTAGGAGAGATCTTATCACTATGTTCCCATATTTAAAGGATGGATGGATGGATGGATGGATGGATGGATGGATGGATGGATGGATACAAAGATGAAAATTCCCCTTTCACAAGGACTCTTACGGAAAAGACAAGTGGTAATGGTTACAAGTTGATCGTGGAGAGATTCCAATTGGACACGAGGAAAATTTTTCACAATGAGAACAACCAGCCATTGGAACAGTCTCGCCAGTGAAGTGATGGATTCCCCAACACAGCACAGTTTAAAGATTCAGCTGCACACGGTGCTGAGCCATCTTGTCTAGACTGTGCCTTTGCCAAGAAAGGTTGGACCAGATGATCCTTGAAGCCTCTTCAAATCTGGTATTCTAAGATTCTATGATTCTTTGACTCATTACAGTTACACACTCCAAACAATTCATGATTGTAAGTGGAACATTTTTGTTTCCAGATTTCTCTTTTTTTTCTCTGAAATTTTAATGCAAATACCTCTTTTTGCTTTATCCTTTGTAGAAATTAATATGCAAAGGAAGGAAAAGCAAAATCCCTTATGAAAAATTACCTATTGCTTATAGTTAGCAGCTAGCAGACATGAACCATGATTAATAGAAGAAAATTACAATAGAACAAACTTCAGGGAATGCTAACATTTGCACTGAGATTTCCATCAGTCAACTTGTTCCATTTAAACATAAAGACATTTGAAAAGCTACAATTCTCTTCTCTTGTGGAAAGCAGGCCCCTACTACCATTAACTTTTGAGATTGTTCCACCCTTCTCTGAAGAATAAACCTGAAATCCAGCAGTCACTGGAGCTGCTAATGGTTTAAAAAGCACTTCTTATAGAAACTTTAAAAAATATTTAACATTTTATGGCTACATCAAACTGAGTGACTGTGAACACTGGACCCCAGTACCTGTTTTGGGGCAGAATTGTACTACTGGACTGACACATGTGACTACACAGAGCTATTTGATTTCACAGTCTGCACAAACTGTGTCTAATAACATTTTCAAAAGCTAAACCATGAAAGGAGAAGAAGCAGCCAACACAAGATGAATACTCAAAAAACTTCTGAAAACTGAGATGACACAAATATAAGTTTAATTTTAAAAAAAAAGTAGACATTTCTTGCCTTGAAAACCAGAGATAAATAAAAGAAAGGATGTAGATAAGAAGAAAGAAAAGTAATGCACGTGACTCAGCTGGGTTCAGAAGGTTATTACTGTAATCATGAAGAGATATACCCAACTCAAGCTTTCCAAAATATAAAAGTTTGGTTGATTATCAGGTTTGCTCATGTATGTCTTATTCATTGTCTCAGACAAGCAATACCTTTGAAAATTACTAAGTGGTAAATAGGTCAAAATTATCTGAAACAGATTTGTTTTTAAACTGATGGCTGCCTTTTTAACTCTGTATTTTCATAAATTTTATGTTTGTAAAGACCTTTTAACTTGAATTTGAAAGACTTAAAATCACTGGGACATGAGGAAGGCTGTTTATTGACTCATGCTCATGCTAACTGCAGTATCAGAAACAAAAAAAATTTGTTCAGAAAGAGATGTACAATATTCCACTTCCTTCTACTTCTGAAGACAAAACTGTAGGATCTTTTCATAAAGCATAAGGTTTATAACACTGATTCTATGTAATAAAGACATTATAACACGCTGAACCACTTCAAAATACAAAATACAAATATATTGGGAAAATTCATCTAACTAGAGAACCCATTTTTCATACATTGTACCAAGTGTTTACATAATCATATTTTAAATAAATATACCAGAATTTTTGTGAAGGTTCTAATTAGAAGATCAATTTTCATTAGCCAGAAAACCTAAAAACAACAACAAAAAAAATCACACTGCAAAGCACATTAATCTGATTTCATCTAGTGATCATACTTTAGTGTTCATGCAGTCCCAGACGAATACACAGATTGTGGCCTGGTGGAAAACAATGGAAAAACTCCCTTAGCTAATCAAAGAGCTAGAATTTCAAACCCAGTCTAAGCTTGAATAATGAAGAGTAGGGAAAAATCTCTGCTTCATTAATGAAA
Source organism: Agelaius tricolor (assembly GCF_023055355.1). NCBI lineage: Eukaryota > Metazoa > Chordata > Aves > Passeriformes > Icteridae > Agelaius > Agelaius tricolor. The sequence continues at coordinate 12,439,787 of NW_027269270.1, read as the reverse complement.
TGCCAAACAGCTGTAACAGCTACTGAAGGTCACAGAGACACAGCCCTTTGCTAAAGATGTTCAGCCTGTGGCAGATCTAGATCTGAGTTTCTTTCTCTGTGAAACATATAATTTTGTCTTAGCTACACAAAATACATATTCAACATCTTATTTTTATCTGTCTGTGATGACACTTAAATTCTGGTTTACTTTTCTCCAAACTGCCTTCTGTGATCTCAGCAAGCAGAATTTTTTTTTTAGATCAGTAACACTCATTTTTCAAAACAGATATTATGTCTTATTACCCCACAGGCATGTCTGTGGTGCAAACTGTATGCTCATTTATGGTCACTTTTGTAATGAAATAATCTTGACTGTGAGAATAAAGAGAGAACTGTGATTCAGATATGTCACAAGAATGAAGAAGGCTAAGTTATTTTTGCTGTTTTCTTATGTGGTAGGTTAATACCAGCATAACTTCTCATATAAAATTAAAAGTGCTATCACATAGGATTTATAATGATGTTTAAATATCATTAGGTGTGGAGTGTTTATAAGTAATCTTTTCACTTGCTCTAAAATCATGACCATAAAAAGACAACTGTACTCTGACTAAAAGAAGAAAACCTTTTATTCTTAAAGTTATGGTGCATTTTCATATCTCTAAGCATCATGTCATAAATACTGTGCTGTAGATTCTCCACTCACCTTATCTCAAACTGTTAAAATTCACACATAGAGGACAAGATCCTCAATTGTTTTTAAATTCTGCAACCCTCTGTACAGTCCCAGGAAGGATTGTCTGGGGGCAGTCGTAGTAGGAAAGGGCTACCAGAGGTGAGATCACAAGATATAATACTGAAATTGTAACAGCTGTAAACACCAGTGAGATATTTGTATAACCAAGAGCTGAAACCTTTGCTTATACCTCGTATGAGAAACTTAACATCACTTTAAAGTCTGTAAAAATCAAAAATGTGTGATTTCTTACTGTTTAGTTATGAGCTTGATTCTTCTGCAGGTACTAGATCTTGATGAAGTCTTTGTTTATCATGACTCTCGTGGAACACTGCACAAAAAAAAAGTTTTTTTAAAAAAAGCACTAAATCATGTTTCTTGTAAGAGAGTTAAATAGAGAATATAGTTGTGATATGACATAAATTAATTTAAATATACCTTGAAAATTGTCCTGAATATTGGTTATACCTCAAAATTTATAGTTCCAGTCTATTTACACTGAAAGCAATATTTTGGAACAGGAAAAGGCCTGGAACTTTGTGTTGGGTTGACTTTGGCTGCCAGAGAGCCACTTAGCTTCTCTCTCACTGTCCTGCTCAAAGAGGACAAGAGCAGAAAGTATGATGAAAAAGCTTTGGGGTCAAGGTAAAGCCAGGGAAATCACTTATGAGTCACTGGCATCAGGAAAAGATTGATCAAGTTCTGGGAAAATAATTTCATGCCAGTTTTAATAGATTTGGAGCCAAATTAAAACACCACCTTCCCCAACACCAACACTTCTGTCACCCACTCAATTTCACTCTTTCATTCTGAGGTCCCCTATATCCCCCAGCCATGTCCAAGAGGAGCAGAGGAGCTGGGGAGTGTGAGGTTACTATGAGTACATGACAGCCCCTTCCTGCCTCTCCCTCCTTCTCACATTTTCCCCCACCTCCAGTGTAGATCCTGTCCACAGGCTGCAGGCTCCTGTCCACGGGCTGAAGTTCCTCTCCATGGGTCTCAGTTCTTATCAGGAGAAGCTGCTCCAGTGCAGCCTCCTCAGGGCCACAGTGTCTATCATGTGAACCTGCTCCAGCATGGGTGCAATGCCTGTCACTTGCTACTCTGTGTGCTCTGCGGGGCCATGGCTCCTGTCAGGGGAACCAGCTCCAGCATGGGCAGTCCATGGCCACAGTTCTTGTCAGGAAAGCTCTGCACCAGCGTGAGCTCTCCAGGGCCACAGCCTCTTTCAGGAAAGTTTGCTACAGAATGGGCTCTCCACAGTCAGGAGCTCCACCAGGCCATATCCACAGGACCAGGATGGTGCGCCTGAGGGGCCGCGGCCTGGCTGCCTTTAATGGCGTCTCGTCTTTGCAGGCCGCAGCCAAGTCTCTGCTCTGGCACCTGTGGCACCTTTCCCGCTCCTGCCCTACCCCTGCTGCTTGCAGGGTTGTCCCTCACTCTTTTCCTGTCACACCTCACCGCCTGAGCAGCGCTTTGTCCTTTCTCAGGGACTGTCAGAGGTGTCCGCAAAATGGCTGCCAGGCGCAGCCCTCAGGAGCTCCTGAGGGAGCCAGCCGGAACTGGCTGGAACCAGCCGGACCTGGCCGGAACCAGCCAGAACTGGCCGGAACTGGCTGCAGGCAGTGCAGGGCGGCCGCCAGCCTCTCCCACAGTGCGCCTGCAGCCGCCCTGGTGCCCGCGGCCTGCCAGGGACACCCTAAACCACCTGCCAGCAATCCCTCAAGGCTCAAGGCACACCACCTTCCGTGCCAGGCGCCGTGGATTAGGCCGAGCCTCTTTGGCCTCGGGACAAGATGGGGGAGAACACAGGGAACATGTGGCGGATACGGCCAAGCCCTGAGGTGCCTGGAACAGCAGGGGGAAAACAAATACAGCTGGGGACCAGCTCCCAGCCAGAGCTGGAAACTGGTACAGCTTCAGTCACTGAGTCCCTAACCAGGAGCTCTTGTATGAGCTGAACTTTCAGTTCACTAAAATTCAGAGCTGTGCTACAGCTGAGCACACACCTGCATGTTCCTCCAGGACATGAATGATTGCCTCACTGGAGTTATTAAACAGGCAGTTTCACTGTGCTTTCCTCTCCTTTAGCAATGTGTATGCAGGGAGAAACTGCTCTATGTGTCTGTACAGACCTCCCCTCAAAGACACAGAGCAGCAAGTGTAGTTGGATGCAAACTACCACTTATGTGTAAGACACACACATGGCCTTTCCTTGACTTTTGGAAGTACTGTTTCATTAAAAGGGAAGAAAATTAGAGATCCTATTCCTTCCTTAGGAAATCACTGGCACCTCTGAATTGTAATACGTTGTTTTTATGGGAAGACTCCTTTGCTGAAGTTTGTTAAGGTATCTTATTTATTGTGTTGCTGTAATACAAAATTGTTTTGGGAGTGGTGTAATTTAGCCACAAAAGCTGAATATCAATGTTCTTTGAAGAAAAAATGGACTCAGGGTATTCTCTTCTCAGACCAGATATACTGTGGTGCACCTGCTCAGGTATAATAAGCACTCACTGAAAAGGGGGAATGGCGTTTTTCAGACCTGATCCCAATGTATCTAGAATGTGTAAATTTTAGAGTAAGTGAAAGGAAAAGCATGAGTATGCTATGCATTCTCAGGTCCATTTTGCTACAGAAGACATAGCCCATAGAATATGAGATTAAAATACAAATGCACATGGTTTATAGATGTTTACTGGGCAATAAGTCTATAGATTTTACAAGTGCACAAAAGGCCACATACATTTCAAATACATCCAGCTACAATTAAAACATTTCAGAAATAAACTGAGAATTAGGACATGCCAAAATCAAACCTAAAAAGAAAATATTAAAGCTACTACATGCAGTACTCTAAAACAGAGCAAGGACAACTCAGAGAAACTTTGTCAAGTAGAACAGCATCTCACTGGTTTATTTCATTACAAGTTTTCTAGCAACAACATGTAACATGGTTTATAGTGCCCATTATATAAACAGAGAAAAAAAACCAGCCAAACAAAAAGGCAAATAGACACAGCCTACTTTGGCAAAATAACAGGAACAACTAAGGTTACCTGTAAGTGGGTAAACTCTTAGTAGTATATCCTCTACATCCTTTGTTGAATGCCTAATCTCAATACTACTACATTTTCCTTTAATGCAAGTGTAACTTAATTTTTTTTTTCAAATTCCATGACAATGATACAGATTTGGTCTTGTTCCTGCAAGCCAACAAAAATTCTTAATGTTTAAGTTGTCAGGGTCTAAACTTTTATTGGACCTGATAACTGTGAAATCACAGATACATAGCTGAAAATGACTACTTATGAATGTAATGCCAGTACTAAGGGCATTTTAAGTTGAGATTTTAACAACTAGAGCTCTGATAGCTTGCCAGAAAATTTTTGTTTTCCCTAACTTTTAAAGAGGTTAATAAATTCATGAAGACACAGTATGGGGAATGGATGGGTTTTGGACTCACACTAAGAGTTATCCATGAAAGGCATAGAAGAAAAATATTAATATACATACATAAGAAACATAACAATCTAGGAAAATCTTTTATTTTCATCTCTTCTGAAGAATTCCAAAAGTGTCATGTTGTTCATATGGCTATACAAAATCACGTAGTTTTCACTGCCTTCTACCATAATTGCTTCTTATCCTATTGTTGTTCTGGATTTAGCTGTGGTTTGTCTTAGACTTTTCTCTGCAACTCTCTTGAACTCTCAAGGCTGGCTCCTCTTTTGAGATGCATACTTCCATTTTTACATAGATTAGGAGTTTGTGCAGCAATCATTTTGTGCATATCTAGGATTTCATGCTAGAATCAAAGAAATGACTAGTGGATGAGAAATATTTTTAATATACTCTCTCAGGAAGCAGAATCAGACATAATGATTACCATCCTTCATAAAGGTGACCTGGAGTCCATATTCAGAGGTATGATCTCATTGTGATGTTGTCTGATGAAGCACAGTATCACATCTTGAAAAATGTATGTTATAGTATACTGAAGACAAGACTGAAATTGGAATGGCATTTCCTCCAGATGTTTCCTTTCAACAGTTCTCTTCCAACAACTGTTTCAGTTTTGGTTTTTGGTGGATTGTTTTCAAGAAATAAGGAGGTCTTGTGAGGTATTTTTCCTATCTGAAATATTAGCTGTTGTCACTGCTGGAAGAACATGGTCCACACACATCCACCCTTTCTAATTTGGGGGCTGTTTTCATAGTGCTTAGTTTTTCTATGGAGCCAAAGGCTTTCAGCCTCAGCATCATTTGACTCCATTTCTAAACTATTAATTGCCCAACTTGCACCAATCGTTGACCATGCCTATTTTTTGTTAGAAATTATTTTACAAAACCCTTAAAAATAAATGAGAGAGACAACAAAGAACCATATACTCCACTCAAAATATTGTCATTTAAGTTCTTATATGGAAAGCTTTGGAAAATAAAAACAATTAAGGCAGTCCTGTATAACATAACACTGTTATTGTATTGACATGTGCACATACTTAAACACTGATGCAAATTGAAACTAACATTAATGGTAAGTGCCAAATTAATTCATACCTGAGTACAGAACTGATCCTTCTTTTCAGTAAAACGAATATCTACTTGTTTAAATAACCAAGCTTGTGCTTTTACCTTGTGCTCCAGTTTATTTCGCTTAGCAGATGCAACAGACCAATGTTTAACCTAAAATTGCTTTGCAGCTAAGAAATAAATCTAGGCAGTTTTTTCAGATTCTGTTCTACTCCCATTGCATCTGATCTCATCAGCAGACATATGGAACCTATGAAAAAATAGAAACATGAAAAAAATAGAAACACAATATCAATAAATGGTCAGATTTTTTTTTCTGTGTAGAGATGAATGTGATGAAACAATTAATTATGGAAAATTAATTATGGGAAAGTGTTGATTTAAATAAATTATTAATTTTGAAAAAAAGAAAATTACATTTTTAATGTTGAAAATCTCTGAACATACATATTTCCTTTTTATCTCAAAAAGATTAGATCTAACTAAACTATTTGTTTTGAAAACTGATAATAATGAAAAAATGCTACAACTGTGCTGAACCAGACTTCTACAAAGAAAGACACAGGAATGGTGCATGAAAACACTCTTTGTTTGAATTTCAGATGGGAAAGTTTCAAAAGTTCAGCAATTCCTTTGGGATGGGAAAAGAAGTTACTGCCCAATTCTGCTCAGAACCGGTTATGTAGTTGTGTCTGATCCTGCAACTCAAGAATCTTTGACAAAATTTTAAGAAATAAAAATCACACATATACATGTAATGATTAATTTCCAGTTCTACCTATCTGTAAATCAACATGCAGTTATTAGTTAGGCCGTTGTTAACTATAATTATCTTTTGTTTGCTTCTTCTAGTCAGGTTGCCATAGTCATTGTCTGTATGACATTATTATATGTTTAAATACTGGAAAGCTCTTTTGGCAGATCAGTCTTTAATTCAGCAGCACAATTTTTTAAGGGAAGAAAAAATTTCTCTAAAGAATTTCCTAAAAGGACATCATATGAGTGTAAATATATTAGAAGCTGATTAAATTAAAAGATTGTTTCTCCTTAACTGATTCTAAATGAAATTAGATCTCTAAAGAGAATATAAGCAAAATGATAAAATTAAGACCCCTGCTAACATTTGTTTCTTTTTATTGCCTCAGACATCTGTGCTTAATTATACTTGTCAGTGGACAATACAACCTCTTCATGAGAGCTCACATGTATCTTACAGCAGAAGGAAGATGAAGTTTCTTGAAGACAGCCTTAGAGGTAAGAGTGTATTTGCCTTCTATAATTTCTCAGATGACAGCATATGAATAATTGACTTTGTGGCCCACTGCCATTGTTGGGGGGTGGTGGGGGAGAAACATATATAAAAATAAGACATAGTTATGGTCTGACCAAAACCCTAGATTTTCCATGTCAGTAAATCAGAAAGGTTTAGAAACTTCAAATTTGAAATAGCACTATTTCAGTACTTGGACAATTTAAAAATTAAACTTTCACGTTTTTCTAATTAGGAACAAGAACTCAACCACTGATTGTTTTTATTTCTAATTCAGAGTAGATTTGGAGGCACTCTTCCATAAGCAGCAGTAGGCTTACACGACACACAGGAGACCAGGGACAGCTGAAAGCAGCCATATCCATGAAGATTTTTAGCAACACGTGCTTTCATGTATTTATAACACAGCAAAAGTAGTCATGTGATCAGTTACCCAACACCAGCCCATACACAGGACTTAATTTAATACAAATGCCTTCCAACTTAGGGAATCAAAAATTATATGTTCCAAAGAAGAAAGCTGACAGACATTCAGAATCAGGATGTTCTTCCTTCAGTAATTTTCTTACCCTTCTTCTCACCAGCACCGGTGAGAAGAAGGGAAAGAAACTGCTTCATTTTAAGTTAGATGTATAGGTTTTAACTTTGTAGACTTGCTACTTCTAGAAAGTTAAGGCTGTTACATGAGAAAGCTCCTAAAGCTGCAGCATCAGTTTAAACCATCCTATAAATGCAACCAATATAACTGTCCAGCCACACAATATAAAAATTACAAATCAGATCTAGGTTTGGGGGATTTTGCTGAGTTATTTTTAACTCAGATCACTTCTCTGATGTGTTTCACTGCTCAGACACTGAACAATATCAGTGTAACAGGGGCAGCAGTATGACTCAAGAACAAGCAGCAAGAGATGAGGACAGTCAGATGAAATGTACACATCTGCTGTAAAAAATGCTGCCAAACTGCAGACTAATATAACAAATCATCCCACTGGCTCCTCTGAAATTGCCTTAGATGGTGAACCAAATTCAAGCACAAAAGCAAGTCACTGTGATATTTTGCTTCTAGTGTTATTAACCCACAGAGGACTATGGGAGATGTGCTGTTGCGAATGAATAGCAGCAAGACATTTTGGGGAGGACTTTTTTATTATTTCAGGATAACTTAGATATAAACTGATACATAACTGATATTTGATTTGTAAATACAGGTACTTGGCTTCCAGTGATGGTTCCACCTTTTCTGCAAATTCTCTTAATCCCTAATAAAACTCAAGTTCTCTCTCCATTCCTCCATTGTCGGTTGCATTTATTCTGCTCTCTGCCTGGTACCCGAATGGTACTGAACCTGCGAATATTTCTCAAAGTATGGATTTCTGACTCTCCAGTAATTTATATTCCACTGATTTCATTGATGCCTGGTGGATCCTGATCACATCCATTCTAGCAGAGTCTAGGAGACAACACACACATTTCCTCCTGACAGGCGATGTAGAGGTCTCAATTTCATATCATAGCTGGTAAGCAGCTATGTATGCACCAATAATTGAATCCCACAACTTTACAATCTACCTTTTCCTGTCAGCTAGGAACCTGGCCACCATCTCAACATGGTTCCTGCATCATGGTGGAACAACCATGTGACAATTTTTCGCCAACTAAACCACAATTTAGCATTTCAATTTTGAATCATGCTTGTTTTGCTGCTTTGAAAATGAGGGTGGAAACTTCTTGAGTAGTAGAAATGCAGATTCACAGCTGCTGTTGATTGTTTTAACTCATTTGATGTCAGTAATTGGAAGGAAGATGAATAGCAGCTGAGAAGCTGTTTGACTCCTTTGCACGAAACAGCCACTGCTCCACATCAGTGTCATCCAGAGAAGCCCTCTGATAGCTCAAGAGATGAGGACTTAAAAAAAGATACACTGCTGACTGGCTGTTAGATCTTCCACTGTGCTGATCTCATTCCAGAAACTACACATCTGCATGTGGTCAGGATGACAAGATGTTTCACTCTGCATTGCCTCAGTTCCCTGCTCTGGTAGTTGCTCAGCATTTTGCAGAAGTGTGAAACTTTCCACATTTCCACTAACTTAATAGAAATGAAAGGGGGGGTATTTTCCCAAGAAATTTTAAATGCCGTGTTCTAAATTTCCATTAGGGAAATCTCACTGTTATTTCTAACGAGTATAATATTCGATAGTTGCAATCATACTGGATTTTATTCCAGATGCAGTAAGTAATCTTTGTAACTAAAATTTTCATTTACAAGTTTTTCTGTTCTTGTTTCTCAGATTCAAAATACCATTATACATAGGTTATCCATATACAGGGATTATTATGGCAACAGGGAAGCCCTGGTATTCAAAGGACTTTATTGAGGCAAGGTTTGCAGATACAAGTAAAGGCCTTGATTTCAGGATGAGCACAACTCAGCATGAGCTAAATCAAGAGTCAGCAACTGACTGCTGAAAACACACAGAAAAGCTCCTCACTAAGATCAAGGGAGCCCTTGCAAGGTCTGCCAAATACCAGATCTCTTGCACAATCCTCATTTTCCTTTGTTCCTTTGCTGTCTGGAGGCATGGCTGCTAACTTTGTCAGCAACTGAAGAACTGAACAGGAATGTGAAAAAGTTACTCTAAAATGTAAAAAAAAAAAAAAAAAAAAGCGATGGGGTGCTGTTTTGACTACACCACACGTGAAAGGAAGGAGCCATCAGCAGCGAGCAGTCTTGCGCTACATATGTAGGCCAGGCTCACTGTGCTCTGTTTCTGCGGCACTGGTTTCAGGAATCAAATACCCCACCGGGGGACAGCAGGCAAGTGCCTTCAGCACAGGCACGGTGGGGAAGGCTTCAACACAGGAGTTCTGGGATTCTTCCTAAATCTAAAAGGAAAACTCAATCTTCTCCACACTTCCTTTCTCAGAACACAGTCCTGCGCTTGGGTGGAGCTGCCCACCCGCTGCTCGGCGGGAGATTTCAGGATAAGTTTCCAGTATTTCCTGCCCCTTTTGCCGGCCCGGCCGGCTAAGCGTGTCGAGGCGAAGCGAGGGGGACGCGGCCCTCTCTGCTCCGCGGGTGTCGGGATGGTCGCGTCCCACGGGGCCGTGCACTGCCCGGGGACACGGGGGCCACGTCCCTTCCGCAGCGTCCCCGTGGGCGCGGACGGGGCGGGGAGAAACCCGACCCCCGCCGCCCGGGCAGGGAGAGGGGCTGTGGCCGCGCGGGAGGAGGTGCCGGCGTGCCCGTGTGACTCCCCCATTCGCGGGGACACCCCCAGCCCGGGCCGCGGGGAGGGTGACCCAGGGCAGGGCGGGGCGCGGGGCTGCCCTGCCCTCTCCTCTCCTCTCGCTGAGCGGAGAGGCGGGAAGCCGGCGTCGGTGCATTGCCGGTCGGCCGGGGCCATGCGGAGCTGCGGGAGGGCGCGGAGCGCTGCGGGCTGGGCCGCCCCGCTGCTCCTGCTTTGGCTGTGCCTGCCGACGGCGCGGCCCTACAACCTGGACACGCAGCACGCGCTGCTCTTCCGCGGGGACAACGGGACCCTCTTCGGCTACTCGGTGCTCCTGCACCGCCACGGCCAGGAGCGATGGTGAGTGCCCGGCCCGGCCGCCCCCGCGGGACCCCGTCGCGCCTTGCCCTGGCCGCGGCTCCTCACGCTGCCGTCTCTGCCCGCAGGCTGGTGGTGGGCGCGCCCCGGGCCAACTGGCCCGCCAACGAGTCGGTGGTCAAGCCCGGGGCCATATTCCGGTGCCGGATCGGGGGCAGCTCCAGCGGAGAGTGCGAGCAGCTCCAGCTGGGTGAGTCGGCGGCGGGCCGTGGGCGGGGAGACCCCGGCGGGGCGGCGGCCGGGGACGGACGGACGGAGGGTGCCCGCTGCCCTGCGGGGTGTGCTGGGCCCTTCCGCCGTAAACGGCAGAGTGCTCTGCCTCTCGCCAAAGGGCGAGATCAGCGCTAATGCCCGAGGACTGTAACGGCGACATCAAGAGAGATGACATGCACCAAAACTTGATTTGGGGAAGTTAGGTGTGACAGATGTCGTTCCCACAGCCGTTTCGCACCTTTCAGCCTCCGAGTCAGAAGCCCCGTGAGAGTTTCGGTGTGAGCCTGCTCTGCGGAGAGCTGCTGCAGCTTTCAGGGCAGTGGGTGAATGCAATAAGCTCAGGGATGGGAGGGTGGAAGTGTATGCCTAAATCATGTTTTCTCCTGCAAAGCCTTCTCTTCGTAGAAACCACCCTAAAGTAACTCTGAGCCACAGTTGTCTTGCTGATGGGTTCCCCCTGCTTGTAGATTTATTGGAGTTTCAGGCGAACAAAGTTATTTTTGACTGTATCGGTGTTTATGGGTCCTGCATTTAACTTTGCCTCTCTCTATCTCCACAGTCTCCATACTTAGGAGATGTAACTGGCTGAACTTACTTAACTTTCAAGCGTTTGATACTTGTTAAAAAGGGGAAGGCTTTGCACTGGGTTGCCATGAACATGTGTGAATTGCTTTGGCCTCTCTTCCTGTGCCATTTGCATACAGTTCTGTTGACGCTATTCATATGCTATGGAGAGAATGTTCCCCAGCTTGTACTGTGCCACCCTCCGACCAAGAGTATCCCATCCGTTATGAGCACACCCCCCAGTAAGGGGAAGCGCGGGAAAAGGGCTATCAAAACATTTGAAAGCAATGGCACACCATGAACTGGTGGCTGTCAGGGCGGAGCTCCGTTTGGTTACAGCATTCTGTAACCAAAAATACGCTAAAACAATTATTTCTCTACATGTCTGTGTATAAAACTTAGAACTGACAGGTTCTATCCTTCTATCCTTTTTTTTTTCCTTTTTGTTACAAATCAATTTAAGAGTTTCATTTTGTAACTAGGCTATAAAAACCTAAGGTACTTCAGTGGTGTTTTACGTGCAGTCCTATAAGAAAAAAACAAGCAGTTGCTGCTAGAAAGAATGGAAATTAAATTTATGCCAGCCTAAGTAGTATTTTGGGGTTTTGTTGAGTAATTTCATTCCAATACTATGTAATGTATAACTTTTTAATAGATAAAGACCTTTTTTTTTTTTTTCCTGACTGCCTGATTCTTATGAGGAGGCTTGCAAAAAGTCTAAGAGGTCAACTAAAGTGGTGAAGTAACATATGCTAAGAGTCAATAAATCCCTGTTCCTGGATTGGTGGTAAAAATAGTCCTTTACTGTGTGAGGGAAGAAAAGGAAGGGTTGAAAGTTTCAGGTTCTTTGAAAACTACAAACATCTGCAGTGCCTCTCAGTTTGCTCATTTAGCCAATGGAGAAACAAAATCTAAGTAAATAATATGATGGGGTTTTCTTCAATAGCTTAAGGGATTCTTAGTGAAATGGGGCTAAAGGTATATGAAAAAGTTTATGTGCTTCCAAAGGCTCAGCTTAACATGGCCTCTATTCCCAGAATTGAAGGCTGCAGGTTACACAACATACTTTTAAAAATAATAGTTATACCACATTTTTGCAAACTAGGTTTTCATTACTGCAAAGATGACGTCTTTGCATTACTAAGGTTTGTCTGTAGTATTTCTTAAGTTAAATAGAAGCTGAAAAGAAGTGCTGTATTGTAAAACAGGTCACTGAGGTCAATGAAGAAGCCAAAGGCAGCTGTGGAACATGGGATGTGAATGAAGTGGCATAGTATCTGAGGTCTGAGAAATATGCTGGGGAACTTGCAATTACAAAGCTGAACTTAATTATCTTTGTCTAACTCATTCAAGTTTGGGTTCTGATCTCATAGAATAGGGAATTTCCTTAGAAAAATGTGTGGCAATATATTGCACTGCTGAACAGGCATAATGAGAAATAAGTGTTTCTGTCTTGCTCTTAAATAGTTGAATTTCCATTTTGTTCTGGTAAAAACATCTTTGAGGTGGTAAGTTTCTAATTATAAGTCATAAAAAAGTAGAGGTGATAACAGGCAATAGAAATGGCTTTCCAAATGTTGGGCTTCTGTAATAAATGGATGCGAATTACTTGGAGACATAAATATGCTAAAATACTTTGTCACTCCTTTTCGCCAAAGTAGCCTTGAAACTGCCATTACTAATTAATGAAGGATTCATGAACCATTAGGAAGCCTCTGATCATACAAAACTGCTGTGGTATTTTTATATGTCACAAGTCCCTATCTGCTTCCTCAGTAGCAAAAGAGCAGTCTTATGCTGCAGTCATCACAGTATCTGGGATAACTCATCCAGACATACTTTAAAGAGTTCTAATGTTCTTCAAGATGTTGTGGGCCCTGGGCTGGTTTAAGAGCGGAAAAGAGCAATGAGATACACTAGGAAGGCTTCGTCTTCCTAGCCCCTCATTGACACTTTTAAATCTCTCTCTAAATGATGAATAGAAGAGTTTTCAGTCTCTTTTTGAGTTCTAGTACTTCTGTTTATGGTGTCAAGTGTTCTAGGCTCCAGATTTATTTGTATTTGGAGAATTTTTAAATAATGGCGTATGTTAGATGCGGAGGCTTGTAATCAAACTTCAAGTTTGTTTGGTTACAAAACTTCAAGTACAAAATACAGTACTTCAGGTTGAAGCACACTGTGTCCATCTTCTAGTCTTGAGTTTCAAATCCTTGCCCACATCAGTTTGGGGTAGTCACAGATTATTGCAGAGGAATTTACACGAAGTTTTCTATACATTTTGACCTATTGAATTTTGAACATATAAAATGTTACAGAAATACTTCAATAGCACTGCTGTCAGATTTGAAACAGTGATTGACTGGCTAAAGTATATAGCAAATAATTTGTGCAATTTGCCATCTAGTCTAAAGAAAAAAATTAGTTTTAGCTACAAACAAATGCAGTAAATTCAGTGCATACTGTTTAACATAAGGCCAGAAAGCTCTGCCTGCAGTTTCAGTCTTGCTCCCTTCCTTTAAGTCTCTGCTACAATTAACCTGTGAACAAATTGCCCTCTAGCTCCCCCAGCTGAATCATTACAATGGAAAAGTGAACAGTTAATGGTTTTCCCCAAAGGCAGAGCTGTGTCTGTTCAACTTTGATTTCAGTAAGTTTGAGTTTTGGTAGCGTGTTTTTTTTATGTTGCTTGCAGTGCTCGTACCTTGCAAGTGACCTCTTTCAAATAGCCATACTATTCCAAGGAACAGGGGATCTTCTGGACCTAGGTCTGTTACAGAAAGATGGAAATGGGTCTCATTTAAATGTTTTGGGTTGGAGTCTTTTGGGGGACGTAAGAGGGATAAAACCCATCAGATCTGTGAAAACAGAAAGTACTTCCTGGATGAGTAAAACTAGACTCTGAGAGCCTGACACCTAGGAGCATGATATCAGAAGGCTTATTGCCCTTGCAGCAGACTTCATTGTTTTCATCAGTTAGCAAAAGGACCAGAGGAGGTGTGGGAGGATAAAGTGGGTGATGAGGCTGTTGGGCATGGAAAGCACTGGAGCAAGTTATATAAAACTGGTTTCTCAGATGACATTGCAAACATCTGTATTATGATCCTCGAGGCCAAAACCAGAAGTGGCTTTTTAAGTTATGACCATATTTGTGTGCAGTTGCATTGTTTCTGTGGATGTGTTCAGAGGGGATGATAGCAGAAGTGTATCTTCCAGCTGTGTAATGTACACAAGCATGGGCAATTACTTATTTCTCAGTGACTTTATGACAGCACGTGCTCCTTTTCCCTGAGGCAACCAAGCTGCCATGTCCTCTTGAGCTTATGCAGTGCTGCTGTGTTGCTTATGCAGAATACTGCATTTTCTCATTTGATAAAGCTTTTATAATGTCATACCCTGAGCAGGGACTCATCAGGGTGTCTGGGATGTCAAGTTCTTGCTTCTCTCTCCCACGAAAGTCTGTAATTTCAAGATGGTTGAATACTTACCAGTCAGAGAAAGAGAGGAAACATAAGGCAGCATGTCAGCAGAGGGCCAAAATAATCCTGAATCAACATATACTGGAGCAAAGGAAAAGGGGAATGAAATCCAGTGAGTGTCAAAGAATGGTGGTGCTTTTTCTTGTTACAAACCTCTGAAAGAGGCACAGGAAGGAAGCACTGAGACAGGCTGAACTTACTCATCTCTCACATCATCATTGTCTGGTTTTATTTGATTTAGTGATAAAAAGTCTCAGTCTCTTGGGGTCTAAATTTATTGCCTTGGTCTTCTCTACTTCTCCCATTTCCTGTAAGTCCACATAAAAGCAAGTCCCAGGTAAGTCATTGTTAGAAGAGGAGGGAACTCATTGCTAGAAAGGAATTACCAGAAGTGCCTTCTGCAGTTTAAAGGAGGACTAATTTTTACACATGGGAGTGTAATGGAGTTTTCTTTTCTGAGGATATTTCAATCAGATAAATGTGCTTTATAATTCATGTAAACCATGGAAATGTCTCCCTTAGGAAGTGAGAAGTTTTCCATTGCATAATTCAGTTCCAAAACTAAATTCCACACTTGATTCTGAAAAGCGGTATATATTCAGCACATGGAAGTGTCATCTCTGACATTAGCCAAGAGGATAATCTATGTATTCATTTAAACTCTCTAATGCATTGGACAGTAATAAATGCCAGTTCTGCTCTCAGCACAGGTGTTTTCTTTGGTGGGTTAATTTTTGCAGGCTTTTTGGTGGGGTGAGGGGTGAGAAGGTGTGGGGTGTGATTTATGGGGCTTTTTTCTGTGCAAACAATGTCTCATCAGCATTAGTACTCTGTGGTCTGGACTGACATCTTCTTCTGGGTAACTAAACTAACCCTTAAACCTCAAACATTTTGGGTTCACCTGTAGTTGTATTCAATCTGAGAAAGTTTTTAAAATTATGCAAAAGAATTTGTTCAAATGACCTAATGTGTTTCCTTATTTTATAAGTTTTTTTTCATAAACTGTCATGCTGATGCATAGAAAATACTGATTCAACAATTTGATTAATGCTTATCCATAAAAACATCTTAACAATTAAATACTTCCTTTATATAACTTAGAATAAATGCGTAGCTTCTCCTAACTGTGGGGATCACTACTGCTTTCCAGAAGAAAGCAAATGTTTACTAACTTGGCAATACTGTGGCCTTTTGAGCTGTGGGGCAGAGTTAGAAGACATTTCAGTGTGTTTTCTCAAGGTTTTAAAAAATTAATTCTACTAAAGAACTAACACTAAGAGCTGCTAGTGAATAATTGCAACAATAAAGTGAAAGAAGCATGCAGGATGTGCATAGGTAATGATGTGCCATCCCCAACAGAGGTGGCAGTACAACCTTTATTTGATACCCATTTGCAGTAGAGATTGTTTTAAGGTGCTACCAGTAGACACACAGTTGGAGGGATGTTTGCTTCAGCCTAGAGTTTAGGTGGCACTCACAGGTACTACTTGTGTTTCTTGCAAGCATTTAGGCTGAAGAGCACTTACAGGGACAGCCCTTCACCAGAATTGAATGTAATGTCACTTTCTATCTGAGTAATGATGGAGAAGGCATCCTCACTGCCAGCCTATCACATTCAGAGCCAGGATGTTCCCTTTGGCTACCCACAATCATAACTTTGCTCGAGAAGAAAGTAAAAAGTCTGTGTGACCTGTGTAAGACAGAGGTCAGAGCCACCATACCCAAATTGCTGCACTGTCCCCCCAGAGTTCTTGGATTCTCCTGTTACCCATTGATTGTTCTTCCCATTACCTGTTACACATTGTTCTTCACCTTGTCCCTCTGTTCAGAGCCCTGGTCTTTGTCTCCTAGGCCATCTCAGTCGTGTTAACTGTAGGAAGACGTGTGTGGAAGAGCAGGATAATCAGTGGCTGGGTGTCAGCTTGTCGAGGCAACCGAAGGAGGGCGGATCTATCATTGTATGTATTAACCACTGGGCCTGTTTGTCAGACTGCAGCCAACTTTCTTGGGCTTCCATGTCAAATGCTGTGTTTGTTTTATATCCATAGGCTTGTGGACATAGATGGAAAAATGTGTTTTACGTCAAAACTGAGCACAAACTGCCACATGGCATTTGTTTTGCCATCCCTCCTGATTTTCAACCTGAGCTGAGCTACAGCATATGCCCATGCTGTATAGGTAAGCAAAAGGCTTGAGTCCTTTTGTAGGGAAGGGTGAGATACACAATTGAATGGTGCAGAGTTTGTGAAAAGCCTGTGTTGTTCTGAGTAGGTAGGTGTTCTGCAGCCAAAGGCTTGGAGGCTGAGTGCTGATGATATGAGCCCAGTTTGTGATGTAAAGATGTTTATCACTTCAAAGAAAACCTGATTTCAAAAGGCAAAAAAATAATTAGAACAATGCATCAGAGTAGTTTTTTCCCAGACTGCATTGCTGAAGGATGTGTGCTTCTCAAAACCAGGCCAGTAGAGGACATCCTTCCTTCCTTTACTCTTGTCATTGCTCTGGAGAGTCACACAGCAGAGCAGCAGAAATACCTGCTAGTGATTGTTACCACCTGCTCCTTAGCCTTTGATCCAAAGGTGCTGCAGTGCCTGTCACAGTGCATGTCCTTGTCCCTTACTTGCCTTCTGCCAAGGCTGTTGCTGTGGCATGAGACCTTCAGGGGTTCTTCCTGGGAGAACTTCAGGAGCAGAATAAGAGGCAAGACCAGAATCTACCAAATGATTCCATCCATGCTTTGCCATTCTTACCTACCACCCACCCAGGAGAACAATAATGTGCCCTGTGCCTTGCCAATGCAAGGATCAGCTGACAATCTGATCTTTCTGTGCAGACAGAGTAATGCCATCAAATGTCTCACTGCTGGCTTTGGAGACTCTTACAAGGCGTAGTGAAATCATGTGGTTTTTATCTTTGGAGACTTTAAGTGTACAAATCTGCGTATGGAATGAAGGGAACCCTGATGGCAGACAGTCAGCAAAGAATTGCAGGAAAGCAGAGCTGGGACAGTGTTGGATTGCTAGGATGAAAGCAGGATGTCTGAGACTGCCATAACACAAACCCCTCATGGCACCAGTGGAGCACAGGGCAAGTTCAATCAAGCCTGTCAGAGTATGCCTGAAGTAGAGTGGAAGAGTGTCCAGATGTGGTGATTTCTCTGTTTCATTCATGGAACAATTTTGAAAGTATAGCCTTTAAAGTCACAATATTTCAAAGGCAGGTGTGATCAAGTGATACACAGTGTTTTAAGTTTGTTACAATAGTATATTGCACCTAAAGGCTATCTAGTAGAAACCAGTGTTTTTAGTTTTATTGCAGAACTGAAAACCAACTTTTTGGGCAGGTGTTTGTTTGTTTGTTTTTTCATAAGTTCTCTGAACTTCTCTTGAAAGCCTGGTGACAAAACTCTGGAAGTATGTGCTTCTCATCCTTTTTAATATTTCTTGCCCATTCCCAGCTCATGCACGAAAGTATGGAGAAAACCATGCGTCATGTCAGGCTGGAATATCTAGTTTTTACATTGAGGTGTGTATTAAAGATACCAGAAGTCTCTCTGTTTATATACTTTTATGTATAATATCTAAAAGGGGTTGTGTAAATGCAAACATCAATGCTGTATTTTATTGCGGGAGGGAAAAATCACTTTTGAATTCATTTTTAATTAAATCTTGCTATAACTTGCATGATAATTCCCAAGTAAGGCTTTAATTTTTATTCCCAAGAATACTTTTACACCTTACTAAATCCAAAGTTATTGTTCATTGGGAAAAAGGGCATGGATATAGCAGAGGATGAAATTTTATTATTCTCTTTAATATGTTTGATGTAACAGTTATAATGCTTGCCTTCTTGCTTTACAGAGTAATACTCTTTATTATTTAATCTCCATTCCACCCTAAGATTGTCATTTCTGAAAAACTCATTTGAGAAGAGAATATCCTGAATTGCTGTATTTTGTTGTTACAGTTTAAAGCTTTTAAAAATGGTATTTTTACAAAGTCTGGAAAATATTATCTGTAATTTAGTAGTAAACCCCAGTGCTGAGCCAGATGCATCTCCAGTAGCATTTCATAGAATTCACAGGAGATCTAAACAAGAGCATTTTACTTGTTTTGCTTATTTTCATGAATATTTCAGTGTGAATAACATGGCTTTGTTTTACTTTTCTTTTAGGACTTAATTATAATGGGAGCCCCTGGATCATTCTATTGGACTGGTTCTGTGTTTGTATACAACAAAACTGCAAAGAAAATCCACTCTTACACAGATTCCGATAACCAAGTGAAATTTGGCAGTTATCTAGGTACTTAAAGGATTTAACACTTTACTAAAATATAAGCTAAATAGCTGCTCTTGGAGGGAGTGCACAGTGTTTTTGAGTGTTTTCACTATTAAAACCAGAAGCAGTTCTAAAGATGATTTCTGATTTTGTTAAATATTATTCAATTATAAGTCCTCCTCTCTGTTCTTTTTATGAGGAAACTTCTCGGACAGTGGATTTCTATTCTTATCATCTCACCATTGACTTTTAACCATTTCTTGATTTAGAACTTAGGGATGCTTCTGATTAGCAATGGTTGTCATTTCACTCAAGTCTGCAATGCTGCCAAGAGCTTTCACAGAAAAAGACAGTGGTTTCACATATAACAGAAATATGAAAAGATTTTTACAGTGAAAGCTGCAGGGAAGTTTTAATTGTATTGTCAATAAGGGGAAGTATGCTGTGACCTTTAGAAACAAACTTTCCTCCAGTGTTGGTTATTTTTTCTTTTTTATTCCAAACATATTTTAGTCTGGATATGTGAGGAGGCAAACCTCATTTATGAATATCTGTAACCAAGGCCATGAAGTTCTACTCATGTACCTATATCCAAGTTACTACCTGTATTTAGTGCTACAGTTTGTAAAGGTTTATGCCAAAAAAACTGCAGCAGCTTCAGAGTTCTCACTACACTGAGAAAAGCTCATCTGTTCTTCCTGAATTCCTAAGCAAGAATATTTTTGCTTGTGACCATTGGGTTTTGCATTTTCCCATTCAAAGTTCCGGTTCACGTGGATGAACATTTCCTGTTTCTGATTCCACTCATCTGACAATAGGAAGTTGGCATATGTTATGAAATAGCTATTGTGAAACACAGTGAACTAAGACTTCAGAATTCAGTTTTGGGCCTGCAAAGGCCACAGTGACTCTGGGAAAGTCAAGCAGAAGAGAGAGAAAGGCTGGTAAAGGGGGATCAGAAATGCAGAAATCCCTAAGATCAACCAGTAGAACTTCTAACCTTTCACAGGACAAAAGAAGAGCTTCAGAGAGTGGAAAGCTCCAGTTTTCCAATAGTAATCCGCAGAAAAAGTACTGCACTTCTCTAGGGAAAAAAGTTCATTCCAGATTTCTGCTTCTACAAGTATAAGAATGAGAATTTCTGTAATGAATGAGTCAGATCACTGACAGCCAGAAGCCAGATCCAGGCAAATGGGTAAAAACCTGCATAAGGACTGTGTTGAGGAGAGGTTAGGGAAGGCCTTTCCACACATATGTGATCCCTCTTAGTTGCCTTGGCCATCCAGGACCTGAAATCAGCTGGTATTTGCTTCACTCTAGTTATCTGATGCGTGTTGGCTTAGCAGAGAATTTGTCTTCTGAACTTGCCTTTCTACAGGAAGGTGAAGAAGGGCACCATTAACTTATCTGTATGTCTGTACAGTAGCAGCTGTGATAAACCTGGAATTTTTCCAGTTTCATGCTACTTTAACCTCTGCTCCTTTCCCTCATAATGGGGTTGAAACCCCATAGTGTGGTTGAAGGATTTAAAGGTACCTTCCTTCCCTCCCTCAGCATCTATGCCATCTTATAATTATTGAAGACAAAAATCTGTTCAGGGTTAATTCTGTTACCAAATTATTTTTTAGAAGTCTGAGGTTTTTGCTCCCTTAAGTAATGAATGAAATTATCCCTACCAAGTGGTGGAAGTATATTGTGACCAGAGTGTAATTCAAGCATGTGAGTAGATACCATTATCTACTTACTCTGTTCTTCCACTGGTAGGGATCAAGACATTGGCATCTTTATTTATGTTTTTCATTAAACTGTTAAAGAATAATAATTAAGAAACTAAAGACTACAGGATGTGCAGTAGTATTGTAGCATTTTCCATAAGTTGGAAGAAACAAGGGTGTTCGTGTACCAGACAACTGAAAGAAGGAAGGAAATTAGATATTTGTAATACATAACACTAGGTAATATTTTCTTGACTACTTGAGAGTCTCTTGGAGAGTAGTAGCTGAGTTCTATAAAAGGAATTTTCAAAGTTATTCAGCCTTTCAAATCAGCTGGCCCTGATGAAAAAGTAACCTTAGGCACTTAAACTGCCTTAAAGAAATCATAAAGTAGAAGACAGTTCCTTTTAGAAATCTGAGAAGGGCAAGTAACATTTCAGAAAACTGAAAAACTGTAGTGATGGTAAAAAGGACAAAACTATGGAGTTGGAAAAAAATTTCATTTCTCTATGCCTTTAAAGGATCAGTTATGTGATTGATCCTTCCCCTGCCAAACATTTTAATACCATTAAAAAGAAATGAGAACTATGTGATTACTGTAATTCTTGTGAATGTTTGGCTTTTTTTTTAAGTCCTTAAGAATTAGTAATGTTTGCACTTTACAAAACAAAAATAACTAGAAAGTAAATGTCAGAGGACGTAAATTAAGCTTCATCCCTAATTTTTTGTTGAGTAAATAAAAGCTAGGTGTTGACCTTCAAGTGATAAATTGCTCTGTTCATCTCTTTTAGCTTAAAATATGAAAAGAAAAAGGTGGCTTAATGAAAACTTTAATTCTAGGCAGTTATGTTCACTGACAAAAGATTCAAAGCTTGTTCTCATCTATCTAAGATGATTTTTCCATTTCCTCTGCATGCTGTGAACATCAGCAGTCATTCAGTAAATGCAAGAGTAGTGGAATATGTTATCTGTCTTGTATTCTGAGCTGTAATGTACTCTGGAAAGAGTAAGGATGACTTGTGCAGCTACAGGTTAAGGTGTTAGCCTTTGTTTTGCAGTTCTGTGTCTGGATGTCTGCGCCAAAATATGGTCCTGTTTATAATCTCTCTCCACATACAGAAATGCTTTGTAATGTAGATTTATTTACTAAAGCTGATGTAATGGTTTTTTACTGCATAATAAGGCTTTTGCAATTTGTTCCTGACATTTTCATGTGTGTGTTCATGGTGCTCTGTGTGTGTATGTGCACATAGAAGTAGCACTACATTTAATTTTCTTAAATCCAGTTATAATAGTCAAATAGTAACAATTGAATCTATTATTTCCACATTCCAGTGCATCTACTTGGATAATTTTTATTTGTATTAATAGTGTGGACTCACTGAACAATTGCAGAATATGCATTAGCAGAAGGTGTTTGCAATTTATTTTATTGTCTTTTGAAGTATGGCAGATAATTGAGTTCTTGGGAAGAAATGAGTGTTTCTGACACTTTTTCCTGCTTGATGGAACTTACTGTCTGTAGTGACCTTTTACTTATACTTCAAAAACTTTGTTTTGTTTTCATTGCTGATTTGCATGAGGTCTGAATGTCAGAGTCATGATAATTTATGGTGTTGACAGCTTTTATAAGATATGCTCCCATTCTTTCTTTGTTACATAGCATTCCCAGTATTGAATAGTGCATTTCTGATTTGCAGGATATTCTGTTGGAGCTGGACATTTTCTGACACCATCCAGTATAGAAATAATTGGAGGGGCTCCCCAACAGGAGCAGATTGGTAAAGTAAGGAATTGTCTATAATATTGGCTTAATGATTATAACCCCAAAAATACCATGATCTTCCAATTTAGATTAATATATTAAAGACAAGTATCAGATGTGACTTTTCATGAGGGAAAAGTTGAATAAGGAATTAGGGTAGGCAATCTGGATAACATTGATGTGAACTATGGTGTTGAAGAAGGTGCAGGTAGGAAACAGGAGATAGCTGTAATTTGTGATACTAAGCATTGCTTTGCTGATTCTTTAGCACATGCTGTAGAGAAAGCACTGGGAAGTGTTCCAGATTACAGTTTGCTGAATTCTGCTTGTGTTTTCTTTTCCTTTTAGGCATATATTTTTAGCATTGAGAAGCAATTCGATATTCTCTTTGAACTAAAGGGTAAAAAGGTAAATCTATCCTATTACTTTTCTGCACCTCATAACTTCTAGCACATCTTCATCAAAATGCAAAAATAATAATGATTTCTTGTCTGCACACAGCTCGGTTCTTACTTTGGAGCTGCAGTTTGTGCTGTGGACCTGAATTCAGATGGCTTCTCAGACTTACTGGTTGGTGCTCCAATGCAAAGTACCGTCAGAGAAGAGGGAAGAGTTTATGTCTATATTAATTCAGGTTCTGTAAGTATTTTCTCTTAAAAACACACGGCAACAGAGCTGTTCTGGTTTAATAGGCTAAGAGGAAGAGTTTCCCATATTTCCTGATATGGGAAAAGCAGCATTAGGGCTGTGATGGCTGCCCCAGCAGGAGTGCACAGCACACCCCCAAAGGCTGCAGTGTCAGCTGTAGCACAGTTACTCCCACCAGTGCTGGAGCTGCACGCAGACTGGGTTCATTTCCTAGGAGCTGGAGGTGGTGGCAGCCTGCCCCTGCAGCCTCTTTCCAAGCTCTCCTCCACTGCTGTGCTTCCCACTGAACTGCCAGCTGAAGAGAAACTTACCAAGCCCTTCAGAAACAACCAAGGACTGAAACATTTGCATGCAGTTACTGGTCCCAATCAGGAAAGAGACTGGTATTCCTCAGTTTTGCAATTTACATGACTGAATAGATCATGCATTACAATAGGCTTCTTTTTATGCTTTCTAAGGCTCAGAAGTGGAAGTGTAGTCACTTTACTATTCTTACACTAAATACCATAAAATGTATTTGAAAATGCTTGCTTCTACATCAAGAAGTTTGGTGGGGTTATATATTGGTATCCAAGGCAGTTTTAACATTTTGAGTAATATTCCATTAATGTGCCATTGACTCTGTTTTCCTTCAGGAAGCAAAGATGGTAGAGCTGAACATAGAGCTCAGCGGGAGTGACTTGTATGCAGCAAGGTTTGGAGAGTCCATAGCCAATCTAGGAGACATAGACAATGATGGCTTTGAAGGTAAGGATCCAAAGAAAACCTGTTGGGTTTAATTCTCTCTGATCAGTGGAATGTCATGATAAACAGGAGGATTATGGAAGTCTGAGAATTCTTTTGGTTTGTGACTTGACTTTTCTCTTCTGACTTAAAAAACAGCTGCTTCACAGTCATTGATGTTTAATACCAAGGCACTAGGTTCTGTCTAAGAAAGAGCATGAGCATAAAGTGATAGCATAATCTGTAACTTTTGTAACTCAAATGGAATCACTAATCCTGTGTTAAATACCTGAGACAAAGGTTGGGGAATAATTTGACAATTCTGTAACAATCATAAACAAAAAAATGAGTCAAAATCTGCTTATTTTATACTCACCAGTAAATACTAAATACATGGGGATATTGAAATTAACCTTCACGTTGGGAGATTGCTATGGAAATACTGAAATGAAAAGTGGATGTAATATGGAGAGTAACAGTAAGAAAAAAAAATTGTAAGAAAAAGGCTGGAAGCAAAATATAAAGAGAAACTGGCAATATAAAGCATTTTTCTGTAGCAATTAAAAAGCACAGCAGAGCCAACTCCTTCAATGATCTAAACCATCAGTTTCAGCCCTGTGAAGATAATGGTGTAGGTGGTGGTGTAGAATCTGACCTCAAGAATGTGTGTGTAATTTTAACAGGCACAACTTGACTGTCCCATTTTCATCTCACTAGTAGAAAGATGTATAATGTGCTTTATGTGGTTTAGTCACCACAGTATGGACTCAGTCAATGTGGATTCAATCAGAGAATTGCTCTGTAAAACCAAACAGTCAAAGGCTTTGGGCTTCATATGATTTTTGGTTCAGTGCAGCATAAATTATTTCTGATTTGCAGTGAGTTCAGGTTTTTCTTATTTGTAAATGCAAGTTCCCAGTTATTAACAGTGACTTTCAAGATGGTGTACATAATCTCCCCATCCCTCCCTCCACTGCTTGGTTAACAGCCTCTGGCTATTTGAACCATGGGAGTTTTTGGTAAGGGCTGTTGAGGGTGGATTGGTGAGTAGGTACGTTCATTCAGTTTGTTATGAGTTGCCTCGTCCCTCTGGGATTAGGTCATCTAGGCATAAAACATATCCCTTTGTACCAGCATATCCCTTTGTACCTTCATTTCCTTGTTAAATGCCTTTCCAAGCTTATCATTAACTGTTATGGACACTTCATAGAAAAATAAATGGTTTATTTTGGGCACTATAATAAGAGTACTTGTGTTTCAGTGACTTAATCCATGTGGGAAGAGCAGGAAAATCATCACTGTTCCATAAATATAACGCTTGTTTTTTCCTCTTTTTTTAAAGATCATGATAATTTTGCCTTCTTTCATGGTAACCTTTTAACCTCTTAAGGGTCAAAATTAGTATTGCTAGAAATAGACTTTGACAAAATGGCAGTATTTGATTGTTGCTTTTCACACACAGTAATTAAGGTAGAATCAGACTACTGAGCTGGACTGTATTGTTTCTGATTGCTTTATATCTGTGTTCAACACTGCCTTTGAATTCAGGCAAGTAAATCTGGTCTGGCATTACATGCATCAAGATTTGCATTTCTTCAACTGTTCAGTAGTCATATTTCCTAGTCCATGATCATTGCTGAATTGTTCTTCCAGATGTGGCAATTGGGGCTCCACATGAAGATAATCTAAAAGGGGCCATTTATATATACAATGGCAGGAAAGATGGAATAACACCATCATTTTCACAGGTATGCTTTTTCAATGCAAAATACCCAATCCAGAAAAACCCCAAGCTTAAATCTGAGAGGGTTTTCCCTTCATTTGACAGTCTGACCATCTGAAGTACATTAAAAGACTTCAGAAAATTTTTACATGGTCTGTGATTTTCAGTCGTAATATAATCTGTAAGAGAGAAAAAATTGTTTTGGGAGCTTTAAAAAAGATTTATGGGATTTAAGTTCATCAGGATTTTTCTGCAAACATTTTTTGTTGGAAATTGTAACTCAGAGATTAGCTTTCCAAGAATAATTTTCTCTTGTACATTTTTCTC
This sequence comes from Agelaius tricolor, assembly GCF_023055355.1. NCBI lineage: Eukaryota > Metazoa > Chordata > Aves > Passeriformes > Icteridae > Agelaius > Agelaius tricolor. Next base: position 12,414,221 of record NW_027269270.1, on the reverse strand, counting down.
CTCAGAGAATACAAGGAAAAGAAGTCAGTAATTCTTTGAGCATGTTTGGACAATCCATATCAAGTGGCATTGATGTAGATAACAATGGTTATCAAGGTAAATTAAGCAATTTTGTTTACTTTTAATTTTTAAAAGAATAGAAATTCATGGGGAACAACCCTACTGTGCTACTTGATACTTTTAACTGAAGCAGAATCTGTTATTGAGATGACATGTCACATCTCATATTTTGGGAAGAAAAAACAAGAGGTAAAGCTGAGGCCAGGCAGTCAGGTTTCACGGTCACCTAACTATTATTTAAGGACTGAGAACAATGTAATAGTGAGATCATAGTGCACAAGGGGAAGAGAAATGTGATTTATATTTTTAAAGCAGACATCTCATTTACAAATGTCACAATGAGCTGCTTTGGGCACTGGAAGCATGTTTGTTGTCCAGACTATTGTGCTAACCTGAATATATTGCTGGCCTTCCCAGAGTCTGGATTCTGACAAGAGTCATGGACTCCTTGACTCTCAGTCTGAGTGAACAATACTTTACCCTCACTTAGGGCTCATGGCATTGAGCTAAGGCCATTGTGGAGTTCTTGTGGCCATGACAAAGTAGTGCTAACTTGGTGCCAAGTATATATTAATTGCTTTATACATATCATCAAAACATTCTGACATTTTGCAGATAAGTGTTAGGTCAGGTCAGGTATGTCTGTCCTGCTCTTGAGGATGGAAAAGCACAAAGTTGCCATGTTTTGTGTTCTGGCTCTGTCCACAGAAATGTTATCCAGGTTAATTTGTAATGCTGGCCTAAAGGGCAGGTTACAAGTAGTCTGCCCACAGGTCAGCTGTTGGTTACTAATCTGGCAATAACGCCCTCAGGCCCTTATATCATTTAGTCATCTGACAATTCACTTTTGCTGCCTCATTTGGGAGGTATATAAACTGTCTATATTTCTTTCCTTCTTGCATGAATAGAATTCAGTTCATTTGGAATAAAGGAAATACTTTTATCTCTCTTTATGTATAATTTCATACATGTTATAGACATAAATCAGTTATATATATAAAAACCAGTTTGTATGTGCATGTATAGCAATATTGAATATCTGGATGGAGAAGAAGGCAAGTATCTCCTACCTAGCTGAGTTGTCCTTCAGTATCAACCACTTAAACATTGAATAGAAATCAAATCATCACATATCAATATCTGGAAGTCCAGCAAATTAGCATGCAGCATTTAGGACAGTGCAGAAGTATTGGAGCTGTCCTTGAATACTAGTATATCCCTTCTAGTAAATAAAGGACAAATGGTGTCTTAATATTCACCAGAAAGTGAATATGCTATAAAATGCTTGTGCCTAGGAAGTAATTCCTGTTGACAAATTATGGTTATTGATACATTCTTTTTGTGCAGATGTGGCAGTTGGTGCATTTTTCTCTGATTCTGCTGTGGTGTTCAGGTGAGATTGATATGTTTCAGTACTTTTGAAGACTGAATTTAACTGTATTTTTTTAGTGGAATTTATTGAAACTCAGTAGTTAATTTAACCTCATTATATTCTTGATATCTTCAACTTCGCTAGGCTCTAGAAGTCTCTACAAATGAAACATTTAAGTAAACACGTTGAAAAAAATGAAAATATCATTCTGTGACTTTTTGAGGTAAAAATAATTTGCATACAACTATTTGAAACTATCTGAAAAATGCAGATAACTTTAAAATTATAATTCTAAAATATAAAAATAGGTTGTCAGGGATGATTAGTTTTTCAGACATTCTGTAAGCTGTATCTAAACATTATTTGTGTTACTCTGTTCTATTCTTAGAACAAAACCAGTGATAATTGTTGAAGCTTCTTTGAAGCATTCTAATTCAATAAATCGAACTAATTTGGACTGCATGGAAAATGAGCAGCCTGCCACCTGTATGAATTTGAAGATATGCTTTACCTATAGAGGACAGGAGGTACCTGGTTATATCGGTAAGCTACTGGAAAAATAATCCCCTATCTGTACTGATTTCAAATGCACCTATTTACAGAATAATGCTGCTGGTATTCAATAGACCATTAATCTGATTTCAGTATAAAATGAAAAGCTGAAAACATGGATACCTTTTTTATATCACGATTACCCTATAACATCAGGCCATTACACTTCTGTTCAATTTGGAGTAAGAGTACATCCCTGCTAGAACTGCTGGAGTTACTTGGAGAGACAGCAGCACTAAAAGGGTGATATTTAGATGTCCTCTAACAGCAATCTTCTCAGGCATGGACCAAACCAGATGGGACTGCTGGAGGATGCTGCCTTCCACTTAGCAACAGAGAGAAAGCATTGCTTCCCAAACCAGCTCAAGCAGCTGATCATATTGTGGGGCACTTTGTGAAAGAAAAGGAGTCCCACCAAAATTACTGAAAAATAAATCTTGTATTGTGTTTTATATAATGCATATTTTGCTTTTGGCAAAAAACTGGTATTGCTAGAAGTGATGTCTTTCAGAGGGAATATTCATGGTGAATTAATTTAACATAATTTACTGTCTAAATTTGCCTGTATTGCCTGAGTGCTTTTAACCTACTTGTCATGTGCTATTTGTAAACTGCAAACAGCCCTGCAAGTACATGGTATATAAAATTAAATTGCTCAACTCTTCTGGGTGAGAACAGACAATAACCTTAGGGAGCATGTTACAGAGAACACATACAGTGATGAACTGTAAAGTTATGTGTCTTTTGATCTTTATCAGATCTTTTGAAACTGATACTCATTTTGAAAGATGAGCAGTCAGACTGGGTCACCCTTGCTGTACATAACACCTTGACATCTTATGTACATCTTGACTTGTACATAAGACTTTTTAATTTTAAAAAAGTACTGGTAGAAATTGTAGATAACCTAACCCTTGGCAAAAAATTAGAAGTAATAGATCTGTAATGCTCTGAAACTTGTTTGTAACTTCTTACCATAGCAATCCATGCTAACTTAAATAGAAAAAACTGTGAAGTCAACTAGCACTGACAAATATTGTTTAACTTAAGTGTTTGTTGTAAGTTACTGTCAGCCCTGTAACTAACTGAAGTGTGTTTTCTATAAATAGATTTGGGTAGAAAATGTAAATACAACCTGATAAACTATCTCTGATCTAAATGCACATATTGGGGAACAGCCATGAAGCAATTTTCAGGGTACTAGAAGTTTTTCTTAGTATGGATTTATGTCAGTGTTTTTAAGCAGAGCATTTTAAAATGGATGTTACAGAATATACTTATGGAAGTGAGTCAGAAGAAACTCATTAAGATTGCAACACTTAAAGATTTATAACCTTTATTTTCCCTGGATTTTATTTTGTAGTGTTGCTTTATAATCTGAGTGTTGACGTGAACAGAAAAGAGGATACACAAGCAAGATTTTATTTTTCCTCCAATGGAACACATGATACAATCTCAGGAGAAGTAATGATTTACAGCAATATTACTACCTGCAAAGATCATCCAGCATTTATGAGGGTAATGTAGTTTTCAGTATGTATTGCCTTGTAAATCCTTTGTTCACCTTTGAAAAGCAGACCTGCTGCAAAAGAACCTATTCAGTTTATAATTGCATCACATGATTGTGGAAGTAAAATATTTGTATTCAGAACTTCCACAGTTAATACGTTTTAATTCTAATGCTTTCTCAGCTTTCTCTGAAGAAGTCAGTAGGTCTGCCATCTCTTACATTGGTGAGATGTATAATAATAATAATAATAACCACAGTGATTAAGTTGGACCTTGAGCACTCTTGAAATTTCTTCATCTTTTTTGTGGATGACAGATCATATATAGATTGAGGTTGGTTTGGAGCAATCGTGAAGATATAAAATGAATATTCTGCTGAACATTTCTGATGGAACTTTCTTATGTATTTCTTAATGCCAAGTCTTAAAACTTGTATTTTTTATGTTTTGTCATCTGTAAGTATAACAAAGAACATGTGTGTGGTTTTTCTTCTGTTTTTATTGTGAGTAGATAAGGTAGACTCAGCTAAAAATGAAAGAACCCATTCCTGATCCACAGGAAGTGAAATGAAGATGGTTGCTAGAAAAGTCTGTAGTTCAAGGTCTATAGTGTGGTGTGCTTTGTGAATTTGCTGCAAGGAGACAAAGGCCAGCAGGGTGTGAAGAAGAGCTTTGCTTGGCCTTGTTTGATGTTTTTTCCGTTCAAAGAATGCAGCACTCACCCATAACCTGAGGGTGGAAATGGGGTAGGAAGAGCACTTGTGCATAACCTATCCCTCTGAAAGGTGAAGAGGGACTTATCTTGAAAATGGAATAAAACCTGTAATCAGGACAAGGATATAATATTTTTAAGGCCATTCAGTTAACAAGAAAAAATTTATCACTTTTATTTTATCAAACATCTTAGAAGCTTTTCCTCCAAAACAAAAATTTTGGAAAAACTTGGAAGTCCTAAACCACGACAAACAATAAAAATCAGTGGACACAAAGGAACTGCATTTTATTAAACTCAGAAAAAATAGACTTCTCTCCTGTCAGACCTTATCTAGGAGGGAAGAGAGGGAGTATTTAGATGTAAGGGGAAATAAGGGCAATAAAATAATGGACTACTTGGCCTAATGTTTTCTTTGAAATCCTTGAGGTAGCAATTCTGTGACCTTTTGAAACAAACACCTGTCAAGGTGACTGATGCAGTTGATCCTGCACAAAGGCTGGAAAATAAATTTTATTTTCTACAGCTACAAAAAATCCTGCAGGGAAATAATCTTCAATGTATTTTTCTTCTTCCTTGATTTCCCTTATTTTTTGTTTGTGACATGATTAGAAGCTAATTCTTCATCATAAAGCTTCAGGGTAGAAAGGAAAGCTTATGTTACCTACTGGAAAATTTCCCAGATGCATCTCAGCTGATAGCTGCACCTAAGTGAACATTGCTTGCAGGAGCAATGGCAAATTGCCACTTACTTTATAAGAGTTTTGTAAACTAATGGAGATGTGATTGACAGCTGACCTTGTTCAGATTGCTGTACCAGCATTAGCAGGTATTTGTGTAGGAGGAAGGAATTGATTTGCCTCACTTCCTATAGTCCATCATTAGGGGGTTTTTTTCCTACGTAGAATTCAATTTTCTTTTCAATTCTTAATTAATAACATTATAAGCATCTCCTTCCACCCACTGAGGTTTCTGTACTTGTGTGAAGCTCCTAAAGTTAAGTAAGTGTGAATGTCTGTCAAGTACAGTCCTTGCAAAAGACAATATAAATTTTATGTATTTTGAGTAAAGGCTAATTAATAGCTAATTAGTATAATGGAAGTAATATAAAGCAGATGCAGAGAAGACCTTGTGGAAAATTATTACAAATTAGATAATATGTGATTTGGCCAACACAAGCTTGCAGATAAGAATTAAAACAGTGGCCATGTGGAAGGACAATCAGTGTCTGTCTATCCCCTACACTAAGGGAGTAATTTAATCAGGTTTGCTACTGTTGGTGCTTCAAGCTGTTCAGTTTTCACAAGTAGGTAGTTGGGGCTCTGATCTGAACATTCCTACACAGGCAAGGCTTCATGTACAAAATAGTCATTTATTGAGGAGTTCAATCTTCTTAATACAGAATGGAAAATAAAAGAGCAGAAAAATAAAATGCAGTCACAACTTGATTTAATTGTACTGTGGGAGAACTAATTTTGATTTCATATGTAAATACCCATTGGGTTTGTCTGGCCTCATTCCACTGGTTACCCTTTTTCATTTTAGCCAGCTTTGCCTATTTTTCTACCTGGGCAGTGCAGCCTTTCATAGGTGTGTGAGGCAGGATTATTGGCAGAAGTAGGCTTGCTGTTTAGTAGGCTTTCTCCTCATAGAAGAATCATCCATCCTGAAATGGCTGATGCTGTCATTGAACATATTCTGCCTTTATGCATTTCTAATTGCCTCCTTCAGCAACAAAGGTGTCTGGGAAAGTGTATTAGCCATATGGAATTATTTTACATGTGAAAAATAGGTTTTGCTGTTTTAGTGAGTTCTGGGCAACCTTGTAAGTTTAAAACATAAGCATACATGTTTTGTCTTATATGATTAACTCATTAGGTTTCCAATTTTCGTAGAAAGATGTAAGGGATATCTTGACTCCTGTACATGTTGAAGCGAGTTATCATCTGGGGCATCATATTCTACAAAAAAGAAGTGCTCAAGAATTTTCACCACTTCAGGCTGTTCTTCAACGCAGGAAAGAAAAAGATGTTATAAAAAGCAAGGTTAGTGTATGAGTTCTCTTTTTTTCCCAATGCAGTGAGTAAATAGTCATGTTTTAATCTCTAGTTAAAAAAAGCTTCACTGATTCATAGCATGTGAAAGAATGCATTTTCCAGACCTACACCTAGGGATTGTGTCTTGATATTAGTTAATAAACCAGAATGCTAAAAAAATGCCTAATTTTTTGCAAAAAAACTCTTTGCAGAACTTGTGTACCATCTGTATTATGATTTAAAAATAAAGTATGTGCAGAGAACTTGCCAGCATAAATAGTACTATATATCTCAGAACCCACATATGAAATACACTCTTTGAAATATCCATTCAACTACACAATATAAAAATTGTACTTTAAAATTATTTCTGTCTTAAATACACAATGTCATGTTGGTATTAATCTTGAAGTGTTGATGTTGCTGAAATATTAGTTCTGTAAAGGTACTACAGGTTTTCAAGTCTGTGAGGGGAAAGAAAGAGTATATTTTTTATCCTTTAGTAACTATTAAATCAACCTTTTTCCCAAGAAATCTCAAATTATTAAGAGACTTTGACTTTAGTTAACTTTTCACAATGGTAAGCTCCCCAGAAAAGTGGTCAGAGCACCAAGCCTGAGTTCCAGAGGTGTTTGGACAATGCTCTCAGGCACAGGCTGTGACTCTTGGGGGTGTCCTGGGCAGGGCCAGGAGCTGGACTCAGTGATCCTGATGGGTCCCTTCCAACTCAGCTTTCTCTGTGATTTCTAACTGAGATACAGTTGGCCATCAGAACTCCCCAGATATGTAAGAGCTTCTTTTAAATGGCATACTGTGACTTCTCATTTTCATTCAAAATTTTGTTTTAGAAACCTCAGAGTTATAAAGAAAGAAAGAAGGAGGGAGGTGTTGAATACAGTGACATAAATGCACTCTATAACATACTGATAACCAAGACATGGACACCTGCAACTCCTGGTGTCTCTGCTCTCATCAAACCTTTCTAACAGTAGGATAAGTAAGGGTTGTGTAATTAAACTCTTGCAAAAATTAATGTGCTGTATTACAGGAGAGACTGCACAGACATCAGTTCTGGATCTTCTAAAACATTCTGCCCTCCCTGTGTACTGCTGTAAAGATTGTCTGAACATACACCCACAGGTTTCACTGTGACAGACTGATCTGGAAAGCTCCTCACTGTTACTCTGGATGCACAGAATGTGTTTGGAAAATGGAAAATCATAGCCTGATTGAATTGTATGTTAGCAGTAAGAGCTATTAGACACTTCCTGGTGTTTAGTTACTAGGTGATGGGTTTCTTTCTCTAGAAATACTGTTACTCACCATTGGAAGCATAAGACTCTGAAGTGCCTTTCTTTATTTTTTTTTTATTTGGCTTTTACAGTTTATTTTTGCAAGATTTTGCTCCCAAGAAAATTGTTCAGCTGACTTGAGAGTTTCTGGAAAAGTTGTTTTTCCAAAGTAAGTATAATGTAGCTTTCATTTTTTTGGACAAGATTTAGTAAGATTTTATTTAAATTATTCTTTGATCTTTTGTATATAAATTACAGTAATCCACGAATACTCAGGACTCCCTGAAAAAAAACAAGTGTCTTAATTGAAGACTATTTGTAAATCAAAAATCTTGCAGAAAATGTAACATAGATGAAAACCTGTTATTGCATAATTAGAAGATTTTACAGCTCAAAAAATACATCTTAAAAAAAACATAAATTTGTGTTCTACACTTGATATATAACTGGGCTAAGATAACACTGCACAATGCATACTCAATATGCAGACATCATAAATAAAATTGTAAAATTGACAAGCTATTGGTTATTTCTGCTGCTCTTTCTGGATATAGAGTACTTGCACTGTATGAAGTCTCAATCAGCAGTATAAAACTGAAGATATAATATTCTTAAATAAAAGAGCCACTTAATTGTTTTAAGTTGTATTTTATCATCACAACCCAACCTTTTTCTTTATTGACTATTATATTTCAAAGTAAGGAATACAGGTGAGCAAAAAGAGGAATTGTAGCTGTTGTGAATCTCAGCTATTTAGATATTTTACCTGTAACTTGGATTTTCTTGTGTCATTCATAACTTTCAAAATCAATTCTACTCAAATCAAAATACTAGGTTGAACAACCTAAAATGGCATCAAAAGATGCTGACAGTCACCTAATGCTCATTAATCTGACCTGTGTGATCCTGAGCACAAACTTTGTCATCTTCATGGATTTCAGAGTAAGATGAGTATCTATCTGTCCACTTTAACTTGTGGCCTGTAGCGTGAGTCTTAAGCCCTTTCATTTTCTTAGGCTGGATGGTTATTTTATTTAAACACTCATAAACTTCTAAGAAAGAATGGTTGTGCAGAATTTGCATTAGTGACATTAGAAATGCAGTTTTATAAGCACTTCCAAGCTCTAAGAAAGAAAAACAGATTACAACATATCTGCTTAACATTAGGCCCAGTAGCAGATTTGCAGTGTAAATAAATAGTCTGAATATCTTGATAAAGTGTGAAGTATCACCTTAAATTACCTTGTGCCCCTAGAATCTCGATTAAAAACTAGTTAACTGTGAAGTGATAATTTATTTTGTCTTGACAGAATGCATTCATTATCCTTGAAGAGCAGGGCAAACACCTTTGGCTTTAAAAGAATGAAATCAAATAGGGATGGCAATGTAATGCTTTATTTACTGAGTAGCAAGTCTTCATGTATACACTATCATGTTTTGTTTAAATTGCTTAGATTTTGGCCTGCTCTGTAAGTTTCTAGTCTGCATCATGCATTTTTTAATGAAGAATGAAATATGATTACCGGGGAAAAGCTCTGGTTCAGCTTTGCTGTAGTCCCAGATGTGCACCTGGTGCTTTTGTGTACTTGTGTGTTAAGCTGGGAGGCATCTTTGTGACAGCATATTGTTAATGAGCTTGGCTTTAACGTGGGTAAGAGGAGTGAGTGCTGGGTATATAAGTGCTAAAACAACGTTCCAATTTAACCTAAACTTGACAAGCTACCAAAATGTTAACATTGTGTTTTTCTTTAATTTGCTTTTGTCTTGGAACCTATCTGCTTATGCAGTGCTTTTGCCTTCTGTTGCTTTTGTAAGTGCCAGCTTCTTTCCCAAAGGTGTTCAGTGACTAATGCTTTGGTTTCAAGCCAGAATATCTGATAAATGTCTATTTCTAGGCGCCCTTTCTGCAAGTCTTAATTAAACTTTAATGTCAAGCTGAAGTTTACTTTAAGCCCCCGACAGGGTGTCTGTACTTGTAACATGAATATAGAATATTACACAGATCATAAGAGAGGCATGTTCACTCTGCCCCTCTTCCTATTAACTCAGTCTCACATTTGAGTGCAAAGAGTGAATGTTGAAATAACGTCTGAAAGTACTGGAGCAGTGACACGTTGCTATTCTGGCCTGTAGAGGAAAGGACTGGTCCTGCAAAGGCCAGGAGCACAACTGGGCTGATGACAATTCCCTTGCTCTCTCATTAACCACTTCAGCCTTTAAGGGGTGACCATCACAGAACTGTCTCGTACCTTAGTCAGAGAATTGAGTAAAACCTTCCATCTCCAGCTGAGCTTTATCAGAACCAGCTGAAACTACCTAAAAGAGCAGCTTTGCCTACAGGCTGTTTCTAAAATTACTTTCCATTTACATTATAATTATTTTTATAGGTCTCATGAAAAGAAAACGTACCTTGGTGTTGGAAGTGTGAAGACTTTATTGTTGAACATTTCTCTGCTTAATGTTGGAGATGATGCATATGAAACTCTCCTCCGTGTTCAGATCCCTAAAGGTCTTTATTACATTCGAGTTTTAGAATTGGTAAGGAAAAAAAATCTCTCACACGGTAATCCTTTGATATTTTTCTTTTTCTGCCTGTTGTTTTTCAAATTCCATTTATGAATTGTTGAGTTTCTTTAGATACTGAACCTATGACCCTTCATCAAAAACTGCCAAAGCATCAATTTTTCAATTCTTAGACTTCTAGCTACCTAAATCAAGTGCAATTTAATCAATACAGATGATTTACATAATTTCAGTAACAACTAAAATAAATAATTAAAAAAAGTTTTTTAAATATTTTCAGGATGTTACAGCTGTTTTTTTGGCTGATGGTCATGTTTTCAGTGATCACAAAGATCTCATAGAATATTTCCCAAATACACAAGCTTATAAAAAGTCATAAATCTAATTTCTGCCTTTTAAAAATAATTGTTTTCCATGTAGAATCCCCCAGATCCACCTTTGTGAGTTGGCTTTTAACATGGGTGGGTCTGGATCTGGCACATGTGCCTTAGCTTCAATAAAAGCAAGAAGCAGATGAAGAAACTGATATAATAATCAATATAATCTATTATGTTAAAGTGATCATGGGTGTCCTGGATATTGTCATCAGTGAAATAACAAACACCTGGTTCAGGAAAATATAAAGCACCCAATTTTAGTGTGTCCATGTAATTTGAAGTGTCTGAAAAAAAAAACCTACCTTTTTAATTTTAATCATTAGTAACTTGTCCTTTATTTTAGGAAGAAAAACAGATACACTGTGCAGTATTAGATAAAGAAATTAATGCAGTGACACTTGAGTGCAGTGTTGGCTATTTATATGTGGATCACAACTCAAAGGTAAGCTGTAAATGGAGTTCCTAGCTTTAGAAACACCCAAAATAGGTTATGAGGATTTTCATGGAGGGAAAAAAAAAATCTCTGCATCTCTTCTTCATTCCCAGCTACCATCTCTTATCATGTTGGTATCTGTATCTCTCCTGCTACTTTTAAATGAATTGCTTAAACACTCCCTGGAATAATTCATTAAGGGACAACAGTGTTTGTATTGTGCATTGACTTCTAGAGAAGTGGGCTGACTAATGCCATGGGCATATGTGTTAGGTCAATAGAAAGGAACTAGAAGACACAAAAATTAAGTATTTCCTTAGTTCTGAATTTTTTAGGGCAGGAGATTCTAAATTGGCTTAATAAAATATTTGCATTGAAACTCTGTGAAGTTACATTGCCATTTAATATAAGGAAAATTTTATTTGTTCTGCAGCTGGATTATAGTTTCCTCTTGGATGCAAGCTCATTAACCAGAGCAGATGAGGACCTCAACATCATCATTAATGCTACCTGGTAAAGTCTAATAAAAATTGCTCAATGAAAAATACTACTAGCTTTGGAAAACAGATAACTGGAAAGGCTTAGCAAAGCAGGATTGCAAGGAAGTAAATTGGCTGCAAATCAAACAGAGAAAGAAACTCCAAAAAAAAAATAGGTGATAGATATTTAAATAGTAAGTAGGTTTCTACCTGTAAAAAATGTGGAGGTGATTAATGCCTGACATGTTGTTGCCAATTAAATATTTTTATTTTAATTTTAAGCTGAAAGGTCTGCTTAGTATTTTTTACAGAAATAATGTGTAGCTTATGATGGTGCCTTCAATACAGATTTTTCTCTTTGCATTTTTGTAGTAAAAATGAAGATGGGAACATGTTGCTGGATAACACACTGACTTTACCTATACCTCTAAAATATGAGATCGAGTTAAATACTCATGGGTGAGTCCCCTATTGGTATTACCTGCACATCACAGAACTGTTGTCTTGTTACTGTTCTAAATTCACTGAGTTTTTAAGCAGAAGTGTGACATAGCTAAAAAATCCTTGGTCTGAGTTGGCACAGCTGTCCTGGGCACTGACTTAGACACTTGTAAGAGTTTTTTCCACTGCTGTGAGGTGAGACCATTGGTATCCCTGGTGCTCCAAACTTGTCTCTGAACAGACTAACATGTTTTAATTAGTGGGATATCTTTTCCAGAAAGATGGGTTTAATCAGAGCATAGCAGATCCTCAGATTCCTTGCTTAACATGAACCATGATATGGGTTTGTTGTGGGGCATTCATGGAGTGTAGCTTTGGTGAGGATTTATGACTTTTTATGATTCATCTGCCTTTTTCAGAGGAAAGAGTACAAATGTAGAGGGTTTCTATTCCAAAGGCAGATGATTTCTGCTCTATGTTCCTAGATTTACTTCAAAGCAAACTTGGGTGTTTTCTTACAACCAGTCATACTGGAGGTAGCATGAAGCAGAAAGTTATGCTAATGATATGTAGGAATTCTGTTTAGTAACAATTTCTAAACCATTGTAGGTTTGTGTCACCAACCTCATTTGTTTATGGATCAGAAGAGAAAGATTCAGCAGTGACATGTATGAAGGAAAATATCAACTTCACTTTCCATGTAAGAGTTTTCCTTTGTAAACCCTGTCATATTTCTTTTGAAGGTTAATGTTAAGTGCATCTAATGATAGTCTAGACAGTCAGGAAACTTTTAAGAGTACAAGGGCACCATGAGTAATTTTTGTGCATTAGTAATGGGGAGTTGCTATTAATCCCTCTTAGAAAACTTTTTTTGGCCTGGCAAATCTTCCACTGAGTGATCAGAGAAAAATTTCCTAACACAAGCAGGATTGAAAATGGTAGAGCAGTTCTGACTTGCCACTTCTTCCTTTCAGAAACACTTCAAAAGGAATTATGGTAAGAAAAAGGAATTAGGACCTTCTTGTAAGAGTACCTATAGCATGAAATTTGTCCTCAGTGGATTAAAAGCAGGAGTTGGGACACAAATCTCTCCTAGTTCCTTTTGCATACTCTCCTGGCAGGCAGTCTGCATGACCTCAGGTACTCATCAGAGATTAGCACTACTTACTCATCAGCTCTGGAGGAGGGAAGGGCTCAGAATCACAGAATTTCTAGGTTGGAAGAGACCTTCAAGATCATCGAGTCCAACCCATGTTCTAACACCTCAACTAGATCATGGCACCAAGTGCCACACAGTAAGCCCACAGAATGAATGAACAAGATGTTAACACTCCTAGCACAATCCACTTTCCTGACAGCACACAGAGCAGCTGCTACCCCATTCTGTGCAGTTTTATGTATTTATATATGTGCAGTTTTGTTCCCTGAATAGCTACCCTTGAAGTTTTAACTGTTGAACTCCTCACCTCTTCCCCACAAGGTTATCAGTGCAGGACCAAGCATGTCTCCAAATACCACCTTGGAAATAATGATACCAAATGCTTTTCCACCCAGGGACATCAAATTATTCAACCCATTGGATATCAAGGTAAGCAAAGGCTACTTCATGTATTAGTAGCTGTATGAATTCCATGAAAAAGAGAAGCAGGACAAAGTCAGGTAGATCCTCAGTCTGTGTTTGATTTCCTAGCTATGGTGAAGCAGAGTGTACTAGAACAGGGTCATCTTCAGCCCCATGTGTTTCAGAATTCTGGAAATAAAATTTACATTTTTAATAATGATGTTATATTTATTTTCAGACAACAGCTGGACACTGCTCCTATGATAAATATCCCAGAGACTGTACTGAAACAGAAAAAAATGAAAACATATTAAAGGATGTCATCACTTTCTTTTCAAAGCCTACTAAGAGGCACATGGTAAGCTCTGTCTTTTGGCTTCAGTGGGAAATGACTGTATGAATAAGCCTTAAGAAAAGAGTGTATCTTATATAATGAAGTCACAGAACCATCTTCCAAGGATGTGTGGTGGCACCTGTGGTAAGCTCAGGGTAGTCATAGGTGACTTCAGTGAAAGGGTGAGAACTGAGCTGAGAAAGTTGATTAATGACACATTGCTGAAGTCAGGGTGGATGACAGACACCTACAAAAAACTGCCAGAGGGATATGGAACTGAATGAGTGGGCAAGCAGAATGGCAGAGGAAATTCAGTAACAAACAGAAAATGATGCATAAGGGAAAAACAGGCTTTATTTTAATTATATGAGGTATGCAGATCAAATATTCATTGTCTTTTCCTCATCAAAACAGTGCCAGCAAACATAACTAACAGGAGCCAGGTTAAAAAAAACCCCAGATGTTAAAAATAACTGAATTCCAAGGAAGACTATACAAGTTAATGGAAGTCAAGAATTACAAAATACGTGGAAATCATATTTGGCTGGGAAGTAATTAAAAATGTTCGGGAGGCTGGGAGAGTGCCATACATGTGTGGCCTGTTCCAGCTCATCCCTCTGTTCCTGCTCACAGACCTGCTGCAGGTCAGGCACTCCACTACACAGTCCAAACCACAACTGCTATTTTAGCATTGCATTGCTGAGGCTTTGTCCTCATAGAAATCTGTTTCCTCCACCTTGTCTTTGATAAAGTATATTATTTAACCTGTCATCTTAAAAAATAACAAAAAAACCCTACCTCCTTTTGAAAATTGTTAATTTGGGACTTTTAAGTAAGCACATTGCAAGAAATATCAGCCAATGATTGAGATACAGCCTGCACTAGAATATCCAATCATTATTCAGCATGGTAGTCTTGGATAAAGAATAATGTTAAAGATATAATAAACATAATCTTGTACAGCCTTGTGTTTTTGTCTTCTCCAAAGCTGTGTGAAGTGGTGCTAGTTGTCAGTGTCCAAATGTAAGGATCAATTACACTGTTTGCACTGGATAGCAAAGAGTTATTGTCATTCATCATTATTGATAAAAGCTAATTTGAATGACAGTGTAAAAATAAACCCTAAATATATAAACAAATTATGACACTTGTTCTTTTTCAGTCTTAAAATAATTGAATTTTTAATAAAAATGACATGTGTTTTGTATAACAATCAAGTTGGTCTCTTGTTACTGTACCTTTAGCATCTCTGGAATGACAGTGATGGATGACAAGCTCAAGTTATACCCTGAGTTTTCAAGAATAAACATGAATCCTTTTTAGTCAGTTTCTATTGTCTTTAAGATTATATAGTTGATTAACTTAAGTTTTAATCTTTCCCTCCCTGGTATAGTACTGCATGAAAAATGACAGCCTTTGCTTACAAATACATTGCAAGCTGGGAAACATGGAGAGTGGAAAAGAAGCAACTGTTCACTTGCATCTGGAGGCTACTCCTTTACTTCTAGAAATGGTAACACATGAATTTTTCATACTTGAGGGGAATATTTCAAGGCATATTTGCAGTATTCCCTGCATATAAATTCAAGTATTAGTATTTGTTTTCTATCAGTGAAACATGATTCAAACACAATTAAATCTAAATCTTCTAGTTTTTAACCGATTTTATGTTGCCAATGCTAAGGCTCAAGGTGATGTATGAAAACCAAAAATACGTCTTTTAGTTTGTCACTTTATATTTATGGTATGTATTGCTTTGCCTATTCTGGCTGGGTTATGTAGGATGGGGATTTAACTTCAACTCATAATTGTATTTTTCTAAGAAAAGCAGTGTGGATGTGGACTTAAGTAAAATCCAACCTGGCTTCATTCCAGCTTCTGGTACTAATTTGTTTTGTGCTCAGAAAAAGGCACCATTGTGTGTTTGTGTGAGATTCTGGTTATGTCAGCAGCTGTGCTATCATTTTTTGCTGGGCAGGAATCAGTGTGTTAAAATTATTTTTTAAAACATAGATTTTTTTTTTTTTTTTTGATCAGGATGATGCATCAATACTGATGTTTGAAGTAAGAGCAATGGCCTGGCCAGAAAAAAGTGCAAAAGTTATTGAACTACATAAGGACAAGCAAGTTGCATATGTAAGAATTCTCTTATGAATTTGTGATGAACATGTTAAAGTAGAAAAACTAATAGCAATTAATATTGTAGAATTCTATACATACCTATACACTAGCAATGAATATAGTGTTAATTACTTTTAAAATTAATTAATTTTCCTAGTGTTTTTAGTATCTATTAGGGAAAAACCCCCAACAGTTAGCACTAAGGTTATTTTCTGTTTTTCAGGTCTATTTGGAAGGAGTGCACCACCAAAAGCCAAAATACCGTGTTACTGTGCTAATTATTTCCCTCAGCTTAATAGTTGGTGTTACCTTGTTATTGGTTCTTTCATTTATATTATGGAAGGTAAGTTTTTAGTATTCCTTAGTTGCTTCCAGTCAGGAATTCATATTGTTGAAGGACTTTTGGATCTGGGTTAAAGAATAAATAACATGTTATTATGATTTGTCCTTTCTAAAGAAAGATAATTCCTCCTGTATCTTGGGGTTCTCCGAAAGTATTTCTCTATTTTTTCATTTCATTTCATCTTCTGCATGTTCTACATTTTCTGTTGCTCAACACTACAAATCCCTTTACAATGTTTTATATGGTATCTCAAACTGCAACATAAATACTAAAAAAATCCTGTGCCTAAGTAAAAGAGAAAACTAATAAGGACACAGATCCCCTGACAAGTGATTAAGAGATTGTTAACTTCTTTACCTACGTGGAGACTTTCTTTATCCATCATTTTTACGTGGACATGTAGAAATGAAACAAATTTAACGTTTTATTACCATATTTTTAAAAATACTGGATTCCATGAACTGTTAAAGTTCACAAGCCCAAGTCTTTACTCCATACAGGAGAGCATTCACCTCCCAAAAATTAAAAGAAGGAAAAGCAAACCTGCTTTTTTGATTGATGAGTAACACTTGATTACTTGGTATGACAAAGCACTTGCAAATACCATACTTCATAAATGCCATACATAGGCATTTTTATTTTAAATAATCTTTTATGGTTTAGATTTGATGACAAAGATTTGCTGACAACAGATTCCAAATTATTTATTTCAGATTGGCTTCTTCAAAAGGAAATACAACCCGATCCCTCAAGACGTGAACAGAAGAGAGAGCTGGAGTTTTAAAAGTGGGAACAAAAATGACTAAGATGGCAAATAAACATTTGGTTTTAAAATGAAGAAATTAAAATTCAGATTAATTCACAGGAGAAACATCAGCAACAAGAAACCTAAGCCTTGAACTTACTTGCTCTTAGAAAACATGCTTTATTTCCTTGAACTGTATGGAGGATACACCTTACAGTACTGTTCTAATATGAAAATGGTAAACCAGTTTGTTCTGAAGTCTCCCAGTAATATTTGAAATGCCATATATATAGGTGTATATATATATCTGGTTTCAAACAGACAGAAGAACACTAAAGATAAAGACAGGAATTACTTACCAAAAGGAAGTATTTGTAGAAAGTAATAATTTTGGCCAATCCTGGAAAGTAAGATCTCAAACGCATTAGCATGAGTTATTCTATCATTTTTAAAGTTTCAATAATATTTTGATCAGGCATTCAAGAAGAAATCCTCTCTCATCTCTGTCTGGCATTTTACCAAGGGTAAATTAGCTCAAACCCATAGGACTGTAAGTAGGACACAGACATAGAAAACGGCTCTCAGAAGCTCTGGGCTTCTGCAGGTAACCTGGTAAGCTTTGGCTTCACAGGCACAGCCACATCACTGAAGGTACTTACACCCAGGCAATCCAGAACCAGGGAGGCCAAAGGTGAATTCAGAGCAGGGAATTGTGTGGGGTAGCCTGGAGATGCAGCTGTAGAAAGATTAAAGTATTGGAGATTATAATTTGTAGCCATCCATAACATGGTACTTGCAAGCATGATAGAATTACTTGTTTCATCCTTTCCTCAGACAGTGCTGCCATAAGGTATTGGACTTCTCCAATGAATTATTTCTATGTGGGTTTTTTTTTAAAGCAAGTATTTATTTTTATTTATTTGAAGATTTTTCTATAGTACTTATTACAGGATTTAGTGCTGGCATTCTTCCAGAACATGAAAAAAAAGACAGACTTCAGCTGACAAAACAGAGAGACACATATACCCAAAAAACACCAACTGCCAACCATAATGGGCCAAATTTTATCTTTAGATTAAGTACTTTAGAAAGTACTTAATGAGGAAGTCACTTGGAGAGGCAGCTTGGGTTCTTGGAAGGTGTCAGATAAATACCATCCAAACAGGCACCCTCAGCAGCCACTCGGCAGAAAGGCAAAGGACTCACCCAGAAACATGGATCAAACCACTGCTCTGTACTCCAGGAAGTTTCTTCAGCTAGCTAAGTTTGCACTGCCACCTAGCTTTGGTGAAACAGCACAAGCCACAAGGGAAACAAACCTTCCTTTGCTCCCCAGAGCAGCTGGAGAACGTTCAGCTTCTTCAGTGACAGAATTGATTGGAAGGACAGAGTGAGGCCCGGGCCTTGGATGTCTTTGTGAACTGCACCCAGAATGGAATGTCACCTGCACAAATGCTTCAGAGCTGCACCATCCATCCTGTGGGAACCAGCCTGAAACTCAAACCCACTGCAAGTGCCTTCAGCAAGCACTTCTGCTACTAGAGTGCTTGGTGCCATAAAAGCCATGTTGCCCAGAGATTCCAAAGGTATTTGGGACCATTTTGTATCTTCCTTTCACTTCATTTGATGCCAAAGATGTGGATCGCTCCAAAGTATGTTTTCCTCTAATATCTACAGTGCAAGGACAAATGAATGTGCATATATTTTTTTTAAAAGGCAAAATAAAATATGTCAAGAATTAAATACTTTCTTGCAAATATGTGTGAAAACTAGCAAAAAAATGCTTACCTTCCAAATGGCTTTAGTGATTTTTTGCACTTTAACCAAAAAACCTTTGAACAGAAATTAGCTTGACATTACAGCATACTGTGAAAAATATACCTCAAATACTGGAAGAAGCATTCATGTTCTTTTGAGTACAAACAATGCAAGGAAGTGAAACAAAAGCATTTTATTTATCTTTGAAATAGTTTACATAAGTCAGTACATGTGATAATGATGCCTTGGAAATTGTACACTTTCTATTCAGGTTTGATTGTTAACATGTATATGTTGGCTGCTTTTTCTTAGGATATGAAGCAAAGTTATGAAGCTTTTATAAACCAGGTTGACAAAAAATGAATGTACAATGTCCTGATGGTGGCAAGATTATAAAGTATTACTCAACTGCATTTTATTAAAAAAACCTCAAACAAGTTAAACAGATGAATGCTGTTGATTCTGCAAATTCAATTCTTTTGTTAAATTTCATTTAATAAATAAGTTAAATCTACTAAGTGTTGCTGGAATGCCTTTTTAAACAACTTAAAGAAGCTTAGTCTGAATTGCCTTAGCATGTTAAAAATATTTGATGGGATAGAGTATGAATTTTAAGTGGAGACTGCTCCCTGTAACTTGGACAACAGGCAACAGCTTGGGTTTAGGAGCCAAATCCTCATCTGCAGTGCTCAGTCCTGTGTATTTATCATAGATAAGAATTTTTACAACTATTTAAAATCATAGTAGCTACATATCTCTTGCAAAGGCTTAAACCCTTGATTTAGCAACTTCATACAAAGACTGGATTCCACATAATGCCCAAGTGCTTCCTGAAGAAAGCACCTAAATCAGCTCACTCTTGCCCTGACCCAATGCAGCTTTCGTTTGTGCGCTGCCTTCTGAACGGCTCCCAGAGGAGTGGCCAGGAAAACATTCGTTTATCCATGGTCCTGCAAGTGCCAAAACACGGCTGCTACTTTTCATCTCAAAGGAAGCCAGTTCCCAGAAAAAATATAGTCTTCATTTGCTGTCCTCTGAAATAATTGCCTTCAATGTTAAGTAAATTACCAAAACCACAAACACTCAAAAAATATGTTTATGCCCTACAAGGAAATTATAAAAATTTAAGTCAACTCTTAAGTTATTTATCACAACTTTAGTCTCAGTAACAACAATGCTGAATAATATTTCAATTCTAAACAGAGAAAATACTAATTTTATACAAAGAGCAGTTTTTAAAATACATTTTAACAAAAAAAAACCCATATGGACATCAACATATTCTTTTATATTACTTGATTAGAAACATTTTGAGAGAAAATATATTAAGGCAACATGAAAAAATCATAACTAGAAATAGAAGCAGTTGATTAAGAAAATAAATGCATATATTTTTATTTTGCCACTATTCTTCAGTTAGAGCTGGTGAGTAGAGGTATGGTTCTTCCCTGTGCTGAACTGAGTTACCTGATAACATAAATAGCAGCAGCAGACTTAGAAGTATCTCAGTCTAAAACAATCTAGACTAATAAAAAAAAATTTTCATCTATTCTGATGGATGCTTCTCAAACCCCAAAATTGTAAGAGACCAATACAATCAATTTTCACTTTTTAAAGCCTAACATCTTCAGTACAGTTAAATAGAACCTGCTAAAATATATCATTTAACAACAATTTAAACCTAGAATTAGAACAAACCCTAACCCTTAGCAATTCAACTTCTGCTACAACTGACATCAGTACAAGTCCAGACCTTGGAAAGCTGTGCACAGGGCTGAGAACAGAATTCTTTATTACAGAATTTCCAGTGTGTCCCTTCTATATGCAGTTGCACGTCACTTGGGAACTCTCCAGGTCATCAGTATTCACTCCATAGAGATCAATAAGTTGAGGATGCACCCTGGGAAGCAAGGAAGTCAAACTTTATCAATCAAGTGTCATCAACTCTTGCAATGGGTGTGCTGCTTTTGAGGTTGGCAAAGAGAATGAATATGTACAAACTTTTATATGGAAATAAATCAGGGTGAATTACATTTTGACAATTCCTATAGGTTCATCTTTAGGAGAATATATTATCTACCCTACAACATGATCTGCCTTTTATTTTACATACCAGACTTACTCTGAGCTGTGTGCCTTCAACTAATCCTGTGTGCATTGCAGAAAAATGAGCTGCTGCCCCCTTAATTCCACTGATAATCCTCCCATTTGCTATGTATTTGTAGTCTCATTCTTAGAGCTGAATATGGAGACTATTCTCAAGCAGCATTAAGTTTTCCACAATCGAAGAACTACATGTTTTTCTTAACCTTACACATGCTGCTTTCCAAGTAGGAATCCTTGTCCCAAAAGGAGCTCCTCATGGAGACACATTATGTACATCTGTTCTCCAAGAAATGGAAGGGTAAAGTAGCAGGAAAGAAGAAACAAGAAGTAGTAAAGTACCAAGAAAGAAGAGAACTGGAGTGGAAGCTGATGAAGCACCAGGAAGGAAAGGCCATGTGAGTTACAACAAACCTTTCCAAAGATGAACACAGGGCAGCCAAGGCAGAGGCCCAAACGATGGTGGAAGTGCCAGACCCTGCAGTGCAAGCAGTTCTATGTAGGAGCATTTAGAACACCTGACTGTGGGACCATCTGTGCTCTACAGAGATGTGACACATCTGGGATGGCAGCACTAATCTGTTATGGGTACATGGTCCCTAAATGGGACACTGAACCTTACCGGACATGAACCTCTGATGCTTCCTTCATTAAGTCTCCATCTATATTCCAAGGGTAGTTTCCTTCTGCATTCAGACACACATTTTCCTTGGCATCAGGGCCACTTTTAAGCCTTGGTTGTACTTTTACTTCTTGAACTGTGTAGGTCTCAACAAAGGGAAAATTGAACTAAACCAAACACAGATAGACAGCAAATGAAAATGAAAGATAGCTTAAAACAAAATGGGTTACTTGAAATCAAAAAGCTGGCACATTTTTTGTTCTAAGTAGGAGAATTTAACTCAAGCTTTGACTACATGAGCCATTATATATTCCAGCTAGTGCTTATATATTAATGTGGTGTTTATATCCTAAATAGTGCCTCAGAAAAAAAAAATCATGTCCAATTTGTATTCCTATATTGGACTCGATCTACCTGCAGGTAAGGGGTTATATTTTGCACATACCAAATACTTTCAGAATATGTGAAAGTCCAAGCAGATTGTTTCCTGTGCTCTGTTCATCATCACCAGTCATCTTGTCCTAAACCAGGCTAGTTAGAGTTCTAGTAAATGATTGTCTTAAGCTTAAAGGAGTGCCCACATCTCCTTGTCTGATTTGTAACTACAAAGGCAGAGAGAAAAGCAAGGCATTCCTCCAAAAGCATACCTGGAAAGCTTAAGCTATTTCAATTCAGCCATTAGTGCTGTCACCTGGAATTGTCACCCATCTCTCCCCCAAACTCCTTGGCTGTAGATGAATTCAAATCCAAACCTTCCTGTTACAGTGATTTCACATAATCCCAGAACACTTGAATGAGTACCAGCGTGCCTGGGCCATGCAGTGGGGCTTTAGACAGCAATAAGATCTATGTTTGAATGCTTCATTTTTCTCTTCCAAGACAGAATTATGAGTACAATTTTGAAATACAGTTTTGCAAATATAACTAGATGGGATGCATACCTGCTAAAAATAATTGCTCACTAACCACTGCTACCAGCAGAGCATGTCATGACCTGCTGAAATTACCAACTTTACCAGTTTCTGACAGAGTTGCGGGATGGCCCCACAGTTCTGCATTTTTCGCCTCTGTACTACACAAAATTCAGACACAGCATGCATTTCCTTATTGTAGTGGAAGGGCTTTCCACCCATAAAACTATGGTACAACACAAACACAATTTAAACCACAACAGATGGACTGAAATAGGCTAATCTGTATTAGTCTAGTGATTTAAAAAAAGAAAAAAAATCAGCTAAAAAGGGGCTAATGTATTCTGACAGGAAGCTAAGTCTCCTTACGAGGATGCTAACATTAACTCTTGCAGCTTGTCTACTTTCACGATTAACTGTTCTTTTTATAATCACCAGAAAAAAATTAACAGTACCTGATTTTTTGCAGTGGTGTATCTTTTCAGATGCTTTATAAACTCTGTTCGAGAAGTATTTTGTACCACAATAAGAGCCATACTTCCATTGTTCAGCCTGAAAAGCAGACCAAAAAGATCATTATCTTTCATCATTAATTTGGAAGTATAGCAGACTCTTCTATAGCCTAGATTAGAAAGAAAATTTTTTAAAAGCCTACAAGAGTAAATTAATAGGATAGTCTGAATGGTTTTTCAAGTCTTTTTGCTGACTCCCACCCCACAGATCAATATAAATTATGCACTGAAGTTATTCAGCATCAATGTATTTATAGCATACATTGTAATAACAACTTGTAGTTCTTTATCAATAGCCATAATTTCTTGAATACAATACATATAATCTAAGAAAAGCTTGCTTTTCTACTTAACAGATGGTTTTTAAACATTAGGGATCACAAACTTCTCTTTTTACTTTTCTCTCCCGCACCAAGTAACAGCTCCTGTAAGTGCTGTGAGGCAGAGCTGCACCCAGAAAACAGTGCCATGGTGCATGGGAGCCCCCAGCACAGACCCAGTGCAGGTGGGTTCCCCCACCCCCTCCACCAACACCCATGCTGCCCTAACAAAGGCTGCCATCTCCAACTCACACTCTCATAGCAGCTCTTGGTACAGTTCTATTTATACATTTCACAAAACAAAATAAAAGTCAAGGACTAAGAGTTTTGTATGAGCTAAAACAGTCATGTACTAGAGATTAAACAAAAAGAGCCCCCACAGTGCAGATGCTCAGTGGCTCTCAGTATTCAGTCACCATGGGTATTTTAGCACCTTTGAGAAATGGGGTCAGACTGTGAGCCAGTGTCAGTTCCCCCATTCCTCAATGGAATGTACCTGGGCACAGAAACTAACAACTGGAATATCCATGCAACCATGCCTAAGTCCCATTTGAGTTATAGAGACAGATCAGTGTTCAACAAGAGTACCTGATGAACATGAACCCTGCTGAGTCTGCCTTCTGGAGAGAGGTGGTGTATTTCCTATCTTCTGCGCATTTATTTATTTATTTATTTATTTATTCAGCATCTATTAGGAAAATATCTTAAGTGTGTTTAAAAAAATGACTTCCAGCCTACTAGCCCTGAAAGGGATACTTCAGATAGCCCCTGAACAGCTGCATCAGGAATGTTCTCAGACTATGGTAACAGCACTATCTGGGAGGGTAATTGTTACATAAACATTAAGCAAGTCACCTGGCACAGCAGTACTTTGCTGATTCAGGAAAGAGTGATGATGACATTTAAAAAGTTGCCTCCTTATCATATTTGTTTCAATAAAAGGGCACAGAGACTACTGGGCATTCAGCACTGAGGCCTTTCATCTTTAGAAATTACTAAGAATTCTCATTAATTCTCTAAAAAGCCCCATCTGCAGTGAAGCACAACACCTATGCTGTGAAAAAGACATCCCACAGGGCTCACATAGCACAGACAGTTAAATATATCTTCTGGACACATTTCTGCAAATTTAGACCAGTGTAACTGGTGTTACAGGCAGCAGCCAAAGCTTGCACCCCACTTCAAAAGTCTTCACATGGCAGAAACCTCTTGGGAAAAAAGGAGAAGAAACCTACATGAAGAAACCTTCCTTCTATAGTGGGTCTGGAGTCTCTAAAAATCAGTGCCATGTTTTTGTTTCCCATATTGAAGAGATTTACAGTCAATATGTTATTCACTATGATAAAGGAAGCTCTGTTTGAGTCTACCCTTCCTACTCTACTAGCTGACCACACTTCAAGATTATTTTAAAAAAGAGATGAAAGAACAAAGGGTATTCTCACACACACAAAAAATAGGGAGATCCATGGAGCAGCTACACTGGGAGAGAAACTGGCTCATTCAAACCTGCAATAACTGCATAGAGATGTCACAAAATTCCCTGTCACTGAGAAATGGGGAAGAATGGATAGAAAGAGAAAGCAAACCTAAAATTCTCATCAGAATTTTCCAAGTGACTGGAAAATAAAAACACTAAATGCAGAACAAAGTTCCTAAGATGGGGCAGCATCAGAGCACTATCTTGAGGACTGTGAGAGTAGTGGGACCCTGGGAGCAAAGAAAACTTCTTATTGAGAGTTTAATCATAAATTATTTGGTTCTACACTGTTTCCAAGAAGTCAAATTCTACCAAATAGGCCAGTAATTTTGAAGAAAAATACCTCATCAATTCTTCTCTAATTTCAGCTAGTGACAATCTAATGAAAGAAAAGAGACTCATTCCATTAATTTCCCCGAGTGTTTGGGTTTTTTGGTACACATTCATGCACTCTCACATGAGTCTCTGCATCCTTTTTTTGAGGGAGCATTTTGTACATACAACTGCAAAGTCTGTACTTGCTATTCTGCTCAATTGCCAACTGGATACAACAGGTACAAATATTTACCACCTAAGAACTGCTTTGGTCAGCACAAAGCAGGCTCTCAACAAGGAGCTAAAGGCAAAATGAGTCAGTGTCAACAACCAGGTTACATACTCCTTTGTTGCCCCAAACTCTGCATGTAGAAGCTTCATTTCTCAAGTTCTGAGGAAAATCAAACAGAAATAATAATAAGAAAAAGACAACTGTGAACTTTAGTCCTTAAAAACATGAGAAAGACTCATATTTCATTTTTGCTGGCTGTAGAGCAGAAGACAAGGGCCACTTTTATATTTGAAAAAATAAAATTAAATCTAAGGGTGAAGTTTCCCCATAAAGCCAAATCCTATGACAGATGACTGCTCCATGACTACTACTTAAGTCAGACTTGCCAACTAATTTAATCACAGCAATTATCCACTCATAATTCTAGTTAGACTGCTTGACCTTATTTGCCTGATCCAAAAACTGATTACAATTCCTGGGATTATCAAGTCTGCTGCAGTCTATGCTCCCTCCCCCAGTCCAGAGGGACTAGACTACCTAAACATAGGCTCATATTCTCGGAAAAGCCAAGGTCTTAAGGTAAGATGTCAGAATTTATAGACATGACTAATTCTCTAAACCCATACTGACCTCGTATTAGGTGCCAAGCCTCTTGGTGCCATTGAACACAGACAAGGGATTGCCATAATGCTCACATTCAGGAAGTGACCCTGAATTTTCTGCCATTGATCCTTGCTACCTAAATATAACAGAGTAATTCTATATTACTCCAGTTAATCAGCCATGGTTCACTTTTAAAAAATCCTAAAAGCAGAAACTCACCTTTTTTCGTTCTCTCTTTCCTCTTTCTAAAAGGGTGGAAGCATGTAGGTAAAAAAAATTAAAGTCAGTAGCACATTTAAGCAACATATACTTTATTTAAAAAGTAACATATTAGTGGAACTGAAAAAATCAGTAATACTGAGTGGAAGACTGCCTTGTAACAAGATCCTCTATAACAGTCTACAGGAAACACTTTACAATATGTACAAGTTTGCAGTTGTCAAAATAAATATTTTTTAATATTATATCACCTGCTGATTAAATTTGAACAAAGTAAAGAATCTGTACAATTTTATTCTTCAAAGACACATTTCTGTAGCTTTGGAATTGCTTGAGTCAGTTCTACTTACCTGTCCTTCTCATCAGTGTCTTCCTGTGGAATTTGTAGAGGGAGAAATGATAATTCACATTCCTCTGGCCTAGAAAAGTAATGACATTTACTGTGATATAAACCAGTATTCTGACTGTTAGACACACTTTTATCAAAGTTAAGGTGATTTTTTAGGAGATTCTGAGTGTACACAATTTATCTCCTCTTTAATTTGTAAGAGGGATATACATCACATCTGAGTTAATCTGTCTGCAACTAAGATAAACTACCGCTCTCTCTGTCTTTATGAGATTTATTATTTCCCTTTCCTCAAGAAAATAATAACATCTCTTGGCATACCTGAGATCTGCCAGGGTTTTGATGAAAGCAAAATCCTTCCTTTGGCTGGAGGGCATCCAGCGGTGCCTCTCTGCCAAAGCCAGCGTCCTCGCCCCAAACCCAAACATGGCCGAGAACCCAAAGCGCAGCAGCCTCCTCCCAGTGCTGAAGGTACACACATCTACTGCTTGGATGTGTCCTAAAGTTTCACAGATAGACAAGAGAAAAGAAAAATTTATATTTCAAAGGACACACAACTTACCATTTCTTTTTCATCTACTTTAGCTGGGCAAAAAACCCTTCAGACTCCTCCCTGTCTCCAGGAAATGAATTTTACTAATCAAAACCAGAATCAATCTAGATAAAATTAAGACTCTATCAAAGTAGTAATTTCAGATGCTTGAAAATGTTAAAGCTATGGTAAAACATTCAGCTACTTCATAAGACTGCAAAGGGTCTTAATTCTATGCACATTTTCAACAATCAATTTCACAATTTCAAGTAGAATCAAGGAAAATGTAATATTGCTAATATTTGCATAAATCTCTGTAACTGTTTCACCAAATATATGTAATGACTGCACATTGTACTGGAGGATATATGGGAACTCTTAAACATAGGTTTTAAAGGTACTCATGTTTACAGTTATAAAATATAAACATATAATTCTGTTCAAGATAGGATATAACTTTTTCTTTAATAGACCCTGCATTCAGTGTCTCTGATTTTTAAAGAAAGACAGGTTTACATTTTGCCTGTAAAGCATTTTGTATTATGACTTGAGAAATAGAGCAAAGGCTCTTCCACTGCAGACTGCAAGACCAAGAGAAGAGATACTCAAGAGGGACCTTAATCTTTTTTCTCTTTAATTTAAAATAAGTTATAAATAAAGACTGCTTTGAGAGTAAAATTAACATTTTATGACAAAGTATTTGCTGTTTCTAAGACCCAAAAATAAGGTTTGCACTAGCAACCTACTTTTCCCTTTTAGCATAATTACATTTTCACATTCAAACCCCATTTATTGTGCAGACCCAGTGGCAAATTATACAGCTTTTCTATGAATAAAGCTTTCTTATAGAAACTGTTAGTAATTAAAATAAATGCACCTGGAGCTAAAACCAGGATAGAATCATTTGGATTTAAAAGCCTTACAATATAGGTTACAGTGACACAGCAAAATGCTATCTTTACCAAGCAACTGGTTATGACAAACTTCTACACACTGCTTTATTATTTATAAATTCTGGAAGTGAATGTAAAATGTAAAAATATTTACCCATTACAATGTGCAGTGCTGCAGTCACTGCATGTTTAATACCATAGAGAGTATGGGCCAAAATATTTGTAGTACCTGTAAAAGTGAAAAAAAAAAAAAAAAGCTGTAAAAAACCATGAGAGATACAGAATAACCAGAACAAACATACACAGCATTTTTAATTACTGCATATTAAAAAAAAAAAAAGCCTGCCCATAAATTCTCTTGTTAACAGCAGAAATGCTGAATAGTATTAAATTAAAACCTTTAAAACTTCCAGAGGTCCATAAAATCTTCTTGGCAAATTCATTCATAAGTGCCATAAAAACAAAGCAGTGGGAGAAACAAGCTTTCCAAAATATTGCCTGCTTGGATTTTTTTAAATCATCTTCTTAATCATCATCTCTTACATACCCAAGTGCTGTACTAAGGAACTGGAGACAGATTATAATAAAATGTATTTGGGGAATACTTTTAGGTTGGTAAAATAATACCAGACAGTGTAAAACTGTACATTTTTCAAGCCAAATGATATTTAATCTAGTCAAAGATAGCTGCTGTGCTTCTTGCAGGCTACATTTTAGACTCTTGGAATAGTGAATAAAATTAATTACTGCACATCAGCTTCACAACTAAGAACTCAATGACTGAAAAACAGGGCAGGCAGAATGTGACATCTGACAAAGAGGGGACTTGCACTCAGTGCACCCAGACTGATCCATCTCACTTTTATCTGTCACTGCCTGCATGCTGGCAGCCAGTCGTTCTACCAGCTACCAGAGAGAAGAGAAGAACAGATTTTGAGACAAGGGAGTGAATAAATCAGGTGGTAAATAGAAGAAAAAGTCAAAACCCGGCAATGTCAGCACAGAGTTGAAAAAGAGAGTGGAAAATCAGCTGTCAGTTTGCAAAAGAAAGAAGCAGAGCTCTGAAGGCCCATGACTGGTTGTGATTAATATCTCAAGGCACTTTGCCTGGGTAAGAAACATGGAGATATATATGTAAATTTTGCTCTTCTGCTTTAATGCCTAGGACATAAAATACTGTGCATCAGCTGACTTTTGAATATAAATTTATGTTTAAAATCATGAAGAAGGAGCAGTTGTGTCTTTCCTAAATAGGAGTAGTTTTTAAAAAATTTCAAATTTATTTTTCACATTTCTGGCATTACTTAGCCAAGCAGCAAAAGAATTCACGTCTGGAAAAATAAAGGCCTGCCACCAAACAGGCAGAATATTGACTTCTTCATATCACTAATTAAGGGATGAATAATTCAATAAAAGTTTAATTAAAAGAAACAAAAATTACCTACGAACAGTTTGGAACCTAACATTTCGATATAAAAATGAGCTCAGATAGATTTTCAATTATAAATAATTGAAACAAGAAAATTATTTGATAATAATCTACAGGAGAAATAGACAGTTCTGGATGTTAAATTTGCCCTAAGTTTTATGGAAGAATTACTTGTATTTCTTAAGTAGGGGAAAGAAGGGAAGAAAGGAAAAGACTACCACGTGTCAAGGAACAGGCATTCAATATTTAAATAAATATTTAAATATTTAAATAAATACTCAATATTTAAATAAAAACAGAATTTGAGGATAAGCAAAATTTTTCAATCTGGTACATCATGCTTTAAAGTTTTAAAGCATAATGTACCAGATTGAAAAATTTTGCTTATCCTCAAATTCTGTTTTTATGTCATGTAGAGTGTAGAAAAAAATCCTGAATTTGCCAAGACTGATGTACATCATTACAAAGCTCTAAAGGCATCATGCCATTCTTATTCAGGAATATATCTTTGATTTTTTTCCAATAATTTCTCTAAATAAAAAAAAATTAGTATAACTGGGAATCTCACAGATCACCTGTTACATCCTTAGTGCACCTTAGCCTCTGAAAGTAATTCAGAACTTCATGGAAAGCTGTCAAAACATCAAAGAGAGGAGCTCTGTGTTCCTGCTATATGAAGGAAGTGAGGTACATCTTTTAAGGTAACAAGTACCCAAAACCTACAAAAACCCCTACATTTGACCTAAAAAGCAATTCTTCCCAGAATACTGCAAGTATATGCCCAACATATTTCATGTTTGAATGACTTCATGTTTGATTTAACTTCCAGATCCAACTAGTTCTGCTTTGCCAGTGAAGGTAGCTAGAGATGTAATTAAGAATACTCAAATATTTCCTTCAATCAGCATTATACAGCTCTTATCAACTGTTATGAGTATGTCTCCAAAACAAAGGAAATCACACATACAAGCAGCAGATTGTTACAAGTCAGGCACATCGTGCTTACTTCCTGCGTGTCAAGACAGGGCCGTTGTTATTCTAAAAAAAATGTTTCACTTCTCACTGAAGATCAAGCTAATTAAAGAGCACAAGGTGGAATATAGTTTGGAAGATCAAGCTTGGTATGAGTTTAAGCTGCAAACGTGATTTAAGAGTAATTTATCAATGCAGATGGCAGCAAGATACCAAACAACCACAGCTGAAGTCGGTACCAATCTTCAAACTGACTTTAATGAGACCTAAATCTCATTCCTACTAAACAGGATAGGCACAAGTAATTGCATCCTTCTCTTAAATCTTTGGAGCTCATTAACATTTGCAGAAGTAAACAAGGCAAAATCCCACCCTTTCAGGACTCTGAGGAAGATAAAACAAGTTCTGCGCTCAAAAACAAAAGCACCACATCCACCCTTCCACAAGTTGAAGAACTAGGCCAAGCACAGTTTTGTGGGAGCAAGCACCATCATATTCTCTAAAAACTCCACTTAGCACATGCCTACCAGCAGTTTTAATCCCAATAATGACTGAATAATGTGCCTTATTAACTAAGTCCCATACAAGCAGGATGCCAGACAAAATAATCCAAACCAAAACAAACAAGCAAACCCAAAACATGCAGCCTATAAACAAGGTAGAAAAATATACAAAAATAAGGAACCGAGCCTTTCTTATTTAAATGGTGATTCGATAATGGTTTTAATGCCATTATTCATACTCCCAAGTAATCTCTTTTCCCCTCTGCAAGCTCAAGATATTATTTACCAATAACAACTGTTCCCGTGAACGCTATCATATTACTTCAGAACTAAAAGCCTTTGATGTCCATGACTTGCACTGCTCACACATTAGTAAGTCACATTTTTAGTTCTCACTTCAGCTACTCAATTTAATGTGAAAAGGTTTTATCCATACAATTCCAGCATCTCTATCATTAGCATTTTTTTACAGAAACAAAGATTTTATTACTCCAAAATGAAATCCTGTTCAAAATATCAACCGATTTTCCTGACATTACAAACAACTTCCTTCCACCTCCTTCCCACCAAAAGTGCAAAAGCATCTCAGTAAGAACAGAGTATCTGCAGGTCATGACTGATGAAGGTACCAAACAGAAATTGTAGAGGAAAAAAATTGTCCTTGGAAGTGCAAGCACTTCTGCAGTACAATTAACTTAATTAACCAGACAACATGAATATTCATAAGGCTGTTAATGTCTCCCCCATCCAAACAGATAAATGTGATGTAATGACTTCCTAGTCAAGCATAGCTAAAATTCTGATGAAAACTGCACCAACATTTTGGTTCTTTGCCTGAAATATCACAGAAATTAAAAATCCCTCAGTAATATTTTATTTTCTGAATTAATTTGGAATCACGAATTTATTTATAGGGACCCCTTTGGATCAAAAGGTTCACAGGCATCAGATATAGATTGTCTCTTATTCTGTAACAACTGGATAGCTTTTTTAATGTCCTTCCACAGTTCCCCCTCCCCTTTCTCTGTTTCCCCCTCCATACAGTTTCTTAGCAGTAGTTCCCATAGCAACAAACACTCTTGCTAATGGCCAGCAGTACAACTGCAGGCTTCCCCACATCTCATCCATTTGATTTGGACCACAATAAGGCAGCTCAGTAGAGTATTTCAGTAAAAACATACTCCCCTCTGGACCTCTCTCTTCAGGAGGTAAATTGTTTCAAAAGCATCTTCTTCCCATCAAGAAGACTGAAAGTTCAAAATGCTGTCTTAGGTACTTATTATAGAGACTAAAACCAGATTTTACACCACCCACATAATACTATCCTGTAATTCAGTTGTTGATCCTACTTGGCTGGAAAATCCTAATAATGTTGTACAATGGATTTCTGATGGGGAAAAAAAATTAACTGACCAGAGCTGCATCCTCATGAGAACAAGTATCATACTTACCTGTTTCCTAACTGAGCACCTCATGGAATATCAGGAATATGGAAATCAAACAAACAACAGATTGTTTTTAAGAACCTATTAGGAATTTCTTACAATATCATTTT
Source organism: Agelaius tricolor (assembly GCF_023055355.1). Lineage (NCBI taxonomy): Eukaryota > Metazoa > Chordata > Aves > Passeriformes > Icteridae > Agelaius > Agelaius tricolor. The sequence goes on along the minus strand of NW_027269270.1, from coordinate 12,382,027 downwards.
ATAAACTGTTCAGATCCTCTTTCACAAAATCTATGCCATTCTGTGTAAGAAACCCTATGGAATTCTTTTGGGTTTAAAAGTCCTTTCTGATCACAACATATTGGTCTTAAACTGAGGATAGAAGGCACCAGTGAGAGGCACAGTGACCCACACACAACATGGAGTCAGGGGCTGCAAAGATTCTGTCTCAACACCATCGAGATATTCACAGGAACTGAGCTGGTAAGTGATGGCCCAACTTCTGTACTCAAATTCATTACCTTCAAGTCTTTGACATTGTTGTCTCTTTTATCAAGGGCTTTTTAACCTGAGATAAAGCTAATGTAATCTTGCTCCTTAAGAAGCAACTAATGCTCCTTTTATATGTGCAAACCAAAACAAAGCATTTAAAAATCTGCTGGCTCAGTTCAAAGTGTCATGCTCCTTTTTTTGTAGAAAACTCAAAACAGTGATTTGCTGTTTTTTTGTAGAAAACTCAAAACAGTGATTTTACTGTCTGTAGGAATGTTTTCCTTATCAGTCAAAAACATCTGAGGAACTAAGTAGTCTTAGCACACATTCACACCAGAGAGTAGTGTTCATGCAAAAATGCCTCTCTTCTTTTCAAGAGAAGTGACTCATTTGGTAGTCCAGAATCAACCCTGACTGTACTGATTTGTGCTGGTTTTGGCTAGGGTAGTTAATTTTCTTCCCAATGGCTGCTAGGGGCTGTGTTTTGGATTTGTGCTGAACACAAGATTGATAATACAGAGATGTTTTTGTTATTGCTGAGCAGAGCTTACACAGAGACAAAGCCATTTCTTCTTTTTCTCACTGCCATGCTGGTAAGGAAGTTGGGGGTGCCTGGGAAGGTGAGAGGAGACACAGCCAGGACAGGTGAGCCCAGCTGACCAAAGGGATATTCCAGACATATGACACCATGCTCAGTAATAAAAGGGGGGAAGGGTGGGACATTGGAAGTGATGGCATTTGTCTTCCCAAGCCACTGTTACGTGTGATGGGGGCCCTGCTCTCCTGGAGATGGCTAAACACATGGGAAGCAGGGAATTAATTCCTTCTTTTGCATTGCTGGTCCTTTTCCCATTAAACTTTATCTCAACCCAAGTGTTTTTCAGCTTTTACCCTTCTGATTCTCCCCCAGTCCCACAGGTGGGCAGTGATCAAACAGCTGTGTGGGGCTGGGCTCCTGGCTGGGCTTAAACCACAGCAGCTCTTGCTAAAGCCTTCCTGCTGGGCACAGCTACACTCCAAGGAGGGCCAATACCAACACTGAGGAGAAGGGACACACAAACCCCCCAACACAAACAAAACCACACCACCAGATACAAGTTAATAAAAGAGCAAGATGACTTTTTAAGAGAGACAGATTTTCATGTCTGTAGAGAAGAAAGTAATTTTTTGCACACAATATTTTTTTTTAATATAATGCACACAATGTATTTCTGGGACACCATTTTAAAATAGACCCTAACCATGAATCCAACTGAGAATTCTGCCAAGAAAACTAGAGATGCAAATCAGGAAAATCTAGAAAATAAAGTTTTCATTTGATATCATTTCTGTCAGGAAATAAGACTGGAACTTGATCTTGGATGGATCAGCTGAAAATTATTTTATTTTTGTTCTTTCTCAGCTTCTTCCTTCAGGCAAAGAGCTCATCTGTGCCATTACTATAAATTATCATTACAATTTAAAATCAAGTCATTTGTAATCAATATAAATCACCAATTTAGGACGTTTATTCAATAGCTCCCTTACATAACTGAAGCTTTAGCATCAAGAACTGCCTTTAGTAGCCAAAACTGTAAAACATGCCAGAGGGACTAAAAACAGATGACTAACAAAATGTAACAGTACCTTTCATTCTCACCTGCTGGTATTACTCCAAGAGGAACTGGTGCTCTGACAGGCTTTGACACATATTCTGTGTCTTTCCCAGCATCTATCTGGGCTCTGAGCAGTAGCCCGTGAGCAACTTCACTGACAGATCCATCTCCACCAACACAAACCACCCTACAACACAAAAATGCCAAAGAGTTCAAAACAAACTCTTTCATAACTGAACAAACAAGTGGAAAGCAGCTACCCACACAATATACATAATGATATTTCAAAAAGCTAAAAACATTCTTTAGCAACAAGCTTGGGCTTCACTGTCAGATCATTACCTGAATGCTCCTTAAGCATTCTTATTTCTGCTTTCTGTCTGAGTAGGAGTAAATATACTTAAAAACTGACAAAGTTTTTCTTACCTTACCACACATCATGCACACAAACTGATCAGATGGAAGAACCAAACACATGGTTCAGTGCCTCAGTGGAAAAGCTCTTTACATCTTTCAATGCTGACCCATACAAACATTCCAATGCCTTTTAATTGCCCTTACAATAACAACTCACCAAATATTGCAATAAAATAAAAAAACACTTGAAAACAGCTATTTTCCTACACTATGCAGGCAGTTGAGGGATTTAGCAAAGTATAAAATCCTAGTGCCAGCAATCCTTTGCACAAAGGTACTTAATCACTGCTTCTGGAGCACGTAATTAAACTCCCACCTGCTGTGGCTATAGAGAGGAATGCATTTGTCTCTAAAAGCTCTGTTACAGCAAACCTTTTTTTTCCTTGTTTTTGTTTGTTTAAGTACATATTACAGTGATTCTCCAAATTAGTAAACATATTTTAATGATAAGAATAGTAATAATACATTCCAAGCATTTATGACAGAAACATCAGAGTTACTCTGGGAGCAATTCACCTAAACTATATTCTTTTCAAATATCTGTATGAATGTAGTTGTGAAACTATGCCCAATCATTCAACCAGGTAAAACTGGTCAGATCTTTATAAGAAAACACTCATTATGTTATTAGTGTTACCAAATATTTAAATTCAATTACCTCATCACCTTTAACATTTTTCTTTAGTTTATATTAATATTTCCAAGGTGATTTTTAATCTCTAATTTTTAGGAACATTTCCTCTATCTAGCTAAACACTGCCACATTAAATTTAAAAAATTACAATATATAGCTTGAAGAATAGAATATAAAAGTTTGAAGCACATTTTCTTCCTGCTCGCAATCAGGATTCTTTACCTTTCTTTTGACTCATTTTTTGTTTATTCCCAGGCTTAAAATTCTATGTCACAATAGCAAAACCAGTTAATCTTTGAAGTCTGAAAAACTGTATACCTTCTTGTATACAAGAAGGACTCGTGTGGATTGTCTTCTAGCTATTAAAACTTTTGAAAACAGATATCTTTTCCTCTGATTTTGGAGTGCTGTGTAGAGAGAGTCCAAGGAATAACATGAAAATGCTGCTAATTTTGTTTTTTACTCTTTTAGCATTAATCATCAAGAGTTGCCTTTTTGGCTGGAAATAGAGATACCAGCAGGCACCTGGGATTCCAATGCTAATCAGTGAGAGCCTGATATGCATAAGGAGTAGAAAGTCTTGAGCAAACAAATTTTACTCAGACCTTGAAGAAGAAAGAGAGAAAGAAACATCTTTCTAAGAAAAAGAAGCATCTATTTAACCATCAGATGCAACTTTCTTAATCAACTATTCACTAAGGACTGACTAACCCAGGCTACTCTAAATATCCTTTAGGCTCCTGCCTAGGGAAGAAATGTATGGATGGGCATTGTCTGTTTCTGTCTCTGTGCAGATAGGAAAAGCCAGCTGAGACAGCAGCATCACAAATGCAGTCCCTCTATTTGTCACCACAGCTCAGCCCCAAGTCAGGGGTAAAAAGCCAAATTAACGAAGTGCCTCAAATTTCAGTGTCCCCCAAAAAAAAGTGGATAGCAAAAAAAACGTGGAGTGTATAAGACATCTGCCTGTGGTCTTTAAAAATAGAATAGTGACTGGGGAAATCAGAGAAATCATAAATACAAACAAACAGCTTTGACAAAGAATTAACACATAGGAGTGTCACTTTCAGAAAGCACTGAGATATAAACTGCCAGTTTTCTACTGCAAATCATAAATTTCAGTTTACTTCATGTGCTGTTAACATGGAAGGAACCATAACTCTCCTAGTGAGAAAATCAAGCTCAGAAACTGCATTGCTATATTGTTTACATATTGCAGTGAATTAAAAAAACATGTTGTCTTGTCATTTCTACATTTTTGTGTCTCTAAAAAAAATTAATAGTAAAAAAGGTAGAGGTACATATGCCTATGATCTTTCAAAAGGGTTCCTTTCTTCCAGCTTAGATCTGGATACTGGAGAAAGCCTTACAGGGGAAGTTCTCAGTGTTTACCCAAAGATCAAAGATGAAACAATTCAAAAATGACTCAGTGTAGAAGATACTTGTGGAAAATAAAATCCATGGTTTTTTCTTCTTTATCTTTGTATTCTTACAAATACAGAGACTGAAACCTACATGAAGCATATTTCAGAGAGTTTTATGTTTATTTGCCATTATTTATGAATCCATGATGCATTTCTATTGTCAGTAATTAATAAATACCAAAGTATTTAATAAGAACTGAATTTCCCAGGTTTCATATATATGAGAAACAGTGTAACTCATTAAATACCCAGTGACATAATTTTATTGGAATACAAATAAAAAACAACATGATGAGGTTTACTAACCTTCATAGTCACTAACCAACTTACCCATCAAATGCCTGCAGTTCACATTCTTTAAGTACTGAGAGAGCATGTCCTTCATATTCAGTTACTGTGGAAAACATCAATTAGCAGCAGATTAGGTAATTTTAAATTATTTTGTCCATCCAACATAATGAACACAGAGTAATTCAATTCAAATTATTTTTTAAGTCATTAATGCATTAAAAGTATAGAAGTTATATTTTACAGTTATGCTAGCTAAAAGGCCAAACACTAAATTACAGCTGCTATCAGATACATGGCTATTTCATGCATTTAAATTTGGATTCAAGATGTTTGTCACATCAAAATGCAAGTTCTAGCACTGACACAGTTGGTAAACTTAAGGAAAATAAGCATATCCTCAGTTAAGATAGAATTACTTCAGGATCAAAGTTAATTGTCTTTGTGTTAGGATATGCAAATTGCTAAATCAAAAATAAGAGGAGTTAAACACAGAAGTATGAAATCAAGCCAAATACCAGTGACAACAGCATATAACACACAGAGGAAGGTGGCACAAGTATACACCAGAGTTCATAGCCTCTGGAGGAAATGAATCTGTCACTCCACATTGATGTCTCTGTGTTTGCTGATACCCCATATAGTACTGTAAATGCCAGTGAAGACAGGATAAACTGGCATACTACAGATGGCACGGAGCATCATAACTACATTTAGCATTTTCTAGGGCAGCTTTGCCAGAAGAGACAGCCCAGCTGCAGCCACCCATCAAAGATTTTTGCTGACTGACATGACACTTGCAGATGGATTTTTTGTGTAAGAATGTGCATCATTATATGCAAAATTACATTAATCTTTCATGCTTGTCTGTCCCTGGTGCTCACATAGTTCAAGGCTTTTCTCCAGTGTTCCTAAACACTGCTAAAATTATTAGTATTGATGTCTAAAACAATCATTCCATAGCTGTACCTATTCCAACCATATTTCTACAGACTATTCAAAGGCTGCTTACAAGAACTGAAAATACCCCTATCTCTTCCTATTTAAACAAACACACAAGTATGTGTGTGGACATAGTGACTGTATATATCTTTTGTCCCAAAAATGAGAAGGAAAACAAAATCAATATAAAGGTGATACAATTTTTACACTTCACACTAAAGATTTGTTTATATTGCCTATAAGTTCAAAATCCCCCAATCAGTACCAGCAAAGTTCTCATGCTTGGTGTTTTGAAAATTCTTAATTAAAAAAACAGAGTTGTTTTGATTATATGGAAGGTAGAGATTTATCATTTTGCTGCAGAAACACCTATCACTATAGTAACTTTTGGGAATTATTTACAGAATTCACTTTCATGCAGGGCCTCTCTGGAATATAAAAGCACATTATATAAGCTACCATATTCAGCCTGGCATTGCCAACGGGAACAATGCTTTTAACAGTATCTGTAGGCTGTGTGAAAAGTGACCAATAAAAGTGTGCATCATGCAAAAATGCAGAAAGGTTCAAATATCTTACCATTGCTTAGCTGTGAAAGAAACTCTTCCCATGAAAATAGAGTTGGTTACCAGGTTACATGCCTTTTTAAATGAACACGATGACATTTAGAAAGTTATGAGTACAGTCTAATTAAAATGGAACAGTAAATAAGATTTATTTTGTAACAGAAAACATGCTCAGTGCTTTCCTAATGTAATGTAAGTTATGCTTACTGTTACAGAATTAATTCACTCAAAGAATAAGGACATGAAAATAAAGAGGGCTCATGTCTACAGAGAAGTCAATAAAGGCAGTAAAAATGACTACTGTTAGCCAGATTGAGAGCAAATCCATCCTCTTTGCATCTAGTAGCTTAAGTTTGGAAATTATGTAGAAGTACTGCTCAAGGCTTAAGATTGGGGAATTACAAGAAATTTAAAATTTCATGAGAGAATGACAGAGGATCTATTTTGACACATCATGACAAAAAGGCAGTGAAAAAATGAGGTTTTCAGGAAAAACTTTGTGAGAACATATATACATATATAGAGAATAATTCAAGTAGAAAAAGAACCTAGAAAAATCCAACACAGACATAAAAAGACCATGTCTAGAAAGTTTTCTGCAGGGCTTGACAACCTCCAGAAGGGCATGTATAAATCATTCTGATAGCTGGAAAAAAAGCTAAGTGTTTGAATATTTGGCACTGTTCCAATTCAGGAGGAAAACAAACTAACAAAAAAACCTTCTCAATGTATTTTGGTAATAGGAAGAAAGCTTCTTTCATTGTTTGAGAAGGATCCAAATCTCCTATTTGTCAAAATCATTATCACAAAAATATTTTTTTTTTTGAACCATTTCTAATGCATAATCTCAAAAGATTTTCTCTTTCTTTTGTCCTTAAGTGTTGGATAATGGATTCTGAAGAAAGGACACCAAAGGTACACCTCATTTGAACAGAGTCACACATACTCCAAAAACACTTTAACATCCTCTTTACATGGCAAACAAGAACCAAGGGCTTGGCCACTACACAAGGAAAAAGCAATATAAAATTAGTTCAACACTTCAAAACAGGGGATGCTTTCACATGGCACCTAAACATACTGGCACTCCTGCCACAGTCTAAAATCAATGGGATTAACTGTTACTGATAACAGCTTTTTCTCATCCAGCACCAACACCAGTTATCTGTTGGTATTTACCATATGCCAGCGCTATTTACCATAAACCAGTGCTCTTTGTCCAATTCTCAAACATTCCTTTCTTTTGTGGTTCTGCCCTAAAAATAGGAGTTAGGGAAGGCTGTTATTTTTGCCTAAAGGTCCAGGTTGTAGGAGTGCACAGATGGAAGCAAGAGTCAAAACTAGGAAGAGAAGTGAGACAAGCTAGGATTCTGTCAGGGTTTCTTTTATTTATTTTTCTTTAACTATGTGTAAGATTTTGCAAGACACTAATGTATTTCTAAAATAATAGTTCCAATTATCACAGTTTGCCAGTACTTGCAGGTATCTCAACAGTGGAGTGAGCTTTTGTAGAACTCAATTTTTGGAAGAGTCACTGTTCTTATCCTAGCAGCCACATCCCAGCTGCAGCACAAAAAATTGCCCAATTCTTAAAAGAGGCCAGATTTTAACTATTGTTTCACCTTAGCCACAATTCAAAGTATTGCTTCAGTTTAAATATGCTAATTCACACTTTCTAGAGCTCTAAGCACTTCAGAGATTTGCTTACTGCATGTGACAAAAAAAACCCCAAAACCCAGCAAAACACAATCCACTCCAGAATACCTTTGGTTATTTTTAATGAAATTATTAAATTATTACACACAAAGCCATCTGGGGGGAAAAAAAGTAAACTCTACAAAATTTTAAAATAATTAGAAAAAGTAAGTGTTACTTCAGCACTCACTTATTTACATACATGTCTTTAGATTGCCATATGTTCTTGGGTAGGAGAAAATATTTCCACTCCAAACTTCTAAACACATAAGAATTTTATTCCAAGAAAAGCTATAATGAAGAATAAGATCTGGAAAGCCTGATCAGAGAGAAAGCAACAGCTACCAATGTACAAGACTGGCTGAGGAGAGCTCTGTCTGTCAGCACTCCACTGTCAATCTTTGATGTTCTGAAGTGATTTTAGTAACCTGAATTTTTTTTATTTTTTATGCACTAGAAGCCACTTCAGAGGTTCAAATTTGCTATAAATTTTTAGCGCTCAACAAATTTTAACTTCTCATTCAATGAATTTTAAATATGTGTATGTGGAAAAGTCTCAATGTAAACTGTCTTCAGTGCAAAAATTGTACAAAAGCCTTCACAATTTCAGTGCCTAATACACCTTTGTACACCACCAGTTATGTAAATATTGGCCATGCTCCAAAACAGCAGGAACAGCAAGAGGCACACTCCAACCTCACAAAATCCAAAACAATTATGGGAGGAAAAAACCCAGTTCAATTTACTTGAAACAAAGTGTTTGTGTTTATTAGAATAGGGTACCAGTGGACAGGACTTTTACTCAGCACCCACCACCACCCTCTTTTTTTAAAAAAAAGCATAATTCTTAATTATTTAGTTCTCTACCAGCATTGAAAACTGCAATGTAGTTCTCTCATTTTGCCTGTAGGAGGAGTGTTAGGCAGCTAATAAGCACAGGAGTATTTCAGCATTGCCAAAATAACCTCAATTGAAGGACAGGCCATTAAACATTTTTCTGGCTTGACTCAGAAGCTTTCTATTAAAAATTCAAAGACAAATAATTAAAAAATAGACTTAAAACTGTTTTTATTCCACTAGAAACAATTTTTTTTGAAACCTCCACAAATTATATTCACAACTTGTATTAAAACATTTTTCTAAAATTGTGACCAAACAAGGCTATGTCAATTTCTAATATGACAGCATTATTAGTCTGTTCACACTATGATCCATGCCTTCCAGGTAGATACATATGTCTGTGAAAATTAAAATTTATATAAAGCTGCTGGCATTCCCTCTCAGTTCAGGATAGTTAAGAAATTATTGCTACAGAATTCTAATACAGACCATCTTTTCCACATTTCTTCTAATGTGTCTTTAATCTTCAATTGCTTTTACTTTAAATTGTGGGCTAAGTATTTAAAAAATACATGGATACAGGGAATAAAATTAGCATGATCATTTTCATCTACCATTATTGCACTAGTATATTCTCATGGCTAAGTGAGATTTTATCAAAATAATTTTTGGCCTGTAACCTGAACTAGTCATCATTTCATAATAAATTTAAGGAACAACTGCAAGATGAGATCTCCTATAATTTTTCAAGTCAGTTAGAACAGACACAGGAAAAAAAGACTAGATTACTAGTATTGATTGCTATAGATGAAAAGTACTGAATCAATAAGAGAATTACTAAAGCACTTTTGGACAAAATAAAAATATATGGTGTTGTATTAACTAGAGCTCCAAATGCAGTACTTGCAGTCAAAGGCAATAAGGATAAGCAGTAAATTCAAATTGTCTCACATGCTTAACTATTAGTTTTACAAAGGATTAAGTTATACTTCTGTAGCAACTTACCTGTGACATCAGTTTTTATGTCAGCAAGTTTAAAAAGAGGTGCAACTTTTTCATAATAAATGTTAGTGGCTTCTCTTTTGTGGCTGCTTGGATTAACAAACACTTTCAAGGATTTTGGTCTATTTTGAAAACCTAAAAAGAAAACAAAACATTCAAGATTACACACAACCCAACTATTTTTACAGCTTAAATGGGATTTTAAAATCAGAACCATTACAATATTTTGACAGGAAAAGTAAATTACAGTCTAAAAAAGTCTCTAAAAAAAGCCAAAATTTTATCTTGCATGTGTACTTCTTATCTTTAAATTACAGTATTCATTAATTTTGTGTGTACAGCTAATAAACAGCTGTAGGCACCAGAAAAAAAGTGCATATGTCACAGCCTAGTTAAACCCTGATTCAGGAGCAGGGAGAGTGTGAAGTTTGGTCACCAAAAAAGAAAACAAGCCCAAACATAAAAATGCATCCTTGTTGGAATTTAATGACTCACTCCCAGCAGGTTTACGAAAGTAACACCCAACAAAACTTACACAACAATCCAACACTTTTCTTTTCTGACAGTGCAAACTTTCTTCATTGTAAAGGAGGTCCAAAAATATAAAGAAATAGAAAATTGGCAGTATCATTTGGAAATCTGAGAATTATTGCTCATTTAGGCCTTTGGAGTGACAAACTCCAAGGAAATGCTGTTATGCAAAGCTGAACCTTGTCTTGCACACTGATCACATGAAGTAATTTTATTATTTGAAACATGGCATTTTGTTGAAGAGTAAATAACTCAGACTAAACCAATAATATTCCTTTTTAAATTCCCTATTCTAGAATTCCTACAATTGCCATGGTTCAGTGATGCTGCTTTGCTACAAGAAGCAAGCAGTAGTGTGCAATACTGCTCTTCTTTTGGTGTTTATTTCAAAGACTTGATTTGAACAATTCTGAATTTGGTTTTGGTATCAGGGTAGACTATCACTTTCTTAGCCAAAAGCTAGAATATTTGGCAAGTGTACTGCTTTCAACATTCAAGAACAAAATTAATACTAGCCAAAGGAGCTACATAGGGAGCCAAGAATGAAAGCACATTTTCCTGCCCCATGAAGAATATTCCTTCAATTTCTGCAGCCTCATGTACCTTCAGAGTGTCAGCAGGGACTTCCTGCAGCTTGTCCCACTTACTCTACCTCAACAATTGAACAGAAACAGTTATTAAAGAAATTATAGCTAAACACTATTTCAACATTAAAGAGGAAAGTATTCCTTAAGATCAAAACATAATTATAGAAGTCATAGAGATAATTTTTTCATTTATTTAAACACATCAAAGAATCTTGAAAGGAAAACTAGCTGTTTATCCAGTTTGCATCAGAAAATTTAGTAGAGCTCTTAAATATACTGAAGGAAATTACTGTATCAGTTTGCTGCTATAATCTCAAAATCATACACAAAAAAATGTATAACCATGTTTATGTGAAAATGTTTTACAGAGTGCCAAGACCTTGCACAGCAAATTAATCCTGGAGAATCCTGAATGCCTGCAGCAACAAGAACTTGTGTTCAAAAGCATCTCTTTCAAAAAGGAGGAAAAAGAAAATAGGGAACTTGGTGAGGACTGCAGCTGTGTAGTAGGGAAGGGTTGCTGTTCATGAGGACCCTGATCAGCTACAAGAAAGGTCTGAGAAAAGCCTGACGATGTTCAATAAGACAAAGCCAAAGCCCAAGCCCAGCACCTGAGCCAGCCAAACCCTCCGAGCGTGGGATGGGGCCGGGACCAGCAGGGAGCACCTCAGAGAGCACGGGCAGCTCCAGCACCTCAGAGAGCACTGGCAGCTCCGGCAGGGAGCACCTCAGAGAGCACGGGCAGCTCCAGCACCTCAGAGAGCACTGGCAGCTCCAGGAGGGAGCACCTCAGAGAGCACGGGCAGCTCCAGCACCTCAGAGAGCACGGGCAGCTCCAGCACCTCAGAGAGCACTGGCAGCTCCAGCGCCTCAGAGAGCACGGGCAGCTCCAGCAGGGAGCACCTCAGAGAGCACTGGCAGCTCCAGCGCCTCAGAGAGCACGGGCAGCTCCCGAGGGACCGGGGCCGACATGAGGGAACGGTGCCAGGGCAGCCAGGAAGGGCAGGGCTCGCTGGGCTGCAGGAACAAGAGGACAGCCAGCAGTCCGAAGGATGTCACTACAGCCTTGTTCTCAGCATCTCCTGAGCCTGAAGCTGAAGAGCTGCCCCCAGTTGCAGGCTCCCAGCACAAGGGAAATGAAGGCAGCAGGTCCGACATGGAGCTGCCCCTACAGCAAGGGGCCGGAGCAGGCCGCGGGCAGGAGGCAGCGGCAGCCGGCCTGGCCAGCCCCAAGGACAAAATCTACCAAAATCTTTCCTTGAGCATCTCCTGTGCGAGCCACAGGCCTCCAAGCCAGGCTTCCGGCAGGTGCAGGGACAAAGAGGCCACAGACACAAGTGGCACAAGGAATATTCCAGAAAAACACCCTTCATTCACAATGAGGGCAGTTAGCCATGGATGACACTGTCCATCCTTAGCGATTTTCAAAACTGCCCTGGACATGGCTCTTAGCAACCTGATCTTTATTAGAAGTTCACCTGTCCTGAGCAGGAAGCCAGAAGAGATCATCTCCAGAGGTTCATTCCAACCTAAAATCATGTTGATTCTCTGGAAACAGAAAGAAGCACTGCAGGTATGTACTGCAGTGGAATGTAATTACATTTGTGTTGTGTTGTAATTACAGGAATTACAACACAAACAAGGAAGTCTAAACAAAAGCTCCCAAAGACTATTAATAGATCTAAATAATTATCATAAAGACATTATGTCTTAATTGAAATCTAGTAACTGGTATTGTTGCAGTCCTGTAGAAGTTATAAAAATATTAAGACCAAAAAAATAATTTCTGTGACTTTATCATTTGCCTAAAGCATCAGGCAAATTATAAGTTTTCCAATTAAAAATTAAATGGAAAACTTCTAAGAATAAGGACTCCTGCTTCAAAAGAGGAAAGATTTAACCAAATTCATAAATGTGCTGTCATGTTTCTTACCTTATTTACAAGAAAATGTGATCACCTGGTCCTCCTAACACTCAACCCCCCCATCAACACCCAGAGCTAAAAACTGTAAAAACTGACTTCAGCCATGGATATCTGAGTATACCTTTAAAGTTACAAAAAACAAACCAAAACTACACCCCAAACATACAAATATAAGAGTACAATGGACAAAGCAGAGGGAAAGAATAGAAAAATACAGTTTGTAAAAGTAGAGAAAGCAGATGAAGTGTCAAAACTTCTGTCACCCAGACAGTGCGAGTTACAGTTCTGCAAAACAGACATCAGGAGAAAACTGAAGGGAGAAAAGCAAATATCACTATCTCACTTCAATGTTTTTGCATGTGAGATGTAAAAATTTAACCCTAGGTGGCAATATAAAGTTTCAAAAGAAATCCTATGGAGGCAAAAGAAAATAGACTTTTCTGTTGGAGAAAAAAATCCTAGATTTTTGAGGAAATGGTTGAATTTAATTTTTTAAGAAACATTAATTCATTAAACCATTCTAAACTAGAAACTTTATTTATGATTATGTATATTGGGCTATTGCTGCAAAGCATATCAGAGTTAATACATAAATCCCAGAAAGACTTTCAATTCACAGGATCAAAGTATTAAAATACTCTCTTTATGACTATTTGAATACCAATTTACTTTTTTAGAGAGATAAAATATTTCATTGACAGAAATATTTTTCACAAACATTTGAGCAGAGATGGTGCCCTACTGAAGTGATTTTATTTGTGCCAAATAATTGCCAACTGACATGAAAGGATGATCATGACAAAATTTATCACTTTATTATTCCTGGTGTGCACTGGACACGTTAGAACGCACCAAACAACTGAGTTTAATGAAAGCATATCCTGTAACAGCCAAAGATTAAACTTTCACACAATATAATTGTGAAGCTTCTCTAAAGTGTTTTTGAATAATAATCTTTTAATTGTCTTTAAACAACATCTATATGAATGAATCAATGTCATTGACTACTGTGTGCAACTGATCCCAGTCTGCCAGCCTTTTGGGGCTCCCCTAACTGGTATTCTGTTATTGTTTTCCCTGGCTGCTCCATTTGAAACGAGCCAGCAGCCTAAAGCAGGAAGGCCAACTGTTCCCCTAGTACTAACAAATGTGCTAATATGCACTAGTTTAAACTTGATCTATCAAGTGAATCAGTGAACCATGAAGGGTGGTGGGTCAATCAGGGTGTTCTGAAAACAAAGGCTCCAGGGGCAGCAGAGACGCTGTGCTCAGACATACATCTGTGCTGCTTTCAGGCCCCAGCCTCAGCAAAATGGGTTTATGTTACAAAAGTTAAGAGCCTGGAATCATGTCATTACCACCTACATTTATAAATACTTTATACAACATTAGGAATATTATACATGAGAAAAACTAACAATATGAGGCAGAGTCATTGATGTAACTATGGAGACACCACTGTTAATATTAACTAAGCTAAGTTAATGTTTAACATTAATGGTTTAATTAAAACTTCATGCATGAAGTTTCAGGCTTTCATATCAAATCCCCGTGTGATAGATACTACAGAACAGCAGATAAAAATAAAATGCACTTTGTGCTTTTTTTCCTACTTTATCATTTATTCTTAACCACATTTACTGTCTTGTTGGTTTACAGAGTTTTTAAGTAAAGCTTTTTCAAATCAGCTGTTAGTAAGTCTTATCTTGTTAAAAAACAATTGATGAGCATTGACAACTGTACGTTTTCTCACATTTTTGAGCCTACCTCAACCCTTTCAGAACCACTATGTATTTGCATGTGCAGAGGATTTTAGATGAAACAGTGAATTCTACTGACACAGTGTGTCCCCACATGCCATGCCTTTAAGTCCTGTACAAAAATGTGATGTATAAAAGGAAATCACTGAGAGTGGGGTGTGCAGCAGGGCTGACAAAAGATAACAGCACACTAGACCCTGTCTAAACTGCCCTTTGGGGCCTTACAGGAGCCAGCCCAGAGCCAAGGATCCAGAGGTGCATAAAGATGGCAGTGGTTATCTTACAGCAGTTTAACACTGTACATGTGATGTACAGATCAGATTTCAGGAACACTCTATCAGTGAGCAAGCTCTTTATATCTAGCTGGCATGCACTGCAACAGCAGCAACAGCAGGCAGAAAATAAGAACTTCCTCAAATATGGGAAGATGGTGGTACATTTATTTTGCTACCCTGTCACACACACACAGAAAGAACCATAATGGCAGTCACTGTAACTAAATTCTAAACACTTATATCTGTGTGTGCTCACTTACATGATAACAGGCTTCATAAAAAATTACAGCTCAGTTAAACTTTAAATTGAAGCATTCTGAACACAAAGTCAAAGCAACAGAGGGCACTCACTGTGAAGATAATAAGAATGAACAGGGAAAAACCATTTATGACATGACATGTGTCATGCCAGACACAGATCACACTGTAAAAAGGAAACTGTGTACATGAAACTTCAAAAAAAATTAAATCTTCATTAGAAACCTCCAGATAAACTTTGTCTCATACTATCACCAACAAACTTGCTATTGTTGTTCCCTAATTAATGTATATGCATAAAAACCTAAAAACTTGTCAAAGAGTAAGGTAAACAAGTAGAAATTGAATTTATCTGCAGAGGAAACACACCTGTCAGTAATATGTGCTCCCATTTGTCAGAATGTCTAAATATTATTGACCAAATCTATATACATATATGTTCTACTTTGATAAATCACCTCCTTTTAATTTGATCTAGCCCAGAAACAATAAAAGAATCCTTCATGTAAATAATGCAGCTGTTAATGAAAAACTACTTTGTGATCAGACAGACTGGGGGAGGAGGGAGGGCACGAAAGTAATATTTACTACTTCAGAAGGATAAAACCAGAAGCAGCCAATTTGAGTTCATGAACAAGAATGACTCTAGCACTATTACAAAAAAAAATAAAAAATAAAAAGGCTGCAGCAAAAACTATGAAAACCCACTATAGTTTCCCACAGAAATATCAGCCACTGAGAAATTAACAGAACTCAGCTGCATTGTATACTTTTAGTTCAGACTTAGGAGAATCTACACATCAGCAACTGGAATGATGAGAGTTTCATTTGGTTATTTTTATCTCTCTGAGTCCTGTTTATACCTGAAGTAGAAAACAAGGAGAAAAAAAAATTACTGATCAGAAATCCAAAAAACATCTGTACAAGGTCTGAGCTTCTAGAGAAAGACTGAAGCAAGAACTTGAAAAAGCATTGCACAGAACAGTTTTTTTGGGTTCAGGTGGCTTCCAGTTACAAAGCTATAAAGCACAGACCGCACCTCGAGGTCAAGGCAACCTGAGCTAGAGATACTGCAGCTTTTTTTCTGTGAACATATGGTATCACTGCTCCTGATAGATGGAGAGTAATCTAGGAACAAAACAGACATTTGCTCCTTATGCAAATGCCCTTGCCTTTATGGGTAGCTGGAGATCTACAGGAATCCTGGCACTTGTGCAGATTGAGATATTTCATGATAAAGTCTTTCAAAAGGGGAAAAGGGAAGGCACTTTTTAATACCCCTCTTCACTGGGAAAATCCAAAGCATATTGTAAACAAACAATGCAAGAATGCACCATTAAAAACTCATGTTGTTTCTTTAGTATCTGCTTGTGAAACTTTAGTAGAAGCACACCATAAATTCTTATTCAAAGTGTTGTCACAAACACTACAGATGTACAAGATATGGATTCTGTAATCTGGCTCTGTCTTAACAATTCAGCTGGAGTTCTAATAGTGTGCCACAAGATAGACTGCTTTTCGTCTGAAATAAGCAAACTCATTTGCTACAATCTGTAAATAGAGGCACCTTTTGGAGCTAAATCAGAGTTTGGTATTGGGGAAGGGATGTAGTTTTGGTTATTTATATCAAATGTGTGCTACATTCTCTGCCTTTCAAATATAAACTTCAGTGAAAGGCTTGGATTTCTTGTGAGGCACTTTTCCCTATATGGTGAATATTTTTTTCATAATTTTGATAGAGCTTCCGTAAAATAAAATTAAAAAACCCCAACCCACCAACCCTAAAACTGGTTAAACAAAGCATCCTGAAATTGGCATTACCCTAGGCAAACACAGAAAGATATTTTTACAGTAAAGGATTGCATCCCATCACTATTGCAAATAAATTTTGTATCAAATTAAGCAACAAGAGTCCTACAGAGCACTGCCACCTGTGAATTTATGAAGATGAGGAAAGTCTCTCCCATTCGGCTCCTAAAGAATATGGAGGTCTCAAGTGGGATTTCCTAAACCATCACCAGAAAGTTCCTGAAGAGTTCCCAAAAGGGCAACTACTGCAGTATCAGGTGTGATGCAATTTCAAGTGAAAATATCAACTAAATATGTTATTTCCTCCAGAAGCAGATTTCCCAGAAGACTCTTCAGTCAGAATAAAGAAAACCACTTATTTTCAGTGGCTTCCAAAACTTCCAAAAATAACACCAACTTGTTTCATTTTTACAGATACATTAGTCAATTATTGTCATTTTCCTAGATTTTACACTTGACTATGTAAAACTTCAGTAGTAAACATTTTCCAGAAATAAGATTCATATCTGTGTTTTAATTTCCACAGGCAAGATGTTTCTGAGCTTGTCAGCCTCATGTATTGCCAATAGAAATAAATATGACAGCAACCTCTATTTAATGCTTACCATTTAAAATTTCCTTCAGATGTCTAAACCACAACTGACAATGATCTTCACTTAAGTTATTTAAATGGATAGCACAGTCTGTAAGTTTGTTCTCTTCTTTATTCAAGCATTTAAAAATTGTGATACCCAACAAAGTGCCACCTTTTTGCTGCCCTGCAAAACGACGACGTTTCAGTTTTACTGAAAATACATCCTTCATTTCAATAATCTCTTCTTGAGCCTGTAAAGCCACACTGGAATCACCTGTAAGGGAAGAAAAAAAAAAAAAAAAAAAGCATTACTACAGTGATTGGGAGTAACAACTAAAAGTGTTGTTAGGTCTTCATCTCTACATTCACTTCTTGCATCTGTTCATGCTTGCATTGAAACTTATGGCATATCCTTTCCTTCAGTCATTGGTCTTTTGTTTTACCAACTTCGTTATGTATCCAGCTGTACAAACAAAACAATTTCAAAGAGGTTATTTACTCAGCTTTCTGGTGTTCAAAAAAATTAATAAAATTTCACACTCTAGGAAAGACATTTTTTGAATTCGCATTTGAAAAGCAAATTCTTTATTCTATTCACCTAAATCACAGCAATCATAGCAGTCATACTTGTAAATCATAGTGTGCTATGACCCAAGCTGACTATATCCTCACTATATTTTTTTCATTTAATACAACCATTACCTTTTGTGTTTACAGCAGAAACATGTCAGAAAACAGTCAAGGAAAAACAGACAAATAAGCCAAAACTCTGTTACCCATCTTTGCTTTCATTTTTGATTTATGAATTCAGTTTAGAAGACAAGAAAAACAGTTTCCAAAAAGTTCTTGTCAGAGTTCGAGATCCTCATCCCAGGGGAGATTTGTGTTAGCCAAGGGAAGGTTTTGTTATCTTGGGGCTGTTATTTGCATGGATGCTGTGGCTGCAGATGCTACCACTTCATTTCCAAGTGCCTTTTGGAGATGTATCAACTGAGGCACTGTGGTACAGGCTACTCCCTTTTCTGCTCTCTTGAGCTGCATTCAGATTCCTCAAAACCAAAGTCAAATACACAAACTGAAGGAAAAATATCACCCTTCCTGTAGGTATCAGATTATTTGGGAATAAATACACAGAAAGAAAATTTTCCCTGCTTTCTTTGTAATTACAGCAGATCTCATACAGTGGATCAATAAAGGTCCCTTTGCAGCCCAAGGCAAGAAATGCTAGAAAGCAGAAAACTTCCCCAAATCTAGCAACAACTCTGGTTTCTCAATAGCAAAAACTGCAGCAGATTCTGTTTGATTAATAGTTGATACATGCTGCACTGGACTCTTGGGAAAACCTATTTTAATTGTCACCCAGGGAAAGATGGACAGCACCCCCTACTTCATTACACCACTTGAAGCTGGGGGTTTTAGAAAGTCATATACTTTTTCTGGGCAGAAAAAAGATGACTTTTTCAATTCTCATAACAGTTTGACACTGTCATTTCTCAACATCATTTCTGGAAGGAGGCTATGCAGTGATCATTTCTCTGCCCAGAAATCCTGGATGATTTCTCCTCAGCCATGCTAACACAACTAAAGCTCAAGTCAATATGACTTCTCCTCACAATTCTCAACCAATTCATTTTCTCCTGCTCTGTACCAAATAACCTGTGACAAATAGAAGCATGACCTTGTTATACTTCCCACATATTTTTCACCAACTTGTTATACTTTATCATCCTAATATTTCCATAAATCAGCTACTAAGGTGTAAAACTGGACTGAAATTATTCCACTCTTAGCAGGAACACTGGGACAAGTAATTGAGAGTACTGTGCATTGAGACAGTACACAGGAAATTGTAGTGCATATTTTCAGAAGTATACAGCAAATAAAGAGGAGAAAACTCACCTAAATACTTTTTTAAAAGACCCCAACATAAATCCTGAAGTACTGTAACAACTTCTGTAAAAGTATTTTCAGTCAATGTATCCTTTAAAAATGAGGGAACTGAAGGGGAAGAAATACTGTATGATTCCATTTGAATTACGATTTTACACAAACTCAAAGTGGACATTGTACAAACAAACTTGGTACTAACATTACCAAACCCAAGATCTTAATTTCTGTCAAAATTTGTACTGCTCTTTTAAAACATTTAAGGGTAAATAGTCTTTGTAGGCCTGAAATGAAAAACTGACTGGTGATGTCCCAAATTACCTAGAACTACATAGTTTAATATCTACATTAAAGACTTGTTTTAACTTTTAAAAGAGAATTTTTGAGGGGTCTACTTAGGTTTTTTCACAATGTTTCACTGTCAGACATACAGTACATTGAAAATGCCAACACACAACCTCAATGTTTTAGGAAAAAGGAAATATAACCACAACCATTCTGTAGCAATAACTGAGCTGCAACATTCATTTCCCCAGACTAATACAAATATTCTAAGTGGGTTTGCTTTTTAAATTCTTTAAAATAAATCATATTTTGGACTTAACTCTTAGTTTTGCTGAGGAGATCATGAACTCTATTACACCAATGTTATGGATGTGCACCACATATGAGTTACAAACATTAGCCTATTTATTCTGCAAAAGTCAAGGAAAATGAAGGCCTTGCAAAATACTTTTTATTTTCCACTTGCTTTCATAAAATGATATTTAGTCTTAAGTCAGGTAAGGCCTGCATTTTCTTTTCATGGTTATTTTAGCCAGTTACTTACTTGTATTTACCAAATATTCTTAATAGGTAGAACTGGACTTTCAAAACCATTATCTGACTTTGCTGGTTTTACAGGAATACATTTCCAGATGCATCCTGGAAAAGGATATAAACTCTAGGAATGCTGAATTGTAAAAAATCATCATCCTTGAGTTTTAATTTCTAGAGGAAACAATGAATTAGCTAGTAGGATTAGGACAGCCATTTTTTTCCTAAAGTTGTAAAGCAATCTGCATAAAATCCCAGGCATATTCTATAATTTTCATTTTCTCTGCTTACTGAAAATAAGACCATCTCAAATGTAGTAAAATTTTATAAAACAACTTATTAAGATAAAGAAAATTTAGGTCATAAGCTGTGTTTATAAAATATTTCTAGAATGAGGTAACAACCAAGCTTACTTGTGCAATAAAGTATATATTGTAGTAAACACTTTTTAAACTTTGAAAACCGTATTGGCTCGTTAGTATCATATTGGTTATTGCAAGCAGTTTCAGGACATTAACTGTCCTCTCACATTACTCAGAAAGATATTGGGTACCATCTGTTCTTGCAAGAGATTTAAGTGTACATCTATTAGATATCATGCTATTTATTTAATTCAGTACCCACTTCCCATTGTTGTATCTTCTGAAAAAAAAAAGTCAATTTAATTACAAGGAATAAAGATAATCTCTTCTACCAGGCTGCCCTGTCATCATGAAAGCAGAGAGGGAACCTGCATAAAGTAGGTTACAGGCGTTAGGGAAGAGCAAAACTAACAGCACTTAACATTTAACAAAGATCCAACAAAACCAGAATATATGGCACTTAAAAAAAAGTTACTATAAGCCAAGGGCTTGTCTGAATCAATCTCAGCACATCTGTCTGATGTGGAGCGTAAACAGGATTAGAGTTGGATTTATCTGCTTGACGCTAATTGTACTCACAGTTTCTGCACATGTCCACTTTTTTTTTTCCAAATACAGCATGAAAAAAAAGAAAAATCTGCCTGGATAGATGAATTTCTAGGAAGTTTTATGCCCCTATTTATCATCTCACTAATTTCAAGCAATGAGACTATCCTACTTTTTCCTATTTATGGTAGTCAAATCTCTTATTTAACAAAAAAATTATGTCTGAATCAACTAGACTGATCTAAATCAAAAGATCAAGAACTAATACACTCAAATAGAGTTTAACTGTAAATAGTAAACCAAATTTTGATTAGTCAAGAGTGTTAGCTACCTCATGTTTACAGCAAAATTGATGAAAATATACACAGAGAAAAAAAGCAGTACAACTGAAAAATAGAACAGTTTTAAAGACAATGTGGTATTTAAATATAAACACCAACACTTCAACAAGGAACCACTTTTTGGATTGTTATCTTACCCCAGAAGCCCAACATCTAGATGTGGAACTGAAGGACTTGATTTCCATAACAAATATCTGGAGTACATAGAAAATACCAGAAACCACACATAAAATGTGACAATAATTCAAGTGCAAGAACTGGACACAAAGCAAAGAGTGTTATACTCCCTTGGTCACAAATGCTTCCTATGACCTTTGGCAAGGTACCTAGCCCTCCTGACTATAAGGAATAAATAAATCTTTTACACATTTTAGGCTCTCTGCCCCACTGTGTTCTCAAAGTTTACTTCCTTAATAGTTGATTGATATAGCTGAGTGAAGTATAACAGAAATAATTAGAAATTTTTAAAAATCATCAAGACCTTACTAAAGAAGATACAGTGATCAGCATATATTAAAGAAGTGTTTTATTATAAAACATTAATTATTAAATTGATCACAGACCATTCTATACTGTATGAACACTACTTTCAAAATAAGCATTCAGGACATACAATAAACACAACTATATTAATATAAACCCCAAAATAAAATAAATATAATTTAAAATTATTAAAAAATATTTTTGACAGTATGTCTATAAATCTATTTTTAGGAATATTTAATATAATGTCTAATGCCTATAAATCAGCACCTATTAGCCCATCAGTTACTAAGCCTATTTTTCCCTCACTGTAAATCAGCAAAGCACAGAAAGCAGCATGCAGCTGATTCATAAAACCGCTACAGTTTTCAGCTACTTATTGATCAAGAAGGGCTGGCAGTGAGAAAAGCAGATATGATCATTCTTGCCAGAAAAGCCAAGAAAAAGTGTAAAGCTTTTCTGGCTATTTAGCACTTACTTAACTACTCTAAACATGAGACAGAAAAGCTATTTCAAAACACATGAATTCTGAATGATTTCTTATTTCAAAAAGATAAGTCGTGCAACACTTCTGGCAAAATTTGATGCTATGCCTCTTACTGTCTTCTGTAAGCAGAGAAAGCAAAATTCCAGTTTCTGCTTGCCAAACATATCCAACAGTAAGCTGAGGAGAAGGTGGTACAGCCAGGGCCAGGCTGGGAAAGGGCTGGTTTTTGTTTGAAGATTAGTTTTATATTACTCTAGTCCTTTGAAAAGGAGTTACAGGAGAAGTTTAACACAAGCAAGGCCCTAATCTAGAAATACATTTCTCAGACTGTGTGCAATGACCTGCTTGGGAGCAGCAAGGAGCTCAGAAAGTATTACAAGGGACTCAAGAGTTTGAGCGGAGCTGGAGAGAAAAAGCAGGGTGCAACTACTCACTTCACCTTTTAATGGCAGCTATTCTCTTGCAGCAGCAGCTGTATTCCTTCAGGGCAGAAAACTGAGCTTAAAGACATCTGACAGGGATACAACCCACTTTCATTCTCCTCCTCTAGAGAATCTTAGGGAGAAGTGATGTATTTTGCCAAGCAAATGCAATACCTTCCTGCTAATCCCTCTCTCCATAGACACCCACCCTCCACTCCCCTGCCATGACTGAGCAGTCCAGCCCTTTTCCTGAAGTCTGGCCCTGGGCAGAGCCCAGATGAGTCAAATCAACTCCTAAAGTAACAGAGCTTGCCCACTTCTCTTTTCCCCTGGCTTAGTCTTCTGACACATTGTTTAGTACAATCAGTTCAACACAACTTCTATAAAATTAGAGATGCTAAAAAGTGCTAAGAAAATTCACATTCACAGCAGGGAAGAAGGAAGAACTGGGACTGTCTGCTTTCATCAGCAGGAAGTCAACATGGCCTGAGCCAATCTGCTGTGCATTTTCACTTCCAATTGCTAACTCCCCAAAGATCACACAGATCAACAAGAGTCAGAAAGAACTGGAAAAGATGCACAATGGCTTCTCTTAATTCTTTAGAGCTCTAGTGACATCTCATACATTAAAAAAATTATAAGTCTCAGAATAAAATTCCACTTTACAAAACAATAATGACACATTCAGTTATGTTTCACTGGACATAGTTATTCACTGTTCTAGCTTAAAGAAGTCATCTTATTTTAAACTACCACCACAGCTACCTGTAAAAAGAATATTTTTATGAAGAATATGGACATATTTAAAAAATAAAATTCCAAAACAAATTTGTACTTCAGGTTTCAATTTTTCAACACAATACTAACCAAAAACCTAAGTAATTTTCCAATGCAAGTCTCAGTCATGGGATAAAGGCTTACATTATATAACAGAATAATTTCACTTGTTTCTAAACAATTTTGCTATATTAAAAGCATGGGTAAATGTAACCTCCTACCTTTCATCTTCCCCTCTTTTCTCTCACCACTTTTCAAATGGTTCTTTCCCCAAGATACCACAACCAGCTGATTCCAGCCCCTGTTCTCCACCATATCTGTTAGAAACTAATCCTCAAGCTTCTGAACACCCCCACCAAACCATAGGGCTGTTGCACATACAGCCCCTGTGCACAGCATCCTACCACAGCAACTGAAAGAGCAGCAGCTTTAGGGAACGTTTGGTGTGGTCCTTGAAGTCCTGAGCTGGATCAGACTCAAGCTGGATCAAGACTTAAAATTTGATTAAGTTTCACTACAGCTTTAAAAGATGGCAATCAGCAAACTTCTGAAAAGAACAACCATCACCAAACTACTTAGTTCTGGCTGAACCAAAAGAAAAGAGGATCCTATACTGTAAGAGCATAGTTTAGTACAGCTCAGAGGCTGGCTTTTCTGAGCTGAGGCCTTGTGCAGAAAGGCCAGGCTTGGGGACTTCCCCTGTGAGCATGCCCACATCTCAGAGTGACGCTCATCACTGTGTCACTCGTCAGAGTGACACAGCCTGCTGAGTCTGCTTGATGCCCAGCAGGCCATGGAAAAGCCCTTTCCTCTTCTAATGAGGCTCATCAGACATCTACCCATCAAGCTTTCATTAGGGTCTTGACTCAGCTCTCACATAGAGCAGTGAAGTACCTTGCTTATTAACTACAGGCTAATGGCAGAATTTCATTAGAAAAATATACTGACACTGGCAGTTTGAAAAGAAGTCAGATAGCTTATTGAATAAATACCTCTGCAAAAAAAAAAGTCTGATTGAAGCTTTAGCAGAAGGCCTGACACTGTTTCAGAGAAAAAGCTTCACCTTACGGAAGAGTTTCCCCTTCATTCTACAAATAAATTTGAGGGAGATGATCAATTTAAAAATAGCATAAAGATCTTTTGGGAATAATGCTAGAACAACAAGGTAAGCTGAAAGGAAGCAAGGCAGACAAGGACTGATTCCCATCCTGAAGCATTTGAGAGGATGCATGAAGCAAAAGCTTTGCTTTTAATAATTACACTTTCTTATTAACACCAGAGCAAGAAAGAGGTTACTGGAAATGTACTATAGAAAGCTCTACATTTTATATTAAGAATATGGCCCACATACTGCTTAATTTCATAATATGATTCGACAAGTAGCTGCAAACCTTTCATTTAGTGGCTTAAACTTTGAGGTTTTTCATTTAATAAGTAAGAGGACTTATGGTAGAAACTTCAGAGTAACAACATTGTAAAAAGTGTCACTGATTTCCATCATTTCCCAAAACCTCTGCAAACATATGTATCAGATAAAATGACTGGTCTTACACAGACCAACCATATATCCATCATAAAATGGAATTTATTTTGAGAGAGATTTCTGAAATAAAGAGAAGACCGGTATCTAGTAGCCTACATGATTTAATAGAGTGGGCTAGCAGAGCTGAAATATACTAAAGAATCCCCAAAGAGGAAACATGAGCCTAATTTTACATTTCCTCAAAAGCATCTTACACATACACAGTGTTTGGTACCTACTAATTTATGTTACAATCACAGCAATTACTTCTGTCATTCCAGAAAATAAGGGGAAGTGGAGAAACAAATGACCTCTTCTGGCCACATAACATTACTGAGTTTGATTAATACAAGTTAACAATTACTTTTACTCGGAGCCTTACTTGCACCATATCTGTCTCAGCCTCAAATACAGATTTAGAAACCATCCATATTGCTGAATATCAGTGTTGAGGGAATTCATTTTGTCTCAAATATCTGAATTTTAGTCTCTTCTAGAAAAGGTTTTCAAGAAACATTTTCTTCAGGAAAAAAGAACAAGCAGACAATTATAAATACAATTTCCTTCTGTAAACTGTGGATAATTCATGTACCCTAGCAAGTCATGCTTTTAGTTATCAAAGCATAGCTATCAGCTGCTAGATGACCTCATCCACAAACTTCTACATGTTTGGCTTTATCCTCATTGATGTCTGCTCTATTTCTTTTTTTTCAGAGATTTATGAAGGAAACTCTGTGATCCTTTGTATCATTGTATCTGCGTCTCCTGCACTAGCCCAAGGGCAAGAGATGGCAATAGCACCACCAGAATCCTCTGACAAGCATAAAACCCTTCCCTCACCCCAATGCTCAGTTGCCACTTAGGAACAGGAAGAATGCAGGCTACACCACTTTGCCTGCAGGGGTGAGTGAATCCTATTTTGTTCATGTATACCACACTTGTAACAAACTTAAAAGAAAAGCACCAAAAAAAAAAAAACCAAAAAAAAAAAAAAAAAACCAAAAAAAAAACCCAAAAACCAAAAAAAACAGAATTGTATTAGATGATCTTTATAATATAGATTTCCCCCCTTTCTCCTTATGAACACTGTTCATATTTCTCTAACTTCATAAAATATTTTGTCATAACAAAAATATAATTTCTACTACATGATAGATGAACAATAGAAAAATTACTTAGAAAGCAACACCAAATTTAAGATATTCTTAGTCAATCATGCACTATACAAATTAGCACTTCATATAAAGAGAAGGCTTACAAAATGCAACACTCCAGAAGCTTTCCAGTATTACAATTATTTTTATTATCTAGAATTGACTCCATTTGCAATGATGCATAATTCTGTGACTGAGGAAATTACAATCTCAGACTGTCATAAATTTTAATTTTTTTTGTAGCTTAACACTATGACATAGCTCTCACAAAAGATTTGATACCAATATGATGTGACACAACTGAACCAAACCTTAATTTCACTCACAGTGAGAAATCACAGGATTAAGTAACACTGTGCAGTCTTTTAGAAAAGTTTATTGCTTCCAGATGGATGCAAGTTTCCTTTCAGCACTGATTTTATCTTCTGTACACAGGGTGCCAATGTTACTATAAATGTAGTCAAAAGCAGTTATAAAGATAAATTATTAAAATATTGACATAAACAAGCTCATACAATGGCTCCTCTCTGCACAAAGTAAGGACAGCTACATTAGAGTGCAGTCTGTCTCACAAATGTTCAATACAACAACACGCACTCCCTTTTCAGAAATTACAACCCATACATGAACAAGCACAAATTTCCAAGGTATCCACAGAATGATTTTGAATTCCAACTGCGTGCTCTTTGCCCCATGTTGTGTAGTGCCATGTGTTTCCCTGCGTGGTGCCACCAGGACACCCACCTGTGCCCGTGGATCTGCACTGAGCTCAGGGCAGGCTCACTGCATCAAGCAGCAGAACTGCTGCATACACACTGCAACACACCCATGTCAAAGGAAAATTGGAGATAAGAAATATCTTTGAGCTAATTTAAATTTTGGTCCATTGCATCACACACATATAAAGTCTATCAGCAGGTCTACAGGATGTTTCGCAGAAAAAAATAATTCTAGGGAATATCTGGTTAGTCTATAAAAAATTATATATAATGCTATTTAGAAAATTAAAATACACTTAAAATTATTGGGTGAACCCCTTAGAGTTGTTTAATATTTTATGTTGCTATACCATTCAGAAATTGCATTACTAAATGGTAGTGAGTCATTTAAAATATTGTTTCAAATTTGCATGAGATTCTCAAAAATCTTGAGATCTCCATTTTGAATTGTGACATAACCAGTACATAAAGGAGGATAAGTTAATACATTCCAGAGAACATGCAGAATTCATAAAATGCTTTATGAATAAAATGTCAACATTGAGTATCATGAAATTCAAAATTAGGTATAGAGATAACTTGCACTTTTATATCAATCGAAATTAGTATACTAAATATATATACAGAAACTTACCTATTTTCTGACTGCTTTAAAGCAGAGCCGCGTGTCAAAAAACCCACCCCAAAATGCTCCACAATGTCTGCTTTCCATCCTGGCATGCACCAATAACTTCCAACAAACCTCTCCAATGTACTTTAAGCAAGTTCTTTGGCATCTACCACCAACTCCTCCTATCTCCAGAATGGTAACTGCACAAACATGTCACATTTACATATCCATTCCTAATCCTGGTACTAAGTACTAAATTCAAACAGAAAAGATTACTGATTGACATATAACAAACAAACAAGCCAGTTCCTGAGTTCCTGATCAGTCTTCACTGTCAAATAAACATGTCAGATGACAAAGATGCATTTCAAATCTCCCATAAAACACACAAATTTTTACTCCCCCAAACTTTTAAATGCTAGCATTACACCAATATGCACAGGGATTACCACATGAGGCTGAAGTATGTATCTTACTTGCAGATCCTACAAATTTCACTCACAGCATCACAATCCTGCATATGGTTGCAGAGTCAGGGAGCAATTCTCATTCAGAGCACCCACACAGCAACAGAGAGATGCATCTTCAAACTCATCAGCATGCACTTGCACAGTGTGTTACTGTTATATTCCATGCAAGTTTTCCTCTATCTCAATATTAAACCTATTTTTCTCGTTTAAAAGTAAATTAAACAAATATTAGTTCTTACACATATCCAGCCACACATTACACGTCATACAATAATCTTTGACTTAGCCATAAAGTGAATTAGTGCAAGAAAATTATCACCACCTGTGTTCAAGAAATGATCAGTATTGATATCTTGGCACACATCTTTAAGTGGCTGACATAACTAATGGAAATGGATGTTTTATATTAAGGGTTTTCTTCTGTGAACATCAGAAATTTTCTCAAATATATTTATGGATAAAAAAATATAATTTTTTCCATAAGTATATTTATGGAAAAATACCATCAAAGCATATTGAAGTTACACTTTTTCCCTATTCTGAAGTTGATCAAACTAAAACATTTGTAATTGTTGCAGACTCTTATCCTATACAAGTCTAACTATGTCTTTGGAATTTACCTTCCTTTTTACCTTCCTTTCTCCACAACAAAAATAAATATATAAAAAACCCAATACTATAAATAATTAAAAGCAGTCATATGAACAATATTTTCAAGGGAATTATGGCTAAGAAATTCAGGTTTCCTCTACAGTCTGCTACTGCACTGCAATTCTTAACCAACATTTAATAAAATGAAACCCTTGGTGTTTTGTTAGGCAAAGAACGTACTTTCTTTAAACTGTATTGTTCCACCAATAAAAAGAAGCACCTTGCAAATGGAGGGATAGGCAAAGTGGAGTTCAAAGTTTATCATTAAATCCTGCTTGGCACTGCAGACACTGGTGGAATTGCAGACTAGTGATGTGTGTGCTTTTACTCAAAATATCATTTAAATATAATTTAACTGGTTTTTGGTATGTAAGAGCAGCAATACCAGGACAGAGCAAATATCCATCTGTCCCAGTATCTTATATCAAGCCATAGTCATAAGCAGATGCTAGGAGAAGAGAAGGAATAAAGGAAGCATTTATTCTGTTTCCCACTAGTACTTTTCCATTCCCCACCTGTCTTCATTTGGGACACCCTGAAATGACTGTGGTTTCTACACATTTAAGAGCAGTAAAATGAAGCCTTCCATCTCCATCTGAATCCACAAAATCTTTTAGCATTAACAATCCTTTGGCAGTAAGTTTTAAAGTTCTCTTAGCTAGTCATTTGGTTTTCAGCCTGGTTCTGCTCAGCCTTATTAGAAGCACCATATTTCTATGTTGCAAAACTGCCACCAACTTGGTCCAGACCCCACATCAAGACCAAAAAGTGCCAGCCTAGTCTGCCACTCTCATCCAGAAGCCATTATGTACCTTTACCCATCGTCATCCCCTGAACCTTCTCCAGTCCACATCGCCTTTGCAGAGGACACCAGCACTGCGCACATATCCAAGATGTGGTTAAATAACTGCTGGTTTATAGAGCATACAAACATCTGCTTTAGCCTCTACTTACATTCTAATTATCCTTAGCATAATAATCCTAACAACTGTTTAAGTGACAGATGACATTTTCCACATGATAAACCTATAATCATACACATCAGGAATGGTATAGCTGCAGCTCCTGATCTTTATTCCAAGCTGATGGCATTCAAGCAAGAGATCGATACACTAATAATTACACTATGTGTAATTCTTCCCACTCTTGGACTCACTGTCCTGTTGCCTGGTCAAATCTGTAAAACTGCCATGGCTTTGAAGTTGGGCCATAGGAGAGAACTTTATTGCTCTGCTCCCACATAAAATCAATATTGCTAAACGCTGATGAAAAAGCCAGTATCTGCTTTAAGCAAGACAAACATTCGTATACATATAAATCATTGTAAGTTCAGTACTGAATTTCTGTGTGTACCTTCCCCAAACCATTTCCATAAAACAAGTGAGACCTAGGGACAAAATTTCAAAACCACCACCTGCTCGTTTCCATCCTATTTTAAATAATTAAATACTCAGCAAATGCAAAATAAAAAAAAAAAAAGCTCTTATTTAATTTTAACTTGTACTACAGTTAAAAAAAGAAGCAAACATTGATCAGGTACTCATTTTCCTGCTAAGCATTGCTTTCCAAACCAACTCCACTTACTACTAGCCATGTTTAATGAGTGTGTTGCAGTCAAGTGTCCAAGAAACATTACATTTGACATTAAATACTCAGAGTATTCTTTTTCCTTAAATAAAAACAATACAAAATTAAAAACAGACATCAAATACAATCTTTTCCCAATCATGGTAACATACAATACACTTAGGTTTACCCGAGAATGTCAGCTGCAGAATCCACAGAATGAAATCATAAATCTGTTCAAAGTTTGATGTTGACATGAGTTACCACTATCTATAGCCATCTAACTGTTAGTGTATTATTCACTGGCACCACAATAATTTTGATCCCTAGCTAATCACCTCACTCCAAGTTAAATTACATAGATGTGACAGAGCAGGCCTTTGGGAAACCCAAAACCATCCAAGTGTGAAATCTTCCAGTACCTTTCTTGACAGAGCATTTTGACAAGTCTCCAAAAGGCCATGCAACAAACAGGAGAGCAGGGAGAGGACTTGGACAGGAGCAATCTCATTTTGAACCATCTTCAGAACAGGCAACAGATCAGCCAGGCAAAGATGTGCTATTTTCACACAGAAACCCAGCAAGTCACCTTGAATTTTTTTCCTATTTACTGTTAGCAATTTATTTACAAGAATTTTCCCTCCTTAGAATTACATAGATTTTTTTTGAAAGCCATTTTCATATGTTATTTATAAGTGAGAATATTTATTCTATTTCCACTATGCTGTACTAAAACATCACAGAAAAATATAACTACAAGATAATTTTTAAACTTTTGTCAAATGACAGGAGGTGACATAACAATAAGCACTTAATTACCCAAACTCAGATCAGTATGTACAAAACAGCATTATATTTAGTCATAAGGATTTATTGCTGTTACCCTTAACTTGATCATTCACGTGTCAAATTTTGTTTTTCCAAGACTGCCTGCACTGTGTAAAGATCTGTTTCCAGGATACCTATAATTGTGCAGTACATAACATCTGTTGCTTTGCATTTTGAGAGCCTCACAAAGAATACTTTCCTATATTCACTTGAGTGTATGGACTGGCAGAACAGATATATTGTCACAGTTCAAATAAACTGACAACTACAGCAACTATTCAGTACTGAAAAGCATCCAACTAACTGCCATCTGACGTTGCTCAAACAGGCAAACGCCAGGAAATTCAGAGTTCAGCACTGAATTCTGTTCATGAACTGACCATTTGTTTAAACTTGCAGCACACAGGTGAGAAATAGCCACATGCTGGACTAGAGACCTGTGAGTTACACCAAGTCATTGAAAAAATTGTTGTCAGTGATTTAATATATTGCTTTCACAACTAAGTGAGAAACTGGGGAAGGAGGAAGTTCCACCAGATCTTAAAC
Source organism: Agelaius tricolor (assembly GCF_023055355.1). Classification (NCBI taxonomy): domain Eukaryota; kingdom Metazoa; phylum Chordata; class Aves; order Passeriformes; family Icteridae; genus Agelaius; species Agelaius tricolor. The sequence continues at coordinate 12,350,488 of NW_027269270.1, read as the reverse complement.
ATAAGTGAATTGTGTTTCATCAAATCCCTTACAGGTTGGCTACCAGACATCAAATCTCACACAAAAATTCAGGCTTACAATTTCAATTTTTTTAATAACTCCTGGTTTTACTGTTCAAATCTGCTCTTCAACTAAAGGGGGAAGGGTCCCTAAATTGCAAGACAAGAGTTCCAAAACTACTTCCCTAGAGAAATAGTTTGAGATGTACCATCCACACCTTTAGTCCACGGACACCAGTATTTTTGAAACAACATGAACAATTGAAAGAAAGATGTTCTAGTCACTTACTTCAAGTCAGCAGTTTAAAAAGTTTAAAAAAAAATCACAACCCAAAAATTGACAGCTAATGTCTATGAAAGAGGAATCAATTTAGAAAAGGATCCTGGAAAAACACAATTCTATAGCAGTCACAGCACTAAATGACAAAAAGGTCAAATTTTGAAAGGAAACAGCAGATACCACCACAAAACTAGCAGATGTTCCTAAAGGATCATCTGTACAAAAACATAAGCATATGTGAGAGAAATCCAACACTATCACGAAATCAGTTTGTGTCTAACATAATAGCAGTTCCTTATGGCAATATGGTAATACATGTATCAGATACTCAACACATTATGGTTTTTTGTCTGCACATACTGCTACAACATAAGTCATAAAAACCAGGACCACTGATTTCCTCAAAAGGAAAACATTAGTTCCACAGCCCACAAATGTTAAGGTACACAGACTACTCTGTTCTTCAGGTTATGTTCTCAGATTTTCAACCACTTAAGCTTTTTCATAAATTGTCTTAGTAGGATAAAAATACCTTTAGAGAACTGCATGTCCTGAATAAATACTTCCTTCTAAAGGCAGTGCATAATGTAGCCAGATATACCTAAATGAAACAACAAACAAAAAGGGATTTCTTCTATCCAATATCTATTTGTTTGGGTTTTACATAATTGCAACAGTATCTATTATTTACCTGCTGTTTCTGTGACAGACATAGTTAACAAGACATTTACAAGGAGAGGAAAATTGTTTCTCTAAGTTTAGTTTTATTGATTCCAACAAGAGCAGATGACAGACTTCCCTGCTTTTATTTCTATTTTGCAACTGCAGAAAAAAATTCATTTTCATGCATCTTCCAATTAATTACGCTTAAAAGTTAAGATAAACAGGCAACATTTGATGCAAATAGAAAAAGACAAAGGTGCATAATAGAGGGTACAGATTCAGGTAAAATGACAAGCAAAGAAAGAATACAACAGCATCTAGGATCTGAAAGAGGGAGGAGCTAAAAAAATTTGTGTTTCTGAAGGGCCAAAAACCAGGATAATTAAGAAACTGAGATAAGATATTTGACTGCATATCCCTACTTCAACAAGGGATTTGACTGTATATTCTTTAATAATTTTAAAAGAACAATAATTTACACTGAGAAAGGGACTCAGTGTTACAGCACCATTGTGGATGTGAAAATATCACTATCATGGGCATCAAAGATTGGTTAGCACATCAACTTCTTTTTTAATATACTCCTTTGGATTCTCTCCATCATGCTCTATAAGCAGGACAATCAATTGACTCTTGCACACCTTTGCCCAAAAGGCACAGTCAAGAGTTGTCAACTACTCTGTCAACATGAAAATTACGGAACCTTGATACCTTTTTTTAAAATAATTCACATTCTACTCCTCATTACCTTATTATGTCTCCTCTAACTGTCCAGTGATTCCCCAGGCCGTATCACACACCCCCCTCACACCACAGCAGCACCCTGCATGTCTCCCTGTCTGCCCAGAGACAGCTCCAGCGTCCCCTCCATTCACTCACAGCCCTCCCAGACGCACAGGGCACTGCCCCAAACCCCCACACTCCCAGAGTACATCAGCTCACCCCCACCACAGCGCTCCTGACTGCCCCTGATCCCCACCTTTCAGTCCTTCAATGCCCCTGCTCAGCAGCCAAAGCCCAGCACCAGCCACGCCTGGCTTGTTCCTGGTGTGCCAACTGGCCCACGATGCACAATGTGCTGTGCCAAGCACCCAGCCAGGCACCAGCCTCGCTCCCCAGGCAGGCAGAGGAGAGGAATAAAGCAAAGCACAGCCTTATCTCCAATAATAGGACATGGCAAAGACCTAATTATTATACAGTGCTACAGGAGAAACAAAGGCAAAAAACCCAACCACAAAAGCAAAACCCAGCACCTTTATCCAAACCTAAAATTTGCTGAGTTTATGGCCTACAAGAGCTTTAAGATTACACAAACCACAAATTCATCAACAGAAAGTTTTGCATTAAACAGGCCATAAAGAAGAAAGCTAAATAAATCCTGTTATTTCAAATTTCCATAGCAACAGAATCCAACTCACTAAGACAAGCAGAACTTAATGTGTATGCAAAGCTGAGCACACAAATACAATTTTCAAGAACTAGCAGAGAAACTTTTTTTCCTGGAACGAAGTTTTAAATATCTGATCTCTCTCTTTGGAGGTAGAGAATTAAAGTGCATGTAAAAGGCCCTATTAGGTATCCAGAGGATGTTAGCCCTTTTCAATGTAAGCAAAGAGGTGCATAAAAGTGTGAAATACAAGAAAGAACAGAAAGAATGAAACAACCTAAGTTGTGCCACAAACACATGAACTGATCTTCTGATAAAGGAAAAAAAAAAAACACATGGACAGTCAAGATATTATGTTCAAAAGTCCCCTGAAATAAAGAACAAAATTTAAGACTCCTTTATTTAGTGTATCGTATTTCCATAAATACTTTTCAATTTCCACAGTAAATTGTAGATTAGTAAATTATTTTGCAACTTCATGCAGCTTTTTTCTAAAATACATTAATTTTACAGACTTCCTGGAAAAGCATTTGAGTGCCTTATAAGTTCAGATACCATGGGATTGTTTAAAACTGCATGCTTTCTTCCTTCAACTTACATTCTAAAATGTATATATGTATATAAAATGTCATATATTCATGTGGCACATGAACACCTCACTTTCAGTTACACTTCATATTTCTTATGTCTCTTCCTTAAAAATAGTTTTTCTGTTTGGGTAACAGATAAGCCACTTAGAGAAAATATGTTCTCTACATGTCAGAAGTAGAATCAAAAAGCTTTGAATTTGGTCCTCTTGGAACTTCGGTAATTCACATTTTGTAACAGCCAGTTTCCATTTCCATTATTCCTGACTGACCGATAGACTGACAGATGTCTTACTTTAGAGATCCCAAACAGACTATTGGTATCTATTTCAGCCACATCTGTTCCTAAATAGCCTTGGCAACAGGCCACTATGCACTCGGAATTAATTTTAAGTCCTTTATTGCTGACTCTTTCACTGTTGAAATACATCAGTGATTCTTTTTCCTTATTGCTGCACTTACATAGAATATCTGTAAATCTATATCTTAGATTAATAGCAACAAGAACTATAGCATACTATAGATAAGAATAGTATACTTATTACTGATTTCTTTAAATTCATTATAAAAATATATGTTTTTTATTTTATTCATTGTGAAATATATATTCAACAGTACATTAACCTCTGGATTGCTCCAAGATCTTATTTTCTTGTTCATTAATTAATTAATTTAGAAATTATGTTTAATTACTTATACTTAAAAAGCAAGTTTTATCCAAATTATTACTATTATTATCCAAATAGTCGGCCCAGCCCACAAGCTGTTAGTCAGAGAATAACTTCATATTCAGTTTAGTACACTACACACACACAACAAATTACAATTATAAAGTTTATCAGGATGATCTAAATCCTCCAGGATTCACATTCTGGTAAAGCACTGGACAATTGCCAGTTTTGTTACATTTCCTACCTGTCAGAAATCTGCTGAAAAACTGCAATTATTGTTAATCAGGAAACTCTGCAGCAAACTTTAAAAACATGCTGGAGGCTTTAAAAATTATCAGAATTACAGTCTTTATTTAACAACAAAAAACCCATATGCATAAAGAGGATACAAATGATCTTCTGGGAACTTAGAAAAATCACATCTAATTTCAAATCTGTACTTAAGATAGTTTTCTCTGCTATAGTTTTGAAGCAGCACTCAATATGAGAACCTCCACAGTTCAGGGCTGGAATATCAATACAGAAGTCTTGCCTTTTTCTTAATTTCCGTGATTATAGCATAGGAATGCCACATAGAAAGAGGCTAAAGAAAAAAACTACCAACTACAGCCTGTGAGCTCTGTGTCTCATTGGGGCACCCCGTGCACTGTTAAAGCTAGCAAGCAGCTATGGGTCAAGGGGTCCTGCCTCCAGGGAGGAGAACAGGCTCAGCTGAGCTGCACACCCAGGCTGGAGCTGCAGCCTTTCCAAGGGGGCAGCTGAGCCGTGCCTCACACTTGTCCACATTCCCACCTGACACATTCTCTCCCTCAGGCTCCCCACCCAGTCACCTGCCCAAGATTCACTTCTGCCATAAGCTCTGTGATAACAAATAACACACAAAATTCATAACGGGTCATGCTTATTTCAGAGTTAGGAACTTTGCTGTAGAGTGAACAGCAAAGGAAGCCATCAAAAGTCATCAGCAAGCATGGGTAGCCAAAAACCTCTTGGAGCCAGAGGCTGCAGAACTCGAGGACAGAGTAAAGAAGGAAGTTCTCCTGATAATCAGGCTGCCTAGAGCCCCCGGGAACAGCACAGTGGAGCAGAACTACACATCCATATATCCCTGTGACATGACTGGGCCCAGGCACAGCTGATGCCCCCTGCCTGGAGACTTTGAGCTGCAGCTTTGAGATCTGGTGGAACCTGGAGGAGCCAAGGCTGCACAAACTACCACACGTAAGAACAAATAATCAGAACTGCAGAGCTGTGGATGACAAACGACAACTTCAGCAAGACAGGAATTCATCTGGAGAACTATGGGGGATGGGAGGTTAGGAAAAAGGGAACAAAGCAACTACCCTATAGTTCTCTGATTTTGACAGACTGTAGCAATTACCATAGAAGAAAGGTCTTTCCCTAAAAGAGGAAGAATTACTACGTATGAGTCCAAGCAAGAGACATTCAGCAGTGCTTGCAAAGCGTGAAGACCTGGCTTGACCTCTTAGAGCCTCAGGCAAACTACATTAGGAAGCTTTTGGGTTGGAGAGAACATGCATAAGCCAAATCCCATTGGAGAGACTTGTCCAGAGATCCTTTAGTCATCTCTGAACACTCCACTGCTGTACTTATCTACAAATGAGACCCCACCACAGATGGTTCCTCCCAGCACCAGTACAGAACACCCCAGGGTAAGTGCTGCTGGGAGCCAAGAATGAGGGAAAGAAAAAACATTCAAGCTCCAGAATCCGTGTTTGACTGCTGCAACTGCAGCCTCTCAAAAATGAAACTATTCAGCAGCTCAATGCCACATAGTATAAAACCAAACTTTCAGAGAAAGAAGTTTCAGCATATATTTAATACATGTGCAGTAAAAGCCCAAATCCTGATAAAATTGGCAGCAGTTTGTCAGTGCTGCTTTCCATAGGATTCCTGAAGTACTGCCATCTGCTACTAGTCTGACTATAGGCACTGCTAACATCATTACCTTTCAGGAGCTGTGAAAAGTTTCTGATGTCTATATGAACATAGCAACTGAGAGGGGTGAATTTTTCCTAGGAAAACAAACAAACCAAACCAACCAAACAAAACAAAAAACGCCAAAAACACACAAATCCCAAAACACAGAATATACTCCCCATCTCTGGAAGCATAGAGCAATATACACCAAAATTTATTCTTCCTGTCTGAACCTTAATATCCTTCCCTGATGACAATTACAAGACAATTACAGACCCTAGTTCCTGATATATGGCAATTTAACCTACATTAAAGGAGGCAGAACATAAAGTGACAGTCATATTAGAGCTCTACACACAGAACTAAATAATTAATAAATCACACTACAGATCACATACACAGAGACCTGTAGATAGTCCCAAATGAGAAGGAAGAGAGCCTCCAGCACTAGCAGCATTACTTAAGGCACCCAGACTGGCTCCCCAAGAGGAAGGGCTGTGTCCCACACCGGGTGCAGGGGTGATCAGAACTCAGTGTCCAACTGCAAAGCGGGTATTTCAGTGTGAGTGCAGCACTGCATTAACACAGTCACACTGTGCACAGGAGAGGAGTCAGCAGCAGGGCATGACTTGTTCAGTTTCGGTAGCTCTGGGATCCCAACATGGTTACATTAAATGAACCATAATGACTTCACCTGCGAGTATCTGGCTACTTCTTTGCTTCTCTAAATGCTGACTCTGTGGCTATGAGATCTTACCTACAGGAACTTTTAAGTTCTGTCCCATACACTTCTGAAATAAACGCGGTATTTTAAGCCTGGACAAGGTAACCATGCCATCCCGGAAGGCAAACACGCTGCCTGGAAACTGCATTCCTGAATAGAGCTTTGATTTCTCTTTCACGTAAACACTGGGAGGTTACTGAAATAAACAAGAACGTTTAGGAGTGTGTATGCAGTTTTACAACTATATGTATGTTTCTACAGTTTCTAGGAAAAAGGTATCTATTTGGATACGTTCAAGCAGCATTCCTTTGCTTCTTAAACTTTTGTATATAATTTGTTTCGCTTGATCAAATCCTGTAACCACACTTTCTCAGTGTGTTGCCGTGTGAACACCATAGAGCAATGACGACCTGCAACAGAAGCTTCATCACAAAACTCAGGCACATCCTGCAAAACCATCCTCTCCTCTCTGTGCTCTAGTTTATGTACCTGCCAAAGAGTATAAGCCGGGAAAAGTTGATGCCGCAGAAACAAAATCAAATCCTCTTACTGCTCTGCCTGGGGCTAAAGAGGCCATAAAAACATGCTCTCTAGCTTCTGTCCCTTTCGTATGACCCACCAAGAAGACAAGACACTTGCCAGAGAGAGATGGTTCAGGTACAAGACACTCAAAGCGTTATAAACAATTTTTCTCTTCAGTCAGCAAAGTAACCTCGAAGGGAACAGAGGTGCCCGACAGCCCTGCCGTTAAGCACTTTACTGCAATCCCGGTTTAGGGTGACTGCCCCGCGCTGCCCGGAGAGCCCAGGCCGCCTCTCCCCGCGGGGACCCAGCTCGCCCCAGCCCGGGGCGGACCCCCTGCCCCGCCCTGCCCCGTCCCACCTGTGGGGCTCTCGGGCAGGATGGGGCTCCAGCGGAGCCGCCGGGCGCTCAGAACCACGTCGCAGCTCCTCTTGCCGATCTCGAAGATGCCCCTGAGGAGCGGCTCGTCCCCCGCCCGGGCCGGCAGGGCCGCGGCCAGCGGGGCCACCCTGCGCCGCCGCTCCTGGGGTGCGGCCCGGGCGCGGCCCGCCGGGCGGGGGAGCGGGGCGGCGGCGCCCGGCATGGCGGCAGCGGCACCCCCGCTCCGCTCCGGCCCCGCCGCACCGCCCGCGGCCCGCCGGGCCCAGCAGCGCCCGCCCCGCCCCGCAGGCGGGGCCGGACCGCCCGGGGGCCGGCGGGAGGGCGCCCGGCCCGGGCCGGAGCCGGGGCCGCGTCCTCGCTGGCACCGGGGCAGCAGCGCCCGTGCCCCGCCGGAGCGGCGAGACAGCGGGGCTCGGCTGCCGGGACAGCGCGGCCCCCCCGGCGCCGGGCAGAGCGCAGGGCGGCACCGGCAGGACCCGCGTCAGGGGCGCTGCCCGCGGGGAACCGCGGCCCGAAGGCGCTCGGGCGTCTCAGCGCTGTGCTCTCCTCAGTTACTTCTCCAAGGAAGGAACGCTCCCACTACAGAAATTAATTTTCCTTGTCAGAGTGTCAAGTCTTCCACTTTTCTGTTATCATTAACAATATTACTATTACCAAGCTTCAGAAAACTACCACATAAAGTTCTAATAAGCCCTTCCATACTAAAAAGGCTGAGTCTTTCACAAGTTGTGACTCTGACATAACCTTAATGTAAATACCACGTTGGCATTCCTGCTGCAAAACAGATTATTGCCATAAACCCGGGTGGAGGCATCATCCAGCTATACCCTTCATTCATAGTGACCAAGCAAAACTTGGAGTCTGCTAGTGACTTGTACTAGAACAGATCCGCTATCAAGTGGGCCAGTGCAGAAGGAATACCCAGAAGGGTTGCGTAGTCATCCCTCATCCTCAAAGCTTGAATGCTAGGGAGGAAGACCACTTTCCTCTTGTTCTATAAATTATAGGCTCCGCTGCTTGGAAATAAGACAGTTTTACTCACAGCTGCTGTAAGATTCACTGGTGACAATCATGTTAGAGTGCACGGCCAACTCCCATTTATAAGGTGCTTCTGAGCCTGTACATTTATAAAATTTTATAACGCCATGGTGGCTTGCTAGGGTGTGAAAAGGATATTATTAAACAAAAAGTTCAGTAATTTTATCTTTAGTGTTTGTCACAATACAAATGTAACTGTCCTCCTGAGAAATAAGCAATAGATTGAAAACATTGCCCTTTGCTGATGGATACAAGATACAGTTTAAGCCACATGTTAGAGTATCCTGTGATGTTTAGCCTTGTAGAAGAGAGTCAAACCAGCCAAGAGCTCACAAGATGATGCATGTTCTCAAGGCATATTGCCTTCTTTCATAATTCCATAAAAACCAGTAACAAGCTACTTATTATGTAGCTGAGAAGACAGGTTTAAGACACATTTTAAAAAGTCATCATGGTACAACTTTTTGACACTTATTTCCATCTATTACTTTGCCATGTTTAAAGTATATTCCAAATATTTGTTAAATATGCAGCCTATTTTCAATTTGCATTGAGCCATCAATACAGCTTTTACTGAAATGCAACCATCACCAATTTGCCTTTCTGAATCACATGACCACATAAGGTTTATGTTTGCTTAAAACTTTCAGTAATTATTTTTATTTTTATTTTTATTTTGTCCCTTAGTTCTTCTTTGTTGGGATATAAATATCTCAACTGCAAAGTAGTCAGATAAAATAAGGTATAAATAATTGAAATTATGTGTAGAGTGTAGAAGTTTTGTGCAAAATATCTTTAAGCAAAAAAAAAAAAGAGTGATGAGGCGGGAAAACGTGTGAGCCAAACAAGCTTGCCTTAACATTTATCATTCTGATACAGCAGTAGATGAACTAATTCAATTTGTGCCTATTATTTGGTGTCAGTGATCTTTAATGTGTTTGCACTGATGTCATTCAAAAGGAAAGCTAAATCATTAACTGGAAGATAAAGCATAATATGAAGCTAGATATAGTCAAATCTCTTTTGAGGCCATATGCCCTCTATAATTCCCTGCAGTCATTTGTATTTGTTTCTGGGACAGTTTATTAGCCTATACCACCTAGTGTATATTATATTACTACCAGATAATTTCTCCTAAGGTAAAGGAAAGGGTAAATTGATAACTGGCTTAGAACCCTAAAATAATAGTATTTTCAGTACTACCAGTGGGAAACTACTGCAATCCCTAAGAGACTTGTAATATCCTTTGACTGATGTAATTAAAACTTCTAACACCTTCTTATAGGCATTACTTGAAAAGTCTATTAAATCAGTAACAGTTAAGGTACTAAATGTATTAGATAAAAACATAAAATAGTAAGAGAACTCTACATAGTAACAAAACCCATAAAAGTCTCTTCATTGTGTTTTGCTGCTGTTCACAAATCCTCAGTGCCCACAATTCTTTGTAAATCTGAGACAGACGTTTTTTCCCTGGGGGGAAAGATTCCCAACAAATCTATTTTAACAGATCTTTATTTTTTTTAGTGACCACAAATTTCAGATTTGCACATTGAATTTGGAAATGCATGGAATAGTCCAGCAATATAATTTTATCAAGTTTTCTAGGCTATGTCTGGAACTCTCACACATAAAACTCCCTTTAACTTTCTTGTAAGAAATGGTTGTGTGTATGGATGATCTAATGTGGTATCTTCTGTTCTTGTATCAGAGAAAGAAGATGCAAGACAGCCAGTAGGAATTGTATAGCAGGCATTCAAGCAGCAACTGTACCTGAGCAAGGAAGTCAGGGAGGATGTTAGACTCCATCAAAGACCCAAATCATCAGCCAGGTTTACAATGATCAGGCAGGTCTGGATCAGCAGGGTTCAGAGCCAGGTCAGCATTGTGGCTGAGCTGCAGACCAGCATCACACAGCACCTGGAACTGAAAAAGTTGTAGTCCCAGAAGGAACTTGAATAGAGCTCCAGGCTCATGTGTAGGGTCAGTGAGGGGGTTGCAGGTGGGGATGCTCAAGGTTTTTAAGGCTCATTGGTGGCTTCATGGGCCTTGCAGCCAGAAGAACAAGAGGAGGAATTCTGAGGAACAGTAGGAGCAGGCTGCTTCAAAAAGGAAATGGGGTTTAGAGTGATTACAAGTCAGGTAGCTTAGTTCAACAAGAGCCCAGACAGCCAGACAAGCCCCTTGTATCCAGGTATGTCCAGCATCAAGCTGAAAAGCACAGTCACTAGGTCAGGTCAGGTGACAGTAGCCAGTGTCAGTGCTAGCCCAGCACCCACCAGGGAAGCTTGTGTTATCAAGGCAGGTCCAAAGTCAGACAAGATTATTGAGTTTGTGGGTAAGGACCTGGATATGGCACAGACAGGGCTGCAATAAGATGAAGGCAGACACCATGCTTAAGAGCCTCTTCCAAACCACAGATCTTGCATGAAGGAGGGGACATCTCCCTTGTGGTGTCTTCAAGTTTGTTCTCAGCAGTCTGGACCCAGGGCAGGTTTTGTCCCAGGTCAGGGTGCTGGCCTTGAGCACAACCAGATGGACTAGAAGAGGGAAGCATCCTCTGGACCAAGAGGTAGAAGGAAACAAGGAGAGGAGCTAAGCCCTCCTTAACTAACTTTCTGGAAATCATCCCTTGCTCTCTAGATGCTAAGAAGTAGTGAGAGCCTCAGAACTCTTTTCCAGAAGAACCTTGTGAAGTGAAGAAAGAGGTATGACAACCTGTGACAGAAGTAGTGAGGGAAGTACAGCTAGCGTTAACTGAAGGACAGCAAGTGGGTAAAGCTTGCTATCGGAAAATATGTCCTCCCACCTCAAAAAAAGTGTCTGTAAAAATGCAATGAGGTAACTAGGCCAGTCTTGGATGCATAAGAAATGTGATGTTCGAGTTAAGGAACAGGAATTTAGACCAGAAGCAACAAGGGGACACTCCGGGGAAAATATCCTCATTCTAGAGCTTTTGACTGAACATTTCTGGTAGCTGACTTGTTTTCTGTAGCTAATGGAGACTTCCTTCTGGAGAAACCTGAATTTTGAAGTTGGCAGCATACCCTTGGCTTGTATGTTTTTCTGGCTACAGTGTGTGTTTATACAATGAGAGTTTAGTGTATAGTCAGTTATAGTTCAGCTGTTCATTCACAGATATTAGCTCTCCGAAGTATGCTTCCTTCTTACATTTCTACTTTAGAAAATAATCTTTTGTAACTCTTAATATTAATTCAGCTCTCTTTAATTGGTTTACCATGAAGAAGTGACATTAAGCAGAATACCAAATTTTTGGCATGGTAAGCAAAGCCATAATTATACTGAAGGAAAATTATATAAATGGTCTATAGAAGAGAGCACTACTATTGCTATACATCTTCAAATTTTCAAAAGAAGAAAGGCATTAATGAACAGAGAAAAAAAAAAAAGTAGGTAAGGAAACAGACAAACCTTTGCAAAGAGAGCAGTGAAATTATAAGAAGCTGCAGAAATGCAGTCTGAAGTTGCAGCCATTCCTGATACTCCCATGAATTGAAATTAATCAGAACAATAGAAAAAAAAGTGGTAATAAGAAGAATATGAAATGAGAATGTGTTGATCAGAGTATATTGTCTTTTCTTTGCATTAAGGTTGGTATGCTATCTTTTTAAGGTAATTTTTTCCCTCTGAATCTTATTGTCTATTGCTCTGTCACAGTGTTGGTAAACATGTAAATATTAGTTGTTTCTATTTTATTTCATGCAAAATGCAGTGAACTCTATGCTGCAAACTACTACAAGCTAGAGAACTGAAAACTAGGGCTGATATTCTATGTTTTACATACCCTTTAGGCAACCTAAATACTTAAGAGAATGCTTTGAGAGCATTGTCAGTTTTAATCTTGTATTGCATAGCTTCTGACAGTTTGTTAAATACATATATGAATTATTTAAAAAACACTTATGTAGATATTAGTGTTTTTGTAGATCTTTGGTTCATTGTTTCAGTATGCATTTATGTACTATGTTTTTCAAGGATTTTTTATAATATGGGATTTTCAGCTAAGGGAAGAGTGTAGACCATTTATAATTTCTGAAATAATTACCGTACAACCCATCTTGGTCAATAAAAACAAAGACCAATTTCTGCATATTTTCCCTGATACAGCACCAGGCAGAACTCCAAGTTTCATTTCTGTTCTTCCTCAATAGAAATGAGTGAGAAATGAGTGGGTTTTGTTTGATTTTTTTAATCTTAAGGTACCTTTTATATATATAAAAGAGAATGAAATGTAACTCTGTAATTTTTAAAACTATTTGAAAGGATGGTGCTCTGAGCAGAAGTATTGTACTTTTTAAAAAAGAGACTCATGTTTTTAATATGTCAAAAGCAATTGGTAAGGTCATGGTGGATCTAGTTTTAATCAGTTACAATATTGAAATAATTGCAAGATTTCTTTACTGTTATAGCAGATAGAAAAGAATTACTGTTATAGCAGATAGAAAAGAATAAAAAGTTTTATTTGCTCTCAGTACATAATTTAGAATTATTTCTATTCATCCTTATTACCTCTGGAACTGCATGTTACTGTTCCATGTTAGTTTATTAATATTTAGTAACAGTATCTTTTGGAGAAAGTGGCTCTCTGTTTTCTTCTGGTGAATCCAGGAATCTTGGTTCTCCTTGAATCGACTTCCCTTCACCTGGAGACTCCTGAGTGCACTGGGCCAAGGTCTGATGTTGTTCAGGTGCGTTGTTCATTTGGGCTGGGTAAAACCAGAGGGTGCAGTCTCCCAGGCATCTTGTGGATGTAACCTGGAATTCCACCATTTCAGACTCCTCAGCTGTGTCTGTCACAGCCAACAATGGGTCCACAACCTCCACAGATCCTCTTCTGTTGTTCCAGAACACCAAGAAGGGAACAGTCACAAGTGGTGACTGTTTCTTGTGTACTGTACCTGCAGATTTAACCTCAAGCATGCACTGCTGGCAGAGCAACTTCTGCTGTCAGAAGTATGTCATAAAGAAGAAGGGAAAGGCCATTGGTCACAACCAGCCCTAAAAATAGAGTTTTAGGCCTGTGCTGGCTGACCCAGTATGTGTGTGGGTACAAATCAACCCCAGAGTTGTCTCTGCATGTGGAAGTTGGATAATCCCACAACAGCCTTTGTTAATTAGTGATATGTTCATAGGACAGGAACAGTGTGAGTAATTCTTTCCATTAAAAGAGACCTTGATAGACCTTCCTGTGGGAGTCATGAGCAGAAATTTCAACATTTGGCTTGATGTTAATAATATGAGAGAAATATCATGGAGACATCAGAAGCATCAGCAAAGCGGGGGAGGGGGGAAGGTCTCCAGTATTTTATAAGGGTGGTGATAGGGAAAAAAACACCCAAAACTAATTGAAATAAGAAAACTCGCAAGTGATTTGTAAATTAGAGCCTCTAGTTACCAAAATGCCTAATTAATTTTCCTTATTAAATTGCTCATAACATTAAAACATTACTTTCTCTGAAGTATCACAGTAGCAAATACTGATAGCGTAGATAGATCTTTTAAGTAGGTTGCATTGGCTGGAAGAGTTGAATTTTGTTATTAACAGTGGAAAAAGAAAAGGTAATTGAAAAGGTTTCTTGTGCTTTGGAAATGCCTTCCAAATATTCATTAAACATTTAAGCAACTAAATTTGCAGAATATGTTCCTGACATTGGCACTGGTTCTGTGGTATTTCTCTCATCAGATGGAAGTACTGTGTGTTATGCAGAGTGCATTCATGCATAAACAATATCATTTTCATAAATTAAAACCTCCCCTGCAGAAGGAACATCTGTGCCTGCCTTTGAATAAAAGATGGTGGCATGTGAGTTGCCCCTTGACTGACTAGAAGAATCCTTGTATTTAGGAAGAAGGTGCACAACCAAAAGGCAAGCAAGCCTGGGTCAGCTTTTTCAATTTTATGTGAAAAATCGTCACTTATTTATACCCCTCAGGTTGCCTAGGGCACCCTTACCTGTATTGCCACTGGCTGGGAAAGGTTAATGGCTGCTTGAAAAGTTGCCTTTTGCTTTCTTTCATTTCAGATTCAGCAACAGTTTTCGAGTGTGGAGCTGCAGGCTCTGGCGAAATGCAGAGAGATGCTGCAAAATGCATCACTCGGCATCACAATTAAATTTTAGCATGTTTTAATGGGGAAGCCTGGCAGCAGGGGCTGCTGAACTGCTAGGACAGGTTTGCCGTGCTTATACGTTGGATTTCCGTAGCTACAAACACCTTTAAAATAGACGCCAGAAGCTTGATTTCTCTTGGGGAAAAAAATGCCCTCATCCATAGGAAAGCTTGTTTACTTTCTGCTTGGTTTAGCTGAAATATTTATGAAATACCCCTGCTTTGCGACAGGCTTCATGTAGAGTACTTCAGGTAACGTCTTAAATCTGTTTCTGATGGTCGGAGGCAAAGACCTGTTGATAATTATTCCTGGTCATTACGGGAATTGCTCTCCCGCAGGTTGTGTCTCCGGGTTTCTTAAACCTCAGAATAATCAGTGAAGATTAAAGGAATACGTTTCCCGTCTGGGAAGATGAAGGGACGATAAATCGATAGCGCGGGTCCAGGTCTGCCTTGCGGGGGGAAGGCGCACCTGCTGCCCAAGCGCCGGGGCTGAAGCGCCCGCTCCCGGTGTGCGGGTCCCGGCCGGGGCTGGCTGCGGACACCCGGGGCTGGGGCCGGCTGCGGACACCCCCGGGCCGGCTGCGGACACGCCGGGGCTGGCTGCGGACACCCCGGGGCTGGGGCCGGCTGCGGACACCCCGGGGCTGGGGCCGGCTGCGGACACCCCGGGGCTGGGGCCGGCTGCGGACACCCCGGGGCTGGGGCCGGCTGCGGACACCCCGGGGCTGGGGCCGGCTGCGGACACCCCGGGGCTGGGGCCGGCTGCGGACACTCGGGGCTGGGGCCGGCTGCGGACACCCCGGGGCCGGCGGGGAGAGCCGCGGGCGGCAGGGCCGGGCTGAGCCGCCCGGGCGGGTGCGGAGCCCAGCGCAGCCCGCACCGGCAGCCGCAGCTCCCAGCGAACTGCGCTCCGGCCCCGCTCCCCTGATTCAACAAATCAGCATTGCAAATAGCCGGGTTCGCGGTAAACAAACGAACGCCGCCGCCCCCGCGACCCGAGTGCTTCTCAAGGTAAGTAAAGAATCCGTGTCCGTTTTTTTAGACCAATTTTATTCTACAAATAATAAGTGTTGCACCTTTCATGAGCTATCCGAATAAAACAATAATCCCATAGGAATTACTTACACTAAGAAAAAAAATCACATTTAAGGAAAAATGCAACATTCGACCAAATGTTCAATACTATGCTGTTGCCAAAGGATGGATGTTTTTTTTTTTTCTAAAATCCCAGTGTGCATTACACCATAATATACAGGATTACAAACAAAATTACAGTACAGATTTGATTCCAGTTGAACCAGCGTTACATTTCAAACAGCACTTATTCTGGACTGCATTGTACATGCAATAGCTATTGTTCTAATTACGGATTAAATGGTTTGAATTTGTTTCAAGCTACCGTACTAATCGACTACAATAGGTATATAGCCCGACTTTAACAACCTGATTAGATTTCGGTTCAGATTTATAAGATGAGCATATGACAACCACGGATTGTGTGAACATGTATAAAATCATGCATTTATAGCGCCTGGAAACATTAACATCTTCAAGTTATCTTAAAAAAAAAAAAACAAAACCAAAACAAACAAAAAATCCAACAAACCGAAAACCACGGAATGCCAAGGGGTTCAAAGACTAAAAAGAAACAGTGCAAATTGTATGTGATAGTCAAGCAGCTTTCGATTTAAAAAGGGTGTTGGCATTTGCTTATAATCTTTATATACAAGTTTGTGCAAGTAATGTGTTGAAATGATATGTTTTAATAGAAAATAAGTCTATCCTTCTTATATCTTCTCAAGACCTAGGGGATCTGGTTCTTATTGTACGGGGTAAAGGAAAAAGAAATAAAGAAAAAAGAAAAAGAATGGGAAAAGAGACTTGGATAGGAAAGAAATTGCCCGGATTGTGCATTTTTTTTTCTTCTTCATCTATTTGAAAAGGAAATAAGTGCTAAGGCAACATAACTTCTCTAAGCACTTTTCTGCTGGTTTAAATTAGTTAAATCATTTTGTATAAATTAGATATAATTCTACCTTTCCAATATGTATAAAAATTGATGAAGCTGCATGGTTTAAAATAGGAAATTCACGTTATAAAAAGTCATTAAAAATTCTGTACAAAATCACAACAAAATAATTCAGCATGGGAAAGGTAACAAGTAGTAAAACGTTGGTTGAAAAATATAGATTTCATATATATTTTGTAATTGGCCCATCGCTAGTTTAAAAATTGCATAGATCCTAATTATTGCTTGTGATTTTGTTATCCCGATCAGGTAATTGACGCGATCCCGATGCCCCTATCCCAATTTACAGCGTCGCTCCGCGGAGCGGCAGCAAGGACAGCGGGTGAGCGGGGGCCCGGGGCGGCGGCGGGACCCGCCGGGCCGCCCGCTGTAAACAAGGCGGTGGCGGGCGGCGGGCGCGGCTCCCGGCCCTCCCAGCGGCGCGGGGAGGCTCAGTCGTGGAAGATGGCGTTGAGCTGGGCGCTGAGGACGCGCTCGTGGTGCGGGTGGCCCTCGTAGGGCGCCAGCCCGTCCACCGGGATCTCGCAGCGGGAGGCGGCGGGCGGGAAGATGGCGGCGTGGGCGGGCGCGGCGGCCAGCGCGGCGGCGGCGGCGGCGGCGGCGGGGTAGTGCATGGAGAAGGCGTAGCTCTTGTCGAAGTCGGCGGCCGGCTCGTGCTTGAAGGAGAAGTTGCCGTTCACGCTGAGGGGCGGGCTGAGCGGCCCGTCGAAGGCGGGGCTGGCGCCCTCCGCCAGCCCGCTCTCGAAGAAGGGCTCCAGCGCGGCGCCGTAGGCGTGCGGCGGCTTGAGGTGGAAGAGGTGGGAGCTGTCCATGGTGCCGTAGGGCGGGCTGGGCAGGCCCGGCGACTGGTAGGGGTAGGGATGCGCCGGGAAGGGCGCGCCCGCCGCCGCCGCCGCCACGTGCGGCGGCACCTCCTGGCTCTGCTCGGGGAGGAAAGTCCGCGGGTTGAGCTGCAGGCAGCCGGCCACCAAGTTGGTGGTGGGCTGCGACAGGCCCTTGCAGAGGGTCTGCACGAAGGACACCAGGTCCGGGCTCTTGCCCGAGCGGAGGATCTCGGAGAGCGCCCAGATGTAGTTCTTGGCCAGGCGCAGGGTCTCGATCTTGGAGAGCTTCTGCGTCTTGGAGTAGCAGGGCACCACCTTGCGCAGGTTGTCCAGGGCCGCGTTCAGCCCGTGCATGCGGTTGCGCTCCCGGGCGTTGGCCTTCATGCGCCGCAGCTTGAAGCGCTCCATGCGCGCCTTGGTCATCTTCTTCTTCTTGGGGCCCCGCCTCTTGGGCTTCTGGTCGTCGTCTTCCTCCTCCTCCTCTTCCTCCTCCTCTTCGTCCAAGTCGTCCTCCTCGTCCTCCTCCTCTCCGTTCCGCAGGGAGTCCTCCTCGGCCTCGGCGTGCAGACCCTCCAGGTCCTCCTCCTTCTTGTCCACCTCGTGCTCCTCGTCCTGGGAGCTGAGGCACTCGTCGGTCCAGCTCGGGGGGCCCTGCGGCTGGGGCTCGCCCATCAGCCCGCTCTCGCTGTACGACTTGGTCATGGTGAGCCTCTGCATGGCGGAGGAGACAGAAAAGAGACGTGTCAGCACCAGGAGCAGCGACCGTGGCCACCCGCGGGGAGAAGTTGCCCGCACTTCGCTCCCCGGTCCCGCCGCCCCCTCCCGAGGGAAGCCCTGGATTCCCCACAGTGCCAGGGCAAACTTTTAATTGTCTCCGCGTTTCTGCCTTGTAATTAAGTTGACATATGTTCAAATACCATTATGTAACTCGCCGATATTAGCGGGGAATATAAGCAGATTATGCGTGCGGGAGCCAGCCCGGGCGGCACGAAGCAAGCGGACCAAGCGTGGGTTGTTTTGTTTTGTTTTGCTTCGGAAAAAAAATCCTCAAACATTTTTACCGAATAAGGGAAGGGAGAAGGAGGACACATGCACACACAGGGCACCTGCAGGGACGGATGGCGCCTGTGACGCCTGTCCCCGCCGCTCTCTGCGGTTCCCCCTTGCCGCCTCCTTGCGTGGGGCTTGTGCCGCCCCAGCGGGCACCGAGCACCTGCTCCCCGGTGCCGCCTTCGTCCGCAGGACTGTCACTGGGCTGCGCGGCCCCTGCCCTGCCCCTGCCCCTGCGGTAACAGGTGCGGGACTGGCCCCGGCTTCCCGTCTCCGTCGTCCCCTCTGTTGCAAACGAGCATCGGTTCCCCGCTTCCCGTGCGGGGTTGCGATCGCTCCCCGGTAGCGTCGGGCACACCGGGAAGGAACAATGCCGCACGGCCGCCGGGGCACAGCCTGCGCTGGGACCGCGGCGATCGCGCTCCGCGGAGGAAGGGGAGCCGAAAGTTCGGAGGTGCATCGATGGAAGCACATTAACATATGTAATATGCGTCTGTACAAACGGATTTAAATGTGTACATGGACGCACATACACATTTACATATATACATATATAAATGTATGCACACACGTACGTGTGTATGGATGGATACAGGTGTGCCCGCACACACCAGCAGGAACGACCGCAAGCGACAATAAAATCTGAAGCCGTTCCGGCAGAGGCATATCCCGTCCGCCCCGACGTCGCAGGGTCCTCTCCCACCCCGGCAGCCGCCGCGAACCCTTTTCCCGCGGGGGTAAAACACGGTTTCCCGTTACCTCCGTCGCTCAGCCTCTCCTGCGCGGTGACGGTCTCATAACCCCGGCACAGCTCTCCGTGCGAGGGCGCCGCGCGTGTGTGCGAGTGGCGTTTATTTCCCGAGGTTGCCCGGCGCCGGGCTCCCCCCGTTATATAGCGGGACGGAGGATGCGCGCCGGGGGGCCGGCACCGGGACCCGGGCCGCGCGCGCCCGCCGCGCCCCGCGCGCCTGCGCCCCGCCCCGCGCCCCGCCCCGCCCGGTGGCACGCGCCATATGGCCGCCCACGTCAGGCGCGCGGCGCCCCCCCCACGTGACGCCCCTTATTTGTATGCGGCCGCGCGCCCGCCCGCGGAGCCGCCACGCCCGCGCTGACCCGCGGGCCGCGCCATCTGTCACCAATGCCACCGCCGCCACCACCGCCACCGCGCCGCTCCGCACCGCTCCGCGCCCGCCGCCGCCCTGCCGCCGGCCCGCGGAGCCCCATTGTTCCCATTGTTCTGGGGTGCGGCCACCGAGGGTTCCCGCCGCCCCCCCCCCGTTACATCTCCTCACGCGCGCCTCTGGCCACCCGAGACTCCCGGTCCCCGTCCTTGTCGCTCTCTGGTCGCCACAGGCCCCCTCCTCTTTCCCCGGTTTGTGCCGGTGTTGTGGAAAACGGACATCCCGGGGCTGTGACACACACACACACACACGCACACACACACACACACACACACCTGCCGCTGTGTCCTAACGCCTGGAGTAAGCGCCGGCTCGCTTTTCCCGGGTTTTCGGGGGGAATACTGCCGGTTAACGGAAAGTTTGGAAGAAAGACGCCGAGTGGGGCGGCTTTAGAGTCTCTAAACGTCTCGGCGGAGTTTGCAAACGCCGCCAAACCTTGGGGATGCTTTTTGAGGAGGGATGTAACCCCCTCGCATGATAGCTGTGCTACCGGCACGCGTTATCCGGATATTTATTCAATAAAAATAAAATTATTTTCACCTCTTGAGGCTTTAAATGCGAAACAAATCGTTCCGCCCTGAGGAGATGGATTTGGAAGATAATTTTCCAGGTCGGGTTATTTCTAAAATGTTTCTCTCCTGTTGGTGACCTACATAGCCCGGGGCAGCAGGAGGGGACTCCGGGGATGTTCGCCTTCTCGGTAATCAAATACAGAGGGCAACCGGCTACTTTTTGTTGTGTGGAATTTGGCCGGTTCCCGGTGGGAAGCGAGGGCCAGCAGCGCGGTGTGTGCCACCAGGTCCGGCGGCTGCGGCTGGAGCGGGGCGCCCTCGGGTCCCCGCGGCTGCGGCCCTTCCCTGGGGCACAGCGGGGAGGGAAGCGCCGGCGCCGACCCTCCGATGGATGGCCCCTGCCATGGCGAGCCTGCTCCGGCCACAGAGGCGCCCCCGGGCCGGGGTCCGGACCATGCCCGTACCCTGGGCGGCTGGGCCGGGCCTCCCGCCGGGCCGGCAGCCCCCGAGAGAGCGCGACCCCATAAACGGGAGCTGCTGGGGCGGCCGCGCTGCTGGAACGGACGAGTTTTGGAGGTTCGAACAGGTTTGGAAAGCGCAGGAAAGAGATGTGTCTGGTCCAGCCCTGTCTAGATTACTGGAAAATGTTCCTTTGAATGGGTCTGTCTGGGAATACACCCGGGAATTTGGGACGCTGGGGAAACACTCGGCAAGAATATTGGGAGGAGGGCACTGGCAGAAAACTGCATCTCGGGGAGCGGTGAGAACTTTGGGGTGCTCATGTGCTTCTGAGTGTGATGAACACAGTCATCCTCCCTGGGAGCAAGATAAAATCAACACGTTGTCGATTGGCAGGTAACTAAAGAGACAAATAAAGAGGCGGGCAGTCGGACAGAGGGGCTTAAACCCGCCGAGCCCGGCCCGTCCCGTCCCGGTCGGTGACTGACGAGGGTGCCGGTGGCCGTGGAGGAGCCGGGCCCGCAGGTACGAGGCGCTGCTCCGGTGCCGCCCGTCGGGGCCGGGGACGAGCGCTGCGCTGCGGGGGCGCCGGGGCTCTCTGCCGTCGTTCCGCCTTCCTTCATCCTTCCCGCTCTTCCCGCGGCTTCGGCACTGCTTCTCCTCCCGCTCTCGCAGGCGGCCGGCTCTGCCTCCCCTGGTCGGGCCGTCCCTTGGCTCAACGGCTCCAGTTTCCCACCTTCCCTGTTCCTCCTCTTCCCCCAGCCGCTTGATTTTATCGCTCCAAGCGTGCCTATTTTTTTCTCCCTGACCTACAGACTCCTCCTTCTCCATCTGGCTTCTAATTCGGCTTCTGTTTATTTTTCCTCCCGAATCCTTTGATTTTCTTTTCTCTCCCTATTGTTTTTTAATGATTTAAAAATTTTTTCCTTTTGTCTTTTCTTTTCCTTTCCCCTTTATTTTTCTTTTTCTTTTTTTTTTTTTCTTTTCCTTCCCTTTTCCTTTTCTTTTTCCTTTCTGCCCTCCATCCCTCCCTCCCTCCCTAGCTGGCTGCCCGCCCCCCTCCCCTCCTCCCGCGGCGCGGCACGCGAACCGCACGCGTCCCAACAAAGCTCCGTCCGTCCGTCCGTCCGTCCGGCCGCCCCCGCTCCCGCCTCAGCTGCCGCCTCCGGGCCCTGGCAGGAGGCGCTCCCGGGGCCGCCGCCGGGGCCGAGCCCTGTCCCAGCCGGGCGGGAGGGGGGCTCGCTGCGGGGGGAGGCAGCGCTCTGGAAACGCCTTACAGTTGTCCGGAGCGCGAAATCCGCTCCCGATGAAATCTCTTGGGTTTGCGGCATTATCTTAATTAAGATAATTGATTCATATTGCACCTGCGAGAGTGCGGGGAAAAGATGCCTCCCCAAATAGCTTGGAGCTATTGGAGAGAGGAAGCCGCGCTTATAATTGAGCGAATGATTTACTGCCCGGGTAGCCCGGGCTGCTCGGGCTCTCCTTTCGCTGCCAGGTTTCCCGTTCTCCCTCTCCAGAGAGGCACACACGCAAAACAAGAAGGTTATCCTGATTCAAAAAACAGAGACGGGAAAACGTCTCTCCCCGCTGTCCCTGTCCGTCTGTCCCTCCGCACCGCATGGCACCGCGGGCCGGAGCCGCCCCGGCGCGGGGATCGGGCTCGGAAGGGCCGGCTCGGGTCTGCCCGCGGTGCTGCCCCGCTCGCCCGCTCCCAAAGGCCGCGGCGAGAGGAGGGGACGGGAGGGGAGGGCAGCCCCACCGCCCGGATCACCCCGAGCCGTGGCCGGCCTGCCCCGGCTGCCGTGGCTCGGGAATCACGGAGGGAAAACAGCGCCCTGAAGGAGCCGCTCCGGTACCGGTCCGGGGCCACCGGGGTGAGACCGCTCCGCACTTCGGAGCGTCTCTCCAGGATACAGTGTACATCTGGGCTCCAAAAATGGTACGGCTGATTAAGGTGCCTTTTCTGCTCTTTCCCCCCTTAAAACTCAGTGTATTAATGTTATTGAGCCTTTCCCTGCTAGATAAATGCTGTTGTTATTTTAATTCTATAAATGTAAACTTCTATTTAGTTAATGGAAAATACATCACCACCAAGGTTTAATTATCATCTTTTTAAATTACTCTTTTAGTCAAGTGCACACAATTATGAAATAACAATAGATTTAAAATATAATTCAAATTGATTAAAAAAAACAAATCAGAGAAGTACGTACCATTAAAGCAAATGTCTAAATTGTATTGGTAGGCCTGCTACCTCCTGAGCTACAGTTTAAATAGCGTCAGCTCTCTGCTATCGGTGTCAAACCACCTCTGTTATTAGGAAAAAGCATTCTTATCAGAAGGGATTTAGATGCTGTTGTAACTGCAAAACCTAATTATTTTTGATCCAGGCATTTACCCCCAGAGTCCCACCTTGTTTAAATAAAGTGTTTTCTTTCCTCCTGAACAAATGCATTTCCATTTGAATTAAATATTGATAATTTGACCTTTTAGTTCCTTTAACTAATCAAAAGGAAAAAAAATCCAAATGTAGATCCTAGTGCCTTGCCCTAGTGGGTCTTTCCGCTTGAATAGACACTGAGATTAAATGAGTCAAACTTCCTCTTTCATTGCACTCTCTTTGCACTAATTGCTTATGCAAAAATGCAGATTTGTATTAATTAGTAACTCCACTGATTAGTTCGGTGGTATTTTCACGTAATAAATCATGCTGCAGACACGATTTTTGGCACATCCCCAGTAGTGGCTCAGGATGCAATAAGTTTTCCATATTAAATAAAATCTTAGCTTAAATCTACCTTTTTGTTGCAGGTACACTGTGTACCACCTGCTGTACGCACCTGCTACGGGAAATTACCTTCTGTCCCTGGCAAGGCTCTTTCCTTGATAATGCACTCCTCTTCACAGGGTGTAGACTTTAAAATGGGACACATGAATCACAGAATCAAAGAAGGAGAGAAATCTGATGTTATGTTTAACCCTTTCAAGTGAATAATGCTCATTTTAAAGGGGATGAAAGATACATGTATCTATATAAGATACATCAATGTAGATTTTTTTTTTCTTTTCTTTCCTATGCCCTTTTACAGCATCATTCACTGTGTGCCCAAATTATCAAACCCAAGCCCATTTTTATTTTGTACACTTCTTTCTCTTTCCTTGAGCTGCAGAGGCTGAATTTGTACAAACATCACACTTGTTAACTGGAGCTCACATCTCAGTTGGATACAGAGGCCTCAGCAGCAAGAAGACTCCACAGCATCTCTAATGGTATCTACACAGTACCAAACCCATCCCCACTTGCTTGTATCCTGACATCTCTTAAAAATCTCTCTAGATCACACACAGGCTGATGCACAGCCTCCAGCAGCTGAGATCTACATGTGAAAAATCTTTCCCAATTCTTTCTAAAACCATCCTAGATATTACCTTTCTCCTCAGGTTGCCTCAGACTGAGTGGTCTATACTTCACACTGTGTCCTCAAGCAAGACAGCACAAGGCATTGGAATGATATTTGCCACAACAAACAATGTCAGTTGGTGCAGGGCTTGTTAAAAAGGATATGGAGCTCCAGAGGAGTATAAAAGATGATGACACTGGTGTCATTTCCTTACAGGTGATACTTTCCAGGGCAGATCCTGACAAGTCTTTGTTTCCTTTCTGACAAAACTCCCTCACTTAAGCACAGATTGCCACAAACACACTTGCAGGATCTGGCCTTTGGCCTCAGTCTAAGCAGTGCAATGGGGTGGAAGAGCATCAAACACAGGTGCCAGCAGATTATCCAAAGCTTTGCTGAGATTAAAATCTTGTCTCAATATGAGTTATTGCATATTCTCTAAATAGAAATCTCCTTAGTGGTGGCTTTAAAAGGTCTGCTTTTGTTTTCCTCTGAGAGAAAATAGCAGTTGAACCCCAGGCTGTGCACATAAAAGCTTATGTGTTTGTTCCCTATGGCCATCCAATCTGAACATTTTGCCAGCATTTTGCACTTCCTAGCAAAGCTACTGCTTCTGTTAGTGTTCCCTTATTGAAGAAAGTTAAAGCCAAAACGCTCTTAAAGGGTTATACACAAAAATGGTCCTGATTAATCTCAGAACAGGGTTACTTGTTTAAGCAATATCCTGAGAACAAAACAAGAAAGGTTAAATCAATGATCCACAGGGATGGAAAAAGAGATTCAAATAATCATTAAATCTTATTACGTAATGCGGCTTTGTTTTTACCTCTTGGAGTGAGTTCACACCTGGATCTGTGCTTTAAGTGCTCCACAGTGAGCTGGGCACGAAGGAGAATCATTTCCCATCACAGAGCAGTGTAACTTCCACAGCTGAAGCTCTTGCTAAGCACTGTAAGTGTATATGAGGATATTCTGAGTTATACACATCACCACATTTTGAGGGATTGCCTTCCTCTGCTGTTCCTGTTACTGCTCCCTTTTCACCCCCATGACTGTCACTGTTAGCTCACAACCTTGTGTAGATGCCTAAGAGTGTGTGTCACCACATGTGACTGCTTCCCAGAGATGCTCCTGGGACATTAACTATCCCAGCTGTGGGTGTGATTATCCCAAAACTACACTGACATGATGGTCCTCTTTGTTTCTTGAGAAGGTGTCTCAACTTCTAATCCACAAAGGACAGGATAAACATTAGATAGCACACTTTGTTTGCCCTCTTTCACTGCAAAGATCCACAGAAAAGATGGTATCTCGTCATCCAAAAAAGCACTTTTGCTCTTATATCACTTCCTGCAGAGTGTGGTTTCATTGCCCTTCATTGTCTGGGGGAAATCTTAAAATTCACCTACAGAAGGTAGGGATATGTCAAGGCCCTAGGGCTGAAACCAAGCACAACCTAGACATAAATAAACTGCAATCATATTCCAAGGACTTTCAAAGGCAAATGTCCATGAGGATCAAAAATATGTCCAAACCCCAAAATATTTTATCGTAAATTCTTATGCAAAATAACCTTTCTGTGATATTTCAGGAGAGAAAATGCAAGCCTTGTTGAGGTTCTCAGTGTCAGAGAACTGATGGTCGTGACTCTAAGTGACTGTGGGAGAAGTGTGGACAAGGGATGGTCTCCACACTGTAGCCTGTCAGGCACCCTTTGGAGAAAGGCTGGCTGTAGTGGAGTTCTGGCACAGGCAGGCAGTGATGCAACAGTTAAGGATGTTCTGGCTGGAGTAATCTTGCAGAGAGACACCCTTAATGCTGAGCTTTAGCCCAAAGTTCTGGGTGGGAGTATTTCTGGGGTCCTGGGACTGAGGCTGTGAGCCACAATGCACACTCACTTCTCTCATGTGCCAGGTAGATCTTTCCTGTTAATTTGTGATGACTCATGCCCAGGAAAACATTTCTCTTTGCAAATCATCATCTGAGCCCAGAGATGTATGCCCAGTGTGTCCTAAAAACCTGTAGCTCTCTCATCTGGCTTAGTCCTTCTGTCAGTTTTTTTCTCAGTGCTGAACCTTTGCTTGGTTTATGTGCATTCCCAAGAGAGGAGGAACATGCTTGTAAATCACTGTTTTCTCTACAACTGAGCTCCAGTTACATGCCACTATGATAATATAAATATTTGCTCATTTTGTCCCTCTTCACCCTTGCAAATGGATAAGAGCATCTGGCTCTTTCTTAGTAGTCTATTGTCTGTTTGCTAGAGCATCCAGTTGTTGATGTTCACTTGAACAAGAGAAATAACCCTGCTCTCCACTGCTTTGCAGAGTGGGGTCACTGCTGATTGGGGGTGTTAACTTCTCCTTCCAGCAGGAGTGGGGAATTCTCACCTGCTCACTCTTCACTTGTCCTGCAGATCTGTAGTTGACAATTTCCCATGTGAAGTAGGGGAGAAATCTATGATTTTTGTATTTCTGTATGTTTATCTTCAGACTTCATGCTGTGTTATTTACAGAATCTTTTTGACAACACAAAAAAGCTCAAAACCAATGACAAGACAATGAAGAATAAGATCTAGCATTTTTAAAACTGACTTTTAAAAAGCGTTGGTGGAAGCAGAAATACAGAGTAGAACATTAAGATGTATTTTAAATTATTTATTTCAAACTATCATCTGTGGTTCTTCTGTATCCATGTCATCTCTAGGTAGACTGATGCTCTGTAAAACTATCAGTAAAGAGAATGACTACATATTCTTTCCAAAATTAATTTAAAAGTTGCAGTTGTCCAGAATTGAGAAGCAACTGTCAGCAGGTTGTTTGGTTTTGTTTGGGTTTTCTTTTAAACGGGATGGGTCAAGGTTCACAGCAGCAAGAATTTCTACTTCTGATAGATTTGTACTTGTAAAATGATTTATTTTTGAAAAGAGTTGGCAATTTCAGCTGGTGTCAGGTTTACTCTATCTCAAGTAATTTATAGTCCACTTCTTCTACTATAGATCCACAAGTAGTTATAAGTTTCTTGGATCACCTTGATTTCCAATTTTCTGTTGCAAGTTTGGGGCAGCTCATTCAGTAGGTGCTGGGAGCAGCCACCTGGGAGCTGTGAACAGGAGGGAGCAGTAGTGAGGAGTCAGCCTGGCCAGGGCTGGGCAGCGCTGCTGTGTTCCCACCCCCGGGTTAAGGGCTGAGCACAGGAGCCCGAGGGTGACAGTGTCCGTGCGTGTAGCACTTGAGGGCTCAGTAAGGGCCACTGCAGGGCAGGGGGTCACCTGTGCAGCTGGGGAAACCTAACAGCTTGATGCTGCTCAGGGGGAGAAGGTTCACTCCCTCTGCCTACTGCTCTATTGCTCTCTTTCCTTTGCTCTTGTTGGTGGAATCTGCTCCATCCTCTGATACAGATCTGGTGTCTGTGGGACTCAGTTTAGAAAAGTCTTTTGTCACTGAACTGGCTACATCGGCTCTTTGAAGACCTGACAAACACCTTCACACATGCAGAATAAGAAGCAGAAGCACACAGCCAGGAGAGAATAAGGACAGGGAGAGAGAGGGAAAGGAATAGATGGAGACCCTCACTTTTTCTGCTGCAATGTGGTTGGTTCTGCATTGAGCCATCATGACTGGTGGCACTGCACTCTTTTCTGCTCCTTTTAAACAATCTGGGATGGACCTGCTGAAAACACCATTACCAGGCTACATGGACCTTTGATCTGGCCCACTATGGGATCACATTACATTTACAGTATTTTGTCCTTTTCCTGATTTTTAGCTTTGTAGGAGTGGCAGAAGGGAAGTCCTGCCTATCCTTGTTTGGAAAAATGATGGAAAATGGAAAAAACGATCCCTGAGGGGTTTTCAGTGAAGCTGAAGTCTCCCTGGATGGCTTAAGCCCATGTCATCCTACCCATTGCATTGTCCATCTGCAATGTGTTTCAGTCTCACTCCAAGTTAACCCCAATGTGTCACCTGTGCTCCTCACCCCGAAGAACAGACACACAATCCTGCTTAGATCTACATTTTCAGTTTGAAGAGATGGCAGCTTTTGTTTATCTGTCCAATAGAATTGTTTTAGTCAGCAACCATACTAGTAAGAAAATATCCAGCCAAATACTGATGTTCTATAAGACCAGGTTGGGGGGAATTCTGTAAAAGGATTCACAGCAATATTTGGAAAGAAACAGAAAAGAGACCATATCAGACTCAGAGAAGGAGGCATTCAGTGTCCATCTCTAGTGGCACAGGACTTCATGCATCAACCATCAGAAGCTGCTTCTAACAACCTTAGGGCTAACATTTATTTGAGAAAAAGATTTAGTATTTTCTATGAGTTCTTTTTACAAAGGATTGAAATTGTTAAATAGACTTTATGCTAAATGCAACTT
The DNA here is from genome assembly GCF_023055355.1 of Agelaius tricolor. Lineage (NCBI taxonomy): Eukaryota > Metazoa > Chordata > Aves > Passeriformes > Icteridae > Agelaius > Agelaius tricolor. The sequence continues at coordinate 12,322,323 of NW_027269270.1, read as the reverse complement.
AAGCAAGGCTTTGCTTTGTTTTGTTTCCAGTTAGAGAAGAGAGAACATACCTCAATTTCTTTGCATTGTGATGCAAACTAGAGATGATACTCTTTACCATTATGGTGAGGTAGTTTACAAGAGACTGAAAACAAGCCTTTAGTGACATACAGACATTAGAATATTAAAGGAAGCAAAAAATAATTGATCAGATATTTTGCTTCCTACAAGCGACAGAGAAGAAATGGAGCACCTGCTGGAAGTTCATTTGTGTGTATTACTGCTGTGGTGGAGAGATGGATGGCCATGGGGGCAGAGCTGTGCAGATGAGTGGGAGGAGTGGGGGAGGATGTGGAACAAGGTAACTTAGAGCCATTTCTGTGCTCATTTGCCTCCTGCATTCCCAATCAACTTCTAAAATAAATTAGAGAAGATGAAGAATATCTCCAACTTACACCAGCTGCCAGTTGCCTTGCACAATTAAAATGTGCAGAGGGTGCTGCTGTGCTCCATGATCTGCAGGGGCCATGGGAGCTGACAGCAGTTCCTGCTGCATCCTCAGCAAGCCCCTCTGCCTGTCATCCAGGACAATGCCATGCTCACACAGTTGAGGGTTCTCTCTGTGGGTGCTCTGTCCTGCTCTGGAATTGCAGCTGGGTCTGAGCACTAGTTTGTTTTTCTCCACCTCTGTCCTCAGTCCAGCTCAGCATATATATAATTGAAAATGGCACAGAGGGGTTGCTGTAAAGTCAGCAATAAAGTGATGATAATGACAGTGACTCTCTTCTCCTTTGCAAAAATTGCCCGGTTTTTGTCGCAGAGAAGATGGGGATGTCCTTTTATTGGGTACCCAATAGAGCAAATTGTCATTAGATGATGAAAATAAGAAAGCTAACTCCCCTCAAAAAACAAACAAACAAACAAACAAACAAAAAGCCCACCAAAAACAAACAAACAAAAACCCACCAAAACCCCCAAACAAACAAAAATCACAAAAACCCCCTATCTTCACATTTGCATTTATTTGAAAAAAAAATCTTTCTCCCATATTCTAGACATGAAGAAGTAATGCTCTGTGTGCTCCATTTATTTCCATAAAAGTAATTTCATATATATATATATATATATAAAAATATATAAAATATATTTCATATATATGTATATATGTGTGTACTGGAGGATTACAAAGCATGGTGCAAATTATACTATTCATACACACAAAAAAAATTATCTGCCGCTAGATTGTGTCACTCTGTTAAATAAATCGACAAAAACAAATACCTATTTTGACATTTCGTCTTCTCAGCCCTACATGTGGCTCGGCTCCACAGTCGGTTCCCGCCGGTCGTGCCCACCAGGAGATGGCACTGAAGAACCTGTCCTGCAGGGAGAAGGCAAAAAAAGCAGATTCACAAACCGGCTCTGTGCTTGTGAACACGAAATAATCCGAAAGGTATCTCTCCTCCGTAGTATTTGCTTTTAGGAAGGACTTAAGGCTTTGGGGTTTTTTTCATTTTGTGCTCAAACATGATGAAGAAGAGGCTAAAAGGAAACCAACCACAGCACCCAATGAATGCCATCTGGCTTTGCCTAGCAAAGCACATTGTCATTTTCTCAAGTCCTACAACACTGATAAGCTTTCAAATACAAGATCTTATGAGCAAAAAGGGTCTTTCTTATATAATTATTGTTTAATGTTTTCTGTTTTCTGAATGAACAATCAGATCATTAAAAGTTATTTTGAATAGAACTACAATCGTGACTGAAAAAAAGGCACTTTAGCAACTTCATGTGGAAACTTTTTTCAGACTTTAATAAAAAATGCAAAGGATTTTCTAGTGACATGAACATTTCCACCTTTTAAACACTTATCTGGTATATACTAAATCTTTCTTTGGATTCTTGAAGAATTTCAGTAAATTTAAGACTCCTGTCTTAAAATGCAGAATGGTGCTTTCAGATAGGTTCCCACTATTAAATGACAGCTGAAGAGATGTAAATCTTTCAGATTTAGCAGCACAGACATGAGAAGAAATTAGCCATATATAATATTTAATGGGGAAAGTCTAGTTACTTAAGAAAATGTAGAGATTACAAGATGGAAACTTGCTCACAATCTCTTTCTCTCCAATAGCTGTTACTTCTCGTGAAGATTGATGACAATGTCTTCAACACGATCTAAATGGCACTTATGCCTCAGGGTTCACTTCGTGTCTTTTGATGCGTCCCTGATCAGGCTTTGTTTTGGGAGGTGCGATGGTATAGGACCATTAACCGTTACCAGTAAGTGCTAATGTTAATTACATTAAGCACAATCCTCCAGTCGGTCCATCTGTTACTCATTTTTTATGTGCTACCTATTATTGTTTGGGGTTTTCTCTGTGCTCCGGGAAGATATCTTCTAGCTTTCTTCTTGGCTTCATTTAAAATATATTAATTTATGTATGCCTCGATGAAATACTTAAACACGCTTCAAATTTATTCCTTCATTTTCTAGAGATTTTTAAAATATTATTTTTGCCTGTGGTTTTAGTATTTAGTTGTGGCGTTGCACCTGAATGTAGAGTTTAGTAAACCACTTCGGCATCTTGTACTTCATATACTGTACGTCTTGAAAATGATCAGTGTCATATTTTTAGATGAATTTGCGCTGTTTTCCTCACATTTCAATATCACAGTTTGTTTCTTTGCTATCATTGTGTGCAAATTGCACAGGTTTCCGTTTCCCTCGCTGTATTTCCCTTTATTTTTCGGGTAATTCTAAACTGAAATTTGTATTTTCAGTGTTATTCACCTGCTGCTTTACTTCTGGTCGCACTCAGCCGTGCCACTGGCTGAAGGCGCAGGGACAGGGACAGGCTCCCGATCTCTGTAGCTCTCGGCCCGCAGCGCTTCGTGCAGCACAGCTAATTACTGCAGAGTCACGAACCGACACACAGCGGTCACATTAGGATTTAGAGAATTGCGGTGTGTTTAAACTGGGGCTCCTGCCCGCTGCAGCCGCCTCCCGGGAGCGGTGCGGGGCCGGAGGGCACGGAGCCGGGGCAGGAGAGGGAGAGGAGCCGGGGCAGGAGAGGGAGAGGAGCCGGGGCAGGAGAGGGAGAGGAGCCGGGGAAAGGACGGGAGAGGAGCCGGGGCAGGAGAGGGAGAGGAGCCGGGGCAGGAGAGGGAGAGGAGCCGGGGCAGGAGAGGGAGAGGAGCTGGGGCAGGAGAGGGAGAGGAGCCGGGGCAGGAACGGGAGAGGAGCCGGGGCAGAACGGGAGAGAAGCCGGGAGAGGAGAGGGAGAGGAGCCCGGGGCAGGAGAGGGAGAGGAGCCGGGGTAGGAACGGGAGCGGAGCTGGGGAAAGGATGGGAGAGGAGCCGGGGCAGGACAGGGAGAGGAGCCGGGAGAGGAGAGGGAGAGGAGCCCGGGGCAGGAGAGGGAGAGGAGCCGGGAGAGGAGAGGGAGAGGAGCCGGGACAGAACGGGAGCGGAGCCGAGGCAGAACGGGAGCGGAGCCGGGGCAGAACGGGAGCGGAGCCGGGGCAGAACGGGAGCGGAGCTGGGGCAGGAACGCGAGCGGAGCCGGGGCAGGAACGGGAGCGGAGCCGGGGCAGGAACGGGAGCGGAGCTGGGGAAAGGATGGGAGCGGAGCCGGGGCAGGAACGGGAGCGGAGCCGGGGCAGAACGGGAGCGGAGCCGGGCAGCAGCGGGCGCGCAGCTCCCCCTCCCGGGCAGGGGGCACTCGCCGCCCCGGGGGAGGCTCCACCGGCCGGGCCCCTCCGGCCTCGGGTCTCTGAGCCCTTCCCGGACTGCCAGCTCACTGCCTGGCGGCTGGACAAAGTCACAGGAAACCCGAATAACTGGGTTTGGGACGGGTTTAACCAGTTCAGGACAAGTTCTGGAAAATCAGATCTCAGCAGGTTTCCTGTGATGACTTGAGATGTCCTCCCAAACAGTCACATAGGAAAATAATTGAATACCTTTATCATTAATTTCCACCTAAGTCTTGTGTTCCCCCTTATGGGCTTACACTTACAGGTAGAACTAAGGGGGCACGAAATACTGACAAGCACATTTCTCTCTCCTATCTGTAGGATGCTCTGAGGTAAATTCAAGGCTGTGTTTGAATGTTGTAAAATTTCTATTTTGCAGGAATTGTAGGTGATCTTGAGCTTTCTAGAAGTCCAAGAGTAAGCATAGCACAAGGAGTTAGCACAGTAGGGTTCACGGATGGATCTCCCCTGCAGTGTTTGGCAAAGTTGCATGAGATCATTGGGGACTGGCCTCATGAATCTGGTGCCTTATTCTTAATTTTCACACAGGAGTGGTGTTGCTCTGCTTTTGTGAAGGCTTTAGGGGAATATGAGACAACTAGGACTGCAGGATCAGGTTACGTGTTCTAGCAAGGTCTCTTCAGAGAGCAGAAACTGTGGTACAAAATGAAGGTTTCACCTGAAATTTTGGATAGCTCTCCTGGGAGTTAAGGTCCAGATTTGGTTTTGGGTAGTCATACAAATAAATACCAAGTTAGGAAGTTAGGAGAAGCTAATGTAATATTTTAAATTTTGGAGTCATTTTAGCAACAGTTTATTTTATCTATTTAAAGGCTCTAGTTCCAGAGTAGAGAGCAGTGCCATGCATTTCAAAGTGCACACAGGGCTAGTACTGATGGATGTGATATACTTCAAAGTACCCATGCGTTTCTGGGCTTTGATAAGGGTTAGTGTTAAGGTTGGAAATTCTGCAGAAGCAAGTTAAGATTTGTAGGTTACCTCAGACTATCAGATGACGCCTGTTGCAGTTAGCTGGGGATCTGCAATGCTGCATTTAAAGAGTTTAAGCTTTCGGGCAGCAGGTGGTGTCTGGGTACCAGGATGCCGCAGGGCTCGCTGTGGCTCCGCGGCGGGGCTGCCCGCTGCTCACCGGGGGCTCTCCGCAGCCACAGGGCCTTGTCCTTGTGCAAATCACCAAGAAAACTGGCATCTCTTGGAGGATGGAACGTGAATGTGGCTGTGTTTGAAGCAAACCACGATCAGGATGGTTATGGTAAGGAGTATCAGAAGATAAAGGAGAGAGAGAACTCTTCCCCTGCCTCTCAGCCAGGCCAAGCTGCTGACACATCCAGCCAGAGCTGTCTCTGAAAAGCAGGACGGGGAATGCACGTCCAGAAAGCACACACACACAAAGATCAGAGGGTGCTGAGGATTTCCAGGCTCTGGTGGACATCCATGGGCTGGACACCCCAAGAAAAGTGCTGAGTACAGTGGTTTCCAGCTCATCTTGCTTGGCCACAGCATCTTGAGAAGGGAGTTTGCCCTCAAAGCTCTCCTTTCCATTGCCATGAGCTACGATAATGTTTTCAGACTTGCACAAGAGACTTGGGAGGCTGTGTCCTGTTTCAGAAGGTGACATAACTAATCAGAAGGACAGGGATGTCCTCCTGTGGCAGGCAGAGCAGTCCCCAGCCCAGCACTGGCTGGGAAGCCGTGGTAACAGGATGCTCTGCCTTCTCCCACTCTGCCAAGGGAGAGATGCCCAGCAGGGGAGTGTGCAGTACTGGCACTGGCAGGAACAGCAGTGTGAAGCTGCAGCCAGGCAAGACAAATTAGGAAATGAAAATCATGAAACAATAGACAGTGCTTTGCTTCCAAAATGTGCCATGGAAATAGACGGGCTGTGAAAGTTTCTTTGTTTCTTCATTCCTGCTGAAGATTTTAATTTTGGATCAGAAAAACAATCTCAAAAGAGTGGAAGGATATTTCTTTGGTTTGTTGGGAAGTCTGTAAAGGCACCTTAGATAAATGCTAGCAGTAAGGGACTGAGAATCTAACAATGCTTGGAAACAAAAAAAGTCATCGGTTCTATTCTTTACTTACTATACCCTGAAAAATAAAAGTAGTGGTGTCACTGACATGCAGTCCCTGACAGCTGCTGGCAGGGCAGAGGCAGAGGCAGGTACCTCTCCTTTGGAGCCGCTGGCCATGCTCCACCTCCTGTGGAGAGGGAAAAGCCCGGCAATGTCAGCGTGTGGCCAGAGGAGGTGAGCTCGACTAGCAGGTGCCTTTGGGCTCTCTCATGCACAGAGGGGAGGTACATCCACTGTAAGCTGTATCTCTGACACATGTGTAATACCATAACACTCCCAGAAAAGAGAAGGATTTTCTCTGAAGCAGCCTCCGCCGGCAGCTGCCATGTGCTGCGTCTGTCCCTGTAACACAGAGCAGATCCCTGCCCGTGCTGGAGGCAGTGACTCCTGCACACCTTGCAGCTTATGGCAGCAGCTGAGGACTTGGGGGTGTGCTTGTGCCTGCATAGTTAACAAACACAAACCCATTTAAATGGTTGAGAAGTTTTAAATCTAAATTTCTATTCAAATGATTCCCTTGTTAATTGGAAATATATTTTATTTCCTGAAATACTGATATTACCTTGGCAGAACATAATGGATCTGGGCACTTGGAAGAAGCCTTAGAGGTTTCTTTGACACTGTAAAATTTTAAAATTGATTTTCAAAAGTTTTCAAAATTAAACTGTCTTCATTTAGATGCCAAGGAGCTGGTTAAAAATATTTGCCCCTGCAATTCCTGTAGAAATCGGGTATTTTCCCGATACGTGGTGTTTTCACTGCTGACACTTGGTGGTGCTGCAGCTAACAGGTTCGTATTTTTCTGCTGCTGTTTCTCTGCGGTGACTCGTTTACTCCTCTCCTCCATTTGCCGATATGCTTGGGCCGTCGTCGAGGTCCCAGAGAAAAATCTTTATTCACATTCCTGAGAATGTACAACCCATTTTCAGCAGTTCTTAAGCGAATAATAAGAACTGGAATAGCAACAACAACGACACAGCTGCATTCATGGTGCAGTTTCCTTTCAGAATGCATAAGCATCATTCAAGTGAAGAAGGGCAAACACAGGCAAGGTCCTGTAATTATAAGCATCAGCACAGAGGGGAAGCTCCAGAAAGGACCTCGAGAGATCATGGAGTCCATCCTCTTCTTGAAGGAGCAAGGATAGCTGGAGGTGTGCCCAGCTTTCAATGGAACAGCAGGGTAGGCTTTATGGGAATACCTGAAATGCTTTGATGTGTTTTACATGCACTCACCCACGTGAGGGGATCCTCGACCGAGTGGAGGCAGAGGAGAGGCACGATGTGGTGTTTGGGTGTTTCAGCCTGAGAGAACAGAAATAGTCGTACCTGCCAGGGGACAGTGCAACTGGGACTTTGGTTTGTTCCAGCTTTTCTGTGGGGTTCATCTGTTCACCATCCATGGGTGCCAGAGGAACTGCAGGACTCCATTGCTTTGCTCTGAGACTCTCCAGGTTTTCCTCCCGACACTCCAGAAGCTTGGCATGGCCACTGTCCTTCCCTCTGAGACTCCTCACAGGTGTTCATGGCATTAAGGAAGGCACTGCAGGTGATCCTGGCATGATCCCAGCAAAGGTTTTTGTGTTGGGAAGGAGGTGCATTCCTGCATGGCAGTGAGGAAAAGCTGTCTCTGCTCCCCCTGCCACCACCTCTGCACAGCTCCAGACTCTGGTTCAGACAGAAAACAACCCATAGGGACAAATGACCTTAATTATTAGGACAAAGATTACTTGTTTAAGTGCAGAATCTTAGTATTAATACAAGAAATAATCAAGATACGTTGTTGTAATTAAATTGAATCTGTTCTTTCCTCCCCGAAGATTTCCCTCTCAACCTAATTTATTATTTGGTTGGTTAATCAGTATTAAAGACCCAAAGCAATGGTGGTCCACACATGATAAGCATGACCTAGAGCCTGACTACTATTACAGGCACTGGGAAGTGCTCAGGTTTCAGACTCCAAAAAACCAGTTCTGTACTGACAAATTGCAGTGAACACACATGCATGGAAGAAACAAGAGCACAATGAATGTGCTCCTGCTGAAGCAACAGGGACACTAAGCTGATGTGGAAAAATTGTCAGCTCAGGCAGGAAAATATGTTCTTACTTGGTGGTTCTGTGTGGTAGAAGCCTCAAGACATATGGGATCAGTTCTGGACACATTTTAATGCTTTTTAACATGCGAGCTTCCTTCATCATTGGTCTTGATAGGTAAAAGTGAGCTGCTTGTCACAACCTGCTGCTTCACAAAGGCTCATTTTATGTGCTGACTTTGGATTTGGGGCAGAAAGAGGGAATTATGTGCCAAAAGGAAAAAAAAAGAGATGCCATTGTCAAGTTATGAATGGGAGAAATTGGAACATATACCATATACCACCATATACTATATACTCAAGCTCTCAAAAGAAAAAAAAAGGGGGAAGAAAAAGGCTGGAAATTCCCTTCATAATTTGAACAGAATTTTACTTTTTTTTTTTTTTTCCAGAAGAAAAATATGTTTGTACCTTTATTTGTTTTCTTGGTTTATTTTTATTGTAGCTGTTATTCCCTATTTTTCTTAATATTTGAAGACTAGATATGTTTTCTAAGAGAAAAAATTTTGTTTAATCTTCACCTGGGGAATAAAGTTTGTTTTCCTTTACACTATGAGGTCTGTCCTTTTTACCAAGGGATTATATTACATGTGATTTTCCCCTGGAAATTTTAGAGAAGTCCTCAGTCTTCTGGGAGTGGAGAGAGTAAAATATAGTCTGTCTGACATATTGAAATGGTTCTGCTGAACCTTTCTTCAGTACTGTGCCCCATTTTTTATTTTAAATCTGCTTTAAAACCAACATCAAACATTGCCTGAGCTCTTATTTTGGTTCATACTGTACCCAGTAACCTGTAGGTCATTAATTTACAGATGCACTTGGATATCCTGTTACTCCTGCTGAAACTCCCTTACCATGGCATGGGAAAACTCTAGGAGGATTTGAGCACTATTCTCTAAGAATATATTTTCAGAATTAATTCCAATACTTTTCTCAGGACGAAGTGTTTGGTTGTTTTTTTTTTTTTTTTTGTTTTGGTTTGTTTTGTTCTGTTGTTGTTGTTGTTTTAATTTGCTCACTAGTTTTATTCACAGAGAGGTATATACCTGTTAGGCACAGGTACATATTTATTTCATATTTTCAAGATTGACTTATTTAGTCTTCCCAGTGGATTTGAGATGGACACTCCCTGTTCTCAGGGCAGTTTTTCTCTCACAGAGTTGGATGCAAGCTGGACCTTGCAAAGGAAAGCAAAGCTACAAATATCATGAAGAAAAGCAACAATAGTTACTTGTACACCGTGTACCCTGTGCATACCTATCTCATCCCAAATCAAGCAACTCAGCAGACAATAAAAGTGGATGTTGCCAGGATCTTGCTCAGCAAGAGCCCTGAGATGGCCAAGGTTCTTCTGCATTTTCCTGGTGCTGTTACTCTCTGTCTTGGGGATGCTCTGGAGACAGCCAGCACCTCCACCTGAGTTTGGGTGCAGGCAGATTGTGTGTTTACCTTGTTTTGTACACACTGCTACTCATACCACTGAACTAATTATTAAAAATATTGGGGAAGGAAGTAATCTTTGGGAATGATTGCATGCTTTTAGATTTGAGAAGGTGAAAAGCATATTAAAAATATATCTTTATTAGAGAACAAAGATTTGAGATAGCAAAGCCAAAATGATTCAGCCCATTTTGAATGAGACCTGTATATTGAGAGGTATGATTCATCGTGAATGAAGAAAAACTTGCCTTAAGCCACTACTTAGTAGTTACTGAATAGAAAAGGTATGCACTCAGATTTAAATAAAGATGACCAAGAAAGAGTTTGAGAAGGACCTCAGCATGAACCTCATGGTAATATTCTATATACAAATAATTTTAGTATTATTAAGGTGCAAACCTTTCTGCACAATTAAAAGAATACCTGGCGTTAGCACCCAGCTAACTCACAGAGCAGAAACTGACAGGGAAGAACTAAATCTTCTCCCATGACAGATGTTCTAATATATAGTCTGTATTAAGGAGACAGTGGGAATTGGATAATCCCATTCTGAGCCAAAATGAACACTCCCTGAGGAAGCTTGGCTGGCTGGCAGATGATGGATACAGTGGCATGATCCTCTCAGGAAGCACAGCTATATCCAAATCCTCCTCTCTAGACCTTCTGCATGCCTGGGTACTGTGGCCCAAAAACATCTCTCTAGGTTGTGATCCCCCTGCCAAAGCATGACATTCAAGATTCCACTTCATGCCAAGTTTTCCATGGAAGATGTAAGAAAATGCTGTAGGAGGTCCTGTGCCTGTATGGGGTGTGAGAGATACCCTCAGCTGTTGGAGCAGCTCTGGCAGCTGCTGGCTGACAGACCCTCACTGGGATTGAAGGTCCAGCCTCTTACTCCTACAAAATGAATACCTGTAGGATATAAGGGCTTTTTTTCATGTTGCTGGTTGTTATTGGGTTTTTTTTCCCCTAAAGGTAATTTCTGGCCTAGCCCCATGGTTCATACCATGGTCAACAACCTCAGCACATATCAGTGACTGAACTGGTTTTAATAAACTATTCCACATAAATAGGAGAAACGTGGTGTTAAAATGTCCTGCTCCTCAAGACTTCACTCTTACTTGAATGCAATGCTCCTAACCAGAGCTGGAAGCAAAGCAGTTTACTAAAGTATGTGTGGCTCAGATTTCAGTGTTTGCCTCCTCCAGACTGTGCCAAGGCAGATGGGAATCTCTACAGAGCATGACTCTATTAACTGCAGCACCATTCTTTTCCCATTTCATTTTTTTTTTAAAACCTTCTTTTGTCTTATCTGTGTACCTATAACCTAAAACCTGACTTCCTGAGGTGGGTGATATTGCAGCTTCAGTGAGTGGACCCTGTGAGACACAGAGCACAGTCTGAGTGCTGCTGATGAGCTGCCAGAAGTTTTTGAGAGAAAACTTTCTTTTGAAAGCTGTTTTGATTATTTTTGCTTTATAAATACATATAAATGCTAGATCTCATTTGCAGGCTACTAAAGTACACAAAAGGATTGTGGCCAGATGTTTTCTTTGTGCTTTGTGCTCTGGCTGAAACTTGTAAAAAAGCTACAACCCGTAAAGCAAATTTTGGGTAATGCATCCTGTAAGAGGTGTATGCCTGCTCTGCTTTAAAACCATACACTGTGAGAGTACTACCTTTGTTTTCCTCCTCTAAACATTTAGTTTATTTTAGCTTAAAAATAAAAGTTTCAGTCTTTTATCTGTGCTGTGCTTGAAGCATGTAATATTTCTCCCAACAAAACGAGATAACAGTGAGCCATGACTGAGGGAAGAGCACAGCATAAAAGAAGAAAACACAATTTGATCTGTCCTTATGGACTTATGGCAGTGAATTGCAGCTGCCAGTGGGATGGGCTCAAGAACAGCTGAGGCTGCCTTACACCCTGTGAACAGCAAAGGGCAAAGGGGCACCCAGGCTCCTTCATGTAGAGCATAACTGGGTCTCAGAAGCATTTTGTGCATCACCTTGCTGGTCACCTTCCAGGTGACATCTTGGTCACCAGATGTCATGTGGCCAACAACTGGGGAATTGTGTACATCTCTCCTCCCCACAGCTGTCCCACTCTCTCCCAGAAAACACATCTGAGCCTGGTTTAGCTTCATCCTCAGGAGCTGGGCTGGCAAAGCTGCCAAGTCCCTTGAGCCAGCAGCAGCTGCCAGGCACCAAGCATGGCAATGCCTTCCCCAGGCTGAATGGAAGGAAGAGGTGGTGTGTGGGGAACACCCAGTGCTGCTGGAGCAGGGGGCTGGGGCAGTGTGTACACCCTGTCTCAGGCAGCCTGGCCATCAGAGGCTGCTCTCAGGAACTCTCACTGGACTCAATCAGCAGCCCTTGCTTCTGCTGCTGCCCTTTGTGTGCAGGGTCTGTGGTGTTGGATGAATCCCAGCTCTGGGGCTGCTTTGGGCACTTACATGATGTGTGCCTGACCTCAGCTCCTCTGGCTGTTCACCTGTAATTTTCCAGCATGCCTTTCCTCAAGCTGCTGTGCAAAACAAAAGCTTTTACCCCTGAGGACTCTGGGTTTGTGTCCTCCAGAAATACACATCTCACCACACACCACCTGGGCTGCTGTTGCTGCTGCCCATCGTGGCCCTTCTAGGGAGGTTCTGCTTGTCCATCCTCTGCTTCTGCTTGGTATTCTTAGCCAGAGAGACTTTCTGGAAAAGGACAGTTCCCTTTCTTTGAGCAGTTTCCTATGGATTTACTTGTGTGTATTTATGTCTGCTGAGCTGCAAGTTCTGTTTAGGACAATTTTTTGTGAACAGGGCATTCAGAACATCCCTCTCCAGAGTGGCCTCCTGAGCTTCTAGCAAGGGGTGGACTCTTACATCACATCTCTTGCTGAGGTCATTAATAGGCCTCTCCCCTTTCCTGTGAAAGGCAGGAACTTAATTTTATGTCTTCTCTTCTAAATGGGGCAGAAATAAGTCAGAGGCTCAAGAGCAGCTTGGGAAGGAGGGGGAAAAGGTGATGGTGAGCACAGATCCTGGTTTCCTTAGGAAAACAGCCCAGAAACAGGATGAAGGTATATATAGAAAGAGGCTTGCAGTTTTATCTCCTTTATGATAAAGCAGTGCCATGGAAAGTAGCTGGGTACAGGGAAAATGGCTTTTCAGGACATTAAGTTTCCTGCAGTGTCCAAGCAGGGACAATGTGTTTTTTAGCTGGGTAAAAGAGCTGTTTCAAAAGGCCTTTCCTCCCCTCCAAAGCCTCACAGCCCCTCCTGTGTTTCTGAGATTGCATCTGGAAGGAAACAAAAGATGCAAACACCAGACCCAGCGTGCTAACTGAAAAAAGATATTTTTTCAGTCAAGCAGATGGTGAATAGAAACCTGCCATAGCAACCAGCTTACGCAACCCTTCCCAGCCCGTGTGTGCCTGGTAAATACAAACTGCCAGAAAGAACAGCCAGACAGAGCTGGGCACAACAGCCCCTGCTATTAAAACACTGACCCCAGGAGCACACAGAAATTCATAATGAACTTCTGAAGGAGACATAAAAGTGCAAACACGGTGATGTAATCTCAGGGCTGTTCCAAGACGCTGCAGTTATGGCTTCTGTTCGATTGCAGGGCCCCCCAAAGCCTATGAATCACCAGCAGAGATGTGAACAAGCCCTCTGTGGGAGCACAAGTCAGCCAGAGGTGACAGTGGGGGCTGCTGGAAGCTGCACAGGCTGAGGCTTGGCTGGAGGCACAGGAGGAGAAAGCAGGGCAGCCCCCACCTGGCTCCACTCCTGGGCACAGGGAAAAGCTGCAGAAGGAAAGGTGAGGAGGCAAAGCTGAGGGTGAAGAGGGAGATGGTGAGGCAATCCCATCTTCACAGGCTCCCCACTGTGAAGATGGGATTGCCACAGCCAGGGGCCACAGTGCTGTGCAGGGAACAAGCCACAGGAGCACTTTTGGACATGCTGGTCCCAGGTGGGCATCGGAGGCACTGAAACCCAGGGCACAACACCTTTGTCTTGTCCTGACTCCTTCCAGCAGGATGGCCAGGAGATAGGAGGGCAGCTGAAGGAGAAGAGGCAGCCCAGATATTTGTCCATCTCCTATGTTATGACATGTTAGAAATTCATTATGAGGATTAATTGTTTACCACAAGAACCTGAGTCATAAGACAGGACTTAATGTTGGGTGGCAGACAATTTCAGCTGGGATCTTCAGTGCATTATGTTCTCCACCTTCTATTTATTTAGGCCTCACCTAAAAATTCTGGGTATTTCAGAGGATAAGTGCTGCTCAAAGCAGCCTAGTTTAGCTCATCTGGATCTGTTATTATGTGCAGAAAAATATATATAAAGTTTGAATTTTTATGAGGTGTTAGAGGGTATTTTCTATTGATGGGATAACAGGATCAAGTGTGGCAAAGACTGGCATTTGAGTTTTAGATACTCTGAACATACTCTGAACAAACCTATTGATTTTTTACTGCTAGTTTTCTAACTCTCACTTCTTTTTTCCTTAGATTTAAAAACTTTTATTTAAAACAGCCACTTGGGCCTCTCACATGGGTTGCAAATACTGACAGCAACCCTCCCGTGTCCACGTCTTTCCTTATAGAATTGTATTTTTGATTGACTTTCATACAGCAGAAGCTCCCAGAGGATCTGGTTGAACCATATGGGTCCTATCTTTTGACATAACAATTATTGCCTGATAATAGCACAATAGCAATAGCAGCATGTTTGGGAATCAACAGTGAAATACTAATGAATGTTAATGCATTGTTTTAATTTACTACATTTGTTTTGTTGATGTACTTATTAACCTTCAGGTCTGTGGTTAATAAGGCATTCTATTTTAAGGTACTATTATCTGGGGGAAGAAGAGAAAAACAACACTGATCAAGTTAGACCATTTGTTCTTCATTTCATTCACACTTTGGTAATTGACAGCAGATTCACCCACTGACCCACAGACTGAAGGGACATGGATATAATTTTAATAACACAGTGAGATAGGGACAGTTTTAAAAAGACACAGCATAGTTTATTTTAGCAGTGCAAAGGACATTATGGCCAGGAATGCCACACACCACAGAGGCAGCCCAGGGAGCCTCCTGCTCACACGAGCCCTGCACTGTGCCCAGAGCCCTCCCAGCAAAGCCAGCGGCCACCATGGCCCAAGTGCAGGACAAAACCAACAGTGAGGGGGGCACAGGGCTGTGCCCTGTCCTGCAGTGCACAACCACTGCCCATGGGAAAAGGCTTCTTCCTCCCTGCTTAAATGACTCCCTCCCAATTCTTCTGCTATTTCATTGTCACTTTTTCTGGCTGCCATGGCCATACTGATGTATGTATGGCCTGTTCATATGCACTCAGCTTGGTTTCTTTAACTAGTATAGGATTTGGGAATTCTCAAGAGAGGACAGAGGATTTCACTGGGAAAATAAATAGCCTTAAGGTTCCTTCCTCTCATCCCCCTTTCCAGAAAACTTTTCAACTCTGGGTGAGATCTATGGAAGTACACAAGTGATATATTAAAGAATATAAATTTCACTGACAAGCCTCTTGAAAATTTCCCTCTTAGTGACTTTTATTGCCACGAGAAGGAAAGCAGCATCCTATCTACATTAGCAAGGAAAATGCCCTGAAGAACTGGGAAGATGGAGTGTGATTTTTCACACACAAACTGTGTATATCTGTCAGAGGCCTTGCTCCAGCTTAACAACCTTGCTCAGCCTCATCTGTGATCCCACACCCCCTGCCTGGGCCCTATTTAAGCACAGCCAGAGATCATTGCTCCTTTCTTAGGTGGTGCTGTAGAGTGCTGCTCTCAGCCCTGATGGTTTTCTGCCTTTGCACTGTCCACAACCCTACCAAGGAGGAAAGTTAAACCTCTCCAACCTTTTGGAAAGAAATGGAAAGGTAGAGAACAGCTTCACAATTTGGTTTCCTAAGTAAATTCCCTTTCTTTATGGGCACAAAGTGTGCACTTTGGGTCTTGAATTATATGCTTATGCTGTGTTATTTGAAACAGCTAAAGCACACTTGGTTTGCATTAGAATTTGGATGTCTAATGCACTTGAATTAATTTGGAGACCTCTCTTTGAAACTTTAATACCATCAACAAAATGCATTTAGTGTTTGACTCTCATATGTAAGTAGACTCTGTGGTTCCCACGAGAAAGTTACGGGGTTTTTCTTCCCATTAACATTTCTTTTAAAAGTTTTAATTTCAAATAAAGGAAAAAATTCTTGCATGTAGGGTGAGGGGCCTAGATTTTATATCACTGTTTGTAGAAGTATATATGCATATGAAGCAGAACCTGCCATTTCCTGCAGTTCTTATAGTAGAGCAGCTGAAGGAAAGGGGAGAAAGCAAACAACAAAGGTAGGATGGCATTTCAGTTCACTTAATCACTAAGCTGTTCTAGATACTAAATGTTCTCTTTTCTGAAATGGAAAAACCAAATTCCTGTTGAAGCAGGTAACCCTGAAAGAAGATATTTCCCTCTACCCTGTGTCTGTATTTGGGTGTTTTTCTTTAGGGACCATGACTGCACACCCCTGCTCAAGCATTCCTCTGGGCAGAATCTGTGTCCTTGTCTTAAGCTTAGAAACTCCTCCTCAAAGGCTGTGCTTGAACAATAGCCTCAGATTTTACACTGACACTGCAAAGTTTTGGGACAGGAACACACATTCAGTATTCATCTGTGGGCTAAATAATGTGCCTTGGGAATACTGGAGCCCACCAGTCTGTTAGTGGCTGTATGCATACTGAGATTTTTATTTCTGTTCACAAATGCCAGCAAGAGAATGAACATGGTGGAACAGAACCCCTGCATTCATTACACTGGACTCCTTTTGTGTTATCCCTTCTCATTCCCATTTCCTCTGAGGCAGCTGTTTATTATATACCCTGCTGGTGCAATTAATGAGAAAAGCAAGTTCTACTTGTGCTGACTAATGCAGAAACCCCACAACTTTCCAGCAGCCACAGTGGGAAGGAAAGGTATCCATGTACTCTATCTCCTGGAACAGGGATAGCTGCAGCCTAAAAGTGTTGGCATTTGGTCTGTGCTCAGAAAGTCCACCTTAATCCACACAGGTTTCCATGAAAAGCAGTTATATTGTCAAGTTGCCATTCTTATTACACATACAACCACTCTTCAAAAAACTTTAGACATAACTCTAAACAGATAGAGTTTGGTGCAGAACACAACTATAAAATATTTAATAACCTATTTTCCCCATAAAGTAATCTAAAAGAAAATACACAAATGTTTCCTTTGAAGGTTTTTTTTTTTCCTCTAAGCCCTTTAAGCATGTGCATTGTACAACTACCACCTCACTCTCTTCAGAGTTATGCATACAGTATGTTGCTTTTTCTTCAAAATCTTTGATTCCCTGGACATGGTATTGATCCTTGGAAGAGAAACATCTGCAATTCAGTAGGGCTTTCCTGTAATTCCTTACTCATTTCCATCTAGATTCCAGTGCCTGTCCCCAGCACAGGCTGGCACAGTATTCTATTATCACTGTTCAAAGTATCTTCCATGTTTTAAAGATCTGACCTGCATGAAACAATTCCAGTGCAGTGGTATTATTGATCTGCTCTACAGTGTGCCAGCTTGACTAGGGAAATATTAAGGGTCACTTCACAGTGCTTAGACAAACGTATCAGCAGACCTCAGATAACACTAGAAATGTAGCCCCATGTCTGTTTCCCCTGCTCTTAATTTTTCCTGTTGTTAGGACTGGGATGTAAAGGTTCCTTAACTGTGCTCTTTGGTGCACAGAATTGTTTGCTTTCTGCTTAAAAGTTTGACAAAGAAATGTTAGTCCAAACCCTTGGATAACTTTAAATAAGGCAGTTGCTGTGTGGGTTCCAGGTTCATCACACTGCAAGGAAAAGGCATCTTAGTGAAGACCAAACCTTAGGGTTTTGTGTTTTCTTTGAAGTCTGGAAGTGAGTGGTCCTGGTGTTTGAGACAGAAGTCTGCTGTTTAGCAGCTCCTCTGTGTTTATGCTCTCAGTGGTCTGCCTCTTGCCACTTCTTCATCCTGTGAGAAATTGTGTAGGAAAGGATTGGTCACTGCTTGGTTCTGCTGTGTGACTGTGCACAAGCTGCTCGAGTCTGACTTTGCTCACTTGGAGGAAACACCTGAGTGCAGCTCTAAGTACAAGACAGCTGAGCTTTGTTAAAAGGCAACAAAAGGGTTAAAAGCTCCACCAGCTGAAATGGAGTCCTGCAGATTGAAACTTCCTAGGTAACCAGGTGTTACAAAACACAAACCAATATAACCAGTGATGTTTTGTAGAACTGGAGTCATTAGAGGGGAAAGAAGTCTAGTCAAAAAGCCATCAAGAGAGTTATTATCAAACAGATTGATAAGGCTCTTGTCCATCAGAAAGGGATGTGACAGTATACAGCAGTATTTTGTCATTCACATCTCAAAAAAGCAAAACCCATTCTTGCAGTCCTGTGACAACTCTCCATCATTGCTATATATTAGGAACAGAAGTCACACTTTTCACAGCTTTCTCTGGAACAGGCAAATAAAACTGGGTGTATTTTTAGTTTCTTGAAGAATACAAGCACTGATATTTAAAGTGCAGTTGGTGATTCATGGAAAACTGATAAACATTAATTTCAAAACAATGGTATGGAATGCTTTCACTGTGTTGCCTTTAGCTGCCTTTTCTTCTATCTTGCCTCTTAGTCATGCATCCTGAAACACCCTGAGATCTTCCCTATGGCAGGATCTATTTGTGCCATGTGTATCAGTATTCTTTTTAGGTTACTTGTGTTCTTAACATTCTCCTTAATATGCCTGTGAAATAATAATTCTGTCTCTAAAATATGAATTTGTGAACATCTCAGACACACCAGTAGACTAGCACTATCACAAAAATTGTTACTAGCTTAAGTGACACATGCTTTTGCAGTTTTACAGAGCTATAGGAATTTTAGACAAGAAAATTACTTTTAACTGGTCTTTTTGTTCTACAGCTCAGGGATTTTTTTCCTTTTTTACTGCCTGTGCCTTGTCTGTCTTGAATAAACATCAGCTGCCAGAATGGACAAACCAGATTCTTTTTTAAGCATTTAGTACTGTGAAAAAGATGGTTGTATTCACTTGAACTCATTTCCTGAAACATTATATAACCTTTTTGTTTAGCAAAGATAAGAGGCAAAACACAGTTGGTACTAATCTCTCCTCTAAATTAAAACAATGAGGACTTTGGGTCTACAGTAGAAAAGGGGGAAGTTAGAAACTGTAATTCTTCAACTCAACCATCCTTTGAGTTGCCAAAGAGCTGTCACTAGTGTACTCTCCTGAGTAAGTGATTAGAGGTGGGGAAACAGGGATTTAGGAAAGGGTCTGGGAGGACTTTTTTTGTGGCTGTTTCAAAAAAATGAAAAGAATTGGCGAAGATGTGATGATCTGATTCATGTGGGATTAGAAACCACCCTTGTGTGCAACCTGCCCAGGAACCTGAATCTGGCTGATGGATGAAAGCATCTGTGAGGGAGCACATGCAGACTGAGGGAATTTGCTTTTGGGTTCCTCTCTGCAGAGTGTTCTTCCTGGTGAGAGGGACAGTGTCCTTTCTGAATCTGAAAGATTTTTTTTGGACTCTGGATTTCCTCTGTGAGTGCTGTCACATCTCAACAAGGAGCTGCAAAGAGCCTTTCCTATCCTCTCTTCTGTGGTCAAGGCATAAAGTTTCTTTTGTGCCAAACCTGTTGGTTTCTGGCTCTCTCAGTCTCATAACACAATGCCTGTAAATAAAAGGTGTGCTATGGCCTAGGATGATTTTTATTCACTAGATGTTACTAAAGCTTGTCTTGAGTCAGTCTCAAGAAATTATTTCCTCAGAACAATTTTAATCTGTTCTCTGATCAAACCAGGTTCTGTGTAGCTAGTATAATAGTATCTGGACTGAATACACCGAGGTGTGATTGATATGGCTCTACCATTTAAGGATGTGGCTTTTCCTCCCCAGCTATATCAAGGCAGAGTAACTTTCTGATAAAACATTTCCCTGAGAAGCATACTCAGAAATGCTAATTCAATCATTAATAGAAAACTTAGTAGGATTTTTTGGCCTTGGGGCTGAATTGGCCTGCACAGGAGTCCCAGGTTGTGCTGTGTTTGCATTAGAGTAGTCTGGATGATGGCTCCTTCTCCAGTGCAAAGCTGGAATTGGCAACGTGAGGAAAGAAGTCCTTTATTGAATATAAAAGCTGTGGCTTGCTCTGTGTGGTGTTAAGATCCCAGGGAACAGGAGCTGACAGATCATCTGTCTGCTGAAGCATGAGACTGGCTCACACCACTTGACTCAGGATTTAATGAGTAACTTCAGAAATGTTAATGAATGTAGAAATGTAGTCTTCTTCTGGGTACTGCTGTGGGCTGGGTTTGGCTGCTTGCTGCATCCAGAAATGCACCTGCAGAGGGTTAATGCAGTTCCAGCAGTGAGCTGTGCCTGTTATTTGCAACCCTTTGTCCTCCTGAGCCTGAGCCACCTCCTGAACTTGGATGGGAAGTGACAAGGAGCTAATTGTTTAGGTGAAAGCTAATTACATTCTTATTGTATGTTCACTGGTCAATAATATGTACTGCTTGTCATAAATAATGGTGTTGGAAAGGAGTGCCTGGATAAGTTCAATTCACCCTCAACATCAAACAACCTACTTTTCATTTTTGCTGTGTGCCCATACAAAGCAGCAAGCTCATTCCCTCAGCTCTGTTATCTCCTCTGTGTCAGTGTTGAGAGGGAGGAAGACACTGGGGCAGCAAGAGCTGCTCAAACACATGCAGGTTTGTTTGGAAGGGTGAGCAAGAATCCTGCTGCCCTTCAATGTGAATTGTGAAAGGAGTTATTTTTATCACAAAGAGCTTGTATAAAAATATATTTGTAAGCATCTCTATTGTTTCTGAACAATGGAATACAGCAAATAATGGAGGGAAAGTTATGAAAGAATGGGTGTAGGTCTTTTTTCTGCTCAAACTTTGGGTTTTTTTAAAGATATGAAACTTGCATATCACAGCAGAAGAATGTTTTTTGTTAGGACTTACCTTCCCACAGCAATTTAAGGATCTGTGCCAGAGCCTGTCAGTGATAACCGCTGTGTTTTAATGACACCCAGAGCTTATGGACTCTGGCCCCAAAGGAGGATTTCTGATTTTTGGTGCAAAAGATTTGAGACGCTTATGGGTGCCAGTTCCACATCAGTGTATGCAATGACATTGAGCGTTGCTCATTGGCACTGGGGAGCTCTCTTGACACAGGTGGTTTTTCTGCTTGGAAGAGATGCTTGTTAACATGACAATCCTGTAAAATATGCAGTAAACAGCATCTTCAGACAATGCTAGCCACAGTCTGCACAATCACTTTGGGTATGTAGAAGTACAAACTATGACATTTTCATACCATTTGTGGTTTTTCCTGCAGGAGAAGTGAGAGCTGGGAAAACCATATCTGTCTTTATTTTATTACCTTTTCCACTAATCCATGAGTTGGCTTCCCTCAGTGCTGAAGGGATTCCAACAGCCAGGGTGAGGGGGTCATAGATATTCTGGGATAAGGGAAGCTCTTGCAATAGCACCTCTCCTCTCTGCCTGTAGTGTAGGGAACTCTTCTTGTGTTTTCCAAGTGATTTAAGTGTTCCCACCTAAGATGTATCACATAAGATATATCTTGGGTAAAATGTGCAGTATTTAAGGGATAGGGGTGAGGCACATTTCCTCAGGGGTAACCGAGAAGACCTTCAGTTTTGGGGTAGTT
This sequence comes from Agelaius tricolor, assembly GCF_023055355.1. Lineage (NCBI taxonomy): Eukaryota > Metazoa > Chordata > Aves > Passeriformes > Icteridae > Agelaius > Agelaius tricolor. The sequence goes on along the minus strand of NW_027269270.1, from coordinate 12,301,180 downwards.
TTTTGCTCTGTAGTTATGTGCAAGTACTCAGTAGGAGTTTTTAGGCTCAAAAGCCTAAAACCTCTGAGGTGGCCCTGGGGCTCTGAGGACCAAAATTTTTCATTGGGCAGAAGTGTGAGAATCTCAAACTCACAAGAAGTCACCTTGACTTTTGTTGATCCTGCTTACTAGCTCATTCTTGCATTCATTATCATTAGGGAAATTCCTTATTGTGCCAGCCTCCAGTTTTGCCATTCTTCCCTTTCACTGTAAATTTTTATTCACTATTTTTGGTTCTTTTTCCTATTCTTGAATAGTCTTCCAATTATTTTTTCCATTTGTTTCTCCACTTTCTGTATCAAAAGTTAACATCAGAATCATTGCAGTTAGACTTTAAGAGCCCAGTAATTTAAGAGCATGTCATTGTTTTCAGATGAAACCTGGATTTATACGATGATGTGTTGGACCATATACTAGTCCACGGTGGTTCATTTTCATAAATAGAAGCACCAGTATCCTGCTAAGTTTTTGTCCTGTTTGTATAATGAAAGGTTAGGCTCCAAATAAGTTTTTTGGAGTTAGCTGAAACTGCTGAAGTGGAACAGATACCCAGTATCAGTGCCCTACATTTACAGGTGCCTGTGTGAAATCAGATACGCTGGGTCTCGAGAACACTTTTGCAACCTGCATAGAGGATTAGGAAAATAGGATTGGATGCAGCAGGCCAAACAGGAAAGAGCTTGTTTGTTGTGGGAAGTGATGTTTTATTTCTTCTGGTCGCTCCTGTGTTGCTTTTCCATCCTATTTCAGTCTACAAATGGCTATGAGGCTGTCAAAGGATGTGCTGTTTGCTGCCCTGCATCAGTGTCATATGGGGAATAACTTGAGGGATTTTAGAAATATAAATTGGAAAAGCACAGCAGAAGAACAGGATTTCTGCTTGCAATCAAGTCTGGCAGTGATTGCAAGAGCCCAGACCTGTAACAGCAGATCCTGCTCTGTTTGTTTATCCTCGAGGGGTTCAGATAGACCATTCTGTGATACCTGCTGATATCAGGAGAGAGTCCAGGGGTGGTGCAATGTTCACAGCACTCACACAGTACTGGCACTGAGGAAAGCAGGTGCATTTTGAAGGAATGTAGGTGAGGTTCATGCTAAAATATTGTCCTCTTGGATAAGAAACAAGTTAGCAAGATAAAAACTTTAACAAGAAAAAAACTTGTCTGCCTGGGAAAGCCAGCTGTACAATGTGTGTGTTTAATGTTGCTTGTATAATGCCCAATGGGAGCTAATTTTCATTAATGTGAACATGAGTGTCCTGTCTTTGGTTTGGAAATGAATTCAGCTAAAATATCAACTTGAGTTCTAAGTGAATTTGTCAGCAGAGGCAGTGAAGTGGTTTAATGGAGCTGCTCCTAGTCAGGTAAAGGTGTGAACTGCTGTTACTTCCACACCCCATGAGAAGGATATTGCACGTAGACTTGCTTTAATAAATACAGAGATAAGTAAAAGCATGTGGAGCTTTTAGCCTGCCATCAGTAGGTCTGACCCTTATCCCTCATGTAGCCTTGAATTCACCTGATGTGAAAACCAAGGACTTTCTCTGCAGTCCTATAGAAGAGCTGGAATTTTAACACCGTTTTTTTATTCATCATGGTGAAATATGTCCTTTACCCAATGGAAATAAAGCTTAAAAGTATTGCAAATGTGCTTTTATCTGAATGTCCCAACTAAAAACATGTACCTGAATGTTTAGGATCTGATGTCTGATAACTTGTTGGAGTTGTTTATGTGCAGATCTGAGCAAACTGTTTTGTTTTTTTTTTTTTTTTTTGGGGGGGGGATTGGGTTTTTTGTGCTTAGCTTGGTGGACCAGACTCATGGAAGAGGAAAGGATGTCTCTGCTTAGCTGAAATATTTCACTTTGGTTTTTAAAGTGTGCCGTCATTTTTCAAAAGTACTCAAATTTTTGAATAAACACATATAGAATTTAAAAATCAGTTAAAAGTGCTTTGTACTGCTATGTTTTCTGGTAGATTATTTTTAAAGAAACTATTTCACGGAGATGTGTAGGGAGTAGAATACTGCCGCTGTTTTTCATGCTCAAATTAAAAATTAAGGTTAAAATCTGTCCTATGTTTTAGCACATAAGCTTTCTTAACACTCATTGAAGCAAACTTAAACTGCTGTGACTACTGATATTTTAACGGTATTCATGTGCTTTGGCATGTTTCAAGTTCCTTTGCTTTATCATGCAAAACCCCTATTAAAGAATATTAAATCTAATTTCCTTGAAATAATTTCTTAAGCAATAGCTATACTTCGAAGGAAGTGTAGCAACTTAATGTACTTTTTACAGATAATTTTTTTTCTGTTTTCTTTATGCAGTCATACTAATGCTTTCAGACTTTCCAGTGAATTTAGGTTTTAACCTAGAAATGGTCTGACTTGCCATACTGTGGGAAGAAGGGATAGCAGAGAAGTCCTGGAGTGAGAAAATAATTTAAATGCTAATAAATCTGGCCCAAGACAAGGTGTTTACCAAACATGAAGGGAAGGAATGTAGTTTGGAATTACAATGAGAGATCAAAAGATGTCTGAAATAGGATTGCAAAAGGAAATTAAAATATGTATGGTAAAGTGTAATTAATTTAATTAAAGGCTTTGTAAAACAGATACAGAAGTAGACACAGAAGTGAAGGAATGTTTGAGATGAGCAGCTGATGTAATGTTCAAACATGTTAACAAAAATATGGCAGCTTTTCTCTGCCAAGAACAAGAGAAATAAAACTACAAAGTGCTGATCTGTGGAGACAGAGAAGGGCTAGGCAGAGACACACAGGGATTCTTGAGAGGTGTCTTTGCCAGAATTTCCCTCATTACTGGAGTGTCTCAACTGAGCTGGGGCAAACTCTTGTCTATAAAGAGACACTTCTGTCTGCATCTGCTGGAGCAAGGGCCCTTCATGTGAGCTGCTGAGGAGTGGCCTGACTGCTGGGGGAATGCACCTGGGAACAGAAGAGGAAGGAGTCTGGCTTACTAATGGAATTGCTGCTACTTGGCTTCAGCTCACCTGACTGTGGGCAGCAGATGGTGATCCAAGCCCTTGGTCGTCTCTGCAAGGTGCCCAGTCACTGTAGAGGTGCTTGTGTCCAAAGTCATGGACAGGGGAACCTTCTGTGCTCAAAAAAAGAGTCGTGGGTGCATCCTCCTCGAATCACCAGGGTCTGAGCTGGTATTTTGTGGCTCACTTCAGTGTAGCTGTGACCCAGGACAGGGAGGGTTCTGCTTCTGCAGTGCAAGGACAAGAAAACATTTGGCCATGCACTTGCTGTTTGCATCTCAGCAGCTATTTTCAGACCAAAACTGATGTGTGTAAATCATTTCACCCTCAAAGTGAGAAGAGGTAGTTTTGCCAAAATCAACAGCAGGTTTCAAAGCCTTCCAGGTTCCCTGGAACACAAAGGCTGACTCAGAGCTGTGACTCACCATCAGGAAGCAGCGAGGGGGGGCCCTCCTTATCTGCCTTCATATCTGGGGTGTGGGAACCAGTGGCGGGGTGGGGCGGGGAGGGTGCGTGTTGGTGGGAGAATAGAGGAAAGGTTAAATATTATGACAGCTTCCACTTCTTTGGAAAGCAATTTGGAAACAGTCATCCTTTCTTAAGTCCTTCATAGCAACTGGAATTGTTTTAATAGGCAAAGCATGGGAGCACTGTGGATCCATTGACAGTTGTACGGTAAATCAGTCTTTGGGTGAATTATCCATGTGCAAAGAGGTAGATTAATTTCTAAAGTTTTAGAAGTGATGAGAGTAACTCCAGGCACACAGGGAATTGTTGTTGCTAAGTTAGTGATGACTCTGGGCTCTGTCATTCTCTTCTGCCTGGCACTATTTGCTGTCACTGACTTGTGAGCCAGATATTGCAGGGCTTTTGCACCTGACTTTCAAAAGGCAACTTTTGTGCCTGGATAGCAAAATTATAGCTTTCAGTGGGGTTTTTGAAAAGCAAAAAGGTGCTCCAAGTCCTGGGATGTTACCAGTGAATAATGAGGCATCTCTCTTGGCAAAGGTGCTGAAGGATGCAGAGACCTTCCTGCCTTTAGGCCAGTCTGCACTGTGTGCTTCTTTCAATCCTCCTTGGCTTTGAGAAGAAATTGTTACTTCAAGCTTCAGAAGATGCTTAATGATTTTTCCACTTTGATTCTAGGCAACTTTATTCAATTATTTCATCTCTATCATTGCTATTGGCTTTCTGACAAACTGTCCAGTGGCTGGTCAGCCCTCTGCCTGCAGCAGATGTTCCTGCATTGTTCTTTAGTGGGCTGGACATCTCTTCCCTCCTAGCTCTACTAATGAAAAGGTTTTCTGACCTCATTGCTTATGTCTCAGGAGGAATGACCTTCACTCTCTTGGCATGCCCTGGATTAGCTATGAGTGCTCAAAGTTTTCTTTATGGCCTGGCTCATGTTTTGTTCATCAGGAGCTTCCCAGGTACCCATCCCTTCCCAGCCCCCTCTGCTAACCAGGCTGTGCCTCAGATCCACTGCCAGGCTGGGCACGCTGGGCTTTCCCTTCCTTCTTTCCCTGCCTCATGCAGAACTATGTGCCTAGGATAAATGAGGGTGGTGATTTAAAAAGAAAAAACCCAAAACACCAAAGGAACATTTCTTTCTTTGGCTGGGCCCCAAGGAGACGGATGTTCCTGTGAAATGTCTGCAGCAGAGCAATCCAAAGAAGTGACTGCAGCTTGGACTGGTTGGGTGTACCTGCACAAAATGAATTTGCCTGAGTAGCAGCTGAGCCCTGGCCCTGTGTGCTTGGCCCAGGCTGCCACAGAGGCTCTGCAGCTGGGGGTCAGCTCTCCTGAAACAGCCCCTGGTGAGCTCCCCAGCCAGGCTGTGATGGAGATGGGCCCTTGGGCACCTTTGGGGCAGCTGTTCCCTTGGCTGCCCCTGCCAAGAGGTCTAGCTGACCCTGCTGATGAAAAAGGAGGGAGAAACAAGGGAGGAATACCTGCTTTTTATACAGAACTGGGTTCAGCACTGGGTGATGCTTTTTGCAGTTCTGTATGCTGGGACAAGCAGCCAAAGAATTGCTGCTGTTGTGTTATTAGTGGTCACATCTGGGAGCGGTGCAAATGGCTGCACAGGGAAAAGGGAGTGGTGGCTGTGCTCACAGCAAAGTACATTCTAGAAGGTATCATCTGTGCCGTGCTCAAACACCAGTTTTGGATTGACAACACTAGAGTTACCCACTCATCTACATTTAGTGTGCAGAAGTGTATGTGAGAATTCTAAATTTCTGTGTGTGTGCTTTAGATTCCATCTCTATTGCAGAATTCACTGAATAAAAGTATGTGCTTGCTAGCATAAAGTTAATTTTGTGAGCAGAAGTGCCCTCCAAGCAAGGCATTCTGTCATGCTCTGTCCCAAGTATCAGTGACTGCAGCTACTGAACTCCTTTATGCCTGCAGCAAAAAGCAGTGTGCAGACCTGTGCCATTTTCCCTTTTTTAATTCAAATTTTCTACCAAAAAGAGTCCTGTTGAGAGCAAGAAGAAATTGCATTTTAAGAAAATTAGTAGCTTTCTACCTTCTTTTTCAGGTCTTCCAGACACTTCCCTCTTCCAGTCCTATTTCTTCCTTTTCTTGATCCTTTGTTGAACATTATAATCCTGTGTTTATATCTGTCTGTTGCCATAGAAATAACTGTTGCTAACTAAGCTTGAAACTTTCTTGAGGGATAAAAGAAAAGGTTATTCTTTGTGACTGTTTCATCTGTGTGAAAATAAAAAGTCTCCAGATGGATGTCTCCTCAAAGGTCAGGAATTCAAACTTCTCTACTGTAACATGAAAGAAGTGAGGTGCTTCCAGTGGCATTGCACTTCCCTTTTCCCAAACAGCAGCTCTGACAGTGTGCTTCTGCATCCTGCCTTCCCAACTGCTCCAGCTCTGCCTCTCCAGGGCTGAAGGATGGCTCAAGCTTCCTGCCCATCCCAGCTTTGCTACTGATAGCACAAACCAGGTAAAGGCATCAACAGCCCTAAGAAAGAGCCTGGTGGTCAGTGCCATGTCAGTGCTGGCCAGGATTTGAGCAGGGAGCCTGTCAGGGGATGTGAGGAGTGTCTGGCCTGTCCCCAAGGCCCTCAAGCTTGTTTGCCTCTGAAGTCCCTGTCTGTGTGCACTGCTGTGCCACTCTGCCTTGGACACTCCTTTTACACTCTAAAGCGAATGTACTGCACTTGCCTTAATGCTCCTTTTGGGATGTGTGACTGCAAACTACCTCAGCATTTAGGTAAAGATGAGCTATGGGGGGAAGCCACAGCAGTACTTTTATTTAAATCCAGGCAACATCTCACCTCTCTTTTTGATTGGAAGAAGCAGAGAAAGGGGGCGTGGTTTTGGTTGGTGGGATTTTTTTTTTTCTGCATTGAGCTTATTAAAAATGTTAGTTTTATGAAGGATTGGGGTTGTTTACCCCTCTTTTCCACTGTAGGGAGAAACAAAGCAAAGAATTGTACAAAACTTCCTTTGCAAATTGCAAAGGAAGTTTGGGGCTGCTTGGAAGGCTGCTTTACATCCAGTGCAGTGTGTGGAAGCCATGGCCACCCTTGGGTAGAACCATCTCTAATTCAGCAGCTGCTTCATGAAATAGGGCAGTTGTAGCTGTGCTACAGCTGAGCAGCAGGAGATTCTTTGGTCTGCTCATTTCAGATAATCCTGAAAAATAAACCAAGCCCCATCCTGGTGGGCATGTGCAGCTGTGGGTACCCCTTCATATCACTGGTCTTTAAAGTACTATATAATGAATTTTTCTTCTTCCCTGCTCTTTTCTGAGTTTTACTCTATATCTTCTCCCTCATCTCTAATGAAGCTCTACCAAATTTTAATAGTCCACCTGTTCACTCTCTATTCTACCTAAACTATTCCTTAGCATTTCTTCCAGAAAACACTTGAGGATCTGAAATGTGGGTTCAAAACTTCAATAGTCCTGCACAGTTGAAAACTTACTATAAAAACATTTTTAGGTATGATAAGGTCCATAGCCATTTAGAGGGTAAGTAAATATGCTGCATATGAGTCAACTGAGGAATAGACATTTTTTAAAGGTCATAAATAATTCAAAGACAAAACAAGCAATGAAAAAGATCCCGTGGTAAGATAAACTTCTCCTTATACTAGACCCAGATTTAACTCTCATTTTCATTGTAGCAACATGATGCTCATGTAGAAAGAATAAAGGAAACAAGAAATGTGATAATTTGAACACTTGTATAAAAAAATCACTGTGTCACCTTGAATGGTCATGATACTCTGTTTGGATGTTCCTCTGCAGTTTTTATCTCTATTGTTCTGTGTACCTTGACCAAAACAGGTAGTTAATATATTTGAGTTAAAGTCCCCATAACCCTGTGACCAGTCTCCTGTGATGGATGCTACAGCTTCAGGTCTGGGATGAAAAAGCTGCTGGAGGTACAGGAAGGGCACTGCCCCAAAATGTCAGGTACTTTGTTGTTCCAGACACACTCACACCCTTCAGTTTTATTTGCGGGCTTTTTTTTTCTCTGTGTCTTGGTATTTCTGCTTGTGAAAACTCTTCTCTGCATGTGACATCAAATACTTACATAATGACAACATTGACAGGAGGCTGAGCATTTTCAAAATTTTCACCACAGCCAGAAGCATCTGTTTTACTCTTAGTCTTTGCCTTGTGTTTGTGTCAAAGCTACGAAGAGGAACCAAAAACAAGATAAGGAAGGGATGGGAAGAGAATAGAAACAACAGGAGTGGGAGAAATGTGCAATGCTTCTGGTCTGGTTGCTTCAGGTTGTGCCCAGAGCAGAGGTTGTGTCCTTTTACAGAGCAGAACATGGTTTTGCTGTTGAATTTGTATCCATAACTGTACTGACCTTGAAATATCCAGATGTCTCCATCCTTCATGTGCTGGTCTTGGAAAAACAAATTGAGAGTGTTGGGAAACAATTGTTTTAGCACATGCTAGTAACAGTTGCTTTCCATAATTTTAAGTAATTGCAGAGCTCTTTGAGATGTGAATGGGTTCGGGTTTGGGTTTTTTAGAGTACTGACCTCTTCAGAAGCAGCAGGATGTTGGGATCCACACTGATTCCTAATTAGACTATCAGCCACAGATTTTTTTTTTTTTTTCAGGAAGTTTTTTGTCAGCTATGTCATAAAGATAAATCTGCTCTGACTTGATAAAAAATTAGTCTGAACAGCAGCAAGTGTAAATGATGAGAAGCAGACCTGGCTGGTCTCCAGCTCCCCTTCCTGTTTTCTTCATTAATACTGATTTTTGGGTAATGTCTGCCTCCAAAGCAACTCTAAAACATCACAGTAGTGACCAAGTCCAACAAGGCCAGGTTTTAATCTTGTCTTGTGTCTAGAGAGGGACAGATCTGTCCTTTCAAAACTTGAGGTAAGTGCAGAATGAGACTATGACTCTGGCTGCCTGTTCCTAATGATCTCCTGTAAAGAAAACAGATGTTGAATACAGATTTTCTTGGAAGCGCAGTATAGCAGTAATTTAACCAGCTGGAATTTGGTTATAGCATGCTGACCTTTAGCAATCCTCTCATAATTTATAGTAGTTTTCTGGTTAAAAACTTGCTTGGATAAAACCTTCTTCCTTTATCTCCAATTTTGAACTGAAAACCCTTAAATGAATGTGAAAATAAAGTTTTCTGGGTTTTTGTTCCTTTAAAGATTCAGTTTCCTAAGTATCTACAAGGAAATCAAAAGCAAATATTTTCTGGGATAATTAAAGCCAGTATTTGAATAAGTAAGGGAAGAAGTCCTATAAAAATATGCGGTCGGAAGCAAAAATTGAGGAGAAAAAAATATATGTTCCAAACCATAAATTGAAATACTTACCTCAGCTTGGAAAGCCCTGGGAGGATGATGTCTGATTCAAGGAGAGGCAGGAGGAATCCTGATTTCTGCTTGCTGGCCTGACCCAGCATTGACTCCTCGTGGAGCTCAGTGTGGCTCTGCCGTCCCTCCCTGACACGGAGGTGGTGCCCGGTGCTTGGGCAGTTGGCCTTGCTCCCTTTGCACTCGGGGTCACCTGTCCTGCCAGGGGCTTCTGTCCTTCTGCCATGGAGGTGGGAGGTTTGAAGCTGTACAGACAGGAGCTGCCTGCCAGCAAGCAGTGCAGGGTGGCTTTTTCCTGTGGCTTTGGATGTGGCTGAGGTGCTGCTTGAACTCAACCCTTTGCAATGGAGCAGGGATTGAATCATAGCAGCGACCAGTGTGCTCCACCTTAGGCTGTGGTTCTGTCCCTAGACAGAAAATTCTGGAAGAGAGTTATAGTAAATACTTGACCTGTTCCTCATTTTGCTTATGGTTATATATTTAATATAGGGTAAATATTTTTAAATGCTTTTCTTGTGGATCACAATGCCTTAATCATCTGGATTTTCCCATTGGATCCCTGCAGGACACAGTTGTGCCCTGGCCATCCAGATTTCAATTTTAAATTCCCCTTGGAGCTTTAAAAAGTGTTGTTAGTAGGGAGGTGAGCACTGACAATGCAGTTCGTAGTCATGGAAAACTTTTGTTTAATTTCAGTGGATAAGATGTACCATGCTGGTCTTTAAAACACCACTTTCAACGGGATACAAAGGAGCCCTTGGCCCCTGTGACAGCTGGGCTCTTATTACCAGGGGCACAACTTGTGCTTCTGCTCATGGGCATGGCTACTTACCAACCTGAGAGTGCCAGCTGAGAGTATGGTAAGGTCAGTAATTCATTATTTTGTAAATTGTTTTGTTACTGGGGCTATAAAAGGAGTTTCATCCTTCAAGCCTGGGTCAGTTTGTCACAAAAATACCCCGAGGTGACAGGAGGCTGAAAAAGGTGATTTTAAACTTCCTGTGCTTTCAGCAATAACTTCCAACCCCGATTTACAAAGCACAGAAGAAAAGAATCTGAGGAATGTACTCAATGGCTATTGAGCACAGCCCAGCTCCTTTCATTGAAAGTAACCAAGTAACGCTGGAAGCCCGAGCTCTGCCCTCCCCTGCCAGGGCAGGGGGCTGGGAAGGGCTGCCTGGAGGGTGCCCTGGTGCCCTCCTGGTGAGCCCCCTCCTCAGCACTGGACTGTGGAAACACACGGACCCATCCCACTCGAGAGGGAGGCAATCTCTCTCCTTAGGTTTGAAGCATTAAAGCACTGTTGTTCTGCATTCATTTTGTGCTGCTGCTGAAATTTTTGGACATGCAAGAGTAAAAATGGATATTGTACAGAAATGCTGTGCTAGCTGGGAGCTGCTGCAAAAGGAGCTGCTGCATGTGCTGTTTCTGGGAGAGGAGCCTGGAATAGCAGGGCCACTGCTGTGCTGGCACAGCCAGCCTGCACTGCTCTGCGTGCTGTGACCTTGAGGTCTCTGGCATACAGAGTCAGATGAACAAATTGGTTCTCTCCAACTGGGACTGAGTTAGGAATAGGGGCAATGGCTCTAAACTGAGAGAGGGTAGAATTAGACTGGATGTGAGGGGGACATTTTTACAGGGAGCGTGGTGAAACAATGGAACAGGCTTGTGAGAGCTGGGAGATGCCCCCAGCCCTGGAAGCATTGAAGGTCAGGTTGAGGCAGGGCTCTCAGTTGAAGTTGCCCCTCTCATTGCAGGAGAATTGGCCTAGATGACCTTTAGGGTCCCTTTGAACCCAAACCATTCTAGGATTCTAGAGAACACTAGGTTTTGCCTGTAATGGGGAATGGCCAGTAATAACATGGGAGTTTATATTTATTTAAGAACTTTTAAGTGCTTCATTTTTATATCTTAAGAAGTAGAAGAAACAGAGGAGCATGTGACAAGCAAACACTTCAGTACCTGAAGTTAGATTGGCATGCTGCTAAAAATACTTAGCAGGGATGGGAATGTGCACAGCATGGGCTGGGGAGGCCTTCAATTTGCACTGGCAACATGGGCAGCCTTCAATGGACTCTGCCACGTGTGGTGTGGTAAACTACAAAAAGGGGGAGATTTCATCCTGTGTAAGTAGGTGGGATCTCTAGTATAAATTGGTGCTGAATATTTTAATGTGGTGCTGAATATTTTAATGTGGTTCATTAAAATATTTCAGTGGAATTAGGCTTGTGTGAGAAATTTCATTGAGGTATGGGATATACAAGATACACAAAGTCAATCTGCCCAGGTTGCAAATTGAATGTTGCAATCAGCCATACAAACTGTACCTATAGCTGTCTTTTCACAGAGCTATTGCTACTTTTGTCATGGTTTGAGCTTAGCGAGATTTTTCACTGCTCAGAAAGGCAATCTGCATTCACCAAAAAATTAGCCAGTGTTAAAATATTTATTGTAATCAGTTATTGGACTGAATTGTTCTTGATGGGCTACCTGTGAAACTGCTGTCTAAGCTATAACATTAAGCAGAGGAACCTAAAGAAAATTGCATAAATTTATTTAATTGCCTTGCCAGGTTCCCTCTCTCATGAAGGGATTCAAGTCCCTATGAATTATTTGCACTGCATATATGTTGGTTTACACCCAAGATATACTCTGAAGTAAGTTAACCAGACTTCTGTGTGGGCAGGGAGCAAGTCTTTCTGCTCTGCTTCCAAGCACAGACAGTAGGATAATGTGCATCAGAAACCAGGACCCACATGAAATGCAATTGCAGTTTGCATCCTTTGCATCACCTATCCCAGGGATTGTGGTGGGCCACCTACATAAATAACAAAGACAGTGTAAAACCATCCCCTGTCTGGAGGTGTCTGTGTAAAAGCAATAGCTGCTGCACAGTGGTTGTGTCAGAATGCATCAGAAATTCAAATTATCTTTCATAGCACACTGAGTGTAAGTGTTAGCTTTTCACTGCATCTGCAGCACTCTCATTGCAGTGACTGAGATGTTGCCTTCACCAGAGGCCATGTTATTACCCTAAATAAACTGAACTGGAAACTGCTGTGTCCCAAAACCAAAGTGAAGTTCATCTGGATCTCTCCCACTAATGCCCTTTGCAGCTGTGTCTAAGCAGTGAATCACAAAGGAGGAAACCTGGAGGTAAGTGGGGAGCAGGAGCTCCTCCAGTGGGAGCTGCCTGCAGCCCTGGTACTGGATCCCTTGTGCTGGGATAGAGTGGGGTAGCTGGTCCTCAGCTGTGGGCAGTGAGCAGGGCACTGGGGCTCTCAAGGAAGCAAAGGTCTGACAATCCCATCAAATCTGTGTATCCATTTCAAAAGTGGCAGAGCCATAGATAGAGCATGGGTGTTTGACTTCCCGTGAGGTTTGTCAGGACACTCCCTAAGTGGCTGCAGAAAACTGGGTCCTGTGTTGCTGGGCTTCTGGACAGACAGAGATCCTTCCAAGTGACCCTACTGGTACTATGGAAAGAGCAACCTTTGAAAGGACAACATGGCAGAAGCTAAAAATTGAAAAAAAGGCAGTGCAGCACAGTTAAACGGTGTCTGGCCAAATCCTGTTACTGAGATGTTAAGAGAACTGTGAGGATAGAAATACCTAATCAGTCAGAGGAAGAGAAGGCATTGAAAAGACATCTCTATTAACAGATTTTTAAGAGAACAAGGAGTGTGGGGGATGCTTTTGGTTAGTCCTTTTGCCTGTCTTTTCTCAATGTTGGCTCATGTTTCTTGCTGGTTTGGTGTTGTGAGCATCAGACTTGGCATATTCTTGAAGCTTAAAAGCAAATGGGAAATTAGCAGTCCCAGTCCAGACCTTATTTCCTGTGCTACAATGCAGAGACAACTCAAGGGACCTTTAAGGTCAGTAAAACAGACATTTCTTATCCCTCTGTTTAGAGGGGTTTTTACTTACTTGCTCAGCCTCAATGTAGGCAGCTGGAACTGTACATATTTTATCTTGATCTTTGACTTTACCTTTCATGAATGGTCAGCTCTACACTTCCTGTCCTTATCCTGTGCACTCAGGTCTGTAGCTGAAGGCAAACTACCTGTTGCTAAACAGACAAAAAAAAAGTATAAAAAAAATTTTTTTTAGAGCAGATCACTGGTGTTTGTGAAAGAGTGCTCGGGTATAAAGGCAGGAGAAACTGCTCAAGTGCCTCCTTTCTCTCTGTCTGTCCCATCTGACCCTCCTCTGGGCTGAAGGAGTCCCTGCATTGTTCCCTTGTGCCAGGGATGTGATGCTGGCAAAGCCTGGCTCAGGACCTTGTGCTGCTCTGGCCCCATGTCTGCTAACACAGTGTGTACCTGTGACCATGCACAGACTATGTGCTCTGGGGGATGTACACCATGTCCTGATGGAAAAAGTCCCCTCAGGACAGCACAAAAGGGAAAAATTGGCATTTTTGCTGTGGCCAAAAAGTTTCAAGGAGCTGGAGTGAGATGAATATTGATAGTCATAGAATTTTTAAATAAGAAGTTATCCTTAGCTACATTTCTGCTGGAAAGAAAAATGTGTCAGGAAAAGATCTTTTATTTTCTTTTTACAACGTCCATCCTAGAACAGCATAAAACTGACATGTTTAATCCCAGTAAAATCAACTAATGGGTGAGCTAAGATGATGATATTGTCATATGCAATAAGTCTGACAAAGCTGATGGAAAAGTGACTCTTGATTTAATGGAATAAACTCTGTTTTCCCCACTGGTACTATTTTGTACTCTTTGTAAGCAGAAGACAAGGAGTTCTCCAGCATTTGTCTTCATTAGTTGCATATTTATGATCAAGTCTCTTGAATTCAAACTTTACAGTTGGTTGTACTTAGGTGAAAATCCATAAAACTCCATAAAACTAGATAAGGGAGCTACCCCAACTTTTTAAATAGGAATTTTTAACTGTCACAGATGATGATTATACTGATTTATTTAAAAAATTATATACTTCTACCAAGTGTTCTGCTACCTAATTGATTTCCTACAAGGCTGTCTAAAAGCGCTCTGAAGCAATTTGAGTAAAACTTGATAACCAGATTTGAAGTGTTGCACTGACTTAATTGAATTATTTGTAGTTTGGATAATTATTTGAAATCTCATCTATCTGGAATGAATAAGTAGCATTACTAATTTGATAAAGGTTGTATGGCCTCTCTTGAAATGGTAATTCTTCACTGTTACTTTTGGAGTATCTCTGGTAACAGCCAAACAAACATACAATTTATGATGTCACTTCAAACTATGTTAATTTACTGGCCAACTTCAGATTTTAGTTAAAAATGTCTGGTAGCACTGGAAAAACATACCTATTTGGCAAACTGTCAACTTTTTTCTGGGTCAATGCTCATAAAAATATCTTTTATTTACCAAGCTTAAACAATAGCAGTTTGTTTTCCATTTACTATCATAAAACAATCATGGCATGAAATCTGGTACATGCTGCTAAGAAATATAGGTCCAATTAGTTCATTTATTTCTGTCAACTCTTTGTCCAGGCCTGCATTTACAGCTCTTGATGGTTCCAGATCTATTTTTATGGATTCAATTTTAGCTCTGAAGACTGGAACAATCTAGTGTACAATCTATCATTCCAGTAATATTTTTTTCAAAGCGAAGCAAGACCAAGTTGTCTGTTGTATTATATATTTGTTTCCTTTTAAAGCCATAGCAATTATACATTTACCTGAATTTGATTGATTGAACATTTCTAGGTTGTTACGTTTCTGGACTGAACAAATAGTCCTGCAGCAAGGATCCTCAGCAGAACATTGTTTTCTTGTAACAACTGGTGTTTGAAGCAAGTAGAGCCTCAAAGTGATGTTAACCAGAATATTATCTGTTTGGGTTACAGGATTTTCTTACATAATACTCTTTGCTGTTACTTCCAGAGTTCGGCAGCTGTTAAACAAATATTGTTCCAGAGTGTCTGCAGATTCCAGTGTTTAATTTCCCCATGGCCATTGTTTGTCATTCAACAAAATGTACGTGTGCAAGGCTGTTCAATAGGAAACGAAAGTGCCTTCATTAAACAGGGTTTCAGAAAGAGCTACACCTATGTAATCAAAGTTTTCTCTAGCTTTCACTCCAAAAGAGGCAGTGTGGGAAGCAACAGTTACTTTTAAGATAGGAATTATTCTTTTACTTGATGACATAAAAAAATCAGGAAGTTCATGCATAGAGCAGATCAGTAATGATGTCTGTAATGCTCTATGAGGAGCCCCTTCATGAGGCTCCTGGTGAAGGTTTATTTCCTTGTAGAAGTTTGGAGCTCCTGTGCCCAAGGTATATATATTTTTAATGACATTTACTTAATACTTTTTTCTAGGTAAGTAATGACCTTGTGAATTATATTTACTTTGTCTTAAACAGTGACTGCTTTGTGCTGTAAGAGTTTAAAAATGGAATAAGTTCATGAAAATCATAGCAGGCAAGAGAGATTTAGAATATAAAAGTCATTAAAAAGACTGAGGGGAGCGCATTCCTCTCATGACTAGAAATGTCTGACAGTTCCTTCTAGTCACAAAAATGTGTTTACAAGCTCATAAAGGATATTTGCCAACTTTTGAACTTTGCCTAAAAGGCAAAGCTCCCACCACCTTTATTCAAGCCTTAAAATGGAGAGAGCTGCCTGTGAACTGTAAGGCAGGAGGCTGACAAGTGTTAGTGTTTCACAAGTGTGAGGGGGAGAAAGCACAAAGAACATGGGAAAAAGAATAAACATATATGTGTAAAATTATAGCCACTGAAGATGAAACACAATGCCATGGTCAGAATGAGCCTTGGACACAAGACTGTCAAATGACCTTCCAAACCCTCCTGTTGTATGTGACTTTTACTGAACCATAAAGTGAGCAGGTATATTTTAACATAAGTTCCAATACTCTGCCTTGAATTACTTGGAAAATAAACCAAACCAAACATGTTTTTTCCTCCTTTCTTTTTCATTACTTTGCAGCAAGAGATGCTACAGAAGGGGAAGGAAATGAAACTTGAATCATGAACTTTAGAAAGGGTACAAATAAAATGTCCAGGCTATTAATTAAACCCATTTCCAAATGAACAATCTAATCTCTTGTCTGTGTAATTTCACTATCAACAATTTGAAAGGGCTCAAATATTCCCTCCAATGTTTGAACAGCAGATGTAGACTAGACTACATTAATTGAGAGAGATTGTTTTTCCAGTTGCCAAGAAACAGACAGCTTTCTTTGAGAATGCAGTGTTGTGCTCACAGCCTCAGCATCCTCCTGCTCTCCTGAAGGGTTTGGGAAGTTGATGTTCTGGTAACCAAGCTTCCCCTGACAGGAGTGGCATGAGCTCAGCTCCACTAATGGATAGAGAGAGTACCAGTGGGCAACAGTTGATGTTCAAGCATGTTGAATATTTAAAGAGAACACTGCAGTTCTGCCAATGACTTTATACCTTCAGGAAGGGAATTAGCTTTTCATGATGAAAAGAAAGGAAGAAACATATTTAAGTGAAGATTGCTGTCAGAAAGTTTTAATAGACCAATAATAAATCCATTCTAAGCTGGCTGCCAGGTGCTGTGAAAAATTCTCTTCATGTTGTCTGAGTGCTGTAGTTACACTTTGTGAGTTTGCTTCCTGATGCCAGTGATTGTGATGTCTTGTTGCCCTTTTTCTGACATAAAATGGGCTAGGAAATCCGGAATCTTTAACTCATAAGACTAGCAAGCCAAGAATTATGATTAACTTTGAGCTATGAATGTTTAATAGAATGGATGATAGATGCTTGATAACCTTTTCTGATGTGGTGTGCTTTTTATGGTATTTTCCACTTTGTAATTGAGCTATTTGTTTATTAAATTGCAGTCATCACTTTTGTCAGTCATCCACGCCTTCTTGTATTTCCAGCTGTTTGTTTCCATCTCAAATGTCTCACCTTCCTCCTTCCAGTCTACCAGCTTGCTGCTCAAGCTGCTTGTGCTCGGGAATTCTCTACCTCACCTCAGGGCTGCAGCTTCTGGAGGTGCGGAGCTCTCAGCTCAGGGTGGAGCAGAAGCTCAGCCGGCAGTCTCGGTGCTGAGGAATGTGAGGTCAGCCTGCAGCCTTTCCCTCTCCTTGCACTCAGCCTGCCCCACCTCATCCTGGCAGGGATGCCTGATGGCCGGGCTGGTGGCTGTCACCAGGCTGCCCTGTGCCACTGCTCCAGAGGGAGCCCCGGGGGCTGATGCCTGCGGAGCAGGAGAGCAGGAGAGGCTCACCTTGCCCGCTGGCTTGTGCATGTCTCTGGGCTCTGCTGCTATTGGCATTTTCAGCACTGACAGCAGCAGAAGTTTCCATTGGAAGCATTCAGTTTGAAGAGTTTTTCAATCTGCTTTAGCCATGTTTTTTGTTTGGCCTAGTGAGAAACATGCCAATCGTCACCTTTCCATGTCTTAATGCCTTTTGGAGGGTCTAGGTTTCCTGACTGAACAGTAGCTGTCTTTTTGTAATGTACAGTGCTCTGTATCAATTACCCTTACAACAAGATGACTTAACTTTCAGCAAACTTTATCCTGGATAATCTGGAGAATTAGCTCAACAGAGTTTGTTAGAGAATGTCAGGCCAGATTTTCAAACAAGGGGGTCTAGAGAGCTAAAATACAACTTAAGGCCAAATGTATTCGCCTGCATCTAAGATAAGCCTCCAAGAGCTCCAGTAGTTACACAAAGCCAGACATCCATGGGTATCCATATTTTTGCCAGACAAGCTGAGTAGGCTCTGGGAGTTGCACTCAGCCTGGTCAGATCCACTGCATTTGTAGATAAGCTTCTCTGCCACCTGGGATCCCTCATGCAGAGCCTGCCTCTGGGGCTGATTTGTGAAATGTCATGTGAGGATTAGTAAGATTCAGTGATTAAAAGGAGGTCAGCAAAAAGCACAGAACTTGCATCCCTACTGTCACTGAAAATTACAGTAGGTTGCAGAAGGGAGCATTGTATTGAACAACCTAGAGGCCCTCACTGGGATGTGAGAAATGAGCTCAGCCCCATTTGCAGGCAAAAGGAACTGCAGTTCACATTTTTGCTGGACAGGAAACCATTAAACTCTGCAGCTCTCCTGCTAAAGGGACCCTTTCACCCTTCTCTGGGAAGAGCATGAAGCCTTGGTGTTCCAATAAGATACGCATGGCGCCAGGAGGGCCTGGCACTGTGGTCTCATCATAAGAAAGATTTACCTTTAGAGCTCATAAAAGTTTTGTTCCTGGTTGCTCAGACAGAAGCTGCTGCTATATTTTGTGTGGATGCTGGGAAAGCAAAGGTATTTTTAAAAGAGCAGACTCAGAGTCCCTGTCTTGAGTCCTGAGTGGGGTGAGCTTGTTCCCTGGAGAATGATGTAGACAGTTCACTTCAAAGCACATTTGAGCTATAATCTGGCATTTGGATGGTGCTAACACCTACAGAAGCTTTTCAGGTGTTCTTCCATGTGTATGTTGTAGATGGCAACTGCAGGCATCGAAGCCTTTCACTGCATGGAGGATGTGAGGACTCGATTCAGGTTTGCAAATTCCATTCCTGCAGCTGAACACCCCCTGTACCATCAAATGGAGCAGCCATCCCACAAGCCTCAGCACAGTACAGCTGGGGCTGTCATCACAATGCTCAACTAAACTGTGGGAGGCTGTAATACAGTAGGCCCTAGGAGATGTGATTTGCAAGATAATGTAGTTACCTGCTATAAAATGGAAGAGCATTCTTGGCATTTTGTAAACATTGCAACTTGGCACTCCTGAGAGATGTATTTGTGCCTGAAAATCCTTTTTATCAATACTTCATTGTAATTGGAGCTGTCTATAAGCTGTATCTCTTCTTTCAATTAGAAGCTACTGGACAACTCAGCTGAAATTCCCTTCCTTGCATTATCAAACCACAAGTTCACTCTTCAAAAAGCAAATGCTTTTAATATTCTGTCCAAGCTATAGGATTAAATTCTCATGTTTTGTGTTTCTCCAACAATCTGTTAGTCAGAACAGGTGTACACAAATATGCCCTTTGTATTAGTATTAGTGTTTGCGGGTTTTCTATGTAACCAAAGTAATTTTTCAGCAGCTTGCTTGTGGGTTCAAGGTATCCATTATTAAGAATTAGACACATTTGATTTGAACCTACAGTAGCTAAATGTAAAATGTGTAATATACTCTGTTCCTTCACAATGCTGGGAAAAACTCCAAAAGTCTGGATTGAAGAGCAGAGATGTAATGTCCATACATGGGGGTAAAAAAGCACGAGGGACTGATTGGGAATTATGCATTCAGCCTACAGCCATTAAAGGGAAACAGTAAGTTAAAGAGGAAGCCTTTTGATCTTTTGCTTGTCAGACTTCTCAGAAGTGCTTGTTCTTACTCTGCTATCTTCAAGCTGACTTATTCTCCCAGGCCAGGGAGCAGTACTAAATGCACCCCTGTGCCTCTTTCTCTTAATGCCTGCCCACACTCGAGTAGCAAAAAATGTATCTTTGCCTAGCAAGGAACTGTTTTTAAATCCAAGGATCTCCAAGACCAATATTGTTCTATCAGCTACATAGAACAAAGCTGCCCTTTGTTACAGCAAAAACTTCTTATCACTCCTGCAAATATCTCTCTTGTCTCAGTTGTTTTCTTTTTCTGGCTGGCACTTGGCTATAACAGTTCATTGCTGACCCCTGTGCATGGTGTATACAGTTGTTCTCAACCTTCAGCTGCAGCAGAGCCCTTCAGGGGCTTCTGAGAAAATGTTTGCTTTTGTTGCTGTCACCTCCGTGGCATTTCTCACTTTCCTATGCTTAGGATAAGTAAAATTGCATTTTCTTCCAGTTTTGACACTTCCTTAAACTGTGAGAATGCAGGCCTATGAAAAATATTCTGTTGTTCACTTGTTTGCTGGTTGGTTTGTCTTTTTCTTAAAGCCATCATGTTTCAGCTACTATTTTTCATGCAGTCACCCCTCCTCTAAGGTGTGTTACATGTGGCTGTAATAAGTTTTGTAGCCAGAATTTTCTCTACAACCAGCACACGCAGAGCAGGATGACTTTTTTGGAGGTTCTGCAGTGGGATACAGCTGCAGAGTGCATCCAGCCAGGTAATGCGAAGGAAACTTTTCACCCCTTTCATAACAAAGCCTGAAATTACAGGATCCTAATTCTTTTCAAACTTTAAACAAATGGCCTTGAGCTTCTTAAGAAGGAATTCTTGGGCTTTGTTATTTTAAGTTAGTTATGCCTGAAGGGAACCACATGCTGTCTCTCAAGTCTAACTCAACAAGCTGTAAAAAAGCTTGCACAACTGTGTGCAAATAAACAGCTGTTAAAAACACCCAACAGAGAAGCCAAATCTGATAGAAACGAAACAGCAGAAACAATGTTCATATTTATTCAAATGCCAAAATTACATGGTTTTTTTCCCCTTATTCACCCCCTCTTCCACTCTAGGTTGAACTGATGCAGATGCTTTCTTAGGAGGAGGAGGTAGAGAACACTGAGAAGTGTCTGGTTGTGAAGAGGTAAGAGCTCTGTGAGAAAAATAAAAGCCAGGCTATTCTGTTTGAGATTTGTTTGGTGTGGTGTCTTGTGCACATGTGCAAGTGTGTGAACCTTTGAGGATTACTGCTGTGTTCTATTTTAGCTTTTTCTCGGATTGTGATTATTCAGAAAGAAGTGTGGGCTGCTGAGCCTGTCAATGAATTCACTGTATGCCATCATTCAAAGGCAAACACTGGCCTCACCCAGGATGAATTTGGTGTACAACATGCCTTTCTTAGAGTCAATCTCATCATGACATTTGCATATTCTGCAACATCCATTTAAGTTTGGTTTTTTTTTCTGAAATGCCTTTACTTGCTTTGAAGAGAACAATAGTGAGGGATGTTGTCCTTTTGTAAGCAAAAAGACATTGAAGAAACAGAGAGCTCTTGCATTTGTTCGTGCTGTAACTGACTGAAAAGGCACAGAAGCACACTGTTCCCCATGGCTCTGCACATTCACTAGCCCGGAGCTCAGCAGCTGGAGTTGGGATCCCCTTCATCCACTATCCACTTCTGCTAACCAAAATTGCATGTGTGACTGTATACCTGTCCTCTCTCTGCCTGTGGTGGGTCCTTCTTGTTTCACTGAGGGAATATGGAAGAAGGTTTGAAAGCAGAGCTACTGCAGCTAGGCCACAACCTGAAGAATAATTTCACTTGAGCTCTCCTTTCTCTCTTCTCCTCAAACCTATCTCTCTCAAAATCAGAGGACACTAACCTTTAACCTTTCACAAGCACTTCTGGAAGCCCTGCCTTGGTTTGCCCATACACACTGCTTTTTGGAGAAACAGGAAATCAGCTTGTGCTATTTTAATCCGGGTGCTTTTATATAAATATGTGCTATTATTTTTAACAACTTTGCGGAAGGAAAAATATGTTTACAAGCACCAAAAATTGTGTCTCCAGTACAAAACATTTATCTGAAAAATAGTGATGGAAACTTGATACTGCCTCATAGAGACTGTAAGGCAATGCCACTGTTGTTCGTGTCCCTTTCATTGGTTCTGATTCCTACTTCTTCTATCTGTGCAAAATATAAAGGAGGTGTCATCTTTTCATGCATATTACTAGTTGATATTTTAGGGATGGCTGAATGATTAAAGGGCTGAATAGCACAGTTCTTCATGCCTTGCATCCTTCACACTCTGCTCTAAAGCACAGCCATAATCACAGCAGGAACTTTGTTGAGAACAAATAAAAGTAAAAGGGTAACATAGCTGGAATTTCTTCTTCAAGTCTCCCAGTACTATAACCTTATTCCATCCAAACACTTATTTCAAGCAACCACAGTATGTTTCACTAAAATTTTTACTGGACACATTAACTGCACAATAATGACTCTTGCATAGCTGATGTATTTGTAGCTCTAGGGGAAGGAAAAGCAAGGCCACTTTGATATTGGTTTATGTAACACAGATTTTGTTTCTTGGAAGGCTCGAGGCCATTAAGAGTAAAAGCTATACTGGAATATGTTCCATATGGCAATTTCTCAGGTATTGTGATAGCTAATCCAAGTTAATAATTAAAATCCACTTTTATCACTCTTTCCTTCAGGATGCAAGAAAGGGTTGAAGGTTTCCTTTTAACACCATATTTTCCTGAGCATGTGCTCCTGTCCTTACTACCACAGCATTCTTAATGTTTTATTATGTAATATTTCATCTGGGTAAACTAGCAAAAGGAAGGAGGATTCATTTGTTCTCTAAGATACTTTTTTACTAAAATGAGCCCACAATGATAACAGTGATTGATGGAACACTAATAGCACTGGCAGCCCTAAGACCCTGTTTCCAGAATAGTAGTGGAAAATGTCCTCTGCTCCTTTTCTCCTAGCTGCACACTTTGATGCTGTTTTTATCTTGGTTTGGGCAGCCACAAAGATGCTGTCCTTGTGCCCAGCAGCTGCTGTGCTCAGCTTGAAGTATTTTTGGATTTGTCCATGTTGGAGGGACTTTCAGAGGCAGAAGGTATAAGAGTAGCCATGAAAGCAAGATTAAGCTCAGCAGCCTGGTTTCATGCTCTTGGGACATTTCACCTCCTCAGTTATAAAACATGAGGTTTTGTCTGCCTGCCTGGCAGGATGCTGTGATCTCATGAGCACTGGATGGTGCATCCCCTGTATTGAGCCCATAAAGGAATTATCACCAGTACAAACATAGGAACTAGCTGTAAATACTCAGAAAACCTGAACTTTCAAAAGTATTGTACTTCAGGCTTGTTTGTTGGGATTTTCTGCCCATAAAAAGTCCTGCTAGGAAAAGAAGGCCATAAAATGGAGAATATTCCAGTGTTCTCCCTCAGTACATGGAGATAAGTCTTTGGTGTCCTATCACCAAACCAAAAGAAAAGGTTTAGACTGCGTTACCAAAAATGTGAACGAAATTAAGTGCAATTCCCACATGGCAGGGCAGCTTCTCCTCACAGCTGTAGGTAGAGCTGTACAGGTTTGCTCATGGCAGAGCTGCAATTTAGTGACTCTTGGATGTGACCACCAGCTAATCTTCACAAAGACCCTACAATATAACTCCTTGCCTTTGCCTAAAAATGGCAAACTAAAAAGGGTTTACTCTAAAAATGTCCAAAGAGCAGGAGAAGTTGGAGACTCAGGAATGTCTGCTTGCAGATGCTTTCACACACTGTCAGGAGGGGTGTCCAACCTGCTCTCTGGCATGTGGGCTGATGGACTTGCCCTGTGCCAAAGATTTTCATGTTCTGTGTTTTTTCTGCTGCATAGCTGTCAGACAGCTTTGGAGTTCACAGTGGGAGCATTCAGACGTAGTGCAGCTGTGCCTGTTGCTCCAACAACTACTTTATATCCCAGGCAGGTCACAGAACAAGACAAAAAGCAGCTGTGCTCCCACTCCATGAGTCACAAAGCATCTTCCACCTGGGAAGAAAATGGTTGCATCAGTAGATTATGAAAATTGATTCTCCAGAGTTACTAGGAAAATGATAATCAGTTGATTTCTACTTAATGTTGTACACTGCATGACTAGAGCTAAACTGCATTGCTTACATGGGCAATACTTTTGAATTAGGAGGTTGTTTTCTCTATTTTTACTAACATGAGATAATAAGCTAAGTTAAACACCTTTTCTAAGTGTGCATCTGACTTCAGATTTCATCAATTTATTCCTGAAGATTGACCAATGAAAATTTATATCAATGGAAATAGCTAATCAGACACAACAAAGTTAATGTTTTTTCTCAAATAATGCATGTTTATGGCAATGTTTTGGCTTATGATAAAAGAAAAAAAATGTGTGAATTTTGAGCATCATTCTCTTTTTCTTCTGGCACAACTTTTCAGGTATTTAAAACCAGTTGCTTTCTCCTTTCAAAGCCTTGAGTGTTTGTGGTCAGAAGACCAGATTTGCTGACACCTGGGACCAGAGCTGCTGCCAGTGCACACACAAGACATTGTGTGCAAATCTAGATGGGGGCACTGGCAGCAGCTCTGGTCCCAAGTGTCAGCAGATCTGATCTTCTGACCAGCCTGGGGAGATCTGCCAGATTTCTGCCCATATCCAGTGCCTGAGGGGGTGAATGCTGCACCAATCTTAAAGGGACTCTGCTTTATTTCCTCCTTCATTTTGGATTAATGCTTTATGGGAAAACAGATTGTAAATCTATATAAGTGACAGGTTTGTTAGTGCTTATCAGATAGCTTAAAATTCAGAAGAAGCAAGCACACATACCTTTCTCTCTGGGGAGAAAACCTACCTGCAGGAATTTAGCTGATTCCATTTATTTATTTATTATTACATTATTTATTTAGCAGATCTGGAAGAAATTACTTGCATTTTACTTGTAATTAATTTTCATATTTCTTAGAGGAAAGCAATAACAGAAGTTACCAGGTACATTTTGCATCTGCTAAAACCACCCCCAGCAGGGGGGAACAGCAGCTTGCCACTTCTAGTCAGGATCAGCACTGCCTCTCCCATAGCAGTTCACTGGCTTTAAGATGTCTGGACTTGTAAAAAACTTTTGCTATTGGTTGTTGGGAGATAGTACCTATATATTCATTTCTTAAACATACCACAACTCCATGGTGGTTTTTGCAAGCTCTGGGTAATGGCCCAGTCTGAACAAATTTAGTGTTTTTTCTCTGAAGCTGCATTATCATCCTGTGAGGAGGGTGCCCAGAGCTCTGAGGTGTCTTTTTGTCCCCACTCCTCCTAAGAGTAATGTTTGGCTGTGCCCAAGGACAAGAACTCCTTCCCAAAGTCTTTCTGGAGTGTCAGCATGCATAATGTGCCTTGGAAACTGGAGGGGACAGTCCCTGCAGTGCTTGGAATAGTACAGAATGCTCTCTCCAGGGCAAAGAGTTTGGAAAGGCTAAACTACTTAAAACTCCATTTATACAGCAAACTGGTGTAGTCAAGGAAGAGCAGGAGAGTCAAGAATCTAGCAGTGTTTAAATTACTTTTGCAAGGATTATTTGACAGTCTCTTATTTTTGTGATGTTTAGGAGAGAGAATTGCTGTCACCTTCCTTCTCTAATCCATTTCCTATGTCTTAGCAAAGGGTAAAAAATACTTGGGTACTACACTGCAGCTGTGGTGATTTTATATGAAAACAAATTTCTGAGGCTGGAATACTGTGACTGGTCTGAAAAAACGGTGCACATTCTTCTTTCTTCATTTAAATAGAAGCAGCATAGAAATTTTGCAAAGAATGGGGGTGGAAGAAATGTTTTCTGTTTTCCAGCAGTGGGCGAGAGGTTGAAATACAATTGCAATTACATTTTTTGCATGTCATTGATGTAGAAATGAAGCTTGTTTGGATGGAGTTTTTCACTACTTTATTTTAATTGTCTTAATCACAGTTTTTGACACCTTATACACTGCGTTTAGAGGTGAATAGGAGCTTAGCTGGAAGGCCCCACAGTTGAAAGCTGAGTATCTAACTTTGCAGCAAGCAGTAAGCTCAGCTGATGTATATATCCTCAATATAAGTGCTGTCACAGCATTCGTTTTCAAGAAGTGATATATTAGGACACACATTAACGCACAAAGGACTTGTAAGTGGCTGCAGTTTGGATGTTGCAAAAAATAGTGATCTGTATTTAGAGCCATTTATTTCCTTTTCTGACAGATTTCTGAAGTGGGGATGCTTTATCAATCTTTACTGAGTGCCCTGGGACCTCTTTTTGAAGCAAATCAGCTTTCACCTGGCAGAAGTGGATGAGCAGTTGAATGAGTGGTTGGATTCTGTCACTGCAGGCAGCACAGATCCTCAGTGCTGACTGACTGCTGCCTTTGGAGTCAGACAGAAAACAGGAGCTGATGCAAAGTGTGTTTTTTGAACCATCACCCTCTGTCAGAGGGCATCGATTCCCTAAACACCATCAGTGTGATGGAAACAAACTGAACTCCTTTGCTCTGCTATTATTAACTGCTAATGAGCTCAGTGAAACCCAGCAAAAGGGTGTTACCAGTTTATGACTCTGCCAAGGCAGCAAGGTGGAGTTGCATGTGGGAATGAAGCCCTGTTTAATCAGGTTTTGTAACTACTTTGATACAATTTTAGCTGCAGCGTGTTCAGTCAAGCAGCTCCTGCTTTAATGCACACACTGTTTCGACTTCAGTTGCAGGTTGCAGAATTGAACCAACAACCATTCAATTATCATTTTTTACTGTTGCACACTGATCATCTACAAATATGCCTGTAGTAACTGTACATTGTGTTTTTATTTGTTTTTACTTAGGAAACCAGCTTTAGATGTCAAATCTCCCCTGAAGTCTACTAAATTTTTGGGTAGGCTTTCAGGATGAGAAAATTCAATCCTCAGCTTGAGCTCCCAATAAAGGCAGGTGAGCACAGCAGTAGCAGAGGTTTTCCCTCTCTAGTGTCACAAGCGTGGTTTAGTTTTACAGGGTTTCCTTGGCTTTCCTCTTAGATCTAGAGGAGGAATGTGTTCCATTGTGAGGTGTAGTGGGGACAGGGCAGTTTGAGAGCAGAAGCACCCAAGGGGAGCTCACAGGTGAGCAGGTTCTGAGCTGCACAGCAGCCTGGCAGGTTCTCAGCAGTGGCAGCCTGGTATCAGGGCACACCTCACCTATTGGGAGCACATACACAGCTACAGAGAGTTTGTAGCAATGAAAGGTGGTTATTTATATGCAATGCCTTGTGTTTGCAGTTTCAGTTGAGTAAATATACAGTGAAATTGTACTTTATCCTCTTTGTTCAGTTGTTAGAATCCCAGGTTCCTTTCCCAAGAATCATACCTGTTTCTCTTGATTTCTTGATGTAACATCTATAACCAAGGTACCTATCAATTAATCTGAGCATTTATAGGGCTGCTTTTTTGGTTTTGCTACTTTAAAAATCAACAAACTAAAAACTCAAAACCCCCCAGATTCTCAAGTGTCTCTGAGGAAAAAAAGTTGGGGTTTTGGTTGTTTTGTTTTGTTTGTTTTTTGGTGTTTTTTTTTTTTTTTCAGAGAATAACATCTTATAATTAGGAAAAACAAGAAATTCATGTTTGTAGCAAGTGAATTATAGCCTGCAAAGTAGCTTGAATGTTTTCAGCTGAAAGCTGCTTTGGAAGCTTAACATGGGATTAATTTTTGAAGTCTGCCTGGACTATCAAGAAGTTAATTGATGGAGTGTGAGCAATACCCACTTAAAAGGCACAGACAGGGAAATCAGTGCATTCTCTGTGAGAGGCTCTTAATGATTTCCTTTCAGAGAATGTGCACACTATCTTAATTATACAGGAGCCTACGTAAAGGTACCATTGGATTGCATCCAATGAAAGCTAAAACAAACAATATGACAACAAAAAGGGCACTTGCGTCATTTCACTTTAGCATTTATAAGACAAACAATAACTAGCAAATAAAAACCTCCTAGCCTATGGTGTGCTTACCAGTGCCAGGATACTTATTCCTTCACATGTAATCTTTAAAACAAAGAGCTACATATCAGTAAATTCTGGGACAGTTTTTTTTTTGGGTTTCTTTTTTTTGCCTGCACAAAAACAAGACCATCTTACAGCAAGGAGACATGTTTCCTGTGGTGCTCTGCTGGCTTCATGAGATTAATGACTTCAGCATTTCACAGATAAGTCTTTCTGTGTGAATGTGATCTTCTCCTGTGTGCACAAGGGCACACAGCCACTTAAAAAAAACATGCATGAGAAAGAATGGATGATAAAGCTAGCAGTGAAACTGAGGGGCTGGAGCATTCTCATTAGAGATGCCATTGTTTTGTGTAAAGTGTAGATTTCAATATATTCAGTAATGATCATTAAAATTATGAGTTTTCCAACGTGGTAAGCCTTGCCACTCTGATCTAATCCACCTTGTGAAATTCTGTATCCATGAGATCCCAAGATACAGTTTTGAAGAGCTCAGGTTTAACATCTGGGTGCAGCTGTGGCAGTGCACTGCTAACATGCTTATTCTAACAACCAAGGGGAAAAATGTTCAGATCATTGCATATTAGTTCCTAAAATGTCAGGCCATTCTGGCATTTTTCTGGACCTTTGATCACTTTAGGCATACTTTGGTGATGCCATTCAAATGTTTCTCCAAAAACTGTTGCCACAAAGAAAAAGTTATTGCAGTGTTACTTAGCACCATGGCATCACCAAACCACCTGGATGGTCTTGGGGAACTTCCTTCAGAGGACGGAAGGTAGAGGAAGGGGTCTCTCTCTCATCCCCCATCAGCCTTTCTTACCTTCATCTGACCACTTTGGGAGCAGTTCCTGTCCATGGAAAACTTCAGCCTTTCCTTGAAGCTGCAGAGTGCCATGGCAGGCTTCAGAGCCACCTCCTCCTCCCGTTTCTGGGAGGAAGACCCTACTGCAGTGTGTCCTGTGCTCCCTTCAGGGCACACCCAGACACACGCTTGCTGTGTCCCAGGGTGTTTTGAGGAGTGCAGAGCATGTTTTTTGTAGGAAAACAGGAAGAAACACATCCCTCTTCCAGCTTTGCATGAGTCAAAAGCTCTGAAAGGTCTTCATTGTCAGGACAGGATCCATAGGCATCAGCATGACAGCAGTGACACTCAATACATGTTAGACATTAATGTAAAACACCTCTCAGCTCTACAGAGTATGGTACAGAGGAAGGGAGGACCACAAATGGCATGTTTTGAGGCAAAAAATAGCTGCCTCCATTCATGGAGGGGTCAAAATAATCTTCAGCATTAATAATGACTTTTTAATTCATGTTTTCCAGTGCTAGTGAAGCCTAACTGATATATGAACAGTGTTTTAAAACCAAATTCTTGTTCCTGTCAGGAAGCCCCAATTCAAGATGCACTGATCCATGCCTTCCATAGTGAGATTGGGAATTTGGTGAAAAGAGGGATGTGCACCACCACAGTCCAGTGTGTCCTTTAGCAGCACAGGTAGGAGCCTTCAGAAAAGTATGTCTTGTTCTTATCCTTCAGCTAATGTGTTCTGTAGCACCTCCTCTATTCAAACTAACTCCTAACTTATTTACAAAAAAGGTGGAGTCCTCATCTTTACTGGACAGGTTTTTTTCTCGCCCTTCCATATCTACCAGCCTGAATTTTCTACCTGTGATAATTGAACCATTCCCATAGTAAATGACTGTGTAGTTGGAGGGAGGCCCAGGTACCAAAGTGTGGGAGTGCTGCATGACAGCAGGGAAGTGGGAAACTGCAGCAAGAGCTCTGTGGGTTTAACCAGCTTCCTGGGGAACATGCAGTCATTGACTCTTCCCAGCACACAGCACGGAAGGAAGGTTCTCCTCTGGCTGACAGCTAATTTTCAAGAGATGCATTTATATTTTTGGACTCTGCACTTGGAATTCCAGTTAATATTTTAATCTATCAAATGGATATGGACAACTGATGGCAGAATTCAGGGACTGGAACTATGTAAGTTTGAATGAATTAATGCTCTGAAGGGAGCTTAACAAATAAAGTCCCCTGATAATGTAACACCAGAAGGCTTGAACTTCCTTGTAACAGAATAATTTCTCTAGACAGGACAAATTTTGCTCCCATTTATTTTTGGTGTCAGGTTTACCACTACCAGTCCCTGCTATGCCCTTTAGGGAGCTAAGTTTAAAGTTAATGGGGCTTCTTGCACAGAGGGTTGGCCAGCCATAACTGCAGAGAGCAATGAAGTACCTGATTAGTGCAAAATGTGACGCTTTCGCCACTTGGCCTCCTGCCCAGCAGCAGCTACTTCTGCTGAGCACATCAAATGAGCTCATATAAGCCACCAAAGAACTGCAGGCCAGGAATGGCTGTTGGTTGTTATTGGATCAGACCAGCTTCTGACCAGTCAGCTAAAGAAATATCCTGTACTTCAAACACTGGACTATCCATTTAAAAACATTTAAAAATACATACAGTAAAATAGAGTTGTTAGACTGGAAAATCCTCTTTAGCATGATACCATCTGACCATTAAATGTCTGAGGAGTTGAAATAGCATAGTGTCTCATCAAGGAGTTATTGAATTGTGTAAATAAATTTTTCTTTAGAATGTATTGACTGGTGTGGAAGAGCTTGTGAAGTCAAACGTGCTTCTTTGTCTTTAGGCAGCTTCATGCAGGAAATTTGGTCTTTACCCAATTCTCTGACTAACCCCAAATTCAGAGTAGTTATGTTAATGCATCCTGCAAGAGAAAACCACTATTTTCCTCCTTTTATTCCAGCTCCATTTTAATGGGATTATAGACTGGCCTTTTAAATGCAGAAACAAATTTCTTCTGTTGCATGCTACAATAGTTTTTAATTGAGAGTCTGTTGCTGGCCAAAGGTTATCTCAAAGGAGCTGTAGCACCTGGATCCCCTCCTTCCCTCCTTCCCATGCTACTGCTGCCATAGATCAAAGGAATACCAGTGCCCTTCTGAGCTCAGTCATTTAAACTGATGTCTCAGCACTGAGTGAATGAGATTTATAGGAAATAATGTGAATTTCTTAAGACTGTCTAGCCCACCTTAGCTGTGGTTTTGCTTGGGAACTCTTACTAGTTTCTGTTTAGAATTTTCTCCTGAAGCTTTTTGTTTTACCGCTTGTCACAGCTATAGGATAACTTGGTCAACGCCTTAAAGTCAATACTATTATCACTCTGGAACTCCTTGTACTGTCCAGGGAAAGGAAATGCATTAATTTTAGAGCTGAGTCAAGCCCAGAAATGAATTAGCACATTGGGTAAATATCTGACAGCACATTTTTAAAAGTAACTAGTCACGCACCCTGAGCAGATGCCAAGAAAGGGACATGTCCTCTGGGCTTGCTTATGGACAGCCTTTGTGCCAGCTTTCTGCATTTTTTTGTTTGTTAATCTCATTTGCTATGAAAACAGGTATTAAGTAGATTCTTTTCTTCTCCTCCTCCTGTCATAATTCCTGATCTCACTGGTCAATTTCAGCCCAGATCTAGAGAGGGAAGAAGACTCAATGATGCTAAGTATTCATTATTCTACATTATATAGATGGTTGGAGAACTGAGATGCAAAGGTCGCACCATGAAGTTGCTCATGATCTGACAATAGGCAATATATAGAAGAGACAGATTACAAATGGTCCAGTGATGAAAGACTTAACGGAAGCAAACATATCCAATCTAAATCCATAGAAAATATGACTGTATTCATTCTGGAGCTGGTGAAATTTTATTTCACTGATTCCTTGCAAAAATCCAAATTGATTGAGTGAGTTTTCTAAATGGATTTGGAAGGAAATGTACAGTAAGTTGGTCAGATCTGGATATGCTGTGCTGCCTTGTTTTGTATTCCTGCAGTTTGCTGTGAGTGTGGACAGTGTAATGCCTACTCCCTACCTCAATGCATGTTAGAAAGCTTAATTACCCTAAACACACACAGCTTTATCAGGGATCCCAGTGAGAGCAGAAACAGGACAAAATATTAGCTGAGTGCTTTTGAAAGATAAGATAAAGAAAGATCTTTTAAGTGCAGAGAAATATCTCTCTCCTTTATTTTTTATGTGTAGTTTCTTTATGAGCATTTTGGAACACATAAGATTTAAAACATATGAGAAGTAACAGTACTTGAAATTACTGTCTTAATGTATTACAACTGTAAAAGCAGAGAATAGAATCCTACAGTAGAGGAGACAGATGTATAAATGGACATGGCTCCAGTGCCATAGTCTTGGATGGGCAGTGCTCAGAAAGGGAATGAACACAGTCACTAAATTTAAAGAAAGACAGCATTGAATGAGAAAATGCACAGAATTGGCTTTAAAATGAACAAAAGCCTTACTTTCCTGAACCTGGTGGATTTATTTCCTTTGCCTGATCTCTTGGTAAAGATATGAACATCAAAAATTACAGCTACCCACTGACATAATTCAGTGACATGAAGTGCATTTACTTCTTGAGATATTTAAAGCAGCTTTTCACTCTTCCCCATGCTGCTTGTTTTCACACATTTATGTGTACTTGGCCTCAGCTCTGTCCATCTGACTTGGTGGTGGAGCTGTAATCCACTTCAGTACAGATATCCGGCTCTTCCTTTAGAAACTTCCTCTTGCTATGCTATAGCTCTTGTAAACGCCCTGGCGGAAGTGGCTTTTTCCTCCTTCCTGCTCCTGCAAGAGGTCCCAGAAGTACAAGTGGCTTAATGAACCAGACAACATTTGGTTTGAAAAGAGCCTGAAGAGATGTAGTTTGCATAAACTTTAATGCTTTTTTTTCCTTACCTTATAGAAACATCATGCATATCACTCATGTTTAAACAAAATGACTGGCAAAGCTGTAGAAGCTGTAGACACTGTCCTAACACTTTAATTTATTAGAGCAAAACTGCCAGGTTACTTTCCATCCTTTCTACTCTACATATTTGAGAGAGAACATCTGTCTGGCAACAGTAATGGTTCCAAGTCAAGTATATGATTTCTTTTCTTCACAGAGAAAGATAGCTGAATGATACTCTAGATGTAATTATCTTTCACTTGCAGCAGTTCCCTTTAAATATGTAATTTTAAAAATGAAAACTTAGGAAAAAATATGGTGTGCATGTTATTATTGTTTCACGGCACAGTTTTGATTATTTATCATCCTATATTAAATATATTTTATAGGATGAAAGCAAACAGTCTGTTCTGCCTTAGGAACATAGTACTCTGGTTACTCAGTTTGGTTCTGGCAAGACAGGATGATACAAAAACAAGTGAGATTCCCATTTTTAAGTATGTTAAGAAAATCCCCAAAGGTCTGAAGTGGCAGATATTATGGGTGTGCTTGGTGTCAGCACTGTGAGAGAGAAAAGGCCTTCAAAAGGCCTAAAATAATAGACAATGGCTTAAAAGGCAAAAAAAAAAAAAAAAAAAAAAAAAAAGAGAAAAAAAGAGGCATTTCAACTGGTAGAGAGAAGACTACAGATGATCTGTAGAAGACAGAGGTGCTGGTTGGTCTCCTACCTAGAAGGACCAGGGAGGTGAGATATACATGGAGAAGCTGGGAAGTTGCCAAATCTGCTTGAAGAAAGGCAGCAGCACCTTCCCAGCTACCAGCACCCTGGAGGAGCTCTGCAAGGACTGACTTCCAGCCTTTTGCTGTCCTTTGCAGATGCAGGGTGCAAAAGCCATGAGACAAAACTGCCCACCCCTGTGGTGGGCATCTGAACAGAAGATTGCAAAAGGCACTGGTGGACCCTTTCTCTTGTCTGGCCAGGTTGTCTTTCTCATTTACAGCATAGCAGAGTCCTCAGTAGACTTAATTTTTTTTTTTTTTTTTTTTTTTATTTAAATAATCTTGGCTTAGAAAGAAATTGCTTAATTTAACAAAGCACGTTTACTAAAATGGAGCTGTGGAAACTTTAAAGATGTGCATGACAGTGGGTTGTGTGTTTCTTCATGCATTCTCCAGCTCTCAAACACAGACCCTGCCAAAGCAAATAACTGCACAGTATTTATCATAGTTTTGTTACTATGTAGGAATATTTTTTTGTAACAATGCTTGCAAAGGTGAACTATTTGTTAGCTCCTCCTCTCTTCTGTCTGCCAATAATATGGAAATCCAATTGTGGTCATGAAACATTGCTGACTTGGAGCTGCAAGTCCCAGGATCAAACCACATTAGGCAGCAGCATGGAGTTTCTCCCCCCGTCAAGAACCGGTTCTACTGCCACGCGAAAGACCAACAGAAGGTTTTTGTCATATTGCACTACATCTCTGAATGCACACCTATGAAATAACTCCCATTACTGCTGTCAAAGGAAGACACAAGGCACAGAGAGAGTTTGGGGGGGATTTTTTTTCTTTCTGTTTTTTTGGGGGGAGGGGATTTTTTGGGTTTTGTTCAGTTTTTTGGGTTTCTTAATTTTTGTTAAATTTTATTTTTCTTCATTTTTTGTCTATAAACCTATTCCTAATTACTCTGTCTCGTAGCTTCCGTATGTGTAACCCATTTGTCACAGTGTCTTCTCTGTGGCAAGATCTCCCAATGGGGCTTTGATGGCTGGTCCTCCTGTAGATGGTCATCCTGAGAGAGTGGGCTTAGCCCTCAGCTGAGCTGGAAAACAGAGGAAAGAGATTCCAAATCTGACCAGTCCAGATCTCACCAGCACTTTTTGGTCTCATTTCCTCCAATCCTCATCCAGCACTGCATGCCTACAGTTCCTGGGAAGGCAGCAGAGGACAAAGCATAGGTTTTGACCATGCTACCAAGGGCCCAGATTTGCAGCCTGGCAATATTTCTTTGGTTTCCAGAGGTTTATCCCTATCTCCCCATACTGTATGAGGGATATAGATAAATTGTGTAATCCTTCCTGAACACTGGAGGCTCTCCTGATGTACACAACTAGCAGGGACACGATGTGCTCAAAAGCATAGGGAAGCCTAGCCCAACTGTAGCAGGAAAATGCTCCTTACAGCGCACTCAGACATGGGAACAAGTGCCCATGGGAACTGGTGGAAGCACCTCATTTGTGTCTTTGAGTTATGTAGGAATGTATTATTTCACACAATACTGCATCTGAAAGAATTCTCTGCAGGCAAAAATTGCATTAAGTCCACTTCAAAGGATTTTGTTCTTTTAAGAAAAAAAGAGTGACTTAGTGGTATTTTTTGGGCCAAATTGTATTTCTTTGTGTGCATTTACGCACATATCAATATGCCCAGGGCCAGCACCCAGATGACAAATGTAAGTATTATTATTATTCTTAAAATGTGTGTGTCTGTGTATTTTTTATTTGGTAGGACTTAGTAGAACTGCTAACGCTGTGGTTATAAATTTTCCTTTAGGAAGTTATAACATAATGTAAAGCACAATTTATCCCATATCTAATTAATGCCTACACAATGTTTAATTTGAATGGTTTCAAAATAAATTGAGAGGAAAAAAAGTTGGTCTAATTTAAGTGACAAGATGACATGACTTTTTTCCCAATCAATTTGTGCTTTGAAGTACAACTACCAAATTACACTCTGAAGCAAGAGAAACTTTTATTACAGAAAAAACCTGACTTTTTAATTACAAGTATTAAAAGAAATAACAAGCCACATATTTTCCTAGAAATATGTTCTGCTTAATATAGGATTTGATTGTGCAATCCTTACTCATATAAAGACAAAAGGGATTTTCCTGGTATGGGATGAAGGTGCAAGACAGAGCCCAGTGCTGTACTGGCAGGACTTCACTGCAAAAAGCCATTGGCTGCTGTTTACATTTCTGACATTCTCTGAGTAAGTGTTGTCACAACAGACAAGCAATTATAGACAATAATGTCAGTAATTTGTGGATTAAGAACTCCTTAAGGATGTATTGGCACAGCCAGACAGTAGCTGCTTTTAGCTTGCAACTGTTCACCCTTGGCTGTGCCAGTGAAGCTGTAACTTTCAAGAAGAAATTGTGCTCCCTCTTAAGCAGCAAACAATGGCAGGGGTTAAACTTCTCTAGGCCCTCCCTGCCGCTCCTACAGCTCTCATCCAGGCAGCTCAACCTCAAAGGGCTGCTTTTTAATAGGTACATGTATTTATGCATACACATAAAATGGAAATATGGGCCATTATGTTGAAGAAATACTGTGCTAGGCACTTGCAACAAAGCCAGAAAAAATCAGATTTTAAGATACTAGTACTATAAATACGCCTGTAGGAGACTCAGCTGAAGTCCAAGCCCCAGCACAGTGGTGGAGGGTGCAGGACCTGAGCTGACCCTCTGACTCACCACTTGGGACACCCGTGGCTCAGGACACGCTCCATATTAGCTTATGCAAATCCTGTACTGTGTGAAACGTGCCCTGCTGAGAAAATTATTTCATTATTTTGAGGATCAACGAGAAAGATTCAAATTTAGTTTGCTCTTTTTTTAAGAAATTCAAAAATACCGTCTCAAAACATGCACAGAAATGATGTGTACTTTCAGGGTCAAATTAAATACAAATACACTTTGTTTGTCCTTTGTGCTACTGCTCTTCTGGTTTTATTTCAAGACAAACCATTCATAAAATTAGAGTGTGTTTAGGAAATTGACTTATGGTGAAGGGAAATTTATTTTACTAAGGCTGTATATGTGTAAAGTAGTGGGTGGGCTAGAGGGGTTTAGGAAAAACAAGAAACAGAAGTTCCTTGAAAGGTTTTAACTATAAAACTAGATAATGAAAGAATATTGATTTGGTACCATTAATCTTTTTCTTCCAAAGGCAGATTTACCTTTAAACATGAAGTATGTCATATGCCTGGCTGTCAACACCCGTTTTACAACTCCAGAAAACATGGGTTAATTTTGCTGCTTGTGCTTACTAATTCAGCATCTTTTCATGAAAATGTTGTAAAAGACCTTTTGAAAAGCTTATTTCTCCCAGGCTCCGTGGGTGCAGGGGAGCTTGCTGGGCATGCAGGGCTCCTCCAGCAGTGTCTGGGATGTGAAGTCTGACCCCAGGCAGGATGGCAGTGCCCTGCTCCCCAGCCAGGGTGGGCACCAGCCGGCCCATCGTGTCCTCACTGACTGACCCAGCCAGGGTGGGCACCAGCTGGCCCATCGTGTCCTCACTGACTGACCCAGCCAGGGTGGGCACCAGCTGGCCCATCGTGTCCCCAGTGACTGACCCAGCCAGGGTGGGCACCAGCTGGCCCATCGTGTCCCCACTGACTGACCCAGCCAGGGTGGGCACCAGCTGGCCCATCGTGTCCTCACTGACTGACCCAGCCAGGGTGGGCACCAGCTGGCCCATCGTGTCCTCACTGACTGACCCAGCCAGGGTGGGCACCAGCTGGCCCATCGTGCCCCCAGTGACTGACCCAGCCAGGGTGAGCACCAGCTGGCCCATCGTGTCCCCCAGTGACTGACCCAGCCAGGGTGGGCACCAGCTGGCCCATCGTGTCCTCACTGACTGACCCAGCCAGTAGCTCTGAGGCTACTGTCTCCTCCCCAAGCAGGGGAGAAAGAAATGGCACTCGGCCCCCACAGTGAAAGCAGCCTTTTGTCGGCACCTCCTTGCCATATATGGGGACTCGTTCGTCTTTTGCTGGGTTTATCAGTTGATTCTGGTGGCCTAAGTACATCCTGAAGGAGATGATAAAGACTTCAAAGCTAAGATTTTCAAGAGGCCGGTTTTGGTGCTCCTGGTGTGCCTGCAGCCCCCAGCCTGTGCCTGAGCAGAGGTTGATCTAATTTCACACTCCTGGAAGCGAGGCCGAAGGCTGTGTGTACCCACTACACATCCTGTATCTTTTCCTTGTGCCTGCTCTCCCCTCCCCAGAATAAAACCCTGCAAAGTTCCTCTTCGCTGCTCTGCATCTTTTTTAGTTTGGAAACATCCTTTCCGGGCCCAGGCCACGGGCGGCCCTTTCGAGCCAGCCCAGGCTCGAGGGGCCGCGCTGCCCGACTCCCCATCCCTGCCCGCGACGGCGGCCCGGCCCCGGCGGGAGGCCCCGCTCTGCCGCCGGCCCCGCCGCCGTCACGTGGCCGCCGAGTTTTCTCATCCCGCAGCGGTATGAGGAAGTCAGAGCCGCCGCCGCCGCCCGCAGCCCGGGCGGGCGCAGCCTCCGCCGCCGCCTCGCCGCGGCGCGACATGTGAGTACGGCGGGCAGCCGGGCCGCCCGAGCTCTGCCCGACCCGGCTCTGCCCGCCCGCTGGCCCTGGACGCCGGCGGGCCGGGGCGGACACCTGCGGGGCCGGGGGGCGGCCGGGGGGCGGCGGTGTTCGGGGCTGGGGCGGGCCGGGCCGGCGTGTGAGCGCGGGGAGGGGAGGCCGCGCTCCCGGGGGCTGCGCGGACGGCGGCTTCGCGCCCCCCGGCAGCCCCGCGGCCCCCGGACGGACAGCCGGACGGACGGCACATCTCCGCTCTCCCGGCAGGCTGGCTCTCTCCGGCACTCGCCTCCCGGCGTGAAGCCCCGCCGGCCCCGCCGCCCCGATGGAGCAGCCCCCGGCGGCGGAGGAGTGGCAAGGGGCGACCCAGAAGAGGAAGGCCTGGGCCAAGAGCCGCGACTCCTGGCAGGCGTCGGAAACGGAGGATTTCGCGGCAGCGGCGCTGGCCCGCGGCGAGGAGGAGGAGGAGGAGGAAGAGGAGGAAGAGGAGGAGGAGGAGGATGTCGGCGGCGGCGAGCTGCCGCTGGCCGCAGGAGCAGGTCAGTGCCGGGGGCAGCAGCCCGCGGGCCACCGGGACCCCCGCGGGGCGGCCTCGCTGTTACTGACTGTCGGCTTCTCTCTCCCGCTCTGCCCCTAAGGCTGCCACAGCGTTCCCAACGAGAAGATCGCGATATGGCTGAAGGACTGCAGGTGGGTGCTCCCGCCGGCGGGTCGCTGCGGCAGCGCAGGGAGGCAGGGAGGGAGGGAGGCGGCCCCGGCGGGCACGGCCGCGCTGCGGAGCGGGCACCGGCGCTGGTACCGCCGCTCCTCCGGCCGGGCTGCGCCGGGAGCCCGCGTGGCCACAGGGGAGCTGGCGCTCGGCACCGCTCCTCTCCTTGGCGTCTCATTAATGCTTCCAGCCGCCGGGGGAGGAACTCAGCAGAGGGTCAGGAAGGCAGCGTTACTTAGGAAGCTGCAGTGGTTCTCACCGAGGGGCTCCAGTTTAAAGCTTCCACCGTTTCCTTGCCTGGTTTGTGGTGCAGGTTTCAAGAAACGGTGCTTCCGCGGCATGGCCTCTGTGCTTACGGGCCTTCAGGAGTGATGCCACAGTTTAGACTAACTAGATTTATCTGAGTCTCTTACTGTCTTCTATCCTTAACTTGAGGCATGGTATATGTATTCTGCGTTTCTATTACTGTTGCAAAATAATCTTTGGTGTTTAGGACAGGTTTTGATGGAATTACTTTTTCTTCATCCTTAGTCATGTAAAAGCGCAAATGCTACATCAGTAGCAGCTGCTTTTGTCCTGTCTTTTTCTCCATTCAGTCCTATCAGCCCTTGGAGGCAGAGTTGATGGGGAGAAGCTAACAATTAATTAACTTTCCAGTAGCTGACAATGACATTTCAAGACCTCTGCTATTTGATATTTCTGGTTTCTTTCTCCTTTTAAGAGCAGCTACATTAAGGCAAGAATTTACCACTGAGATTAGTTGTGCATTTGTGATCTCTTGGTCCAGTAAGCAGGTGACTGATCTTACTCTGTAACTGAAGTATGGGTTGTTTTATAGCTGCAGGATCTTCCATATAGTTTTCCTCGTATCTTCACACTTCACAGGCTGTGCCTTGGATAGGGTGTTGGCAGCTACAGGCTTGAAACCATACTAATCCCTAAAATACAATGTTCAGACCTGACAGACCATTCTTCCAAAATGCTAGAATGGGAGAAGATTTTTCTGACTTTACCTCAGATCTGGTGTCCTGTTGGTCTACTAAATAGTTTTCTTAAAATCAGTATTACGAATTCAGTGCTTTCTTAGAAGTATCTTTTTGAGCAGGGAGGGCAAAAAATGTAAGGACTGGAGGGGAAAGAGGCCATTGGGGATGATATTTTTCCTAATGCTGCACTGCCACAATGTCTAAATCTGCAGGATTTCTGTCTAGAACCGTCCCTGTAGTCCTTAACATTTCCGTACAGAATTTAAGGAATAGCACTAAGCTAAATTGACAACATGAACATCTAATAGATGGCCTAAAATCTTGAGTACTAACACAAAGCTTGCAGTTTCATACCCATGCTTTGGTAACTATCTGTTGTTAAAACTGGCACCACACATTTCTGTGGAATGTGTTTGCATCTCTGGTGGTTGATTCCCAAAATAAGGGAATCTTGTTTTACAAATAACAAATGAAGCACAAGTTAACTTTCCTTTTGCTAATACAGAAACGCAAATTTAGGTAATTCATGTTTGTGAAACCTGTTGCTTTTCTTGCACAGTAGCCTTTTAAAGTACAGCTGTTTACTATTGTAAGTATTTTCAGAGGAATCTTGTGTTCTGCTCAGAAGGACTTTTAAACCCAGATTTCCTAAACAATGCTATTCAGGCAGGAGTTAGCCTCTGCTCTATGGCGTGCAGGGTGCCAGTGCCTGCGGTTCATGGCTGGAAGATGCAATCCCAGCTGCCTTTGAAGGGCTGCACAGTTCCTTGTGTTTTAAACTGCAGAATAGTTTAATTTTTTGTGCCTAATGTACATGGAAGCAGTTGCTAGCATGTGCAGTAAAGTGATAATTCAATTTGCAGCGTTAGAAGTGATTGTATGTATAGAAACCTAGATGACAATGTACATAGGAAGAGAGGACAGCATTAACAGAGGACAACACAATAGCCCTGCAGATACGACAGTGTTTTGTTTAAAAATAACGATTGTGAAATTTACAATTTGTAAGTTGTTCTCCCTGAAATTTCTTGTTTGTTTAATAACACTGGTTTTGCTGTCAAGCTTTGGTTGTTAAAAAGTGTGAGCATACACAAACTGAGCTTCTATTTCTGGTTCATGGCACAAGCTTATTCTTGCAAGTTAGCTCCATAACAAGTTACCATGTAACTCTTACTACAAATGAAGATTCAGTTTCTGAAAACAATATTTTTTCTGTTACATGTTTTCTAAAAGTAGTCCTTCACATTTTCTGAGTTTCTGTATGTGTTTGTGAAATCAGAAGAAAACTGGAACTTCTAAAATCTCATTTTCTGGTTTGAGTTGGCAGCAGCACAAAAAACCTTAATATCAACCCACTGCATAAATAGATCTGCTTATAAGTTTTATTCCTTTGTTTGTTTCTAAAGGCATCAATAGTGTTCTAATATGGATAAAAAGAATTACTAGCTGTCCTTTGATACTTATGTTAGTGGTTTGGGGCTTTTATTACTTGGCATCTCTGTTTCACATCTGCTTTAGAGGAGAGGAGGGTTCCTAATTTCCTATGTTATTTACCTTGATAGATACCCATTTTGTTGTTCTGGGATTTTTGTAAAGAAAAAACTAGCAGCAAACCCCAAAAGTAGAAAAGCAAGCATTTATCATACTGTAATTAGAATTATGGAGGCATAAAAAATGTCAGATGTTACTCAAAGTCTCTTGATTCATTCACATTTTGGGAATCACATGCCTTTGAAAAAGGCCTCTTTTTCTCTCTCGCCAGTACTTAGAAAAGGCATCTTGTAAGTAATAAGAAAGCTCATAAAAGTTAAAGCACAAGTGTTTGTATTATACTGATAGATAAAAAGACATTTTTGTCAACTATTATGATGACGTGTATTATTTTGATTGAATATATTTAAACTCTACCAGTAATACAGGGGATGTGGGAGGTATCTAGGAGCCATCTCCTGTAGATATGCAGGAAGTGAGTTCTTGAAATGCCTCAGAAAGAAGAGATTTTTTGCTTCAGGTTTAAAATAAATATGGCTTCTGCCCAAATAAGGTTTTAAAAGCTGAGGTTTAAACACTTCCACGGCACAGTGCAAAACTCTTGTCTTGTTCTGAGAGACCAACTGACCACAACTGGTAGCTGAACAAAGTTCTGGATGAGAGGAAGCCTTGAGGCTGTGTGAGGCAGGCAGACGCCATCCTGAGGACACAGCAAGGGGAAGGGTTCTGCAGCCCTGACATTCCCAGGTGCTCAGGGCTGCTCTGAGTCAGAGCCATGGGCCTTGCTGGTGGAAAACAGCTGGTGCAGAAAGGCAGAGCTGTTGTGCTGTTGTCCAAAAGGATTTTTGTGTGGTACTTCTCTGTTGTTTTAACTCATGTTTTGCCTAGTTCTTAAGAGCAAGTTTTTCAAAGGCAGGGGTGTATGGCAGCTGTGTGTAGCTGTGCAGGTAGGGCAGCAAGGGGTGGTTTGAAGGATGCTTTTCTGGTAGCTGCTAATGTGCTGTAATGGTGACAGACTTAATTTCAAAAGGAAAATGCCAGCTTTGATGGATGCCTTTACTGCTCTCTGCCAGCCACTGCATGCAGCACTGACCTTGGCTGTCGAAGTCAATGCCAGCAAGTTTCTACATTGAAAACATAGAGGCATGG
The DNA here is from genome assembly GCF_023055355.1 of Agelaius tricolor. Classification (NCBI taxonomy): domain Eukaryota; kingdom Metazoa; phylum Chordata; class Aves; order Passeriformes; family Icteridae; genus Agelaius; species Agelaius tricolor. The sequence goes on along the minus strand of NW_027269270.1, from coordinate 12,259,473 downwards.
GAGTCAGCAGGGAAGGAGAGGGAGAGGATTGGGAGCGCACCGATCAGGGCCAGGGAGTAAACATCCAGCATAGGTATTACCTCAGAACATAAGGCTTCTTGCAGCCTGACAGGTTTAGACAATATAGCCTAAGTTTTTTCAGACTCTGACTGGACAGACATCCCGAAATGCAGGAGGTCTGAGCCTCAGCAGAGTGTGTCCTGTCACCTGGAATGTGCTTATGCACTGGATGCTCTGGCTGTTTGCCTTGGAGTCCCACCACGGTGGGGCTTTGCTTTGCTTTGCAGAAGGAAGGCGTGTTGAAGTGAGCTTGCTCCGTATCAGCAGGCTGCATCTGGAGAGAGTGAGCTTTTTTCAGAGGGGAAAGAAAAATAAAATTGTGAAGTGTAAGATCTGTTAGAAAGCAGATGCAAACTTTCCTTCCTTAATTTGGCTATGGCACCAAAATAAATACTGTATCAGAGCACTGTTTACTTTCAGGTCTTCGGGCAGGTTTATGTGCTTGTCTAATTAAAAATCCAAATGAAACATACATAATGTAGGTGGATAAATCATCTGCTTTTCCCTTCTTTATGAGTATTATATTTCTGAATTTGTTTTGAGCATTGAAAGTTAATGCTGTGCTACTTAGAAGTGACAAGGCTTTGGTTAAACATGTCTGAGAGACAAGATGTGGAAACATCTAGCTAGTGTCAACAAATACAGTCTGAACCCAGAGTGGGATTGGACCTGTCATTTGTGAGGCTTCTGCTGCTCCTTTCAAGCACCATGAGGTTCGGCAGATCCCCTGCCCTTCAGGCAGCAGCTATGGGAGGGATCATCCAAGAAAGAGCTAGTGTGAACAGCCTGTAAGGCATCAGAACTGGCAAGTGACAGCTAATGTAGCTGTCAAGATTTTTTATCTTGATTCTTCCTGATCATCAAATACAACTTTTCACCCCTCTCTCCAAGAAGTTTTAAATGTGTAGAAAAATGGCAACAGTTTTTGCTGCATAAATGAGATTGAATAAATCCATTCAAAATTAATGCTTGTTTTTTCTGGGTGTTTTGCTGAGAGGTCCATGATTTTCCTCATCAGGGGCTGCTGCTCCTGAAGGTGGTTGAGCTTTGCAGTTATTATGTTTTGTTGTTTTTCTCTGCAAGGTGTATTTATTTAGAGGGCTGGGGGTTGTTTAGGAAGTTATTGCCAGTCGTCAGATGTTTGTGCTTTCTGGGGGCGGAGGGAGGGAAGGAGGGAGGGAGGGACAACTGCTGCTATCACAAGCTTGTTACATGCTGTAAGGAAGGACATGAAGCAGCAAGTTTTTAAGTAGTGTTAATCTCTTCTGTGGTTTCAGAACGCCTCTGGGAGCCTCCCTGGATGAGCAAAGCAATCCTCTGTTGAAGGGTAAGGAAGGGCTTTACTTACTGAAATCTCTTTTGCTGGAAACTGTTTTCAAGGACATTAATGTGAGACTTGGTGTCTTTAGTAGCAAACCAGAGCTGGGTCAGTGTCTCAGAGTTATTCTCACAGCGGCACAATTGTGCCTGAGCAGCTGGAGAAGGGGGAAAAGAACCTGAATAAGTCTTTCTGGAGATCTTAGTAAGCTCTGAAAAAACTCCCAGATGTGCAAAACAGGGAGGTGATTTTGTCTCCAAACTGGTGAGCATTAAGCAGTCTCTGCCTCTAATAACTGTGGTTGCCACACCTGAAAATTTTACTATCCGAGCAGGTCTGAATACTAAAGTTCAAAGTACAGTGGGAATGGGCAGGTAGTGACAGTGAAGAAGAATTACTTGTTGTGCCTGAGTCTTCACTTCAGCTCCTAATCTGGTACAGGAGGGTGAGAGGGGAATGCCCCAGCTGGACTCAGACTCTGGATTCTCCTGGTAAGATGTCTGGAGGATAGATAACGCAGCAGCCAAAGGCACAGATGTGCTGAGTGGCACCTCCAGGTTCCCACTTGAAGTTAATTTGCTCACACATTGACTTGGAAGTGTTTCTGAGTGCAAAACCAGAGCAGTGTCATAGTTGTTTCCTTTCAAAATCATTCTGCTATGTTCTGAAATGTAACTTCTTGCTTCTTAATGCATTTTAACTGCATGAGTAATGCAGGGATTGTAAATAAAGTCTAGTTATTTCTTGTATCAAATGAAGTGTCTTGCTAATATCTTTAGATAAGCAGCTGGAAGGAAAACATTGGAGCATTGTAGTTGTTGAAGTGCTAACTGTATGTTTTCAGGCATGCTGGTGAGAAATGGAGGAAGTTTTGAAGATGACTTATCCTTGGGAGCCGAAGGTGGGTGTGGCAGATTATGACTTTTTCTAGCAAAGAAAATTATCCTCAGTCATCTGAATTTTATTTTGAAGGACAGCATTGGCTAGAAAAGCAGGATGAAGCACACAAGAAATGCATGAAGATTCACTTTTTGAAGTTATTTAGACTATTGCTAGAGTTAAACACTCTGAGTCTCTGACCCAAAGGTCAGAGGCAGCCCTGAATTTGCTTCTGCCCTCTAATTTTAATACCCACAATGACAGGACAGCCTGGAGCACTTACCAAGGCTGTGAGAAAATGATTTCTCCTACTTGCTCTTCTTGTCCATGGGTTACTCTTGGCAGCCATGCATGCCCCACTTCCACTGAATCCCTTGGGAGTGGCTGTGCGAGCTTCTGAAAGGAGGAGTGAAGTTCTGTCAGCCATGAGGCAAACCCATTAAGAGCTAAGTGCTTTGAAAAGTGAAAAGCACCAAAGCTGAGTAAGTATTTTGGATCAACCACAATATACACTCTTCTGTTGCTAGCTGCTTGCCTTTTCTTTCTCTTCCCTTTTTTAAGGGGAAGGAGATGTGGCTGTTCCCCGTGGACTTTGTAAAAAAGGCTTCTAGCCTTGATGTTGATCAGAGGTGATCAGAGGTGTCCATAAACCAGCTAGCAAAAGCACTGTAGATTCTGTTCTAACAGAGACATTTGTAAAACAGCAAAAAAAAATGTCTCACAAACCATGTCCTGGAGTTATCTGTAGGACAGAGGATATAAGACATTATCTGCTTTCAGTGTTTAGAAACAAAAAGGCACAACTCCCAGTTTAGCTTTTAATGTTTTTGAATTACAGCTTTTGCTAAGTGCCAGAACTGGTGTAGTAGAAAGCCCTTTCCTTCCACGTTAGTCTTGCCAGTAGTGTCAGAGTAGTGGGACAAGGCCTGGAGGAAGGAAATGTCTTTAATATTTAAAGATTTAAGATTTCTAAGGGAAAAAAGTTTATCTGGTAATGATCTTGATCTGATAATGATGGAAAAGCAGTAAATGAATCTCCTATTGCAATAGATTAAATAGGATTAAATTTTCCTATTGACAGTCTTTTCCACTTGTTAGATTGCCTGCAGCACAAAGATTTCATAGAAAAAGTTTGTGTGTAATGATAATCCAAGGGTCTGAGCCTATGACCAAGAATACAAGAATCAGTGGATTTTAGTATATCATGTCACTCTTTTCTTTTCAGTTTTTTTGCTTATAATTTCTAAGGACTGCTGGTTTTTGTGGGCCTTTAGCATGATAAATCAGATGAAAAGATGCCAGTACTAGAACTGCTGGTTGATTTTTCTGGGTAACGATGTGGATGTTTGTGCTGGGCTTTGCTTCCCATCCAAGAACAAGGGGACAACAGAGCTGCTTGGAGCAGGGCTGTGTGCCCTGCCAGACAGACAGCCCCTTTGAGGCTGGGATGAATGGCCTGCCCTTGTGCAGCCACGACTGCCTGAGTCCAGATGCAAGGCAGAGCCCTGTGTGAATGGTACAGAGGGCATTGGGCAGGACCTGTAACCCCGGCCCACTGCTGAGCTGGTTAAAACCCATGGTTCAGCTGTTCAACTTAGTCACTGGATAATCCTTACAGATAGGCTTACCTTCCTATTATAGGCAAGAATATTGAAAAGAAGAGATGTGGGATCTGTGTTTTGCATATATTTCTTTGTGATGTCTCCAAAACAAAGAGGCTGAGAGGTTTCCATGTTTTACTCACGGCTGCTGACTTTACCCTGCTGGCACAGCAGGTCGAGATGCAGGGTTTTCCTGGCAGTGTGTGACATCACTCTTTTCATAGCTGATTCTGAGGGCTGCTATAACAGACCTGTGCTCCTCCCCTGTCTCCTGGGGCAAGTTGTTAATGCTGAGTTGCCTCTTTGGGGAACCCATTATTTAAGTCCAAAGTTCAGTTCTGAAAGAATAATGCTGCCTGGAATGTCCCCATATGATCCAGCTGTGGAAAGTGCTGACTTCCCTGTCAGCCTGGTGACCAGGTGTTTGGTACCTGGCAGACAGCCTCCCTCCTGAGGTTATCAACTCTGAGCCCTATCAACTATCCCTCCTGCCCTATCAATGTCTGCTGGCCCCATCAGCACCAGGGGCTTCACTGAGCTCTGGTCCAGCTCAGGCAGCCAGGGCCCTGCCCCACTTTGCTGATGAGAAGATGAACAAATAGTCTCAGCACCTGGCTGTGGGGCCAGCTGCCTTTCTTATATTCTTTCCTTTCTCACCTGGAGCAATCTTTGCATGCCTGCTTGTCCTCCTCCCCTTCCCACCCAGGAACAGCCCTGCAGCTGGTAATCATGTCTTCAGTCGCAAAGTAATAAATGGTTTATATAACAATTACCAGCTTATCGCAATTGAAATTTCAAGTAATGAGATTAATGACAGGATGTAAACTTGTGTCCATATGAGATATAATTTTAAACAGAGCTTTAATAAACCAGATCATTTTATATCAGCCATATACTAGAAACCCTTGACAATCATTTATATGGAAGAAGTAAAATCTGGTTTATGCAGGACTGTTGGTAAACATGCTCGCTGTCTGCTTCTTCGTACTGATTGTCAGAAGTGTAGTTCTGAAGAGGTCTGGATATAACTTCTTCTTCTTTCTCTACAGCTAATCAACTACGGAGTGATGCCCAAACAGAAACATGGTAAACATATTTTTTTGTGTTTGTTTACTTCAGAGGAATATTTATACTGAAGGGCGGGGGGGAGAATGGGCAGTGGAAGTCATGGGGGCTACCACAGAACTAAAGCTCCTCTGCTTGTGTCTATTTACATGAGAGTGAAGGGGGTGATCCAGATAACACAGAAAGAGCCGTTAGGAGGTGCAGAAAAAAAAAAGATTTTGTGTTCTTTCAGCAGACCTGACATAGATTTTGGAGTAGCAGGAGGAAAACAGAGAAATGACAAATCTTAGCAATGTAGCATGATTAACCTTCTTTGCCTCACTGGTTGCTCACTGTTTCAGAAATTTCAAGGGAAAATTAGTTTTGCCTGTCACAGCAGACATGTTTTGGGAGCAGGGAAAGAAGACTTTGAGAGAGGAGAGATGGTTAGAGCTTCTAAATAAAATGTGCTGAAACTAAAACCCCACTGAGACTTCAGTGGAATACTGCACAGCCCCTGTGGAAAACATCCTCTCTATTCCTCCTGAGTTGGGCTCCATAAATAAATACACACTTTTAGGTGAATCGTCTGCCACCTTTGGTTTCTTGGTGGCTGTTCGGGGGGGAACAGTTTGTTCTTCAGAGAGATTAACTGGAAAAGTATGTTTGAACCCAGGATACCATCTAATGCTCAGGCAGCTTCTCCAGATGCAGGAAAGAAATAGTTTGGGACTGGGAGAGAGACTGGCCAGCAGTGTGGGCTGCACCTCGTCTTGCTTCATTTCCCCAGGAGCCTCTTCAGTGTCCCCAGCCAGATCTGGGCGGGTGGGACCTGGGGGGAGCAGGGTACCCAGGGTGTGGAGAGGGTGGCCCTGCATGGAGAGGTGGCCCTGCTGGAGGAGGCAGCGGCCCAGGGGAGGCAGGAAAAGGCAGGGCAAGGACAGCTCACCCGAGGCTGGGCTTCCTTACTGGAGGAGGGTGGAAACAGGGAGGGTGGGGCAGCAAGGGCAGATTGGGGGTTGTTTTCTCAGCTCGCATTTGCCTTCAAAGTCATACTGTCTTTGTACATTTTTACTGAGGTGGCCCAGGGTTTGCTTTTGTTTCTGTATTTCAATAAATGACATGGATAATATAAACCAGAGAACACTGAAGGGAAAAAGAGAAGTTCGGCAGTGCTGGCGGGTTAGCTCTCCAGTGAGACAGAGAATCAAGTCCCTGAACAGAAGAGGTTTATCACAGGGGTCCTCTCTGTTTATGTTGACAGCAATGGTGTACTGGCAAAGGACAGGAGGCTGCAGTTCCATCAGAAGGGGAGAAGTATGAACTCCACGGGCTCTGGAAAAAGCAGCGCAACTGTTTCAAGGTAAAACTCTGCTTAAAATGTCTGTTCCTCAGTTCATGGACTTGACTTGTTTATGTACCTTGCTGCATTTAGTAGCTGAGAAAGGGATTTTCATTTGGTTGCTTGGAAAACTTCTGTTTGTCTTTTGTTGTGGTTTTCAGTAAATGCTAACAAATGGACCTAAACATTAAAAATGCCTGAACTTTTAATGGCATTTTAAAATTTGGGCTCTGTAGTATAGGACTGATTTTAGAAATTACAGGATTGGATCTGTGATGTGTCTGGCCCAAAGGCTCTCATAATGAGAATGAAAACTTTTGATGCAGAGATCTCCACAATTATTTCCAAAACTAGTCTGAGCTGTAGGAGTCAAAAGTTCAATAAACCAAAGTGGTTACTGGGCTGAGTTAGCAGTTTGATAGAAGGGACTGGATCTTAAAAGGAGACATGTAGATGGTTAACATCTTTCATTTGTCTAGTGTTTCTGAATTACTGGAGCTTTATGAGGAAGATCCTGAAGAAGTGCTCTATAACCTTGGGTTTGGGAGAGATGAACCAGATATTGCTTCAAAAATTCCAGCGAGATTTTTTAATTCATCATCATTTGCCAGAGGGATAGATATCAAAGTGTTTTTGAATGCTCAAATACAGCGCATGGAAGTGGAAAACCCAAGTTTTGCTTTAACAAGTAAGTATGTTTTTGAAGCACAGTTTATGTATGAGTTTATTAACTCTGTAAACGACCCCAAAAGAGGTGTGTATCTAATAATCTGGCAAAACTCTGTTACAGCCTAAAGGCCAACATTCCATTCAGAATTCATAATAAAACTCTTACTTGGTCTTAAATAGGCAAGAGGTGACCACCAGGGTGGTACTCCTTGGGGTGAGTGGAAGGATTTTAGTGAGGGAGGGAAATAAAAGGCATCCTCTAAGGTATGCTGCCTTCTAGTTTGTATCATTCTCATCTTTTCTTCTGGTGCAGCTTTAGAGCACTGAAACAAATAGCAATATCCTTCTGTTTCTGGTGTTCTTCAGTTGCTGGGTGGGATTTTTTTTCTGGGTGGCAGTGACCTATTTTTGTCATTGTTGAAATCTGGGGCAGTATTTCTATGGACTTGGACAACAGCTTTGTTGGAACAGTAATGAGCGCTGCTGAAATGAGGGCATAGCTGTCCTTTTGTAGTTGTAGCTGGAGAGAGCAATGTGAGTAACACTTCCTTTCTAGCATTTTGTAAATAAACTTGTGTCACACACACATGCCACTGATTTAATTTGGGAGAACTTTGCGTGCTGTTCTTGTGCATTTAGTAGAGATTTTTTTTTCCATAGTAGGGTATGACTTTCATCTTCCACGTCTAGGAAGTGTTCATTCAGCCTTAGAGGCACCTGATAAAAGTAGGAGGAGGTTTGTGGGGTTGGGCAGAGATTATGATCAAAATTCCCTCTTCAGATATGCCTTGTGTTTTATTCCTGTGCAGGTCGTTTTCGTCAGATTGAAGTGCTTACTACTGTGGCCAATGCTTTTTCTTCTTTGTATTCTCAAGTCTCTGGGACTCCTTTGCAGAAAATTGGTAGTATGAATTCAGTGTCTTCCAGCAAAGAGGCATCCAGCCCTCCCCCTTTGAATCGCAGCAACACAGCCAGTCGGTTAATGAAGACCTTGTCAAAACTCAATCTGTGTGGCACACAGCAAGCTGATGGCAGCGGCTCCTCAAGTCCCTCGCCTGTTGAAAAAGGGAAAAGTCCAGCTGAAGTAGGGAGTGAGGAGAATGATGTTAAAAATGAATCTAAATTGCCAAAATATCCTAAAAAGAAAGACTGTCCCTCTTCTTTGGCTCCTGTAAAGGAGGAGATAGCCGGCAGTCAGACAAAGGCTGCAAGCGCAGAGAGACCCACGCACCTCCCTGCTCTGGCTGACGGAACACAGGAGGGTTCTGTGCCTCCAGCAGATGGGCAGGGTGGCAGGCTGGCAAGTGCCCAGGATAGACCATGCGAGGAACCCGGGCTTTTGGACTCGCCAGGCCTCAGCAGCAGCTCCAGCACCTCCGACAGCAGTGTCCTGACACAGAGACTGTGCACGGCATCGCCGGCGAGAGACCCCTGCGCTCCCCTCGCAAACCCGTCCCTCGTGAACCTAATGCTGCAGCAGAAGGACTCCTTTGAGATGGAGGAGGTGGGTGAAGATCCATGACTTTATTTGTGCTTACAGTTTACATAACTCCCTGTCTGCCAGCACAGGAATGTTCCCTCCTGTGCAGTTGACAGTGTTTTCTCCAGGAATACTTGAAATTCTCTGTGTTGCGCTTTCCCAGCAGTTGCAGGCTGCTGTAATTGATCCTCTTAATGAGGTAACTTGGTGCTGTTGCTGCTGTTGTTCCTAAGTCACTGGGAAAGTTCTCATTCTTTTTTTTTTAAATCAAATTCAGGTAATTGCTATCACTGGCATAACTCAAGGGAAGGTTTCCCTGTGTAAGTAAATCTAGGTTAGGCTTTGTACACAGCAAAACTTCATGTTTAGTTTTTACTTTACTTAAATTGTTAACTAGAAATCATTACTTTTGTTGCGTAGAAGTAAATTCAATTTATTAATTGATATTTATTAAAGATAAATTCGTGAATAAAGCAAAAGTTTCGTTGCAGTGAAACAGAGGAGGGACTTTCATGTAGCGTGAGGTGCTCATCTTGTGCAACTTTCAGTTTTGATTACAATCTACTCTAAGTTGATTTATTTGTTCTCTGGAAATTAGCACATTGAAGGTCGCTGTGACATGACTTTTGGCAAGACTTAATTACAAAGTTTGTGCTAGTTGTCTTTTAACATCTTCATATATGCAGATATCCATTTTCATATTGATAATTGTCCCAAAGGACTTTTAATTCCCAGGTTCCTGTAAGTGATTTGTTTATTGGGCTAGTAAGCATATAGCCTACTAATTCAAGAATGCAATTTTTGTATAGACTTGCTGCTCAAATTGTAAGAACTGTCTCAATATTCTTAAATGAGTAGACGCTTTTGTGGACACATTTCAATGTGAAAAGTTCAGCAGTTAAGTTTTTTGTCTGTGTGAAATAGATACATAAAATGAAAGATATTGTGATTTCATCGGTGAAATGTAGAAAGCAAGTGAATAGAAAAACCACAGAATTTTACAGTGAATGATGAAGTGATGATTTAGAAGATACTGTGTCTAGTGTCATATTGTCATGACAAGCTCTTCTAGATCAACTGATGTTGTAGCTAAAGGTAATCATTAAGCAAAAAACAAAAAGGTATTCAAGCCTCTTGTGCTTCCTAGCACTTGTTTATTCCAGTGTGTCCTACCCACACGTTGGGTGGCCATCTACTGAACCAGAACAAAGGACTAGTCCAGTTTAGAGGGGAAAAAGAAACTCAGTGTATTTTGATTTATTTCTTTTTCCTGGCTTAGTTTTCAGCCAGATAATTTTCTTGATACAGCTTGTTGTGTAGCTACAAAAATGTTTGCATTGGCACAATTGGGTGGGACTGAGCAGCAATGCATTTTGCCATATATTTCAGAGGAGAAATCCATTTTTGGTTCCCTTGGGCAAAACTGAAACAATTAATGTATTTTATATACATGTATATACATGTGTTTATATTAAAAAGAGGTGTGGAATTTTCCTTCAGAGTAAGCTGGCTGGAAAGACTTGCTGAATTCTGCTCAAGTGTGATGTGTTTGCAGAGTTTTGGTTGCACACTTTGTGCAGGGATGCCAGGCATAAACACAGCTGTTTTGGCAAGACAGCATATGATGTGGGATGGGATTTTGGTGGATTTTTTGTTTATGCAATATAGTATATACTTATCAACTGCCTACAGATCCCTGGGAGGGAGGGATTCAGTTTTGCTGAAGACATTTTAGAACAATTCCTGGCAGTGGGATTTTATTTTTGTGCGTCTCTAAGCAGGTTGTAATGAACAATAAACTGTATTAGAAACAGTGACAGTAACTCCTCCCCCTGTTTTCCTAGCTTGGCATGGAGTGCATTCTTATGCATAAGAAAGATGACAGATATATCAAGGAAGTTCTTTCCCAGGCTTACAAATGCCTTGGAGGTTTGCGTGCCCTTCGGAAGTCTGTGGCTGTGAAGATAGCTAGTGTGGCAGTGAGTCAGGACAGGATTTCCCCCAAACACCCACTCCTGAGGTGGCCAATGACAGTCCTGAAGGTCACTTACCAGCAGGAATATTGGCTGGAGGGATGGGGAAGGAGCTTCTGTGTGCTTGAGAAGCTGCAACGTGCTGCAGACACGGTTGGAATGCTGTCTCCCAGCCAAGGACAGGAGGTGGATGGTATTTAAATGAGAAGAGGCTTAGCTTTTGGAAGGCTGCAAATTTAGCCATCAGAAACTGGGAGGTTTGAGAGAATCAAGACATCTTCCTGGAAGGCCAGTTTTATTAAAGTGTCTGTAAGATTACTTGTTGTTCTTTGTTAAAATAAAAAAACCAAACAAATTTTTTCCTAATCTTAAATGGTGAGCTCCTTCTATGCTCCCCTGCATTTGGATGAAATAAGGATTTACCCCTTTGGTACAGCCTTCATCTCCTAAAAGAACAGAAGCCACTAGGTTTATTGTGTAAAAGTAATGCTGCTCACTTATAATGGTGAAAAGTTCAGGCCAAATACTCCTCAAAACCTTTGTAACTAAGAAAATGTACCCTTGTGACTGCTATACACATGAGATCAATGCAAATATAACCTCTTTTTTAGCCAAATACTAATTTTGGCTTATCAACATCAGTATCTTGATTTTTACATTTTTAAGTTGATAAAAAATTGAGATAAATTCATTGCATGATAATTTTGAAACTGGGCTGGCAGCCCATTGGAGGGAAGGGTTGGGGAGAGTTGGACAGGGGGGGTGTGCATGTAGACTTGCGTGTGATCCATTAGGATTTTTTCTGGATCACATGCAAAAAGAGAGAACATATTCTAGGGTTTGAACCAAACAAAGGCCTCCCTGTTGAGATTTTAGGCATATTGTTTTCATTGTTTGAACATTTGCCTGAGAACTGCTTTCTTAATAAGACTGTGTTTCACAAAGTTACTGAGTGAAAGGATTCATTTTTATGTAGTTTTACATTTCCCAGTTGAAACGTGCATGGATCTGAATACATTATCTTCCTTTTCTGTGCTGAAAGACTTAGCAATTATTTCCATGAGTAGTGGCATGGTGAAGTCTGGAGTAGGTTCTGGCTGGGTCTGGGTCCTTCTGCTGGAGGTATGGTGGCTTGTAGGAAGTAGTTGGTAGGGCAGCAGATGACAGTCCATGACTGCTGACCTCCTGATACATTTTTTAAAATGTATTGTACTTGTTCTTTATATTCAAATGAAGGGCCAAGAGTTCTGACTGGAAAAAGACAGTAGTGTAAAGGTGGTCAGAGGTGTTTTCACACAGTAATTTTAGTGTTTTGTCAAAGAGGAACTGAGAGCTCTGTGTTGTCACAGAATGTGATTTCCAGGTCTTTTGCGTGCAGAGGGTAACCAGGGGGAGGTCTGTGCTCTGCATGGGAGGTGCTGCCTAAGGATCACTGTTCTCCTCCAGGAGCATTGCTGAATGCCTGGTGAAAGGTGGTTCAAGGAGATCACAATTTGCTCCTTGCACCAGTATAGGTTGTTCGATTGGAGGAAAAAACCACCAAAACCTACTCCTGCATGTGCAGTGTGTATAGCTTAGGCATTCCTAAGTACAGGAATATATTCCGGTTGGCCTGACAAAATATTCATCTCCTCTTCCTGATAGATCCAGAGTACAGAGGGGGATCTACCTCACGTTTCAGCTACACATCAGCTAGCAGTGACCAAGTCAAGGAAAGGTGAGTAGACTTCAGCTTCTGTGAGGACAGCAGACTGCTGAGTGTCCTTCCATCTCTGAAAGGCTGATTCAGATATTTTAAGCTTCTAAAGTTTGTTTTCTCTCTAGAAATAAAAAAGACCTGGGTTTTTTTTTTAGCTAAATCACAGAACATTACTACAAAGTGGCAACCAAATTACAGGCAAGACAACAGCCCTATAACCTCACTGGCTGTTTTCACTTTTGTGTAATTGATGGTAGTTCAGACGGCCTGAAATGTTAATTCAGATTGTGTGGGATTTTTTTTTTTCCTTAGTAGATCCTGTAATTTAAGATACCCATTTAAACTGAAATTACATTGTTTTAAACCTAAATTGCATGATACATGCAGCTTTTTCCTATGCACTACTGCTCTGTCTGCAGGCTGCTTGCACCGAAAACTAGTGTCTCTACACCCACGTGGAAACTATAGTCCCTCACATGCAGAACACTGTGCACTGGCTGTTGGGGTTCACTTCATTTGTGCTTTTGTCTCAAATTCTTATTTATGTGTTTTATGGCTTGGCAGAGGGATAAAGATGATTTTTAAGTTTATTTTGGATCGTTACTTTGCCCAGTGTGGGCAAGTGAAGTTCATTCTCTAGCTGATACATTTAATTAAAGAGGAACTAGAGCTTGTTGCACTTAGGGAGGTGCTTAGATGCGTGCAATTTCTTGGTGAAACATGAATAGCATCTCTAAATACTTAAGAGAGGCAGAAGAACCTGTCTAAAGAAACACAGATCATCTTATTTGCATTTGCACAAATGAATTGACAGTCGTATGACCTGTCAGCTGAATTGCATGAACGTGCTTGAGAGTGCCCTGGACTAAGTGTGGGAGAGTAATGCCTGGTTATTGGTGATAGCTTGTGCTACTTGTTCATCAGTGTTCTGCACAACACAGCCTGGTGCTCACTAAGCTTCCTCTGGTACAAGCATAGGCCACTAAGGATTGCCAGAAACTGAATCTCTGACTGTTCCTAGTACTTCCTCCTTGCATACTTCCTCCTTCCTCCACCTGCTTTACATGACTACATGAAAAGAAGTGCAGTTTTTATAGGGCAGGTCTCCTGTTGGCTGGCCTCTCCAGCTTCAGGGAGAGCTTTTCAGAGAAAACTAAGTTAAGGAACTGGGAGCTGCAGTTAGGGAGGAGACAAAATAATTTTTTTCATCTTTTCTGCTCCCAGTAGTTATTTTACCCTCTTCTTCCACCACACAAGAAAGAAAAGTGAGATGGTCCTGTGTGTACTTGCTGAAAGCTACCAACAGTTCTAGCAATGGGACTTCAGTCTGACTGAAGCAGGCCCAGGTCATGTTTCCCAGGCACTATGTCTCTCCTATTTCTGAATACACTTCACACAGATTAGTGGTGACACTTTATTATCAGGTAGGCATTGCCTAGAGTTTTCTATGACTTATCTGACAAGGGTATCACTACCTGAACATTTGCTGAAAGTTAGTCTGAGACCAGCATTTTATTTCACCTGGGAGATGCAAAAAATTTAGGACTTTGTTCTCTGTGGATTTCAGTCAAGTTGCCAAGAGGGTGAACATTGATGGAGAACTTACCCAAAATGTAGAAAAACTGTAGCCGACTTTTTTTTTTGCAAGCTGTCCAACATGAGACAACATGGAGGCCTTTCAGCCTGCTTTCTCAGAGGGTGGATGTTCACCAAGTTAGAAGGCATACAAAGTTAGTGGTCACTTACTAAAAATTCTGGCCATTGTGTCTGAATGTGAAATTCCACTCTTGCTAGCAATCTCATGAGGTGGGATCAGCATGAAATTCAACCACAGATCCTCTGTTGCAGTGTGATTTCAGTTGACAATCCTTACACAAACCCACTTTTTTCAGTGGCTTTTTCTCTGGTGTATGTAAGCACACATAAAGATTTGTTCCAGATGAATAGTTCCCTTGAAGGAATACTTCTGTACTTCTTTTTTATGTGGTGGTATTTCTTTGTCAATTACTAGGGCTGGTGTTCTTTGGTACAGATTATTAGAAACCTTGCAGTGTCATTTTACATCTGCACAGAGGGCTATGGATGCTTTCTCTGAAATTTACAGTGGTTTGTAAGGCATATTAAGAGGGCTTTTAATAAGAAGTGAACTATTCAAATAAAAAGATACTCTCTTTTCTTACTGAAATAGTCTGGCTGACTGTTGACTATTATGGTTGAACAACACAGTCTACTGCTGTTTAGACTCCTAACTAAAGCATGTTTCTTGTCTCAGTTGTTTTAGGAACACAAGAATTAAAAGCTTCAGCTAGTTTGCAAACACACAGCACTGCTAAATGTCCACTATAAAAAAAGCATATTGCAGAGTTATCTGGTAGAAAGGTTTGTTAGTGCAAAACAAAAATTCTTACTGACATATCATACAGCAGCACCTTCCATTCAAAAAAAATGCCCCAAAAGCAAGACAAATACAGGTACAATGCCTAGAGGAAAAAGCATTCTCAAGACACTGCAAATCATGAATGTCTGGTTGTTGGCATCAACATGGCTCTGTGAAATTTTGAGTAGCCACAGACCTGTTTCTTTTAAGGCATTAAGGTTATTGGTTTTGCAAGTTTAATCCTTGAAAGGGAAGAAAGCACATCATCAGCACTTCCTGTCCTTAATATATTATTGTATTTATAGCTCTCTGTGGGTGCAGCTCCACAGGAGATTGGAGATGGGGGAGTGAGAAGAAAACATCTGGAACAGATTTAGTATTTGTGGGAGTCTGTGCTTCTCTGTCCAGAAGCAAGGAAATCCCCAGGGACTCAGAGTTTTTGCAGCAGGGCTCCCTATTGGGCTGGTTTTGTTGGTGCTGAGGTGCATGGTGTGATCAGTATGCAAAGGGACAACTGATATTTAAGCCCATAATGAAATACCTCATTGTTAAGTTGGGAATGTTAATTTAAAGTTTATCTTATAAAATACAAAGTGCATTTGAACTTTTCCAATAGCGCAGGTACAAGAAAAAAATGTTAAAACTTTATGGACGGTTTCCACATACTTCTTCACCTCTTCTATGTGAGCAGTTGAGTGACACAGAAGAGGTGACACTGACACTGGTAGCTCATTATTATGTTACAATAAATGAACTAATCATTTCCCTGTCAGGGATGCTCTGCTGAATCTGCTCTCATGTTTTGTAAACCCCAGACTTGATTCATCATCATGTGTTCTTTGTTTAGAACATTTTCAGTTTATTTAGATTATTTATGAATACACAATTTTTAACATATATTCAGTGCCCAAATATACTTTTTATATATATATAGTTTAAAACAATAATCTAGTAAACCTTTTTATTTGTGCTCTGGTAAACTGATGGGATGGGAGTTTGATTGTTCCTGCTGGTTTTGTTTGTTGTAGCTGGTTCCTTCTTCCTTCTTCCACTTTAGTTATTATCCTGCCCCTGGCCTCCTCCCAGTAGTTCAGAAGATTTCCTCTGTGTAGGGTTGACAGTAGCTTTGAGTAGCAGAGTCAGTGTTGTGCAGTGGTACCTTTTTGTAGAAGGTATATTTGCCTTCCTGGGGTTGCACGGGATAAGGGATGATCCCAGCCTGGTCCCCATAAACCAACCTTTGGTGCTGAGTTTTCTGCACTCAGGGTGAAAAGAGAGGACCCATCACAAACTCCCTGTCTTAAGATTCTCCTTTGCCAGGAGGCCCTTTAGTCAAGAGCCGAATGTAACTCTGTAGCTTTTTTTGAAGTGTTTTCCTATTTTCTCCTTGTTTGCTTGAATCTGAGAGCTATCCAGAGCAGGCTACATAGCTGGATCAGTCTTGTCAAGAGGGTGGATACCATTATGTACCTGTATATCCCAGCATATACTGGGATATACAGGTACATAATACCAATACTAGTTGGTATTACCAGTCTTTACAGAACCAACCTTGTCATTTCACTACTGATTCAGTAGAGATTCCAGCTCTATAAAATTTTTTACTGCATTTACATCATGGTGGTCTTGTGGAGAACCCTAAGAACTTGCAAAGGACCAGGGTAAGGTGTGGTAGCAGATGACTACTCAGAAAACATCTTTTCTGATTTGCTTTAAAATGTTAAAAAATTCTAGCAGCTCTGTAGCACAGAAAGCAAGGGATAACTGTATAAAGGGGATGGGTCTCCTTAGGTTGAACCAAGGCAGTTTGAATCTGTTCATACTGTGCCAGTCACTTGCCATGGATAAGCCATGAGGCTGGTGTGAATGAATGACTGCTCTAAGCTGATCCCTTGCCTGGTGGTATCTGTCCTGTGAGGCTGTCACAGCATGTCCATAAATAGCCAATGCTATAGAAAATTATCTGAAAGACTCATTTTAACTTCAGTACTGTGTCTCTGAGAAGCCTAAGAATTGATTTCAAAAAACATATAGATGTAATTTTCCTTTCTATAGCTGAAAAGGAAATACTGACTGAGAAGGAAGCAGAAGGGCAGGTCAGTGTTCTATTGAACAGTAATGAAGTTCATGGACATGCACTGGTGAATTGCTTTATCTGAACTAATTGGGATCTCTTTCCTATGAGAGGCTAAGGCTTTCACCAGTAGTGGTTTTTTTTTTTTCCTCTTCTATTAAAATTCACCAGATAAGAAAAGAGACAGAGGAGGCTGCATGTCTGGCAACAAATTTAGATAACTATTCACCATGAAGAAGGTAACAGCTTCCCCCCAGCTTCAGCTGTAGTGGCAAGCTGTTCATGGCATGCTCTTTCAGCTGTATTAAGTGAATTAGTCAGTTAATAAGATCCAGTTCTCAGGGAAGTAATTTCCATTGTCCTTACTGGGAGTTGGGTGGGGATGTCTGTCTTGAGGTAGAAAAGTTGTTTGTCATCGCAGGATATTGTGGCTACCATGATAACAGAGCAGCAGCATGATTTGAAAGGCACTCCCTAAAAGCTGTGTGACATCACTGATACAGAAGCTTAGTGGGTAGTTTGCCTCTACTGGTGTTCACAGGCTGTTGCAGGCTCTTACTTATTTCTGTGTTAGTAAAATGTTTATCAAAATTAATACTAAAAAATTTAGTTATGAATATCCAACAGTTTTCATAATGCATGCCACTGCATTGTGCTGTGAACTGGGATTAATTATATGACTACATTTAACTGGGACAAAATTCTGCATTGAGCCTTTGAGGAGACAGCAGCAAACTCTTGCCTAAAGCTCCAGAGGAGAAAATGGCAGGGGCCTGGGGCTACAGGCCACTGTAGTTCCCATCTCCAAGATTTTATACTTCTGCTGAGATCTAAAAGTGAGATAAGGTTGCTGCCCACCTCAGGCTGGGCAAAATGTTTCTGGTGCCATAAGGTGAACATTGCACTTGGTGGGTGCTTCCTGTGTCCAGTCAGGAAAAATATACTTGCAATAGTGTGCTGCAGAGCTTGCTGAGATCTCCCTGCAAAGCTGCTTAGTGAGTGCAGTGCTTGCACCAGAGGAAATCACTCCTGGGAAGCACTTAGGGTTTTAGAGCCTCTTTAGGCTATTTTAATGCTTACCTAATGAGAGTAGAAAGGAACAAGCAGGAGGATCTTATCTCTGGTGTATAAAATGAGCACTGGGAATGTGCTTTGGCAGATTGCCCATTGATGTGTAAGGGATGTTCTGCATTTGTCTACTAACCCAGTGGAGGATCCTCTCCAGCAATTGGCAGAGCCTTCCACATGGCCCTCTCTGCCCATGTGATGCTGTCCTTTTGGGTGTGTGGGGTGGTGTAGGCTGGTAGGAGACCAGTGATCTTCAGTATCTCCATGATCAGGAGAGGTGTCAAATCTGTACTTTTCAACACAAAAGCAACTCTTCCACTGCCTGTGAATTAATCAGTGATGCAGTTTTGTGAAAGGAGAACTCCAACAGTGGCAAAATCTGCAGAGGTTTTTTTCCACAGCATAGGAAGGAAAAATGTAAAAAAAGGTTGCTTGAAGTTTCACAAGTAGGGCTTTGGGTGAGATTTTGTTTGAAACAAACAAGTTGTTTCTCTGTTTCATTCAAAGTGGAACTTGAAAAGCAATTGTATTACCCATTTCATGGTTTTTTGCTGTAAAAGGAAAGCTTGTATTGAATGGGATTGGTCTTGAAAGGCCGTGATTTGTAAAGTAATTACAGTTGGGTTTTGGTTGTTTCAAACAGATCAGCTCTTAAGGACAGCAAGTCAGCACTCTGACAGCAGTGGCTTTGCTGAGGACTCTACAGACTGTTCTCCATTCAGTCAGCTTCAGGTAAGGTTTCATCCTGTGGCTGAAATACTCCTGATTAGTGTGAAACAGGGGAGGGTAGGAGGGATGTTGATGTTGACTGTTACTGTGACTGTCAGTCTAGATCTATAAAATCATAGTTTTCAGAGCTGGACCTGCCAAGTCCCTGTGTTCAGATTTGAAAGCCTTTCTGGTAGGTTAATCTGGGTAGACTTGGGACTGGAATAAAATCTAAATTCAGTATGTTCTGTTTGCTGTTACTGGCATATCTTTTCTCACTGTTGATTCCTCTCAGTAGTGGGTAGAGATTAAGGTCTTGAAAGATTATAGCTATTCTGCTGATTATTTAATTTTTTAATCATTTTTGCCTTCCCACTGCCCATGTTCTTCTCTCCCCCGCCCCGTGCATTTTTCTTTTTTTTTCTTTTTTTTTCTTTTTTTCTTTTTTTTTCTTTTTTTTTTCTTTTTTTCTTTTTTTCTTTTTTTTTTTTCTTTTTTTTTCTTTTTTTTCTTTCTTTTTTTTTTAATTACCAACTGACAGAAAATGAAAACAATTTCACACTAGCTTTACTGTGATAGTCTAACTTTACTGAAGATAGACTAACTTTAGTTATCTTGACCTTCGATGCTCTTTCTTGTTCCAGTTTCTTTGATCTTAGTCCCAGAAATTGCTGTGATGCTGACCAGAGACCTCATGTTTTAGGGAAAGCTTTTGTTCCAGCCTGGTGTTTAGGTGTGTGCTCAATACACATGCTTGCACAGCATTGTGTCTGATATTTTGGAGAGCTGTTCTCCTGGTTCTTCTAAAACATTCACACAGTAATAGCCATGATTTGATTGGCCTGTCAGTCAGCCAGACAAAAGCCTTGAATTGGATCCTGTTCTCAAGGCCAGCTGTTCCTGAGACCTAGACCACAGCCCAAATGAATAAATGGGATTCTGGGTATCTCCAGCAATTTCATCTCTATAGCTTGTATCTGCTGAACTGTTTCTTACGCTACCATGTGTTTCTCCCTTGTGGCACACCAAGCATTTTAAAAGCTGTTTGGCAGTTACTAGGAAGAGGTTTTTACCCTCTTTATCCATCAATGTTGCTTTTTCATTTTGGTTCTGGAATTCTGGGTTTTCTGATTTAGTAGTTCTTCAACTGAGTACCAAAATAAAAGCCGAGACAGTGTTAGTCTTTGTCTCCCCTAAACATCAGCTTAATGCTTTCCAAGAGCAAGAAAGGGAGTAATACTGAATAAAGGGAAAATGATCTTGAGTTCCTGCAAAGAGCATGATCATCTGACATACTTACTCAGCTCTCTACAGAGCTGTGAATGCACTGAAGTTGACAGGCATGTTAGAAGGTGACTCAGAGAAGAGTTGGTCACTCTTGATTTTTATGTTGGTTGCAACCTGATTAAGAGCCCACTAAAAGTATGTTGCAGCTAAGTACCCTTTCACTGGAATATTGCTGGAGTTTATCTGTGTTGGCTGTAAAGGGAAGAGATTTCTGTTTTCTGTTCTGCTGTTTTGAAAAGGTATGTTGAGGCTGCATGAGGTTTGTGCCATGGAATTGCTAGGCTCTCCTCTGCCACCTTTACTCCTTAATTCTGACCAAGTGCTGAGCTGAATTCAGAAAATATGGGTGAATGATGCAGCTAGGGGAAATGAGAACTTGGCAGCTGGAGAAGAGAATCTATGAAAAGAGGAAGGGGATACAGAGGAGTATATATTGTTTCTTAAAAGTATGGTAATTTAGTGCCATCTACTGTTAAATTATTGACTCTAGCACCCATAGCCTTCCTCTGAAACTCAGGAGAGAACTCAAAATTTGAACCATATTGCCTTTCATCTCTGAACTTCCATAATTAAGATTTCTGAGGGAGATTTTGATATTGAGATAGGGTATTCTGCAGAGGGGTTTTCTGTTACCAAAGAAGCCAGAACTCTCTATCCAAGTTCTTATGCTTTACTCATAGTTGAACATTGTGATGGAGGATTAGGACACAGATAGACACACATGTAGCCCGTATGATTTCACCTAAACATTATAATCTTTTGCTCATTTAGTACCTTTAACTTGAAAACCGTCTGAATGTGCACATTCTTTCACAATAATTTGTGGCTGTGCTAGTGAGTGCAGTGTTAGGTATGTACTTGTGAAGATGACATTCATGGCTGAAATCTTCTAGATGGTTGGAGAAGGAACTGTTGCCTGACAAATATAATCTCTTTAGAAGGAACTAATAATTAATATCCTAATGGCAGCAAGAACTGCAGAAAGTAGAGGTTGGAAAATTTCTAGTTCATGCATCAACTATGGTAAATTTCCGAGAGTGTACTTTATACCACATATTCTTAGGGAAATGTCTTGTAAATACAGCAGTCAGCCAGGCTAGGTTCAAGAATATGCTTTGCAATGAACAGAGCTCTTCTTTTTTCTTTTCTCTTAAATGCTTTTCCTGCCATTTGTTACCTATTAAATTAGCAACTCCCTCATTTATGTGCTCTGTTTTAAACTGTTATTTAGAATGAAAAGGGGAAGAAGTATCAGGAGAGATGTGGTCTGCAACTGAGATTAACATCCTGATGTGATATTCTCAGTCTTCAATGATTTTTTATTTAAACAGGCTTAGTTTATGGGCAGACTGGCTTTCCCATTCTTGGTGTTGTCCTGTAACACAGCTTCAATACAGTCTGCAGTTCTCCTCAGTTCTCTGTATACATTTCCTAATGCTACCCTTCATTTCACTGTTGTGAACCTTTATAAATGGGAAATGCTTTGTACCATGACCTTGCTACCTGTTTGTCATCACTACCTAAAATACTAGCATTGTATTCTTCTTGCTCTTAGAATTTTGCAACTTCTATTCTTCTTACAATATTGAATTTATTGTCAAATCAAAGGAACGTGTGAAGAATTTTCTCTTTAGAAAATAAAAACCTGCTTTTAGTGCCATACTTCACTGTACTCCTAATGTATCTGATACTACGGTTTCTTTGTTCTCCTTCACCGTTTTTCTTGCACACTAAGTGCATTATTCTTTCTGCTCCCCACCCCAATGCCCTGTGAAGGTGTTCTTGGACTGTTGGCCTGACTCCTGAGAAGGCAGTAGTTGAGTGTCCAGTACATTCACTCCTTTGCTGTCTCATATCTTTCCTAGGTTCAGGAGTCTTTGCAGGGCATGGGAAGCAGTGCTGACAGCTGTGACAGTGAAACAACCGTGACATCGCACAGTGAGGAACAGAAGACACCGATAGCCAAGGAACTGCCCTGTTTTGATAAGTTTGAGGAGGAGGAGGAGGAAGATGATGAGGAGGAGGATTATGATGATGATGAAGAGGATATTATCTCTCAAGTAGAGAGACGAAAGGCGGGGGCATCTTCTGATAGCAGAAGGACTGAAGACAGAAAAATTAGTGACTGTAAAACTGAACAAAATCAAGGACAAGAAAGCAAGTCATCTCATATATCAGAGACAGTCCAAGGAGAGGTCAGCTCTAAAGAGGAAGACATTTCCAGTGAGCAAAAAGAGTCAGACCTGCTGGAGGAAGGCAGTGTGTTTGAGTTTCCTCAGTATCACACGCACCATATCCTCAAGTCGATGCAGTCTCTGGAAGGTGATGGCTCCTCCACATCATCTGTGGACAGAGTTCAGGTTGCCTTGCAAAGAGCTGAGATGAGGATCATCAACTCACCTGATTCCAAGGCCAGATGCCATCTGCTTAAGTCGAAAGATCTTCTGAGGAAGCAGAGACTCTGGTTTGCTGAATCGGGCTATCCTCTAAGGCGGTCTCAGTCTCTCCCAACTGCATTGCTGAATCCAGTGAAAGTGGTGTCCTCTGTGAATGTTCAGTTAACTCCAGGAAAAGAGACTCTCTGCAGTCCTCCTTCTTTCACCTACAAGTACACACAAGTGGAGGAGGACAAGGAAGCAGCATCTGAGAATGACAGAAGTGAGGAGGAGGCAGCCTCCAGCCATCCTGTGTGCAAATCCACACTGTTTATTGCGCCTTCGTCCTCCAAGAAAGAGGTGCCCCAGGCAGGGCCCAGCAGGCTGTCTGAGGAGCTCAGTCCCACCAGGGTACAGAGCTGCCCCCTGCACATGCCAGCAGCCATGTCCCGGTCCACGTGCTCCCTCCATTCCCTGCCCACGGAGTGGCAGGACAGGCCGCTGTGCGAGCACATGAGGACACTCAGCACCCACAGTGTCCCAAGCATCTCTGGCTCTTCCTTCAATGCCATGCTTTCCCCCTTCAGCTGCCCCTTCTTTCCAAGGCATGGAGTTCCTCATCGTCCTCCTGCCATGAACCCACCCTCCACTGTGGAGATGCAGCTCCGCAGGGTCCTCCATGACATCAGAAACTCTCTGCAGAACCTCTCGCAGGTAAGAGGAAGCTTGGTTTTGCCCCTGGACAAAGGGTCTCCTTATTTTATCCTTACCAAACCAAGGTGATAACCTCAATATTCCTTTGAGTAGTTCAACAGATCAGGAAAAAAAAAAGAAAAAAAAAGATATTTTGTTCAAATCTGATTTACTGTTGTTTTAGGAGCTTCTGTTTAAACAGGCAAGTTGGAAGAGTTCAAAGGTGACAGTTTTAGGTTAGATATTAGGAAAAAGTTTTCCACCCAGAGGGTGGTTGGGCACTGGAACAGGCTCCCCACAGAAGTCACAGCAGCAAGCCTGAAAGAGTTCAGGAAGCATTTGGGCAATGCTCTCAGGCACATGATATGACTCTTGGGGCTGTCCTGTGCAGGGCCAGGAGTTGGACTTTGATGACCCTTGTGGGTCCCTTCCAATCAATATACTCTGTGATTCTGTAATCATCTTTTCAGTGCTCCACTTTTTTTGCATTTAGTGTTTTCTTGTTCCAGTTGATCCAGAGTGATTTTTTTTTTCCCAGTATTTTTTATTTTTTAGCTTTTATGGATATTCTTGGATGGGAGGGAGGAACAGTGTACTCTTTATTAGCTATTATTTTATTTTGAGAATGATTAGATTTAGATTTTAAAATGCATACTTATGGAATCACAGAACAGTCTGATCAATCCTTTGATTTCTCTTCTCTTTGACATACTTCTCATCCAGCTGTTAAAAGTGCAGTTTTTTTCCTTATAGTCACAAAGCTTCAATAATGATGTCAATGATTGATCTCTGTGGGTTTCTGTCCTGTTTCATGCCAGTCTTTTCCACTTGGAACTCTGGTGCTAGCCAACATGTTCTTGATACCATCAGTCTTTTATTAAGAATTGATTTTGTCAGAGCATGTGAAATTTTATCCATCTCATCACTCAGAGAAGAAAAGCTTGAGAATGCAAGCATGTAAATTTTACCAATTTCTGCCACACCTTCTGCTCCTCCTCTCCTGATTGCCAGCTGCCATCCTGGTTCTGCTGTTTTCTTAGGTGGTGATCCAACTTAGGGTCCTGCAAGCTCCTGCAGGAGGCTGTGTGGGCAAGGCAGTTACAGACTCTGCTTGTTTATGTATGAATATGTGAATACTATGCAGTTGTAGACCTAAAATTTCTGTGCATTTAACCCAAGAGCAAACATGCACCTGCCTGCACCAAATTGCAGGTGGGAGGCTGTAGTGGCCTTTTTTGGGCCCCTCTTATTTTACTGACTTTGCCACTTGTCAGAAGTTAGAGGTGAGTCCAGTCTTCTTTTGGTTCTATCAGCTGGCCTTGCTTCTCAGAGTAAGATTTGGTGACCAGCTCTGCAGCAGGAAGCTCTGGTCACCTGTGTTTTAAGTCAACCATTGCTCAAGGTGCTGTTGATGGTATGCCTGGGAGAAAGCGTTTGCAGAGCTTAACCTTCTCTAGAGAATTCTCTCATGTGTACCAATTGCAGCCTTGATCTGTGTAAGGTTACAGTGTGCTCAGTACTTCTACCACACATACAATGCTAACTGAACCTGCTGAAAAAGAAATCTCTGTATTACATCCTCCACTCAAGCTGGTTCACTCAGAAAAAAAGAGGGGGCACTGGAGTGGATTATAACATTTAGCCCACTTGTTCTTCAAGCATATTTTGTCAAAATTAGTTTCATTTTGGAGACTTGGTCCTTCTCACAGCAGAGGTTGGTTTCCTACAGTAGAGACCGAGTTTGGCACATAGCATACTCAATGGCTAAAGAAAAAGTTGAGATGTTTAAACATTTGATTCTGATTTTAAGAGGAAATAAGGAGGACTAGATAAGTTGCTGATAGAGCAGGGAACAGAGAAAGCTGGCAGAGGAAAGATAAACCCATCCCCTTGATGTGATCATGTTGGAGCAAAACTTCTCTGTATGAATGAACATGCTTCAGATTTTCCATGACATATCAGTAGTCCTTTGAATTCTTTCAAAATTATATTGGACAAGCTGTCTTTCATGTTTGAGAAGGTAAACATTTTTGCTGTTTCCACTGTTCTTTGTTGTGCTGTGTCTCTACATGTAACAAACCTCTGGATTTTATCTGTTTGCTCCATATGTTGTTGCAACACGCAAATAGAAATTCTTAATCTTGTTTTCATGAGAGATCATTAGCAAGCTGGGGTCTTTGGATGAAGGCAACATAGTGAGATTAAAAACCAAAATGAACAAAAATTCCCCAAACTAAGAACTGAAGAAAATCCCATGACAAATTTGACTATAATCATGATTTCAAAATGGGACACCGTTTAATTTGCTCAGTTATGGTTTTGGAATCGTTGTTTTTATCATTAGCTGAGACAATTGAGACTACTGAGTTTTCACTCATAATTTGTTGACATGTGTCAGTTAAGAAGCGGCGCTGACATTTTGTAAGGTTGCCCATTTGCAGCACAGTATTTCCATGGATTGCAGAAATCTCGGTGCCAGAAAGGTTGTGTTTTAGGGGCTGCTTTTGGAGTGTCTGTGCATTCCAGAGGGTGCCTTTCCCATTTCACATTGTTTGTTTCTTCCCCCTAGTACCCAGTGATGAGGGGACAGGATTTTTCAGCTGCCACTGGTTACACTACTCAGAGATCATCCATTCTACCTCTCTATGAAGTAAGTGACCCTGTTTATGGAGTCGTACTCAGTCAAAATAAAATACAAGGAAGCATCCTAAATGTGTCACAGATTGTGCTCACTTTGGGCAGTTACTTCTCTTTGTTCTCAAGAGAGAGCTTCCCACAAATAATGTTAGAAAGGAATTAATCTAAATACACTTTCATGTGTTTGGTTGTATGATACAGCTGAAAATGTTGTTCTCTTGAGTCATTGTGATGGCACAACATGCAGCTTCCATCATGTGCTGAAGTTGCTGAGGTGCTGTTAATTCAAAGGGCTCATCTGGGCAAATGTGGCTACAGGATCCAAACTTACTTTAATCATTTTCCCATGTAATTCATTGTTATATTTTTATTTCCCCAGAATACTTTCCAGGAGCTACAAGTGGTGAGGAGAAATCTAAATTTATTCAGAACCCAAATGATGGATTTGGAGTTGACTATGTTGCGTCAACAGACCACAGTTTATCAGCACATGACAGAGGAGGAAAGGTAAACCTTTTATAAAAAACAAAAAAAGACAAAATACTCTGGCATATCAGAAAATGTGTTACTGCTCTTGAGATCAGCAAGAAATCTATTCATTTCAATTTGAACAGGGTTGGAGATGAGGTTTTTTGCCAAAATCTTATTTACTCTTTTCTTTATACATCTTCATTCTAGATTTTTTTACTCTTTGTCTCTTCCAATCTCTATTTCTCCTAATTATTTTTTTTTCTGCATCCTTTCTCCAAAGTGATTCTACAGCTGCAGATTTTAAGGATTGTTATCATAGAATACTTGAACATAGCATATTGCAGGGAAAAGAGATCTTAAAGATTTGATTTTAGATTGCTCCCATCTTCGTAGGTGTAAATAAAGAATGAAAACTCTAGCATTCAGATGCTTTTCCACCTTTCAGTGGCTACTCAGCAGGCTGCAGATGGCATTCATATTCTGGCTCCGAGTGGTTGTGCTTGCCAGGAGTTATAGTAGCAGCAGATCTGGAACAATTTTTGAAACTGATTATATATTTAGTTTAGTTGAATCAACTCTTGGCCTATCACTTTAAAAGTAAACATGTTTGAAATCAGTTGGCTGCCTTAGACTATGGTTTCCTGGCCAAAATGTAGCTCTGAGTGCTGGGGAAGCTATAACCACACAGGAGAAGTAACATGTGATTACTGCATTACTCTGTGGTGCTTGTTCTTATCAGCTTTAAATTTAATTTGATTAGATATATGTAGAAATACTGATTTCTTCTGCATTTAAAGCTAAAATTTATGGAGAATGTTCTGTGGTACACTGTGTGTTTTTTTTTTTTCTCTGGACTGATACATCTTTTCTATAAACAGAAAAAGACTTCTGTGCCACGTAGGCATTCAGCTAACATTTCTGTGTCCTGCTTTGAATTCCTTTGTATGAAGTCCTTCATTTGTGGCACTGTCCTGCTCAGTCACCTCTTTGCAGCTGAGTGCAGTGAATGCTTTTGTTCTTTCTGTGGTGGCCTTGCCGTAGATTCGAAGCTGACCAGCTGCAGAGCCTGAGGAAGTCTGTCCGCATGGAGCTGCAGGAGTTGGAGATGCAGCTGGAAGAACGTCTGCTTGCCTTGGAGGACCAGCTCAGAAGTCTGCACATGTCTTCACCTTACAGACCTCAGGCACACATAGTAAGTATTAGTTTTGCAAGAGCATCATGTTTTTTCTCAGTGCAATGTTCATCAGAGAATCGTAGAATAGTTTGGGTTGGAAGGGACCTTTAAAGATCATCTAGTCCTACCCTCCTGCAATGAGCAGGGACAAATAATAAGTCACAACTGTTTTAACTCTTAGAGTGGGATGGAATCTAATGATGCCATGTGTATCAGGGGGTTATATTTTCTCATTTTCAGTCACTATTTCACCTTGGGGAAAAGATGTGTGACTTTCTTGGTGTTCATACATATCAATACGTACCTTGGGGGGTTTTAGGGCTGAGAAAGACAGACCTCTTCTGTCAGTGCTTTCTTTTTCCTCTTCATAACCCTGAATTTCTGCAGTTTTGGTAGCTAGGGCTTATGTCTAAAATCCTTGGAGCATGGTGATGGGCTTTCTGGAGTTCTACACTGATTTTCTTGAGAGATGAAGGCAGAGAGATGAGACATTCACAGTGTTTTTCTCCCAAGAAACAGTGTGCTTTCTCTCTAGCTCTGCCAATCCATGGGAACAAAACGAAAACCAAAAAAACAAAACAAAACCAACAATAAAAAAACCCTCACACCAAAAAAAAAAACCGACCCCACACACACAAAAAAAGAAAACAAAAACAGGGGAAAATCCTATTGTCATGAGTTTTTTCCTCCATTGCCTTTTGTAGCTCCTTCAGATGAAGACATGGCTCCCTGACAAACAGTGGGAGAAGCTCTGCTCCCACAAACACTCCCCAAAAGGGGGATAAAAGGCTTTGTCTGTGTTTGTTGGTGGCGTGGCAATATACTCTCTCCTATTTTTCACTCAGTAAAAGACTGTTCCTCTCTTTTTGTGCTGCAGTTCTGTCATCAGCCAAACAAAAGAAGCACAGACAAAAAGTGTCATATGTTCTTCCTGGGTTTCATTTCTCTTTCTTAGCCAATCATCTTCTGTAGAAGCAGCACAGGCACAGGCCACATCTTCCTCTTCAGTATTTTGTCATGGGGAAAAAAATTGAAACCCAAGAACAGGAAAATATGGTATTACTGTGATCTCAGGCCAAACTTGAATTCTTTGAACCGTATAAATAACTTTTTATTTGTAAATCCTTTTATAGAAGAGGGCCAGCTTTAAAAATGACTGAAATTAACTTTCTCCAACCAGCTTTCTGCTTCCTGTTTCCAACTTTCTGGTTTTACAGAAAGTTGTCTGAGATGCAGCATGTTTATATACTAGCTTCTGAGAGCTCTAAGAAACTCCTAAGTGCATTAACTTAACCTAATTTTTCAGGGTATGTATGGAAGCAGAAGTGCTGATAATCTGTCGTGTCCTTCTCCATTGAACGTCATTGAACCAGTAAGTGTTTACTCAGTGTTTTACTGATGAAAAGAAACAGGAAGGCTTTACTTTAAAATAGGTTGCAGGCGATTAATTTGACACATAATTTTAGAAATACTTTACTCCCTTAAATAGCTTTGTTGATGCAATTTTCCTTAAGCAGATTTAGCTGTAGGTCTAAGTGCCTATAGAGTCTTGTTAGCTTTTAAGAGGAATATGTAGAAGGGAGATATTTTTTCATTTAGTTGATGCATATGATGGTAATACCTCATTAATTTTCTAGGGAAAATTATTTTTTTATATTTCTGCACATTTTCTGCTACTGAAAATAAGTAGTTCAAAAACTACAGAAAGGAAAGAACAAACAAATGAAAATCAAGCCCTTACGTGTGTGCCTGTCAATGGCTCTGGCAAGATGCATATGTGTTGCAAAAGTCGGTGGCTTGGGGAAGAGCCACAATTTTTATTTATGTTGGCTTTAAAAAAGGCACATTCCTTTTCATGATTCTCTTTGTTGCAGTAATAAAGGCAAAGGATATATTTATTTTATAGCTGTATTTGTTACATGGAGGGAATGAGTAAGTGATTAAATAAATAGCAAGAAAACATAGTTATGTCTGTGTGTGACTTTTTTGTTTGCTTATTCGGGACTGTTTCTTTTCTGAATCCTTAGGTCTCTGAGCTTATTCGAGAGCAGTCATTTCTGAAGTCTGAACTGGGTTTAGGACTGGGAGAGCTTGGACTGGAAACTCTCCCAACGGAGGGTGCAGAGTCAGTATTCTCCCATGGAAACTCGGATTCCTCTTCAGTGTGCTCTGGTCACACAGGTAGAAGAGCCAAGAGTCAAAGCAAGAAGTTGTACCGAGCCTCTGTTGCCTTAACACCAACTGCCCCCCTGAGAGCAGGCACTGGACAGCCAGTGGAGAGCTCTGAGGAGCTTGCAGACTCCAAGCCAGAGGTGGAGCACAAACTTGAAAAAATCCCTCTCATGCCTTCAGTTGATGAAATCCACAAAGCAGTGGAGCAGGAGGAGCTACAACAAGTCATACGGGAGGTGAGGAAGGAGGGGTTGAGATCTGGGATGTTTGAACTGAGTTTCCTGAAACCTAAAGACAAGGCTGGCTGTAACTCCTGTCCATCGAGGTTTTCTCTTCCCTCTCCAGCCAAGGCTCCATCCTGTTCCTGTGCTGTGGCTGAAAGCTCAGAACATGTCACTAGGTGTTGGAGCCACAGCTCGGTTTATGTGCAAAGCAGTGGACCTTTTTTTCGGTGGTAGTGGTTTTTCAGCATGTAAATTAATAGCTAAGTATGGCTGGGAAAGAATTTGCTGTCTCTACTACTTGGTTAAGCAGCAGTATTTTTGATTCCCAAGTGAAAATTTCTGTCATGTTTGCTTGTTAAAATGCCAAACTGGAGCTCATTGAGTGGTGCAATAATGTTTCTGAAACAACGCTGTAGTAAATGCTAAGTGTACTTTCTAGTCCCTCTACCCCAACCACTAAGGACTATAGGAATGTAAATGAAACAAGCTGAAGGCAGGTGGGAAGTTATTTCAGAGTTTGAGTGATTTTGGACCAATTATATTGGACTAGTTTTATTGGCAGTCAATGAAAGTGAGGAGTGCTTGGTTATTTTTCCTGTGGGCCAAGTTAAGAAACACAACTAAAACTATGTGTTTTGTTAGTGGCATGACAAAAAAGCTCTCTGGCAAGTAATATAAATGGAGAAAGGAAGCCAAAGAAACTACTTGTTCTGAAATGAAGTGCCTGTGAAAAAGTGGAGCAAAGTTTGCTCTGAATACAGAAATGGGAATCGAGAACTTGTAGATTTTATTCCCTCTTCTTCACAAGAGAAGGTCCACTTAGACTTTAGCCAAGGATCACTGTACACTTAGCCTTTAGCTTGTCCCTTGAAGCTTTTGTATGGCTCTGCCATAGACCACTGAAGACTAGGTGAGATATCATGCTTAGAAATGTACAACAGACCAGGCTGTAATGCCGTGGTACCTTCCAGGTCTGCATGTGTTGAAGCTGTGGATAATTGGAAGCAGTTTTACCTTAGCTTTGTCTGTGAAATGGATGAGATGCATGCCGCTCATCAGAAGAGTGGTACATGAGATATTTAGCACACCTTGCACTGTGTTTCTGATTCTGCAATGAAGCTAGGATGGCCTTTGTATCCAGGCTGTCTGTAAAAATCCACATGTCAGGGCACTGGTGTCATGGTGGAAGGTTGCTAAAGGAGAAACTGAGATAGGAAGGAGAACTGTAATTCAAAAGTACTGCAAAAGCAGCTTAGAAAAAAACAGTGAGCTGAAGTCAAAGGACAGAATTATTTCAGTCAATATTTTTTCTGAGGTTAGGCTCTGTGAAAGTTCCTCTTTAGCTTCATTAATTGATAGCAAATAAAGATGTGTACTCTTTGCAGAGATTGTTATTTGGGTTGTGTGGCACTGAGGACATTGTAATGCTGAAAGAATCCACACTGAACTGAGAGGCTACTATTCAAAGATGAGTAGTCAGCAAACAACCGAGCTTGACTCACTTTGTGAATATTTAAGCACACAGAGAGATTTTCCCTCAGTTTAATTTCATTGGCAGCGGGTTCTGGATCAACTCAAGATTCTCAGCATGAGGAGTTTTGCAGGTCAGAGTGGAGATGCATTGGCTCACAGCACTTGGTGGATTTTGCAGAGCCAGAACATGCTATTAAACACATATCAGGAAAATCTTTATTATTTCATAAGAGTTAAAACAGAGCATAAACTGAAATGATGCCTCGCTTAAATAGCCCTGTTGTTAGCAAAGGAATTCCAGTTTCATTGTCAAAAGAAAGAAATCTGGTAGGATGCATTCTTGATGTATGTACTCAGAAATATTAAACCCTTGTTCAGTCCTCCCATTCTCTGTAGCTGACCTTGTTTTTAGGGGAGGGAGAAGCCAGGCAGTGGGTGTGATATGCCTGGGTGGGCTGTAATGCATGTGAACTTTGACCTGTAACTATTTGTTCTGTGAAAAAAACCCATGGTGTTCACTTTTGGCATTAATGGACTAACTCCCTCGGAAAAACATTCAGCAACATGAAGTGTTAAAATAGCAAACAGTAGCTCTTTTGATAAAATGCAGCCTGGCCTCCACAGGATTATCACGTGAAGTACTTACTGCTTGACTTGAGTAAGTCACAGGGTCACTAGGAGGGCCACCAGGCCCTCTCACTCTGCTCTTCTCCAGTTTAAAAGATGTGCTGGTTTAAAGATCTTTCTGCTTATAAGCAGTGGAAATTCTGATTTTGCTAACAGTTCTTCATTATAAATGACACTTAATGAAGTTACACTTAAAGGAAATGTATGATTTTCCTGTCATCATCTGCTTTAAGCGGCTGTAATGAGTCTTAATGGAACAGAGATGGTCTGGCAGAGAATCATCCCTTTTCCATTTTCCATTCAAATCCATGTTAGCTCAACATCCCTCAAAATGTCTGTAGGTTGTTGACGTGTGCAGGTGTTGGGATTCCTCATCTTATTATCTTGAGCATAAAATCTCACCAGCTGCTGCCATGAAGAAGTGGCATGGGAAGAAAACAGAGTAGGAAGCAATTCCTTTAATTGTAGAAAATTTACTTCAGAAGTATAAGCACTGGGAAAAGCCTTGTTTCCATTTTTCATTGGTCGGTGAAGAACACCTATCTCAGGTTTGACACAAGTGGTGCATTTCACTCTCAATCAGTTCTTTATTTAGCAGCAGCATAATACTGCAGTAATGGTAATTCTTTTCTAGGAGGAGAGGTCATTGGTTTACTGTTGTAAAAATGAGAGTGATACTGTGTTTTCAGTGCAATATTGAGTATTGGTGTTGTATCAACGTAGTAAATGTAGCATAAATGAGTGGTTCTCTCATTTTTCAAATGATCAATTTTTCATTCACTTGCTAAAAAGTAATTGATGGAGCCTTCATTGACTGCTTTTCTGTCTTCTGTAGAGAGGAAGCCTTGGCAGGGGGCTGTGCCCTCTGTAGAGCAAATAAAAGGTGCACCTTGCCCTAACTAATTTATAATGAAAAAGGCAAATATCGGCCATTGGTCACGACACACGCGCGGTACTGAGTCACTGCAGGAGTCAGTGCTGGCTCACCACACAGGAGTGACCTTGCTGAGTCTGGAGGGGAAGGAGGCAGAGCCTGTGAAAAGAGGCAGTGGAGGGTGGCCTTGTTGTCGTCCAGACAGGAAGGTGAGAAGCAGAGGGCTCAAATAATCAAGGTCAAGCCAGAAGCTGTTGGAAGAGCTGAGAATAGAACAGGAGCTGCTTTGCTTCCAGTCTCTACTTTTTCACAAGACTGTCTGTTATACTAGATCATTTACTTGCTAATTTAGAAAGCTTTTATGAGCTTTTTTTGGAAAGTGAGGTTTATTTTTGTCTGTCTGTTGAGAGAAGGGTACAAAATGACTGTTCTGTAGCATACTCACAGACCCACCCCATGAGATACTGAAGAAGAAAAGTAGACAGAGCACTGGGGGCTCTCTTACACCTGCTGGACAGTTGGGGTGCTGTGTGCAGGTTTCCCTGTACCTACATTTCTAAATCCCAAAGCCCTTACTATGCTGACAGCAGTTCTAAAGCTTTGTACATCAGTGTGTGCATCAGCATAGAAATCCTCTGGGCTTTCAGCTGTTGGTGAAACAGGCTCTATTGCACAGTGGCTTTTCTTTTGTCTGTTAATCAGCAAACAACCCAACTGGAACCCGTTTCCCAATAATATCATAGTCTCCGAATTTCTGCTTGATGCAAAGTAGTAATGAAATGAGGAACTTTGCCACACTAATGATTTAGGGATTGAATTGCCTGCCAAAGAGAACAAGGGATAAATAACCTGCTGCTAATGCTGCTGCCGCCCTTCTGACGTTGTTGCTTAATCCTTTTGACGCACCAGGAAAAGGGGAGACTAACATGAAAAAGAAAAATGTATTGCCTAACTGGGATGTTGAGTGCTTCTGTGTGACCTTAGGCCAGACTCTGGCTCTTACCCCCCTGCGCCTTCTCACAGTTGTTGTCCTCCTCTGTCCTTGGAACTGTGTTGTCCCTCCTGAAGACCATCCAAAAAATAAGTTGGTGCCAAAGATTTCTTGTACTTGCAAGAAGCCCACACTGTTTTTCTTTGTCATTCTCTGCTCTTTTCCAGTATAATATGCTCTTGTAGAACTGTGTTTTGCCTCCTTTTCTCCTTTGTTTTCTTTACTGTAGCAGTCAGTGCTCTGCTCTTTTTGTTGTTGTATCCTCAGCCACACTCACGTACCTGTTACTGGAAACTCCTAGGTGTGTTTTATATAAAACTTAATGAGTAATTGCTTTGTCACAATCCTGTGAAAAATAGCCTTCACTGGCATAGATTAAACCCCTGTGTCCCATTGATGATGTGAGCAACTGCTGAAATTCTTTGTCTTTCCTGCTGAAAGTATGCAATTAGGATTTGTCTCCTTTTCAGTTATTTGAAAACAACAGCTTATGTTCACAGACTTGGACCTGTTCTACTGTGTAATCCATTTGTGAGGGAGATCAGTCCTGCCCTCCTTTTTCAAGAGAATAACAGCTTGTCAGAAAGTAGTGTATTTGGGATGCTTTTGATGTATATATCCTAAAATGCTTTTCTTCAGAATGTTGCATAGTTGAAATGTATTCTTTTCTTAGCATAAAACCAGATATCCTAAGTGTAAAACATAAATATATTTGCCATCTGGAAATATAGAACTAGTTTGGTTTTCATTTATACAATCTGCAAGAACTTCAAAATTACTCACAGTTATTTTTTCATTCTTCTAATGTTTTTTCCAATCACAGTTTTGAAAGTTGAATTTTAGTGGTGCATGTTGGTAGTGTCAAACACATCTGCGATATCATTTAGTTTTATCCATTGTTTATATAAATTGCTAACCTTTAAACTTTGGCTAATCCCTTTCAGATCAAGGAATCTATTGTTGGTGAAATAAGAAGAGAAATAGTAAGTGGATTGTTAGCAGCTGTATCACCCCAAAGCAGATCTGCAACTGCAAAACAAGATACACAGCCATGAAACTGGTACTACAGGTAATCTTTGAGGATCTGCAAGAACCAGATTTTATTTTTATTTTAATTGTGTTAAATATCATTGCTAACTTATACCTTGCTTTGTTTGCATTTTCTCCTTGAAAAGTAAGTGATCAAATTTGAAGTTCGTTGGATACAGGGAATACTGATAATCCTGGATGGATTTGGAAAGTCAGCTGGTTTGTAGTTTGGCCCATTCTACTGTCAGCGTTCATAGAGTGGTCCTTGATTTTTAGTTTCATATGCTCTCTGATGACTTTTTATGGGAATACAACATGCAAGAGGATTTCTGCAGTTTGCCTGCCTTAGATAGGAATAGTTTCAAAATACATACTTAAACATAACAAACAGACTTCCAAAAATCTAATTTAGGTCTTCATCTTCCTTTTTTTTTTTTCCCTAAGGTTGGATGTAGTTGGAAGTGCTGTGGGATTCTGCTCTGGGCAGCACCCAGTGGTGAAAGTGCCAAGTTGGTTTTGCTTCAGGAAGTGTTGAAGCTGCTGAGATGGGCTACTGTGTTTGGCACTTGGTTCTCCGATGTGGACCTTTCCTTGAGTTCATCTGTAAGGACTTAGACACTTTAACATTACTTTCCTTAAAGCATCAGCAAAATCGTGTCACTCTGAAAGGTTTTGTATTTATTTGTATGTCCCTGTTGTAAATTTTTATGTAGCTATTTCTTTGTCTAATGATGCATCATGAAACTTGAAGATTTCCAGACGTAACCAATTTATAAATAACACGTACACATTCAGCCTAGCTTTTTTTAAAAAAAAATAAAAAACCCCCACAACAACCCCTCCCAAAACACTGACCTCTATGAGGTATTTATTGTGCAATAACTGATCCACTTTAAGAGCTTGAAATAACCAATAATGGTTTCCACTGCTGTTACTTAGTGCCATTTCAAAAGAAGGAAACAACCCTGTTACACAAATTGCTGTTAATTCTTGAGGCGGTTACTATTAGCAGAGTGGTAGAATGACATGAGGTTACTCTGAAAACTACTTAAAGTTCTGACACTGAAAGCCTTATCTTTGTGTAGAAGACAACTTTTATCTAATTTTATTTGCTTCCTTGCTGTTTGCTCATCCCTTTATAAGAAAGTGCCTTATTTAAGCACTGGGGTGGTTTTTTTTGGTGTTGACTGCTTGCAGTCATACCAAGAGAAGTTCTGCTTCATATTAACCAAAATGCAATAAAAATGCTATCTTCTGAAAGCAATTAGGATTTGCAACTTGGAATGCATGAATGACCTTGCTTATATTATGGGGAAAATGGAAAAAATCTCTTTTCCTTCTCCATCCCTCACAGAGTGTATTTTCAGTCAGCCTGGTGAATATCCGATTGTTCCAATGGAGAAAATTGGAAGTCATTGGAGTTTTTATGTGGTCAAATAGACACTTAGTGGATATGTAATATCCCTTTTGGCTGTGCTTGAACTCTCTTTACTCCTTTGCCTTTTCCATCTACTAAAACTCTTCACAATATGTCAAGGTCTTTAATCAAAAATAGTTTCAAATATTACAATATTATATGAAAAAGTTTATAAAATTTTAAGTTGTGTTAGGAAGACACACAAGGGCTGATTTCTTTAAAAAACTGTATATTAAACCAATAAAATATTTATTTTGCCTATAATTTGTGTCAGTGTTTTGTATTGTGCATGGTTTACTCTTAAGCAAAATGAGATAGATTTAATCAAATAGTACACAGAATGGGCAACAGCAGGAAAGCTTGGGACTTGGCTTTCCAAAAAGCTTTCAGACATTCAGGGACCCTGAAATATGAGAGCAGTTTTGGCACTTAAAACCACTGTCTTAAAGTTGTTGGCTTCGGTTGCTGGTCCAAGAAGTTGATGAGGTGACCTCTCATCAGAGTTTTTCCTTGTAAGAAGAGGCAGGGCTTTCTTGAAAACCTTATTCTGCCCATTGAAAAGCTGAAATACAAACTCTGGCAGCACTGATATGTGGCAATCCATACAAGGTGGTAGTTGCAGTAGATTTCTGCCTTGCTTTGCAGCTTGCATGAGCACACAGCTCCATTCCAGAACACCACAGGAGATCAGCCAGCCAGACCCACATGTCTGCAGCCTTCCTTTGCAAATGCAGAAACCCAAAACCTACTCAACCTGCTCCCCTTGTCCCACAGCCAGATCAATTAACACTCTTGACCACTTATGTAGCTCTTGTGCCTTTGAGCTGCTCAGAGTGGCTTTCCAAGAAAGGTGACAGCTGCAGCTCCCAGGGAGTGCTGGAGGAAAGCACTTTGGGAGCTGGTGGCAGTTGAGCAGGAGCATCTTCCATGGAGACAGCAGCCTGACTTCCTGCTACTTCACCAAGAGAAGCCACTTGCTGGTAACATCCCAGAGTATCTGAGGTACTTCATCTTGTAGATTGTAAGAACATTTGATCTCAGCACTGCAAATCCTAATGTTTAATATATCCTGAGAAATGAAAAGTACTGCCAAATTTTCATCCAACTGATGGAAGTCATATTTCTGATGTTTGGCTATAATTTAAAATAAAGACATTTCAAAATGATGTCTCTAAAAACTGGATATATAAACTATAATGGATATGAAAGCACCTGTTTTTCCATAGTCTGGATAACAGATTTTTGCCATTCTTAAAGACACTTACAGATAATATTTTCTGAGTGACACTTATATATAGGAATGCCTATAAACTGTTTAAAAAAATATTTTAATGGGTCTGTCATAGAGCTGGTATCAACTTCTGTTGACAATTGTTTGTGCCTTAGGAAAAGCCATCATTATTGAGGCCTATCCTGGGTGACTTAGCATAATGGTTTTCTGAGCATGGACAGTTTTAATTTTAATGATTCACACTGCTACTTTCCTTGCAAATTAGTGTTGTCTTTTTTTCTGCCAGCCTGGAATTTTAAATGGATTCTATGCAGATTCAGACAGCTTTATTAGTGGCTGATAAATACTGGTCAATTAAATTTGCAGTAAATAAAGCCAGACTGTATTGCCAGAGGTATTTTGCATGCTTTTCTAAAGTTTGCTATGACAGTGACCTTTGTCATTGCGAGTTGGCTGTAGGAGTAACAGGAGACCCCACCTGATCCTGTGGCTTACAGGCTTGTACCATTGGTGGCATTTTGGCTTTTTCAGTCGTGGGTGGGTCCATGTGGCACCAGGCTTGCTGGAGACGGATTGGGTTCACTAGCTAAAGGGGGTAAAGGATTCTAGCCCATGGGTTGGTGGTGTGATTTGAGAGGGCTTTAAGCTGGCTTGGCAGGGGGGAGGAAGATAAGGCCAGGCTCAGTAGAGATGGGCCTAGGGCCAGCAGGCCAGTGCTGGGGCGGAATCAGTAGCTCAGCTGCCATGCTTCTACACCAATGCACAGTGTCAGTAACAAACAGGAGGAACTGGAAGCCATTGTGCAGCAGGACAGCCATGACATAGTAGTGTCCCTCACAGAGGAGTGCTGGGATGACTTGTGTGACTGGAGTGCTGCAGTGATGGCTGTAAGCTCTTCAGAAGGGATGAGTGAGGAAGCAGAGGCAGCAGGGTGGCTCTGCACATTAGCCAGTGTTTATTCTGTGCAGAGCCAAGGGTAGTGATGATAAGGTTGAGGGCCTGTGGGTGAGAATCGGGGGGGAAGGCCAGCAAAGCAAAAATCTTAGTGGAGTCTGTTACAGACCACCCAGGATGAGGCAGCAGATGAACTGTTTGATAAGTGCCTGGCTGATACTTCATGGTTGTTGGCCCATGTTCTTGTGGGAGGCTTTATCTTGCCAGATATCTCCTGGAAACTCCAGCAGATGAGAGGGGGCAGTCCTGGAGTGTGCAGAGGAGAACTTCCTGACACAACTGGTAAGTAAGGCTACAAGGGGTGGTGCCTCACTAGATCTGTTTACAAACAAAGGCCTGGTGGGAGATGCTGTGCTCAAGACAGCCTTCAACCACAGAACCACGAAAGGATAGTTTCTGATTATTGGCGAAGTAGGGAGAGGGATCAACAGATCCTCTACCTTGAACTTGTAGAGGGCAGACTTTGGCCTGTTCAGGACACTGGTTCAGAGAGTGTCAGTGGGAATCAGTCCTTAATAACTAAGGGGTCCAGCAAGGCTGAATATACTTCAGGAAGGAAATCTCAAAGATACAGGAGCAGGCCATCCCATGTGCTGAAAGAAGAGCTGGTGGGGAACAAGACTGGCCTGCCTGAACGAGAAGCTTTTACTGGAACTCAGGACAAAAGAGAGACTGAAAGAAGGAGCAGGCAACTCAGGAAGAGCACAAGTGTGTCATTAGGTCATGTAGAAAACAATTATAAGGCAAAAGCTCAGCTAGAACTCAATCTGGCCACTGCTGTAAAAGATATTAAAAAGTGTTTTTGTATGTACATTAACAACAAGAGCCAAAATGAGGAAAAGCTCCATCATTTATTGAACATGGGGGGTAAAATTGTCACCAAGGATGAAGAAAAGGCTACTTAATGCCTTCTTTCCCTCAGTCTTTAACAGACAGACCAGTTATCCTCTGGGCAATCAGTCCCCTGAGCTGGTAGACAGGGACAGGGAGCAGAACAGGCTCCCTGCAACCCAGGAGGAAGTGTTTAGTGACCTGTTGTGCCATTAAACATCACAAGTCTGTGGGGCCAGGTGAGGTTCACTCGAGGGTACTGAGGGAGCTGGTGGAAGAGCTTGCCAAGCCACTCTCCATCATTTGTCAGCAGTTCTAGTTAACCAGAAAAGTCCCAGCTGGAGACTGCCCAATGTGACACCCACCTGCAAGAAGTGTTGGAAGGAGAATCCTGGGAAGGAGAGGCCTGTCAGCCTGACCTCAGGGCCAGCGAAGGTTATGGATCAGATTAACTCGAGTTCAATCTCATGACACATAGAGGACAGCCAAAGCATCAAGCCCAGCAGCATGGATTTAGGAAAGGTAGGTCCTGCTCAGGCAGTGTGATATTTACATAGCAGGTAGCCCACTTAGCTTTGGCTCCTGGCTTGTCCCTACTCATGGAGCAGCCCCATTCCTGCTACTCCCAACACCTGTATAGGAAATTGCAAACAATTGTGCCCCAGCCACTTTGCCCAGGTCACCAAACCCCAGATCCTGTCCTCCAGGTGTGTTTCAGTCCCTCCCTTGCAGATGCTACAGGCAGGACCTTGAGGATTGTTGTGATATCTTTTGGTCTAGCATGTTCTCAGAGGGGGAGGAGGAGGAGGCAAGAAAGAAGGGCCATCTAAAGAGTCTCAAATTCAAAAATGAGAATTTTAAGAACATGTTCTGAAATTAGCATACTGAGCTTTTATAGGTACTTGGTGACTTTTCATCTTCTGCCTGGGAAGGTGTGTTTGCACAGGAATTTTCTAACTCAGATTCTGAAACTGTGGAAGTTCATTCCTTGGTTTATCTTCTATGTGTTCTATATTTTACCTTTTGTTTAAAAAAATTTACAGTAACAACTGAATTTTATATTTCAGTTGTTTAATTCAGTGATATAGTCAGTCAACTTTTGCATTAAAGATTTAATATGGAAATAACGTAATATAATTCTATTCTAAAACCTATGTACACTATACAGATTTTTTTTTATTGAAAGATGTATTAGATTTACTCTATTCTTGGTAAGGAAGCAAATTGTAGCATCTTTTCCTGCTGAAATACCCTCCTAAAATCAGTACCAGAATTTTGCTTCCTGCACTATTGAACTATAGTCCATATTAGGCAAGAATCCTTTGACTGTCTGCTCAGGTCATGTCCCATTAATCCAGCTCCTTTCCTGTGTTCTGGATGTGTGTATTCTCTTGATGGTAGTGGATGGGATCTAGCAGTAAATGTTTGTACATTACTTCAAAGTGTGGAGAGCTGTGAATTTCAGAGGAAGACTGGAATAGACAGTGTAAGTTCTTCTGTGCTCAGATAAAGTAACTTTAAACTGATTCTGATTAAAACCATACTGCTGAGGAATTATTTATTATCTTAACTTAAGAGCTTGTATAAATAGAAATAGCTGTATCTTTTTACTTATCTAGGCTTTATGTATCCACATATATAGTTAGTACATAAACAAGTCCAAACCTGATACTCTGTGGGTAAGAACTGGCAATGGAAATTTGGGTTAGACTGTTACCGGGCCGACAGCTCTCACTGAATGTCCCACTGACTCTGTCACTGCTCAGAAAGACTTTCTGTTCTTCTTGACATGGCTGTGGCAGCATTTGGTACTCATGAGGCAAATGGGATCTGCTCTGCATTCTACCTCCCTGGCAAATTTTAAATTCTTTGCATTTTCTATATATAAATAGCAGACTGTGTTTCCAGCAGCTCAGTGGGAGTCACCCTGTTTGCAATGCTATTTGGAAAGGAAAATTTCAGTCTCATTTTGAATATGTAATTTTTTATTCTTGGAAGGCTTCTGTCTGATTTTAGCACCCATGAGTGAGGCACAGTGCAGAGCCCCAAAGGGCAAACTGATGCCCCTGTCTGGGCAAGGAAGGGAAGGGAAGGGAAGGGAAGGCAGGGAAGAAGCTGTCCATCAGTTTTTAGAAAAAGGCAGCAGGAAGGGGCACATGGAAGCCCCTTTGGCTGTAGCAGGAAGCCAGAGTGCTCTGCAGTGTTTCTCCTCTGATGCTGCTGGGGCTGCCCAGCAACATGCTGAGGATGCACTGCTGTGAGGAGAGGGACCAGCTGGAGAGCCCAGGGAAAGCACAGGGCAACATATCTTTCTTAAATCACTCACAGATCAGTGGCTAGGATGGGGATTAAAGTTGTGTCTGAGACACACTGGAAGAATTGCCACATCCAAGCTGAGCCCTTGCTCTGCAAAGGCCCCCTGTTGGATCAGGCTGCTGTAAATTAATGCTTCTCTGCATCTGCACTGGTGGATTTAGGAGCCAAAGCCCTAAGCAGGTTTGTTTTATAAGGAACTCCAGCTCTCCTCTCCAGAGTGATGCTGCAGTAGTCTCTGACCACACCAAAGGAGCTGAGGCAGATCAGAGCCACAATAAAAGTTGTGCAAAGAGTGCAGAACCAACACCCTTGAGCTGCCATCCCAGAAGCCTTGTCTTTGGCTGGAAACAAGATATAAACCTTTTCTAGACACCAGGGGAAATGGCTCAAGCAGGAACTATGCCATGAGTACTTCCATGGCTCATCCCTACAGCAGGATATTCTAAAAGGCTTCATACCAGAACATACTGAATGACATAGGAAGGAAAGATCTTGGACAGTTCTTATTATTTTTAATTCCATTATGGTTTTAGCTGAATCATGAAGGCAAACTGAAGTTGTGGGGAGTGCACTAAAAACAGAAGATGAACTACAAGGATGTGTCAGTACTTAAAAGTGTTTCAGTCTCCCCAGACTATGATGCAGTCTATAGAAAATGCCAGCACACTTTGCCTGCAGACTTCTAATGCTGCAAATTGGTGTAAGAGGGAGCCAAGGTAGGCATCCTGAAATGCTATAGCTGAGTGCTCTCTCACTGTGCCTCTTATACCATTTTAAAAATACTCTTATGGTTTTAGTGCATGTGAAGATTGTTGGGCTGCCAGCTCCAAATAGGCACAGGGAGAAAAGCTGCAGGAGGCAAATGCTTCCATATCACATTGTTGGGGGGCCTGTCTCCCAATCCTAGCCAGCCCCATTGAGGATTAGTCCTTGTGTCTTGGTCTGTCCTGTTGTCTGTCTCCCTTCAGAAGCTGCCAAAAAGTGGTTTTGTTGGTTTGGGCTTTTTGTAAGGTTGCTCAGCTTGTTTCTTATATACCATTAATAAAGATGCATTTGAGACATAATTCCTTTGGACAGCAATGTCCAGCAATCTAGAGCTGAAACACACTGTTATAATCTTTTGAGCACTTAATATTTTAATAATTTTTTACTGTCTGAATATGGTTTTTAAAATTACTTTATCATTAACATAAGAAATGTTAAGCCTTTGCAGTGATAATTATAGCTCCTGTGATCAGTAACATATATTAGAATTGCAATTGTACAATTTAATACATGAAGTTTGTAGACATCTAGAATAGATATTTTATGGAAAAAAAGGTATTTTCTAGAGAAACTTGATATTTAAAATATACAATTTATTAATACTTATGGTAGCAATGGATCTGGAAAACGTTTTTCTCACAGTATCTCACAGCAAAACCAAACATTATTTTATTTCAAGTATTAAAGTTCAAAAGGAAAGCCACTTCAGACCCCTGCTTATGTCTTCCCCCAGGTGCAACCCTGTGTATGTGTGTGTGTATATCCCTAGTATGTCTGAAGCTGTCATTGAAGATAATGGCACATCTGTGCATGAAGGAACTGTGAAATTGGATAATCAGACTGTCCTGAAAACAACTCTCTAATTGTCCTGGTGAAAGCAGAGTGTGTCTCTCTTACTTTAGTGCCTTAGACTTCATTGTGCCACTACAACTTTTACAATTGCACTCTTGCTCTAACTGTGGAAGTCTATAAAACAAATTATGTTTTGTCTTTGTAGGAATAGTGAAGGCTTAAAAATGGGCATATGAAACACTGAATATCAGTGTTTTGTGCATCTCTTTCATTTCTTGTAGTAAATGAAGCTAAGCAGTTCACTTAAGCACCAAAAACATTCAGGATTCAGACAGAGAGGTCCCAGAATAAGCTGGTCTCATGCTCTGCTTCGAGCAGGGGTGGTGGGACCAAGTATCTCCAGAAGGTCCTGACCAATCAAACTCTTCTGTGATTCAAAAGTCTAAGTTAATGCCACCTAAACTATCATAAGAAATTGAACAGGAGAGTTGCCAGCTACTAGCTGTTAGCTGGTAGCCACTATGGTTCATAGTAGCTTTGATTTGGATAAGGAGGGAAATTTTGGCCCTCATGGAGAGTTATTTTTGATCATTGAGCCAAGTGGATCCTTAGATTAAAGTGTATCCTCCCCTCCTAAGCTTTATCAGGTCCTTCCCAAACCAGCTAGCTCGTGTGCTTGCCTCTGCTCAGAAACAGCCCGTGTTCCTAATGTGTCATGGTTTTAATTTGCAAAAATCAAAGTCAAACAGTATTTCATGTCTGACTGGCTGGTTTGTTCTGTGTGTATGGCCAGTGCATTTTTCTCACCCACAATTCTCACTCCTTCCCCACCGCCTCCACTGGCACAGGTGGGAAAGTACTCAGTGACTCAATGAGCTTGTGGTGAACTGTGAAAATCCTCAGTGCTCTCAGTGGCCTGAACATTTTCAAATTC
Source organism: Agelaius tricolor (assembly GCF_023055355.1). NCBI lineage: Eukaryota > Metazoa > Chordata > Aves > Passeriformes > Icteridae > Agelaius > Agelaius tricolor. The sequence continues at coordinate 12,215,914 of NW_027269270.1, read as the reverse complement.
CTCTGAGTTTTGCAAAGAGATAGGCTAGATCAGTGATTGCTGGATGTTGTTTCACACACTTCTTTTGAAATAACATGAAATTACAAATGAAAATCAATTATATTCATGAAGGAGTACTATTGATACGATTGGCCAAATTCTTTTCCTGGTCTTGGAATGAGGCACAGATTTTGTACCCTTAAGTAGGATTTTGCCTCTGAATTTTAGTCATCCAAAAGTGGTTTAACTAGTCTGAATCATCTTTCCTTTTTCTAAAGTTAATGGAGAGAAAATGTAATCTTGAGTAAACACTACATCCCACTTGACTTGGATAGAATGAGAAGCCTGTTGATGTGCTTAGCACAAGGGAGCCCAGAGAGCTGGCTCAAATGTGAGTCTTCTCAGTATCTGGAGTCACGTGAAACGGAGCCCACCAAAAGAAATCACAGTCTAAATATGATAACCAGGCCTAAGGTGCAAACGCACCAGAGAAATGTCATGAGATTATGGACAGCTCTGTAGAATCATCACCAGAAATCTTCCTGTAAGATTTAGTAGAGTCTAAAATTGTAGGATTAAAAAAATATTTGAAAGAGTAAAGGGAATTGTTTGATATGTGCAAAGAGGAGAGCGGTTCTGGCACACTGTAACAGAGATCGAATTTTTGAATCCACCCCTTCTGCTACCTCCACCCCCAAAATCTGAAAACTTCCTGATTTGTGTTCATCAATAATTAAGAGCCCATCAGCAATACTCAGAGGGAGCTTGCATTGCACTTCTGAGCAGCCAGTTAGTAATATATGGTGGAGAGATCCTCTTTTTCAAATCCCAAGGCTCCAGGCCGTGCAGTGCTAGTATTGCATTTTCAATTAGCTCCTGAGTGAATGCTTGGCATATGGGGAAGTGAGCCGGTACACAATTAGCTTATTGTTCCTTCCAGCTTTCTGCTGAGAGGATCTGAAGGGCTGCTGAAGAGAGGGGAGAGGGGAAAAAAAAAAAGAAAATAGCCAAGCCAGTGGCATCTCTGTGGATGTGGAGTACGGGAGTCGCTGGGCTGGCGCAGATTCCCGGGCTAAGTCGGGAGCTACAGCTGTTCCTGCGGAGCTCCAGCCTGGCCGCGGCGACGGCGCCGGGGCACAGCACAGACCCAGCTCCAGCTCCAGGCTCTTCTCTCCTCTGCCTCACCTCAGCATCGCCATGGAGCCCAACAGCCCCAAAAAAATACAGTTTGCTGTGCCCCTGTTTCAGAGCCAAATAGACCCTGAGGCAGCTGAGCAGGTAAGGAGGATGAGTTTCCTTCACTGTTTCCAGGGAATGGGGCAGGATGTGAGTGAGCACAAGGGATATTTGTGGCCTAAAGGCTTTCCTAGCTTATGTTAGCGAGACTTTAGATTAAATACCCGGGAGGTTACAGTGATGTTTGATATACTTAAAGAGAGAGAAGGATATGTCCTCTAGCCAGAATAAAACTTCTTCACCTTGGGTAGGTTTATTAATGTATATTTGTTGTGCCTTTTCTGTAACTGCACTTTTACCCTAATACTTACATTTCACATAAATACACTCAATGAACACATTCTCAACAAATCAATTGAAGTGTATTATATGTACATAAAGCAAAGCATAAAGTTCATAATAGATACCTAACAGAAATATTGGGAAAACATCTTATTTACCTTTCATTTTAACATGAGAAAATACTATTAATGTTTTGCACAATAGTCATCATTTCAGTTACTTCCTGCATTTCTCAATGATTTTTTACAGTCTTTAAGTCATTTTTACAGTGTTTTATGTGCCTGAAAAATTTATACATGTGGAAATATGCTATACTTATGTCCTTGTTGGAATAATATGTGTGCTATTTTAGGTTTTAACTCACTTCCAAAAGATACACATAATAATATATATATATATTATTATGTGTATCTTTTGGAAGTGAGTTAAAGGAGGAAAAGATACCTATTACTGTGTACAGATATGTGTAGATGTGCCTAATAAAAGGTCACAGGCAGTTTTGTGAGAAAACTGTATAAATCTTAATTAGGTGACCCAGTATATTTCTCTCTGTGCAAGTTGTCCTCAACATTTGCTTCCATTTGGGTACATCTGATTTTAGATGATACCAGGGGAATATTATAACCTTGAAAGTTCCATACCAGGAGCCATGAAATTATTTGTACCTGGTTTCCTGAATACACTGATGTTGTGTCTCTTACAAGGCAGAGAGCTTTTCCAGAAAATGATGAGTTGGGAGTGACCGTTGAATGCGAAATATTGGAAGGGTTCAGAAAAGAATTTTTGTGGGTCCTCATTTTGTCTCTAGGCACTTCTGAGCTGTGAAGCTGTCCATCCCTCACAGAACAGTTCTGCAATGAATTCAAGCAGAATGTGTTCTGGTGTTTTTCTGTGAGAACCATAGGATTAGGATTTCCTGGAATTCCCATGGCTGTTGAAATGCTGTACTCTATTTTCTGCCTGGTATTTATGGGCAGTCCTTTTTTTTTTTTTTTTTTTTTTGGTGTTGTGAGCTTGATTCCAAGCGCTATACAGTTTCACTGTGGGTGTGTGATGAAATTAAAATAGTAAATTCTACAGTCAGCTACAGTTACAGTAATCTAGAATAAACCCATTAACCCTGATGATGTAACTTTCCATTTACACCTCTGAAAGCAAAATTTGAACCTGGCTAAATACAGATGTTGGCTCAGCAAATAAAAAAGAACAAATGCACTGACATTGAGGTTTTGTGTCAGAATGGTTTCTAGCTTAAATGTTCCTGGTCCCTGTCTTAAATTCAATAGAATATCAGGCCTGGAGGCTTTTGTGAAGCAACACAAAGCTTTCAGTGCAAATGTGTGCATTATAAGAGGGTATTCCAATACCATGTAGTTCAACCACTGTTAATGGAACAAAAGTAGTTACCCAGATAAACTCTGAAGAATTGCATACAATTCAGGAGTATGTATTGGTATGTAAAATCTGCTATATTGCAAATACTCTTTTTAAGGTCTTAAATACAGGAGTATTTTTAGTTAAAGAACTCTTACTGTAGTAACACCTCTGACAACAGTTTAGAAACATGAGTTCATTGGAAGGCATACCTGCAAACACTTAAATGCACTTGCAAAGTATTATTAATTATTACTTGAGAGAGCTATGGCAGCACTAGATATTTGCACATACAAGCTCAGAAACTATGAAATCATCTCCCTGATGCAAAGCTAAATGTCAATATTTTAAGAAAGGACTTATATTTTTCAGCAATACATATCCAAAAAACTGAAGTCAAGATGATTACAAATCCTAAAGGTATTTTGGACAGCTCTCCCCAAGCCTTTGGTCTCCCTGGACAAGCAGCAGCATGACCCTGATTGCTGTCAGACCAGACAAGCTGTCACTAAGACAGTGAAGTGCTGCTGTTCTTTAAATAGTTTCCTTTTTAACTTTGCCTGGTCTATACTCTGGAGGACACCAGACAGATTTTTTGCTTTGCCTTGTGTGTGTGGCAGCTGATGGGCCCTGCTGACTCCCCTTGGTTTCTGCCTGTTACAGATCAGGAAAAGAAGGCCGACGCCAGCATCACTCGTCATCATGAATGAACACATGCCCCCAGGTGAGTGCTAGCATACCTTCTAAACCACTGAGCTTGTATGCACAGGACTGGCTGCAAACTGGTCTGATTAACTACATGAGTTTAAAAATCCAGCATTAATTTTTTAGCTCTAAATATCAAACAATGGATCTTAGGACTGTTTGGAGTAAACTCCATGAACACAGGTAACTCCTGGCCTTCAGATAATGTCACTGATTTCACAATTCCATCCTCCATGTCAATCTTGGTTATATGTAGAAGGAGAATTAATATGACCCAGATCCAGTTCTTCCATCCACAAATATTTCCTTTCCATGGGTGGAGACCTTGGAGATCCATGAAGTCTGATCTCTGGAGATACCAGGCTGGATCCAGCGTGAATCCAACCCAAGGAGCTGTTTCTACAAAACAGGTTCTCTTCTAGCTTCCTGATAAAACATATCATGTGTTTTTTTCATTATTCTTTTTCAACTGTGAATATATTATCTTCATCCAGGAGTGCCCACAGAAGATTCCCTGTGGGATGGGACGATTTGAGGTTGAGACATACTTTGTCATATAAATATGACTTCAGAAAGTTTCCTTAATAAGCTGTTTAGGGAGTGTTATAAACAAATCCACAAAAAGGAGAAAATCCTCAATACTTAATCCCTTGGAACACAGTGCCTACTTTATATCCAACTTTTCCTTTGTTGTGCTCTGTGACATTTTTTTTCCTGCCATATCTCTTAGTCACCTGAATCTTTTTTTAAAATCTTTTGGGAGAGTAGCTTTCTGTCCTGAATTTCAGCAGTTCAGCTCTCAAAAATGGTGCATGAAAGATCTGCTTTGAACTGACTTTTTTTACTTGTATAAGATAATAATGGGATCTACACTGTCTATGTTGCTAGAACTTAATTTAAAGCAAATTCACCTTAACTCTTAATCTCTTCTGCAATTCCCTTTGTACACTTTGTACCGTAATATTTCCTTTTATAAACAGATACTTGGTACAATACCAAGTCAAAACCAAACAAAGAATAAGAACTCTTTAATTTACAGGAAATTTTACTGTAAACAAAATGGTACATGTCTGTTATCACCTTTCCTGCAATGTTCATAATAAGTCTCTATATAAATCATTTTTATTATGAGTCAGGATTGCTGCAGGTTTCAGCCAACTTCCATATAAGCCCATGAGTTAGTATTTGTCTTCACTTACTTAGATTTGTTTATTTAGATATTATTTGCTCTTTCTAGATACTGGAAACTAATATTAATGAATTTATTATTTGGCTAAATTATAACCTTGTCCTGATTTAAAATGTTCCATAAAGCCAGATAAAAATTAAAACTTTAAAAGCAGCTTCCTTTTCCTGCCCTTCACCTCGACGTTCACGCAGATTTCCATAGGGGGTCACTTGCTTAATATGGGCAAATGTTTTGGACAGGGTGTGTGCAGGTAGCTCTGTAAGCCTGCTGAGTAAAAGGACAGTAAAGCCAGCTTGGAAAGCAGACAATAGGTTTGAAATGGATGTGCAAATACTAAATAAAGCCTTTGTGGTCCTTGTCTTGCAAGGTGCTGTACAGATTCTGAGATGGTTGTTTGCCTTCAAATTTCAGAGCCAGCTGGTCCTAGGGCTTCCTGATGCCTTGCTGATTAAACCCCAAAATGCTGATCAGTTACTGGATTTTGAATAGAATTCAGGGGGATGCTGAATAAAATAGTAAATTCATCACTGCAAATGGATGCCGTTAAAAAAAAAAAAAGTAGGGGTGGTAACCTGATAATCCAACAAATTGCTTTAGAAGTGTGATTCCCTAGAACAATGGGAAAACTGTGCAGTAGAGAATCCCAGTGATGCTGACAGAGCCAGCCTTTTTTGTTAGAGCTGGGCTAAACAAGAGTCCTGTCCCTTGAATTTTACCCACTGGAGTATTCCACTTCCTTCATTTGGAGCAAGGACCTAGAGTCTGAAATGGGCATCCTAAGAGTCTGAAACGGGCATCCTAATACAATCCTAAATAATTGGATGTCCGTACAAAGTTTACTCAAATTATCTAAACTTCTCATTTTTTGAAAACCGGAGACAGGCATACTCTAAGAATCAGACTTTTCTATAGCCTTCTGTTACAGCTGCTTCTGATTGCAGCTGGAAAAAAAAAAGTAGCATATTTGTGGTATTCTGGTGCTCTGGATGCACACCCATCTGGAAACCAGAAGGCAATAAAATGTGTTTGGACATTTAAGAACTTCATAATAAATTCAGCTTGAGTTCTTCTGTAAAAGATCTAAAAGTTGTTTTCTATTAAGTCTTTTCATCCATCCCTGATGCCTGTTGCAGCTTTGGTAGGGATATGTCTTCACCTACTTAGCTCAGGTTAATTGTGCTATAAAGTGAAGATGGAATATCTACTCAGCTAAGTCATTTTAAACCAATGACAGCTGCTCAAAAACTATAAGAGTCTGCTTGACTTTCAAGGAGGCAGTGTTAGAGCACACTGAATGTTTTAAAGTCAGGTGATAAATGTGACTACAGGAGCTGATATGCAGCCTGTAGCAACATTGGCTCTCACATTCCCTCATGCTCACTCTGGTTGGCACCATGTTTAAGTGCAATCACAGTCAACAAAAGTGAAATTTGAGTTGCAGCAGCAACAGTGATTGCAGTGGGCAAGATGAACTTGGGAAGCAGCAGAGCAATGAAGAAACACTTAACTCTACCTTCAGGTTCTATGTAAAGTGCTCTTAGATGGGTTGTGTCACATTTGAGCAGAGAAACTAGCACTAGCATACTGAGACTTGAGTTATGAAGACACTTGAATCTATTGTGCTTCAGTTGCCATCAGTGGAGCTGTATTTTCTGAGCATCTGATGTTGGATTTTGTAATAGCAAACCAGTTTACTTTTATTTGAAATTATAAGACCCTTTTGCTATCTGTGAAGGCAAAGACAAGTATAAAGTGAGACAGCTGCACAAATGGGCAGCATCTCATCCTGTGAGGGTGGTGCACGGGTTACTGGGGTAACCCACTCACATCCTGCTATAGCCACAGTTTCTCTACACCTGCCTTTTTGAAAAGGAGCATAAGTACATGCTTAATTTTAAAGACATACTTAACTACTACCTACACAAGTGTTTAATCCAAAAATTGTTAAAGCTCTCCTGCTTCCCTTTCCCCTTGCAATATCCTTGGAGTCAACAGAAACTGAGTATCACCATCACAAGCAGCCTTTTCTGTGTATGCACAACCTCCTGTCTCCATGCCCAGCATAGCAGAAAATATGGGAATATCAATTCTTATTAGCTGAAATAAACATCTGAGAATGCTTTAAAACAGCAGAATATCATAATGCAACAGCTCAAGAAAAAGCTGGTGGCAGAGTAGAGAACTGATGGCTGAGGGAATAAAGCACATCAGACCACAACCCAGGTTTAATGCCATTAGGGCTCCCTTTGATCAGAAAACAATGCCAGCATTCCTGCACAGACTGGCTTTGTCACAGAGCCAACACAACATCAAACAGTCTGGCTGGCAAGGGCTCTTCAGCTTATGTCAAAGTGTTCAGTCTTCTTGAAGCATTGGAATATGGGTAAACATTAGGATAAACTTCTGTGTATCTAAATTTTCTGTCTATTTGCTGTTTTCAACTCCCCTTTCTGCTTTGTTGCCTGTTTTGACATCCTTGCTTGTAATGTAAATGTTACTGTGTGTTTAGAAATACAGCTGCCTTTTTGGGCTTTGCAAGCCTCATTTCAAAGCAGTAAGAGTATATTATCACTGCAAAAGCAATATAAAGCATACCTTCCCAGTATAACACAGTACATCTGAGCTTCCTGAATGCTGGGACTCATAACTTGAAGAAAAGCAATCTGTACCTGTCTCTGAACAAGGAAGGTGCTCACAGCTTGTGTCTGGGCATTAGCAGTTTTGCTTTCTCATTCCTAGCTGATTTTTGGTTATCCAGAAAGGATCCATGCCTTTCAGCTTACTGTCACTTCCCCAGAGCTCTGCTGAGATGCCTCATGGGCAGTCTCAGTATTTAGTGCAGCAGCAAACAACACAGCCAGGTGAGTGGTGGAGGAAAATCTGTCCTTACACCTTTGTCAATTCCATGACAACACAAAGTAGTTGAGGTTTTATTGCTAAATTGGTTTTAGACACTCCTGGACTTTGCCTGCACAATAAATCTCATTACCACAGACAGATGTGCTTTTCTGCTGATGCAAACTGTACCAGCAGCACATTCTTGATGGGATTAATGTGAGTCACTTTGCCCAGCATTAAGGTTTGTGACTAATATTAGTTGGATCATGCTTCTAGGTGAATGAATGTGCTTGGGTTTAGATCTAATGATCACTTTTTTTTTTTTCTTCCAAGACAAAATAAACTGAGCTCAAGAAAGATGTACTTAGTAGGAGGCAGGTGTTTCTGAGCATTGTCAAGCAGTTCTGCTCTACTTTCTTGGAGAAAAATCTCAGCAGAAAACTCTTGGTCTCAGAGTTCATGGAAACTGATATGTTTTTCAAGCTATTGAGATTCTGGTAGGACACACTGCTTACTTTGGTCCAAGAACTAGAGAGTGAGTAAGCCAGATAGCAGCTGTTTTCAATTGCAAATTTAGGCTTCTAATGTGGTGATAGAGCAGTCAGAAAAGCAGTACATGAATAAAAACTGTCATTAGCTGTATTTTCTTTTTTTGGTCAAACCAGTTGGTCTTTCTATATGCTAAATGTATATGCCATTTAAGTATTCTGTCTCTTTTTATATCAGTCCAGGAATCTGTGGAGGTATTTCAGTAAGCAATGAAAACATTTCTGTCCCCTGACAGCAGAGGGCTGGTACAGCCCAGTGTACATTACTGATGGCACCAGGATGTTCAGAGATTGGGCACACCTTGTCAAGGCAGTGAGGGCCTTCCTGTGCATTCAGCCTGTGCTGGAAGGGACTATCTGACACAGTCAAACAATGAAATATTTAAAGTAAACATTGTGTGAGACCTGACAGGTGATAGGGGCTCCAGAACAGAGATAAAAACGTCTGTGCTTGAAAATATCCTGCTGTTTGTAGGATGACGTGTGACTGCAAATGTTCAGTGGCAGACAGCATCCCTTTTTCTTACCTATATACACTATGCTCACATGCTTTTTTATTTGGATTACTCTGAATTTATTCTGCTGTTCAGACCCACAGAATTCCCTGGGACAAGGCACAGCAAAAGTTCCTCTCACATAAGCAGTGTGAATACAGACTCCATGAAATCTAAAAGGAAAGCTCAAGGACTTGAAAAAAAGAAAAAGAAAAAAGTGTCAAGAACCTGTGCTTGAGCTGTTCTTTATTCAGCCCAGAAGGAACAGCTCACAGGCTCCAGAAAGAAACAATGAATTTTAAAAAAGGATTTTTTCATCATTCATGAAAACGTTCCATTTCATGAAAATGCTCCATTTTCATGAGAGGATGAGGATTTTATATGTCACCATCACCACTTGTCAAAAGAGCTGTCATGCTCCCTGCAGTGCAGTAAGGACAGCAGGCTTGGACAGCAGACATCACTTGCTTGGGATGCAGTGAGCAGTGCTGTGCCTGGACTGAGGGTTATCAACAAAGCAGCCAGCTGGATTTTCACAATTTTTTGTGGTCCTGAGCACAGTAATTCACAAATAAAAACATTCCCTGTGAATATTTTAGCAGTTGTGCAAACCATATAGTGTGAAACAGTGGGAAGCATGTACTATTTCATATAGAGGCCAAATAGAATCTGGGCTGTCTTTTTAGTCAGTGAACAGTGAAGGGCCTGACAGCTACACAGGGACAGTCAAAACAAAAAGCTGCTGTGCATGTTCTGGTCAAAATTCACTTATTTTACTGATTTTTTCACGTTTATTTTTATCCATGCTTCCTTCATTTTCAGTGTTTACTGATTGACTGTACAGGTACATTTGACATGACCCATATGAACTAGGTTCTCCTAGTTGGCTGAAGTGAGTAAATTTAGTCAAAACAAGAATGAGCCATTCCCATCCACCAGGGCCTACTGTCCCTCTGTGAGATGGGGCATTCCAGGGTGCAAACACTGCCTGGGAAAGCTCTGGAGGGTGGAAACAGAGGTTGGATATTCAACCAGGACTCAGATTTGTGCCTACATCAGAGAAGTGGTGCAGCTGAGAGGGCATGAAGCTAAAACTCCAAAGCTTTACTTGCACCCAGTATGGATGGAATTGCATTAATCCATTACTCTTGTTCCAGCCTTGAATATCCAAGAAATGAATTGAAATATTTTTTTTATTTACCAGTGCAGCTAAACTCCTAATGTGTGCCGTGATTTCACTTGTTCCTTCTGCTCCCTGCCTCCCTTGGTTTTGTGTTGGAAGGGTCAATGTCCATGGAACTATCTGAGAGTGAATGTGGTATTTTTAGAGGCTGAACTTTGTACTCTTCATCTGTTTTCCTTGTTCCTTATACAAAAGCACCATAGAAACAGCCTTCTTCCCCCCCAGGAGATTATTTGCAAATTATTTTTAATATACATGGCTTCACATTACAGCTCTCCAGCTGCTTGATCACTCAGGGTCAGGGCTGATAAGCATTTGGAATGTTTACATTTGTTATCACCTCTGTGAGTACAGCACGACAGAGCCGTGCCCTGGGAGGGAATAGGCATGGGCAGGGCTGTCTGGCCTGCTGAGGAAGTCAGCTGGGCAGATTCTAACTTTGTTGCATTCATAAGGCTAAATATTTTGCTCTCTGTAAGGAGGAGCTCTTCACAGATTTGCACTGTGCCAGATACTTACCTCATAGAGTTTGTTTTGCTGAGAATTCGGAATAGGTGGTGGGTTTTCTAGTTAAAAAATAAAGTGCCTAGGTGTAATTACTTCTTATAGTCAAAGTACTTAAGCTATATTAAATGCAACTACATGAGCATACAGTTTGGGGTGTTGATGGCATTTTAAAAAAAGACTTTGGATCAAAATATGTCTAGTTTAACCTGTGGCAAAGATTCTGGGGTTTTTTTGGGGGGGAGGGGTATTTAATGGAAAAAAAATTCAGAGAATATTTGAAATTGAGTGTATGTAAACATTATAAGATAAAATTCATAAAATAAGAGTATCAAGATAGGTTTTTTTGAGATTATGTTTAAATCAAACTTCAATCATGTGCTAATATTGATATTTTCAATGTATTTTTTAGTTCACATCAGGTAATCAACCAAAATCCATTAATAGATGTTTCAGCCTTGCTGAGGCAAAAGAATACAACACAGGGTTTTTCTGACCTCTGCTATTTAGTACTTAATGCAGCCCTCATTTACCATGGTGACGTGTGCGGAATAAATAGATAATGCAGATAGATGAGAGAGAATCCAGCTTTTAGCACTAACCTCATTATGTTCAGAATATTGGGAAGGGGTTGCACTTAAAGCATCAATCAAGGTAGCCCATTTATTGAGCTTTTAGAGACAGAATTTAACTCTTTATACGGTGTAACTGAAGTTAAAACTTCACTTCAAAATACATCAAAAGTGGGAATTTAATGAATCTGGACCTAAAGCTAGCAGAGACTAAACAAATGGAACTTATCAGTCCTGGAAGGCTTTGCCAACTGCAGAAGGCTGCAGAAACTCAGTGAGAGTGCAGGGAGCTGCAGAGCTTAGCTTTGCTTTCCTGAGAGCCTGAGCTGCCTGTGTCATCAGCTGGTGGAAACAAGATCTGATGGACCAGTCCAGTCTCTTTTTACAGTAACCAAAGCAGTTCTGAGGTAGAATTAAGCTTTATGTCTATTGAAAGGACCTCTGTTTTCTCCTTCTCCCCTTCAAAACTTCTGATTTCTGTGTCTGTATCTAAAATCACTTCTGATTTTTTTCTCAAATGTCTTTACTGGAGGACCAAGAGACTATCAGAGTAGCAGAATGAAGCACAGTGACCTGCTCCTTCTTTGTTCATGTCTTCCATGGGATACCCAGCATGCAGGTGTCCCACAGAGAATTGATGTCTTGGTATTATTCATCTTATGGAACCAAACTGCACCAACAGAGCCAGCAGTGTTAAGCAGACGAAGGTGCATTGTAAGGTTGTGGTTTTTACCTGGGGCCAAGTCCCTCATTCTGATAAGACAAGCAAAATCACACAGAAAATGAATGTGAGCAAGGCAGAGTGAAAGTTCAGTGCAGCAGTGAGCTCTATTGCACCCTACAGTCTGGCTTATCCTGGGACCTGGACACCCCATAACCTTCACATTCCTGCACTGAGCCTGCACCACTCAGTGACATGGAGGGATAGCATTCCCTTCAAGTCTTGTTGGAGTTCCTGCCAGAGCTGTTCTCAGGTGGTGGTAGAAAGCAAAGATTTGGATGAGCCTGTTCTGCTCTTTCCTTGGCCACCTCCAGAGTAGTTTCTCTGGCATCAGCTGAAGCACTTGTTCTGCCTTTTCCCCTTTTTGTTAGGATCTGCAGGACAGCTGAACAGTCAGGGAGCCATTTAACCTAAAAGCCAGGTTGGTTTGAGAGCAACACCTTTGTATTACTAAGTGCTAGTTTGTAGGGGGAGGAGAGGAATGGGGGTAGGGGAGAAAAGAAGTTTTTCCTTTGAAGAATTGTGACCAGGAAGATTTTGATCCTAACCAATATTAGGTTTTTACTGTCTGTTTTTTCTCTTTTTGAGATACATTAGAAAGCAAGCAGGCTGTTATTGTTAAGAGGTGTGCTTTCAAGCCCCCTGAAATGCTGGTGTGGGACTCAGGCTTTAATGTGTGCAGCATATCCCATTGGAGCATGAGGCTCCTTCCAAAGGAATCACAGCAAGGTGTTTCTGACTGTGACAGTACAGATGGAGATGTATAAAACAGAAGCCACTGTCCCCTCTGTCTCTGGTATGTATTAAGGTTAGTAGAAATTCTGAAAAATGCCTTTGGAAACTACAGCTGACTTATTCTGAGCTAACAATGATTGCCCTGGGCAGTTCCAGCCCACCTAGTTGTGCTTAAGGCAAGAATGAGATTATGGAACCTGGCTTTGCTGATTCTTTGAAGGCCTGGAAAACCCAGCAATGGCTTTACAAAACTGATATTTGCATCTTTTATTTTTAATAAAAAAAAGGTCCTAAACCCCAAGAAGAGCTATTAATAGTAGCTGACTTGATTCCCATGTAAGATGATACATGTATGGGATGAACTCTCTGCATGTGCATTCTAACCACAAGCAAGCCACAAGCAGTTGGCCAGGACTAGCTTTACAAAGCATTCTTACTGAAATCCTGGAGGTATTATTCCAAAAGGAAGGAAATTGCTAAGACAGCAATAATAATCACTGGCTAAGGAAAAATTTTATTGTTTTGTAGGTTTTCTTCTCCCATGGCAAATGTCACTTTCCAGAATGTACAAACACCTTCAGATAGGATACATTTTAAATGGTTTTATGAGCTATAGCATGGTAAGAAATGTTTGGCTGGGGTTTCTTTGGTTTTGGCTGCTGCTGGTTTTTATTTTAGAGCTTAGAATATTCCTACAGCTCCCAGCCAAGAAAGGAACCACTCACAGTGATGGCATTTGCAGCTGTAACACTGCTACAAAGACTGCGATGGGTAGGTCACTTCTGAGCCATTTTCCATCACAACTGATTCCTGCACATCAAGTTATTAGAAAATGGTTTAAAAGTTTATCCTGGGATTTGTTAGCACTATATTTCTGATAATAATGAATTTTACTTCATGATCTTTGCCTCAGTATTGTATTTAGATCAGCTTCTCAGTCATTTGAGCACAGACTGAAGCTGAAGCAAGCCAGCAGATGGAAAGCAGCACTTTACTAACACTGTGCAGTGTTACTGATGGACTCACAGCCCTGGGCAGGTGTCTGCTCAAGGTACTTCCTTCTATATTTGAAAGTAATTCATGACATTGTTAAGTCTTTTGACAAACTAGTAACATTTTTATGACTTCATCAATGTACAAAAATAATTGCAAGTTGCTTGAGAAGTTTTTTGAGTGTGAGCATTAGGTACATTTGGTTAAACAGTAGCAATCATTAACAAGAAATTTAGCAATCTGGCAGTTTGTTTTACTTGGGGACACTCATGGCAGACTCCTGTTTCTGCTCTTTGAACCTGTTTCTCTGAGTATTTGCTAGCATCTTCTTGACAGCTCTGGCCTTCTAACCTCTCCAAAGCCTTTCTTATCTCCACTACTCTCCTATTTCCTTTAAGTGAGTCTTGTCTCCCACTGCCAGGTTTCAGGCCAGGTGAGAGTGGAGGTGGACTGCCCTTGGTCCCTACAGCAAAGATGCAATCTTTATTGATGTCTGTCCTGTCAGAATAGCCCCTATGCCAATGTAACCCCACAACGAGGTGAGTTCTCCTTCTACACAGCTGGACAACTTTGAGACAACATTTTGTGATTCAGGTCTACTTTGCAGTCTTTTATTTGTCCTTTGCCTCTTTCTGTATGTCTGTGAAAGTCTAATTTTCTAAGGTTTCCTTGTGGTTTAGTTTGGCCTTCCAGCACTGCTTGGGGCACCCAGAAATGATGGCTGTCCAGTTCCCTTCTGGTTCATGCCAGAAAATACGTATCATCCTGGTTTACATTTGTTTGCTGCAAGAATAAGGGATTTTTTTTCTAATGTGTGTTTCAATCTAAATGGGAGATTTTAATCATTCTAAGTAGCTGTGCATAAAAGGGTCACATGTAGACCATCATGTATCTTTTAAGTCTTACTTAATACTCATTTTGAGACCTGAGTTTACCAACAGCTTTCCTGATAGACCAAGGATTTTAAATTTCACATCAGTAATCTCAGCAGTTTTCTTCAGTTTGTCTCATTTATTTTTATTTATTTGAATGTATTAACCTGGCCCTTCAATGCTGTAGTGAATATTGAGATGACTCTTACTACTTAGTTTAGAAAATGAGCAAGAGTTTTGACTAGGAGGCAGTTTATGTACAGCTGAAGTTCCTTCCCAGTTGCACTAATCCTAGAACTATTTAGTAAATGAGAAAGTATTTTGCCTTTTCTCTTTTTTTTTTACCAGTTCATGCTGTATATGTAAGATAAAGCACTGACTTTTAAGTTGATGGCAAAACTTGCTGTTGCTTATGAGCTAATAAAGTCAGTGATAAAATGATTTTCTTTCACTTCTCTCCAACATTCCCCTTTGCCCAGTTTGCTTTGCAGGTGCAGGATTTGCACTGAGCATGTGCTGAACTCCCATGGGACTCATTGTGCCTGTAACACCCCTCAGCTCTCCTTGCCACCCACAGAAGCAGGCACTGATGAACTCCTCTTTGCCAAGGCTCAGGCCATGGCAGACACCCCAGATTTCTGATTGAGCTCAGCTCTGTCCTGCTGCAAACAGAAACACTTTGCTGTTAAATAAGCAGTTACTCTTTGTGATGAGTAAATTTTAGGGAGCTTCAAAGCAGTGTGGAGGCAACCCCTGATCCAGAGCTCCTGCCCTCAGTGACCCCCTGTGGTCCTGCCAGAGGCTCCTCCCAGCTCTGATGCCAGGAATCCACACTGGTCAGCTGCAAACTGCATGAAAACTTTGGCTCAGAGTCACTCCTGGAAATTTAGTCAGAGAATTTTGTTTGGTCAAGAAAATGTCTCATCTGAGAGATCAAAAGAAAAAAATAAAGTACTTTCCTCCTCCTGGTTAATCTTATTTAGTCAGTCATTCTTTGGAAGCTGTCTCCATTTCCTTCACCAAAGAGGAGTTTGTGCTGCTTAGAAAGCAACTAGAAGAAAATATCTTCAAGCATTGTTTATATTGTGAATTAAAGCAAATCTTTACATTAGTTGGCCAAACAGAATGTTTATTTCATGCCTGTTTCTCCCTGGGTTGATTATCTCTCTGGGAAGACCTGCCAGCTCTGGAATTGTCCCCATATCCAGGGCTTCACATCAGGAGCTCTGTTCCCAGTGCCTTGCTCACCTGACCCTCTCTCATGGAGCAGGGCAGGGCCTATTGTGTTTCAGAAAAAGAAGATTCTGCATGGAAATAATCTTTTCATGACAGCTTTTCCCACAAAACCTGTTTTATGTCCAGTCATTCAAAGCCAGGACAGTATCAGAATAAAGCCTTAACAGAGCTGGCAGCAACTGGAAGGCCACAATGTCAGGCAGAAATGCAACACCAAGACAAGAGGCAGAAAAGTAAGTCCATTTTTAAGAAGGGAGAAAATAAGCAAATTTTAATTCTCTTTCAAAATATTTTGAGAAGCTATATTTGATTTATGGTACATGTTTAGAATTTATCTTATATTAATATTTATCATGTATTTTAGGGAGGGAGAATGAAAAATTTGGAACAAAAATGCTTAGGAGAAGGATGACTTTTGTGCTTGTTGAAATAATTCATGACTGCTCTGTGGTAAGGCTGCAGACCTTATTCATCACTCTTGTATTCTAGTTTCATGCCAGTGAAATGAGACTGATTTCCATGAGTCTGGCATGAAGCTGGAATAACAAGGTGGTGAATCAGGCAGTATAATTCCTTTCTGAGAATCATGTGATGTAAACAAATACATTCAGATTCACATTTGAGGTTTGTAATGTCTCCAGCTTCTTCCAAAATAGATTATGTTTACCAGAATGTAAGTTTTAAAGAAATTTTGATCTGTGAAGCTTGTGAAAGGTGGTTTTATTTCATATTCTAATGGCTGTGCAGCTTAAAGTCGGTTCTTAGATTCTGTATGATCAGAGATGTTTGGATCAGATGCTGCTGTGTGCATCAGGAGGAAACAATGATTGTTCTTTTCATTTAGTGGCTGACTTTGAGCACCATGAGGAAGGATTTGGTCTAACAAAGGAGATTGCTGCCCCTACTCTCAGTACTAGTAATGGCTACTTGAATATTGAAGGTGGAAAATACAAGGTTATTTAGAAAACTGATTTACCCGGGAAAAAAAAATTAAATGTCCAAAGAGCAGATTCATTTGGCCTGCAGTATTTTAATGAAGCACAAAGGGCTGGTTACAGACAGGAGCTAGCTGGGAAAAGCTGTGCTATGATCTCTGGGACAGAGGGACAAGAGGTCCCTTGGTGACAGCACTGTCAGCACAGTGTGGGACCTTCCCCAAGCTACACAGCTGAGCTGCAAGCCACTGACAGGGCAGATAGGCAGGCAAATGCCTCTGTGTATGGCAAATTCCTCTCTGCCCTATGTTTTCATTAATGCTTGCTATACAAATCTTGTTATTAGTGCTCCCTGAAGGGGCAGGCAGTCATTTGGATGCTGATGAGTGAGCGGATGCAGCAGCAGCAGCAGCAGCAGCTCTCTCCTGTCAGCATTGAGCGAGGAGGGGAGCAGAGCTCCAGCCCCGCCTGCCCCAGCAGCTGCACTCGGGAGCTAATGAGCTGCTCTGCAGTGGGAATATTGTCAGAAACACATACTCACTCCAGGAGGGCTTACCAGGATAGTTCTTTGTAATTAAATGTAATGACATCTAAACCTGTAGTCAAGTTCTTGCTGATAAACACTGGCAAATAAAAAACAGCAAGTGAAAATCAAACAATTAGCTATGTAAGCAGTTGTATGGTGGTCTTTCCTGAATTTTTTCCTTTTCCTACCTCAGTGGTTTAGTAAAAAGTGATGAGAAGCTAGCTGATGTGGCAATATGTAGTTAGGAGTCTGGCAAAAAGAAAACATTAAATACTGTTTGATCTTGTTATGTCTTCTAGAAGAAAGGAAAAGTGGTTGTGATAGCAGAAAAAACAAGTATTATGTTGGTCAGTTTCTAAATCAGAATTCAGAGAGCTTGTTTTACAAATACCAATGACTGATACAGATTGTGGTGGTCAAACACCAGTGAGGTAAAGTGAAAGATCAAAAAATATTTATTTTCTTTTACTGATGGAAAAATTGAAATGTGAAAGGACTGAAAGATAATTTTTAGAAAATTTCATCTTTTTCTTCATCTTTTCTAAGTGGCAGCAGAATGAAGGATTATTTTCTGGTTTTAGTTTCTAAAATTGCCTGAGTCCAAATCTATCAGCCCTCTGTGATTTTTATCTGCTCAGCTATGTTTTCCCAAGGAAAATTCCAAACTTTCTACAAGAAGCTTTCTCCAACAATTATACCAGCTTCTTACTGAGTTTCTTTTGTGTAAAAACTGGCCCCTCTGACCTGTTCTGTTTCTCCAGTGCCTGACTGAAACCCCCAGAAAAGGCTTTTATTGGCTCTTGCTGAGGGGAAAGCAAGCAGGGTACTTAGCTGGATGAGATAAGCCTTTGCTGGATGAGACCTCTGCAGAGCCCATGGGTGACATCAGAGGGCAGCTCCTTTAAAACAGGTCACCTCTCACCCTGCTTGGCTGCTCTGAGTGCATTAACATTGTCCAGGGGGAGCAGCAAGGCAGGTGAATTTTGATCTCACTCTAAAAGGACCACAAAGCTTCCCCCAGCACAGACACGATGTTTGCACAGCAGGGCAGGTCTGTGGAGGGAGGGATCTGCACCACCAAGCAGATTCCATTCCAGCTGCTATCAGCCTCCTTCCTCTGGGCTCTTCTCTGACTTCAGATGAGGGCACCTCTGGGGGAGCTCAGCTCTTAGATCAGCTGGGCTGGGGGATGTGCCATGTCAGGCTGCTGTAAAAACATGCTTTCATTAACTAATTTAAACTGTGCTATAAGGTAACTTTAGAAAGCATTATAAGTTACACTGGAAAATGCCTCTTTGTCCAAGGAAGACTGTTCACCCAATTATTAATGTAATCTTTCAGTCAGACCAAGATGCCTCCAAGTTTATGGCCAGGCAGAGAACTCCTGACTGAGCACCAGCCCACACTGCACTCCAGCTCCACTCTCTGTCACCCCTAAATTTCCCCTTTTACTGTTGGTACAATGTCCCCATCTCTTAGCACTACTTCAGTTACTCACAAGATCTTCTATCTTCATTCCATGTTCCCCTTGCCTTTCTTCTCCTCCTCGTCCTCTCTACATAGAGGGTTTGTTTGTTTTATCCTCTCTGCCTCGGTCCATGGCATTCTGGGATTTAGGCTTCCCTTGTTCCCATTCCTTGTCACCTCTCCTTAAAAATCTATATTCTTGATTGAGTCTTATCCATCAAAATACCTGTCAAAAATTAGCATGTGATCCTCCTTCTGTCCTCAAAAAGAAACTCATGCCAGAATGTATCCTTGCCCAAACTTCATCTCCAGCCAGCTGTACCTTTCCCTTCATCTCACAACTGACCTGAAACACTTCATGGCTCCTGCCTGCAGTTTGTATCTTTCAGTCCCACAAGTTACTTTCCAGTTTCTGTTTACTGATTTGGAAAATTGTTTGTTTATGTGATTTTACAGGTTGTTCTTAAATGTCCACATTGTCTGATGCTTCCCATTGGCACTATTTGCTGTGTGGATATGAATGGTTTCTGTAACTCCATACAGACGAGTCCTTATTCCCAAAGTTGCCTGTCATATAAAGGCTGCTGGGTGAAGAGAAAGGCTGTAAATGTGGCAGTTCTGACAATTTTAATGTCACATCACTCAGAACACCAAATGTGTGAGCCCAAAGGGTTGGAGTTGTGCACATTCTCAGGATCAAAACCTGAAACACAACAAAGCTACTGATGTCAGTTTTTGTTCCTTATGCAAGCATCAGATTGGGTTCACAAAATATATTTTTAATCTGGGCAAATTTAGATTTTCAGGAAGGAATGGGACATAACTTACTCTTCATTGTTCTTTGCTGAAAGTCCCTGATTTATTCAAATTTCCGCATTTAAGCTGAATCCAGTATCCTGAATTATAAAAAAAGTTTAATGTTGACTAATTGATGTGTTGGTATGCAACCAATAAGAAAGGCTTCAAGCACATAAATAATCATCCATTTAACCAGCCTGGCTTCATACCCCGAAGTGTTTTATGGGCTGGAATACACACTTCTATACTGAAATAGACATTGCTATACTTATTTGCAGGTAGGGAAGTCCAGGAGGAGACCAGTGACCTTGCCAAAGTTCACGCAAATGTCAATGGCAGGAAACTCCTGATTGTCTTGTCTAATTCTGTATCTGTGGGATCATGCTTTAGTAATCAGGCCTGTTTTCAACTACACTTTTTAACCCTGAGTATGAGTGATTTGAATATCTTTCAGAAAGAGATAATGGGAAATACTTATATTGAAAAATCTGGTAAATCAATTAATGTTTGCAAGATGCACAAAGACAATGGTAAAGAATGCAATAGAAAATGTGATTGATCCAGCTGCATGGACTGGCTTGTCCCCTCATACACAGCACACCCCAAGAGGCCAATATCTAGAGAATAAGACAGATGAAATGATATTGCCTAGGCCTAATTCTTTGCTCAGACCAGTGGTTACAGGTCTGTCCCACCTCAGTGAAAATTACACAGATATCTGCCAGTGGAAAATTTTAGAAGGCCCATTGCAACAGTGAGAGATTGATGTCTATGTTTTTAATGACATTTTTAATGACATTTTATTTTAGGACTCCAAACTACTGTGTACCAAATATCCTGCATGATCTTTGCCAAATATTTGCGAAATCATCAGCAGAAGACAGATACTTTCTGGCCATTAACCACATGAAGACAACAGCAGCAAAATAATTTAGCTCATACAAAAACTGGTTACATGCCATGGTTAGGAAGAACCTTGAGCCTCCTCTGTGTCATACAATCTTAGCTGTTCATACAGATTCTCACAGGCACTTATTTTTAATAGAAATCTCAAGTTCTGCCAATTCTTCCATACATATAGTCTAAAGCAAATTAAGGCAACAAAAGTAAAATGTTTCAGGAGAAGTTTCAGTCTGGTAATGTCATAAATTTTTTAAGGTGAAAGACCACTCTTTGTTAAGCTTTGTTTTGTTAATTTTACATATTACTGCAAGGCACTTTTCAGTACCAGCATTAGTATATTGATAACTTATCTGAGGTGAGGTTCTTGTTATTATTTGAGTGCAGTAGAACCCTTTGTGAGTTTGCTTCACACCATTTGCCAACCGTAGAAGAAAGCTCAGTCCCTGGGCAAAGCAGCCTGCACCCTGACAGCCCCAGTTGCAGAGCCCTGCTGCCAGCCAGGACAAAGGACCTGCTGCTGAAGGAACTCCATTGCTCACTGTTATTCACAGACAAAAATGGGAGTTAAGTGCTTCACATGCAGTGCTTATGTCTAAATGCTAATCAGGGCCTCTGGCTTTCTGAGACACACAAATGAGAAAGAAAAGCTGTAAATTAGAAGGTCAATTTCTTATTTACAGCAGTGCTGTAGGTTCATGGCAGAGTTACAAATGTTAGCCCTGAGAAATGCTTCTGTACTAACTTTTCTCTTTTCATGTGTCTTTCTCTAGAAAAAGACGAGAAGAGAACAAACATCTCACAGGCAGAGGTAAGTGATTTTACTTTGTTTGAAACATACTTATGGCTAAAATAGTTCTATTGATAAAAACTCTTGGAAACTCACTGGTTCACCCCAATGGATACTTTTATTTACATTGTCACGCCTCCTGCAGTAACACATAATTTTCAAAGCAGGGCTGTGTAAAGCTGTATTGTGTGTTCTGCCAGCTCCCTGTACAGGGCTCTGGTAGAGGCAAGCTTCCCCTCTCCTTGCTGCCATGCCCTGTCAAAGCACAGCAAAGCCAAGGCAGCCCTGCCAGCTCACCCCACCCAAGCGTTGCTGTGGATCTGCAGCTCAGTGCTGGGCACAAACACCTCTCCACTCTCTCCATCACTTGTCATGCCTACAGCAGGCAGTGCAGTCATGTTGTCTGCACAAGAGTTGAAAGCTGGCTCCTCTGACCTCATTTTCTAACCTCCCCTTGCATGGTTCCTCCAATTCCCTGATCTCTTTCTCCTTCACCCACTGCTCAGAGCAGCGGGCAGCACCTTAAATAGCAGCAGGAGGTATTGATTGGTTCAAATTTGAACTCCAATACAAACATATAAAGATTTACTGGCATGAGGTTCACCAAGCTATCCCATAGTGTTTATAAATAGCTTTCTCTTTCCAAAGAAGAAAATATTTTATTTATAAATGTTATCATTCTATCCACTGTGATAAGCTAAGATAATAGGATTAGCCCTACTTGTGTGAAACGTGTTTCAAATGTTCCATGGAGAAATAGATCTGATTAAAATTCATGGTGTATATATTAGGCATTTTTAGCAAATGTTTGGGCTAAGGCAACAACATTGCTACAACTAGAAATTGATAAAATGAGGAGGGGAAAATGCTTGGTTACACACAATTTTTCCTTAACCTTTTGGTTAGGAGTGTAATGTGGTGCTTATGTCTTCCAAAGCTAGCTGAGGGTGTACTGTATGAGGTTTTCTTGTCCTTTTTATGTAGACATAATGCATGTTGGTATAATATTGACACCAATTTAGCTGCTTTCAATTTGCAAAAGCTGCTCTGCTTTAGCACTGAATATACTCCAGTTAGTTTTTGCTACCTAAACACTGATATAATGTAGTAATACTATTATTACTCTATGTGTATTGGTATAATATAATAATACTATTATTACTTTATGTGAATTTTACTTCCATTATTTTGGAATAATTTATCTTTTGTGCACAGATGTGATTTTGGGGCCACAAAGAGTAACTAAATACAACACTCAAATGAGGCTCAGTTAAATGCTGAGTGATTGGCTGCTGAAATTATTATCTTGAGTTTAATAGAACACATTGAAAAGGT
The DNA here is from genome assembly GCF_023055355.1 of Agelaius tricolor. Taxonomy (NCBI): domain Eukaryota; kingdom Metazoa; phylum Chordata; class Aves; order Passeriformes; family Icteridae; genus Agelaius; species Agelaius tricolor. The sequence goes on along the minus strand of NW_027269270.1, from coordinate 12,193,702 downwards.
ACAGGGGAAGGGATTTTCCACTAATTTATATTAAAATGTATATAGTAACATTTCAGTAGTATCTTACACATGCACATAATCACTGATTACACTGTAATTGAAATGTTGGCTAATGTAAACCTTGCAACTATTTTAATATACATAGACATTCATTTGCATTATGAGAATCAATTGCACAGGCTGTTAAAAGCACAGGCTATCCTAATTTTATGTTTAACAATGTTTGTATAGAGTGAAGAGTAATTTTCAGTAGTATTGGGTCTGTTTTACCTGGGAGTCATAAATGGAGCTGTCCATTAAACAGATGTTTTTGTCTTATTTATCCTGTATACATGGCAGCCCGGGAGCTGCATTCAGTTGTACACGGAATGTTTTCCTCAGAGGCTCTGTGGTGGGCACCCAGGCGGGTGCCCAGGGAGCTGCCAGGAGCAGAAAGCTCTGTCTGTGCCGTGTCTCACTGCCCTCTCTGTCTGTCCCTGCAGTCGCAGAGTGCCTCTCCCAAGCAGAGGAAGCAGAGCGTCTTCACCCCTCCTGCCCTCAAAGGTACTGTCAGCTCCTGCCCAGCCCTGCCTCGGGGGCTCCTCTGGTGGGGGGACAGCGGGACCAGAGCAGTGCCACAGGGCCCTGCCCGGCCATCACTGCCCTCACACTCTGCTCTCACTGCCCACCTGCCCGGGGCTGACCATCCCTCCATCCTCAGCACTGAATCTTGCTGCAGTTGCAAATTTATTTGTTGGGGGAAAAAAAAGTTTTTATGGTTTGATTAGTTAGCTAGAACAGATAATTCAATGCCTAGCTATGAACAGAGCTTCTTGAATATGTAAATTGTATTGGTGCCAAAGAGTTCTCTGTTTCTTATTTGAAACCACTCCCCCATATTCTGCCTCTCATTTCCAGGCAGCTGTGAAAAGGAGAACAACCGGAACCGTGGTCTGGGTATGTGACAGTAGGGTGTGTGAAGACTTTCTTGGAAAATAAGGAAAAATTAGTAGTCTTGATAAAAGTTTTGAGGGATAACATGCTTTTTAGGAATATGTTCAAGAGCAGCAGGAATATCACCTGGAATCAAAATAGCTACATTTAGGCCTTGCTTCTTATGTAGTTCTGAACAGAATTTGACTTGATGGTGATTCACCAGCCCTTCTGACTGACACTTGTCAGAGCTGGATTATTATCAGACTGCAGTCTAAAGGCCATCCTGCCAGGTCTCTTGATAGATAATGAATATGTAAATTTCCATTTGTCTGCTTAACACAGTTTATTACCTGGGATATCTGATTAGTTGTGTGAAATACTGCTGCTGTCATGAGGCAATCTACCATATCAGCCAGTTCTATGCATCTCATTCTGTAGCTGCAGTTCTCTAGTACTTGTCCTCATATAAAATATCACCCATCTGCCACACAAGACTCTGTTTGCCAAAATAGGCTGAAGTCCGTGTGCTGGATATTAGAAATAATCTTATGACGTCCAATTTCAATGTTTTTTCTGGAAGGAAAATGCTTTGCATGGATAGCAATACCTATTGATCTCACTGCTGCATTATTTTGCTGTACAAGTCTAAACTAAATACTGTGCAAATGAAGTGCAGTGTAAAACAGGTCCTCATGGCTCCTCTCAAGAACTGCATGCCTTAGCATCCCTGGAAGTGTCCAAGGCCAGGCTGGTTGGGCCTCTGGGAAACCTGGTCTAGTGGGCAGTGGCCCTGTCCATGGAAGGGGGGCTAGAATGAGGTGATCTTTTTTGTCTTTTCCAACCCAAACCATTCTATGAGTCTGTGATTCTATTCTTTGGTATTTAGGGGGGCATATTTTTTCCTTCTGCCATTGCACTTATTAAACTAAAACTCAACATTATTATCTGTCTAAGACAATCCCCAAATATTTCAGTTTTATAATTACAAAAGCTTCCTCTAGCTCCAGGCTGGGCTGTGGCTGCTGCAGCAAGCTGTAGCAAACCTGGTGCAACAGGCAGGTTCTTATTACTGTATATCTCTGTGTACTTTGGCTCCTGCTTTTATTTTCCTAAACAAAAACACACCAGAGTTCCTACAGACAGAGCAAATAGCTGACTCATCTCAGAGCATTGCTCTTTTTACTGGAATACAATGTGCTGGAAAAATCAATGTGAGAGCTATTGATTGAAGTAGTAATCTGGAGAGGGACTCAGCCAGCCAACCAGATAACAGCTGGGCATGGTGTACTTCTTAGTGTTATATTACCAAACCTAATGGATATCAAAGAGGTTTTCCATTTTGCTTTCATAGATATTTCTTTCCTAACGTGCCTCACTAGTGTTGAATTCCATGTTGAATTCCATGCTGGTATGTAGCATGCAATGTTGCAAAAGTCAGTGTCTGAAGATTGCATCGAATCCATTCTATTTTCTGTATGTTGTGATTCAGCTCTTGTCTTTTCATAGTTTTTTTCTGTGTTAAGCAGCAATCTTAACTGAGCATTCATCACCTATAATTCCCCTCTTTATGTCAGTTTTTCTTCTGTTACTCATGTGCTTTTATGCCTTAACTTAAAATTTTCTCATCCTTTAAGGTCTTCTTCTTCAAGTGTGAAGGTTGGCTTGAACCTCCCTATGAAAAATACCATAAAAACAACCACAGGAATGTTTTTCAATTTGAATAGTCACCACTTTTGCCTTGGGCAATCTTTTCCAGTCAGTTCTCAATGTGTAAGGCTTTTTTTTCCTATTTACTAATCTGCTTCTTGTTCATCTTTTGTATGACAAAACCAAGAAGAATCCTTTGATCCTTTTCCAAAGTAGATGTCCAGTTGTTTTAGCACAAAGGTCCATCCATCTATCAAAGCACAAACAGCATCCTTAGAGCTGTCTTCATCATTCTGCTTGGTGGGCTAGAGGAGCCCCTGGAAGTCTTACTGGAGGCTCATTTTTTACCCTCACGCTTGCCAGAGAAGTCTAAAATGGGATGTTAACCCTTCCAGATAGAGAGGGACCAAGTGAAAGCATCTTAGATTGCCAAGGCAGAAGTGCAGGATTGCACTCGCCCCAGGCGAAGGTGCTTCCTTGGTGTCTCATTACCCCTGGAAAATCAGAAGAGCACATTTGAGTCTCAGAGCTGCAGCTTTCCATGCCAGGGCGTGCTTCGTGCTCAGGCAGGTTTCCTTTCACCCAGGTAGTCATGTTTGTTTTGGTAGCTCGGCTCATCCTTGGAAGGAAATGCAGACAGCAGTGGCAGGAAGCAAGGTTTACAAAGACTGACAGAAGACAGCCTGAGCTGTTCCCAAACCTGCATTGCTCCCTAGAGGTCCCAAATCCCCACATTATCTCCCAGCTATTGCTATTAATACTAGTGGCTATTTAAACACCATCAAGGTCTCCCCCTGTGAAGGAAGTGCACGTTCCCAAGTGATTTGAGGATTTCATTAGCAGTGAGTCTACTAGCCTGGATGTGCTAGAGGGCAGGGAAATAGGAAAACTTCACTCACCTTAGTTCACTCAGCAAGAGGCTGTTTAGATCCTGCTAATTTCAGCAGGCTTTAAAGAAAGTTACTATAGCTGTCTGTGTTCACTGGACCACCTTTGCAATGAGGAGACATCAAATCATAATTAAAGTCATTCCCCACACAAGTAAGAGATACATTTTACTGTTTTCCCTCTCAGCCTTTTGGGAAATAAATGCTTTAAATTCCCCTCCTAATGTATTTTTCTTTGCATAAAAACAAAGGCCTTTTCCTGAGCTAGGCCCCAGCTACAAGATTTGAAATGGGATTAAATCAGAGCTGTTATAAATCTAAGGAACATTCAAAGACATTATTTTGGTTTGAGTCATTAAAATAACCAGAACTCACTGGCTTTTCCCAAAGTGTTCAGACCCAGGGATTTGATACATGCATAATTCTAGTATTTACAATGATGGTTGATATTAAATGAGCTCTTTCTAGCTTCTGCCATGAATTTCAGATGCTCTGCTTGTTTAGTGTCTGCTTGTTCTTCTCTCCAAAGGAAACAACATGCAGAATAAATGATTAAAATCATGATGTCCCTCCTGAAATATGTAATTTATTAGAAGCAATTAGTACAGTGTGTGGCCCTCATCCAAATTTGTAACCCCTTAGGCCAGCCTGACAATGTCTGATGCATCTCATTACTTTGTGACTGAAGGTTAACACGAACATGGGTAGAGTCTGGAGACATTCAAGATTATTGTTAGTATGGTAAGCACTGAGTTTGGAGCCCATGAGAATCATTGTGGAACAAAAATCTCAGCCTAAATTTACTTCAAGAGGCACAGGAATGAGGTTTCTAAGATTTTAGCAGTCACTACAAAAACTTGTATCAATTTACAGGCTACCTTTTTACATGGCAAACTCTGCAAAGAGCTTCTTGTGTTAACTAAACACAGCAGTGTAAGAACATTCCCACTATTCTAGAAAGAAAAATACCATGTCTTTTTTTGCTTCTGCTTCATACATGGGTTTAAATTTAATTTTTAGGAAATTAATGTTAGCCTTAACATCAGCATCTTACACAGTCTTCTAAACATCAAGGCCGGACTCACAAATTGAGCTGGTGCCCAGTCAAACTTTTCTTCTGTGGGTGAGTCACTTTGATTCAGCCTATTACATTTTTCCAATCTCTCCAATGATGATCCTTTTTCAAAGATGATTGTGCTGCACATCAGTCATGTGGCCAGAACAGGAGATGGAGATGGTTTTCCATTATCCTCTCAGTGCTGAGTGGTATTTTGGACCTCCTTCCTTTTCCAGTAGGCTAAATGTCTGTGATAACTGCTGGGCAGGGGGCAAGGACTACTGCACAAAACCAGGTTAATTCCAGTGGCTGGAGCAATTCCTGAGGCTGATTCTTTCCCCTAACGCCTTAGCAGAGCTGTCATGTCTCAGGAGAAACATCTGTTCTTTAGCCTGGTAGTACCAGCTCTTCACCACATTCCTTTTAAGTAGAAAATCTGTCTCAGTAAGTTGTTTCTTGGGTAACAGAAGGCTAAACTCTGCCTTGTTTTCATGTGCACTGCTCTGGTTTGTTCATGTGTTGTGATGTGACAAAATGCCATCAATGCACTTCATTTCCTGGGTGGAAGGCCCACAACTGTCTGGACCTGCTGAAGAACTGGGAATAGAAGATTTATGCTTCGGTATTGTATCATTGTGTTTTTTCCTTGTCCCTAACTTGGTCACAAGAGGTGCAGCTTTGTTCCCCAAACTGCTTGTTCTCATCATTTATATGCTGTTCTCATCCCCATCTTAGTCAGTGCCCCTCGATACAACCACACCACTTGACGCAGAATGGCCTTGAATGAATTTCCTGGCTTTCTTTACCAAGATGGTACCTTCTAGTATCTGGTCTCTTTCCTCCTCTCTCTACCCTCCTCTCTCCTTCCTCAGACTTGAACAGTAGGATGACGACAGTAGATATAATTAAGGGGGAAAAAAAAAGTTAAATTAATTAGTGAATCACTGAGTTGGTGACAGGGATACATCAGATTGCTGCCATCTCAAGTTCAGCTGGCTGCCACTGCTATGGTACTGCCCAACACGTTGGCAGACACTGCTGTAGTCTGAATTTAATTTCTTACTGTTGGCAGCTTTGAATACATTTCATTTCACACAGCTGGCAGCTCCTGCTTCAAAATGGCTCTGGCCTTGGCTGCAATAAATACTGCAGCACCTATAGAGAGACCAAGGTGTCCAGAGGAGACTAAGCTTGACATCTGTTCCAGAGTAAAACTGGGATGTTTGTGTTACAGCCACTCTTACCTGGAGTGAAGAAGAAAGGGCTGTGTTGAGCACTAATGTCAGTCCCTAAATTACCATGTGTGGTCCAACACAGACCCAAATTCTGGGGGGGTGTTTCTGCTGGCCACATCTGGCTCAGTGTGAAATCCACATATCTGATAGCCCCTTCTAATCTTGCGCAATGAATGCTAAAGGGGCCTCCTTCTAAAGGTATAGCTTTATTTTTATGATAGAAAATAATCTTTAAAAGTGCTGTGAAACAGCATTTATAACTTGAAAATAGTGTTATGAAGCATTTTTGTATTAAATACAGGGCAGTGTAAATATCATACTGTTTCTAAGCAGTAACAGACAACATTAAAAACCTTTTAAGAGCTAACAACATAAAATACTGTAGAACAAAAATATGGGAGACATAGTACATGTTTTAAAATGTAAAATAGAAATCCCAGGAAGGGCAGCATGTGTTGTTCTGGTTCCTTTTTTTTACAAGATGTATTTATAGTGAAATTACAAGGATTTTGGCAGTGTTGTGTTCTGAATTGAAGCAGCTTTTGAAGAAAAGATAATATTTTTATAGGAGAACATGTAAGATTCTTATGAAGTCAGCCATTTGACAGGGTATTAAATTTTATTTCCTTGCTGTATGTTCTATGCTGGAGGTTAACAACCAAGCCACATGGCAGACAGTGACTGCAGCCAGCCCTACTGTAATAAATAATAATTGCCCCTCTGTTTCATCTAAAGCATTGTAAATCCGGAATTTGATCCCAAGCAAGATGGCAGAATGAAGACCTAGGTTACACATTGCTGCTCCTGTTCAGTGTTTGACATCTCCCAGACAGGCAGGGCTGGACTGTGCACACAGTGAGCACAAGTGCATCTGTCAGGGCCCCACTCCCCTTGGCTCTGAGGTTCTCTCAGTGGGGAGAACATGTTCCTCCTGCAGCACTGCCAGGGGCCATGGCTGGGGGCACTGGGGGAGCTTGCTCAGGCTCTCTTGGGGTGTTCTGGAGGTAGATGCATTATGTACATACAGAGGTACCTCTCTAAGTAGTGCATTTCTAAAAAGTCCCCACAGTATGTGGGCTGCTGTCTCATTTAATTTGCCCTCAAAAAGAAAAGCCTTCCCTGCCTTTGTACCTAACTGCATATTTCTACAGCCCCTCTTTGTCTATTGATGGCTCCTCTCCATGTAGTCAAATTTCATATATAAAAATCCCCACCCCCAAAAGGCAAAGCTTTCAAAAGACAGAATGACTACAGGCAAGCTCAAGGTTAATAGTGAATTTGTACAACATGAAAGGCACCACTGTGCATTGAGCAGTGGCATTAGCCTGACACAGCAAAATCATCCCACGACCTTCCAGCTACGATTCCATCAGCTGTGCTGCTCCTTGTGAGCATGTGCAAGGGGGTGCAGGCTCACAGCCATCAGCCCAGCTCTCACCACCTGCTCTGAGTCCTCCTGGGACCAGGGCAATGATTTCCATGTGAGGGGCTCCTGGCCACAAGCTGCTCTTCCAGGGGCAGTAGCTTGCCATTAGCTCTTTTTGCTTCAGGTTTCACCCTGACCTGAGCCAAGGTCCCAGTAGCACATCAGCTTTGTGACATCTCTGTTTCTGAACAACCTGGTCCTTATTTCTGTGGTTAAGCTAAGAGAAACATAGAGAAACCATGCTTCTGATTTTTAGGGACCATCTGTCCTGGGTTTCTTGTGGTGGGGATGTTTTCTGGGTTTTTAGTATTTGATTTTTTTTTTTTCCTTTTGAAGTGGATGCCTATTTGAATTTATCAAAACCTAAAAATTTTCTACAGAAGGCCATGTGGTTCTTCTCCCCTCCATAATTTCTCCCTTCCTTCACCCCTTGAGATGCAACATTGCCCAGTATAGCAAGAACACAGAGTTCCCAAAACCATCCTCCAGAGCTTTGGCATGGAGACAAGAACACGAGCAGCCTGAAGATTTCAACCACATCCTTTCAGGCCTGCAGCTAGGACTGAGTGCTCACATGAATTATGTGTGTGACCGTGACCAGAAAAACACAGGAAATACTGCAGCTAGCATATGGATCTGAAAAGGGATTCATTTTCCTGTGAGCTGCACAGGCCAGCAGGATGTTGTTTAAAAGCTCTCATCTGATGGAGCTGCTCGTTTTTCTTGAAATGGAAGGAGGGAGGATACTTCAGGCTTTTCAGCTCTCACACAACCTGAGAACAACCAGTGTTATTCCACAGATCTTTTATAGCCAGGAGAGATGATTAGCAGGCTCTGAGCAATTTGCAGAGTAACTATTTCCAACAATACAATTAAAGCACTTGTGGGATCTAGAAGGAAAGCACTCCCCTGAAGTGTTTGCTGTGGTTGTCCCAGCTCAGGGTGCATCTCTGCTGTGTATGCTGGCACACAGCAAGCAGAAAATGTGCACACACATCTGGTGCACCCTGGGAATGGTGCAGGTTTGTGGGTTACTCCCTGCGGTGGCACCTTTCCAGGTGACAGGGACACAGGGCACACCTGTCCCTGGAGAGCAGCTGGTGAGGTGCAGGGCACCCACAGGCACCTCTCCAGCTCAGCTGGGACTGGGTGCACACAGGAGCCCCCAGGAAGGAGTGGAAGGGAGAGCAGGGAAAGCACAGACACTGCCAGAGAGCAGCAGGGAGAGGGGCTGCCTCTGCCCAGCACCGGGTACCCAGGGGCTGGCCAGCTCCTGCAGAGGCAGAGGGAGGAAACAGCCTTCTCTTTGGTTTTTCAGCAATGAGGAGAAATTATGTAAATTCAGCTTTCAATGTCCTTGCAATCTGAAAGGAAAGAGTTTTTAAAAAAACAGTGGGATTTTTGGCATGCAGGCTCCCTCTGGTGACTCCTAGTGCAGCTCCACTGTTTAATGGAAAGAACGCTTACAAGGAGTGGAATGATATTAAATCTGACTAATTTCAACTTAAAATCTGTGAGGTTGCTACATTACTGCATTTCACCTGCCTTCCAGCAGTATTCCCCACATCCCATGAGTGGTTAGAGCCTGACTTTTATTTCAACTCACTCTTAACAAAAGCTAAAGTAAGAAGCGTAAAAACTAATTTTTAAAGAATCTGTGACTGTGATCTGAATGTGTCTAACCTTTAGAGAAGTGCCTACCTTTTCTGTATTTTGTCTATATTTTCCCCAATTAAATTGAGTATACTGATATTCTTGCTGTGCTTCCCAGAAAAATTGAGAGCTTTACTTGTTTTCAGACTCTGGCAATTCTGAGTGTCAGGTAGTGTGTTTCTATGGCATAATCACCTTCTGATTGTACTGGATGCTGGCTCTGGGGTATTTTGATGCTTTTGGCTACCCAGAAGAGGTAGGTTTATCACAAGTCAAGTCACTTACACAATAAAGAGCCCCCAAAGATTTTGTCCCAGTGTCGTGCTGCCCATGGCACCTGCAAGGTGAGACTGGTTGTATCTACTGCAATGCAAATAATTTGTGGTCACTGCATTTTATGTTGAATAATGCATTTCTTAATATTAGGGTTTAATTTTCCAGCAATCAAAAAGACTTAAATGTAAGAATTCGGTGGGGTTTCAGTTGCCTCTAAGCTGAACAAGTTAAAATGAAAACATTTCAAATTTAAAATATTACTAGAGATGTCAAACTAAAGCTTTAACTGTTCTCTTTTCTCCTCTCCCAAAAAATCAGAGACACTGTGCCAGACACCCTCTGAAGGTTAAGCTAGGAATTTGATTTTGCTGAATTTCTCTACCAAAGAAATGACCTGGGTGTGCATTAACATTATATACTAAATTGGCTTGCATTTGTTTTAAGGGTGTAAAAACCTACCTGTATTACTGTGCAAAACAAAACACCATGAATTGCTACAGTCCAGTTTATCTCCCTGGATTCAAGGGATTTGTACCCTTACTCTGTTAAAATTGTTCCTTGCAGCAAAGCAATGCAAGGACTCTATTTCCCAGTGGAAATGATCAGGGTGCCTACACCCAGCTGGGGATGTTCTGGGTGAGAGCTCATTGGCACAGACAAAACCTCTCACAACGTGGTAATGCCAACATCAGTGAAAACACCATCCCACAGCTGCCCAAATCCAAGTTTCACCTTGCAGTCCAGTGGGTGACATCTTTTATGGAAGCGCATTCCCTGCTTCTGCAGGACAGCTCTGCAGTGTCAGTTTGGAAGGGTGATACTGTGTCCTAGGAAAATGTCTCAGAAGCAAAAATTGGGACTTGTTAGGGCAATATGAAGAAAATAGTAATGGCCTATTATTTATAGGCCACCCACGAAAAAACTGTAGTGGGGATAATAAGCAAAACATTTGCCTATCAATCACTTGTTTAATCATAAAAGGTTTTTCTAATTTTGAAGTTGCTTATAAAATATGTAGAAGAAGAAGTAATTTCAACATTTACAATATTACTGATATGAGGTTATGCTGATGCCAAAATCCAATCTCCTTTGTCATCATAGGAGGGATCAAAATGAAGATAATAATTTTAACTCAGTAGGGAATTAATCAGCAAATTAACAGAGAAGCTTATAGACTTCTGACAAAAGGAAGAGACAGGATTAATTAAAAGTGAAAGCCACATAGTACATGGAAGTACACCACAGAAACACCACCTTGGAATTTTGGGTGACCAGCAAATATTTTGCTCCTGTCTTCATTTTGAAAACTCACTGGAAATATTTTCATCCTAACCCTAAAAATCTCAGGCTGCACAGAGTATTCAGCAAGAAATTTATGTCTAACATTAACAAATATTTTTCTGGATCTGCCTCAGATCATGGAAAGAAATAATAACCACATAATAACATATAAAAACCACAAAAATAATAACAAAAATAGAAATTATGGATCCAAAATATAAACCGAACAGAATGCTGGGGGTGTCCTGCCAGACCTGGGGGTGAAACAGAAGAAGCAAAAGCTGTTCAATGATTACACACAGGACTTCATTCTCACCATTACAAAACTCAGGCTTCTGCTTCTCAGTGTCACAGCCTCCTCTTCAAGGATTCCCTCCCCTAAGGATGTGGCAATACGTTTTTTCTCAACTACTTAGGTTTCTTGACCTCAGAAAAAATCCCATGTCAATCAAAACCAAAAAATGTAGAGCCACAGTGCAGTTATCCAGGAAAAAGTGAACAGCTGGACAATGCTGTCCACTAAAAACTGAAGTCAGATAAGAATGCCTTAAGAAAACTGAAATACAGCTTCTTGGAAATGGCTTATGAAGTTGGGGAGATTAAAATGTTTTGTAAAGCATTTTCAGTCAGGTTTTGAATGAAAAGAAACCATTAATTATCATTGTGTTTTGAATGTGTATAAAAATCAAATTAATTTTCCTCTGGCATGTCTACATTTTTTATATTTAACAAACCAGGCAAAACTAAATGTTCTGGTATTGCTATTTTTTTTTTTGGTGGATTTTTTTTCTTTCTAAAGGGAACTGCAAAATTTCAGAGGTATTTTCCTAATAATGAACAAATGAAAATTGTCTGGCTTCAAGGAGGTGCAACTATTCACCTATTGAGGCCTGCTGCTGTCATTTTTAAAAGTGCTCTGGCATGAATCCCTCCTGCTTAAACCAAGTCAGGCATGGAACTACCCCGGGCTTGTTACAGATGCCTAGTGAAACATCAAGCCCTGGAAGCCTCTCTGCTGGCTGGACAAGGAATCACAGACAAACACATTCCCTTTTTTTGGGGGGGTGGGAGCAAATCACTGTAAGTAATCACAGGAAAAAATGCTAGGCTTTGTTCTTACTGCTCAGAAACTTGCAGATAAGCAGCATTTTCGTTTTTCACTTCACTTGTGCTGGCTGTGCTGCCAGGACAGCAGCGTGCAGGGGGCTTGCCCTGCTCTGGGTCAGCATTCCCAGCCCTTCCCAGCAGCACACACTGCCTCCACTGCAGGGCTTTGAACAGAGCTTCATTTCTGCCCACCACAAAAAGAGCTCTGCCAGAAAATATGGGTTTTAAACCTTAACAAAAATTGCCATTTGAATGGATGTAATTTAATTTGAAGTTAAAACATATGGCATGAATAAAATGTCATGCTGCTCTTGTGTCACAGTGCAACCTCACAGAGCAGCTAGGTGCAGGTGTCAGGCCGTGTAAGGTCCAAAAAGCTCAGATCCCTTAGCTCAGGTTCTTTAATACAGCATTTTCTCCAAGAATTAATTGCTAAAGGCAAATCCCTTACAAATGCTTAGGCATTTGCTTTGAAGGCTGGTTTGCACAGCACCAGCAGGAGCTTGGGACAAGAATACACACAGACATAACTGTGCAGTATAAGAGAAATGGCCAGGAGAGGCAGTCAGAAATCTCCCATCAAGAACACAAGAAATAAAACAAATATTATAAAAAGGAAAATGTTCTTGGTTGCCACTATTGGCAGGAACAGATTAGAGGAAATAAAATTATGACACTTGATTCCCTTCCTCACACAGAAATTACCATTTAGTCTTTTAACATATTGGGAGCAGAACTCTCTTGTTTTATCCTCTGTAAAAGGAATAGTAGCTGTGAACAAAGCATTTGTTCCTAGAGACAAGTGGAGGACTGCTTTTGTAAATGCTCACTGATATCAAGGCCTGGAAAGGACCCTTATTTTTATAATTGAAGCTCTGGCATTAACCTTCAACCTAATACTATGCTTGATCCATAGTTGAGGTTGAACAATGGTGTGTATTTTAGAATGCAGCAGTTAAAACTTCTTACAAAAGTTAAGATTTTTAAGATTTATCTAACTCTCCTTAACTTTTCTTATTTACTTAGAGCAGGTGGGTTGATATAATTGTTTTATTTTGTACATAGCAGTCTGTATAACTAAAATTTGGCTTGTCCCTATCTCCAAACAGACTTACCTTCTGTAGCTGGAATACTGAGCATTGTTTCATGCTGTCTTTAGCATCAGCTTTCCCAAGTCTTTGCTGATGTGATTTTCTAGCTGTAAAACTTACTTCCCACTTTTAGCCTCCTAGCTTATTTTAAGATAGTCAGGCTACAGAGTGGCTCCAACTGGACACATAGGCTGGAGAAACAGGTGGTTAATCCTAAGAATGACAGAAGTTGCCTGTGAAAGATAGTTTAATTTAAAGAAGCTGTGTTTAGAAAATGCTACTCACTAACTTTTAAGGCCAGTGAGTTCTAAGACATAATTTGTGACAGTAGCAGAGCTTTTGACTTCTGTTATTATGGAGCAGCTGATTAGAGGTTTGAAAATGTGGCCTTTAATTTGGTGGAATTACTGTAATCCTTTGACATAAGGGAACAATTCTGCCAGTGCTATGATTCTGACCTTCTCTCAGGCACACAGCTGCCTGACTGAAAGTGGTGCTGATGTAAAAAGTGAGGGCTTAGCAACTCCAGCAAATGAACACACTGCCCAGTAAGGTTTGGCTTCCAGACAAGTGCTTTTTCAGAGGAGATTCTGACCATCTAACAAGCTTCCCAGGACCCATCAAAGCACAGCACCTTTGAAGGTCTACCTGCACTGAATTCAAGCACACTTACCAGAAGTTCTAAGCCTGTCTTTTAGCTGTGAAAAATTGGGATGGAAAAGTGTCAGCTGGAAAGCTCTAATCCTCTCCTGATTGCTGGCCCCAGCTTCCTGGTCAGAGCAGCACAGGAGCCATGAGGAGGAGAGCCTTGCAGTACTGCCTGGATTCATTACTGCCATGGAAGCCACCTCTGCATGTTTTTCTGATCAAGTTTTTGGGGTATTTGACCAAGACCCATCGTCCACAGAATCAGCTAAGAAATATTTTCTGGTTTCCCAAAGGGTAAATCACCCCTTGCTGGCTGAGTGCAGGAGGTTCTGCTCTTCATGTGAGCTCTGAAGACTGGCTGCCTTCTGCAGTCTGAGGGCTGGCAAGGGAAGGAAGGACCAGCAGAACAAGATGTTTCCATACCAGGAGAAGTTGCCTGGGGCAACAGAAACCTCTCTGTTTACTCTTTAGGCTACAGTACGTGGGAGATGCAGTCCCTTCAGCCATGGCAAAGCTGACCCCTGTCTCCAGTGCAGGTCCTGGCCAGCCTGTGGAGGGCCAACAAAAGCCTTTCTGTGCAAGAAGCTCCTTCACGTGACTCTGAAAGAGCCACTGCTGCTTCAAGCCATCCTGAGAGGGAAAAAATGGAAAGTGGAAGGCAATGTCTCATAGAACAAACTGGAAAGTAGCCAGGCGTTTGCAACATAATTTTTGCTGCTCTCATACAGTCTTCATTGTAATAGTTTAACAGTGAGCTTTTTGACTGAAAGTAGCCTCAAATGAGCCTCAAGATTTGTCATTTAAAAGGCTCACCATGACAACTGAGGATGGTATGACTTGAGCTAAGAGAAGAGTTAGCAGCAACCAGCAGACATTTAGAAAATTAGTCATACTTTGTTGCTGGGTTTCTGAATGATCATTCACAAACCTCTACAGGGCCATGGTGACATGCTGAATATGCTGATGATCTGATCTGCTCCAGATCAGATATGTGACCTACATAAACCCATCATATTTGCCAATGCTTCAGATCATTTGTTTTGGTTTAGTCATGCATATTAGAGAGGAAAAAAAAGTAAATGAATTTGCAAGGCTGAATAATGTCTTGGTCTCACAATCACAACACATGAGAATTTTTTTCTCCTCATTTTGAGCTGAGGTGTAAGATAATACAACACATGGAGGAGGTTTTTTTTATTATTTATATATTGCTATAATGTCAGCCTAGTTTAAATTGCCACATTGGCGCTCCAGATTCTTTTCATTCTAAATGTTGGAGGTCCCCCATATCTGCTGCTGTTTGAATATTGATTTACCATTTACATCAATGGTAAATCACAGAGTGACAGCCTGACTTTGCTTTTTCTAAGCTAATCTAAACAGGAGTTTGAGAATATCTAGTCCACCTACTTTCTGTACCAACTCATTTATCTCATCTCTCAAACTTTAAAGCCACATACAGTATTTTACATAAATTCATTGCAGACAAACAGTAGCTGGGGTTTTGTCTTTATAACTGCAACTTAACATCAATGGTGTATGTTGACTCTTCTTTCTTTAACAATAGTAAGAGAAAATCTCTTAAATTTCTGGAGGAGTGGGACCAAGATCTGTGTAATAGAGAAAAGACATGGTTATGCTCAAACTCATTGGCCACAGGACCAAGGGCCACCCTTGCATGTTGGTTATCAAGCTTCTATGAAACCTTGCTTAACAGAAACTCACAGGCATGGGTACCACTCAGAGTCCCTTGGGACTGTTGCACAGTGCATCATTTTTCAGTCTTTCTCCACAAAGGACAAACCAAATTTTAGAAAACTTTCAAAGGCTGTATCAAGCAGACTGTTCACAGTTACCAACATCTATAAAGCAAAATTTTCCACATCCCTTTATTTTTATTTTGCCTTCCCTCCCTCGTGTTTTTTCTGTTCACTCACTCATACACATGGGAGTTGCCAAGGCCTGGGAGTGTGTGTTTTGTTGTGTTTTATTGCTGTCATGTCATAGGTAACTTTTTGATACTCTTTGAACCGCCAGTGGCTTAGAGACCACCCAAGGGAGTGGCTGCCTTGGGACACACAGCCCGGGCTCTTGTTGCCAGATCTTCTTGGAAGCAGGATTAACCTCCTGCCACAGGTCATCTAGTTTGATTATTGTACATGAGCACCAGCAGCAGATGAAATAACAGCTGCCAGCTTGTCAGACTGAAGCCATTCTACTGGGTAGGCGTGAAGAAGCACAAGGAGAGATGTGTAAAATGCATTTTGTGTTTGCATACACACATCAGCCATTGTCTGGCTCTTTGTTCATACTCAGCAACATCCACTGATCACTGCACACAACAATTCTTGTCATATCATATTGAGGTTAATGAAGCATCCAGGAGCCTACACCAGGAATTCAGTCCATGCCACATAAACCTTGTTCAAACATTTAACAGAAGCTGGTTGTTGCACCAGGGAACTCCCAGCTAGGGAGTAGCAATTCAGCCCAAGGACTGATAGAGAATGTTAAGGAGGAAAGCAACAGTCTTTGTCTCAGCAGGTTGGCAACAAAAATGTGCTCAGCGTGTTTCTGAAATTCCATACTGAGGATTTTGAGGATTTGGATATAGCCATGGAGGCAGATAGTTGTATCTCTCCAGGACTTTAGGAGAAGGAATGAAAATGTTAATCTAAAAGCCTAGCAATCTGAGAAGCAAAGCTGTATCATTTCCTGATTTGAGTACAGATGATGCCCATAATATATGAAGAAATTTAATTTTCCTTGAAAGCATAAATAGCCACCATTAGTCTGAAATATATTGGAGGGAATCAATGGAGGGAACTCAAGGGGAAAGCAGTGGCAGGAGAAAAGGTACATTTATAAAGTTAGGAGAAGGAGATGTGGTAGTAGTGAACACCTCAGAAAAAGGAGACTTTTGAAGTCTGGATAAATAGTAAAAACTATATGGGACACATTAAGCAAGAAAAAACATGCAAGATTCAGATGACAATTGGATATGGGGGTCTAGAGAGGAGTGGAAATCAGAAATGTGTAAACCTAAATATCAGGAAAAAATGACAGTGTTGTTCATGGT
This sequence comes from Agelaius tricolor, assembly GCF_023055355.1. NCBI lineage: Eukaryota > Metazoa > Chordata > Aves > Passeriformes > Icteridae > Agelaius > Agelaius tricolor. The sequence continues at coordinate 12,177,400 of NW_027269270.1, read as the reverse complement.
AGATGAATGTCTTGGACAGGACTTCAGATCAAGATCTTGATTTTGACCACTTTGAGGTGCTGTCTTAGACTTTCACCAGCTTGCACAGAAGATGCACTCTAGAGTTTTAACTTGGGCAGAAGGGAAAATGACTCTCAGAGAATGGCAAGGAGAAAGGATTACAACAGCAGAAGAACCAGAGGGAAGGAGAACCAAGGCAAAAATTGTCAGAGGCAAAGATATCAGCAAGCTGGAAAGGATGGGGAGAGAGGTCACTGGGCACTTGGCCAGAAAGCTGAGACTGGGTCCAAGAGCAACTGGATCAAAGGAAATGGAGGATGGGGGCAGAGAGGGCTGATAAGGTGGAACCAGTGAGCATCATTTTTGGTGAGCTGAATGGTAGCAAGAGAAGAAGGGGAGGCAGGTAGAGTTAAGGATAGGGTTAATGGTTTTTAAGAGTTACTAATGAAAGCTTAAGCACTGAACTCTGACTTGTATGCAGGTTCAGCTTATCTAAACCACTCAAAGTAGAAATGGATTAAAGGTTTCAGGAACTGATTGTACAGATGAAGGAGAGAGATAACAGGTCATTTATGCAAAGAGGAAACAAGAGAAAGCTCAAAATAGGTTTTTGGGAAACTATAGCATTTTTCTTACTGTTCTGTTCTTGCATGCTCTATATATGCCCTCCTGTATTTCAGCTGTTTAAAAAAAAAATTAAATATATAGTAGGATTTAATTTCTTTCCAGCCAAAGAACCAAATTTTTGATCAAGAAAGTCAAAATGCCTAGGAGATGTATGTGCAGGGGTAAGTTTTGAGTTTCTTCATGACCAGTAATGACAGCTGTGTTTCTATCTTCAAATGGGGCAGAGAGAAGACGAGACACAAATTTCTTGCATTTGAATAAATTGGACAGCATAGCTGGCGTGTACCTGACAGTGAACATTTGAAGATGATGAAACTGGATTTTTCTAAACTTCTATGAAGCATAAAGTGTCAAGAATGGAGGCTAGTGAAGCTGTATTCTGTTGAACTGAAAGTCATCACAGAGATGAAAAGTTTTTAATAATTATTCAGCTTCTGTCAAAAGAGGTTTCTGCCAGACAGCTGCTCCTGCAGGCTCTGATGCTCCTCAGCTTCTGCTGGAGGTGGGAAGAGCAGGAAGCATTGATGCTTTTCAGAGCTCAGACTATGTCCTGTGCCCATCAGAGCTGGATTGTGGCGCTCGTGGCAGGGACAGGCTCTGGACTCTCCCACTGGCACTGACCAGCAGAAGGGAGCACTTTCCATCCCAGGGAGCACCAGATGTTTCTGGAAACATCTGCCAAAACATCTTGTGAAGTGTAGAGAGTCCATGTTACTCCCATTGAGCAGATGCCTAGCTGAGCAAGAAAGGCATTTCTTGTGAAACAGGGTGCAGAGACCTTGGGTTTATTACCACAGTGTGGTTTTTTAACCTGTTACATCTGCAGGGAGCTGAGCATATTTTTTTAATTGCAATGGCAGTCAGCACCCTCAGGCACCACAGCCTGGTAGTGACTGAGACAATGATGTGCCCCTGAGGCCCCAAGGGAAGAAAGATGAGCCATTTCAGCAGCAGTGCCAGGACTCACCTGCAGAGGAGCAGCTCCGTGCCTCCCTCTCGGGAATTACATTTTTCTGTTGCAGTTCCATGCACTGGGCCACAACTGGGGTGTGATTTGTATGTGAGATTTTGGGGATCTCATGGGTGTATCTGTCACATGCAAGAGATGCTCCAGGTTCACTGACTTTAATCCCATTATTTTTGAGAAATATGCAGATCACATAAATGTATATATAAATCACAGTGGAGCACATAATTGAGAGTTTGCATGCTTTCCAAAATCAGCACAGAAATATTGATTCAGTCTGGCCCCACAGTTTTAAGGAGTGAAGAGGAATCTTGTTTCTCAATTAAGCCTGACTGGTGCACTTAGACACTTCATCACTTTTCCAGAGAAAGGAGTCATTTGAAGCTCCCAGGTGGATCAATAGGTAGCCATGCAGTTAATGTTAATACATTGTTATAAACCATAAGATGCATTTACAAAGTTTTGATTTCATAAAATCATATAGTCATTTAGGTTGCAAGGAACCTTGGGAAAGTCCATAGTTGAACCTGATGCAAAAAGCAGAATTAGCACCAAATTTAACAAGGTTGTTCAATGCTTTGTCTAGTTCAATACTGAAAATCTCCTTGAATCATATTTTCACTGTGAAATCACACCAGTGCTTAAATACACTCAGTGGAATAATTTCTTCCTTATATCCAGTCAGAAAATAGTCTCTTCCAATTCACAACCAGACACCTTCATCCTCTGGGTACCTTTCCTGGGTACAGGCAGGCTGCTGTTAGGTTGCCCCAGAGTTGCCCCTGACCTGATGCAGCTGCTGTTATCTCCTGTAACTGTGGGGCCATCCCTTCACATGGAGGAGGCTGCCCTGGAAGAACTGCCAGCTTCCTTTGGCTCTTCACAAGTGCTTTCCATTGCACCCAGCCCAGCCAAAGACCTGTGGTGGATGCTGGATTTAATGACATTAATTTGAGTGTTTTTTCTGTTTCGTTGGTTTTTGTTGTTTGTTTGGGCTTTGTGTTTTCTGTCTGTTTATTTGTTTGTTTTGTTGGCATATTCTCAATCAAAACTTGAATTGGGAAAAAAACATTATGAAGAAGACACATCAGAGAAACATAATTTAAACATATTTAACTGGTGAATGCAAACCAGAATGTACCATTAAAAAGAACAGTCCTTTTTCCTGTTTAGTGGTATGAGTCTATGATATTTCTTTTGATATTCTCATTTTTGCTAGGGAAAATAGAAAACAATTAATTTAGCACTGGCTGAGACATTTTTATTTTGCTGTTATCCTGTTTGGCCAGGTCTGTTTGCATGATTATTTCAAAGTGATTTGAGTTCTGAAATGCTGAAAATGAGCCTGTTTTATCTGTGCCTTTCACTGCTTTCTGCAAATCTGGAAATGTGTTTTTGATAGAGAGAGGATCAGCTCCAAATCGTAAAACTAAATAACCCTTCAAACTTTAGGGAATTCAAGCTGCCAACCAGACTTCAATCCTGAGTTTGGTAAATGTCAACACCCTTCCTTGGGCAGTGAAGCAGAATGAAGGAAGAAGTGTTAAATAGAATGGGGAGCTGCTTTAATTACTTGAATATTTTTAAATTTTTTTCCAGGAGATATTTAATTCAGGAGCACTTGGTTGTTTCAAATCTTGTGACCCTACTTAGCTTTCTAAGCTGGTACTTTGGTTAGATGGAGAGAAGCTGAAAGACAGCTGCTGATGAAGAAGCATGGATGTGATGTGACTGCAAAAATGACACAAAATTGTCCCATTCTCATTCATAATTTATCAGTATCTAGAATTCTACAAATATTCTTTGAGACAGTGACTTCATCTAAAAAGAATTGCCAGTTCAAATTATATTTGAGTATATATTCCAATCTGGTTTGGAATTATGGGTTTGTTTATCGACATTAATTGTGTTAAATTACCTGCAGGGAAATATAAGCCCTTTGAGAAAAAACAATTATTGTCCTGCTGGCTTTAGCAGTGTTCAGACAGACCTTGCTCTAAAGCAGCACAACGATGAGTGTGAAGACACTGTGGGTATGAAACATTTCCAGGGAGTGGTGAGAAGGGGCAGTGTTTGGTCTGGAAGGGTTTTTGCTGCCAGACATCCCAGGTGAAGAGCAGAGCCCCAGGCAGGGTGTGACACTGAAGCAGGGGCTGGGTCAGGTGCAGAGGGGATTGGGAACCCATGGGGACAGTGGATGGGTGGCACCCTGTGAGCCCCATCCCCAGGAAAGGGCAGAGAAGGGCAGGGAACCCAGTGGGAGAAATGGAGCAGCATCAGGACAGTGCAGGCACAGCAATTCAGGAAACTGAGTGCCCACAAATTCCTTGCTTGGAAAAAGGGACATTGATGGGACTGGGTGACTGCATGGATCAGCATTTGCAGACCTCCCTTTTTGCTACTGACACTGTAAAGCTTGTGCAGTTTATGTGGAATCAGTAACTTGATGTTTCTAGCTTGGATGTGCTCTTACACACAAATGATTTCTTCTAAAATATCCTGGTTTGTTTTGCTTTTTTGCTACAAGTAAAATCTTACAGTCTGTATTTCATGCTCATCTTTACATTGTGTTAAAAAATGAACAGAAATCACCCCCAAACTACAGCATTTTAGTCCTTCTTGGTTACTAGCTGAGAAAGCTGAGGTCAGGAGCTGTATCACTAGTACAAAGATTGGAAATATGAGAAGGAAATATCCTTTCTCATAAATTAGCATTGCCATAGTTGTGGTTGTAAAAACAGCTGAGATGACCTGAGTAATGAATTTTTACTCAGTCTCTAAAAGAATGTAACCTTTCAGCAAACAATAGATATTGCTAAGATAGATAGATAATAGGTATTGCTAAGCAAAGATGCTGAACTGATCCAGCAAAACACTCTGTGGGTAGAACTTCACCCCACTACCTGCTTGTCACATGGTTCATATTGACAAAGGGTAGGGCACAGCCCGAATAACCCCACTGGAGCCACCCTGGAGAGCCACAGTCCCAGACTCTGCTCTCGAGCTGTGGCTGAATGTGCCAGTGTGCACCTGCCCAGCTCTGGTGCCTTCTGATCACTCTTGGCAGCCACTGTGGGCTACTGCAATGTTATGTGGCTAGATATGCTTTTAATCCAGGAGTATGATTGCTGTAATTTAACTAAGTTTTTTGATTACTCCAGGCCATTTTTTGCACTGTAAAAGTCTGCAGCTTTGTGCAGGAAATGTATCTTTTCAAGGCAGTTACCAGCATTTCCTGTCATACATGTTCATATGTTACCGACAGGAATTTCATTACCTCTGTGTCAACTCACACTGGTTTATTCCATTGTGTAGATGAGCATCTTATTTTATAATGCCACACCAAGGGTCAGCTCATTCTGACAACCTGATGCTGTGAGAACATCTTGAGGCTTATATATAACTACATGAAGCCTTGTGCATTTACTGGTCAGAGGAGGAAACTTCCAAGGGACACTGTAGCATAAAATGACTGGCAGAGGTGAAGGCAGGCTGCAGAATGGAGTTTATGAAAAAATCATTAAATAAGATCAATAGCTATTTGCCATGCAAAAAATCAATGGGTAATGCTCAGTGATGTAATTTCTCTCCATTTCCTACAATTTTCGTATTTAATATTGCAATTAAACCACATGGCCAAAAGTCTTCACTCCTACAAAAAATACAGTTCCATGGTTTCATCATACCATGTATGACATGCCTCCTTTTCTGTCCATAACTTTGCCCTTCTTATCTTTGAAAAGCTCCCTAAAAAAATTATTCACTCTGACTCCAGTAATTCCTGACAGGAGTACTGAACAGCAGCTGTTAGATGAGTACTGTGAATTGTACAAGAAATGGCTCTGTAAGTGCAGAGGAAATAACAGGAGAAAAATTTACCTTAAAAATAAAACATAATTTGGAAACAAATGTCCATTAACCTGTAGTTAGGAGAAATCATATTTAAAGTGTTTGTCTCACTAAAGAGTGTTGCTAAAGAGCTTGGTAGTAGCTGAGCACCTTCATGTATCACAGTTCTTAATTGGAAACGGCTGCATTATTGCAGGGTGCACTTACAAGAACTGTGGCTTTGGAGCATTAATGTGTTTGCTTGGTTTATGTCAGAACAACAACTTCCCAGGAGACTGTGTGCTGTCATTTGTGTGGAAGAAAAGAGAGAGAGGAGCCCAGGGCCCAGCACAGAGCTCCTCTTAGAAGTGGAGCTGGGTGTTATACAGCCATTGTAAGATACTCTTTTCAGCTATTTTTAACTTTGTGGAACTGAAATAACTTATGCTGAGATTTTTTTCAAGTGATATATCTGGAAAAAAAATCTATCCTGTATTTTGGAGTAGTGTGGACATAAACAGTGAGGTGTAGAAGCTTTCCAGATGAAGATGCACTGGGCCAAAGCTCTTGGACTTACACCATCATCAGTTCTTCTTACTCACAATTAGCAGTAATCTGGATCTTGCCCTCACCCCTCAAGGGTGAACCCCTTTTTGAAAAATGTGCCCCTACAAGTGCTATGACTTGCAGGGGGCACATTGGGGTGTTTGGTTATCTAGCAGTGATTATATAAAGCAGCTGGGGTGTCACTTCTCCTCATCATAGAGAGGAAGTGATACAAAAGGGAAGCATTTTTCCTGACAGTTAGAGATGGTTACTAGAACTATGTATGATCTTTAATGAAATCAAAAATATTTTTATGCCATGACAGTAGCAGCACCAGATAATAGCCTAATTCAGGCTTATGTTTTGTTCAAATCATGCAGTTTTGATCAGTAGTTATCCCACTTTGCTTGTCATACTGGGGGACCCCAAGATTAACCTTGCACATTTGCTCTTTAGGTTTTTTGAAAATAACGTTTCTTCTCTCATCTTTTTATCTTGATCTTGCTTCCTTTTCCAGCACGAATTCTATCACACCAAGGCAGAGCTGAGAAGATGAGATTAGGCCCATTCATTGAAGTCTGCTTCCTTGTACTGAACTTGAGACAGGGAAATATCTGTAATTTGATTCATTTTCATAAAGTCTACTTTACTTGTTGGCTGATACCTACTTCATAACTTCCCTCAAAGCTTAGCTTCCAAATATCCTGTGATAGGTATTTACCCTTGTCATCCAGCCCCTCATGGTATTTGGAGGTCAAAAGAACCCATTCTCCATGTAAGAAATGATCCAGTGTAGTCACAGCTTTGGTGCCAGCAGTCGCCTCTCTGTCAGGACAGAGCCTCTGTCAGGCTCTCCTTGGCTCAGGACAGCTTTGCAATGGTGTTCAACACAAACTTGACCAAGGCTTACCAAGGAAAAAAGAAGCAAATACTGTTCAGAATCTTTATTCAAGGAAGAGAATATCTCTGTTGTAAATACACCATCATAGAACTTGAACTAAGAGGCTTGTTAAAAAAAGGAGCAAATATGAGCATTAAACTTGCCCTTATTTTGGTTTACTGTTCCTTCCTCCACAAAAAAATACCTGATGCAAGCCAAACACAACCTTAACCATGACTTCTGTATTTTCAGGGATTAAGCATCTGAAGAGTCAGAGCGAGTCAGTGTTCCCAGAAGAAGAAGAGGGGCTTGGCGAGCGGGAAGAGGAGTGGGGCCATTAGCCAGACGGAGCGGCCTGGAGCCCGCCCGGAGCCCTGCCCGGCCCCGCCGCGCCCGGCCCAGCCCGGCCCGGCAGGCCCCGGGGGCTCCGCAGGCACTGCACACGTGTCCTGCCGCCCTTCCTCCCGGAGACAAAACTGTTCTTTTAAACTCGGTTTTTTCTTTTATTTTCTATGACTTAGAAATGTAATTCGCAAATGTGTTAGCTCCCTGAGGTCAGTACTGCCAGAGCTTAACTACTGCGTGTGAGCTGTATCTAAGGCTTGTTGTAAATAAAAGTGATTTAAAAGGTACAAAATAAATAATACATTAATTTAGACAAGATTGTCTGTTGTACAGAGGGTTTGTCTTGCTATAGAGAAATGTTCCTATAAAATGATCCTTTCAGTTAAGGACAGTTTTTACCATTGGTAGTAGAATTACTTTTGGTGATGTGGATAGAAAAAGGGTAACAAAGCAAGCAGAGGTGGCTCTGTCCAGAGAACGATGCAAAGACACCTTTGTGCTCCCTGGATATGGGACACTGAAACACTTGCCTTGCTTTGATCTGAGGCTGCCTTGTCTCAGCAGCCAAAGCAATTTCTCTCACACAAGATCACTGTTATCAGGAGGCATTAAAACACCTTTCAGTGTGGGACTGAGGAGCACAGGTGTGTGCAAGGCCTGGGAGCAGGGTCCCGGCCCCAGCTGAGCTGTGGCAAGTGCCACATCCCCCTCTGTCACCTGCAGGCAGGACAGGTCACAGCCTTCCTGCCCTGTGCATGGCTCAGTCTGAGCCAGTGAGCGACAGCACTGCAAGCTGCACAAATTCACCTTGGGAATGAGTCCCAGGGCTTTGGCTGGGGTCAGCATGCTTCATATCATCCTTTCTATTTTTCAGATCCCAAAAACTCTATGGCATAAAATGAAATAAGGTGGAGAAGGAAAAAAAATTTCTTGAAAGCCACACTTAAGAGATTATTTCAATTTTTCAATCAATGGCAGATTTTTAAATTAATTCACTGTCATTTTGCATCAACTGTTTGACTTTGATAAAAAAGTTTTATCCTCACTTTAACATTCCACTGATGCAAGTCTCTTTTAAAGGGTTGAGCTAGCAAAAAAACCCAAACAAACAAAAATAACAAACAAACAAACAAAATAATAAAATCTATTGCATATAGGAAAACACAGTGCCTTTTATCTATGCCTTCCATGGTGATTTCACTGATTTCACAATCTCAGGTCTTCCACAAAGACCTGCTGAGAACAGGATCTGTCAACTAGTGTTTCATTATATTTAAGAGCCATTTTTTCCCTCCATGTATCTCTGTATCCTGTCCTCTTTTGTTCCATTTTCTGTAGAAACACTGCAGACAGGATCCACGACTCCAGCTCAGCAAGGGTGCACAAGAAGGACTAGAGAAGGACTTTGCAATTATACAGGAGCCACCACAGCACTTACAGGACTGACAGCTTTTTATGTCCCAAACAACAAAAAGAAGGAAATGACCCTTCAGAAACTGAATGGCCCCAAGTCAGGTCTGGAATGGCAGCAAGAAGAGCTGGGCTCTGGTCCCAGCTTTGCCATGGCTTTGCTTTCACACAGCACTAGGCTCTCCACAAAATTTCTTGTTGCCACAGTCTGTGTATCAGTCACTGGTGTTTCACCTCACACCATCTCTCTGTGCTGCTAGCTAATAAAGCACTTTGGATGTTAATGGCTTTCTGCTGGTTATTAGTACCCACAGGCTGCAGATGAGAACTGTCCAGGACCTGTGAGCAAAGGAAAGCATGGACATGATTTACAGCACTGGAGATCAGGACAAGGTATTGAACACTGTGGAATCTCAGCATTTCAAAGGCAACACACAAAGCACCTGATAGGAGCTTGGAGAATTCACCACTGAACATGCTGTTTCAGGCTGACAGTTGGACTTGAGTATAATTACACTTTATAAATAATAAGGGAAAAAAAAAAACCCACCAGATTTAGCTTGAACTGTATTTGACTTTCAGAATGGTATATGTTGTATATTCTCCAGGTGCAAAATCAGATCATACTTAAGTAGATATTAAGAGTCAAGATTTAAAACTTATTTCTAAAGCATTCTAAAGTATGCATTCTAAAGCATGCTTTCCCCTGAAGTCAGAGGAATTTTGCTTGAGAAAGACCATAGATTTTGGCTGAAACATACTTTCCTTGGGGGAAATATGATATGGAGTGTACAGGAAAGCTTCTATTATCCTGCTATCAATTTAATTACTGGATTTCTTGCTTTTTCTTTTTTAAGACTGCTATAAATTCTGCTAAAGTCTTCAAGGATTTACCCACTTCTTCTCATAGCACCATTATTTCTCTCCAGCAATGTAAACTGAAAAATCACCATTAGTTCTTGCACTGTTAGTGTTATTTTACCAAAAGAGTCACATCCAACACTGACTCCGAGACAGGGCTGCAGGAGAGGTTCTATTGCCTGTGCTTGGACAAGGGCCTCCCATGGTGTCCAGAGTCCAGGCAGTCAGTGAGGAAGGGACTTCCCCTTCATCTGCACCTCCTGGAACACCAAGGGCCAGGCTGGTGGTTGCTTTCACTCTTTAAAAAAAAGCATTTCTTTTACTCCAGAAGGTGAAGCATTGGGTGGCTCTCTCCAGAGCTGGCCTGGGTAGGCTGTGATGGCTGGGGAGGAACCCAAGCAGGGCTCCTGCAGGCTGCAGCTCTGCTTTTGTACAGCTGGCACTGTACCACAAAATGTCCTGCTTGGTGCAGGGCTCCCCTCCTCATTTCTTTTCTCTTGAGACAAGTTTTTTTCATGAGGGACCTTATTCCTGCAGAAAATAAGGCATTGTCTATCCACTAACCCTGGGGGGACAATGTAAGGGCACATTTAAAACATGCTGTCCCTCAAGCTCCCCTTTCTTCCTCTCCTATTGCATCCATGTTAGTACCCAGGCCCACAGATGTTCTTTTTTCATTCTTTTTATTATTTTTTTTCTATAGCAGCTCAGTGCAAGAGTGAGCTCCAGAAAGAGCCTCAGTTGTTCTGTTGATTCCTGACATGTGCAATTACATTTAACCTTTTCATGCACAGCATTATTCTTGGCAGCTGAGTGGATGCTAAATGCCGTCTGCTTTGCTGCATTCCCTCCTTTATCCTCCACTGAGGATAGCAGCACTTGGAGCAAATCTCAAGCAAGATATTTGTGCACCCTCTGCTAAACCTCAGGCTGTTTCATCAAAGTGGGCTGATGGGGTTTAAACAAGTTCAGTGTCTATATTCTGCTGTAGAGTTTTTGTGGTTTTTATTAAATAATCTGGGGGGATTAGGGCAGAAAAATTATTTCATATTCTGCTAGGCCATACACTCTCTTTCAATTTTGTAATTATTCATTTGCCTAGTATATACTGACCCTTAGTGGTAAACTGAGATTTTAATTGCATTTCCAAGTTCCTAAATTTTGCTTTTCTCTTTGGCCCAACTGTTCAGAAAACAGCAGGAATATTTGCTGTGCATCAGGATAGTCTATCTATGTAAATAGCCCACAATGTCTTCAATAGACATTAACAGGCATGTGAAAATAATGATGGCAGGTGTTATTAGCTCTTCTGAAGGGAGGGCTGTGGGAAGCAGGAGTGTCGAAAGGTTATTCCAAAATGCAAAACAAGAACCCTGGCATTGAGAAGCAATACTCTCCACATAATGAGAAACAAATAAGAACTCAGTATCTGGCACTAACGAACACCTCAAGCTAACTGTGGAATGAGTATTAATTAGGTTTCCAAAATAGCATCTTTCTGAAAAGCAGCTGAGGTGTAATATTGCTCCTTATTAATCAAAGCAATGGGACAATGTGAACTCTGCAAAAAATAAATGGTTTGCAGATGGCTGTGTGCATCTTTAATAATGACAGAAGAACACAAGTTACAGCTTTAAATGCCAGGGACCCTTTCTGCATCTTCTCCTTTTCAGAGAGCGATATTTGCAGTTTTCAAGGCAGTGAGGAAAGTGTGTTGGTTTCTTATTACATTTTCCCTGCAGCATAAATTCTGTTGATGTGCTTCCCTAATCATTCTAATTATACTGCCATATGTTGCTCTCATCTTTCTTTTTCTCTCCTAATGGGACATAGATTCTCTCTTTTGAATATGTCATTTGTTTATTACATTTATCAAGGGTTTTAACATTATATGGGACTTTTAATTGCTTTTTTAAACACTCAGCAGATTGAATATTAAAAACAGACATGAAGGTCAACTATAAATAATATTTAAATTGCTCATGACATTTTTATTCTCTAATTTACTGGAAATATCAACTCTGTAGTCATGGTCCTGTATCTGCTATTTACTTGAAACCACACACATGTCCTCCAGAGCTACTTTGGCTGCAGTCACAGTTCTGCCCTACCCCAAACCACCTTGTGCCTAGCAGATTAGGAGTCTTCCCGGGTGGGAACACTAAAATAAAGATGCATCATGTATTAAAATGTTTGACCCAAATATGCTGCCATTATTTCCAGTTGTGAAGTCCTGCTGAACCCCAAACAATAAAGGTGAATGTTCATTTCTGACAAGAAAAATTCAGTTCTCTCTCAAAGTCGAGCAGTCTCAAAGATAAAGAAGCATAATTTCAATAAAAGAATTCAAGATGGCCTAAACTTAAACACGTGCTTTGTAAGAGACATTAGACCCTCAGAGTACCCTGCACCACAGAAAACAAAATCTGTAAGCCAGCTGAATACAGAGAAAGCAAGAGACAACCAATTACTATCCAATTAGCAAATTAATTTCTGGTATAATGACACCATCTCTCTTGGATTTCATGGAAATGCATCATAGGTGAATTTGACCCTTTGGCTCATTGAATTTTCATTGAGATAATCATATCTGGCTTTATACAAATAATTAGCCAATACTTTCATGTAACTTTATGTTTATTCATGGTATTATGATCCAAGTCCCACAGTCTTTCTTGCAGGTTCAGGAGTGTTGCTTGTAGGTGCACCAGCATTAGGTCCTATGTGGTGATGAGAAAGCTTTAGAACTAAAGTCCAAATAAAAGTGAAGAAACTTCTGTTCTGCTTAACTGTTCCATCTTAAAGCCAAGATTGCACCTACCATTTTGATTTTTACCCACTTATTTGGCTACATCTCCATTACTTCTGGTTTGTAATAATGACCTGTACAGGATGTTGCAAATGCATAAAACTCAACAGCTTTAAAGTTCATATACTATGTAATCTCAGAATAGCTGATTTTGTTAAGATATTATCTGTCCAAGTTCAGCTAATGTGAAGTTCCCCAACAATTCTCCACTCAAAGGCCACAAGCAAAGGACTGGCCTAGGCACAAAGAAAGTATTTTGCAGCAAAGTTCATCCCAAAAGTTTTATAAGAGACTTTTTCCTGTTTTTTATAAGATATTTTTTCCATTTATAACTCCATGGTTATGACTTTGTTCCCAGGGGAAAACTTAGATATTCATAGTTTGATAAAACTTCTGAATGTTTGCCCTGGGACATGGAAAAGGAGTCTCTGGAGGCCCATTAGATACTTAAATGACCAGGAAAGTAAAATTATTCCAGGGATGAAGCCTAAATGTTTGCATAGTGTTTGACAGAGGACAATTTCTTTTACTCATAGCATTAAATTCAATTCCACTCATTTTTCCATAGTGTTTTTCAAAGATGTGATTTTTAAAAAATGCTTTTAAAGGGATGTACTCCCCTTTCAGACAAACCTTTTTCTGCTAAACTACTGGACACAGAAATCTCAATCTGCTGCTGGAGAATGTTAGCCATACTTACATTTTCCTCTTTCTCATACAATAACTGTATAGTCTGTTCAAAATACACATTTTAGACACTTACCACTAGTGATCTTGATTTTTTAATTTGAAAGTATTTTCATCACAGTAGTGGCTTGTTTGACTTCTGGCATCTCTACAAGAAGAAGGTCTTTTGTGCAGTAGCTCAGATGGCACCTGGAAAAGATGAACTGCAAAGAATGTGGTATAAAGTAGTTGTCTTGATTTATTTTCATCATGTACCTAGTCGGGATTTGATACATGTTTGAGCCCATGGGATTCTTTCCATTCATTTTCAATCCAAGTAGATAAGGGCCCTGTTTAATTCCATTTACACTGAATTTGGATTATAAAATTTACACCATGCCATGGAGGTATCCCTCAAAGTCATACCCTTCCTGAAGAATTGTTGCTAACAAGTACAGTCCCAGTGGCTCCTTCAATTTCAACCCCAGTATGAATTTTTTTGTATAAAATTATTTTATTGGTTATGTTTTTCTTCATGTGAGGGCTGTTTTAGCCATAAAGGCTAAGAAGGCAAGACTCGCTTAAAAAAATTGTTTTCAAACGTGCCATGAGGATGTGAGTGAGTTTGTGTGGCAAACTGGGACAATAATGGGAAAACTGTGGAGTCCCACATGGGTGAAAGGGTTGGAAACGACCATATATACACACTGTCACTTCTCCAAGTCAGTCATACACAAAGGAGCAAAAATGCTCCAGGAAATCAAATTTGTAACTAACACTCAGGAGCTTCACAATCCTTGCCCTCAAATCAGATTTATTTGGGAGTATCATCATAGGAAATATGGACAAATACAGCAGAATAAAAACACACAGTTGTAGATTGCCTTCTTGAAAATTAAATTAAAAAAAAAAAAACTGGCTAGATCATAACCCATAACAATATTACATAATATATCTGTCATATATCTCAAGATAAAAGTACAAAATAAAACTCTTGAGGGCTCATTTATAGCTACAGCTGGTCAGTGTGCTCGATGCAGGGTACATGCCCAGAATGCTGTGGGAGAGATGCAGATACAAACAACATTTCTTAGGGCCCCATGCAGTGTTTTGGTAGCGCAGCCTTACAGGTTTCAGAGATAAAACTACTGTGCTGGGAGAGGCTCTCTCAAGAAGCCTTTCTCCCAAATGAAGCCAAATTTCACCCAGCCCAAAGCCTTAACCAGCATGTGTTGGCTCTATTGGTCTTTTCCATCAGAGAAAATGTCTCCTCATCCAAACAATACACCAAGCTTTGGCTCATGTCCAGGCAAAATCTTGCTAAGAATAAAGGAAGGAAGAAAGAAAGAGAGTCAGCTGGCATTAACAAAAAACTAAAGACTCTTCTTGTATTTCAGTAACATCTACCACAGTGATAAAATCTGAATACAAATGAGCAAATAGGATTATTTATAGAAAAATCACTCTTCTATCCTAATGAACGAGATCTGCAGGCAATGAGCACCTCCTGTGAGACCAGGAGCTCCTTCTAGCTTCTGCAGTGGGAGATCTTGGTGCTCACTATGACAGCAGGACACTGAGAGCCCCACAGGGTGCTTCAAGTTCTTTGCAGAATCTGTTCTATTTTCTGCTTTTATTTCCAGGGGAAAATTTTTGCAGAGTAATAAATGTCAATGGGATAGAGACACAAAAAAATTTAAGTTCAACTATGGTAAAAGCCTGAAAGTGAAAATACAATGTAAAGATTAAATTCTGATTGCTTCAGACTTTCAGGCTCAGTGAATCATAAATTATCATGTTGAAAAACAGTCAGTAGCAAATATCTAACTGGCCCAGTTTTTAAAGATAGTAGTTGTCTTTTGTTCTTTTCAAATTTGGTGGGAACTATAGATTATCTACTTATCTAAAATAAGTTTCTGACTTCTCAGATCTTAATCAAAAAGATTTTCCACTGCCACAGCATATGGCAACTTACAATTAAAAAAAGTCTGATATGACCATTAAATTTCTTCTCTTGTCATAAGGACAATAAGAAGCCATAAGGTGGTTTACATTTTATTACAAAGGAAAAAAAAGAGTTCAACATTCCCAAAAAGGATGCAAAGGTGCACAGAGCGGTCCAGGCTACTAATAATTTGCTCAAACACCAGCAGAGAATATATATAAATTCTTAACTCTTAGCAAAAAATATTGATTGCGTTATAACATCTATGATACAATTTCATCTGTTAACATTTCATTCATTAACGGCACTGTACAGAAATCTGTCCATGCTAAATACAAGCCTTGGACCAGATACACAAAACAATTTAAATGTATTTTTTACATCCTATATGCACAAACATTTCTTAAGTTAAAACTATGCATACTACTTATGCATAGCACATATATGGCTTACATATTCAACGACAGGAATTCCACCTCTTGGCATGCCCTTGTCCCAGGGCTCAGAGCTTACACTGTTCCCAGCTCAACTTTGACTGCTCAGCTGTCAGAAAAGAGACAGTCAACAGCTATGGACATGTAAGGGTCAGCAAAGGGGATTGTTTCATGATTCCTTCTTCACTTGGACAAAGCGTGCCCTTGTGGAGGTGGAGCCTGATGCCTGCTGAACTCTGGTTGGATCCCTGAAGCAGCACATGAACAGCACACAGGTCTCAGTCACCCTTGGCACAGAGGAAAGTGCCACTGCCCCCACAAGTCCCCTTCAGAGCGGACCATGGCTGATTAGAAAGACTTTTTGTTCAGTGAGGTAATAACCACAGGGTCCAAAAAGGAGAACAGGGAGCGTCGGGAGCCACCTGAGTGCCTACAACCTGAACGGGAGCCTAGAATTTCCTGGCAGGTTCCAGCAGAGGGAAATGAGGTTGGCTGCAGCTGTGTAAGACACCCAGAGAAATCAGGAGGGGTCATGTGCAGCTCAGGGGAAGAAGAGATGAAAATGGAGTTCCTTTATGGGCACAGTTTGGGCTGGAGGGCTCATTCTGAGGCTTCTTGCAGAGGTAACTGCCTGTGTGCTGCTGTTTTTGCTGCCCCTCAAAAAGAAACAAACTCTAGGAAAGATGTTGCTGGATGCATGTTGTCACCTTTGCATTTGAGATAAACCATGACACAAGGCCTCTGTGTCACCTTCCAATTCTGTCTGAGAGGCAACACAACATTTTGCTGAAGTGAAGCAATTTTCATGTATTTCTGTTGCTTCTCTTCCACTCAATAAAAC
Source organism: Agelaius tricolor (assembly GCF_023055355.1). Taxonomy (NCBI): domain Eukaryota; kingdom Metazoa; phylum Chordata; class Aves; order Passeriformes; family Icteridae; genus Agelaius; species Agelaius tricolor. The sequence goes on along the minus strand of NW_027269270.1, from coordinate 12,161,241 downwards.
AATAAGTACCAGCTTCATGGAAGGGCTGACACCAGTGCTGTTGTCTTTCAAAATATATAACAGGATTCAGAATGTTTCAATCTTTAACACCAGATGCTATTCAATTAATTTTTAAGAGATATTTCAAACATTTTCAAATTTGTTCAACACCAGTTCTGTCCATATGGCAGCCACTGCAGGGGGGAAGAATCTTCATTTGTGCAGGCTGGTCAGCGTAACTTTGCAACTTCCCTGTACAGTCTACAAACATTTATTTCCAGATATTTTAAGGAAGCTAACAAGTAGGACTTTTATGGTGCATGCAGCATGATTGCATGAACAAGTATCTAGAAACACATTTTGTTTTGATTTTCCATTTTCAGTGGACACCAGCAGCAGTGACACGTAACAGCAATCCCAGGCAGATGACAAACATCATGTTTTCATACATCTCATGATTAACTGGAAATGTCTAGTACCAGTGATGCAACAAAGCAAGGTCCAACTTTGGCTGAAAAGATTATTTTGGCTAGTTTAAGAAAGCAGAATAGAAGAGGAAATAGCAACACAAAAACAACTGAAATCTTGCGAATTTTTAAGTGCCTTGAGTTACCAGCTCAGGGTTTTACATTTTACATTTTTTAACATTTTGTTCAATCATTCTCCACAGATATAGGATGATCCAAGAACAAGTTGACAGATAACAGCCTCTGAGATCATGAGGTAGGAACAGCTAGAGTTCTTTTCTCCTGCAACAGAGTTCAAATGAAAATTCATAAACAAGAGATTTCTGATGCTACTACTTTCAATATTCCATATACTTGAATTGAGGATGATTTATCACATGATCATTTAGTCTGGCACTAAGGATTCAGATTTAAAAATATTGGTTTTCCCTTTATACTGAATTTTTTTTAAGGTGACATTGAAAGTGGGGTATTCTGTGTCCTCATTTCAACATTTTTTAATATAAGCACAACTGGGATGGAACAAAGAGGTTAAGAATAGCACTAAGCAAGCCTTTATGGTATAAAACACTCCCCATTAAAAGAAAGAAATTACCAAATTACCTGTCCTGCCTGAAATGTCAGAAGCTTATAAGAAATAGCAAATCTAGTTCTGTACCAGTGCTTCTGTCTGCTCCGTGGCTTTTACAATATCTTCTGACTTCTTACAGTGTTTAGGCTCACCTGGAAGATAAACAAATGTGATTGGCAACATGAACGAGGAAGTTAACCAAGTCAAGAGAATCTGCACAGCCACAGACAGACAGAATCTAGTTCCTCAAGATATTTTAAGGATAAAATGAGGTTTCAGTCACTGCTTCCTTTAATTGCTTTCTCACCAAAATAATCATCAGCTTGAATTAAATAATCATTATGGTTAATCACAAGGCAAAAGATAGAATGAAAGCGATAGATCACAGCATGAAACAAAACTATGAAGACTTTTACATGAGTGTGAATAAAGTGGGTTTGGTTCATTTTTTTGTTCCAGCTTATTGAAAGTCAAAATTCACCCTCTGCAAAGCGCTGTTTAAATCCTCTTTACCGAAGGCTTTCAAATCAGAGTCTAAGTTCCTCCCAGATAATGAAAGATGCCAGTGTCAGGTTCTAAGAACTAAATTCAATCAGACAGGAGAAATGACACAGAGTAACACAAGCAGCTTTCAAACTAAGTGATACAACATGAATCTCAAGTAGACAATCATAGAATTAAACTGTTACTATTCCTTCAGTAGCTTTGAATGAGTACAGCTGAGGAATTTCTACACTGAGATGGGAGGCAGGGTACAATGTAGCAAACTCACAGTGTTTTTTACTAACTACATATAGTAACTTCTCAGTTTTATCCACTGGATAGAGAGATCCCTCCAGTAAGAACTCTGACTTGAAAATGTCAGAAAGAAAAAGCATAGAAGTCTCAAAAGTGGAAAAGATGATCTGGGAGAAGCTTAAAAGTTATAAAAATAGTGAGAGGAATATTTTTGAAAGCCAGAAAACTAAGGTAGAAGAAGTTGAAAGAGAAAGCAGATGATGCATGATCTGAAAGGAAAATTGAAAGATGGTGGCGAATTGAAGAAGAGGCTGACTGTTAAGAAAAGAGAATTGGAAGAGAGGAAAGAAAACTCAAGTGAACAAGCATGAAGAAAGAAGAAAATTAATACCTACAAATCTGCCATGGCTTCACTGTAAATGAAGAATTGCTACTGATCTCACCTTTGTTTCCCTACCTTGAATGGTGGCAGAGTGTGTGTGCTGCCCACTCTGTAATGTAGAAACAAGCAGATGGGCCATATTCCCACAAACAGCATCCTACAACAATCCTTATTTTCATTCAGTTTAATGTAGGTGGAATACAGACAACCAATAGTTCAAAGGCTTTTAAAGTCTCAAAACTGGAATAACATTAATAAGAACAAGGATGTCTACAGATCTTTCAGCCTGTGGCTCTTTTTGGAGGGATTTAGCAAAACTTTATTAGCATTATTATATGTAAAAAAAAAAAAAAAAGAAAAAAAGGGGTGGGAAGAAGTATAAGAAGTATGAAAGCAAAAGCTATCTATCTAAATATTCAGATTTTAAATTTGACACTTGAGTTTGTGGAAGTGTGGAAGCCTTAAAACAAGACAATTCACAGAATCATGGAATATGCTGAGTTGCAAAGGACCCCCAAGGATCATCGCATCCAGCTCCTGGTCTCTCTCAGCACCACTTCCAAGAATCACACCCTGTGCCTGAGAGCTTTATCCAAATGCTTCTTGAACTCTGTCAGCCTTGGTGCTGTGACCACTGCCCTGGAGAGCCTGCTCTGTCAACCAACCACCCTCTGGGTGAAGACCCTTTTTCTAATATCCCAGCTGAACCTCCCCAGCATAACTCCAAGCCACTCCCTCAGGTCCTGTCACTGCCACCACAGTTGTAGCTGCAATTAGGTCTCCCGTCAGTCTCTTCTTCTCCAGACTGAACAGACCAAGTAACCTCAGCTGCTCCTCATATGGCTTCTACTCCAGACCCTTCCCATCCTGTGGCCTCCTCTGGAAGGTCCCCAATAGCTTGATATTTTTCATACATTTTGGTATAAATTTAAAAAACTAAACAGTAACTTCTAAGGCGTATATAGTTTTCTGTTTGTACATCAAGTTTTTTATGTGATTAAAAAAAATGAGATTGCTAATGGCTGTTATCTTCTATACCCTATCTTTTTTATAAACACATTATTTTCTTTTTCAATCTAACCTTCCCTCCATCCTTATCCCATGCCTGAACAGGGCTGCCTTCCCTTAGTCCCAGGCTCCTGGTGTGCCCAAGGAGCACCGAGGAAGCAGGCAGCACAGCAATCTGCTCCTGCTCTGCTGGGACACAGAGGTTCCACACTCACTGAGCCCCACGGGGCCACCACAGCACTGAGCAGTCACCAAGCATTTGCCTGGCACAGGTGATCCCTTGATGCCACCTGCAGCACCATAAATCAAACTGGCATGTGGATGCTATGGATCTGCCCACTGCTGTTTAACCTGGCTGTTCTCCAGAGGCTCTCACTGGCTGAATGCTGGTGATGTGGAATGTGCTGCACACTCAGTGGGACTGGGCAGTCCTCTCCTGTCACAGAGAGTGAAGCTACTGGCAATCTGTTTTATCACAGATTTATTATCTCCCTTGCATTTTGATATTAAGGATTAATGTGGCTATCATTACGAGTGAGGAGTTAAGTTTGCCAATTAGCATTTATAAATCATTGAAATGTGGAGTCGTTTAATTAAACATAAGCAGTTTTTAAAATTAATGTTCTAATTAATAAATCACTCAGGAGAAAAGGAAAATCATCACTTAAAAAAAATCCCCTTCTAATAGTTTCATTTAATCTTGTACCATTCAATTAAATTAAAGTGAGATGATGGAAAGGAAAAAAGGTATTTGTGGAGAAAAACAACATTCAGTCCCAACTGCAGTGGTGGTAGCAGCGACCCTCCAGTCTTCCCTTTGCACCAACCTGGACCCAGGGCAGAGCTACTCCTGTCACTAAAATGTGATGGTCTACAAGAGCTACACCTAGAATGAGATGTGACACAAAAAGCAGAAACCAGCCCCTTTTATATTTTTTTAAATGGGGAACCCCCTCATCATAGCACATCCACAGCTCCCAGAATGCACACACATCATCTTCCAGTGTTCCCCAGCTGCTGTAATTGAATCACAGAAAACTTAACTGGATTTTCTGCTTTTTATAAAAGACAGAACAATGACAGCTAACATATGAAATTTCAACCTGAATAACCATGTTGCTTTTGTTTTTCCTTTCTATCTCACCCTCCCAGCCCTAGCACCCACAGGTGCTCACTTCTCCACCCCAGGAGTCAGCAAGCACTCTGGACATCCCCCCTAGCCCCCCATCCTCAGGACAGAAACTACAGAAGTAGAGAAGTCTTCTTCTTGGAAGAAACATGGAGAGTGTCCTGACAGATGTATGGTGTCTCTTAGAATACTCAAATAAGTCTAATTTGTGAAATAGAGAAAGGTCATGTGTTTGCTACCTTCTGCTTGCTTGAAGCAGCATTCCATTGAAAATGTCTGATCTTGGTTAAAAGAGTCCGGTCTGGATCCACTGGACATCAACAGAGGTGCAAAAACAGTATTAAAAACTGTTTCTTACTCATTTAATAAATTTCTCAGTTTGAAGTTTAAAAGTACAATGCATTCTCTAAAAAATTTCCTGCTTTAGAAAACAAATGAGATTAGCATGCTATAAGATAAGAAATCTCTGTTCTCATTGGAAAGGTAGAATGTAAAGATTGAAAGGTGGAATGTAAAGATTGAAAGGTGGAATGTAAAGTTCATGCAACAGCATGAACTAACTGCATGCAGAGTTTTATCTGATCTCTCAATCATTTTTGTTGGTCAGCCATCTGAAGACCCACAAGTACAGGTACACCACAACTGCCTTCTGCCAAGTCTGAAAGATAAAAGATGCAGCTTTTCCTACAGCATTCCTCATCCAGGAGATGGAGAACTTCTCTAAGGCACTTAAATTTTAAGCTGAGCTTTAATACAAACCTGTTGTAAAAAATACATGTTAAAAGATAAAATGTCAGTTATTAGGCAACGTCAAATGCTGTGAAAGTAATTTTAGTGTAAATATTTTGATTTAGGGCCCTAAATTAACCATCTGTTATTTCTGATGGAAAAAAACCTGTCAACAATAAAAGCATGGAGCCATGGAATGTGGAAATCTAGAGTAGGTGGGAGTTCTCCATAAAAAGGTTTTTTGATAAATATGCCAAGTCATATACTCATGTCTAAGCTAAGCATTATAAGCACTTCAATGCTGCTGCTCAGACAATGCCATACTTCTGGCACAATATTGCAAGGCTTACTGTCATTAAAGCATTAATGAGTTTCACATTTTAAGTAAAAGTGAGGAAAAGAAGTGTCATTATATCCTTGATTCTTCTTATTACCCTAACACTTCAAAGTTGACTCTAACTATAAGCAAACTCAGAAAATAAAATGAAGATGTACAGTGTCTTCCTCTCCCTTTGATAACATCTATACCTCATGGCTTGGACATGTTGCCCTTGATACTGTGTTGCAATCTCCAGATACTAGACATGGTCATCTTGTGATAAAATACTTACACTCTAAAAACATATTCTGACATTTCAGCGATGTTCTGGCTGCTCCACTTGGCTAGCAGCTACAGTCAAGAGACTGATCTTCCTGATTAAATGAATGACACAGTCCCATGACTACTACAGCTGGCAAATTCCATCTGCTTAAGCTTAACTCTTAGATTCACACTATGTTTGGTACAAAGGATGTGGTTTACAAAATAACAATCATATTAGGTACCCAAACTGAGGGGAACAGATATTAATAGTGTAATTAATTATTAAAAAAGAAAATGTTAAATAGATCTGTTCTGAATAAGTTCACCTTATTCTTTAAATTATTCTAAAACCATTCTTCAAGTTCAACTAAAGTATATTCTCTAAAGAATTTTCTAGTAGATCCCAAATAGCTGATATCAAGAAGTTGATATTTTTTAATATGCTTCTATTTGATGTTTTAGGATACTACCACTTTTACACAGGCCTGAACAAACTGTCCTGTGCTGATGGTTTGTCCAACACCTTATTTCAGTATTTTACATTGCTGTTGATGTTTGACAGGGAGATACCAGACACTGCTGCAGCTTCACCCTGGACAGCTCCACGAGACTGGCTTGTGCTCTGTGATGAAGCATTACCATTCAGTGGGTCTGTATTCTGGGTCTCTTGCTGGGCATCGCTGAGATCTTTCTGGTTCGGATCAGAGTTAGTGCATTTTTCTGAGCTGGATTCATCACTCAGTGGAGTGTCCAAAGAGACTACTTGTAGGACGATGGATCTGGGAGGACAGGCTGTACCATCACTCCCCTGACTACTCTCATTTTGTGTCCTTGTTGCCTCTTCCTGTAACTGTGCATCTGTGGAATTTCTGCTTTGGTCTTTTTCCTGTTCACCAACATTTTTCCCAAGTTCTTCTACAAAGAGGGAACAAAATAGGTGAATTAGATAAGAAGGATATGCCACAATTTTTTGATTTCAGAGTAGTGACATATAGAGCTGCACACAGGAGCACTGTGAACATCAGTTTCTGCATGAGGCCATGCCCAGTGTTAAATATGGGTCAGATTCTGCTCCTGATTGCACAACTGCAGCTGAATGTAGCAGTCCTCTTTCTGGTTTGATGTCTAATAGGTATCTCTTTTTTGGCCATAATACAGAGCAAGGAGCATCATCAGACAACAGTAACCTGAAGGATGGGAGCAGGAGGCCCCCTTCTGCAGGCATGTCCCTCTGCAGTGGTGCTACTGACACAGGACTAGGAAGAGCAGAGCTCATCAGTTCTGCAAGAGAGAGAGGGCATGGAGGGGAATGCCCTTCTGGGGATGGGGCAGGAATCAAAGCTGAGGGGAAGCCCTGAATGAAATTTGCCTGTCAACCTGGAAAAGTCCAAACCATCCAGTTGGGAACAAGCTGGAACAAGCTACAGGGTGTCATGTATTTGCTGTCCAGTACTACTGCCATTTTGGCTAAACACACATCTAGAATGGGAAGGGACAGGTATGGGGGGAACTGTGCTTCAGGGGACAGCAGCAACAGAAAAAAATAATGTTTGTGGAAGGCTCTACTCCTTACTTTATTGCAGAGACCCAGAGAACAGTACAAATGAAATGGCCCAGAGTAAAAGGAGAAAGAACAGAACAGCACAGAGAGGTGGCACCAGGAGTAACTAGATGGAAAAGAAACAGAGAATGGAAAACTTGTGATGGCAGGTGAAGTGTCCAACAAAAAATAAATGCACCATCTTCATGGAGGGCCTATTTTCTTGCTATTGTAATCTGCATTTCATAAATTTGGATTTTGGAATCTGTACACTAGTATAGAAGATACAAAATACTGTCAATTTAAAAAGTTAGCATTGCAGTTTGAACAACACGGGCATAAAACAGCTGCATGATATTGCACAAAATTTCTAATTTGGATGTTAGAAATTACTAAGGAAGGGAACCAAGCATTGAGATACTGATGGAGTTCAACTGGCAACTCCCAGGAACTCTGATTTTGAGTGACCAGCCCAAATGCAGGCCACAAGGGATTGCACATGACAACTGAAAGATAACCCAGACTGTAAGCACATTTTTATTGCTGTCAGCATTTTGCACCACCTCACTTTTCTAAATCCAGACAAAAGTTCCCCCTGAAGTACAATTTGGTCGGTGAAATGGGATGGAAGGGAATATCGTCAAACCCGATGTGCAGAAGCATGGAATGATTCCTTTTTTTTTTTTTTTTTGTCATTTATGCTTTCTAGTACACTTTTTTAAGAAATCAAGAACTTTAAAATTTGAGCAATTTCTACATGGTTAAACCATTTTTTCCAAAACTTTAGTGTCCTGCTTGGTTTAGATTCCAAATCTTCTGCAACTTAGACAGGTAGTCTTTTTCTACAGACTTCAATGTAGCTCTTACAAAGAAGAGGTTGGGTTAAAGCCATTGAAAAATATGCATATGGAACTTGAAGCAAGCTATGTTCAATCTAGAGACATTATTCAAAGCACCCGTCACTCATGATATAACCTACCTACATAAAGCTTTTTTCCTAAGAAAGTGATTTATGTGCCATATTCGCCTCCAAATGGCACAACTACAGTATTTTCCTTAGCTTCATAAAAAAACCCCAAGAAAATTAAAATATAAAATATTTCACATGCTGTTCAGATGCATCAGTAAGTTAAAAAAAACAAAGCTGAACTACGAACACACATAAAACTGTAATATTAATGTAGCTCATGCTGGTGAGATTTTTTAACTAAAAACCTAGTAAGAAGAGAGTATTTTTCTCACTGAATGTTGTTTTAGGACTATTCTAGCCAGAATTCAGGTATGTCTTGGTGTAATTGGATGGCTGACCATTTTATTCTCAAATAAGTTCAGAATATTCATACATGCAAAAATCCACTGTTATTTTTTGTTCATAAAGTTGAATATCCAAACTTAAAATTGTTCTTATTCACTCCCTAGAAAACTTAAACTGGCAAATGAAGGTTAAAAGTTTAATTATAACAACTCTGATGGTTTGTTCCTCATTTATGTCATTATGGTCTCCAATTTCTGTGACAGTCCTGGAGATGATTTGAGATGATCTCAAATTTGTCAGTTTAAGGATAACTAAACCAAACTCTAACTCAGGACTAACTGATGGATGGAGCTTTGAAATGAAGTATCTCTGCACCAAGATACACTTGGTAATATACCAGACAAAAGTGAAGCCTTTTGCATTTAAACTGGTGTAAGACTACAGGACCACCACCAGGAGTGGCTGGTGGGAGTGAATGAGACTGAGAAGCCTCAAGTACAAAATTCTCTATGATGCTGTCACAAGTGTCACTAAGAGCCCCCCCTGTTTTCTTAGTATTAAGTCTGTCACCTGCTGGATGTCTGACTCTATGTTCTGACTTGCTTTGCTCCCCTCAGCTTTAATCCACTGCTAGAAAGATGAAAAATTCTGGGTTCTTATGGTGTGTCAGCCACTTGTGGAATATGCTAAATGTGCTGGGAAAATGTAGATTTCTGCTTTCTATAACAGCTAATAATTGTACTCTATAATACATGTGACCTTTATATTGCATATAATATTTGGAATTCTCTAAAATTTCTGCTGTCCTATGTCACTCTGATGAAACAGAATTATCTAGCAGTCTAAATGAGGCTGAGACCGGGACAGTGACCAAATAAGTAGAATTCAAGCAGGGCAATGCTAAAGTAATCCTACTAGTGTAAGAGAAATGAATGAGCTGGCATGATGTCTGACCCCCAGTGCTGTGCAGGAGGAATTGTAACAAACACTGTGGCAGTCTCTGCCTCCAGCCAGCCACAGAATGCCAGGACCCTCACCCTGCACTGGGCTTCTGGGAAAAGCAAGCTCTCCCTTCCTATGGACACACTACCATGGCCAGCCAGAGATGGAAAAGGACTATGCTAAATGAACCAGGTAATCTGGCATTTGAACAGTCTCAATAATCAATACAAATAAATAGATTAATAAGATATAAAATATTAAACAACCACCTATCTTGGCCCTCAGAAAAGTTTTTGTCTTTTGGGGTGTGTCTGTTAGGCACTGAAGAGCTCAGGGACTGTCAGAGCCATTCAGATAAAGGCAGGCAGGAGAACATTGTGCAGTGCAGTCAGCTCAGCTACATGTTGTTGATGTTGCTACTGGTTTTGCTCTCTCTGCTTTAACTTGGCAAAAGTGCCAGGAGCCAGGCCTGTTTATGTATTTTTCAGCTGTTGGGTTTGTTTTCTTTACAAGAATCCAAGTGTCATTCAGCAAAATTTGTGTGAATTCCTCTATAAAATAAATGGATTCTATTAACCCTTCTCATAAAGGACTGTGCTTTAAGGCAGGAAAGAGCACAGAAATGCAGAACAGTCCTTTATGGGAAGCAATAATGGCATTTGACACAAACATGATAGAAAGGGTGTCCTTCCTCCATTGTGTTCAGGCTGTTGGCAAAATAACTGTAACACAATATTTAGTTTGGAAAACTGGCAGGACTTGTAAGGCAATAACCAAATTTCAGAATACCTCAAAAATTCTGGTACTCAGTAATTTTGTATTTGCAGAAAATGTGTTAACTAGTGAAGGCAACTTCTTTCCTCTCTTCTTTTAATCAGATTATACATTGTTTTCCACTAAGTCACTACGTTTTTTTGTTTTGTTTTTCACTTAATAGGTGTCAGAAAATTTAATTGATTTCTTTAAGTTTTATTTTTATTGTTTCCAGGAGGGAATTGGAGCACTGAATTCCTATCAGTCCAATGAAAGACTGCAATGTCCATGAAACACTAAAACTGCCACAAGACTCAATCTCTAGCCCCAGCTGCAGCCGTCTGTGGTGTCCCCAAAGAACCCCAGATGCCCTGGAGGTTCTGTACTATCAACTACCACACTGCTTTCCACCAGGCCTGTTTGTCACTGCCAATGTGTGCAGCAACACTTTCAGGACATGGCCCAAGTGGTGAGGAAGCTTTGCTACATTTTGGAACTTTCTCTTCTGTATATGTCCATCAACTTTCTTTTCTCACCTTTCTGTAGTACACAAAAGAGGATTCAGCTGCTGTGACCTGCACAGTACATGGCTTGTAAATTACCTTCCTCTTTACAGCAACTGCATCGCTTGAGCATGTCTGGATTCAACAGGAATAGAGAGGAAAAATACAAGAGCCATGTGCAAGCAGGACATCTCAAACCAGCTAATGGCAGTGCCTGTAAATCCCAGTAAAACAAATATCTGCTCAATCACACTGCTATTGTGTTGACAATAAGCTACAATTCTTAACCCTTACAGAAAGACATGATGACATGAGAGTTTTGACAATTAGGAAACTACTGAATTAGAGAGGAAAGCTGCTAATCTTTACTAAGAATTAAATTATTTGAGGACTCTGTAATGAAGAATGCTGCTGGATGTAATGGAATCTCTGTGTATACTATGACAAACTTCGATTTCTAGGTTTGTCTCCCTTTTTTTACTGTAAAATGGAATTCCAGAAAGCAGTGACAAAACACCCAAACCAGGACAACATGGGAAAGAAATGTACCTTTCTAGGAGACATGTTCTCACATCAGCCATTTTAAAGAGAAAATTAAAAGACCAGGACAGAGTATCAAAATTCTTCAGAGAAGGAGAAGGCTGATCCTGGTGTCTCTGGAACTACCAAGTAAGTTTAAAGATGCGTCCAAAAGTTCCCAAACAACCATGATTATCCCCAACCAACCTACCATTTTCAAATCCAAGAAAATATTGCAGTAATGCACAGAGTAATTTAGGTACTGATTCCTTCCACTTTCTACTCATCTCACCAATTTCATCACAGTTATAGGAGTATATAAAACCACTGCAAACCATGTAATCCAGTGGCACTTAATATTATAGCATTATGTCATATAGAAAAAGTAGCAAAGACTAAACGAGCTAATTAAACCAAAACTTTTCACTAAAGGACTTGGTTAAAAATAATTTGTGAATTTATGGTTTCCTAGAGTTGCTACCTCCACCTTCTACTTCTGTTTAGCTGTAAGCACAGGGGATTGAATGCTGGAATTTTTGGGACAGGGAGTGGAAGGGACATGCTGCTGTGATCCTGCTAGAGGGAAAAGGTTCTTTAAGTGATGCAGACTGTCATGTGCAGAGACAGGCCAGCTCTTGGATGTGTGTTCCAGAGAGATCTAAAACAGGTTCCATTGGTAACAGGATGGTAACAGTGGTAACAGGTAACAGGTAACCAATGGTAACAGGTCAGTTACCATTCCTTTGCCTGTGATTTACCAGGTATTGCCAATACCAACCATTTCTTCCTACTCATAGCTCAACCCACTCCTTGCATTTACTCAGACCATGCTGAAAAATTCTTCTTTTCCCACTTAACACATTTCTGAATTAGTTCAGAAACTGTTTATGACCTAAGCATTTTAGCACTGCAATTAAAATCACTGTTACTGATACTAGATGGGACTCCTTTAGCCTCCTGAATTGATTAGTTTCCAACAGAATAAAACCGTCCATTAGGGGAGATTTCATGTGCCAAACTGTCAGTCAGTTTCTGTGACTGTCACACACATCCTCCCACGGCCCGCCCTTCCTCGCGGCTGCTAAGTCACATTAACATGCTATCAGATCATCACTCTCAGATTTTCACATTTCAGCAGCTGCTACTCTCTTCTTGTTAGTGAGTCTGCAGAGAAAATCTTTCAGACAAAATGGAGCTGAGCCCTGTGGTTATTGTGACTGGAAGTATGCAGAACTGAAAGCGCCCGAGGGGAGCCTGCAGGTACCCTGCACAGGTCTGTCAGAAGAAACATTTGTCATTAAAAATTGCTGCCCATGGGGAAAAAAAAGCTGATCTCTGCTCCAAAGATGCAATAGTTGTTATTTTGTCACATTTTTAGCATCAAAATTAAGCAGAGGCCAGTGTGAGAGACTCATTCAACCTCAGTTATTTTTCATCCCACTTTGATGAGGTCAGCCATCGCAGGCATACACTTTCAAGCCAAGCAGCCCAGTGTACTGCCAAAAGTGTTGAGGACATTTGTCACTGATGTCCTTCCACACAGATAATGCAAACTTGGTTCAGGTTCTGTACCACTGAATTCTTTAGAAGAGTTACATAAGCTTAAGATGAAAACAGTAAGTTTGTAATACAACTGCTGTTGTATTATCCTGAAGATGGGCCCATTTGATTGGCAGCTGGACTTTTGGTGTGCTGTTCTGCATACCCTTGTGTTGTCACATGGCCTCAGGTGAGTGTCCTGAGCTGCCTGTGCCTCTTTTCATTATTAACAGAAATTAATGATCCTTTTTTATCCCTGTAACTTTATTTACAATGATACCTACTGAAGAGATTAAAGCATGTAAATCAGCAAGTATGATTATTAGTCTGTGCCCTTACATTCTGTTAAGAGTACCTGAGCTTGCCAAGCACAGACCAACTTTATTATTAAATCTTTGGAACAGTTTTATAGAACAAACCAAGTATGAATAAAGGAATAAACACTATATTTTTAAAATATTAAATAATTTTTTTACAATTATGTTCTAAGCAGGGTACTGTGAAGGATCTTACATGGTAGTTAAATCTTTCCTGATAAGTTTTGTGCTTCTTACAGCTTTCTCAGTAGGTCAATAACTTTCAGATCTTAAAATCCACTTAGAACACATATTCTCTAATGAAAGAACCTCTCAGATACATCTGAGCACATTTACTGTCTATTTGCTACAATACAATAATTGCAAACAGCAGCAGCCATCAACAATATATGTTGAAAAAAGTTCAGGATGAAATAGTATCTTCATCACTGTATTGAGTTGAACAGAGACAGATTATCTGGTGATTGGGGCTTGGAATATTAATTAAACATCAAGGCTTTCAAATTAGAATCCCAGATGTTTGATCATTATGGTAATTCCCTGTTAACAGTACTCCCTGAAAGGCCTGAGAAACATTCCTCTAATTCTCCAGTGGTGAAAGGTTGAAGACCCTTAGGCTATAGAGCACTGAGCTCCCCTGCATCAATTACACAAGTCATGGCCTTTTTAGCAAAGTGGAGCCATCCTATTTACTGAGCCTTCTGTTAAGGATGCTTTCAAACAGCTCAGTGCTCTAGATAGATAAGAACTTCCCTTACTAACAGAGGCTTTCCAAAAAGCACACTATTCCTTGCACAAGCTGCTTGCTCTGAATCAAGCCTCCACAGCAACTGTCTTTTCAGGGAGAGGTAGTGCCAGCATCTTCAGGACAGCTTCCCTGTCAACAGCACTGTCACTGAGAATGAGTCTTTTCCTCTGGACTACCTGGCACAGGAGTCAGACCATCTCCTCTGGCTCTTGCTAAGGGAGCCCTTGCTCCAGCTGAACTGCTTCCCACAGGTGCTACACGTGTAACCTTATCCTGAAAAGCTGGCATGAGTTCAGGTCATCCTCAGGAAATTACATGGAATTTTGCTAGTTTCCTTTCTGTACTCCTTGGGCATCTGTAGTACTACATTTTATAGAGACAACTTCTCCTGAGCCTGTGAACTAAACTGGAAACAATATCTGCTGTTTGCAGAGCCCATTGACAAGAATGCAGATGGCTCCTTTAACAGCACAAGCTCTGTTTGTCATAGTCAGCTCAGGAAGTGTGTTTGAAGATCTGCACTGAGAGCCAGCCTGTTTACTACCACAACATGGTCCTCAAACATGTCACCTCCTCAAGGCATTCAGCAATTTGTGACTTGTCATGAATTATCTAGCTAGGAACAATGAGAGCACCACTTTCACCTGGCAGTGATTTTTCTCTGACATCTCTCAGTACATGCTCCTACTAACATACAAATAAAGCACAACTTCATACACATGCCCAAAGCAGTCTAAAGATTTTTCTCTGACATGGAGTCAGAGAAAGTAGCATGAGATCTAGACAAGATGAGACTAATCATCTGAAATTCAAGATGATTAAACTTGGTTAATCTGAAAATAATTTAAAGGGAAGGGAGATGTATAACAATATTTTTTATTCTTTACTAGATGTTCATTTTGCGCAGCCTGATTAAGGATTTTCAACCTTTGCAGGGTACAGCTTCAGAGCAGATATACTGGACCAGTTGAAGACTCCCTTTTCCATTTAGTGGCAAGGATTATGTGCTACCTCAGAAAGTCCTCTACAGAAAGCTATTGTTACTTAACAAAAAAATCTGCTACAGCAGTCCTCAGGGACGACATATGGACTGTGGATGCAGACATTCCATTCCAAATGAATGGAACATGAAACTTCCACAAAACCCATAAAATCCACCCCACAGCTGTTAATTAACAAAATATAAACGTGTACTCAAAAGTATTTGGATTATTCACAAAGTTTCCTCTAAGGCTAAACTGGCACCCTGAAGGTCTCTATGCCATACTCCAGTCAACTGCAGATGTAGCTGCAAGTAGCCTCTTTGTGGCAGCAGATTTCTATAAATCTTTTCCTCACAGAGTAGCTCAAAAAACAGATTCAGCCACAATCATACAGAGACAATATCGTTCCTCAGGCGCTGGCCCCAACACCAGCTATTGTCACTTACCCATCAGCTTCCCTAATGTATGTTTTACTGCAATTCCATAGCTCTGTTCAGGCAGTACTTAGACATGCTTCATTACTCAAGTTGATGGAAGAAAAGGAGGTTAGGACAACCACAATCTCAACAAAATCCATTGAGGCTTGAGCATTAACCTTTCTGGTTGTCAGAGTACAAAGTATGCCCAGTTTCCTGGATTTTGCTGGGACCCTCATTGATATTCACTGCAACCTTACCCAAAGTAATTTTTAAATCTCTTGCTGCAAGTAGCTTTGTGTTTTCGATGCCTGTCAACAGTACAGTAAAACTGGGCTAAATATATCATTAATTTATAGAGCACAACAAAGCCCTGGGAATGAAGTGGAAACTGCCCTTTGACAGCACTGTACCCCTCCAGAACAGCAGACCAAAAAGCTGATGCACCAGAATCAAACTGGCTAGTTCTGTGTAACTGGAGATGGCAAACTTCCAGACAAGTTCTCCATTACTCCATGTTGAAGGACCTTTCATGTCACCAGCTCAGGGTTGCCTGATTTCTGCAGGCTGTAGCTAAGTGGCCTTGGGCACTCTGATGGTCTTCTGTCATTACTAACCACTGCAAATTAGAAGTTTTTTCCTTTGACCAGCCATTATTAGTTGGGCAACACCAAAGGAAGCAATTGGTTATATAAATCTTCTCAGGAAGAAGAGACAATATTAATGGAATCCTCTGCTCAGATGCCCCTTCCACCTGACTCTTTCAAACCTTTGTCACAAAAGATGTGTGGAAGCTTATTCTTAATAGCCTTCTAATGAGAATATTCATTTGCAATTTAGCACTAAATTAGATTTTATCACTGTTCAGCACTCTTTTTCTGTCTTGTCTGACACCTCTTTGGGAAAAAAGACATTGATTTGGATGATGGGATAAAAACAAAGCTGGCACTGGGTTCCAGGATATCACTCCCAGCTGTCAGTGTCAGGTCATGTACAGCAAGACCAATCTCAGCAGTGAAATGCTATGCTGAAATATTCCAGGTACTTACTAGGAAATAACACAGACTGTGGACAAAATACTCCCAAATGGCATTCATTTAACCTAGACTGAAGCTATAAAGTCTTCTCAACAATTATCACTCAGGTGATTGAAAAGCATTTCACTCAATTAACTGTAATTTCAGGCAATTTTCAGGTATGGCTTATGAACTGAGATACTCTGTGCAGGTTTGGATTTATCAACTATCTACTGGCAAATGAAGAGTCACTTTTGGCTTGCTTGGGCCTAATGCATGCAGTGATTGCCCAAATCTTTAGATCCACTGGGTCATTTAAATAATTGCCTACAGCATAATCCCAAGAAGCCTGAAATACAGAATTCTGCTATATACAGTGGGGAACAAATAGCATTTCTAATAGCAAAGTACAACTTTCACATTTCTGAGGAAATGTGGCAGCACACGCCACTTTGAATTGTTGATTTTGGCATTTAAAGCAGATGTCAGTGTAAGTTACAATTAAAAGTGCAAGAATGCACATTTCTAAACCAGACCTCTGAAGATAAGCTGTGCAGCACAGAGCCTTATTGCACAGGCTTGTGAGAGTTATTCCCATCCCCTAACCACCTACACCTCTTTAGACCCCCTGGGAGAGCAAAACAGGAGCATCTAAAACAAACATTAAGACATAAAATATACGAGTACAACACAACTATGCATTTTTACAGGTTGATAGAAATTAAAAAACGAACGTAGGTGAGGTCTTAGGGAGTAACCTATAAAAGCATTCTACCTTAACATGTCATACCTTCTGCTGCTAATTCTTTCCATCTTTCTTTGTTTGCTTGAATGATCTTCATCAAGTTGTCCTTGAAGGCCCTTAGGTCTACAGTTGCTAGAGAATTTTCTGTGTGAGTCCCTCCATCACCTGTACTTTTAAACCCAGGTCGTCTTTGTGCTTCAGCATTGCTTACTGCTCCCAAACTATTTTGGCTGGACAAGGGAAAAAAACCCCAAATTATAAACACAGTCAGCTAATTTTAATAATACACAAACCGTTCATGTCAATCAAGTTGCTTAGGAACTAACTTGAACAATAGTTTTTATCAGAGTGTGCCTAAGATACAAGATGTCTTGCTGACCATTTCCCAGGGAATTCTTGAAAAAAAAGTGACAACTGAAAATACATTACTTGTAATCCAATTCTTAAAAGAATGTTTACACAGACATTTTGGAGTAGCTTCTTAGCTGTGTTTTTGCATGATGAATGGTATCTTTGGTTCTCACAGGAAAGACATCTGATCATTATTTTTTGACGTATTTAAAAAAAAAGGAAAACATGACATATATGACAGGTAAGTTTTGCTTGAGCTGAAAATTCTCTTCAAGTTACAAAGCTTCAAGTATAGACAAAGAAAGATGTGAGTGGCTTTAAAATTCCCTAAATAGAGACAGCAGCTACATCTACAGGTAAGTAGAAGTGAAATTATCCATATACGTATATGATGGAGAAGGTGGGAAAAAAAGAATGAATGCTCTTTTTTCTTAGAATTAAAAAATAAGACCTATTTCCAACCTTGTGCAGCTACTCATGTCTTAATAGGTTTTGTTTACTCAACTTTGCTGCATGGTTTATCTCATTGGTACCACAGGCAGATGTTAATAGACATACAAATGGGTTTCCATTAATCAGAAAATAGCTGCAGTGAACATAGCAACAAAAACTTCACAGGAAGAGTTAACTGTAATTTCCATGTGCTCCAGACATATTGAAGGGGATAGAATGGAAAAAATAGGCCACAATTCTAGTGTTTTCCAGGTACCATCTCATGGTGTCCATGCAATAGCTTGTGTGCAATTCTCTGGCTCAGACTTTTCTGTATCATGCTACAGGCTCTTCACTCCCCTCAAAAGTGTGGCACTTGATTCCATACAAAGAAAAAATCCCTTTATCCTCCATCTCACATGAGGAAGTTTTGCTGGATCATAAGCCTTTTTTCATTTGCCACTCAGTCATGAACATCAACCAAAAATGAAGCCTGAAGCTGCTAATCATTTGCAGCTGCTAATCACTCATTTGTGAAGGAATATGCAAACAAATTTCTTATCAGTAATACCTTAGTTTAGCACTGTTCCCCAAAACACTAAGAACACCATCATAAATACCTACTTCTAGTAACTCCTACTTGCTTCTAGTAAGCAAAATATAGGAAAGCACTAGGTTCACCCTTTTGATACTGAAATCTAACTAATGCCCAGCAAATAAAAAAATTGCCTTGCAGAGTTATCACTTAGTAACCTCAGTGAAAGCTCAAATCACAGTTTCAAAATGAAATATAAATATGATAATAGAGGCAGTATTTGTAAAGGCAGTATCTGATTATTCAACAACGCTTTCAGCAAGAAGCCACTCAAAATACACTCAAATTACACTGTTGTAGCTACTTTGTCTTATAGGTACAGGAATTTCAATAGCCTATTGGAAAGATTATATTTAAAATGTAGAAATAAATTTCACGGGTTTTATGTGTTTATTCTGATCATTACTGGGATTTTGCCTTTGTATATGTACAATTGTTCAGCCAATGGGGCAGAATAGCACATTGCAAATACAACACAGCCCCACAGGGTGGCAATACTGCACAGCTGTTTGTTACCTCCCCAGCTCCAAATAACCGAGATCACTCTGAGAATTACATTGTTAGGATTACTATGTGAGCTCATGTTAGTTCAATAACAAAGCAGCGTATTCATACCTGGGGGTCCCAAATGCAGGACTTTCAGATTTTGTCGCTTCCTCTATAAGAGGCATAACAATTTTCTCCATTGAATCAGTAAGAAGAGAAAATGTTGGTTCTACTATGAAATCAATGAAACCTAAGGAAGAAAAAGAGAGAAAATCAGGTTTTATATTTCCACAAGTCTCAAATCTAAAAATGAATACTTGCTATTGGGCTGATTTTCTAACTGCAGTCCCAATTCAATATACTAGATACTGCTAGTACAATCTTGAAGGAAAAAGCACAATTGAAACAAAAAATGCCTGAAACTGTATAGATATAAGTAGATATTAATAATTTCAGCTTTTCATTATTTTTTCTTGTAAATTTTACACACTGCTGAACACACCTACCATTTGAAATTAGTATTAATTATTGAATAGAAGGGAAGCTACTGTTGAGCCAGAGTGCTACAAGCCATGCTGTCTCTTTTACCATTCGGAGCTTCTTGCCAAGGAGTTAATATTTCAAATTGCTGTTTATTATTCTGTGGAGGTAAAGTGTTATTTCACAGTGTGTAGGAGGGTTCTGTCAAATCAGTGAAGAGAACAAGTAATATCCTTAGGAGACAGCATTCATCCCACAGTTCTGAGATGTCAGCTCTGAACAATGTCTTTTACATTCTAAAGTGCTCATCATGGTATGGAATGACACAGTGAGAGAATGAAGCATTATTCTCTACTGAGCACTTAACAGAAAAAATATGTTAAAACATGAGCTAGCAATGGATTTCCAGATGTCTTCCTGCTCTAACCATGCAACACAGCATGAAGATGAGCAACAGGGAGTCAGTCTATAATCCAGCTTCTCTTCTGCAGTAAATATGATGCTTAAGTATATTGGCTTCAAACTCCCAGTGAAATGGAATAAAGGATACAAAAAGTGACTGACCCAGGGAGGCTTGACCCTCTGCAGTTTGACCCTGAGACACTGATAGGCTTATTTGCAGTCCAGAGGGCTGATTTATTAATTAGCTTTGAGTTGAGATGCATCTACAAACTGGTACTTTCAGATTATAATAGAGAGAGACTTGTGAGTTCTTAAGCAAGAGATAAGCAGTTTGAGGACATGATTTGCCAGACTCCAAAGTGTGTACAGTAGAAGCTGGGCTTATGTCCAGTATCTTGGTTAATCCCTCTCCTACCCCTCCCTCACATATGGTGAAATTACATCATGTTCTTTTGAGACCAGCACCATTCTGCTGCAAAAGCACAGGAGTTCGGTGAACAGATAGGTGCAAAGAAATACCTTCCACATGATGGAATTTTGAACATTCCAAATTCAAAATGGGTAAATGAAATGTCCTTGTGAATTTACATGCTCCTACACAGACAAAAAAGAGAAAAACACAGTTTGTCATTACCTATTTGAGACTGAGCTACCAAAGTGGACTTGCGGTCACAAAGTGGGGAAAATTGAAGACCTAAAGCAGCCTCCTTGTCTCCCTGTAAACAACAATGTTCAATATTATAAGCATATATTTGATGGAGAGACAGAAAGACAAAGGAATCTGAATATTCGTAGTAATATTCTTAGTATTTATTCAAGATGACTTCATTAATTTATCTTCTTAAATAAAAACAAGTCAGAAGCAAATCTTCAAATTTTGATTAAGTGTCTAAATTCTGACTTTGGCACTTTTATGTAAAGAAGTTTACTGCAAGTTCTCCTCAGCAAGGCATCTGCCAATGAGATTTAAAATATATGGAGTCCTTGTATTCATAATTTAGTTCTGCTGATCCAGATGTAATGGCACTAAAGATACTTAGACATGTTTGTAATAGTATGCCAAATGCTGAGTGCTTCCTTCTATTACACTGGTTTATCCAGCATGTAAAAATCCTTCAATGGATTTACTCATGTCAAGTGTATGAACCAACTTGAACTTGTTCTCACTAGCAGGCATGTCTCTCTGCTGCTGAAGCCACAAAAAATACAAATTCAGTTTCATTACAAGGATGATTTGTACAACCTAGCTCTGAAGCTTTTTCAGCACTCAGCAGATTAGAAGAGTCTCTTTTGTTGCAACAGTCTTAACAGACAGGAGGGTGTATCTCCATTTTCAGCATGGTAGACCAACTGATTTGCAAAACCTCGAAAGAAAAGTCCTGTGGCACAAAAAAACTCCAAAAAACCCTGAAGAGACATCTTTCAAAGGGGATTATAATTGGTATTGCTGGACAAACCTGGCTGCCAGAAGCACTGATATTACAGATAGAGGAAAACCTAGCTTTGCAAGTCAAATAAACCTCTATATTTGTCATGTAGAGTGCTGTTAGATGGTCATTCAGTGGAGAGCACTGCAGGAACATACCATTCTCCCAAGGAAAACTGGGAAAACATAAACTGATGGATGAAGGGGGCAGTATTAACCTTCCTTAGTCTTTTTATCATCTATCACTGAAGTATATTTGGGAAAGGTTTAGAACCATAAAGGCAGTAAAACCAATCCAGCCACAGAAACAGATGCAACTTACAGATTGCATTTCATGTGAAAGTGGAGAGCTTTATCACTAAGGTCATTACATTTTATACTGAAGTGTTAATAATTTGAACTCAGGGCATGGAAGAACACATGAACAATTGCTACTAGGAGCAGTGGGAGTGGCATCTCCATGTAAATACAGGGGCCAGATTGCAATATCATATAAACTGGATTTTTTTTGTTTGTTTTCAAGTAGTTCCAAGTTATGAATTACTTTGCAATCAACATAATATCAATTAATACTTAAGTCATCTAAATCTAAGTCTGTAAGTTGTAATAATGGACACAAAACTGACATTTAAACCAGTTAGAATTTGATGAGATCTAAAAACAAGATACAAATCAAACAGTAAAATATTCTTTGTCCAGGCCACGGACCCACTTTTTAACTCTCTTTTAATGTCTCTGGATCTATTCAGACTGAGAGTATAGTACTACAGGCACTGTGGTACTTCTTTGAGTTACTGGAACTATGTATTTATTTTCTTTTAAGGATTTGAGATGGGTGGCTGTTTTTCTATTTTAAACAAGTAACTCAGATTTTCCTTGGTATTGCTACTTTCTGTAGCTGTTGCTATTAAATTTAAAGTGTTCTTGGGCTTTTTTTTTTCCTGAAGTTAACACTGGCACATATTTTAAACATTAGCTGTAGTTTTTGTCAAGGTGAATGTCCATTTTTTTGCTGGTGAGCTTTGAAAGCTGCCTGTGAAAGCCTTGGATTTGCATCAGCTTCTTTCAGAATCTACTGCCTCTCCCAAAAGGCACAGAAGTAGTTGAATCTTTAAAGAAAAGAAGAGGAGGAATTAAGGGGTTTCATATACATTTGGGCTACTCCATCTTGGTAGTCATGGATTTGGAAGTCCCAGAGATTTCTATCACACAGGCTCAGATCAACAGACCAGAGGATGCACAACAAGCCAGTGCATGCAGGAAGTAGGAGACCAACTGTGTCTGCACTGCTCACTGCATTTATATATGTGCTGACACTTCATCTCATTTTAAAAGTGCTGGAACTGCTCCACACACATTGTCCTTAGCAGTACATGGAAAGAATTCTGTTTCTGATACACTCCCCTGCATCCTGGAAGACTTTGGTATTTTACAGTGCTGAGTTGCATACACATATTCCTTTTTACTTGCTATTCTTAAATGCCTTCTCGAGTTCTTGAGCAGCTTTTTTGGGATCCAGTTACTTCTTCTAATGGATGGATAAAGGAATAACTGAAACATTAGGTGGTCCTATGCATTCAGTGACCAGTGTGGTACTGTTTACTGCTAATGCTACCTCCACTTGGCTGGACACATTGCCTCACTGTCCCAAGGGCCCTGTCTAGTCTGTCTATCTGTGTCTTAAATGTTATTACAGTTGGTCATTTTATGACTTTTTCTTGGGTAATCTGTTCTTCCTTTTCGCTCTCAAGTTCAAAATCCTCAAAATTTCCCTTGACAGAGGCAGACACAAACTCATGACTGCTCATTATTTCCATAAAACTCAATCCATTTGTTACTTATATTAAGGCACCAGCTCTCCAGTCTGCCTCCCCAGTCCAGTCTAGAGTCAAGGATGCCCAATGTTCCCTATAAGAATTCATATGAAGAATCTCCAGGATCTGAGCAGGAACCTTATATGGCAGATGGGTCTAACAACCTCATGGTTTAACATACTTTCTTTTTTATTCTCTGGTCCCTTTTTCCACTGGACCCTTCTGATTGTCAACATATAGCAAAATAAAGACAATCAAGCTGAGCAAGGCATAGAGTTTTCCCTGATTTAAAATCTGTGCATAACTCTAGAAATTGTCATACTGAAACTGGACCTTGATTATCAGTTGTACTTCAGTAACTGTTATTCTGACAATGTGCATGGTCACAAATATTGATTACAGAGAAAGTATTTTCCCTCTGGAGAAAGGGTTTTTTCTTTCACCTGCTGAGGTGAGTCAAAAAACCGACAGCAGTGACACCAACATCTACTGGGTTTTCTCTTGGAATTCAGTACCTCACAGAAATAAAAAGGCTTTCACAACGGTATGTCTTCATTTTTGGTTTAGGGTATATGGTCACAGCATTAACAGGATGGTACTGTCTAATCTCTGGCTTTGGATCAGGCTGTTATGAATGCAACACCTTCAGATCTATGTGGCATATGCATGGCAAATACTAGCAAGGAAAAGAAATAGAGGGGCTTTCTGAAATGAGGAGAACTTTTTGCCTTCTTTGCTGAACATGAATTCTTCCTATTTTCTCTCATCCTACCCTTCTGGTGCTTCTTTATAATTCAAAGCATATATAAATCTCTGTCTACAGAATGAAAACAGCTTGACAAGTTATATTATAATTGAAAGGAAAAAAACCTACTACACACTCAGAATACTGATATCAGCTGAAATAGATAGAGAACTATAACCATTTTGTCTTATTCACACACATAAAAGTTGAATCAATGTCAGTGGTATGTATGAAGAATAAAGAATATATACTACTGACTATGCCTGTCAATCACAACCAACAGCAACCTTGCTGGCAGACTTAAGAAAATATTCAATCATGTAACCATTGCTTCTTGAACTAGATGTATTAAAGGATTTTAAAAATGGCACCTGTCGAAAAAATTCTTCCATCAGGGCCATGGTCCACCGGTAGTGCAGCTCCCAGGATTTTGCTGGATGGCTTATGTCTGCTGCATGTAGAATCAAAGACATGGCTTTGGCTTTGTCTACCCTGTCAATTCAAGGACATGCTCCAATTATCTCAAAACAAAAGCAACTATTTAAATTCTTTTCTTGAATATGAGCTCATTGAAAGACTACAGATAATGAAGAGAATGGAAAACAACCTACCCCTGTGCCTGCTGCAGAGTGTGTCGCATTGTTTTAATTTGTTGGAAATGACCCGACATGTCTGTAGACAAGACCATCTCAATGACCAAGCTACGCAACTCCCTAAGAACAATTGAAAGCAAAATGACTGATTAAAATTCATTTATTCTATGTATGGTACATTTGTTTAAGCGGTATTTGTTAATTTATAACTTTCAAAACAACATCATGGGTTTTATTACGTTTTTAAAAGCATTTAAATAAATTATTAACAACTTGAATATTGTATCCTAGAGGGATTCTGTGAAAGCAGTGTACCTCAGAAAATGTACTCTGCAATCATTATTTCAGAGCCACACTATTTTGTAAATCCTATTTCCTAGTGCATAAACTAATATTACATGCAGTTCTCTCACCAATTATAAGTAATTCCTTATTTTTTCCAGCAGTAGAGTATTCAAAAAACAAGTTGTTCTCTGGCTTACCACCACACAACAGCATACATTTTTACTGCCCTCATGTTAGTGAAGAGTGTGCATAACATTAAGCCTAGGAAGAAGGCTGTGGAAACACTCACAAGAGCAAGAGGTATTACATCTGAAATACTATCAACATTTCACCAATATAAGATCATTATGACGAACTACCTTTCATTCCAAAAGTATTGTAATACCTATTTAATGAATCAGAACAAGTTTGGGATTAATAATTTATTTCTGTCTTGGTGTTATGATTAGAGATGTTTTAGCTTGTCCAGCTTTCTATTATATCCATATGAAACTAATGAAATATGAATCATGTAAGAAACTTTATTCTTGTAAATATTCTATGTAAATAGAAAATTTAATTAATTTTGTCAAGAATAATTACTGATTTAGAAAATTCTGTCTCCTTGATGTAGAAAGATCATGTATAGGCCATGTAGGAGTCCAGTGGGTCTTTCTTTATATGCTTTTTAAATGGCCTAGGAGGACAAGTGGTGTTTATATGTATATGGGGAATTTCCCACATTAAACCTTTCATTATGTACCATGTATCTTCATGAGCACATCCCCAATCTTAAAGATGTCCAAGTATCAAATAAAACAGTAAAATCCTACTTTTGTAATTCTTACTGATCTTTCATACCATATTCATATGTTTGACTTAAGTAAATCAAAAAACACGCAGGTTTTTTCAAAGGACTATGCTTTAAAGAGGTAATTTGCAGTTTCCTTTAGGGTGATTAGAATACTTT
Organism: Agelaius tricolor; assembly: GCF_023055355.1. NCBI lineage: Eukaryota > Metazoa > Chordata > Aves > Passeriformes > Icteridae > Agelaius > Agelaius tricolor. The sequence goes on along the minus strand of NW_027269270.1, from coordinate 12,135,821 downwards.
GTTATAAAGACTATCAAGACTTTTTTTGATCCAAATTAACTACATATTTAAGCAGATATTTGTTGCTGATTTTTATGTATATATTCCTGACTTGCTTTAATGTAACTGGATAAAGACTCAATGCTCTCACTTCTACTCAATAATATGCAGCCATAGCAACTTGTGTTTAGAAAATGCCTTACCTTATCTGACCTCATAATGAGACACTAATTATTTTGCATCCCAACTGTTCCTCCTCCACATTGCTTTGAAAGTGTACACTTCAAAAACAGTCAAAACCATTAAAGAAAAGCAAAACAAAAAACCCCAACGAAACAAAACAAAAAACTCAGCTAACACTACAAGAGGAAATGAGGGCTCTGCATTGTTAAACCCTGTTGTTTTTAAGACTGAGATAATTTTCACTTCTCCTTTCCATGGGAGATTTTTTTAGGAGCATTCAATGTCTGAACTTTTCAGAGTAATCAGAAAAATCAGAAATTAGTACACCCTTACGCAGAAGATACCTCACCCCTACTACTCAAGACACACACAGAGAAGCAAACCACACAGTTTATTCATATTGTGATGGCAGGAGGAAAAAACCCCTAATTCTTACCTACAACATCTGAATAAGGATCAAACAGTACAGCACTGTCCTGTCACACACTCCTGAAGATTTCAGACCACTAAAAATCTGCTTAACAGCAAAAGAGAGACTCCTGCAGTTGTTAACTGCCTGTGCCCATATCCACCACAATCCGAGGACAGAATTGAAACCTGATGGGGAAATGGTAGGTAAAGCTCTACTGGAGCTACAAATGCTTCATCTGCTATCATTGCACAGAAGGTTGATCTTGGGCTGATCTCATTACCAAATTGCTTCCCAGGGAAAGAAGACTGTCTCAACTTCCACATCATGAGACCTCAGCTGTTCTCATAGGTGACTCCTGGACAGAAATCTCTCCCAGTCCTCATTAGGCAGTCCCCAGCTACAAGCCTCAGGATAATACAGATACCTGCTGCCACCCAAAAAGACACATAGATGTTGTCATACTTGAAGGGAAGTGGTAACAATATTCACATACAGAACATGGCAATCTTTCAGGCCCAATATCAGATGATTAGTGGGTTTGAATCTATCACCTCCACTTAAGTAAATTGTCATGTTCTAAGCTGGCATCCTTTCTCAACCCTCCCCCAGCCACAAGTCCTACAGATAGGATACTGTAAAAAAACAGAGATGCAAGACTAGGTGAAAAAATTACATGAACAATGATGTAATAAAGAGACAAGGAGCGATACATTAATTTCTTGAAAAAGTAGTTAGCCAAGAAATAGAAACTAGATTTACCTGGATTTGTCCATGACAAAGACATCTAATCAGCTGAAAACTAATAAAAAAATGCAGGAACAGACTAAGATGAGCAAAAGCAAGGTGAGAACTGAAGACATAAGCCTCAGCTTCAGGTTACAGGAATCCTTAGACAGAAGAATCTCAAGGGACTTTGTGAAAGAATGTTGTTCATTCTGCATTATACATAGCAGGTACTCTTTTGTCTCTTTTTTTTTTGATAATCAGGCAATAAATCACTGTATGCCTTATGACTGGGGTGGTTTGAGACATTAATACTGCCCCTACAGTGACATTATGCATGGGGTGCTGGAACACTGGGAACCTGCTAAATCAAAGGAGAAAGGGGGACAAACAAGGATCCCTCTTTAGCTATTTAGCTATTTAGCTATTTAGCTATTTATTTAGCTATTTAAGGGCACTAAGTGAAAGAAGCAAAACAATATCAAAGACTGGAACAAATTTTCAGAGTCAAGAAAAGACTGAAAAATTGCTATGAATGTCACATGCATTATCCACAAAGGACATCATCCTCAGAATGTTGGCAGTGCTCCCCACCTCAGACTAGAAGTCTAAGTTTTAAACTTAATTGAAGCTGGCAGTTTATTAGCACATTTATCTTCTTAAAGTTAACATGTAGAAGAGAAAATTGAACACTATAAAGTAATTTCAGTCATTTTGCTTCATTTTGCTAGAATAATTAGCAGAACCTCAGTTTAAATAGTCAGCAGTGTTAAATTTTTGAAAAATGAAACTGCTGCAACTAAAGAAAATAGATGTGACAGAAGTAAAGAAATTAATCAGTGCCAGGAAGTACATTGAAAAGTTGAACAGATTATCATTTCAATTTACTGCCAACTTGATTCAGTGCAACCCCTTCAAAACTGTTAGTTTAACAGCATGAATTTCAGTACAGATCCAAGAAGCTCACTCCAGTATTAATAAGAAAATTGTTAAGTGGCTACCAGATCCATTATTGCACCAATGAAATGACAGGGTAACAGGAATTTCTGGATATTAGAAATGAATACCAGGAAACTGTCATTTCCATGACTGACCCTCTAAATTGAAGTATCACACTGCAACAGGTTGTGCAGGTTGGCACAGACAGGCACTTTGGAATTTACTGCTTGCTTCAAAGAACAGAGTGTAATTGCTGAGCTAAGTGACAAAACATGGAACTGAATGTCCTAGTTTAGATTCTTGAGCTTATTAGTCAATTCATACATTTCTTCTACATTTTACTGAATATACCCAAAAACAGATGATAAATTCTACTTTTCTCTGGTTGCCAAAACCCACCAGCTTCAAACTGGCTGCATACAGAAGAATCTGTGTACCTACACAAACAAAATTTGCAAAACTAAAGTAAGATCTTCTAGGAAAACATAATCGGGTTACAGAGAGAAGAGATTGGAAAGGAAATGTAAGCAGAGCCAGTGTGTGATTGAGCAAATTCCAAAATAATGTGGTAGTTTACCACAGGTTCAAAAACCACAGAGAAATAAAATGCAACAAAAGTTGGACAAAATGGTCCACAACTGAACTGGACAAAGAACTGTGGGAAGACCTGCCCAAGCAATCTATGCAGAGAAGAGTGTGCTTCAGAAATGTGAAGAGAGCTTATCACATTCCCCCCTTTCTCTTGTTTGCAGTCCAACAGAGTAGTATATATGAACATCACAACCTGGAAATCACAGGTCCTTCTTTCCATTCACAAATATTTGGGTTTCACCCTGGTACTGCTTTCCCCAGTGGCATAACAGAGGGAAATGACTGGGATAAACTGCACTAGCTGGCAGCCAGATTTCTATCAGCTGGAGCCACTCTGTGTTGCTGCAGGGATTCCCAGACCATACTAATTTATGGTGGTCTCCAGTGATGAAGAAGCCAGGACTAGGGATGAACATAAGTGTCTTCAAGCCACCCTTGGAACACTCCTGGACTGAAATTCAGCTGGAGAATTTCAGCTCCTTTCTACTTGGAAGCATCCTCTGGTAGGATGCAATATGAAACAACACCACTTCATAAAAACTTACTCAAGGCAACATGTCTGAAGATTTGAAAATAATTTTCCCTCTAAATGTATGGTTTTAAAGGACAGAATATGAGTTTCTGATGGCTGCATACTAGCACAATAATCTCCACACTCAATAGCTAGAACAAACAGAAATAGGGTCACAGAGACCTATCAGCCCCAAAATAGTTTCAAGAGGAGCAAGGCTGGCTCTTGTTGGCATTGAAAATCCAAGTGTGTAGACAGTTATCAATGAAGTTTACAATTCACTTCTGGAGAAATTTCTCCAGAACTAAATGTACAACACAAACCTTCTGATAAGTAAATCTAAATGAGTATCCACTGAAAAGAATTCTTTCAAGAGAACTAAAAATTGTATGCTTCCTCTCTCACTTTGTATTAAATTAAAAAATTATAGATTTAAAAAATATTTTTAAACAGGTACAGATAATTAATAATTAATTTATAATAATTAATAAATAATAATTAATTGAAACCCAGAAGGGCCAGCAGACTCACATTCAATAAACACTTTATTTAGGGGTTTTCTCATCATGTAAATAAGTAAAAAATGTAAATCTACCATGTAAAAGTCCATCTGTAAATATACACTTCAGCAAAATATGATCTGATGTTCACATACTCCTTCATAAATGTATAATTTTGTGGAAATACAGATAAAGCAGGGTTTAGCTTTGTTATTAATGGTAGCACCATTCACAGTGGGAGACTTTCCCCTATCACAACATATTTCTCTGAACTTCACAGTCCACCTGTCTGCAAGGGTTTTTTTAGGGCCATTGAATAATACCTGTGTTTACAGAAACACAGAAGACTCATATTTTAAATACTATACATATCCATCAACGAGATACAAAGATAATATTTCCTTTTTAATAACAGAGAGAGTCTTACTCTAACACTTGAATTTTAGCCTTACAGGTCTTATTATTTGTGATATATCAATTATGATACTTAATATTTCAGCTGGCCAAATTTTCTTCAGAAATTACACTAAAATTAAGAAAAAGAAAAGGGTTCTGTAGCACTTCTGGACCTTTGTTATTTTTGGACTGCCCACACAATTCATTTTTTAATGCTTAACCAAGACGTGACTATGCTGAGATCCCAGGAGCAGCAGTGCTCGAGCTGAGTGTGACTCCGCACTGTGATTTCAGCTCACTGGTTAGGCTGGACAAAGGCAACCCAGCTCAGGCAGCATTGTGGTTTTCCTAAAGAGCTGTTTCACCTGAGACTCTGTCCACACACTCCAGCACTGTGCCTCCTAAATGCACAGCCTCACTTGGAAAATTACACAGAATCTCCCAAACAGTACTTCTTAACACCACAGCAGCCTTCCCTAGGCTCTAAACATCCATCACTCTTTCCACTGTCAACTTCCTGTAATTTGAACTCTTAAAATAGACTCCTCAGGGAAGGCCTGGTGGTTTTTATTATTTTTAAATACTGGGAGTATTTTTGAATGTCACAGCAAGTCTTACCTCCAGTCATCTTTGTTTAGATTAGCCAGGATGTTCATCTCTTCTTCCTGCATGAGTCTATAAGCAGCACTTACATGATGATTTTCAAGAACAGAACGATCGTTGTACAATATAGCAACATCTGACCTAGTGTGGGGGAAAAGAGGCAGGTTTTGTAATAGTGTTCCAGTGATGGCACTGGGAAAGACAGGACTATGTCTTGTCTATGAGAAATATTGACTATATGTACATATATAGAGAAAGATATATCAAATGATGTTTATTTGTTCCTATTCTATCAAATACTGATAAATTTTCCATCTTAAATGCATTAAAAATTATCATTATACCATTGCATCCACTGTTTGTGGGAAAGTCATATTTTAAAATGTGTGATGTTTCATTGATATGACCAACTGTGGCAAAAACCTCATGAGTACTTTAAGCTTCTTGACTGCAGATAGGATCACAGAGCATCAGAAATGCTCCAATTAGCTTAAAGAGTACACTTACACGATGCACCCATTTAAAATGCAACATGTTCACCAACAGTGGGGCTCCACACATAGCATGGGTATTAGGAAGTTACTCCCCCTGCTCTGAGAGATGTGCTTTGGCCCATGCTACTCATTATCAGAAGTGCTGTAAAAAATAAGGTATTAAAATTTCATATGTTTTAAACAGCCACCATCTTTCTCAGAAAAACAGAGAAACCTTGAGCCTCATCACAGTTGGATGGCAGAGATGCTAAGCTGGAATTTGGAAGCACTCAAGCATTTCCTAAAGACAGACACATACCATAATGTTGGTAAACTTAACAAACTTAAACTCCTTTCCTTCTTAATCAAAGACTAATGTACAATTCCAAAATTACACTGAGACACTCACACATTTTGATGTGGTGTGGATTTATCATACTTAGCTTCCAACATCATTAATTCTTGGGAAATTTGCTTCCCCAAGACCTGATCTAACCTGCTAGGCAATCAATCTCAGGAGACACCTCTCTGCTGCAATTCTGCTCTGATAAAACTGTTTCTGAATATTTCAATTTGGTCCACTGACAAGTCTGTACTAGAAGAAAGGTGTGTTGCTTTAGCAGTGCAGCTCACTCTGACATCAATAAGCTAAATAAATCTCTTGTTCTGTTGAGCAACAGTAAATATTGCCATGTATGATACCAAGGAACATAAATAACTTAAATAGGATTGGAGAGGTTATTTAGATGAAACAAACCATAGCCAGCCTAAATAATCAATATGTTTACACCCATAATCAAGCTAAAATCATAGGAAAATCTGTGTTATGCCAATCACATATGTTTATGAAGCACACTTTGATCAACATAGCCACTTATGACTATGTTTAAGCAGTGCTAAAATTTGCTATGATTTTGGCAGCCATTCCATCCATTTTCCTCAGGCAAAAGACACTTGGAATCACAATCTGGGATGCCACATCAGGGCCAAGTTACACAAAGGGAGAAGAACAAGCTATATCACATAACAAATACCTGTTTGCAAGTAAGTGCCTGAGTAAAATTCAAAGGCAAGCAGCTTAATTAGTGTTCCACTCTTGCAGTACCTCATAGCAAAATATTAAGGACAAAAATAGAAAATTAATATAAACTTGGAACTACAAACTGAAGTTTATATTTAGCCAGACTATGCTGAAGGAGAAAAGAATTGTGTCCTTATTTTAGCTGCAAATCTAGCATTTTTCATCATTGAAAGCCACATCTTGGAGAAAACTGTTATAGATTTAATTTAAATATAATCATGGGACAGTTGATCCATATTAGTGAATGTGAGGATGTTTGTGTCCAAAGTAATAATATTTCTAGCACTGAGTTGTTTTATTAGAATATGCCAGTGCTATGCTGATTTTTTTTAAACAGCAGCCAAAGCAAACTCCTCAACTGAGGATACTAAAAACAACATATAGCTCAGTGTAAGAGAAAAATAAGATGGTTTGTACTAGGTGAAGTATCAGATGTACCATTTTTCACTCAGTAAGGGATTGGTCAGGGATTTTCCTGTGATAAGAAGAAAATATTTTAAGGGAGAGAACTATATGCAGTTGTACAGGAACAGCAGCTAGAATGACATGCCTGCACCTGCAGGAGAACACAGCTAGCCTAACTTTCAAACTGGATTCCTTCCTAGATTTCCTTTTCATATCTACTGCTGTTGCTTTCAAAACGTGCCTGGAGATGGCTCATGGTAGGTATTTCTAAAGCTCTACTTGAAAGTTTCTCCCTCTGCACCAGGACCCTCTAAGTTCAATACACAAAGTGAAACAAAATGTAAGCACATTGCTGTAAGTGATGAGGCATTTTTATGGGGATACAGTAGAAGAAGTTTTTGAGTCAGCAGTATCAGAATTTTAATGAACAATAGGGGGTGAACGGCTTTCAAGTCCATGTTCTGCATGTTCTGAACCTTTTCAAACTTCCTCTTGACATATCTGCTCCAAAATGGAATTATTCCAGACATTATGGAGCTATCTTTTTACTTTTCCACAGTTTTTGACCATGTGACTGATCCCATTAACTGGACAGAAGTTGATGAAACAATTTGTAAAACCAGGACTGACCTGGCTGCTTCCTGGATTTATTAGAAACAGTTATGAAATTCAGCAATGAACTGAATGAACTGCAGACTCCAGATATGACTCTTAGGAGACTGCATCACTTACCTTGTCTGAATATGAAAATTGTTTGTGGTCCCAGTATGTTCATAGTCATGGACGGCAGCTGCAAAAATCATTGCTAAAATTTCCAGTTCTGTGAGCCAGTGCTGGTAAATGAAAAACAAATCATAGTCACATTTTCAATAATACCCTAACTCAGATTAAACTCTACAGTACTGAAAATGTTTTACCTTCAATGCATTATCTTCAACTTAAATAAACTTTCCTCTAACTCCAGATTACTATATACCCATAACACTTCAGTACTATACGATAAAATAAATCCTTGTACTTATGATTTCTCTGAGACCAAGTTAACACCCTTATGGCCACTAGCAAAGTAAATATTGGCAGTCAAAAATATAAGAAGTTATCAAAAGAATTACACAGTTCACTTTACAACTCCTTTGAGTATCTACTCTGTTAGCTCACATGTGGCACTTGCCAAATTACAGTATATTAATCTAAAAAGGTCTTATATGAAGTTTAGGTTATAATTTGTCTTTTAGTAAACTATATATACAGTTAATCATAAGTTGAAGGTACAAAATTAGTATTATCTATATTTTACCAGTGTACGTAGCACTAAAATTAGGCCCATGGGAGATTTCTCTGTTCTAAATTTGATCGTACTTTGTACTGATAAAGAAAAAATAAATTTAAAAAAGTGCAGAAGGCTAGTATACAGTTACACAGAACAAAAGGTAATGTAGGTCATGTATACAAAATAATGCAGACCCTGGAGTTTTGAGCCCTTTTATAACTCTTGCTAAATGAGGCTGTTCTGTATAGCACAGCTTGTAAAATAACCTCTGTTATCTTCTTTCAAGTTCTATTTCTTGAATGACAAAAAGTCCTTGAGGAGAAAACTTACTCCATCTAAAGATGGGGGCAGAAAAATCATATGATAATTAACCCCCACAGTCATAGGACTGATTAAGTCAAATGCCAGTCAAGCATTTCCACACATATTTCAGATGGTTTTGGTGTACAAGTAAGCTTCTGTACTAAAGGATCAAAGAATGATCTCAACTTCACACACCCCAATATGCACATATGAATGTGCATGTGTGTGTATGAATGGATATGAAATGCATAAGTTGCCAGATGTAGTAAAAGTTGCCAATGGTAGTTCTTCTTTCAAAGATGAAGAAAGGAAAGATTCAAGACTCATTAGCAATGTAAGAATAATTAAATAGGTCATTCAGTGACACAATAGGGCTGCTGAGGAACAAGTACTGGCTGTTGGTGAAGCAGCATAGGTTTAGAAAGGTCACAGGCTGAGGAATGAGAATGTACTGTAAGCAGTTCTAAAAATGGAAACAATGACCTTCATCATATTGTGTGTCACAAGAAACCAGGCCATGACCAGTCCTGGCTCTCACAATGTTTTCAACATACCAAACAGAACAGAAACACAGAAAGCGTAATGAAAGCTAAACATAAACTTTTCTTTAAGATGCCTTTTCAAAGGTCAGCTTTTGTAGCAAATAAAATAGTTGCTAGACAATGCATTCATAAGCAGAAGAACATTCCTCACAGACAATATCTATGGGCTGCACAGAGACTTCATACAGTAAGAGAGAAGAGCAAGTATTCTACACACACTGATATAGTCAAAATTGAGATCAGTAATCAAATCAGAGAACCAGAGAACTGCTTTAGCTAAAGGCTTTCTAAGGAAGTAGAAAAATACTCTTACAGAGACAGTTAATAAGTGTGTTTTGAAAGGGAGAGGGAAAAACAAGTATCTGGGGGTCTGCAAGACTGAGAAGAGCTGAAACATGCTTCCCTCCTGAAAGATACTATGTCTTGTTGGTGTCACAGATAATATAAATTATGTCTTCTATGGAAGTATTATGTAGTGCTTATATGTAAATAGATACATTGCAACTTATGAGTTCTGTTTGAAACTTTTTTTTACAGTGATAGATTAAAAACTGAGCAAGAAATTGAGTCTCACAATGCACTTATTGGCAGTAAAGGCATTTTTTCCTTTACTTTGAGCAATACAGGTACGTGGGAGGAGAAAAGGGATGGTGGGAAGATGATCGATGACTCAAAAGTTCTTTACAAGATATATTCCCTGGGACTTGGATTCTTAAACCTTTATAAAGATGAAAACTTCATGAATGTAAGCTTGACTTATACATTTCAGTTGCATCATCTGGGATTTAGTCTCTTGGGAAGGTTAATAGACTGTCTGCCATCTGTGATACTTAACATTCTAACACATTGATCTGAGGTGGCTGGATCTTCTTTCTTTAGATAGACAGCAAATTTTGAAAAATATAATGATTATTTTATTTCTTTAACAGCAGCTCTGAATATGTCTTATTCTTCACCAGAATCTCTCTAGGGGCTTGTGGAGAAGCATAAGCTCTGATTAGCCAAATTTTTTTGGCAAATGTGGAAATAGGGCTGTTTTCCAGCTTCCTGTAAAAGGTACAAAACATATGACCTCAACAACAGGAATCATGCAAAAGATTTCCTAAATCCCAGCTTTTGGAAACATTTGCTTCAGTATGTGTTTCAGAAATAAACAAAGAAGATAGCAACGCTGCAAGATTTGGAGTTAGTACCAGGTCCTTAAGAGAAAATGAAAGCAGAAAAACCTCAAATTGCAAACCAATCTGGAAAAAAATAAAAAAAAACAACTGAAAAACCACAGGAATCTGATCTAGAATTGTATCATATTTACTCTAATCCAGGTATTAGAAATAGAGCAGAGTTTTAAAAAAGGACTACAATGAACATGTCTGAAAACTGTTGGCTTGAGAAGCAAACTCCAAATTGTTATTGAGTGGTGTACTGGAGGATTAACCAGGCAACAGGAAAAAAAATCCAGCAAGTTAAATAGAACATTTTCATTATACTGATGCTTTCTCAAATTGCAAGTGACATTTGGGAGAGAAATACTTTGCAAGCTGCAGAATCACTAGGCCCTCTTTCAAACACTGATTTCCATAAATGTTCCTTCTGCCTGGCAAGTACATCTGTTTGAAGGCACTCTTGACTAAGTGGTGTCCTAGTTAGATTTCTTTCCAGGAACTTTTCAGTATCACAGCACCATAGAATCATAGAATGGTTAGGGTTAGAAGGACCTTAAAGATGATCTAATTCCAATTCCCCCTGCCACAAGCAGAGAAATATCACAATTCAATATCTTAATTTGGCAATTACAATGTGAATTAAACCCTGACTAATTTTATAAAAATATTTTGTAGCAGTGTTGCAACACTAATGAGATTTTGCAGTGGTAAAGTCTAAACTTTTTTGAAAATCATTTTCCAAATCACATCTAAGGCAGAAGGTTAAGATGCTAATAAGGATGGAAGGACCTTTCTCACACTTATGTACATGCAGTGAAATAGCAGATATTCAGATATGAAACAGATTTCTTTATTCAGTGTTCAGAGATACACAAAGTGCCTTTCAAAGTGGTTTAAGCAATGGCTAAATGTCCCAAAATCACTAGGACAGTTCTGGAAGTTGGAACTTTGTACTAGCATCACAAGAAAAATCTGAATGTTATTGGTTTTTTGAAGGGCAGAGGGGCAGATACAACGGGCCAGAGGGATGCTTATAATAAAACAAAAGGATTTTCCTCCTGGTAAGATCCAGGTGTATACCTGCAACAAAGAGATGGCTCACATCACTTAATTCTTTCAATTAATCTAATATCCTCAAGAATTTTATTTTACTAAAGTATTAATTTGATATGTGAATATTGTATACAACAAGCTCTCTAGCCTCTGCTTCAAGCTGATATGGAAGTGCTTTCTCAAGAAAACTTCTCAATCTGAAAAGGAATCTTGGCTGGTGAAGACTCCAGGATTCACTTAAACAGTATTAGAGTTAAAATATAGCTTTAAACACTTAAAAGCAAAGTACTTCCTTCAAACAGTAGATTAAAAATGTGCAATGCCTGGGGACCTTTCCTTGCCCACCCTGAAGCCAAGGGCATTTTAAGTGAGAAAAGGCTTAACATAAGTGATTGACTGCCATTTATTGTGTATATATAGGAGCAAAACCATCCAGAGTCAGTTCTAAATTTTTTCTATCCAAAGTCTTCTGGAATTGTTTCACAGCTCTGCAAACAGAAATCAAACACTATTTCTTCCCAGCTGTTTGGTTTTTTGTCTGTTTTTTGGTTTGTTGGATTTTTTTTTTAACAACTGTTAAAAAAAGACAATTATTGTCAAAGTAAAGACAAATTATCAAAAAGCCATTGACAGCAATCTCCATTTTCTTTCAGTCAGTATTTACTTTTGCCTAGCAAGCTGATAGTGAGGAGAATTCCACTGCTTAACTTAATTGTTAAGAAATAAAAATGCTTGCACAGATTCATTTCAGTTCCCAAATACATAATTTAAAATTTTGTGATGTTTCAAGGCAAATGCAATAGCCTGCCTACCACAGGCATATAAAGTATTCAAGAGCAGTGCTAAAGAAGGTTAAAAACTGAAAGAAAAAGCAGTTTCAGAGTTTAAGGCCAGCCTGGATGGGACCTTGAGCAGCCTGGTCTGGAGGAAGGTGTCCTTGCCTGTGGCAGGGTGGTAGGAACTGAGTTGTCTTTAAGGTGCCTTCCAACCCGAGCCATTCCATGATGATGGAATTCTAAGCCTGCACTGATTCAGGTGATGATATAATTCTAAGCCTGCACTGATTCAGTATATTTTTCAACAGCCAGGACCTCTGCAGATACTAAAGCTTCCTTGCCTGATCACACCTCCCATGCTCTGATGTGAAAGTAAAAAAATTCTCACCTGCCCACTCCTGCAAATCTATCTCATTAAATATGATATAAAATACCTAAATCCAGGCGATGAAAAGCAAAAAGGGTTTGAAGATTATTTTTTTCTTCCTTTTTCCCCTCTACATTAAGAGAAGTTCAGCCTGGAAGAACTGTTAAAATGAAATAAAGTTCCCAGCCTGAACAGCAGTTCTTGAATCTCTGCAAAAATTTTCAACTGAGCTTTTTCCATTAGAAAAGAAACATGTACACATTTATTCAAAACAGCAGAGTCTGAGAAAAGAAATTGAATTTCACAATACTTCTTACCATGATGCCAGTGTGAATCATTATGTAATGCACAGTTTGAGTAACATCAGCTGCATGGATCAAATTGTGATAGGGATTTTTGTATTTGCTGTAACCAACTTCAAGAGCTTCAGCAAAAGAAATAAGATTGGGAACAGGGATCTACAGACAAGAAAACATTAAAATAATTGGTTTTTTCCTGCAACAGCTGCAAAGTCAAGCATGCAATAAATGAATCACAAATAATATACCATGGGATCTAGTGGGCAAACAATAAAATAAAAATTTAAAATATAAAGATCTGATATCATACATACACCAATGAGCCTCCACACAAATTCTGTAGATGTTGTATCTCTCTTCATACACCATGCACAAGACACTGCAGAGCTATTAACCAAATGGTTTTCAAGGCATGTCTGTCTGCACCAGGGATGCAGAGGTTGCATGTATAACACAGGCATGACAGATAGGAGTCTAACTAGAGGATTATCTCCTTTTCTTCACCACTTTTACCTTGCTTGAGACAAGGTTTGCTTTAATGTCACAGTACAACTTCCCTTCCTCCAGACATTGTGTGAACTACAGGTACTATCTGGTCCCACTTATTTTTGCATTGTGCTGGTTTTGGCAGGGATAGAGTTAGTTTCCTTCATAGTAGCTGATATGGGCCAATGTTTTGGATTTGTGCTGTGAACAGAGCTGATAACTCCAGGATGTTTCAGTTACTGCTGAGCAGAGACTGCACAGAGTCCAGGCCTTTTCTGCTCTCCATCCACCCACCCTGGGTAGCCTGGGGTGCACAGGAAGGTGGGAAGGGACCCAGCTGGGACAGCTGGCCCTGCTGACCAGGGGACAATGCTCCACACGGCCTCATGGTCTGCAGCCCCGGCCCGGGGGAGCCTGGCTGGGCACTGCTGCCTGGGGCCTGCCTGGGCAGCTCTCAGCTGCTGCTGCTGAGCAATTGCTTTCATTTGCAGCCTTTCTCCTCGGGTTTGATTCCTCTCTTAAATATTAATTTTCTATATTATTATTATCACCATCATTATTAAATTGTACATATCTCAACCCACAAGTTTTCTCACTTTTCCGCCTCCAATTCTCTTTCCCCCATCCTTCTGGGGAGAGGAGTGAGCAAGTGAGTGGCAGTGTGGTGCTTATTTGGTGCCTGGGGATAAACCACTTCACCCATTTAGTGAAATTACTTATAATTAATAATTTTTTCTTTATTTAAAAACCCTGAAACATAAACAATGGGACTGAGAATGGGCTTAAGCCTACTCTGCCAGTAGCATTATATACTTCATGTCTGTGTTGTAATGGTGGTCTTGGTGTGGTTCTGACTTCAAGCAAATGAAGCCTGTTGGGAAAAGATGGGTTGCCAGCCTAAAATTAAAATAGTCAAGAAACTTCAGGATGAGACATCCTCTTGAAAATGAACACAGAGTTTTTGCAGTGAAGAGATTTTAAAACTATAAGAAAACTTTCATTTGGTATGATAACAATAAATTTATCATTGTGATTCATTTTTTTATCTCAGCCTTTCAAAGATAGCTATAAGGACTCCAAATGGTATTGAAAAACCCAACAAACACCTTGGAATACAAACCAACAAACACCTTGGAAAAGCAATTTTTCTCTTTATATATCCCCCAGGTTGTTCAGGAGAAGAAGGCTCAGCTGAACCCCCTGCACAGTGGTGATCTACATAGCATGATCCAGACCATGAAAAAAGTATTTAGGACTAAGTACAGTTTTATGCCTTTTTTGGTAATTTTTGGTCTGTAAAGGTGGGACACTGGTTCAGGCCTGCTGAGTAAATAGCCTGTATACATAATCTATTTATGTAACACAAATGACATGACAAGGGTCTACATCACTTTCCATTTTTTTGGGTTGCAGAAAAATTTGCATGTTCTGGGTGAAGTTTCATTTGTTAGAACAATTGGCATTTTGCAATATTTCATTTGCCATATTCTTTGAAATTCTACGCTACATCATTTAATAAAAAACATTTCAATGCTGGTTTTCTTGTATTTTAAACTTGACACATGCATTTTTGCATCCATATTTTTCTTTATGTTTAGTTCCTGACCTTGAAACGGCTCAAAAGGTCATATCGGGTTAACAGCTCATACATCATAAATTTCAGACTGTGCTCTCCACTTGCTTCATTAAGGGCAAATACGTCAAAAGACCACTTATCAACATCCTGTAGATGAGGGAAAAGGAAAACAACAAAACAAAGCAAAAAAAATTACATTTCCATCCATTTGGCTAGTATCTAGAGGGAAGAGGGAGAGTTTGGTGGTTTTATTACCCAACTCTTTCAAATTCCTAATGTAGATAACATATTAATGGCTACTACAATATCGATGATGGAAACAATTCTGTCAGTTATGAATAAAAGACTTGCAACATGACCAAGGCCATTTGCATGCTTTGAATCAAACTTCCAAGTTTAACTTTCTCAGTACAAATTGTCTATACAACCTCATGGAGCTACTCTGAATACCACCCTTCAAATAGACTATTATGCAATGTCATTAACACTGATGTCATTAAACATAAAGCAATTTGAGAATAATATAATTGTTTGGCTTTCAGGGGAAAAGTGGAGGTACTTAACTCTCAAGAAATCTCAGTTTATAATTGCATTCATAGACATAGGAACTCAGCTTACTATAAAAGAACATCTTTTGGCTGAACTAGAGTAATACTTTAAATATGCAGCAAATACTGTACTTGTTCCATAAGCTTCAGCTTCTTTTGTTAGCTCTATCCCAATACTATCTCCTTTTTCTTGCCTAAAAAGGAAACAAATGCTGCTGTCTGAGACACTGATTACGATACCACTGGGAGCTGATAAAACTGTCTCACATTTCTATAAGAACTTCTACACAAATTTCATTCTATTACTCTAATAGGATCTAAATTAAGTCAGAATCATATGTTATTTCTGAATTTTTAACTATTCGTTTCTCTGTACTTTGTGCTCAGTTCTGTAGTACTAACTATGGCTAGAGTACCTTCAGTAGAAAAATATTAATTGGACCCTAAAAGTCACTTAACATAAGTGCAAATACATTCAACTTCCACAATGATTAAACTTCTTTCACCTTAAATGTGACTATCACTTCTGCTGGATAAGCCAAACCAACCATGCTTGAAGTTTTCCGGTACATCCTAAAAGAACAAATAAAATATTAAGAAATAGCTCTTCTTCAAAAACATACTGGAAAAGTTTATCTTGTTTTAATTTTTCTTTCAGAATTTGTGAAGTAACATGACTCTATTTAAGGGTCTGACCCCAAAGATTTATGTAATCTTCTATGAAGTTATGAGACAAACCCCTTTGCAAGTATATTACTCTTTAATATAAGAATAGCCGTTGGTACGATTTAGTGTAGAAGTTACAAAGACATTGAGTTAATCCCCAGAATTTTCCAAGGCTTAAGAAATTTTACAAATTAGAGGTTTCATCTGGAATTCTGTAGAGAAAAATGGAGTGGTTGCAGAAAATTAAGCATAAATTCTGGCTCAAAGATTTGCTCCAGGGTCACCCCACCATTTAAAGGATGGCAGACACTGTGGTTAAATGCAGTGCTTGCAGTAACAAGAAAACAGAGCTCTCACCTTTCTACAAAAATCCCAGCCTGTACAGCGTGCACAATGCTTCGGAATTTGGGCTTTTCCTCAGGCCTCCTCTTCACTATTCCCATTTCCCTTGTGAATGTAGAAGCTAACCAGTCCCGCACTTCCAGCGGGACCGAATCCGACTGGATGTCAGAGAGTTCATCTTCAGTGTCCAAAAGTTTCCTACAAAAAAATAATTCAAGGTAACCAACAAGACCTCGTATGTAACAAGAGGAGTACTCACAGGTGAACAGCTAAAAAACCTTGATTTAAGAGGAGCTGAGGTTGTCTGTAGGACCAACTCAGCACATCACAAAATGTCTTCTCTGGCAGATGGACTGACACCAAGGGGAAGCTGTGCACAGCAGATACCATCTCTCTCTCTCCCACTGCTCATGTTCCAGCAGGTAAAAGACAATAAAATGCAATTTATTCAACTGAAGACAAGGTTTTTCTACTAAGTTGTCAGAGCAGTGGTGGATTGAAGACTAGTCAATGAGCTGTAAAATCCCAAGACCACCTCTAAAACAGTAACTGACAGAACTGTCAGCAGGGTTGCTGATGTGAGAGCACCATTAGTCTATTGATCTGTACCCCAAAATGGTACAAGTGCTTTGATACTTACAAACAAAAGTAAATGATGATACATGGCAATGATGTGGTGTGTGCATGTCAGTGAATGCCCTGTACACATGCTCATCCTGCTACTGCAGTACAATAAAAGCATTAAAGAGAATTAATTCCTTCTATGTAGAGATCTGTATTCCTATTGAAGGCAGGGTAAAAAAGTCATAGCAGTAAAGATATTATACAAGATTGGATTGCAAGTCAGCTTTCAAACGTGTTAGCAGTTCAAAAATCTAGAAAAGTTATATATAGCTCTTGCAAAATAGAAGAAGTATTAAAAAGAATCTTTACTTCAACAAAAGTGAATTAGAGGTCATCAGTTTACTTAGAAGAAACTTTTAACTAAATACTCTCTTTAAACAGACTCAACACTTCCGTTCCACACTTCTATAAATCTTTTTCTTACAGTTATTTGACCTTATCACTCAGAGTGCTGGGGTTTCCAGGAAACAAATCCCTTATTTTGTCTGATATTAATTTTCTTTTCATTCAGTTATGCAAGAAAACCCAGAGCAGGGTGACCTGAATATATACACAGCATGCCACCCTTTCAAAATATATTCTTGAAAGTGGTACCAATTGAATCGCAGGCATTATTTGATTACATAGGTCTATTTCTATTGTGCTGCCTTTCTGAAACATGGATGAATAAAGAAAGCCTGAGTGTGGTGTAGTTTAAAAGAATCTCCACATAAATTTAATCCTATCTGAGGGATTATAGTAATAGGAAACATGTCAGAAGAATCATATTAATTATTGGTGAACTGTGAGCATAGCATATTTGTGCTCAGTTTCAGCAGCCCATCTGGTGGACAGTATATTTTCTGAGATTCTTCAACTGGGGTTTAAAAAATATAAATGCACTCCTTGTCCTTCCCTGGTTTACTGAAAGAACAGTAGAAAAATTCTTATTTTTTCAGAGGCATAGAATTATCTGACTAGGAAGGCTCCTTAAAATGGAGTACAAGAAGAGCAGAATGAACAAGGATTATGAAATTTTCTGGCTGTCGGACAACAGCCAAAAATCAGAAACTTAATTTGGAAGAGGAGAACTTGTGTGGAAGAAAGGATTTGAGCAAATTATCTTGCAAAACTGAACCAAGGCTCAGACTGGCCAAAGGTCAAAGGCTACAAATTGGCTTTATTGCCTCCACTAAAACCTATGTTATAGTCCACTTAAATCCATCCTAGTCTAACACTGTCATTAAATATTCCTGGAGAAATCAGTACATTTGTATTTCTGAGGAATATTCGACATTTGATATGTTTTTTGTATAACAAGGAAAAAACCTTACAATCCCTAAAACATATTTTTGTAACTATTGCAACTTTTATTCAAATGAGATGTAAATATTCCCACAATTAGAGGGCCATGGGCATTAGGCTACCTCAGAGCTTGCAGCCAGGATGTTCCACATCACCTGCGCAGCAGGAAGCAGGGTTCTACATCAGTTTGCTATGATGAGATGCAGATCTAAATTTGGGATCTGTGCTCTGCAGATATGAGCCACTGGAGTACAAATTAAGACTAGAAAAACACACTGCAGTCTCTCTCATCTTTTTAACCATTCATCTGTAAAGTAGGAGAACTATTCAGTCTGTAAATGACAGTAAGCAGGAGTTACTTCATGAAGATGGAACAGAGAAAGTAGTATTTGAAATAAGCGTTCATTTATCTGTAATTTTCATGAGGCCAATGCTCTCTGATGAGAGTTGGCTGAATAACTTGCCAGGGAAGAGAGAGTTTCAGTGGCTCTGCTTCTAACTTAAATATCAAGAAAACCAACTGCAACACAGAATTAATTTGCAAGCAGAAAATCTTATAGATCCCTCATCACATAAGATTAATAACTTCTCAAAAAGGATTAGTTTCTTTCAGGTGCCTAATTGAAACAACATTTAAGGAGAGGAAACAAAGGCTAGTCATTCATCTCACTCAAACCCATTCTAGCATTTTATGCCTTAAAAAAAAAAAGATGAATATCAAATAAAATCAAATGACAGGTTCAAAAGAAAGGCACACATTCAAAATGCTTAACTTCCTATGAAATATTACAGCGTTTTTTGCAAGATTTTGCAACCTAACTTGCAATTATAAATTGTAAACTGTAATATAATTTTGTGACATTTCAAAACATTTAAACTGCGACATAGGTTCAAAAATTTCATGGAAAAATTAATGGAAAGAGTAATAGACATGTGGCTATAGCTGTCAAACAGAAGGCTACAGCCTTTGGCTTAGCAAGTATTTGGCATGGAGTGACTACAAGGCCCAAAGCCTCATGCTCCTAATCAACCAACCTGAAGATCAGATATTGTGGGTACTTTAAAGCTAGATAGTTCTTCCATAATCAGTCTTAAGTAAAACTCTGCTGAGATAAATTTCATTGAACCAGGAGGCATGAACTCAAATATCCCAATTGAATTACAAAATTATACTAATAGATGCCAAAGCACATACTTTAATTTTTCTTCCATAAAGCAAAGGAACAGCCTAAAATGCTAAAAAACAAAACAACAATAAGAGCTCTACTAAAATGTGCCACAGAAAATACTTTTTTTTTCCAACACATAATCAGAATTTCAGGGTTGCATACACTTATTTTGCTCATATATCATCAGCCTGTTAAGTAGATGCAATACGAGGAAGCGATATGCGTGGGAAGGAGAGGGGGAGGCTTGGGTTATTTAATTCTATTCATTCCATGAGTAGAACTTTCATTGACAGTTGTGGGAATAAGTAAGACATGGCCCTTGGCATTTCAGCTTAGCAATCAATTAATACTGCAGTCATAGTAACTAATAACCTGATCTTCTTGTCGCAGTACTGTGTTTTTTGCCAAGAATAATTTTTCAAAATTCAAGTAGTGATAATTTCTAGCTCTCTTTTCATTTAATCAGAATTTTAAATATAGCAATGCACTAGTCAGAAGTGTATTTCTTTTCCCTTAGGAATATATCAGATGTACTATGGA
This sequence comes from Agelaius tricolor, assembly GCF_023055355.1. Classification (NCBI taxonomy): domain Eukaryota; kingdom Metazoa; phylum Chordata; class Aves; order Passeriformes; family Icteridae; genus Agelaius; species Agelaius tricolor. The sequence continues at coordinate 12,116,017 of NW_027269270.1, read as the reverse complement.
GGAGAAGAAAGAAAAGAAAATGAAAAAAATTAAAATTAGATAATGGCTATGGGGAAAAAAATTCCATCTTTGTTGATCAGTCATGCTGCCTAACAGAGGTAGTGGAAGATTTCCAGAGAAGAGGTTGAGAAGGTGGTACTAGCTCTTTGCTCTAATTACTGAATTAATCAAGCCCTTAAGAGTGAATTAAAGTCCTCTCCTATGTCTAGAATGCAGGAGAATTTACAGTCTAACTACTCAGTTCACATTTTTACCAATTATTTAGTTCTATTATCTCCCTATCTTCCTGAGTAAGCATGAATCAATATATTCAATCAATATTTCCATGCTCTATAGTCCATTACAACTTCCACTTACATCCACTAAAAGGTTCTCTTGACTCCCAATAAGGATAAACAAACTGCAAAAACAAATGAGGGGCATTTTTAGTACATAAAGGTATTTCCAATGGAAATTATGATTTTACCAACATGTTATAGTCATAAAATTAGCACATTCTTAGAAGAATTGTCCCCATAGGAAGAATTACCAATTAGTTAAAATAAACAGAAAATAATTTGGAATAAATGCAGGAAATACAACAGAAGAGAAGCAATGTAAGAAGGACCACTGTTACTGAAATTTTCACTTGTTGATATGTACTACCTATTCAGAAATGCAGAGATATATACCAAAGGCCAACAACAATCTTAAGGTTTGGCTCAGGCTAATCATGATTTTCAGATTACAGATGTGAGCCACTGTCTTTTCTCTTTTTCCTTTCCTTTCCTTTCCTTTCCTTTCCTTTCCTTTCCTTTCCTTTCCTTTCCTTTCCTTTCCTTTCCTTTCCTTTCCTTTCCTTTCCTTTCCTTTCCCTTTCCCTTTCCCTTTCCCTTTCCCTTTGATATAGTATTCTGGGAATTCTATAGGGCAAGAACTAATTCAGGGCATGATTTAGAAATTAACAGCAAAAACTTTGAAACATAAAAATTCAATAACTTTGGAAAAGGGATGCTGGCCATTTATTAAATACCCTAACTGAACTGAGAAGCTTAGTCAGAATGTCATAGATTTTCAGTGATTTTACATGATTTTTTTATGCAACTTGAATGCTCTTGTAAGCTTTCCTCTCAGAAAAAAACACAAAAAACCCCAAAAGCATACCACGTTAGCTTAGTACAAAAGATTTCAAAGGCTTATTTTAAGCTTTTATAAGGGTGGAATGTACTGAATTCATCTCAACACAATAAGCTTTTTCTCAATAGCAGCTTTTGCAAAAGTATCAATTGTAGATTCCCTTAGTGGATAAACTGAATGATTCACTTCAAATGGTACATTTTGTTGTTCAGGCAAAGTACATTTAACCATGGGTTGGCTATGGAGGACAGCAATACATGCTCAGCAAACTTGACTGAATATTCAAGATTAAAATTTAACTTCATGCTTAAATAATTGCCTCTTCAAATAGCTAGGCCAGCTGAGAGAGGAATCACAGACCATATTTTTCATCTGGTAAATAATTACCAAATAGAGCAGCCCATTCCACCTGTTCTATCCTTGGCATTAGGCAGATTATGTTCTTTAATCTTCATAGATTTTTCTCAAAAAGGTAATTTTCAGGATAAATATGTTCTAGATCTTTCAAAAGAAATTACGTCATTGACTGAATGCCTTACTGTGAATGAAACATTCCCCTTCATGTATAAATGAGCAAATTAATCTGTCTTTTCAGATTGAGAGATATGGGATAAATGTTTTTAAAAATATGTACATCTCTTTGATGTAAGAAAATTTAAATTTCTCAACCTTGCACCATCAAAGACACTTGGCTGGTGTGACCATCTCTGCTGGTGTCCCTGAATAGCTATTGGTGTCTGAACTGGCACAATTCCTTCCATAACCAGAGCCTTAGAGCCAGTGAAATTCTGTGACTCACAGTCAGCTCCATCTGGTGTGCCACAGGTGAGAACAGAGTGCCAGTGGTCCTGCAATGTCAAGGAACAGTTTCCTGCTGGGAGTTTCCTGCTAGCTCAGAGCCTTACAATGCTGGTACAAAAACTGTGTCTGCCATTGTAGTGTCATTGAAATATTATTTCCAGAGCTCTCATGCAAATGTATATTGCTACAATGTCACCCTTAATGACATTACCTTTTTCTTTGTGAATCTGTATTGCTTATTATGCCTTGTTGATTCAAAGATGCTAAAAGATCCTGCCAGTATATAATAGAAAGCTACTTCATGCATTACAGAAATGCAGTCTCTTCTAAGTCAAAAGTTCTCAATTAAGGACTGTAAGTTCTCAAAAAGGACTGTATAATGCCCTTTTAATAAGTTAAAGCCTTATTAAAAGGGCATTATACAGTCTGAAACAAGCAAAACCCCTGTATGGAACTGCAACTGCATAGATAAATATCCCCCTGAAATCAAATCTATTTTCTAACATACTAAGGCATACAAAAATAAAACATAATTAGAATAAACTATTCTGATTTTATACCAAACAGCATAAAAGTAGTCTCCACAATAAGGATTTTTTCATTATTATTACTATTACTATTGCTATTTTTATTATTTAGCTTTTGAATACATTTTTTCCCTTTCATCTTGTAATTCTTATCTAGATTTTATTTGACTTATTTTCTTTTCAGTTAGCATGAATGAAGAGCTGCATTTAGAAGGAACGGAACATCTGTCATGACTGAATTATCAAGCTGTATTTATTTCCTGTTTGACTCTAAATATCCTTCTTCCATTGCCTTGAGCCAAATGGCAGGTACTAATGGAGAAAATTCTGCAAGATTTGTCACAATTATTTATAATATCTATTAAGTTTGAACTTCTTCCACAGAGCAAATCTGAGGGGCTGGAACTGTGAGAGTCTCCTGGGTATTTTCAGCTGATGATGGACCTCAGATTCAGCTACAGAGTGCTTGATCTCTTTCAAGGAACAATTTGGTGCAGCACTGAAAGATGCAGCAGTCGAAAAGGAGCTTGTTAAACAAGCTAATTGAGTGACTTGGGGCCACAGATAATGGAGCTCATAGGAAAGCAGCACTTACTTGATGCCTGATGTCTGGGCTTTCCAACTTTCCATCAGCTCAGAACCCTTTATAGAGATATTGACAGTCACTGCCCCAAACCAATTTCTCCTCATTTTGTAAGGTTATCCCTAGTGCCTATCCCTGTTTCTAAGAAGACTCTCAGAACTTCTTAAATAAAATCTGGTGTGTTGTTTCTCTGCTTTTGCCCTAACCCAAATCCACAGAGTTGTAGAAAGCTCAAGAATGGAAAGGAGTATTGGCAAATAGTTACAAAAAATGGTCATGAAAATGGCTATAGTATACAGAAACACAGGAGCAGACAAAGGAAAAGTCAGGGGACCTGAAAAAAACATTTCATCCTCTGCTAAATGGTGTGAATGCTACAGCTATTTGAACCTGATCGTTGCACTTTAAATAAAGATTCAATATGCCATCAACACACATTTGATTGTTCTCCCATGTTCACACACAACTTTATAATATGATACAGGCTTTTCAAGAAACTCAAATGAAGCAACAGTATATGGGGGGGTGGGGGGGGAATGGTTATCTTCTACTGGAAGAAATTGGAACTGCTCCCTGAAAAAACCCTCAGGCTTATAAAGAGAAAAGTGGTTTTGCCAGAATAATGCCAGAGATTTATTTTTTAAGTAGTGGTGGTTTCCTGGAGCTATGGAACAGACAAGGCTCTTCCTTGATCCTTGGCTACATTACTGACCAAGTTCTGTGAGATATGTCATACTTGGACCTCTTTATTGACCTTAGTTTTGACTTTTCTTTTTGCTGTTTTCTTCTCTGTGCCTGTGAAGAATTGCAGAAAGTCCTTCAGCAATAGGTGAGGGACCACTGTCAGGAGCATTTTATCATCCTGTTTCATAACACATATATCAGAACAGAAAGATGAGTTAAGAGGATTCAAGTAACAAACTCTCTGTTTATTTCTATTCTTAATCTGTAGAGGTTGCTATTCCTGTCCACAAAGATATTTAAATGACCTTTCCCTCAGCTGATATTGAGGTCTGTTGCCCAAAAAAGTGGGGAAGAAGAGAAACACCACAAACAGGATGCAATTTTAGATTGCTGGTTGAAGCTGAGGTCTTCCTCTGCTTGGATACTTTAGCAATGGGTCAGTAAATTCATCAGGGAAAAAAATCCAGGGATCAATACTGGTCTTAAAACAGAAAGCATGGGTATTTTCACATGAGGCATTGCAGACACTGACTGAACAGCAATTCATATGTAAGAAACTTACTGAAGTTATTGGAATTTTGTGATGTATAAAATTGCATGTTCAGGCTCAGCAGGAGCAGGCTCTTTTTCTTATGATCTGAACTATTATTTCTAATCTACTAATGAGTGCAATTAACTCAGTTCTGGACTCCCACAGAAGTAGCTCTGTGCAAGACAAAGAACCTGTATTATTTGGTGGGAACAAGGACAAATGCAACCACACCAGGTAACTCAGCTAACTCCATTTGACTCAGTGATATACTGCTTTGTTCCTTAAGGGCTGGCTTCCCAGGAACTCAAGACCCTCTTTGTGTGCTTACATTTTTGAGTGACTTAGGTTACAGAATAATGGCCATGCTATTTAAAACATAATTTTCTCTTCAGCTTGCCATGGAAAAGAGTCTACTATGAAAGTACCAGTCACAACTACCATGTTTCCCAGCCTCACAATAAATTTAAAATTTGCAGTTGTTAGTAAATTACTAAGTTTACAGATTACCATTTACAATTGTTTTTAATGGGGAAGTGTCAAAATTTAAAATAGACTCATACATAACCCATGTCCAACTAAGATGTGGAGGGTCAGTCCACATTTCTAGGACAAAATTAGCACAAAAACCACCACGTTAAAAAAACTCATCATACTGATTTTCTGAATTTCATGGAGACTGCATTAGTTCAAGGAAGAGAAATTAAAACCAAAATCAAATACTGTAAACCAAAAGGAGAAATATAGAGGTAAAATAGTGAAGTACAAACCACTAAAATTAAAAGAATAAAAGTACAAAAGTAGGTTTCATTATAGCGACACTTTTAACTATTATTTGTAGCAGAATTTGATTTATATGTCTACATATACACTTCATAAATACAGATAGAGGTACAGAAAGATATACACAAAATGTATGCTTAATGCATATCTATATAAGGAATGCTACCAAAATTTGGTAGGTCCACAAACTCTCAAGTTTCTTTGGTGAACACAGGTATTCAACAAATAAGAGCAAAACAAGATACCTGTCTCAAGTGTATGCTGACTTAGTACAGTGAAAAATCAGAATATTCTGTAAAATACTGAATGCAATAAATAAATATGATTAAACATCGTTGTGCAGTAAGCTCCAGAAGAGAAAAACTTTATTGATACACTGAAGTAGAATTTTTGAAAATAGTCACCATTACAAGGATATAGTGGTCCTAGAATTAAGAAAATAACCAGAGGACTATGAAAATCTTGCCAATCACTATAAAATTACATGTGTTTGTTTTCCTCTGGGTATTTTCATAATCTTGCTGTCAAGTTCTATGAGGGCAATTAGCTAATTTAAAGATTTGCTTACAGCAAAAGTAATGTACCTGTTGCTGCCAGAGCCTATGTATTTTCAGTGGTAGCTGTTTTCTCTGAGCATGAAATGCCTGCTATTTGTCTTGATATTCCCACAGAGAGCCAGAAAGACTGGATTCCTCATTGTGACACTACTATTCATTTGCACAGAAGCTGCCTCAGTTTAGAAACTAAGTAAATCTCAATTTATTTTCCTGGTCCTGGCACTACTGCTCAGACAGAGCCATGAATACTACACCCATTTAACCCCAGTGTTTGGGAGGTGTACGGAGGAATAACCAGTGCTTTATCTCTGAAGCAGGACTTCAAGCTCTGTATCATCTATGCAGATTTGCAAGGGGAGGGCACACGCCACAGGGAGTGTTAGGTCCATGACATAATTCACAAATGTAGAACTGAGACGTGCTGCACACTCCAGTGGTACCGAGGAAGTTTGGACAGACATCTTTGCAAGACCATTCTGCTTAGAAAAAGCTTAGAAAAGCCAGCATGCACAAAGAAAACCAGTGAGCTAGCCAGCTAATTTCAGTACAGTCCATATCTTAAAACTCTTTCAAGAAACCAAATACTTAGAACCTCTATTTTACTTGGAATTAACCCACATGATTGCCAGTAATACTGCCAACAATAAACAGAAACTAAGCATCAAACGTTATAAAATAAATAACAGCATTTCATTCATTTGTGTATTTACTGACCAGCTATTCTGACTCATTTCTGTGAGTATTTCTTTCCAGACAACAGTTACATCTGACCTTTGGAATCTTACTTGCTTTAACTTTGTCATAAAAGACCCAGGAGCCACATACGCTTCTTCTAATGTGCTCAGACCTTCAGCTCATGTCAGTGACAATTGCACGCAAAGACCAAAGTTCTAAAATACAATTTGCAACATTCTTTCATTTTGTTTTCCCCTCAGACTTACCTGGTTTCATCAATATAAACTGCCTCCAGCACAGACGCTGCATATTCAATATTCTTTTTTAAGTCCACCACATTAATGTCACCCTTCTCCAGCTGCTTTACCAAGCATCTTAATCTGTAGGGAAAAAATAAAATAAAAACATCAGTATGATAATTCTATCAAATTTAGTGACTTCTTTTTCTAATTGAAACATTGGAACCAACAAAGCAATGTAGAGCCAAGGACCATCACTCCAACTCTTGTCCTGGTTTAAGAAAATCTGGCTTTAGAATGCGCTTAACACTGACTGGTTTTATGTTTTTATAGCTTGCTAAATTCATACGGTGTACTAAAAAATGGTTTATACATTCCAGAAAGTCAGAGAGGACATTTTAATCATCATCAAAGCAAATTCCTATTCATTTGTGACATTACTATTATGCCTGAGTCTCTAATTAAAAAAAAAAAAAAAAAAGTTAGTGTGTTGTCTAACTATAATTTTTCCATGCTTAGGTGGTTAATTATATTTTTATAACCACGATATACTGATTTTGTTTCACTTAAATGTCTTTAGTTTTTGTTTAGGCCTCCAGTATGTTTTTGCTGCAGAATTTGTATTCTTATTAGTGTGCGATAATATGGAAATCTGTTGTGTCTGTGCTTATAACAAATTCATCATTATACCAGAGGAAAGGCAGTGCCCATGGCAGTAGAAAAATCCAAATATTCCCAAGTGTGCTTTAAACTTTTAGTTTTGAGGACTTTGTTTTACAGTACAAACATGGATACGCCCAAAGGGGATTTTGTTATGCACCAACTCATGTCTCTGCAGCAATACACTTCCACAGACACACTCCTTGAATACTAGATTTTTCCTAAACTCTGCTGACAAGAACACTTCTGACACTCTTCAATTTAACCATACAGAGTAGATAAAGCACTGGAGTAAAATTAAAAACTTATCAGGTATTTTCCTTTTTTCTGTGCTCCATCTCTGAGTAGAAATAATCTACAGTTTTGTATCAAGTAAGATAAAGATTTCTGTAACTAAGGATATATCATTATTGTTCCAGTAAATAATCTTCTTTATGTGCAGGAAAAATTGTGAAATGAGCATTTAGACAAAAAGTGCAGTGAAATTGATTCAGCATTAAGACAACTACTTTCAGGAAAAGATCATATTTATGACATGCACCAGCATACATAAAATATGCAAATTTTATATGAAGAGAAGACTGAGGGGACACCTCACTGCAGTTACAACTTCCCCATGAGGGAAAGACGAGGGGCAGGCACTGATGTCTTCTGTGCTGACAGGGACAGGACCCAAGGGATTGGCCTGAAGTTGTGTCAGGGGAGGTTTAGGTTGGACATCAGATAAAGATTCTTAAACCACAGAGTGTTTGGGCACTGGAATGGACTGCCCAGGGAAATAGCCCCAGCACCAAGCCTGGCAGAGTTCAAGAAGTGTTTGGACAGCAGACTCAGGCACATGGTGTGACTCTTGGGGATGTCCTGTGCAGGGCCATGAGGTGGATTCAATGACCCTTGTGTGTCCCTTCCAACTCACCTTACTCTGGGATAATAATATATTTCATACATATATATACTATATATTATTTTCATTGTGTGCACGCATCATTTCATTGTCCCTAATTAAAATATATAAATAACACAATTACAGTAATATTGGAAAAAAAATTTTAACTTGGAGAGTACTGTTCTATCATAAAACCATTTTCATGTTTTTCTACATATTTCTTTGGCCTAAGTACAATTATGTTCAAGTGTGTAAAGATAATTTTAGCAAATGGGGTTTTAAGACCAACCTCCTCGGTTCTCATAAGCCTTAATTCAATTCAAATTAGCCTAGCACATGCAATAAATAAGACTCTTAGCAACCATATTTACTTGGTATTTTACACAGTTCATTGCATATCAGTGGAATGGAAAACGTAGCGTTAAAAAATTTTCTCTGAGAGATGAAGTGGGCAGATGAAATACTCTGGGAGCTGATCTCCTACACAGAAATAACCATATGCATGGGAGACATTTCCAGTACATAACTTCTTCCACTTCAGAGGAACCTGTAGCTGCAGGAGGTTATTCACAGACATCTCCCAGAACCCAACACAGGTATCTCCTGGGGTGTACTGCACACAAACACACACACAGCCCCCCCTAAGCGCCACTGCCAAAATGCCCAGGTGGGTCTGGCAGCATCAGTGCCACTGCTTGCAAATAGCTGCAGGGTGTTTCTGGCACCTCCACTGCTCCCTCCATATTTGACTGAGCACATCTCCAAATCACGCTTTCCAAAGCGGAAGCATAAATAAATTTGAAAACTTATTTTCAAATACACAAAAATAAATTTGTAACACTGCACAGCAGGGGGCCAGGCTCTGGTAGAACAATATCAGCTTAAAACAGCTTCAAATCCTACCATTTCCAGTGGTTCCTCATTATCTGAGGCAATAGATCAGATGACAGGTATTTGGAATAATTTTTATGCTTTTAGGTGGAAATGAGTCCCCGGGGGAGCCTTTAAGCCACAATGATCTTGCAATGTCTCACTGCATAGTTGACAGTCATCAGAGGTAACCTGCACTGTGGGTACAGCTCATGTTCAGGAGGAATGCAGAATGCAGTAGCAGACCAGATGATTTGGAAACACTGCTCAGGCAAATCTGAAGTGATTCTGAAGATATTGCAGATTCACAGAAGGACACAAGTGACCTTATCTCAGGCATGACTCTTTGTGAAGATGTCCTCAGGAGTCCTTAGCTCTCCCAGTGCAGATCTATCATAGAATCAAGGGATAATTTGGTTGAAGTGACCTCCACAGGGTACAAGCTCTTGCTCAAGACAGGGCTAACCTCAAAGATAGGCATAACTGCAAAGTTAGATAAAATTACTCACAGTATTTCTGCTCAAGCTTTGAATGTATGGAGATTTCAAAAAGTCTTGGAAAAAAAACCAGTTTAAACAGTCAAACAGCCTCATAGCGCATCATGTTTTCATAACATCTAACTGGAGTGTCCTTTGTGGCAACCTGCGTGCCCAAACTTTGCTGTGCAGTTCCAAGAAAAAACTGCCTCTGTCTATGGTACAGCTTGCCACTAGGAAGCTGGACACAGCAATAAAATCCTTCCATTTTGCCACTGATCAGACACTTCTCATGTGACACTAATGAAGTCTACCCCAGAAGTCAGAAAAACCGACTTCCAATACAGCATAATTAAGTGGGTTATAGCAGTATATAAACAGTCTGAGCACACTCAATATCCTCTGCATTAAAGTGAATAGCCACAGAGCTTAGGAGCTGACATTTAAGCAATGAAACTAATAATTTAGCATAGAATAAACATCAATTTATAAGATTAAGTAACAAGTATTAACACACCCATAGCCCACCATTCAACAAGACAAAGAAACTTGTGAAAAGGACAAGGTAATTAAAAATAATTATTTCTTCAGCTGTATTGAGAGGATTTTTGTTTGTTTTCTTTTAATTTTCATAAATTGAAAATGAACTTTAGAAATACTATTTGAAAACCTGAAGTGTTACTTAAAACTGGAAGTAATTGTATTCACACTCAGCCTGTGAACAGTGCTACTAAGAAATAATAGACAGCAAAGAGAAAAAACTGGAGGAGCTATTTTGTGAAAGAGAAAAAAGGACTATTTGAGCTGATTTAAGATGTAAAGAAAATTGTATGCAGAACTAATGTGATAAAAAACCACGAAAAAAAAGATTATGCATCTGAGGACACCTGAAAACTGCATTATAAAACTAGCAGCCCTAGTTTATAAGGGAGAAAGAGACATCTGCAATTAATAAAAGCAGTGGGTGGAGAACCATCTTCTGTCATCTTGGGTAAACATCATTAACAGTGCTGTGGGATTAAATGCTCTTGTGGACAATCCAAATCCAAATTATCTTCAATAATATGGCTGTTGTTGTTACTGGGGCCTGTGTTTCCCCAGCCCTCACCTCTCTGTGCAGCTGATGCCACTGTCCTGCTGTGGGCAAAAATCCCTGCAACACAGGAAAATCACCCAGCAACACAGGAAAATCAGAGGAAGCAAGGATTTTACTGGGAGATGAAGAAGCATTTCTTGATTAACAATATCAAAACCACAACTCACTTGTTTCCAATTTCCCCACTAAAATTCTCCCATGTTTGAACTAAAGTTTTGTTAAATCTACTGTAGCTTTCTGGGTTATACCAAATTAACTGAGGATAGTTTTGTGATGTTATGATGTTATTTCAAAAAGCTTCCTATGATGTTTTCAGTTACTACAAAAAGGAAAAATAAAAAAAAAAATTTAAAAGGCAAGGAATTGGTGATCAAATATGACTTTTTGCAATGTCCTCATGAGAAAGTCTTCTTTTCTATGGAACCAAGGAGAAAGTCCAATGAGAGAAGTATGTTAGGAGATACAGTGAATAACTGTCCTAAACACAGGCTGAAGTGCTAACAAAGAAAGGTGCAAGGATGGCATTACTTAAGAAGGGATATTTTAAAGTAGAGAAGCAGACAAGTTGGACAATTTCAATTTCAGATTAAACTGCCATTTTCATTTCCAAGATAAAATAAATTACTAGCAATCACTGAGAATAAATCACTGTTAAAGGCCCATCTTAAGAGTCTTTAAGAACCAGAAGAGGAAAATTCAGCCTGAAGTTAACTTCTGAACCTGAGAAAAAGACCCTCTGCCTGCTTTCCCTAAACTGCCTTCATTTGCCTTGTAAGTCTCCCCACCACTGAGCATTGCAGAGAAACAGCTTCTAACTTACACATCTGGACTTCACTTAAAACTGTTTTGGAAACTTTGAACAAAAAAAAAGGCTTGCTTTTGCCACAGATCCTATTAAAGGGGAAGTGAAATAAACTGTAAAAAGTAAACTATAAACTAACCTTGCTTCCTTCTACATTTTGAAATTAGTGAAAGTCACTGTTGAAGATGGGCAATGAACACATTGGTAATTCTTTGAAAATAATAGACACATGCTATTGTCAATTAAAGAGAAATTATTATTGATATTCATATTCACAGTGCTTTAAAAACAATTATCTGTGTTGTTTAGAACAAGTCCAAGTTGTAAATCATTACCTTCCCACAAACTAATTGAGAAAAGCCTAGCTGTGACAATTGTGACAATGTGTGAAAAAGTCTAAGGACAGAAATTTTTTTTTTTTTTCTGTAAACGAGTATTTCATGTACTGTTTGGGCTATTTAATATTGAACAATAAAACTAAGTGGATTATTGTGAAGTTTATTATAAAAGTGATTTGACCCTCTAAATGAACATCACAAAGTAAAAATGGATTGATGTGTAATGTGAAATTAAAATTAAAGAAGAGGAGGGTAACAATATCCTGGCAATATGGACAGTTAAACACCACTAGTTTTTCAAAACTTTAGAGAAGGGGGACATTTCCCTCTAAAGCTATCTGTAATTAAAACCACAAACCAGTTTTGCTGCCTATAGTGATTCTCGTACGAATCTGTTGAATAATTTTCACCTGTAGAAAGCACCACTCACTCAGGAGTTCCTCAGCTTTCCAAGGCAGAAATTACATCCTCACTCAAACATGAATGCTCTTAAAAAGAGTCAATATCCAACAATTCCAAATCCCTATATGAATTGCCCAAATTCCAATTATTTTTATGTGAATTGGTATAATTGGAATTTTACATGTTTCTATTAAGAACATTTGTATAAATACACCATTCCATCCAACAAATTCAAATAGATGAGAGATGCTGAAGAAATATACACAATATGGTAGCAAAGATTCAGGAGTGACCCCTTTGGATTGCCACTCCTGTTTCCCTGCTCCTACCTGAAGTCACAAAGTGGCCAATTATCACAACTTCAAGATGGCTGAGCTTTACTTCAAGGTATTTTACTTTATGCCAGGGAAAAACAAGATGATATTGCGATATTTTGCCCAGCAAGGCAAGGCCAGCATATCAATAGGGAGCAAGGGTTAGAACCGGCAGCTCTTGACACAGACCTTGTGTTTCACTTCCTTGAAATCATAAAAAATGCATCTCCAAATGCAGTTACCTAATATGTCTTCTGATTAGAGGGGCTCTCAATAAACCCTTACGTGGAGAAATACAAGTGTTTTCACTGCTGCAAATGTGTCTTATGAACTTACTTCTTAGCCACTGCTGTGTCTGAGCTTATGCACAGGAAGTCTTGTGGTTGCTAAGGGTTTCATGAATCACATGTATTTCATGATTATTTTAAGCATTTAAGTGGTACACGCTGATCTGTAATTATGATTCAGTCATTAGAAAATAAATATTGATCATGCTGGTAATTCAGATAACATTTTGATATACCAAAACTTCAATCCCATATTGAAGAATTGAAATAGAAGTTGTGCAGCTATATATCAACAGTGAATTTTACATTTTCTTAATGATAATAATCTGCTTTTTCATGGTGATATAATTGCCTTGGTTGTTCAAATATTATTTTTATGCAAGATGAAATGGTTTTCCCTCAAACAGGCATTCTCTATTAGGCTTCAATTCATTTTACCTTATCCTAAAAATTTAATATTTACCACTCTAATAGTACATAAATATTATCCTTTGTGTCTCATTTAGAAACAGGTTAAACAAGCATGTTTAAAAAATTTAGTCAAAATTCCTACATTTGCTTTAGCACCCAGCTGAAATCACAGAACACCATGGAAACTCCACAGGTTTTCCACCTGAAACCATAAACCAAATTCAAGGTCTCAAAGGCATTTTTTAACTTTTGCATAATTTTTAACAAACCTAATAAAACAAATGTCATGTGCCTGAGAAGCCACAGTGTCCTGACTCCAGTGAGACTAAAGGTCTGCCATGTGCAGCGCTGTAACTTTTCACCATCCTCCACCATCACCTCTGGCTACCCTGGAGAGACACCCCAGAGGAGGACGGTGGGACTCTCTTGTCTGGGACCCTGGTCCTGCTGCTCTTCCCTGCTGTCTCTCACGCCTCCCCAAGTTACTCATCCTTTCCCAAAAGTCACTTTCACCATTGAATTCATTATATATCATGATCACGAATTCTCACACATTTGAATTTCTCTGACCGTCCTTTGTGCACACCCAAGCTGCAGAATGAACTTAGCCAAGCTTTAAGTGTCCTTCAAATTTTTCTCTCACTTCTGCTGAAGAACCATCATTAACAACCTTATTTGGTTCTGCTATTCAATTCCTTTCCGGGTTGAAGCTTAATCAAAAATCTTCAAACTTCAAATTACTTAGTATGTACAAACGTTTGGGCATTTTCTCTATCTTGTGTTAGATCCAACAAGTAATCAACTGGTCTCTTTACCCTAAACACTTTAACTCTTTCTATTGTCTCAATGTCTACTTCCATTATTTGACATTCCCATTTCACAATCAATCCATGAAATCAAAGACAATAAAATATACAGGAGTGATTTGGAAATTGCAAATTATTCTTCTAATGGCTTTTGCTGAATACTTATGTTTTGTCTGAAGATTGGAATTAAATCCACAAGGTTCTCCTGAATCCTCTATAAATTATATAGGGTCCTAGCCAAAGTTATTTCATCTCGAAGTTGCCAAATACTACAAGATGTCTCAATGTCTTCATTATGTACTTGCTGAATTCACTATCAACAAGCTGGGAAATCAAATGTAAACTCATCAGCTATCAAAAATCATGCTTGAAGATGATGGCCAACCTTTGGTATGTTTAACTTGTTAGAGCTAATGTGATAAGTACACAGAAAAGGCACAAAGCCCTTATTTCCAACAGTGCTTTAAAAAGCTTTATTTTTCCTGCAGATAGCAGCTTTGAGCACAGTGATCAAAGTTGCTAAAAGGCAGATTATCTCCTTCAGACCATGGGACCAGAAAATGTGGGTTGATAAATGTTGATACTCATCCTTTGAAAAGGGCGTGCAAAGAAGTAAAAAAGCCCATCTAAAAATATTGATAACAAGCTACCATATAAAAAGCCAACTGAAGTTCTTTGATTTAAAACTGCATTAACCAGAACTGGTAACTTTGTACTGAAAATATTTTGTATGCTAATACTTAGAAAATATATTGCTGCCATTGCTTTTGAAAGCCTTTTTGGTGCAATTTCTGCAGCCATTAAGGAGACAAGATTGGTAAATGTTCAGCACTAAAATAATGTCATTGCCCAATGATTAAAGAATCTTCAGCCGTGATCAAAGAATCTTCAACTGTGACAGCACAAATATCCTTTCCTCTTCTTGATAAAATCTCATATGAGCAAATAATACAGAAACATGAAAATAATGACAGTTTGTTCTATGATTTCTATGTGGAATCAAACTCCAGTAAGTACTATATAATCTGTATATAATTACCATCTTCATTTCCCTGAGAAAGAAATTAGAGCCAGGACAGAATATCCTTGCTGCAAACCACAGGTCAACTTTTATAAATGTGGCTAAGCCCTAACAGCTAACACTTCTGGTAACTCTTAAATTTGTTGCTTAATAGTTACAGATTTTTTGAGACATCAAAAACCTGCAACTGTAGAATCTTTATCCTAGTAAGTAATGGGGACTCTGCACCTATTTATAAATTATTTTATATTTGTTTCTGACCTGCTGACTTCTTCGGACAAAGCATGAAGTATTTTGTTGTTCCATTTTGTTGCTTAGTATGTAATAGAATCACAGAATCATTAAGGCTGGAAAAGCCCTCCAAGGTCATCAAGTCCAACCTTTGGCCAAACACCACACTGCCAACTAAACCATAGCACCAAGTGCCCTGTCCAGTTGTTTCTTGCCAACTTGCATTTCTCTCAACACACAGAGCTGACAGCTGATAATATATTAAGTGAACAGAGGTTACCTAAAAGCCTCTACAAAAATGCAGTAGAGAAGAAGAGTTTTTTGAAATGGCAGTCCCCCACACTTGGTCTAAGAACATGGTCAGATGTGGTGCCCCAGCTATCGCTGTGTGATCCACTCTTTTTTCTGGGAGAAATTGCCCCACTGCTCCCATATCTGATAGCACAAGAATATGGGTAACAATATCTCTTCAAGCTGATGCTGTCAAAACAATCCAGTTTACCTTCAAGGTACTTTACATCAGTTCTACTGAAGCCTGTCCACACAATCGGATGGGAGTCCCGTGCACGTGCAGCTGTGCTATCAGGTGAACCAGGGTAGCTGGTTCTGCTCTACTAACAGAGCAACATAATCACCAAGATAGTCCTACTTTGATCCAAGCTCTCACTTTTCAGTGGACTTGGAAGTCCTCCTTTTCTGCTTATAATTAAACTTAAATACTTGAAGTACTAAAGTATGAAAGTTTTACTTTTAATATATAATCACACCTTCCAGATGGGATGGCAGAGCCAATTTATCTTGAATTTTATTTTTAATGTGTATCATGGGTTCTGAGGAACCAAGTACAGATCTGTATTTCTGGAATAAAATTGTAAAATGTAGAAGTCCCAAATATTTGCATTATGAACTATTACAGACTATTGCATGAAATCATTTAAGAGTTATCTTAGTCTGCCTAAACTATTGTAGAAAAAATACAACCACCTTAATTGAGATGTCTTTTCTACTGAATAATTAACAGCTTCAACAAATCTATTTTCACTAAAAGAATTTTTCATTCAAAAGACAGAGCAAGACATAAATGCTTTAGCACAACAGCTGTAGTAATTACAGTACAATTTTTCTGTAAAATCATTACCATCTCAGTGGTTCTGAAGAAAGAATAAAGTACATGTAATGTATATGGCAACGTAAAAATATGAATAGGGTTTTTAGTTAAAACCGCAATACTGCAATTAAAATGTAGGGAAAAAATAGGAGATGCTAGAATTCAGCACTCTATGTTATGTGTGAAACTAACTTCTGGCATTTGGAATTGTTAAAAATAAATGTTCTGCTGAAGAATTGCCAAATAAAGTACTTCAAAGCAGGTCTTGGTAATGAGAAGTAGAACATCAGATTAGCTTAAACACTTGAGAGCTATATAAATATTTTAAAGAGGAAAGAATCAAGCGAGTGAACCTTTTCCCTACATTCTGTAAGAATGGTCATAAATAGGATGAAATGTAACATGACCATTCTTCTTTACACATGAGACCCTGATTTAGGATTTTTACATGGGATACTAAATTTGAATCAGGGTGAGATAAGAAACTGAAATTCACTGTTCTTAATTAGCTCCATCTTTGAATACTTCAGGATTAGTTGCCTTAATCAGATAAAAGACTCTGGACCTCATCAGAAAAAAACTATTTCCAAAAATGTAATTCCTGAACAATATCACACTAAATCCATTATCAAGTGGACAGTATATATGGTCTATATGCACACTGGTTTTTTGTTCTGGACACAGTTGTGACAGAGAGTGTAGCAAACCAAATAAAATATCATTTTTAGCCAATGCTGGTGTACAGCTGCCATTCTCCTCAGCCTGCAGAGTGCCTGGCACTTTGGTATAAAGGGTACAGGTTTGTAGGCCAGGAAGGAGGATTGGATTAGAAGCCATTCCTTAGTTCTCACAGGGTTATTTTTGCCTTAAATCACACAAAATACAAGAGTTTCTCCTACATGGCTCTAATCTAGAGGACTCCTATAAGGCACAGGCAGCTATCCTCACCAGAACTGCCTTTGTTTTCCCTACTGTGCTCAGGACTTGGATGAGATTGTGTTCATACACACCCCACAAAGCACTTTAACTCCTCTGCTTCAACAAGATGTACTAACCTCACATGCTAATCACATTGTCCTTCCTGATACGAAAACATGCTTTTAAACCAACCTGATTATCGACCTATTGACTAAATAGGGACGGTATTTCATAGTTTCCAGTTTGTTAATGTTCCAGGTTTGAAATACAGCATCCCTCAGAAGGTGTAGTCCAGAATCTATCAGCAAAAGTGTTATTTTTCTCGTTTTGCTTAAAATGAGAAAATCTAGCAAACATAGACAACTTGAATTTGCGTGTTTATATAGGTTTATATACACTTTACACATATTATAAGCAGATTATATTGAAAACTTAGAACTTAGTTCTCAAATTGATCATAGAATACTCATGATGGAAACAACATGGACCATCTTAGCTGCTAAATGATACACTGCCCCATTACTTTCTAAAAGAAGCCCTAAACTGGTCTCAAAATTAACTGCAGAACTAATACATCCAGCTATGTTTAATTACTTGTGAAATGGCTAGAAAATGTTCTGTTTACCAGAAAGAGCTTTCAGCTGGAAAATTACTGGGAGTCTGGCAAGAATTTGTTGATAAGAAAATTTAAAACCTGCCTTCTAATGAACCCACCATCTATCCTTAATGTCTGTCCCTTTTGAGGATGCAGAAATTAAAATGTGACTTTTTCAAAGTGATGATAGTACAATATCCCTAAATGTTCTTCTCTAGGGGTGTGAAATCTAACCTGAAAGGTTCAACTCACTTACAGTCATGACTAACAACATTCCCAAATATTGCTTCATTTTTCATAGTTCTACTGAATGAATCACTATCCTTCAGTTCTCTACAAAGCATTGCCATTCCTTTTAAGTTAAGAGCCTGGTTATAGTTTAATTTTAAAATAGAAAACTAGTCAGTTCTTGACTCAATATTATAATGTTTGTTTACACGCTTACTAAGGAAGAAGCCTGTGTGTATAAAAGCAAAATAGGTAATAAAACAATTTCGTAGAAAGCGTAACTACTTACTATGATTTGCCTGTCATATTCTCAAACAGTACATTGTTTTGTTTTCCATTACTTTTCAGATCCTTTACTGCAGCATATTTTTAATTGGAATTTTCAGTTTTGAAATCAAGTTATTCACTTCAATCTAAAATACCATTACTCAGAGAAGTAAGCCTGCTTCAAGGAGAATAGGCAGGTATGAATACAGTAGCAAACAGTCCAGGCATTGATCACAAGGAAGTGCTTGAAGAAAGAGCAGAGAGAAATAGTACAGCAAAGTCTACAGCAGTTAAATTTCCTAAAATTAATGCAAATGAGAAAGTGCCTTGTTCAGTAGTCTCCTACCAATACAGTAGTCACCTACCAATACCTGCAGGTACCTACATGATGCCATGAATATGCAATGCAGGATGTTCTTGGGTGGATGGTGGAGCAAGGGACCCAAGTGCAAAGCTAATGAACAGCTCAGTTCTGGTCAATGTGGGCTCACAGCTATGCCTTAGCCAAGCACAGCTCAAAAGTAGGAGTTCAGGGCTAGTGAGACTGTTTATAGCCTCTCTGCAATTTCACTCTGGAAAGACAATGTGAAAATGATGATGAATCAGATGGATATCATGTTTTTGGTCAGCCACCACACTTTCCTAGGTCAGCAAATGGCGGTGGCTGCAGTGCTTGTTTGGCTTGGACCCGCAGGGCAGGGCCTGGCCATCTCCTGTGCAGTGCTCAGTATTTGGCCCTACCAGCACGTGAGCCTTCTAAGCCATTTTATGTATATCTCAGCTCATTATTTCTGTGGAGTTTGAGGTTTTCTTAATGGCATATTTCACAACTGGCAACTAGGGATTCAGTTATTCAATACTCATTTCTGTGGACTCTGTGGTTTTTAAATGGATTAAAAGATTCAAGGACATGATTCTGAAAGATGTGTGAGAGATTTCAGAGTCAACAGAAATCAGTAGTTTCCATCTTGTGCAGTGATATGCACAAAGAAAGGGAAAAAACCCAACTTTGTTATCATTGAGAGGATACACCTAAAAAAAGTACAGAAAACCAAAAGTATAGTAAAACACTCAAATGAAAGGTAAATGTACAACTGAAAACTTTGCTCCAGCTTATTAAAAACTTCATAGCAAAAAACTTACTAGAAGTATTTCCATATAAAAATACATTGGATATAAATTGAAGTAGAAAAAGTGCACTCCCCATGGGGCTGTGGGATCAAGCAACGGAGAGATCTAAATCTATCTTTATAAGATCTAAGGCAGATGCAAAAGCTGTTAAAACATGTATTTGAATCCATTCTAGGAGAGCTGTGTTGAAATGCCTGATTAATTAACTGAGAGTATACAAAAAAAATCACGTAAAAGACCCCCTCTAACATAAAAAACCAAGGAACAGTAAGGAAACGTGAACATGACAAAGTATAGACATTGGCATTTCATGCAGTAACTACACTAGCAAAAATGCTGATGTATTTTTATGAAGAAATTTGCTAAAGGCCCAGAAACATTTAATAAAGTGATATATGCAGGAACAACTTACAGTGACAAAAAGGCAGGCATAGGAGCACCCAAAGAAAAACATATGATCCATGGCATAACTGTTTGGAGATCAGAGGACTTTTAGTATTTTGTGTAATGGTTTTATTAATCTTCAGTTTTCTTAATCATTGCATTTTGCTGTCTGACAAATGTGATCCTAACTCTGCATACATCAGCCTATATCTTAAAATCTTGCTAATATTCTACTGTTGGATACATGTTAGTATTTTACATGGAGAAGAAATGTAAGTAAAAAACAATGTAATAATTTTTCCTCCAGTAGATCCTAAATCAGGTATTAAGGAAAGGTATTTGTATTATAGGGAACCAGATTTAATATGAAGTTAATCCAGGGAGTATTTAAAATATGCTTTGCCATAAAATAACTTCTTATGGCAAAATAATACTCTTAAGATTTTCATTCACTATTGAATGACTATTATTTTGATGTCACATCACTGTACTTAGTTTAAATTTTAATCCAGAATAGTTAATCTCAGACTATTTTCTGGAATACCGTTAATAAAATTCAAATTGGAGCACCATTAAAACGACAAAAAATAGCAGAGAAAAATATTCTTACAGTAAAAAGAAATAAACCTTATCAAAATGATCTCAGAAATTACAATAACTGTTAAAGAGGATTAATCAAAATAAAATTTAATTAATTTCTGCTCTTACTCAACCACAAGGACTCTGCTAGTTTCTGATATATTGAAAAAAGAGATCTTGGCATCTCCACCCCAAACATGCTTACGGAAATGACATTAATTAATTTCAGAGGCAGAATAGCTTGACATGCAGATACATATTTGATTACACATGATGTTAGCCCCCAAATATGATAACATACAATTTAATCATGAAAATCATTCCTTTATGAGGTAGATTTCTGACTTTTACCCCAGTGATTTATCCCCTCTGATTACAAACCAGACTGTCCTAATGATTTAAGGCTAAAAATCCAGCCTGTGATTCTTTTTCATTAATTACATCAACCTCACAAGGTGAGGTGAGGTGCATCATGCACCTGCAGTCCCTTTTCTTCAGAAGCCTATAAAAGTTGTTAAGAGATGGACATTTTTTAAACACCAATAATGGTTCCATTTATCCCATGGACACATAAATAGAAGTGCAAAGATTAGAGCAACAAAACCTATATCTTTTCATCTGCTTTGCCATTCATCTTTCCATTCCTTCCCAGCTGCCTCCAGCTCTGATGAGGCATAGGCAGTTCCCTCTTCTCTCCACATGTTCCTGCCAGGACTCATGGATGCACACTCTGCATTTTCATGTTGCAGTCATTAAAACCTCCTTCACCTCTTTAGCATTCCCTTTAATCCTGGGGCCAGGCATGAGAAATACTGACTTTGCCCCTATAGGCCTTCCCCACTTCTGTTCCTCTTGCTCTAAACTGAGCCTGCCCTTTTTTATTTTAATTTCTTGGTGTCTGACTGAGATTTCTTCCTGCCATTCAACTCCCTGCACTCACACAGTCATGCCAAAGTTGTGAACTGAAGAGTAACATCATTAAAGTGGGCATTTTCATTCACCTACAAAATATTGCCTTTCACCTACAAAATATCCTACACAGAGCTGTATAGCTCCCATAGTGAGGAATTTTATTAATACACATCTTCACTTTAAGTTTTTAAGTACTGTTTGATCAATTTTTTCCCCATATTTATCTACAATATGAAAGAAACACCCCTGAAAGTATATAGCAGTCAGGTCACTAGGCAGGGCAGCTTGCTACAGATCAGTCTTCTGAGTCCAGCTCTAGCAATGATACAGGTTTTTCTGTTAGGCATCACAGGTCAGCATTTTAGGTGGCATGGATCTCACAGAGCACATAGAGGAGTTCAATTAGTTCACATGAACACACGTGCTTTCTATCACATTTTGGAATAATGGCATGAAAAAACAAAATGAATGTTTTCTAAGTGAAGAGTACCTGCACTTTTTTTTATATATAAAAGTTTCATTACAAAGCCATGAACAACTTCAGTTATGAAGACAGGTAAGAGCCATCAGAGAGAGAATTCATTAATTCCTCATGCATGTGAAAAAGATGCATGGATTAACAGTTCATGAAGGATATTTTACTGTTGTCACCAGTGACGCACAGTTCGTGCTTCAAGTGCACCAAACTAATTTGCAGTGCTCTTCAGAAACATTTCACTCCTGAAAATACCTAAAGCAGCTGAGCCAAGTGACTGGTGCCAGTAAGGCAGGACTCTGGGACTTGCAAGACACAACAGCTCTCCCACACACAGAGGAGGGATTCATTATACAAGTATTCCTCAAACAACACAAGCACCAAGCTGTCTCTTACTATACCCACATCTACACATCCAGACTGCTGGAACTTGTGACTTAGCACTAAACTTCACTGGGAAGAACCTTCCCTTTCCGCACCCCAGTCTGGTTACATACCAAGAACCAATTTGATCAGGATAATTGCTTTCTCTTGAAATGCTGGAGAGCCTCTTACAAGCTCCAAGTTCTACATTTGGTACATGCCAGAATGATTTTGAAATGACATGAAAGGTCCTTAGAGGAAAACACATAATCTTTAACAAAATAATTATTTGATTTTTTAATCTTTTAATGCATGCCCCATTTAACTCCAACAGATATCTACTAGCAGAAGGTTTAAAAAATATGTCCTAAACTATCAGTTTTAGCTGTCTCATAAAGCAATCAAATGTTCCTTTCATTGGTGCTGGAATAAATGCTACCTTAAGTCTCACTGTGTTTTTCAGTAGCATCCCTTATAACAGTGTAAATTGAATACATGTTAGGCCTAGATCTGCTTTGGAAATTATAATCACTTTTTCTTTAGATTTGCTGCAATGTCTTCTTGTGATAAATAAGGTTGGTTTTGAGTTGGCTTTCTGAATCTTGTCAGCACTTCCCAATCCCACATTTGTACAAGTGTGGCACTTTTCCAAAACATATTGTCTCCTAAATCTTACTAAAAATCTTTAAACAGTATTTTGCAGACCTATATCAGTGAATGAACTTGGAATCTTTTCTTTTACAAATAGGATTATAGGAGCTCCTTAAAAGTCAGTTAAGAGATTTTTCAGACTTCTTAGATGTTTTGAATTTCAAGAAGAAGGTAAGATAAAAATATTATGATAATCCTATTCATCTTGCTTATGGATTTTCTAGTTATTCAACCTGTCATTACATTTGACTAGCTGCTCATAATTATTAAAAATATAAACACTGCTCTAAGATGGATTAATGGTGGTGTGTTTTCTCTAATAATAACAAAAAGTCTCAGCAGTTACTCTACTGTTGGATTACACAATGTAATTATGTGATCTGTAAGAACATTTGCAGCAGCCTCCTATAGAACAGGACCACTTTTATTTACTACTGGATTTTGCTATCCTTCTAAAATTTAAAATGAGAATGTCTAATTTTGTATTAATGTTACAGTGGTTCTCCTAAAGTTACCTGTTCCATTCCATATTCAGATTTGACACAATTGTAGTATTTGACATTTATGTTTACAATTAAGACTATAGGCATTCATATAATTAATACAGAAAACAAAAGCATAAAAGGTTTGCAGACCTTTCAAGATATCCCTGGAAGAAAACAAAAAAGTTATTTCTAAATAATATAGATTTTATCAAGTAGGCTAGGATGAGCATGGATGTTTTTCTCAAGCAAAATTTCACTGGAAATTGTACAGTATCAGAAAAGCTTTTGGGTTTGAGTAATTGGCATTTCCTTATGGAAACTAAGCCTGTATATTGCCAAAAACCTCTTATCGGCAGAGCACAGAAAGTGGAAGCCTTTTGCAGTCACTTTACTTTTTTTCTGAATGTTCAGAGTGGTACATGACAGAAGACCTTTATGCCTTCAGCAGCTGATTCTCATATGGATCATCTGATAAGGACCATCTGATAAGGACTGTTCTGTTGCTCTACATCACTGAGTGCACGAGACCTCTGCTCAGCTGACGTAATACAGATCAGCCAATTCCTGAATATCTGCTTTATCAGGAGAACTCTCAGCAGCCCAGCATCAGCCCCCAGTCTGCTCCCAGTTCCTGCCTTACTGATCTGATAATCTGCCCCATGGACTCTCAGACCAGGACACCAGAAAGGAAAAAGAGCCAGGATGTCCAGCTATGAAAATAAGTATATGAATTCCCAATTCTGTACTTTCTTCATGCACATAATTAAGACAATTTACTCATCTTTTCAGAGAGCAGCAGGTAGCAAAGCACTGACAGAGAAGGAGGAACAGAAATCATCTATGTAAAAATTCACAAGGAAAAGAAACAAGCATAGAAAGTTCCCATTTATGTTCCTTTTAACAAATTTAAATTTCCTCTTACAACTTGCATTACAACTATAATACCTCAGCTAGTTCCATTTCTAAGAGAAAAGAATAATTATCCCCTTCAAAGTTTAATCTAGTGCTGCATTTAACTCCATGGAGCCAACTATACAGGACACAAAATTGCCATCTCAGGACAGATGTCTTGTGCTGGAGACTTTTATCTTGTACAAAAGTACCTGATCTAAAGATCTGCTCAACCCAACAGATCCAGATTTCTGCATTTTATACCTCTTTCACAGAAATACAATAAATATTAATTATTATATTTAGCAAATACTTTTCCTATATTACCAATGTATGTTTAAATGACAAATATTCTAGATGGGATTATTGGATGTGCTAAAAAAGGTAAAGATTCTGGAGAACTGGACTATAATGCATCTACTATATGGAAATTGTAAAGGTTCCTGAAGGCAGAGTGTAGATTTTTGTTCCTGCTTTGTTCAGACATTTTTGATAGAGTGACAGAAAATTTCAGTTCAGTTCTTTCTCTCCAGAGAGGCACACATCAACTGAAAATATCTATAAATATCAGGAAGGAAGAAACACTGTGTTAAATTGCTAGAAAAATCATAACTGGCATGATGCCAAAAGGTCCCTTGAACATTAACCTGTCTATTGATACAGAGGGCTGGCCATTGGCACCAGCTGCAGAACTCACAGGGATGGCAATATCTGGGACAAAACCAAAACCAAACCAAACCAAACCAAACCACCAACAGAGTAAAACCCACTGCCACAGTAAATCAATAATTTTCTTTTAATGTCTTTTCTTTGAGATGTGTTTCTACAGATTACTGCACAGGATGCACTTCCAAGGAACTGCCTATACCTGGTGTACTGAAGAAATTGGCTTCCTCCCATGACCCAACAAACAGTGCCAGAACTCACTTTGCTGCCTGTGTCATTTCTCAAGTGAGGTCAAAGGAAAGGAGCCAACCTAAAGGGCAATCCAGTCTGTCTTCAGGTTTGAGGGTTGGCACACATTTCAGTTCTTGGTACTGTTATAACAAAACCTTAAATGAGACTTGAAAAAGTATTAACAAAATAGATAATTAACTGTAGATATGGAGGGGGGAAAGCAGCATTCATAATAAAGCTATTACGTACCACAACTGCTACCAATACCCTTCTCAAGCCAGGAAATGCTTAAGGAATAACAGAAATGTCCCTCTTATACTGATTTTGCTCTAAATCCTCAGCATCTAAAGTCATGCCACCAGTTCAGTCTGCAACTTTTGTATGTTCAAAAGCCATCTCACTGGGAATGCTCTAGCCTGGTTTTCTGTCTTGTTCTCTGAAATAGAAGGAAAAGCAGTGTAGGCACAGAACTAAGGAGAGGATTACAAACTGATTAAATGCACATAGAATACAATAAAAGAGACAGATTTTCCATTTCCAGCAGCCAAAAAACCAAATCAATCTCTTTAAAAAGCTGGTTAGGTCATCTGAAAGGCTTTCTATACAGTAAAGAATTGAATTATGGTTTCCTGCTCCATTATTTGTTGTCTTTGGTCACCACCCAGGTGCATGGAAAAGTTTTCAAAGTAATGTTTATCCCTGAAAAAAGAAAATTCTTGAGAGCTACAAGCTGGCTAGCTCCTTTAGAAGGAAGAAGAGGATTTGCTTAATGTAGTTCTGGCACACAAAGCATAAATCTGGGCTCAGAAAGAGATGCTGTATAATCTAGTCTTTTGCTTCTCTCAAATTGTATGCTGCCAGAATTGACAGAAGATTTTACAATCCCTGAAGTGCAAAGCCTTCTGTGCAAAAATACACATGCTCATTTTTACTTATCAGCTTAAGAAGTTGAGTGGCTTTGTTTCCGTAATATTGTGAACAAGACAAATTTGGAATGGTCTGTTATATATAAAAGTTCCTGTCAAGAGGAGCAGCTGCCTAGCCAGAGCACTCAGAGAGGGAGAGCTCAGCTCTGTACATTTTACCCACAGCAGTCAGCAATTACGTGTACAAGCAGTTCCATTAGCAGCCAGAGGAAGACGACGTAATTACAGATTTGTGCGACTTGGCCTCAGAACAAAACAAAAACAAAACCAGGAGCTCAATTAGTCATTTTATATACTAATCATACAGCATGCCCAGAAACAGGAGGCTCAAAACAGTTCTCTAAGACAGGCATCTTGCTGCAGTGGAGATGCCCTGGGGTATCTCACCTGGTCGCCAGCTGCTGCTCCAGAAGAGCGCAGGTGTCCTGCTGGTCCTGGGTCATATCTGCCAGCCCTGGGTGGATGTCTCAGGCACCCCTGGGTGTCTCAAATGGCACTAGATACTGTATCTGAGCCACTGATGCAAGCCTAGGCTGTCAGCTCTGCACAGGTAAGCAAACACACTCCTTCAGGCAGAAGATACTCAGTTCAGAAATCACTGAAATCTACTTGAAGACAAGCGAGAGAAGGGTTACATTTCTCAGAGACAGAGAGTGTGTGGGATGGTGCTACTGCTGCAGTATGACATAAAAAGCCTGGTCTCGTACATGTGTCGTGAGGAGAACAGAAAAGAGAGAGAAAGCCACAGACAGAGCAAGCACATATATACTGCAGTCTTCTGACATGTCAGGAGCACAGTTAGTTACCCCTTTTTTGTATGGTTCCTCACCTTCTGTGACTGATTATAACCTGATTTAGCAAAGGACTTCTCATCATTTCCACCATGCCCAGGTTTTACCCCACTTCTCAGTCAAGTGTGATGCCTAAGTAATCTGAATAGGAAAGCAACATACATTCTTAACACCCCATACATTTTTACACCACCAGAATGGTACTAAAGGAGCAGAGATTTAGTCCATCTCCACTGCTGGGCAAATAACATACTGGCCATAACATAAATGGGGACCAAACCAATGAGATAAAATCTATGGCAATGTTTTCATTTTCTCAAATCATCTCTGTTCTCCTATCTTGGGCTCTATTTTATATCCAGTTTATTAGTTACTAGGTCTGACTACCAGGTTACCCAGGGAACATGTGAGTGCTCCAGTGTAACAGCTCCCACCTCCTCTTTCCTGTCTCCCAGTACTAAATCTTCCCAGCTGCTTCCCTCTCCCTTCCAAACAGAGGACACACACTGTGGTTCCCTGGGGAGAGACCAGCTGAGATTTTTTTTCCACAGTCAGCTGTGTGAGATGGTACCTGACCCCTCCAACATGGCTGACATCACTGCTTATCACACACAAAGCTGGAATTCAGCCTTTCACCTGTCCTTCTCTTGCTATCAGTTCATTTGACCTTAAAATCCTTCCAAATAATATTCATCTACTTTCACGTGAGGACAGAAAAGGAACTAAAGGACAAACTTGTTTAAATGTGATGGTTATCTCAAAGGCAGTTTTCAGAAATGAGCTAATAATAAAAAGCTACATAAAATGAGAGTATCTTAAAAGATATCAACATAAACTATATTAAAATAACCCCAAAATAATGGAAAAATTGTTTGTCATGAACAACCACCATTTTTAGGTCTATGTGAGGACCAAAACATTTAATTTGCAAAACAAGAATATTTTGAGAGTTCAAATTGTGTAAGTACAATGGACACTGGACTTTGAGACATATATTTTTATGTTGAGCTAACACTCATAGTTAGGGGAAAAAGAATCAGCATCTGAAAAAAAACAACTGAATGGTCATTTAAATGGCTAATTACCAAAATTCTGCCTGGACTTTATGATACTGCATCTGAATTCCTATTCTAACTAGGACCACAGAGATTTGAAAAGTCTATCTGACAAGAGGTACATGCTTAGCTTTCCTTAGCTCCAGTTCCATTTATAAAAAATTACAGACAATAATTTATGTAGGATACTTTATACCACAGGCCAATAAGAGGAACTTACTAAACCAGTCACAGTAACTTTCCTAAGACCTTTCTATATGTAGAATTTAGAGCCACCTCAACGGTCTCCCTGCTATTTGCCATGACCATGGTACAAGTACCATTCTTTAAGGGATGATCAGCAATGCTTATGAGTTTCCCATTTCCCAATGTTCTGAAAATCATTATGCAGGTATGAATATCATTATGCAGGTATGAACAGGTACCATTGCATAAAACATCCCGATACATAAAGTCTTAGTATCTTTCCCTTTTTTAAAGAAAACTGCATTTGTCAACACAATTTCACTTCATCCACTACAAACTAGAAAACAAATGTGTTCAGGCTGTGGAAAACATCTGTGATATCTATGCAAGTGTTTATTGTAGCAGCTTTATATGTTCACACAAAGCTGGTTTTGAGATTCTCATCAAAGAAGGTGGCAATTCTGTTATTTTACCTCCATTCACTCAGCACTGTAAAAAGTGAGATACAACCATCTTAGGCTGCTTTAGGGAGAATCCAGCTACTAGAAGTAATTTGACTTGGTTCTGGCCTATGGCACAACTATTGCCATATAGAAGTTTTCTCCTAAAAAGTCATCATGAAAGTAATATAAATAAACACACGCTTCTATTTTTATACAATCTATTCTGCTAAAATTAGACTACTCGCTTTATTTTTGAGGAAACTATCCAAACATATTAAGAGCCTATAAAACTGAGAAAAAAAGCTGGCCTGTCAATAACTGTTTCAACTCTTTTCAAATCCCAATGACTTTCTGAGATTTCTTACCCACCTAAAGACAACAGAAGAGCCTCTGGCCCCACACAGGGGCAGCTGCACAGCAGACACCTGAACACAGCTGTCATAGCACTGAGACAAAATTGTTCAGCTCGTGCTTCTGAGAACACTTTGCTCTGGTGCACACCTGTAATTGGAATATTTGCAGTTTTGCAAAGGAAGGAAGCCCTATTTGCTAAAGCAGGAAGCCTCATTTGTGAACAATGGAAAATACTACTAAACCTTTCAAATAATGCCAGTAATTTTTGCTGTAGAATTGCACAGCACACCATATCACGTCACTGGAGCCTAAAATAAAACCTTCCCAGAAACCCAAGTGCCCTATAATACTAATTTTAAGAGGTTCCAAAGTTATTCCAAGCAAACGTTTTTATCTAAATTTGGCTATTAGCCCCTACAGTCAAACTGAACTTGGAAAAGGTTGTATGTTTGGGATAAATATAAGAAACAACATGGAACAACATGCTTTCTCTGTTCATCACATGAGCTGTAGCTCACTGAGTGCCAGCTGAAAGGGAAGCCTAAAGGTTAAGAGAATATGCTTTTTTCACTTGTGATTCTGCCTTGTCACCAAACTCCCAAGAGCTGTACAAATCCTTCTTTCCACTCAGTGACCTCTGAAAAGATGCTCCATAGTAATATATCTCTTGAGTGTCTTTCTAGAGGTTAAAAAGTCACTTGTTAGTCAAATAAGACCAAAGAGCTCATTCAGGGCTCACCCACCAGGGCATATTCATGTTATTACAGCTTTGCATATGTACCAGATACTACTGGCATTACTGAAATTTTGTCATAATAACAGGTAGCAAAAAAAAAAAAAAAAAAAAAAAGATAAATAGCAAGAAAAAGAATGGGTGCATCAGCAGAGAAGCATAATTGTACTAAAAATGTATGAAGGCTCCCATGACTTTTCCTATTTTCTAAGAAAAACGTGAAAAGATTGAAGTCTCATCCAGCTGTTTCCTGACACAGGAGAAACCAGCATCATTTAATTGTTAACTGCCCTGCCACTTCTGACACACTTTCTGCTGAAAGATGCATTTAATTATTTACTGTGACTGAGCCTGTTGGGCTGCCCAGAAAATGTTCAATTCAGCTGGGACAGGGCAGCTGCAAAGGCCTTGAAGTGCTGAAGTCTCAAGAGTCCTGATAGGAATTCCCCTCCAGGTCAGGGACAGTCATATCCTGCACATTCCCCAGCAAGAAGAATTTTGTAACAGGAAGGTAAAATACAGAAAATTACATTGGGAACAAGAAAAAAAAAACCCTAATGTTCATATTTTGTAGTTACTAACAAGGACATTCGGTGCAAGGGAAAACTTTTATCCTTCTTGTCTTCACATCTTGCAATTTTCATCAGTTTGAACAAGGAGAGGTTGTGACATTAAAACTACGAATCTGACCTGATGACTTTCAAAGAGAAAGACATAAACCTGCTTTATGCTTAGTTTTAATTTAGAAAGTATTTATGTTAATTTGAAAAACAGAGATAAAAAACGGTGATTTTAGGTTACTTAGCACTTTTAGAAATAGTTGATAATTTTATGGAAAATGTAAAATCTCATTTTTGAATTTTCCAAAATCAAAAGTTAGTTTTGACTTAAAAGAGAGGATTAAAAAAAATGCAAGCCCATTCTCACATAGAAAACATATACTATGCAAAAGAAACCATTTTGTTGAAAACAATCATAAAAATAGAAATCTATCAAACATCAAATGGCTTGAAAGAAATACATTTAGAAGTAATCTGTAATTTGTCACATTTCATAATTTAGAATTAAAAGCTAAAAGCTCTACAGAATCAAGCTATTTGATTTTCTTTTATAACCTGTGTACTCTACTCTGTCCTCACCCTAAATATGCCACCTTGGAAAGGGTTGCTTTATTGTCAATGTAATGTGAAAAGCTGACTCCATTAAGAATCTATTATAAATTTAATGGATTCCTACCAATTTCTTGTCCTTGGGTAAAGAAGGAGGTTCTGTTATGTTCCTGCAATTTCAAGCTTCTATATCTACCTAGTTTCTGTACTCAGTCTTGAGCAAAAGACAGCAATGCATATAAATAAATGCAGTAATAAGTGCTTCTTCATATTTTATAATGAATACATGATTAAGAGTTTCTATGCTGAATAAATACAACCAGTAGGTTATCTAGGCTTTCCTCATCTGTTTTCCTTTAATTGCTGAAAATTTAAAAATGAAAATCTATCCACTAAATGTGTTTGAATCCCAAGGCATGCACTCAAAGCTAGGAGTAAACTTATATATAAATCTGTCAGAGACACACGGATTTCCATCATTATGACAATTTATGACAATGTACTTAATATCTTGTGAATTAACTTCTTTGTTTTTGCTATCATGTTTTATTTGCATAAAAATTAGCTGGGCTAAAATGTTAGGACAAAGCAAAAGAGCCTGGTAATGTGGGGTTGTATTTAGTAGAATGGATTATATTTTCATAGCACTTTCTATCCAAGGATATTGTGACATTTTATAAACAAGCTGAGACTTACACACCAAATTTTATCTCTGTTCTACAAATAGGGATACTGTGGAACATGAGGAGATAGGTACCAGGGGTCATGGGAAACAGGACAAGATTCTCTTGGCTCACAGGCCTGTTCCTGCCACTCTGTGCCTGGTATTTCTCCTTTATGCTGAAAATCCAGCAGGGATTAGTTCCATTGCCCAAATCTCCAGCCTCAAAGCTCCACAGTGACTGGAAACTACCTCCTGGCCAAACCTAGCTTTTAAACCAAGGTCAAAGCTTTTCCTACAGGTTCCAGTCCTGATGTTTGCATTCATCGTTCTGCTGACTTCTGTTTTATTTAACACGGTCATAAGACTGCCTAGCTTAAAAATCATAGATAATGGTTTCAGATGATTTTATTCCTCCAAATCTATGAGATGGTTAAATGGGAATAAAGAGCTCACTTAAAATGCCCGGAGTCATTTTGAAATGCAAACATTCCATTACTTTAGAAAGTTACATATTTTACCTCTCCTCTTTCCTTGCTGTGTAGCTCAGGTAAATGATAAAATCAGGTCATATTGTAACTCCTACACTACAATGGATCCACATTTGCAGGTAACTAACTGGTCTGTTGAACAAACCACAATACTAATATCAGTTATAAAAAAAAGGAAAAGAAAAGGTTGAAGTTTCAGTAAGGCACTTGATTAAAGTAATCATTCCATGTTTGCTGCTACATTCTATGGTGTTGCTTAATGCAGATTTCTCCCAATTAAATCAAAGATTAATAAACAGAAAAAGTGCATCAAATTGCAAATCTTGCAATCTTTAAACTTGTCATTTTTAATTATTTTTTCAAAGTGCAGAAGTACTAGTAGCCCAGGTAAGGCAAATTTAATACTGAACATGACGAAATTTGAAGAATAGCAAAAATACATGGCAATAATCCCATCAGACACTATGGTATATTTTAATTCAATATATTCATAATATTGGAGAATCTATCATAAATCTATGAAGTCACTCTCTCACTGTAAAAAAAATGCCTTAATTATTTTACCTAAATCTTAAATTAAAGAAAGAGGATTCTAGAATGCCAAAACCCATAATCAGTCAGATCAAAAAAGTATTGATTTTCAGCTGCATCCTGTTCAAAATGAAGCACAAATGATGTTGTGCTTCAGTTCTTGACAAATTTGTGGAACTAATGGTAACTCTTCAATATTGTAAAATTCAAATAACATTCATGAAAGCTGGGCTCATTGGAAACCCATTTGGAAAACATCCTTGTTTCCAAGTGACCTTTAGCTGTGAAACTCAGTGCTGCTATTTGTTACCAAAAGGACTATTTTTTTGCTTTTAAAATAAGCAAAATAATGGGGTTTTCTTCATCTACAAATCATTTTATAAGCCTTATGCTCAAAAACACAATAATGCATAACATTGCATTTTGCTCAAACCACATGAGAATAATTGTGTAATGTTTCCAAAGTTCTCCCACAGGATGAGATACATACTCCAGTATCATTAAATGACACATATCCTAATTTTGTTTCATCTTTTCTAAATTTGTCTCTGATACACAGTGATTGAATTCCCAATTGCCAGTTCTACTGCTTCTTAGAAAACAGCCACACTAGGGGACTATTACTGCCTATTATTTATTCAGTACTAAAACCAGTTGCCATATTTTGGGTAGATGTTCAGAGATGTATCAATGCCAAGATTTCATAACATAAAAAGCAATTTTGTTATGTAGAAACAAAACTGCTTTGTAAGCCACTGGGAGAGAGAGCACATTTAACATGACAACATTTCTGAGCCAGTTTACTGGACAAACAATTCTACAGCAGGGAATGGAGGGATGGTGTTTCTCATGTGCAATATTTACAATATTTTAAATTATTTACTACTAACCCCAGGAACATTCTCAAGACACACTTTTAAAAACATTTAATTTCCTTTTAGCATTTACATGCCACTGAAAGGTACTGATGAAGAAACTCAGATTATTTAGCTACATTTTTCTTTTGAAAAGACTCCATAATTTGCCTCAGGTTTTGTTCCCATCTACAAAGAAACTCCTCAGAACCAAACTGAAATATACACCTTATTTCACTATGATCTTGAAAAGTTTTTGTACTCCAAAATAAGATATTTTTCAGCTCAGTTAAGATCTCCTCTGCTGACTGCTTGTCCAAAATCCTCATGTGCTATACAGATGGGGAATCTCCACCCACAAGCAATGGTAAAGGCATATGAAGCTGCTAGTGGAAGAAGTAGTTTCCTGAAACTATCAGAAGTATCCCACATGCCTAGGGATGTGGGCAGGCATCACAGACAGGCACAGTACTTTCAAGCAGATGCCTCTTGCCTTCTTCTCTCTAATCCAGTCTGCCCAGATGCTAAGCACATGTTTCCTGCTATTTCAGAGATGCATATTGCTTGACAGAGTTCAAGTGCCTGATAACCAAATGTTCTACTTAAATTCATAGCTTTCTCTGACGTGTAGATCAGGGCAGCTATCAGCAAGCAAAAGCCAGAATTAGCCCTTCCACCCGCAGGCTATTTAAGCACAAGTGTGGCTGTAAGGTCGTGCCCAGCCCATTTCATCCATAGCCTATTTCCATGTTTAAACTTCACAGATCTGGGTGTTAGAACACACAGCTGAACCCACCTACTCTGACAACTTGCACAAGGTTTTGGAGCTGCTCTTGCCCAAAGTTAACAGTGATCACCAACCCTTTCCAGCCTGCTTCCTCCCCCCCAGCATTTTTTCCAAGCAGGGATGTGCCTTGGATTTTCTTGGTGACTTTCTGCAGGGCCCTGGCAGGCAGAGCACAGAGCCCCATCAGCTGCTGACCACAGGCACACACCTACCTGGTGTCACATCAGGAGACCTTCACAGAAAAACAGGTCTGTCTGCTTTTCAGCTGTGCCTCAGTGTCCTCTCACGAGATCCCCACATAAAAGGACTTACAGAACACAGTAATGTGACACAAGTCTCTTGATTTGAGAATTACAAAAAAAACCCCAGATGGGATTGTTGTTTTACACCCCTTTCTGAACATTAAATAACATGCTGTGCTATAAAATATTAGAATACATTATTCAGAATATTATAGGAGAACTGTAAGCAGAGTGTGAAATATTTATAATTCTTCAAGGGGTTTTTTGTACTACTTAAAATTCTGGAGTATTTCTTTCAAAAACTTCAAAAAGTTTTATTTAAAATTCATTGATTTATGCTTTATGGTGCAATAACTTTTGTCCAATTGTGGTTTTTATTACTACACAAGAAATAGCCAAGCTTTCTCAACACAATGTCACATTATTCTCCATAAAGAGAATCAGAGTACTTGTCCCAGAAGCTCATGGCCCAGAATTCAGAAGGCATGATGTTTTCTCTTTGATAAGCATGTTTCATGGCAACATCTCTGCTGAAGTATATGTATTAATTGTGAAACAGGTGATAGAACCAGAGTTCTTAAGCTATTGACAGATATTTTTAAAAGAATAACCCTAGATTACATTATCTCCATCCTTGGACTCCAAGAATAGACCCAGTTCTTTCAAACTCAGCTTAATATCCTGCAAAAATCTAATCAGAGTGGGGAGGTTCCTTCCAACCTGTTTTATTCTATACCCCTATGATCTAGTAAAGGCCATTGAAAAAACTCCTTCTTCCTGATTTTCAAATTTGCCTTTCTCACATTGTAAAGTTACCTTTACTGAGGAAAAATCATTACAATAAGCTACAGTAACTAGAGCAAGCTTGGGATCTTGAAAAAGAAAACATGAAACAGCCATTTATCCACTTAATTCAATGAAGTTAAAGATGTGATAACTGCTCATAACTTATCACATGGGTTAACTTGCAGTTATTAATCACAGTGGAGCTCCTTTAATCACCCCACGGTTCTTACTGGCTTCTGCACACTTAAAAAAAAAAGTATGAATTTTGCTCACCTGATTATGCTGCTGGGTAAATATCTTGAGTCTTTATGAGTTTTACATGTTAGATCAAATGTATTTTCCTAATTCAAGCAATATTGCTCTTTTCCCTTTTCCTTTCTTCAGCCTTTCTAATGAAATCTTATTCATTTATGAACTTAGCAGGAAAAGCTGATCTCATACTCTTTTATTTTTGTTCCTGATAACATAGGCACATCTAAACTGGGTCACAATTCAAGTCTATCTCATTAACATACAGTTTTGGAAATATCAAATCTCATATACATTTGAAAATGGATCTGCAAAAGCAGATGTCCAGGGAAGAGAAAAAGATCAGAAGTAATATACAATGATACTGGATTGCCAGCATGCCAGCCTCTGGCCATGGGGGTAAAGGACTCCCTGATACAGAGGTGGTTTCTATGTGTCTAGAAATAAATAACTATTCTATGAAGTTTCTCAGTCTCTTTCTGTACTCTTGTACATTCCTGGCATCCACAATGTCCTTTGTCAAGGAATCCCTCAGTATATTGTGATGTTGTGCAGAGAACCATTTATCATTTATTCATAAAATGTCATGATGATCTCTCTTTTTGTTTCTTGGTAATTTTGTTTCTTGTTCCTATTTATTCTGAACACATTTATTATTCACATTTTAAAACCCTGTTGGCACTATATGCAGCAGCAAAATACTAGTCCACTTTAACCCAGAGCAACCCGTGCAAGTCACCAAAAGGTTTTGTCTACAGAATACAAAACTGTGTGCAATATATTTAAAAAGATTGCTCTTTGGTTTAACATCTAGCTTTCAGAGTATAAAGCTCCCTGTACTATATTTCAAAGTGGATTCCTATCAGAAAATGTTATGTTCCTTTCCATTATAAGAAGTAAGTTAGGATACTCTTAAAAAACAAAGTTCTTATCTTTATCTGTTTTACGTGTGTCACATCTCTTCCACAAAGATCTAGTTGGTCTTTTAAATCTGCCTTGCATTTGACTACTTCCTTTAGTCCCAAAATAGCTCCCTGATTCTTTCTGCAGCTGCCATCTTCTTGAAGAAAATTTTGTTGTCCATACTGGCACTCTGATGACTGCTCTGGCCCTGATAAGGAAATTCCCCCGTGTTACCATTTCCATCAGGTTAGAAAGCAAGAATCTGGTCCAGGGAACTCCATCTGCATCCAAGGCAGCACTGACTGAGGAGTGGGGTAAAGGTATCTGTGTCATATCACAACTGATCTAATACATCAGATAGAGAGTTGCATAAACCCTACGTTCATTTGTTAAGCTCAGTAGGTCCAAAAGCCATGT
This sequence comes from Agelaius tricolor, assembly GCF_023055355.1. Classification (NCBI taxonomy): domain Eukaryota; kingdom Metazoa; phylum Chordata; class Aves; order Passeriformes; family Icteridae; genus Agelaius; species Agelaius tricolor. The sequence goes on along the minus strand of NW_027269270.1, from coordinate 12,079,521 downwards.
AGAGAGCAAATCCCACAGCACAGCTGCTTGAATTACTCCAGTATGGAGATAACTAACTTCTCTGTGTGCTCTGAAGGGAAGATTTACAAAGGTTTTCTAGGCATTGAGGTGGTCCAAATGTAGCTGGCAAAGGCATGGTCTTATATAAATGACTGCTACGAATCTGCCAGGATACAAACAGTTATATCCAAACAGCCTGTAAACCCACCCCTACTTTTAATCTGTGCTGATAATTGAAATCACTCTCATATAAGCACTTGCTAAAAGCAATGTCTTGAGATTTTTCATTTTAATCACAAAAATCATCATGAACAGGTTTACATAGGAAAGAGTTTCATGCATACCAATGAGCCCTAACAAAAAAAAGGGAAAATAAACTAGCAGCAACAACAGCAACAAAGTGATGGCCAAAGGAAGTAGACTGTAACATTGCTGGCTATCAATGAGTAATTTGAATTTGCATGTCCCTAGTAATTCAGAACATAGAGTAGGAGAATAACATGCCGATTAGTTGGGGAATAATGGAATTGTGAGCAGTTTAACTTTCTGCTTTTTATAAGGACTGAACCAAGTAATCTCAAGTGTCTTCTTGATGTAACAGTAAAACAAGTAGATTGATTAAGTAGAGTAGAAATTATATCACCAATTTTCCAGAAAGATTTAGACACTTGAATACCTGGTAATGTAATTCAAATTGGCTCACAAAGGGAGGTATTTTTGAGAATTACAAATTGGCATGAAAATCATAAACACAGTGACATCAGGATGAGGTTTTGTGTCTTTGGTAATATTCAGGACTAAAACATTTTTCTTTTTATTTTACTTATTTTTCAATAATGGAAAAACTTTAATGGAATTTTCAGGTTTTCAAGTCAGGTGGTAACAAAGACAATTTTAAAGAAATTGTAAATGCACACAAAACAATGTTAAGACAATAATCTCATAGCACTGGAAGCAAACAAAAAGGTGAAAGAATATATTTCAATATGCATTTCAAGGGGAGAGACGAAAATGAATACTACTGAGATAGACTTCAGGAGACCAATATTCATGCTAGTGTGTAATTAAAAATAATTCTGTAATCTGGATATATTTAACTACATCTTGGAAAAGAAAGAGGGCATTATTTCTCATATTACTTTGGTATAAGAAAATAAATGGAATTAAATTTTCCTATAACAGAGCAAATCCATGGAAAGTAGAAATTGCTCAAAGAGAGCATTAACTGGGAGCTTTAAATACTCGGTTGAGGAAAGTTAAAAATAATTAAGTATAGAGTGGTTCACATTTGACTGGACTAACAGCATCTACAAATATTTTAAGATCATAACAAAAAGTAGAGCAGTTATTCAGTATAAGACTCTCATATTAATAGCCTGAAATTAAACATGGAAAAATTGAGGCTGAGTATCAGGAAAACTTCCTGGCAGCGAAACAAACTGGGCTCCCAGGGGAAACAATGGAATCCACATAGCTTTAAACTTTTAAAACTAGACTAGACAATAACAATCAGTGTAGGGGAATATTTTTGTATTGGCAAAAGATATATTACTTGATACTGGTAGGCCATTGCCATCTCTGGTTGAAATACATAAATCCCTCCTGTAGATGATCACAGATTAAAAAATAAAAAACAAAAAACACAAAAAAAACCCCAAACCAAAGCAAAAATCCCCACTGTGTTTGAAAGAAAATATTTTAGTTATTCAAAAGAAATTCACAAAAATCATTCCAAAAATAAGGCGGAGCCAGAGCTCATGTTTGTTGTGCTCTACAGTTTCTTCCCATATAAAACAGAAAGAAAAAAAAAAAAATTATTTTAGGTGAAGTGTTAGCCTATGTTCTGCTGATTTGATGTATTAGCTTGTAAGTAACTATGCTGCCAAGTAATTCTGCTATGTGTTTTGTAAGTTTAAGTTGTTGTCATGGTGACTACAGTTGGTCTATAGGTGTCTTTTTCTCATTTAAAATCTAAAGAGATATTTTTAATAAAGTGAATGGGAAAATGTTTTTAGTTTAAAGTTTAATCCTATTGTTAACTATTTCCTCTTAATCATATGCCAAAACTTTTCAAACCCTCTTGATACTCATTCCTTCCTGCACCCATTATTTTCTTTTCAAACAGAATCTTTTATGTTTAGTGCCAATTACTGATCTTGCTTAACTTCCATATCAGCCTGGCCGACATCAACACGAATGCGCAGGTGTGACTTCCACAGAGCAGCAACGAGTCAGGCACACTGGGTTAAGAACCATGCTATGAAATAAGATGCCATTAAATACGATTGTCCCAGTCCAGAATCTTTTAACAAGTTGCACAGTTTATCAATATGTCTTTGCAGATACTTTCCTAATTTAATTTTTTAACCACTAAAAAAAAAGCTTACACTTTATGTCCTAAATGCAAAAATAAAAAAAAAAATGCCCAGAACAAAGTTGTTCTGCCTGTTATTTATGTCACAGAGAAACAAAAGTTAATATTCATTTACTGGCTAATCTTTGTAACATGGAAACGTTTTGCTTTCCAAAATTAGGTAGTTGATTCAGGGTGAGTTATAAAAACCTCCTGTTTGTTTGAGAAACAAATCTGAACTGGCAAAATATTTAAAGCAGTGTTCAGCAACTATCATGAAAAAGGATTACAGAGAAAACAAATCACATAACAGGAAGAAATATTCCTTTTTTAAAAAGTTATTAAATAAGAAAGAGCTTTTCATTCTGAGGACAATTAGGAAGAAGAGTATTGCTGCAATATAGTGATTTTGTACCTTTTAAAACTGTTGAAATTGACTCTGATGTACTAAAATAGTATCACTGGTGGAAAAAGTAATAGTGAGAAAGTGCTAATAAGTCCAAAGAAAATATGATACTTATTTGTGAAGCAGAAGGTTTGATGGCTCTGTAGTTAAGGATGCCTTGTGGCTTTTTGAGCTCTGTTTATATTTCCAATACACTATGCAAACTTGCTTCAGCTAAAAAAAACATGCAGTAATGGAACCAGAGAGGAACAGGCTATACTGTGAACAATGATTCTGTGACACAGCCATTACAGGGTCATGTCCCCAGAATGGCCAAGAGATGTGAAGTCCATTGTTCAGATTTCTTTTGCTGTACAAGAGACATGCACCTCTCTGCACAAGAAAAAATAAACTTAGCCTATCATTTAGGGGTGAAAGTGGAATTTAAATGGTCATAGGTCTACAACTGACCTTAATTTCACTGCAGATTGGAATTTTCAGAGTTCTCAGCATAATTAAATATACAAAGGAAGTTAAATTAGTGACATAGAAGTGATAAAATATATTGACAGGCACCCGTCCTTGAGATAATTTCCTGGCATTGACTATTAAGAATATAGTGCATCTATGTGAATTATTGATTGCAGTGATAAATCTGGTACATCAGGGCCAGCTTTTGCCCAATTATTTTACACAGAACTGCTCTCCACCCATTCAAACAGACCTAACCTCACATTCCACCAAATGAGGGTAAAAGTGCCTGACACCCAGTGCAGTGACCATAGTGTATTCTCCCATCCTCCACGTGCTACTTTCAGTTTCTCCAGAAGGAAGGGACTTGCTGGGGTGGCCACAAGCTGAGTCACTTCAGCAGCCTGAGAGAAATGAAAGCACTCTTCAAAATCTGAGTAAACAAAAAAGGGACGAGCTCTCCCCAGCTCACCTGCCTACACTGACTCACCTCTTGGCTGCTGCTGCATCCTGCTGTGGCAGGGAGGGGAGGGAAACATGCAGCCAAGGGCACCTCAGTGTAGAGTAGCTGCAGTCCAAGGCTTCACTCCTAATGACACTGCAGGCTGTTATTCCAGTCTCAGTGGAACACAAAATAGGCTGTTCCTTACCAAAGCTATGCCTAGAAGAGCACACAGGCTGTGTTTTCCTGACCTTTAATGACATCACGAGTAAGAAGCTCACTTGGCATCCTTAGTGTGTGTTGTACAATGAGGGTCCCATGGCTGCTGCAACCAAATAGTTGTTTTCTTTTGGGGAAGAATTCATATGACAGTACAAACCAACACACTAAGAAACTGAGAGGTGTTTCTGGCTTACAGGCCACCCAGTTTGATGCCTCATCACCTTCACCTTTACACATTAGAGCAACTCTGTATAAACTCTCAGAACTCTGTTTACTTCCAGCAGCAGGTCCAAATTACTATGGTTTTTTGTTCAGGTGGTCTTTACACAAGGACTCAGACAAGAGACACCAGTAAGTTTAGATGTAGCCAGAAACTGTATTTTGAAAGGAAATCAACAGTTTGGAAACCTTTGCACAAGGTCATACCTAACGTCAGAATGAGAAAACACTGTATTAGCTGAGTAAATTTTCTGGTCCCAGTAGAGGAAAACCTTGCAGTAAATGTTTTCAGTGCTAGTCTTGAAATATTTCTTTTCTGTACCTATATTTGTAGAAAGATTTTTTAACTAAACATTAGAGCCTCAAGATGTGTTCATGTGCAGGACTGTCTCTGTGTATGCTGTATCTTAGATTAGCTACAAAGCTGATTCTGCCTGGAAAAAAGGTAACACTGAGAAACGTAACAGATTGGCAAAGTTGTGGCAAAAGAGAAGCTGGTAAATAAGTTAACTGTAAGGGAAAAAAACTTGATATTGAGAAAATCTACATCACTTTAATTAAGCAGAGCAACAAGGGCTTAAAATATGAGCATTAAACTGATTAAAATCAGTGAGATCAAAAGGACACCTTTAGCAAATTTTATATAAATTATAAATTAAGAAACAGTAGAGGTAGGTTGTAGCACAGATTTTCCCATTACTCTTTTTAGTATAAGGACTCTCCAAACCAAGTTGCACAAGGTGAGTGTATTTTGAAACACTGGTAAATCTACAAGCGAATCTGCTTCTTTATCCATTTTGTACCTTTCTCCTCCATCCTGGGAAAATTTCAAAACTGCTGACAGGCCCAGCATGGAAAACCACTACTTAGTACAATTTCCCATGTAACTGTTTTCTTACCTGTGCATGCACTAATGATCAAACACAGTTCTTGCCCACATCTCTTTGAAGAGGGTTGCATAACATAGAGGCAACTTGGTAATGTTATAGAAACTATTTGTAATCTTTCGCCCTTCATGACCAAATATTACTTTAAATAGAAAAAGAAGAAAGGTGAATGAAGAATGAAACTCTCCAGAAAACATGAAAACTCTTCAGAAAATTCTTTTAAGTAAAAAAAAAATCTATTTTTTACATTGTTTATCATAATGTTGTTCATAATATAGTGAATGACAGCCCTTATTTATTTCTAAAAGCGTATCTGAAGATACAAGCAACGCTTGAAGACATCAGTGTTCACTGAGCATGCACATCCATGTTCAATGCAGAATAAGAAGCAAAGGAGAAAGCTTCAGGCCTGTTTTCAGGATAATCAATTTTTAGGTCATAACCTTAGTCCAGACAGGGTAAGACTTAACAGAGAGCCCACACTCCAAAAGGGTTCATCACCATTTTTCGAGTCTTCCTTGAAGGGGAATCAAGCAACCTGAGCAATCATCAGCTTTACATGAAATTATAATCCTAGTGAAGTGCTACTTTGATCCCACAAAATGAAAGTCTTTCTCTCCTTTTTCAAAATGCATAAGAATCCTAAGAAGCTGTGGACACACGCAAAAATAAACACAATATAAAGATGGTGAGGAACAAGCCAAGGATTCAGAAACTTTTTGATTGCTATTTAAAATATGCAGTTTAACAGAATGGTATACATCAGTCAATCAAAACCTTTTTATAGAATGTGGTTTAAGATTCTTTATTGGGAGGAAGTAAAATCAAATGTTTTTTTAATAACAAAAAAGTAAGATCATCTAAACAAACTGTAGGCTGACCACCTGTTCTGTGACAGACAGAAATTAATTCCCAAATTACAAGGCTAAAATATCTTATGATCATATCCCTTTTCTATTAGATTTTTTTAAAGAAATTCAAGTTCCCCTTTTTCATCAAACAGAAGCATTACTGAATTAATTTTATGAAGAATTCTACTCTACTTTCACAGCAACTAAATAAATAAGAGTTGTACTATGGCAGACACATTTTACACAGATGAGAATAGAGGACTAGGAAGAAGTCAAGAAGAATAACAGAGAAAACTAAAGGAATTTTCCCATGAGCTTTTTGCTCTCTGCATGTTATAAACCTTCTCATCTGAGAAAACTCAGATGGTCCCATCATACCAAAAATTACCAAGTGAGCTGGGGGTAGGACAGTAAGGGACTTTGCCAAGCAATGACACTGTTTATGCACTCTCGTTGCCTTGATGACGGTTCTGCGTTCTCATAGTAAAACAGATTTTAGAAGTTTTCTTTGCAGTAACTCTTGAGAGAGAAGAAAGAATTTAATGAACTTGTATCAAGAGAAGCATAACTAAAACAAATACTGAAAGCAGAACCAAATATTTATTGGTGTATTTCTGATTTATGTAATTCCTGAGAATGCATGATATTTTCTTTGTTTAGTAGAAGTCCATAGGTAAAATTTATGTTCTTTTTTTGTTCCTCTTTAACAGCAAATTTTTTAATACCTTTTAATTCATGGCCAGAACAGATCGTGGAAATATTTAATAGCACTGGTTTATGTTTCACTTTGTTCTATTTCTACAAAGGTTTCTGGGGGGGGAAAGGGAGAGGATGTTTTCTTATGCAGCAAAAGTAATTAGGTAACTACCCTTTTATGAAAGCTGTGCATGGCAGGACTTCAGTTTTAGAGTATCAACAAAGAAAAATCTGGCACAAAAAATAGGCCAGCATTTCAGCTTTCTGGTCTAACTGTATTATATTGTACATGGAGCTGTCAGGAAGAAAGCAACCAGAACATATGCTGATATTGTGCTGGCATCAAAATTAAGATGCTTTTCTTTTTACTTTTTTTTTTCTCATGAATGTAAATAAAACCCAGAATCTGTAAATGCTTTTGATATGGTTTACTGAGCAGGTTCTTACTCAGCTTTATAGAGCAGTTGTAGTTTTAATTATTTTGACAACCTTGATTTTTTGCCCCGAGCTTCAGGTCTGCAGGAATCAGGAATCTCATAGCAAAACTGCTAACAAAAGCACTCTGGAGAACAATGTGACTGGCTTGGAAAGTCCCTTAGCATAGCTGCTTTGGAATTTCAAATCCAACCCAGTTGGCACAGAGGAGCTGTGAAGACAGAGTCTCTCCCTGAGTTAGACAGAATCCCCTGGGAACTGGGCTTAACAACCCTACCAAGCTAAAAACCCAGTCTACTAACAGAAAATTTTGTAACAGGTTTTCACTATTAAATAGACATAAAACTTCATGAAGCCAGTAGAAGATACAAAACAGATGACAAAATGACCTCTCTGTCACATTTCAAGTACCAAGAAATCTAAACACCACTTTAAATTAAAATCACCAGGATTACAAAGTGGGTTAGGCAAGGTTATGAATGAAGGAAACAGGTCTTTCTAACCAAAGGGCAAAGTGTTGGGCAACTTTCACCCAACTGCATTTTGCAATTTCTATTACTTCTACTATATTTATATCTTATTGTCTTCATTTCCACTTGAATTGCATTACTGCCCAGAGGTCTGTCTGCATGCAAAGTTGTTTTTCTTCCAGAAATGCTCAGTCCCCCCATCTCCTGCAGCAACCTACAGCAGTAGATGTTAAAAATACTTCAGGAGCACTGAACACAGCACAGCCAGAGTATTTGGCTCCTTTTAGGGCTGCAGATCAGGCATCACTGTGTTAGCAGACCAAGACCTCCCATTTGAGAAATGCTATTCAAAGGATATAGATTTGTTTCAAATTAAGAATTTTTTCTTTTCCTTTTAAATATAATTTTCTTACAGGTAGTTGTCCTGTGCTATTTCAAGTTATACTCATATCATTTGTTTCTGCAAATGCTCTCCAGTTTGTTGAATTTTTTAATCCTACTCAATATTTTATTGTGAAATATTTTGATTAGGAGATAGAGCAACTCATCTCTAAAGCAGAATAGAAACAACAGACTGTATACACTTGAAATGAGACAAAGTTTTTCTGTCCACCTCAATCAGTTTATAACAGCCAGCAATCACTGTATTCTATATCTATAATGTACCCAGAACTCAAGGATAAAATACTTCCCTGGAAAAAAAAAAAAAAAAAAAACCAACTTACAATTCCTTACATGTAAGAAACTATTTTTATATATTCACTCACCACATCAAAAGAAACCCCACTTTACTCAAGGTCAGATACTATCAAAGATTTCCATATTGTGACTCCAGCTTAAATAACAAAATTATTTTGAGATGCTCTTCTCCAAAAGGGCAATAAAAATGGGACATTATTTATTTGTGATGAGAGGTATTCAAAAGAAAAAAAGTTCTGATAAGATAGGCTAAAGGCATCCCTAACTAAGTCTGTATGTCCTCCAGAGAGAGATTGCATATTTTAATTATGAGCTGACACATTTTAAATTAAAATACAGTGAAAAAATAATCCATGATTCTCAATAATACATATAGGTATAAAAATTTCAAGTTCTGAACATGTTCTAAATGTCTCTACAGTTCCTTTGTGAGGATATTTTACTGTTTTTATTTACTGCCACGGACACAAATTTTTGTAGGAGTTGCTGAGGGACTTTTTCTGGAAGGAAATGTGAAATACATTCAATAGTCAGAACATCCTCACAGAAACCACCTGACAGCTTCCTCTGGTATTCCTAGAGTTTATGATTCCAGTATGCTCAATAGAAACATTAGTACCTGATGTTTGAAATAAGCCAAATATTCTAAAAGCAGAAAATGGAAAGAACTTCAAAAAGTTAGGAAGTGCATTTTACACAAAGTGAAGCACACATTTGTAAGCCTGATATATCAATTTCTAACTTAGCTTTTAACATTTAGTCCTGCAAATTTATAACTTCCTTTTATCCTAAAAGGCAACTTTACTTTCCAACATCTATAATTTTGTTGGTTTCTGCTCAAATTAAGAAACACTTTTAACTGCAAATCTTATATATCAAAACTTCATTGACAAATTTTAAATTACAGAAAAATGGATCACTTTTATAAGATTTCACAGCAAACATCCTGCTCCTGAAACTGAAAGCCATTAGTCATCTTTAATGACCACTTTACAGAAAAGAAAGTCTGACACAATGCTGCCCAGCCTTAATTCACATCTTGAACATTGAACAAATTAAAAACAAATAAACAAACAACCACAAATCACTCTTTCTACAACTGACAGCGTGTTTATCAAGCTGGAGCTAAAAAAAAAAATATTTGTGAAGCTGCAATGGCCTGTTTCATGTTGTCAGACAGAAGTTTGGGACCAAAGACAGTTTTACTTACCATAAACCATTGTTTGCATATTTGTAAAAAAACTAAGTAAAACAAAACATGTTCCTATTTGGACCTGATATTGCACATATGGTATTTCCTGATGCAATTTGGGTCTGTCTGGTCAAATTTCAGGTTTGGTAATATGGGAACATTCTGGATTTTCATAAAGTTTTTATGAAACTGATAGAATGGCAATCCTTATAGGAGGTCTTTTATTATTTTGCCAGAAGTATTTCATATGGAATTTGTATCAGATACAGTTAATATCTGGCAAATGACATATTATAATTGTGGGCACAGGAATTGGTACCCACACCACTGAGCTCAGAAGGTGCCTGGTATTTCCACGCCAGTGCAGCAAGACTGTTCCAGTGAAGGGCCATGAGATGATTGTGGATCAAAGTATCTCTCACACAAGGACAACTGCAGAGCCTGCCTAAGTATTTTTAACATCATGTTCCCTCTATTGATGAAGATCTGACTCTCAATATCCTTGCCATCACTTTGGAACCTTTAAAGTAAACCATAAACATTTGTATTACTTTCAGTAAAACTGCAACCCTTAAGGAGCTGTCTCAAATGCTGAAGAATGTCAGATATGTGTTGCAATGGATGTGACAATCTACTGAATCAGCACAAAGGGTCTTGAGTGATGTTCAGTTTACAAGCTAAGCATTATTCATAAAGAGCTTAAAATTCCCTCAGGCCCTCATGAAATTAGTCTGTGAATCCAGTTTTGGAGTTTACAGAACAATTACTTTTGGACTTTTACATACAGATGGGATTTAAACTACTTTTGTTTAGACTTCCTTCTCATTGCTTCTTCCACCAGATACTCCAGCAGAGGACAAATATAAGAACTGCTCACATGAAGGCCCACACTAATGAGAAGCTGCTCTCTTGGAGATTGCTGGGAAGGAAGCTGTTGCTTGCCAACCAAGTTTCTCCATGTTCAAGAATTCTTCACTAATGGTTAAAGCTATCCATGTAGGCACAGCTGTGTGCAATACATCCAGCATTGTAAGGATTTTCCTGGACAGCTTCCACGTAGATGTCAAACAACTTTTCTCATGAGACTTTGGAAGGATTTTTAATCATCTGGGATAAAAGAGTATGATTAAAGGATGGCTGGCTCAGCTGGTGCTGACAAATATACTGGCATCTGCTGTACCTCCTCCTGAAAATTCTTTTCCAAGGGAACCAGATCAGTAACAGACTGAGCAATAGGGGGAATAAATATGTCTTTCATGGTCTTTGTGGTGAAACCTTATGGAGTTTTGAGATATCCCACTTGAAGAGCTGAGGCCCAGACAGAAGGTTCCCTGTAAGCAGGAAATTAAACATGTCTGTGGCAGGGAACTTCAGAGAGACAGGATCCATGTGGTTTGAAGTGTAAAGTCTCTCTGTTGCCTTGCAAATCTGATGAGTATTGCAATAAACCTAGTTCTTTTGGAAAGCATCAAGGTAGACACCAAGGAACTGCAGAAGGAAGTCCAATGTCACTTTGTCTTACAAATCTGTTTTGACTGCCACATAGGGTTAGAAGGCTGGATAATAAATTCAATTAAAACTATTTACTGATAAGTATGCATTTGCTTTTAACTAATAAATTAATTTTAATAGCTATTTTAATTCCTAAAATCTGATCCAAAATTCACATCATTAAAATGACACGAGATTTCATAAATTACTTAGAACAATCAACACAGCTTAAACCCCACCTGATCATTAAAGTTTACAATTTTTTAAATCTTCCCTCTGTCTGATTTATGGAAGGGGAACATTCTTCTTCTATATTTCTTATGCGTTATGGATGAGCCTTAATTGTCATGGCATAAAATAATCACAAAGTCATCTGTTGCTGACTCCTGAAAGAATCACAAAGCTAAGTTTGAAAATAGTTATTTAGCCCAATGATTGAGACATCAGCATGGGAGCTGTGTCATTTCAGGTCAAATAATTTGAACAAAGTCATTTTGTTTAATTGAATAAATTTACCGGACGTATTTTTTTTAAGCTTTCAATTAAACAGATAGATATACACACGTAGTCTTCCATAAGTATCATGAGGGATGCCATGCAAAAATGAATCATCTGAATATTGTACTTAAAGGGAGTCAAGTACTATTTTGGACATATAACAAGGGAATCCAGTAGATGTAGAAGTGATATACCTCTGCATCTGATCCTGGAGGCATCAACACTGAACACCAGTATCCAACCAGGTGCTCATGATTGAAGGAAGATTTTGAAAACTGGCTATACAACAGGAGAGAAAATCCATTAATATAAGGGACTGAATGCCTTAGAGTAAAATTTATTGAGAGATATATATATATCTACACACACACACATATAGATGTATATATACATATATAAAATACAGAAGTCTGCAGTGTCTAGCTAGGGGGCAAAAACTCAAAATTTTTTAAAATTACTGCACACTGTGAAATTGTAACATTCAGATTCCTTCTGCAGTATATGATCTGATATTGAAGTACTGAACCATGTATATGACAAAGGTAATATTAACAATAGTGCACTATTTCTCAATTGGTCTTCACACAGAGCAGGAAGTGTCCCAAGAAATATGCAGCATCTGTCCCAGAATCTGGGCTAAAGCTTCTGCAGAGCTACATGGTAGAGCCTTAAAAGTAAACTATTCACATGAAAGAAATGTTATTTTGCAAATTGATTCAACAACTGTTGCATATACCACACTTACTCAAACTTTTGATTACATGCCCTTAAAGAGAACAGTTTACGAATATGTTCAGGTTGCTAACTAACTTCCTTCAAACTTCTTTACAAATGTGGCATTATTTAGTGCATTGGCCAAGAAACCTCAAATTGTAGAACCAAAATCACTATACTTTTTTATATTTAAATGCAATTTGATTATCATTCCATGTACTGCAGACATCCTAACGTTTTTCTTTTTTCATTGGTAGGAGAATCAAAGTAAAAATAACTCTGTGTTCAATCCAAATCAGTGTTGGACAAAATGTTTATTTACCTTGCATTAACTGATACTGTGAAACCCTGTGTCAAGAGTTTTCAACCTTAAGAGACAGTTCTTTCTTATGCATAGTTTCCTCAATTTCACTAGACTTATAATTACTTCTAAAGGGCACAGTATTTGTAGAATCACATTTTTATTTAAGTAAAGAAACACCTTGAAGGAAAAAATATGATTATAGAGAAATCAAACCCCTTTACCAAACCAGTTTGCAAGTTTCTATAAGAGCTTATTTGGCAATCTCTGAAGGCCACTTCACATAGAAATTTCAGACATCTGTGCTGCAGCCTAAAAAATACCCAGATACATTAATGGATCTGTTCAGGACCTACACAGCATCTTGGTATGGTGATGATAGCAATCCAGTTAATTCAGTCGCTTTATATTCTGTGAATATTCACTATGCAAAATAAGGAGAGTTTCATGCATGGCCACCTCCCTTCCTCTTGTTTTAAACCAGCCCATGTAGAACAGCAGGTGTGCTTTTAAACATCTAAACATGAAGTATATGCAATGTATGTAATCTATGCTATTTCTCTACTAGACTGTATTTCACTTAATTTCATAAGACACTTTTCCAGATTGTCTTCAGCATGGTTAATTAATTTTGCTTTCACTTCTGAATTTAATCACAGCTTATTTACCAGCAGAATAGATGCAAATTTGCAATTAGTGTGTTAGCCCACACTAAGTTTAGCTGGAATCACATTCCATCTTTAAATGAGAGGTGGTAACTCCTGGCTTCATTGCCCATGTGAGCAGCTCTTCCAGAGCCAAATCAAACATTAATTTCAACCTCCTTTGGCAAGTATTTAAACTAATTTATTTGACTGCATTGTAACAAAGAAGAACTTACTGCTGCTACTGGGTTCCCTCTGGGAGATAATTCCTAACAGCGAAGACATGGTAACCACCATATTGTCCTCCCAGTCTTTTGACTGAAGAATTGGTTCTACCTTTTACCTCATGCTCAGTACTGCAGCCCTTATTTATTTTCTCCATCTAGTTGGTGAGATTTAGTACATACATAATGTGTGATATAAGGTATGCTTAGACATTACTGTGGTCTTCAGGTCACAGTAATCTGACATGCAGTAGGAGTCTAATGAATCTGAGACAAACTGAGACGGCCTGCTGAATTCACCTATGGATAATAATCACAGAGGCAGGTGTTTCCATTGCTATTTCAGATGCTACAGAGTAAAACCACAGAGGGTGGAAAGCAAAATGGTGCCAACATCACTATCCTTTCAGTTTGCATCTGGTAAGTCTTAGCCCATAAAACCATCTTGATGCTGTGGACATCCACCCTGATGTTAACAACCAGACTCTGTGTTCCTGCCAAAGAAAGCTGGCCAGAACTGCCACTCAGTCTGGGAAATGTCTGCCAAGGATGTCCCTCCACAGTCCAGGAGAGCAGCAGGAGGGCGTGTTTCAGTGTGACATTTCCCGGAACAATGGATTTCATCAAGATGAATATAGAGCATGGATTGAGGAAATTAGCTAACTAGTGAAGGCTGCAGCAGTTATATCAGCATCCACGTAGACTGCCTACTCATGCCAGTGTTCTGCCTTCACTGCAAGTCAGAACACCCAAACCCCAAATCTTCTAGCAAGAGGACTGATTCCTGCTGGTGAGAAAATTCACACCTCACTCTTCTGCTAGGAGGAGTCAGTACAAGATAGTGGTCAAAATGTTCTTCTGCCTGAGGCACGTGATCCATTCTCACATGCTGCTGGTCCCCCCTGGTCCCTGCTGCTGGCACTGCCAGACACAATCCTCAAAGCCATGAAGCAATCAGCAGCACAGCAAGCATTCTATCTCCTACTAAAGGCCCACAAGAGATAGATAAATATGCAGACAAATGGTGTCAGGCAAAGAGAATAGAGATATACAGAGCCACTACAGCAGAGACCAAATAATGAAGTAAATTTACAAAGCACTGCCAAGATGAGGAAGTACAGAAAATGCCAAAAGCACAGAAAGATAATGAGACCAGAGCTCTGAGGATTTTTTTCAATAAAATAACGTGGCAGAGCACATTGTTGGAGACAACTAGCTGTTTCAAGAAGTAGAGATAATTACAGAGGGAGAGAAATGATGGGCCATTATTTCAGTTTTATGCACAATAATAAAAATATGATAGGAAAGTACAAACAAATTCTGCTTAAAATGATGAAATCTTGGAGCCTAAAGTTGTAGGAAAAGGAAGGAGAAAGCAAGGAGCAGAAGAAACAGAGTGAGAATGGGAATTAAATCAGAAAAGCTGAGGCATAAAACGAATGCATACGCAAAACCTGATGAAATTCACTATGACATAATTGATGAATTAGCTGAGTATTGCTCTGTCATTAGTTAGAGCTTCACAAACTAATGGGGAGAGTGTATTACAGGGCTGAGGAAAGGCACATGTCTTTGGGGAGGTAAAGAAGTACATGGGAAACATATCTCTCTCTTTCCTGTGATTCACTGAAAGAAAAAAACCTCATAGCTAATAAATCCATTTATAAGAGCATACATGTTTAAAACATAATAAAATACAGCCAAAATGAATTTGTCCAAAGCGAATCATGTCAAAATGCTTCTATTTTCTTCTTTGCTAGACTAACTGGTCAAATGTGTAAGGAGGAAGTGCTTATGAAATATATTGATTTCAATAAAGTCTTTCCTGCTGTCCTAATTAACTCTCTCATAAAGAAGGAAAAGAAATACAACTTGATGAAATTCCCTAAGATAAGGATATGTCTCTGGTTGAATAAATAATTATCAATGGTTTACCGCCTAAGAAGAAACTGGGTATCATAAGAACCAGCTCAGATCCATTGCATATTCTCTTAAATAAAGAAATAAAGCTCAGTGGTAAGAGATTATGGAAGCTACCAGAATGGATAAAGTTGCAAGTATATAGGAGGTTGGGTAAATACTTCATCTAGAGTAACGCTTTTCATCACACAAAATAACATTTAATATAGACAATTTAAAAATGTTTTAGAAAGAAGATGGAGGCAATGGATGAGGCAGCAACGATGCAGAAAACAACGTGGAAAGTATATTGAGAATGATAACATGAGAAAGAATTGATGATAACACAAAAATGAAAGTCTTAGCAACATCATCTAAGAAAGAGCTGTGTATAGAATAGCAAATACCATTTTTTCCCAATATATATGCCCTAAATAATTTGTTTGCTCAACCACTCTGGGTGAAGAACTTTTTTCTAATATCCAACCTAAACCTTCTAATGTCCAATGCAACACAACTTCAGGCCATTCTATCAGGTCCTGTCATGGCCACCACAGAGCAGATATCAGTGTCTGCCCCTCCTCTTCCCCTCACAAGGAAGTTGTAGCTGCAGTGATGACTCCCCTCAGACTCCTCCAGGCTGAACACACCAAGTGACCTCAGTCACTGCTCATCCAGCTTCTGCTCTGGACCCTTCCCCATCTTCACAGCCCTCCTTTAGACTCTAACAGCTTTGTACCTATTTTATATTGTGGTGCCCAAAATTGCCCCCAGCACTGGAGATGAGGCCACCCCAGTGCAGAGCAGAGCAGAGAGGGACAATCCCCTCCCTTGCCTGGCTGGAGATGCTGTCCCTGATGTCCCCCAGGGCACACTTGCCCCTCCTGGCTGCCAGGGCACTGCTGGCCTGGGCTCACCATCGATCAGGACCCCCAGGTCCCTTTCCATGGTGCTGCTCTCCAGCCTCTCACTTGGCTGTCTGTCCCTACAGCCAGGGCTGCCCTGTCCCCAGCGAAGAGTACTGAAGGACTGGATTCATTTTCTCAAGCAAAGAGATGACTGAAAGCAGAGAGGTACACATGGAAAAAGCTCTTACTAAGAAGTTGATGAGAAACCACCTCTTCATACACTGAGGAAACAAGCATTTCAAACTGGGCATGTTTTTCAGCCTATCTCACTGTAGTGCACAGACAGAGAATATGCAGAGAAGTTGAGTCAGGAGGTAGAAGCAGTCAGTAGCAGAACAGAGTTCGGCCTGTGCCAAGACATAGACTTCAGGATTCCTAAGGAAACCTTTATGTAGTCTGGTTTTACATCAGGTAATAGAATCATTAAAGTTGTTTTTCACATTCCAGGAGGATGGAATGTAAAAAGGGAGACCTGGCAACACAACAGTAAATTTTAATTTAGGCCCTGAAGGGACAATCATTCTGGCTAGATCAGTCATGTTGAAAATAGTTTAAAATCTCTATACATTTTTATGGGAACTTGGTAATTTATTTCTGCTCAGAACACCAACATACTGTTAATTATTTGGAAACAATACCCCAATTATTGAGGTATAATATTAATTTAATTTTAATGAAGCATGTTACAGCACTGAAATCCTTTCTCCAGCATTAAGGAAGCTGATATTTGGTTCACAACAACATTTTAAAAATTCCTTGTAATTGTCCATTATTAATAGAAAAAGTTACTGCAATACCTTAGTTTTACACCAATGCATTTTACCTGTTTTACATGAAACAAAAGTTCCAGTCTTTGTCTGTGCAAAGCCACACATCTAGTTTACAAATGAGATGGTAACAGGACCTGTTCTAGTCATGAAAGGTAAATTCTCTAAAGTTAAGGGATTCATAATTTAAGAAAGATGAGCTCAGCACAAAATGTTTCTCAGTCGGTACCACCAGAAAATCAAACTAATTTTCTCCAAAAGTACAAACATTTACTCATAAATCCCATAACAATCACCATGACACAGCAAGAGGAACATTCTTTAAGGTCTGATCATTGGCTGAAAGCTTTTGAGCTCCAGCAAGCAGAATGGCAGCACTCAAGAACAGAATCATAGAAGAAAATAATCATTTAGGTTAGAAAAGACCTTAAAGATCATTGAGTCTAATTGTAAACATAACACTGCCAAGTGCCACTACACCACGTCCCAAGTGCCACAATTTCAGATTCAGGCTTAATCTCTGTGTTGGTCAATGTTTCAAATACTAGATGAAGATCTGGATGAAAGCCATCTATTACCATTTCTGGTGATCAGGAAATTGCTTTACCTAATTTTTGCAAGCTGAAAAAAACCCACAACCCCACCAGAATCCACTTAGTGAATGAATTTTCCAGATCCCCTAAAGTACCTTGAAAATCAGACATTTTTGACAACAAGAAATATTACAAAGGTCACTCATGCAAATTGAGAAATGACTCAGCAACTGACCTTGTAATGCCTCTTGAATTCATCGTTAACTCTAGAAAAGTTTGCTTAGGAATATTACAAAACAGCACACCAGGAGTGTCCCAAACAGACCATCAAGCCAACATTAAATATTCAATATATTTCAACAGTGTCACTCTCTGTAGTCTACCTACAGATAACATGGAGTAATTGCCACAATTTATGTTTTAGTGTATTAAGGGATGAGTAAGAATGTAAAACTGAAAATGACCAAATGCTCATTCATTTCTTTGTTAGCTCACCACCTGCTTTTCTTTACATTTCCACATTAGTCATTACATTCTGTTACTCATTCTCTTCTTTTAATTTTCCTTTAATTTCATTTTTCTCTTTTCCTTTTTTCTCGCCTCTTTTTTTTTTTGTCTTCAAATTATTTCTATAAAGTTTCTCAATTCCAAAAACTCCTTCCCAACTTCTCAGTGCTACTCTGCCACTAAAGCCACTGATTTTCATATTTACATATTCACCACCATAGTCATCATCAAGTTTGATTCTGATGCTGACATCCTATATTTAAAATTCTAACTTTCATCTGCAGACCTGGGAGTGTCTGCAAGGTCCACCAAGGAAGTTTTTTTAATAAACTTCTAAACAGCTAAAGTCTACAACTTTCTATGCTACCCACAGGTACTTGTTTACTAAGTTGCTTCTTCTTCATCTGTTACTCTGATTTGGTACCTTTCCACAGACACAAATTGAAAAGGCGTCAACAGCAGCTATACCCATGCAAAACACAAATATGCCTCTTCAGTACATACTATATTGACACCAGAGTATAAAGAGAGTAAGATAAAACTCACAAATAGGAAAAATATTTTACCACAGTATAAAGATGTATCTCTTGCAGTTGGTAAAACTCCTGAATATTTCAAGCATTCAGGAGAGGAAAGAATTTTTAAAAAGGAAAGAAGGAGAAGCCAAGTAAGGGTATTACTCTGATGGTTATTTTTTGCTAGAAATGACATGTTAGTATATTTTTTCAGGAAGGAAAGAGTCTCTGGCAAAAATGAGAATGTCTAGAATTTGCAGAATATTTTGGTATTATTTACGGTATTTATAATTAAAACTCAAAGGCTATGGATATGGATTGTTCTTACTCCACAAATTACAGCAGTACAAACATCTTCTGGAAATCAGGTGTCTGTAAACAATATTCTGTACAGTAAATAATTACCTATGTGCTCTATGGTGGTGTAGAAATAGTGCTGGAATAGCTTCTGCCAATTGATTACAGTAGACAACAGCACTTAGTATTTAAACCCAATCTTAGTGTAAAATAAAATAATGAATCAGCTGCATATATTTTGAGGGACTAGAGACCAAAGGACTGGACTGGGGCATTTCTTAGTGAAGGAGAATTCCAAGTTCCAGAGAGATCCAGTCTATTTAACTGCAGTTAATACAGCATTTGCAAACATAAATGAGCAAAGGTACTGGAACAGCAGCAACAGAGCGAGGAGTTCCTCTCACATGCAGACACCAGAGAGAAGGTGACACCAGAGCTCCCTGAGGAGTGGGAAAACTGATGGGTTTCACCTCATTCTCTCTCTGGCTTTCAGCACTGTCAGCCCCTATTTTCCTGTTCCTCTTGCTCAAAGGGAAAACCCTTGATCCAATATTGCATGAAACCACAGAAAATGTGCAGAACAAAAGAGAAAATGTGCAGAACAAAATTTTGAAGCAAATGCATTAATACTTCTTAAACACACTACGAGCCTTAAATCAAAGACATTACACAGCAAGGACAAATTCTTTGTTATTATCCAGCTGTCTTTGATCTGGAAATCTCAAAGCCCATGGGTTTCTTGAACTATTTCCAGGCTTTTGTGGACCCTACCAAGGCAAAGACACCCAAAGAACAACTTATCTTGTGACACTCTGATCCTTTTGCTTCCATTTACAGACAAGACCAGGAAGGCCAAAGTCATACAACCCACCCACTCCCTAAAGACTGAAACAGAGTGCAGAAAAATGTTAGCTTCAGTATAAGTTTTGATTAATGACCATGTAGATTCATATTTTAACAGAATTCATAGAAATTTGAGCACTAGAACACCTATTATGTCATCTAATCTATGCAGTTGACAGAGACAAATTTGTTCATAAAGTATATTTTATATGGCTTCATTCAGTTTAATTTTAAAGGTAGGAGTCATGAGGCTCCCATTGCTTTCTTTAAGAAAGTTGATTTGTCTATTGTTTGAATTAATTTCACTGTATCCAGTCACAGCAAATATGCTCAAGATGCTGTTCTTAATAAAAACATGGAATGTCCTCAGAAATTTATGTTAGCGTTAAAATAGCCAGTGAATATCCAAGCTACACATTCTGTTGAAATATATCTTTGCATGTAGCAGATTCTTCCTTTGATATTAATGAATGCAGGAATCTCTAAGTATTTGGCAATCTTTTCTGATGCAATTAAAAATTTTTATCCTAATTGGTGTGCTTTAGTACTTTAGTTATCAGTTCAATGTGATTCATAAGCTTGGCTTTCTTTTTACACAGTTATATTTCTGAATTAATTTAGTTATTTCCAAGCACTGCTGGGTAGCAAGTACCAAACATTACATTAGCTCCCACTATTTTTTTATTTTTATTACTTCATTAATTCAGAACTTGCAAAAAATTTGTAAATAAGTCAGAAATATCTTCTTGTCATTGAGTTTCGCATCTTGACACATAAAACCCATCCCACTCTTATGTAGAGTATTGGCAATATTGAATGGATAATTTTGAATAAATATTTAATTTCTACATTACTGGAAAAGCAACAAGTAAAAGTACAGATCCAGTGTAAATGCAACTTTGCTAAGTAGGAAGATACTTATAGATACTTAGTGAGCTCTAACTTAATTCCCAAGAAAGATGTATTTTTAAAGAGTAACTATAATTAGCATTGGTTGTCATCAAAACATTGGTAAATATAAATATATATCAAATTTTGGATATTTTTTCTCTTCTTTTCAAGGAAAAAATTGGATAGACTGCTGATTCGATTACCTTAATGTAAGATTTGTACCCTGTAAAACCATTTCGCTTATATGGACAAAAAACCCACAGGATTCAAAGGACTGAGATTAAATCTTCACAATTCTTGCATGAGAACACTTTTTCACTAGAGAAATATTTTCCAAAGTCATAAGGAAAAAGAACATGCATTAAAAAACCAGCTCTTTAATACAGGATAGCATCTGTATTTACTGTACATGATACAATCTTTATGACATACGGAGATTGTTTTTCTCTTCGAGCCACCTAAAATATTATGCTGGTCTCGACCTTGGAAACATTTCTTAAGCATTTACTGTAGTATTACAGGGATCTTTTGCCAGAAGAGTCACTGCAGAGCCACGGACTCTTTGGGGGCTTTCCATATTAGGGGTTTTCTCACTCTGGATTAAGCATGCCAACAGTATTTAGTTGCCGTTCTGTATTTAGAACTGATTTGATGGAATGGATTTTGGTAAGAAATGTTGAAACTTCTTGTATTTCATTGACTTAAGTTCACTCCCACAAGACAATTTAGGGAAACATCCATTAAGAAAGCTGTTGCAGACTATCCAGTTCTACACCAGCTACAGCAGATTTCTATAGCACGTTACCAAACATTAGGAAATATGCACTTATTCACCCACAATTTTAATGGCCCCAAAAGACTGTGAAGAATGTGCATTTAGAATTTTTTTATTTACAGCTTATAGGATAATTATCACAGATCCTTGGAAATAGTTACTGATATTCAAACAATTATATTCCATTAAACTATTAACTTAAATAAAAATACATCACTTGGAAAATATCAAATATCTCTTGATTGTCAGTCAAAAGCTTTCTGTGAAAGAACTTTTTAGCTCCTCTTTATTGACGTGCAAAGTGCTTAATTTTTTATGATATAAATTGCATAGCAGATACACACTGGCAATTCAAATTTAAGGTTAACAGTTATGTCATTTCAATTCCATAGTAACCTTTTAGTGTCCAGATTCTCCTTCTGCCCTGTAACTGTAATAGTACTGAAAGATTTCCCCACATTTAAGGTTAGTAAGACATAATCCTGGCATAACTACCTGTCTGAACTTACTCTTGAGCTGCAATGCCAACTGTTACTGCACTCCCATCATATATGACATCAATAGTGGTGATCCAATAAATAAAAATCCTGTATTTACTCTGGGACCATGTATAACCTTATATTTATTTGTCATATCAACACTGCGGTTACAATATCCTACTGATGTCACCCAGTAAGAGTTGGGATTTTGTTAAAGTTGTCACCAGCCATAAACAGAAGTGTGAACTATTGAAGATTTGTTTAATCTTCCAGCCTTATTCCTAGCAGTTTGAGAAATATTATTTCCCACTCAAGGACATTTGACCTGAACTAGGACTTGATAGAAGAAAGAAAGAAAGGGGTCCCCTGTGGTAGAAAGCACGAGTAAACTACATCTAATTCTGATCCATAAAGGAACTCTACAATTTACTTTAAAATATAAAATAATCAGAAAGATGTTTCAGAGATAAAATTAATATATAGAAGATGCTTTGAATAATCACCTCAGTAAAATTCCAACTTCTTATTCTTTAGACTTGAACCCTTACTATCAGAAGTGCCTTACAGATCATTTAGACTTTAGGCACTTGTCTGCACATCCCAGCAAGCAGGCTACTTTACTCTGAAAGGTGTATCATTTCAAGTACTAAAACTCTGCCATCCAGACAAAACCAGCAAAACCAGCCAAGAACCATGTTCCACTTTTAAAGTTTTATAATTCCAGAATACACTGAGGGACTTTGGAGATGTAGGAAAACAGAACACACAAAAAAGTTTTCAAAGGCTACTCTGCCTCTCTTTCATAATAAAGACAATCCCACACAAAACTTTAGAGAATGCAGAGGACAGAGAGGAGAAGAAAACTAACTTTTATAAAGTCTCAGTATAAGTGGAAAAAAAATAAGTTCTGAGAACCAAAATCACCTAATATGTTACTAGGCTATGCAATATTAAATCCTTTATCTTCAGCAACTTTTTGTGCACTTGCATACAAACTGTAAGTTAACAAATAGGACGAGAGAATAAAGTTCATAACATTTTCAGTTCAAAGTAATAACAGCATCACTTACCTAAAGATTGGTCTTTGGAGATGCTTTTTCTTGATTGTAACACAATCATCCATTTAAAGTGGGGGAAAAGACTTCTTCCAGCAAATAACTCCAAAAAAACCCAGGGAGTAATCGGGAAATTTGTTCTTAGCTACTGTGCTGCAGAGAGCACACAGAGTGGTATTTTGGTGCTGGGGGAAGCCTCCCTCCCTCTTTCTGACAGTGGAGCAGAAAAGGGCCATAGAGGCCACAGAAGCCAGGCACAGCCGTGCGCTACCAAACCGGGCAGGCTGAGCACAACTGGAGTCAAGTTGATCGAGGCGCAGAACTGCACTGGATTCCTTTCAACTGTGCAAGAAAAGGGGGGAGCTCTGCCAAGTGTTACCCAGGTAAAAATCTGTTAGATTATCCCAGCCATGAGAGCACTTCTTACAAATACTGGTCAAAGTCTTAAATGCAGAGTCACTCTCTCTCTCTCTCTCTAAAACACACTGTTCCGAGGCTCAACTTTTTTTCTTCAAAATAAAAGTTGTGCAGCTGTTTCAGCATTCCCATGCGAGTACCTTCAGAAAATTTGCTCTGGTAAAAAAAAAAAAACTGTATACAAATTAATGAAGACGGATGGATCTGGTCTGTAAGGCTGGCTCTACTTCAAGAGATTGTAATTATTTTACAATCTGGCTTTTATTCACTCTGGATGATGTGTGGATATAACTATGTAAATTAAAGCGCTGCTCATAATTTTTAGCATACATAACCTAATGACCTAGAATTGGCTGAAGCAGAATATGGTGTTTGCAGCTAGTAGGACCACAACTACATGAACCAAAGCAAAGCTACATCAGCGAGGAAAACAAAATGACCAACTTCAGATAGTGTCAGTAGCAAACTGTTACTGTTTGCAAGATAAGATTTCAACATAGATCCAAACTGAAAATCTTGCTCTGACATCACGCTGACATAAATCAGGAAGAATTCAACCGCAGCGAGCACAGGCTGTAAACAAAGCCATAAAGCAGAAGCGGCTGACCGTGGTTCTCAGTGAACTGAAGTCATGAGGGCTTCAGGTGAGACACAATCACCCACACACGTCAGAGGCTCATAACAAACCTGTGCTGGCACAGGTCTTGATGGAAAACGTGGAACCCAGCCAGAGGAGCGGCAAACCAGCAGCAGGGCAGCAGCACGCGTGCAGCTGCACACCCAGAACCGTGTGCTCCCTTCCTGCCAGGGAGGGACAGTCCCGCCACAGGCTCTGCCCTGCACCCAGCACTGCAGCTCCCCTGCGCTCCATTCCTGCAAAGCCCTCGGTGCGTGCAAGGTGGAGCTCCTGACACTGGGCAAGCAGGATCAGGCTGGTTGGGATTCCTCTGCAATTGCATTAGTGCTTGGGCAGAGAGGAGAAGAGGGGCAGATTTACACAGTTAAGTGCATAACACTGGCAATATCAAAGTTTGAGGCAAGATAAGGAAGTAAGATGTGTCTTAGGTTGTATATGACCATGAAAGATTCCATTACTTTATGCAGAAACTATTATTCAATTAACAATATTTCATTAAATAACTCCATATAGCAGAGATAACACATATTCTATTAACATGTATTTTCACGAAGGAAAACCTAGGAGTTGGGTGGGTTTTATTGAAATAGGTAAAGTCTCTTCCTAGAGGTAAAATATACTGCTTTTACAACTGAGTGATGATGACAAGTTTGGTTAGCCTGAAAGGACCCAGTAAGTGATCCCCACACCATATAAAACTCTTTTCTCGACACAGCCATGGAGGAACTATCTAAACAAAAAATTATCAGACTGTCATCAGCAGTTATTTTGTGTAGTTCAGTTTCATCTCCCCCACTATTTCTATTCCTCTGAGAAGTAGACAGAAAAACAACTTCACCAGGAAAAAATTACCTGTGTCAGACTGTAAGATCTTGAAGGATCTGAAGATCTTTATTCAAAAACATGCACCGTTCAGAGTGCTGTCATATTTTTAAAGACCTTCATCTAGTCATCATCTCATTCATTCTTGTCTGCCAAGATTTACTATTTCCTTCATATAGTTTTCTTGTTCTGGGTTTCAGAATTTCAAAATAATTTGCTACTTTTTGAAGTGTGCTCACTCACTGATAATACACAAAGCTAAAAATCACAAAGAAATCTCTATTTTCTTTCTGTTTCACATTATGTGCATATATTGCTATACTTCTGTTATTTAGAGGGATTTTCTGTAGCTCAGGGTAAAACTCTAGAAAGTTACAAGAAAGAAAAAAAATTCTCCAAATTCTCAATGATTCTCAATGAAAGCTGTACCAAATATGTTTCCACTGAACTCTGAAACCTTTTTTCTAACAGTTTTATTGGTTCTGAAAGTAGCAAACATCTTAAAAGTAAATTTTTCTGGGCAGCTTCTATGTACTGTTATTCATGCAACTTTCATTCAAGAATGGTTTATAAAAAAAGTACTATTAATAGGAAATGCTAACATTAATGGCATTAGTTTCATCTTGCAAAGAGACATTTTTGACTATTTTTTTCATTCAACACAGCAACTACCCACTGACTTGTTTATAATATTCAAAAAATCATTTTTTTCATGTTAAATAAGTATTCACACAAGCCCTTTGACAGAGGGCATTTCAGAAACATGTGGTAGATTAACTAGACTGAGGCCTGAAGCCTGAGTCCCCCTGGAAAAATAACATGTATAAATTTCACCACTCTGCAGATAGCAGAATTGGAGCATATTGGAGTAACACTACTCCAATCTGTAGGCTGTAAGTACTCCAAATTGTAGGCTATGCTGGACCTGATACACAGAATGCACTGAAGAGGTGCACTTTAATCATAATGAGGAAGTGTAATTATAATGAGCTTTTCCTTGAAAGCATTATTATAATTTTAAAAAGTCCTCTTTAGACAAGCTTCATCATATTTCTTACTTCAAGCGAATCTTCTTAGGATTAATTAGAATGGTAAAAATCTATTTAAATGATACTCTAGAGATATCTTATTTAATATTCCAACACTGGAAAACAACAAAATTAAACATCAAGTAGAAAATATCGAAATTATTTTTTCTCAATATATTTTCCAATTATTGCTGTTATTGTTTGCCCATCTGAACCAATGACCACTGCTCTATGTGATGTAAGTAATTGTATTTCATGTCTCATGCATATGTAATGTGAACAAAGACTTTTTGGACCAAAACCTTGTAATCCTTTACTACTCACAGAACCTGAGCTTTCCAAACTTCAATATCTATAGCAATATTTAAGTAATTTGATATTTAATACTAGGTCTCAGGGCAAAAGACTACATATGAGGTAGAACTCAAAACATTCTATTGTGCTTGTTCTAGTGCCACATATTTCTTATTGATCTGTAGCTCTTTGCCAGAAGTCTAGAAATGCAATTATTTCTCCTACTTTGATTTCAAAGCTGTGGGCAATTAAGATGGTAAAATTAAGAACCAGTAATCTGTATGTGTCAGGCACTTGATGCTTTCTACTTTCTAGCTAAAATACCTTCTGGCCATGAAGATATGTGTAAACATTGCTGGTTGGGGTCTAAGACCTCCTCAACTTCTGTAGAAAGAACACATAGGTGGGAGAATCAACAGAAAGGGGAGACAAAGAAATTATGAACCACATATGTGAAAAGGAAATTACCCTTATAAAAATGCTGGAATATCAGTGAGAAAAATAACTGGCAAACTGTTCTGTAAGAGTAGTAATTCTGTCAAAGTAGAAAGATAATTTATCTAAGCAGCTTGCTGTCTCAAGGCATGCACTATTCAATATTTTCTTCAATGGTTTGGATGGAGAAAGGAGTTATTCTTATTCCAAAATGATATTAAGCCAGTAATATTTTCTGAATGTCCTTGGCAAACTGCAGAAATGTTCAGGAAAAAAAAAGAGGATATAAAAAATACCAAGCTCTACATACACATGGGAATAATCTGCAGGACAAGGGGCCATTGGCTCAGCAGCATTTCTTTGGAAAATGCATGGGAAGCAGCAGTGAATAATACACTAAACAATCACAGACTCAGGCAAAAACAAGCATGATTCTGGGAGATATAAAAAGGAGTATTGTCCAGAAGAGCAACCTGCCACTCTCTGTGTTCCCAAAGCTCACCTGAAGCATTGTTTCTTGCTTTGAGGCAACACAGCTCAGCAGACACATACGGGACTAAACCTTGACAAAACAGAAATTTAGAAAACATCTCACGAGTAAAGACAGAAGGTCACACAGTGTAGCCTAAGGAAAAGAAAACTTAATTAAAAATATTCCAGAACATAAATATAGCTCTGTAATTTATGAAAACAGACTGTTTTCCCTACCTCTGTGGTCAAGAAATAACAAAATAGCTCATGGGCTTGTAAGTTGTGGTAATAAAGATTCAGTGGTGAAAAAATACTTTTAAAAGGAAAGTAATAAGGACATTAATTGCTAAGGGAATCTGTTCTTGGAAACATGAGTAGCTTTCTAAGCATGGATTTTTAAAAGGCTATATAAGCATGTATCAGAAATATTAGCCTTGACTTGGATGAGAATATAGACCAAATAATCTCTAAATACATCATCCAATCTCATAGCTCTAAAATTCTTTGGTAATCAACTGCTATTATCAGCTTCTAACTGAACCTGCTAATTAGTTTTGGATTTTAGTGTGCATTAAACCATGTATCAGCTAGCTGTAGCACTTGGACTTTTCAATCTTTCACTTGTTTGCCACTTAATCCAAATTTTGAACTTTGGTCCTTAATTCTGGAAATAAAGAGTGACACTTAAAGCTGTATTCCATTAAACACCATTTCTGTTTTGCTTCCCTATGTATGGGGTCAGACGTTTTCCCATATTGTTCAGAAGCAACGAGAGGACAAATGAAGAGCTAAGTTTTGTACACCCATTTTCTGCACTAATGAAGTTGTTCAAAAAAAAGACAGCATATTTCTACATGTTTCTCTTCTTACAGGCTTGAAACATAAAAATCTAAAGCAGAACTTGTGAAAAGAATGCTATCTTACTTTGCAGTACAAGCAGTACCTTGCACCAGTTTACTGGTTAGAAAACTTGTAATTAAATGCATGAAGAAAAAACTTTATATAGTAAAAAGGCAACATACTTTGTTCAACCAATCCCTAACAACATTTTTATTCAAGTATTTCTAAGCTTGTATTCACTCAATAAAGGCTATGTACAGACTAAAGATTCAAACTTGGTGCATAAGACACCAGAGGGGATTATGTGAAATCTATCTATACCATCAGGGTCAGTTCACCAAGGTCTTCCAAGGCTCTTTACAAGACAGAATAGCTTCCAGAACCTTCCCTTCCCTTATAATGAGAGGGATCAGCCTCTCAGCATGCCTTTTACCAGCTTCCAATCTCCATGGACAGTCTCCAAATCTGTCTATAGCAAGCTAATAAAATTGTCCAGGTGTCTGATGCCCCCAGGAACAGGTTAATTGCTAAAGGAGATGCTGTGACTGCCTGCCATGCAAAAGGTAATTTTATCACAAGCATATCATGCTTGATAAAGAATACCACCTTCTAGAACTGTGTTTGTGCAATGGTTTAAGAGCTGAATTTTGTTACCCCATTCTTCATATTCCTTGGCACAATTCATCCCGTTAAGGATCAGGCTGAGTGGTTTTTCACCCAACTGTTATACCAGGTTTGCATTAATCTTACTGCACTCTGAGAAGTGTAGGACAGTCTCAATTGGATTCCTCACGTTGATGTCAGCAAAACCCACTCTAAAACTTCACCTAATGACTGCTCCAAGCTTGAGAAACCAGACAGAACTAAAGAGAATTGTGACTCATTCAGAATGCAGATAGAAGAGTTTGCAAATGTCACTGGATCTATTGTAGTATGCGTGCTAAAGCTCTGTGAAAAGTTCTGTAGGCCTTTAAGTTCTGCTTTCCCTCTTTACCTTTCCTAAGTAAAATGAATTGTAAATTAAATCCTAAATAAAATAGTCTTATTCTCTCTTACTTTCCCTGTTTACATGCACACACAAACTGAGCAGAGACTTACGTCAATGCCGTCATGCAGGAGATTAATTTCCCTGCTAAGGCTTTCCTGCTCAGACTGGAGCACAGGAACTTGGCTTAAGAAGCTTCCCAGTGCTTTACTTGTGCTTTTATATTTTACTGCATCATAAAAGTCCTAGTAAAACTCAAGCAAATAAGTAGAAATAACAAAAAAAAAAAAATAGAAATACCAATGCCTTATGGGAACATTAATTTTCCTGATTAATAAAACTCTTCTGAAGAATGTGACCAGTATCACAGCTGTATTTCATTGGATTCTACCTATTAGGACTTTCTACTCTGCATCTCCAGTTAAGGGAAAGAGGGGGATGAGAAGGAAAGCAAGGGAGGGGAAATGAGAAGTAAGAAATTCCTTTGGGATATATGATGCTAAACTAGCACTGAGATACCCAAGTCAAAACATGGCATTCTTTAGTTTTGAGCCAGTGCAATATTATTATTGGCCACAGTTGATGGAATTCCAGTCTCTATCAGAAAACACTGCAATTGATGTGCCATGTGTTTTCTAAATGTATACATATTGTGGCAACTATACACTGACAATTGAGCAACCACTGACACAGCACACTGTTGCTCTTTAGGGTGGAAAAGGGTAATAAAATCCTCAGAACTTAGTACAGATGAGCTGCATAAAATCAAACAAAAGATAATTGCTAAACACTTTAAAGGTAATGATTAAAATATATGTCAGGATAACTGTTTGCTACAATACTTAAAGATTGAAAAAGAAAGTTTAGAAATCCAAGATTGTCCAAAAAGGAAAACATGACTAACTGTGCCATATGTTAAGCATGGCTATTGGACAATGTCAAAATCATGACCAAAAGAATTTCTGCTGAATTGAGATTCCTTGTGGAAAATATATGGGCACTTATTAGGAAGAGGCTATTCTAAAATGAATTAGAAGGTATATGATAGACTGCATCAATTTTCTCTATATACAACAGTTCTCATCTGAATGTCTGGAACAAAGAGGCAAGAATCTATCATTACCTACCTCTTCACTACACAGTTTTTTCTTTGTAAGTCACATTCAAATCTGTGTAGGTGGCAGAGTTTGAAAACCTAATTTTTTTTTAATTTTAGGTTTTGAAAATATTTTGCTCTGTCTTTCATCATGGTCTCCAAGATTATGTATTTCAAAGTTTTCTGAAACCTACTTCATTAAAACTGGTTAAAACACGCTGGTCTATGCACAGTTATTGAGATTTTCTTGTTTTCATTATCAGATTACTGGCACCCAGTTTGACTGACACAGAAACTACCTGGAAGTGTAGACCCTTGCACTTTCCATGGGGATTAGCAGTATCTGGGACTTGATGCACTATCTCTTCTATCAGCTAATTGTTCTTTGCTCACATTGCCATTGGGTAGGTACAAAAAAAGTTGACACAGCAAAAACACTACAGGTGATAAATAATCTTATAAAACTGTTTCTCTTTGCATTCAGAGTATGAAAAATTGCTTTTAAACAACAGTTTCTCCATAGATGTCTTGAAATCTGACATTCATAATTTTTTAAGTCTTACAAATAGTGATAAATGAAATTCTGAGTTCAGCTCAATCCTCAGGTACCTAACATGGCCATAGACAAGAAACATCTCATGCATGACTCAGAAATCTATTATTCTAAGACAATAACATCTTGATCATTCTTATCTATTAGAAAGATATTCACAAAATTTAATGTATACAGCAATGATCGAATTTTTTTCTTCCTATCTAGATTCTATTATGGCCTTTGCAATACACAGTACTCTCTTCCTAAGATAGAAAGACACACACAGCTTTTTATTCTCCTTTTACTGTATTACCTATATTATTTTACTCCTTATCCCAGCTCACCATCCCCCCAGCACCCCCCACACTTCTTCCCAAGTCTATTCACTGTGATGACATTCCTCTAAACATGCCAAGTATATGTGTACTCATGAGAGAAGATTAGCAGGAAGTTTATCTTTTCTAGCAAAACTTTTTGGAGACTAAGAAGAAAACTCCCTCTGTTATTTGGCAACAGCATTTCCAGAGGAAAAAAGCAACAAACAAAGGAGAAATGTAGAATTGTATATATCAAAGTGTTTTCCCTCTCTCCACCCCATAAATTTAATTCTTAGGATGACCAAATTATGTAAAACAAGGCTGTCCTACTAATCGTAGTCTAGGCATGAGAAAAACTCAGAAATTATTTCAAATGAACTGGTAATTATCCTCAGGAAGGGTTCCCTAGTGTGTTCATGTTCAGGACTCCTCGAGATAAATTTTGACAGTCAGATAATCTACAGTGAATTTGTCAGTATATCACTTGTTTAGTCAACAAATTTTAAAAATAAAAATGGTGCTTTAAAGTAGCTCAATGCTCACACTTTTCATCAAGGGTCAAAAGTTAGCCAGAAATACAAAACAAAAAGAACCTGAGAGAATGTGAAACACACCAAACATTACAGTTTATAAACAAGAAATGACTCATGATTTCCTACTGTCTGCCTAGAACACCTCTTTTTTATCCATACATTAAAAATCCCATTTCAGAAAAATAATCTCAAAACTTTCTTAGAGCTACAAGCCTAACCAAAACTTGAATATGCATTCATTTCATACCATACACTGTCTGAACTCAAGGCTGAGGCAGACTAATTTTGCTACTTAAATTCTCTGAGATGTTTGAATGGGGTTACAATGTAGCTGACTTCATTACCAATGCAATTATTTCCCATATTAATTTGGTGTACAGGTAATGGCTATGCTCCCAGCCCCAGAGAATGAGCTGTTGTCATTATCTACTAAAGAAACAAGGTACTCACCAGGGCATTGTTAAACTCCTTATGTATTGTCTGTGTCTACCTAGACCAAATAATGAGTTGCAATTTTTAATACTAAATCTCGAAATTGAACTAAAAGCAAATCTCGAAATTGAACTAAAAGCAACAAAGAACAGGAATTTTAATATAATCTGTGCAATGATGTCTTTTGTAGAACTATTAAACTTCTTGTGAGTTACTCTTGAATGGCAAACTAAACCACAATATTCAGCAAGAAAAAGGTTTTCCAGTGTGTAATCACATCTTGGTAACAGCTGAAAAATAAGTTTTAATAAGACGTAGATTTAAAAAATGACTGCTGTATAATGTTTTAGGTTATCTGAAGACTGTGTGTACTTTTTGTCCCTTCAGAAGGTGTCGATTTTGTAACTTTTTTTAGAATTTTATCATTCAGTTACTGTCATTACCTAATGGAAAGATAAACTGATTTTCTTCACACCCCATCTCAGCTTTTCCTCTGAAACTTAACAAAAAACATGCTAAGCTGTGTTATTTGTTCTGATTCTGAGCTTTGTTATGTGGGTACCTTCTGACTACAATCATATACCATCAAGTGGGAATTTGAACTAAACCACTGAACCACAATTCAGATGAATAACATTAATGCAAAGGTGCAAGATTCTTTTGTTGTGTCCCAGGAGATTCAAGGTTCCTCTGTCAGCACACTGAAATACTGTGCACTTCCATGATTTATTCTTTACAAATTCTCATGACAAAATAAAAAGTTGCCATTTCACTGTGTAATATAGTGGTCATTTTGACATTAATTTCTTCCTTGGCAAGTACATTTCACACCAGTATTTGTTTACTTTCTTCTACCTATCAAATTTTTGACCATAATTATTAACTTTTATGAGTAATAAAATAAGTTCTCCCCAAATATTTGATATTTTCCTGTTACTATAAACCACATATTCTCAACAGCTTTTGAACACCACTGCCATGAGCACAGTAAGTCTCCTTTGTTATGCAGATTATTGTCAAGCAGTAAGGTATAATGAGACTAATTTTAAATTAATTATATAAATTGCCAAGCAGCAGATTTTTAATTATCTTTTTGCAGAATTTATAAATAAGCAGGGAGATCCATACATTGATTAAAGTTATCTGCCTCTATCCTGACAAGATGAGGTAGCAGTGGAATTATTTTATCCAGGATAACAACATCCTATCCAGTCAAACAGCGTGTAACAGATACTACCATGTGTATCACAAACTGATGTTTTCTCTGAAGCCCAGTAGGATGCTATAGGGAATGTCAAGCATTTAGCAGCTCTGCTATTATCAGACTTTTATTTTTTCCACTGCTCTATACTTTTGAATATTCAGAGCAGACCACTTGGTAAAAGAAGCAAACTTATGCATTTAGAAAAAACTATATAAGACATACTGGTGATGTAAGCAGCCCCAAGCAGTGGCGATGGCTGCAGCTGAGCACACGTAACACCATCAATTCATGGAACAATCAGAGAACAGTTTAGGTGGGAAAAGACCTTTAAGGTCATTGAATCCACCTGTAAACTTAACACTGCCAAGTCCAGCATTAAACAATGTCAATGAACACTGCATCTTCATGTCTTTTAATTCCTCCAAGGATGGTGATTCTATCATTTCCCTGGGCAGCCTATTCCAAAGCTGGATAACCCTTTTAGTGAAGAAACTTTTCCTAACATTCAATCTAAACAACGCCTGACACAACTTGAGGCCACTTCATCTGAAAAAGTACTAGGCTTGTTACTTGGGAGGAGAGACCAAAACCCACCTCACCACCCTATTTCCTTTCAAGCAATTGTAGAGAGTGATAAAGTCTCTCCTGAGCCTCCTTTTCCCCTGACTAAACACCCCCACCTCCCTCAGCTGTTGTTCACCAGACTTCATTTCCAGACCCTCTACCAGCTCTGTTGCCCTTCTCTGGATTCACTCCCACACCTCAATGTCCTCCTTGTAGCAAGGGGTCCAAAACTGAACTCGGGACACGAGGTGTGGTGCCACCAGTGCTGGGTACAGGGGGACAATCCTAACTGGCCACAGTATTCCTGATACATGCCAGGATGGCACTGGCCTTCCCAGCCACCTGGGCACACACTGGCTTATGTTCATCGGCTGTCAACCAGCACCCTCAGGTCCTTTTCCACTGGCCAGCTTCCCAGCCACTACTCCCAGCCTGTAGCACTGCCTGGGGGTGTAATTGTAATTCATTAAGAACAATCAACACAGTTAAACAAAATGTAATTACTTTAGTATTTCCCACCACGAGTCGCAGAAGTCTCATCTTGGACATTTTGAAAAACAGACCATCTTTCATTCACATTGGAGAGAAGCTGTTGTAACATTGGTCCCACTGAAGTCAGTAGCATCCACTATGACTAACTCACAGCCAGTGTGATCTTCAAGGAGCAGATGGAGCAATATTCATTTAAGTTGTTTTACGTGGTAAATCATGCTCCCAACAAACAGACCTATCAAGTTATGATAGGCCTTAACTAATCAGGACAACTGCAGTAGAAAATGCAATGTGCACTTTGAGATATACTTAGGAAGAAACTATTTTTATTTCTTTAAAGAAACAGGTTTAGGAGCTCTTGAAGTTATGGGAAAACACACTTTCCACTGAATTTTAAAACTTTCATGCCCAAGAGCCCTGAATTTGGGTATTACCTGTCAGATACTCTTCCAGCTATATTATCAAAGCGTACTGCAATTTTCCAAGTGAGGAATTACACCCTTTTAAATAACAGCAATATCAGCCATGATGATGTTAAACATGTCTCCACACAGCCTGATGGCAACATTAGTGCAGCTCAGAAACCCAAATGTTAGAGAAGAGCCCTGAGCTCTTCTTCTTCTGCAAGCCTTAGACTGAGATAACCAGGCATGGGTTCAAGCCATTTAGTGGCCAATGCTCCCCTGCCAACGCCCTATGACTTACTGCAAACAGTGCTGACTGAGCTTGCACCCTTCTCCCTGATTCTGCTCTTCAATTTCTTGATTGCTTGAACTTCTTGTGTTCATTGTTGTGTTCAGTTAATTGTTGTGTTCAGATTGAGACAACTGCTCTTGTTCCTCAGTTTTATTTGAAGTAACCCACAATATTTATTGCAAGGCCACTATACTGCATTGGAGACTTTAAATTCAATGATATAGAATGATTCTTGGTTCAGTGAAGGGACTTTACCCTAAAGATACATATAAACAAGAAAGTATTTAACAAAGGTGAGCACTTAAGTAGCATGTCAAATGAAATGAGCTTGTTATAAATAATGACTGTATGACAGGTGCTAAAATATAATTGTCCATTTAGCAGCCTTTCTTAAAGTGTGAGGTACTTATGAGTTTGGCTTTTACTCTGATTCTATACAGCTGAGCATCTGTGTGCACAAGACATTTGTCAGTAAAATTTCCATTACAACTACAAACTTTTTTTCACTTGGATCAAAGCAATTTAATTATCCCTTTATCGAGATTAGTTATATGAATTCTTCCATGACTATTTAACCTTAAGGAAATTATTCGTTTAGTGCTATTATACAGACCAGCTCATAAACCACAGTTAAGAAAAGCATTTCTCAAAAACATATAGCCTAAGGAAAATGTCATGGGCTACTCAGGTCAATTCTGCTAAGACTGTTTGATGTGAACATTTTTAGAAAAGAAAACAAAGGGAAGACCAAGGAAATGCCAGTAACATCTCTATATAAAACCATGTTGCTTTCTATTTCTGATAATATCTGTCTTTTGTATCCCCTGTGGAAATCACTGTTTTTTGTGATTTGGATTTTTCTGGTTTGGGGAACCATATCTTCAGGGAGGGATTCACAGGACACTCAGTGACTGTGCCATGCAGAAGCTCATGTTACATAGCCTTGGAGGAATAATGATCTGGGATAATGACAAATTGGGCTTCCAAGTGACTCAGGGTATCAAAAGCAAGAAACATGACTGTAAGGAGGGAGCCACTGAAAACTCACAGAGACCTGCAACTTTCTGGAAACACCAGGAATAATTGCAGATTTAAATAATGCTTCATTGGTCTCTTCCAGCAATAACTGCCAGCCATGAGGAAATAAGACAGAAAGTAAGTTTAGTTCTAAGAATAACTGGCTCTGATACACTTCACATCTCAGCATGTTCCTGTTAGATCAAATAATGACACTAGGAAACTGCATTTGCAGGTACTGAAGAAAATTGCATTCCATCTAAGACTGAAAATTTCAAAACTGCAAACACATATTCCTGAAAAGAATAAAAAGGGGAAGGTCCAATCACTCATTAACACCAACATGCAGTCCAGTTCCCTGAAAACAAAAAAAAACTAAACAAAACCCAAAAATAAACAAAAACAATCAAACAAAATACTATGATGATCTGGGACAAATATCTCAGAATTATATGGCTGAAATACCGCATTTGCTCTTCACAAGTTTGATTTGCAAATAAAGAACACTTTGCATTTCAGGTTGACGTTGTAAACACTAAAAAGGGTACAAAATCTTTCAAGAACAGCACTGTGGTGGACATGTAGAGCTCTAAATGGGATACATAAATAGCGTTTTGCAACCAAGAGAAATAATAGAAGCCAAGACAATGCTCAGTGTTTGGAAAGAGATGCATGAACTGCACAAGTCAGATGCCTGTGTCAGTTTTCACAAGTGCTAGCAGAGATTATATCTCCCAGCAAGATGTTTTACTTGTTTTCATAACAGCAGGACACTTCACTATTGTTCAAGTTTTTGATTGCCTCCCAGATCCTTTTCCATGGTATTGCAGTGCAGCTGGTTTAACCCCATCATATATTTGTACAGCTGATTACTGCCACATAAACATGGCAAAAGGATGACAATTTTATCGTGTTTCAGGATAATTTTGAATTCTAATTTGTCTCTCACTGTATTTACAGGTCTTTCTATAAGTTAATATTATTCCAAAGAACAAAAATGCACCTATGTCAGAGGTCTTCAGAGCCATGGGAACGTCATTCTTTTCTGACAAATAAAACCTTTGATAATTCTTTGCCAAATATACTTTACAGCCAGTGTACAATTCTTAGAAAGTTGCTCTGAGCCCTAAAACCAATTATATGGATATGTATCTCAAGGAATCAGAGAACAACAGAGGTGATGAAGCAAGTCACTGTATTCACTCACAGTGACCACAGCTGTGGAAAAACCATGTCTTAAAGGCAAAGCCACCACACAGCAAACAGTTCACCCTTGTACTCTGATTTCAACCAACTAGTATCAAAATCATACCTTCAAATTTTCAGGAAAATATCCTTCTGTTGACAACTATTTTAAGGAATGATCCTTCCTTGGACTCAATCAAAAGTGATGTTGACAATTAAAATTTAAATATAGATTGGATATTTCCCAACTACAAAGCCACCTTGGTAACTTACACACATCATGACTGGAAAGTAAATTATCCTCACAATTTTTCTTACATTTATCTAAAGTTGTGACATTGAACTGGCATCTGAATGCATACTAGGCATCTTCAATTTTAACTTACAGAAATTGAGCTTGTTATTGCTAATACTATATAAAGCCTTGCACACTTATGCCATATTGATGGTGGAAGCTGATCACCTCACAGAATGTCCTTTGTTAAGTGATGTGAGTGGCATTTAAAGTAGATTAATGGCAAAAGTAACCTGGTTAGTTTTCCTTTTTATACAAATGTAAACAGCATGGACTGACAGATAAGACTCTGTGTTGGGATCTAAGAACCCTGAGCTTTTCATGAGTCCATGGACGTGATCTTGGACAGGTCACTTTCAACTCAGACTGCCTAAGTTCAGCACTGAGAGCTGGTGAAATTTCTGCCCTTCAAAAGCTGTTTTACTTTATGGACTAAAAGTATTTGCAAACACTAGGTATTCTTTCTACCTTTGTTTCTTTTCCTATATGAAGCAAATTTTCATTTCAGTGACTCAGTAGCAACAGCTTTTTCTAAAACCCCTTTCCTCTGCAGTCATATCTAGTAGTATCTTTTTTTGTTCCTGTTATATAGCAGGTGTCCTAGTTTCAGACAGAGCTTGTTAATTTGTGGATATGTAACTCACTATTTCTTACTAGCACTTGCCACACATTGAAGTATGTCCTTTTGTACAAGCTTTAAGGAACTGCTTTAAAGTGACAAAAAGTAAATATCTACTTTTTCTCAAGATTTCTGCCTTGTTACAAAACCATACTTACTATTTGGAATACTGCAGTGATTTCCTGCTGGTACTTTGATCCAAGAATATAATGAGCTGTGCAGGTGGTTTCTGTCACACTGTCATTCATGTTTTTGACAGATTTTGAGTCTGCATAATATTCCCTGATAAACTTCTTAATGTTATCTGTGCCAAGAAAGGAAAACTTACATTCTGCCAACTTGCTGACAAACCCTATTGACAATATCAGACACTTGCTCAGTCAGTCAGGAATGCAAATAAACCTTCAAATCACAGTGAGAAATACTAAAGAACCTTTGAAAAGGCCACTATACTTGACCAGTCTGACTGACTAAACCATAGGGATACATGTAATTTGTTGCATCCACCTAACCTTAGTTTTAGGGAAAAAACATCTTCAGTCCAATCTGGAGTTCAGCAAACCTATTTACCCTTTCTCATCAGCACAATGCAATCTTTCAAGTTAAGCAACATTATAATGCAAGAATGCATCTGTGAGTAACTCCCCTTAAGTTGCAAGCACAGAACTAAAGCAGGGTATCCTGTTTCAGCTTCTTAAAGGACTCTTCACTGGCATCTTTGACTGAGGGAAAAGTAAGGAGAAAGAGTACTGGAATTTCCCAAGTCAGCTTCATACAGGTTTCCTGAAGGAGTCAAAGATAACTAATCTGGACTCCAAAGAATATGTTGATACATAGGAGGTGTTCGGCACCCTTCCCAGCTACCTAATTACTCTAATGTAAATCTAGAAATGAAATCTACTTCCATCTCTAGCACTTTCTGATACCATGAAATTTTAAAAGGTAAATCCAAGATTCTAAATAGAATATCACAATACACAAAATATCCATTTATTCTCCTGATGTAAAAATATTGAAAAGTATGCACACTTTGACAGTCCTCCTGGGCAGACAATCAATTCAGTCATTCTAAATCTGAAACCTACTTTGAAATTCTGTTTTGTCCCAACATAACTAATCAACAGCTGGGCAAAGTGATGGGAGGAATTCAGATAGTGTGAGTTGTGGCCATTCCACAGTGTGGTGGTTTAACAGGAAACATGTTTTCTGGGATGCTGTGGTCAGGCCAATGGATGCTCAGATTTTAATATTGGCACCCAATGTGGCCATTGGGACATTGGATCCGCCTCTGAGAGCACGGGGTTAAAGCAGGGCTCTGCCCTGGGAGGCTCTCTTGGGTTCTGGTCAGGGAAAGGTTCAGAGCTGCCCTGCCCGGCTGCGGGCTGGGCGGGGCAGGGGCAGCCATGGGGCCGGGTGAGGTAGGCCCAGGGGCAGCCATGGGGCCGGGTGAGGTAGGCCCAGGGGCAGCCATGCGGCCGGGTGAGGTAGGCCCAGGGGCAGCCATGCGGCCGGGTGAGGTAGGCCCAGGGGCAGCCATGGGGCCGGGTGAGGTAGGCCCAGGGGCAGCCATGGGGCCGGGTGAGGTAGGCCCAGGGGCAGCCATGCGGCCGGGTGAGGTAGGCCGGGCCCTGGACAGAAGGGAGGGGAAGGCCCCTGCAGGATGGAAGGGTGGAGGAGCACTGAGAGGTATCGGGCAGCCACCCCCCGCCCCGCCAGGAGAGACAGAGAGAGAGCCTGTGCCTGTGCTTGTGCCACGTTGAAATTTAATAGTGGCCGGCCGAGAAGGAGAAGGAGGAGGGTGGCAAGAAGGTGCCCGGCTGGGCAGCTGTGGGAGTTCCGGACAGAGCCTCAGATTTTTAACCCTTTTCTTGGATGATGGAAACCTTGCGAATGCTAATCCTCCTGGAGCTGAATGAGAAGAGGGATAGAGATGAGATAAGAGGAAACGGGCCACGAGAGAAATAGAGAAGAACTCAGGTGGAAGAGATGATGGAGTAGCTTATGCTGGACTCTTTGTGTGTAGCCATGGACAGAGCCATGTTTCCTTGTGATACAGGGACTGCATTCTAGGGGGAGGCAATGCCTCAGGACCAAGAGGGTTCGGTGTGGGTACCCCTCAGCCCCAGGGGGTGAAAAATATGGGGGGGACAGGTGTCCCAAAGCTGAGACTGTGCCTTTTTGGAGTGGGATGAAGCATCCTTAAAAGTCGACCCTAGAAGCAGCTCTGGTCTGTGTTCAGTGGTGAGAGCGCTGGACATGAAAGGAAGAGGTCACCATTGGCACAAGAAGGACTCCTTCTCCTCTTGATGAACTGAGGATTGAGTATTCTGAAGGGTGGTGCTGGACCGAGAGTCGATGATTTGGGGGATGTATTGTATTGGGAATTTGGTGGGGAGGAGGAGGAGATGTATTTGTGAAGTTTTCATTTTCCTTGTGTGTTTCTTTTTTTCTCCCTTTTCCTTGTAGTTTAGTTAATAATTTATTTTTTTTCCTAAGTGGGAGCCTGCTTTGCTTATTTCCTGGTCACATCTCACAGCAGAAACCAGGGAGAGGGTATTCTCATGGGGGCACTGGCATTGTGCCAGTGTTAAACCATGACACACAGCTATTACTTCTGGGGATTTTTCCCTCCCTTGCTACTTCCACTGAAATAATTTCCTCCTCCCTTTCTGCTGCTCTTAATATTTCTTTTGTTACACACCATTGGATTCCTCCATTTTGAGCAGCATTCCAGGATGAGATACATTTGGGAAGGCGTTGCTTTTAACATACAACAACACAAGGTCACAGGAGAGACCCTCAGCTAGAGTTGAATGCCACAGAATCTGGAGAATAAAGGCAGGTCTTTGCACCAGTCCCCTGGTTATGAGCAGAAGTTAAGTGACATGCAAAAAATAAGTGCTGAAATACTAAATAACAGCATTATTTGTTAGGCAAAAACTTTTTACTGACACAGAAATCATTCATAACAACTTGGAAAAATTTTTCCTGTACTGTAAAACTTTTAAACAATGTATTTTAAACATTTGTTTGCTGTGATACTACCCAAATTTGCCAGTGGTAGATAAAGACCATCTGTGTAGTTGCTATACAAACAGAACAAAAAAGCTCATTGCTACCCCAAAGATCTCACAACATATGTTATGTGAGAAATGAGTACACTGGTATGTTACCAAGTCTGATTTCTGTTTTAGACTTTAGGCAATGACTGGTGAGAATGCATCCCACATCCCAATTTACTTATAGGCAGCATCAATTATGCTTTGAGTCATTTTTATGAGGTTCAAAACACAGAGAAATTACAACTATACCTTGTCAAAATAGGATTCTTTGGTTATAGGTAATGGCCAGGGAGCACCTATAGGAGTGAAGCTACAAGTGATTTTCTTAAACTGTGTCAAAAAAGTACATGAGCTGAATACTAAACATAATTACTGTATCTCCAATGTCCCGGTCTAGGGAAAGAATAAATGCCAGATAAGAGGTGGAACTGGTTTCAAATTTGAGCAGTCAGCTTCCAACATTGACAAACAAGAGCTAAACCAGTTGAAATACTTTCCCTTGTATAGCTACTATTGTAAACTCAGCATATTCCACCTTTACACTGATGTGAAATGTGACACATTTCTTGCAGGCCAATCTAAAGGAAGGCAGCTCTGAGAGTCCCAGAGATCAGGATCATTTCCTGTTTAAAGCACACACCTGTGATGCTCTTGATTTTTTTTTAAGTAGATTCAGTTGAAACAATAACTTTTGGAACTTACAGTAACATTTAGCACATCTTTCAAGGAGGCAAGTAGATAGAGATTGGTGACTGCAGTGATAATTACACTTGCCAGGAAGTGATGAATCATTTCATACACTTTTGCTGGTCTTATTTTAAAACTAAGAACTTGGCACTTTTCCTTTTTTATTTTGGCACATGCCCAAAAAGCTGCAGCATTTTTTTTCCAGACCAAGGGTTAAACCAGACACAGAAAAATGAGACTCTGCCTAAACTGCCAGACTGTTAAACTTTCCACACTGGTATGGGGAGAAAATTTGAAACTAAACACTAGGAAAAGACTGCTGAACAAGAACTCTGAGGAGTTTTAAGCTATGAGTTATGATGAAAGATGTGCAGAAACACAGACACATGTAAATGGACCTAAGAAGAGGGGAATGGGTAAGAAGACAACAGCAGATTGCATTTGTGACAAATGGCTACTCCAGTGAAATAATTTGTGTTTTGTCCATTATCCAAACAGAATCTTTATTGGTGGAATTTATTAGCATCACATATTGAGGCAAGACTATCAAAAGTCTTATTAAAGGCCTCATTAAAGTCCATCAAAAGTTCAGGTCTAGGCACTTAAACATTCTAATTGCTTCCTAGAAGCTCAACCTTCACTTCTCTATTTTGTCTGAGATTTCATCAACAACCATCAGTCACTCCCAAGCATAGTTTCTTATGCCCTGCACACAACTATGCCCTTCACTGAGGTAGATCAAGAGAAGAATGTTCAGAAACTTTGATTTAGAACAGTTAAATGGAAGCAAAGGAGCACTTTCTATTTAATTCAACTGCATTAATAGACAAAATCAGCACCATCTTTTACAAAGGATTAAGATAAAAGAAATATTTTTGTTTCCATGCTTTTTCTGAAAGCTTTTAAGCACTTGAGGATCACACGGACACAGAGATGCCTAGGGAACATTTGGTTTAAACATTTTCACATTCATGTTCTGCAACTGCCACTGAAAAGAAGCTCCCTGAAAGGCTTAAAAGTAGCAGGCAGCATTGCTTGATTTTTTTCTTGCACTGGTCTAACAAGAAATTAGAAATTTCAAGCTCCTGACCCTGACACAAAAACCTCCCACAAAACTGCAATAAAGAATTTATTTTAAAAGTGTCTGCTTGGAGTAACAGTAAATGCTAAATAAAATGAGTACTGGCAGCCTGTATATTCACATATAAATTCCTCAAACATCTTGCATTTAAGCTCTGGGTTTGGTTTTCTTTTCTGATTATCAGTATTCTGCATTTCATCACATATGTCAGACTTGGACTCACAGGGAGAAGCACCACTAACAGAGCAGCCTATCAGCTGCACCAGCAGCCTGGAACCCAAACAGCCCAGAGGACAGAGCCCAAGAAACTCCAAATCTTTTTGCATGCTGTACTCTAATTAATAATAACATGTGCTTTTACAGGAGCTTATGTATCATGCTGGTTTTGGGGGGTTTTTTGCTACAAAATATCTTTCTCTGCTATTCTCCATTAACAAGACCTGTCTAAACTGTGGAGATTGCATTGCTCTACTTTTGAAGGCATTGTCAGTTTTGTCTAAAGTATCAATTTCATGCCATAATTTTGTATTACTTTCCTGCTATTTATTATAGTTCCAGCACTATTTCAATCTGGAAAACCCACAGGAAAAAAAAAAAAACAAAACAAATATATATAAATTTTTCCAAAAGCATGGATGCATCCAGCCCCTCAGATACATTTTTATCAGGGGCATGCAGTGATGCTACCTCTAAAGATTATTCTTAAAGATTATTTTTAAAGTAAATTGAATTATTTAATTAATTTCTTTTTCCATTGTTTCTGAGGGCAAATTGGTGTTGGTGACTTGAATTGATATTGGTGCATATAACCAAAATTCTTAACAGCATTCAAGTTCATCTAAGTAAGAATATGGGAAAGAGTATCAGTCAGATTTGACAAGTATTTGGAAGGAAAAAATATCACTATCAGTAAGAGGAATGTTGACAGATCTTATATATATATATATATGTACGTTTAACATAGCTGGCTATGAAAAATAAAAACTATTTATTCTACTTTATCAAAAGTATAGTTACATAAGAATCAGCAAAAAGGAGGTAATAACTTTGTGTGATCCATGAAGGCAGCATGCTTATCATGACATTTACGCCTACTCAGATGTTCATCTGGGAAAGTCATATTGACAGCTGAGTGCTTGAAGCCATCATTGTTCACAGACACATACAATTAATAGCTAGACAGTAATGAGATGGAAGTCTACATGAGTATGCAGAGGGTGGAAGGTTGTGGTGCACCCACATAT
Organism: Agelaius tricolor; assembly: GCF_023055355.1. NCBI lineage: Eukaryota > Metazoa > Chordata > Aves > Passeriformes > Icteridae > Agelaius > Agelaius tricolor. The sequence continues at coordinate 12,035,870 of NW_027269270.1, read as the reverse complement.
AACCACTACAAAAACTCCCTACTGCAAAGACTGTCTTTGTAAGCAGATCAGGAAATATCAGACTAAAATACTATTTTTGTGAACCCTAGAGACTTACTTTCCAAGTCTGGCCATATCCAGACTTTTGTTTGGAGGATGGAGCGAAGAGCCATCCGCTCCAAAAGTATCACAATTCTTTTTAAGACTAATGAATGAATGATGAGAGAAAATTTATTGGTATCATTTGGTCTGTTTTGCTAGAACAAACTAATTGATAAGGAGCCACAGGAACTTGCATTCTTGACAGGATTTCACATTGCACTGAAGTGACTAAACACAAGAATGTAGCATCCATCTTTCAGAAAAAATGGAGAGGGATGACAACCTCTCCATCAACACTGACATAAATCTATGTTTAAGACTAATTTTTCAAACATCAGTAGGAAAAGAATCAAAGTAACACATTTGAAAACAAAACAAGTGCATAACCTTGGAGGGAAGTGAGTGGTTTCATGAAAGGAAAAAAAACCACTGTCTTTCTCTGCTGCTTTCTCTTTGTGAGTCACGCTCTGGGAGTGGTACCAGAACAGCTTGTTGTCCTATTTCTATGGAAAAAATCCTTGAGCAAGTTCATTCTTGATTAAGTTAGCATGGTGCCAAGCAAATATAAAGCACTGCATCTTTGATTCTGTGTTTTCCATTGTTCCAGTTGTGCTGGGGGAGGGAAGCAATCTCATGGTTTTGTTAACAGTGCTTCAGCACTGGCTTTGCCGTGAACAGTACTGGCATAACATTTCCTTGTGTTTTTCAGCTTCACTGAGGGAAAATCTTTTTGACACAATTTAGGGATTTCATTTCTCAGTACACCAGTTATGACTGTGAATTAATACTAACACCCCAGCTCTGATAGTTCATTCCTATTCCATGCCACATCCATTATCCATTTAACCATGCTAATAAGGCAGATCCTTGAAATTACATGGATTCCTACAAACAATCTGGATTAAAGGTAACTCTTCTTGCCAAAAAAGATTGCGGAAGTAAGTGAGAAGCAAATAGCTTGACTATTGAAGCAAGCACATGTCACTGGATTCAAAGCCATGAACTGAAGCTGCTACAGACGAGTGGGATAATTTCTGGTGTTAATTTTTCCCACAGTATAAATGTGACCTTTTTAAGATTATTTAATCTTTTAGGAAAGTGTTAATGTGAACAGAATGAAAGCTACCTTCCATTGAAGTACAAAGGCCTGAAGTGTTACATTTGTATAGTCACTTCACTATAATTGGAAATATATTGTTTCCCAGATAACACCTTTCCTCATTTTCAGTCTCATAATCCATTTACAAAGATAAGGCAATCTGGGAAGTTGTAATTACCTGTGTAGGTCTTGATGCCTTATGGACAATAAAATTTAAATTAAAAACAGTACCCTACATTTGCTTATTGGTAGTGTACTTTTGGTAATGTGATAGTTTACTGAGTAAAACACCTCTTTTACATATGCAATTGCTGAGCTTAAATCTTTGCACACGAATAAATGGCAGCTTCTAGCCTCACAACATTAGGCTTTCAGTGTTAATTACGAAGGGAAGAATGGGGAAACTGAAATATTTGTGATGGGAATGACATTTTGTAACAGGATAATAATGCAAAATAAGAGAGTTCTTTCAATAGGGAAGGCTGTATTTAATCATGAAGTGAAGCAACAAAGGCTTTTGTGCTTCTGACATTTTCTTCTGAGGCAACTCAACAAAGAAAAAACAAAACTTCTAACTTTCATTAAACACTTTTAGAAGTGATGAGTGTATACAGAGAATCCTTCAGCTACCCGTAAAAACGCAAGTACAACATTTAAGACTTCATCACTTAATGTGGTGGATACTTCTACTTCTATACCAGATACTGTCCAGTCTTGTGCCTGCCATGCTAAGAGAAAGGAATGCAATGTAATTATTTGGTTTGAGTGAGGATGTTATTAGATAAAATTGGCCCCTCCCTTTTCCGCTGTTCCCATTCCCCAAATCACTACAGAAAAACTGCCAAAATAAAATTTTAGATGATGCTGTGCAACTTTTTTTTTCTTTCAAGGTCTAACTCCCCTCATCTACATTGTCAAAGCTTCACAGTTCCATTAAATGTGGTGAGATCTATTTGTGATAATCGTAATACAAATTACAATCTGCTGATTTTATTGTTAAAAATAAATTTAATGACAAACTGGGATACAATTGAATGCATGTGAGCTGAGGAGCCCATCCTTAATTTGTCTATCTGCAAAAACATAGCTCATTAGTGAGAGTGGCAAAAATCCAAAATCAGAGCAATAAATAGCAAATTCAGTGCAATCTGTTTCTGTGTTACTACTATAGCTGCAGCCAAGTGATAGACAAAGGGAGGTAAACATGTTTCTTTCCCTTGGGAGAAGGGGAAAAAAAAAAGGGAAAAAAAAGGTAATTCAGGGAATCCTTCTATCAGGTGATTTGTTCACTTACCAATTAAGAAAATAAGAATCATATCCAATAAGAATTAAAACTGAAAACTATAACATGGTTGACATAGCCCAGTGTTCATAAAAAGGAATTACCTTAGCCAAATTCCACTGCATCCATGAAATGCTGTGCTCTTTTGTCACAATAAAGTAAATATGTTTTCAGGTCTCATTTATTGTGTTGTAATTCAATAGTGTCCAATTATGCTGGTTTAAGTGAGACCAGAACCAGGCTAATTTTATTTGATTACTGACTGGATTGAGAAATCACAGGCTGAAGTTCTATGGTCTACAGGCACAACTTGAACATTATTATCTTAATTCCTCAAAAACTACTTTATATCTTTTCTATTATTCATTCAAAAACCCCAAACCATTTTCATGCTGTTCATTTCAGCTTGAAAAATACAGTGTACCTAAAGGAAAAATTTATTGTTGGAACTTGAAATTTTCTTACATCTCTGAACTGCAGTCTTGTAAATCTAAAGGATTTTCAGACTGAACCACAAAACCCCAATACAGCCAGGAACTGGAGTGCATTTAAATATTATTAGATCATAATAGACTGAATAAAAGCAGATGACTGAGCAAATAGAGCCATAGCCGGGCCATGAAGTACTTCTTGCTGAGATTCAGAATTACATTAACCAGCAGCCCTTTTGTGAAAAATCAACTAATTTTCAGAAGTGAAGCATCATATGTAGATTTTTGTAATCACACCCATATAGAAAGCTAGAATCTATCCCATACATGTGGTACTCTGCCAACTTCAGTAAGGCATGGTTGCCAGCTAAAGACAGATTTTTATATAACTTGTACAATGCAGAAAAATTTTAGTTCCATGCCAGGAGTATCATCATAATGAGAATCATTGTCAAATGATAAGAATGTATTTTAGTGTGAGAAATCACATCTGTTGTCACTTTACACTGCCATTATAGAGCTTTACACAGGATTTTTTGAGTCTATTTCAATTCAGTCACCATATGTAAAGTTGCAATACCATTTTTCATTACTGGGAATGAAAAGAATACAGTTAATCTCTAAAACCACTATGAATTCTTCCTTTTCCTGAGATTCTTCGCCTTCCTCTATCAAAGCTGATATAGAAATTGAAGCACAAAGTTTCACGTTATTCCCTTGATCATTCAACCTAAAAATGCATTTGAGATTGCATTTGATATATAAACATTGAAAAGCATTTAAAAATTAAATTCTGTTAATAACCATGTTTCCCCAAATTGTAACACAATTCAAGAATTCTGCAACTCCTGAGTCCTTCTCTCTTAAACCAAGATGATTTTAGGATTGAACTGAAACCAAGATGATTTTAAGACTAAACTGATGATGAGAATATTCTGAACTTTTAAACTAAATAGTCTTAGCTAAAACGCATAGGAAATTATATACTTTCAGCAACTCATTCTCCACTCCACATTTTGCTTTGAATTTCTGCAGGAACATAAGGATACTTTCATATCACAAACACAGCATTTTGGATGCAGCTCTTTGTCTTACACAGAAGATGAACACAGTACTAGAAGGCTAAATATGACCTCATTCTAAGACAAGGCTGACTCTCTCCTGTATCAAGAATTTATCTGGTCAAAGCTGATTGTAAGTCAAGACAGGAAAATAGATGACAGAGCTGGCTCCATATGGTTTTATGTCCATCAGAGCTGACTATTTTTTTCAGGAATTGATAATATTAAAATCTTAGGGCATGTTTGCTCTTGTTAAGGCATTAAATCAAAGCAAGATTTTCTTTAAGAATTCTAGTACCATATTTATTTTTTCTTTTTATATCAGTAGACATAATGACCAAATTGTATTACATCTGTCACAATTTAGTCTTCTAAAAGGCTCCACTTGTTTTAACACAAACTTTGGTTTGGGCTCTCACAGAGGCAGAAGCAACTCAAATTTGGATGGAGCTATAAACTCTCACAAATCCTGTAATTATTTGGGATTCTCATATCCTGTGTTTACCTTGTATCCAGCTCTAGAAACAGATTTGCAGTTTTTGTATGATCAGATTCAAAATGTTTTGTCCCTATCTGCTATAAATGCAAACCATTTTTCTTCTAGATAATGTTCACGTCCATACAGCATATGAACCACATTCAGTACATCAGTGGTGAAGGAAAAGGGAAAGGTTTGGTATATTAAACTAAAATTAAGGATCATAAGGTCTAAGCCCCAAGTGTTCATGAGTTGTCCATTTGTCATTCTTGGAAATGTAATTTCTCTTTCACGGAAACATATTGCCAATTTTTTATTTCTTAGAAGTCTCTAGGTATGCATCAAGCTTTTTTTTTTTAACTACAAAGCCAGGAATACAATTACCCATATAGGCTTATGAGTGTATGGAAACAAAACATTTTAACACTTTCATGCCTAGTTACTTCTAAACATTACATATTTAAATGTTTCTGGAACAGTAGGGACTTTCTATCAATCAAGTGGAGAGGGAATCCCTTTTTGTAGTATAGCTCACACAAAGTAGAAAATGGCTAACTGAACTATCCAAGAAAATAACTAAAAACAGAATCAAATATTTCCCTCTTGAAGGCAAAGCTTCCTCACAATTATCGCTATCTATTTACATGTGTATGTTATTACCACTCTTCATTTTGACATGTCTTTGACAAATATTTTTTTAATATTTTAGAGAAACAAGCAGTATTTAATCAATCTGCTTAGAAAGGAACTTCAAAATCAAAAGGTCAAAATAAGCCAAATTTTCTATTTCTCACATTTTAAGTTAAGAACAAAATTTATACCAATCAGATGCAGTAGAAATAAACTTATTTTGAAGATTATCACTTTTTTTCACTCCTTTTACATAGATACGCACTACTCTAATACTATCATTCAATGCTTGCAGTTTTCCTTCCAGAGGCAAGTGTACTATTTCACTATTTCACTCAATAAATCAAGATAGTTTGGCAGTTTTGAGGAGTCTTCAGGACAGAAACAAGGACTCAACACTTCCCAACATAGTATAGTAATTTGCCATATATATAAAATGTGGTAAAGGCACAAAATACACGCATTGCATTAAGAGATGGAGACAAATTTCAAATACTCACAGGTAAATTAATTTGAAGTCTCATCTTTGTTCCAATTATTTAGAATGAAGCCCATAATGTCTTCATTCATGTATCAAGATAGATACAATACTAAAATAGGGATTTCTTGTCACAGCAGCATATGCCAGGGAAAAGGTTATCTGTCTCTTACTGCCATTGACTGTTACAGATTTATCCCATAAACCCGGCCTGTCAGCTTTAACTGAATTACGCTGGTGAGCATGTCTTGGTAGCTATTGAAACATAGAACCTTCTCTGATATGTCAGCAGTTTTCTATGGAAGAGAAGCAAGTAAATCAGAGTTGGTCAGTAATTTTATAATTTAACTTCTTCAATGGAAAATTTCAGATTTCATGCACAACTTACTTTGCTTATAAAATTATATCTATCTCAGAGATTTCCTGACTGTAGGTAACTATTTCTCTAGATTTCTCAGAGACCGGGACATCTTTGCAGCACAGGGACTAGGACAAGCAGCTTTCAAGTAATCAGGTTGCTGCCACTTCAGTTTAAGGGTTTGGAAGTTGAAAAGTCAGAAAGAGATACTAACTTAAAGGTTTTTAAAGGCATTTCAGATTACTCATTCTTCTGAGCTTTTAATCTTGGTGGCCTTTTCCAAGGTTTATTTATGTATTCTTCAGAGCATGAATTCTGCATTCCAGCCCACCCTAATGGAAATTAATGCCAATGGTGTAATGCTTTTTGCAGTGCAGTTACCTGTGCATCAGCAAATCACACACTGAAGATATAAAGGAATTGCCAAAAGGGACAACAATTTGCAGCTCCAGCTGAGCCTGGTATATTTGGCATTTCTGCCAAACAGGTATCTGAGTTCTCTTAAGCAAATGTATTTGAGATTAGGAAATACAGTGATATAAATAAAAAATCTTCAGTTTAGAAGAAAAATACTCAAACCTTCATCAAGTCTTTAGTAAAAATGGCAAAAGAAAGCTACAGAATTATACTAAGAGGTGCCCAATATATTGCAAAATAAAAACAAACCAAAAAAATAAACTATTCAAAACACAGTAAATAAAAATACAAAATATATAACGGCAGGTAAGCATGATATTAGGTGTTAATTCTTTAATAAATTCTGCAGACAACACAGAAGGAAGAAAAAATTATTTAATTTCAAATTTCCCAGGCAGAACAGTTCTATATTGTAGAACAATTGAAGAAAGAAGTAAATTCTACCCAGCAGTTTGTTCTTTACTCTGGCATAAATTACACTAACAGTGAACAATTCAAATGTAGCTGCCTTCAAACACTATTTATCAGAGAAATTCACAACAATTAAACGTCTCCATAATATTTATGGAGGCTACTTGTTTTCCTGGGGCGCCAAAAGTCTGGAGAACGGTTGGGTCAAACAAACTGCAGCCAATGTCAAACAATAGATAAAGGAGCATAAGCACTTGTACAGACAAACATCTTCCTTGAGGTTGCTCCTAGATAAATAACACTGCTTCAAATAATATCTGCATTATACTTGGAGGGTTGAATGGCTGGAATTCAACCGTCTCTTCTTCTGAGGAACTTACTAAACACATAGCAACACAATCATGCAAAAATGCTAAATGATAATCACTACAAACATGAGACAGTGAAGACAAGAAAAAGTACTTTTCTTTTTTTTTAACATTGGAGTGATATTTATAGAGCGGCTAATCCTGAAACAAGCAAAGCTTTAACATCCATGTTATTTTAATGTTTTCCAGCACATGATACCTCAAGGTATGCTCTCTTTTCTGGAACATCTAAAATCAGACATATTTGCATAAAATTGTCAAAGAGACAAGCAACTTGGGAATGCTTTTTGTCATTTCACGACACTGACTCAGATGAGCACACTTCTCTTACTCATTCAAAATAACCCATACTAAATCTCATTACAGTCCAGCTTCGTGTACAGACCATAAGCAGCACAATTGCAGCTAATGAGTACTCATTCTGAGATCATTCACTTCAAGAATAAAAATTCTAATAAAGCACTTTTCAGCTTTTTTTTTTTTGATTTGCAGATCCACGAGATATTGCCAGCAGTGGCAAAGGGCTTTATAGCCAAGGCAAACAATAGGCTCAGGGGGGTTTAGAATACAGTTCTGTAACTGCTGGTTATAGGTTACCCAGCAGTATTTCACTGATTCAGCTGAGGTGCAAATAAATGGTTGCAATTGTCCTGAATTAGCCCAAGCACACAACACGGATGTTTATCCTTGCCTTCTTTCAGGCCAGCTATTTGTAGGCTACAAAAGCACAGATGTTATCTGTGCATCATAACTCTGCAGTGACGTGGGCACTGCTTGATCTTCATAAAACCTGCTAGTTCAAAGTTAGCCTTTCAAAAATACCAGAACAAAATTGAACCCTCAGAAGAAGTTCACATTGGATCAACATTTTCTGTCATGTTTTGATACAATACTAGGTACTCTAGGATGGGATTTACAATACCATAGAACCAAGGACTTATAACAGATGCAAGACCATGATTGTTTTCTTAGAGAGCTGCTCAAATGAGACCATCTCCTTTAACTTCAGGTAGTCCCAGCCTCAGACAACTCTCTCTGTTGTAAGGATGCAACTAGGTATGAAAACATAGAGGGAAGCCAGCCAAGGAACCAATAAAATTTAAGAAAAAAAAAAGAAAAAAAGCTATTGCTGTTTTTACCACAGAAGAAATCCCTGGGTGGTATCAGAACCAGTCACACTAGAATAGCTAAAAAAAAAATAAAAGAGCATGGAGTAAGCAATGAGAGAATGAGAGTTGGGAATCAAGAATGTATTGCGGGAGACAACTTAATCCACAGTACCTGCAGAAAATGGTCACCTTTTAGGGATATTGTATCTGAAAAACTCACTCCATTCGCAGAAAACCAACCACTTTGGAAATCACATTTCTAGCAGAATCCACAGGAATAAATACTGTATCATGCTAACAGCATTTGACTTCACAAATAAAATTACATATGCTGGCCAAAAATCAGAATCACAGAAGCTTTTAGGTCACATATTCCTTTAAAATCACTATTCCTTGCATATATGTATTCAGGAAATGTGTATCTATGCTGTGACCAGCTGCAGCCTTTAACAGAAACTGCATGTAGTAGTTCTTTACAAATCTAAGCAGCTTTGTAAGAGAAAAGAGAGGTCAGAGAGAAGGCTGGCTTCTTCAGTCTGCAGCACTGCCTGACTAATTGCAAAGCTTTATGGACTGTGAAAACTGAGTCATTTCATTGTCAGCTGTAACTTTGTAAGAGACGTACTCAATTTCTGTTTAGCTTCCCTTAACCACAGCAGAGTGCAATTTTCTCTCCATTTAGTCACATTTAGTCATGGGGAGGCAGTAAAGGAAAAAAAGCAATCCAAATACCTGCTGTTGTCTGAGAAGGTGTAAAGAACTCTGTCACTGTGCAGTCTGTGGGTCAAGCTTAGCCCATTTACCCCTTAGCTGGTTAGTTAGTTGGTTATTTCCCTTCCTTTTGGAAGGCTTTGAATGTCTGGAGGGGGGTTTGACAAAAATAAACCTTTCATGTTAGATACAATACAGTAGTACTGGAGGACTTGCTACCAGAGTAGGTCTTTCACCTTTTTTGCAGTCTTATTTGTCAAATAGTCTCCAGTAAATGGCAGTAGAAATAATTGCAACTGTTTTGTTCTAGCCCTCCTCCAGAGATTTTACCAGGAGTAAGCCAGATCAGAGAGAAAATACAAACAAAATGGAACAGTACTAAATGGGTTCACTCCTAAAGGATTATTTTGACATCTTACAGGAGAAATTCTGTCAGGCACAATTTTGATAAACCTGAGGTTATGTTTCTCTTTTAGATGTATGAAGTGAATGCCTATTTTTATTATAGCTTCCACTGGTAACTATGTAATTTCAGTATTTAGGCATTTGCATTTTTCTAACTCTATATAATTAGCAATACAAAAGGCCTTTTTTTCTCCTATCCAGATATTTTGACTTCACTCTGTTGTGGAGGTGGAGCAGAACCTAGGAGTTACATGTGGGAGGGCAATAGGAGCTCTGAGGTTTTGACCCATAGCTCTGAGAAACTGTGGAGGCTTCAGTGGGCAACAGCTAAATTAGAGAATGAAGTTTGTAAAGAAATGTTTATAAAAATTGGTCAGCAATCAAGGACCCCTGCACAAGGAGTTGGCAGGAGCTCAAGAGGAAAGTCATGATTTGTGTAGTCAGCTATATACAATCTCTTTCTAAGCAGAGATCTGAATAGAACACTTATAAGGTGAATAGCCACAGAAAGTATCTTTTAGGAAATTTTAGAAGTCTCAGATGTAGCATAAGTAGAGTCAGATGTCTAAGCTAAAATAAAATCCAGAATATATAGATTTAATTGCAGTTTAGTAGTCAGCTTCACAAAATGTTATCTTTAATCTCCTTTCCATTGTCCTTAGAGATAATACTTAATTTTAATTGGACACATATGCGAGGGATGTATAAACACGCTCACTTAAAGCTCTAATGGGGAATCTCAGTATTTTATTGTATTATTGAGAAACACCTGTAAAAACACTGCTGCTGTTCTTACTGGTACCATAGGCAGATTATGGTTTGTGCACCACTCCTTCAATTTGCAATCATTTCTAGTACAGCTTCCTATAGGCACAGCAATTCACCTACTTACAGTAAACTGGAAGATCAGCATTTATTCTAAACCTGGCATTGGTACATGCCAGAAATTGAAGGAAAAACTTAGTATAAACCTGAATATTAATTCTATGCCTGTTATCTATATGATACTAATGGAAACACCTCTCTAACAGCAAAATAATATGACTGGATACAAAAGTTCTTTAAATTGCTAATGTTAAGTAGCTTAAAATCTAGCCTTATTGAAAATTTGAAATTTTTCATATTATGTTTAATTAGATACATGTTTATAAACTACAAAGTTATAAATTGTTTACCTGACTACTCAGGTGCAGAAACACACTTTGCTTTCAAAAGCAAAAGAAGCTGATCATAATTTATAATTAAACTATTCTTAGGTAATTATAGCAGTAATGAAATGCATATCAATCAACAGGTATATCATCATATACCTTCTATTTCCTGTTCAGAGCATTTCTGAAATCAACTTTAATTTTACTTAAAGTCCCCTTAGAAATACCTGTCATTTTGATTATTTTTAAGAGCTTATGACTTCATAGGAAAGTTTTCATATTACAAGAAAGTAAAAAGAGGTAACATTAGAAGTAAAAACTACTTGAACTATATACCCATTTGTTCCTGATTTGTTCCTGTAGTTAGCAGTAAGTGAAAATCTGTCTTACTACTTTTTACCATAGGTATGCACCTGTAATTCTATCTCTTCTCCTCTTTTTGTTAGTTCAGTACTCACAAATTTATAAATTTTTGTATCATAATATGTTCTGCTTTGATAATCTCTTCAGTCAAGCTTTACTGAGCTACCATAGTTGAGGTAAATAGACCACAGAAACAAGGGCAATAAGCAAACATGAAACACAGTATAAAATAAATTGTAAACAAGCAGCTTGAAAAAAGAAAGACTTGGTTCATATCTGGAAACTGTTCTACTGCTGCTCCACCAATATCCATGGACCTAGTGAAGGAATGACTGTTCTCTAAATAAAATTACCCATTCTAGTCTGTTTTAGACCTAACTAGGCTGCTAATCTGGATTCTATTCAATGTCTTTAAAAGAATTCTATCTTCTGATAATTCAGCAGGCACACAGGAAGCCATTTTTCTACTTTCTTTGACATCAAGCCCAATTTCCCCAAATCAGTGACTAAGGCCCCTTTTTGTCTCAACAAAATGTGTATGCATGCAATTTGTCACTGCAGCATTGCAGGATCAACAAACTGGGTGTACATGTCAGTCCCTTTTAGTACCTAAAACAGTTTAGACTTTCCTTCCTGCAGAAATCAGGGTTTCTTAATGTTGAATGTTGAGGAAAAGAAAGGGAACAAGGTAAAGAAAGAAGCTTATGACTGTTTTCCAAATCACTTTTGCCGTACAAGTTGGCACAAATTAGTTTTAACCAGTGATGGCAATAACACATTCTCATTTTAAAGCAGTAAAAATTTCATAAAGTAGTCTATACTAACCACATGTCGATTTCCAGTCCCCAAATTCCTGGAACCTTGGACTTTAACTTTTCCCATTCAGACATTTTTCTGGCCAATTAGAGACAGTTCTAGCAAATACAGATATTTATGAAAATCAAGTTAATTACTCACTAATGAATTCAAAGATCAGAAAGGGAGCCCACCCCTAATACTATGTCCAGCAGTTTTGACAATAGCAGAACCTACTTGCAAAGGTGCCTAAGATGTCTACTTGCAAAATAAAAAAAGATGGGGGCGGGGAATGTCTGGCTGTTTTGCACTGGCATTGAGTGAAGTGGCAAAAAGACAAAACAGACCTTAAACAGACAGCGCACGATTTCACACACCGAGGAACAATTCAGAGTTATGTCAAGTCTGTGTGCAGATTAAGGAGAATACCAAACACTGCAAGGCCAGTAAGCATGAAGACATCTGCTTTAAACCTGGTTCTCTGAATTCCAAATCAAAATGCTTTTAAAAAGCAGCTTTTCTTTTCTCCCTAGCATGCTCTATCAGCAGACAGAAGACTGTCCTAGGCAGCAAATCATCTGGATCTATTGACACCATAATACATTTAAGCTGGCAGTTTATTTACTGTCTAAAGAAAGATTCAATCCAATAGAGAATAAATGTTGGTGGGGGGAAAAAAGGTGTAACTGGTGGCATTTAAACAGGCTGAAAAGGAGCCCCTTGGCTGGGCTGTGACAAGGTGTTTTTTTGAAGTGGAAGATATACAACACTCTCCCTCCCTCTCCACCATCATCACCCCCCCCAACCACCCCCAAACAAACATAAAATTAACCCCAAAACTGGCCCCTCTCCAAAATCCAAACAAAAATATAAACCATAATAATAAACCATCAACCAACCCCACACCAAAATTTTACGTCCTTGTAGCTTATAAAAAGCATGACACTGAGGATGTCAAGATGGCTGCCACACATACCCAAGGACAAAAGACTTAGTCCTAACCTTACTGTTAGTTTTTGCTAGGTATATATACATGCGCTCCAGTGTAGATGCCCTGGACACCTTAATTAGGTAGATAGGAGTGGGTATCAGGCTCACCACAACCGTAGCCCAAAACGCCTTGCAATTGCCACACCCCCACGGGTAATCAGCAGTAGTTAATATTAAGCAATAAGTGTAAACTCCTAAACTTGACTTAAGGAGACTGAGGTTTTATACTCAGATACAAGAGTTAGCAGTTCTTGCTGGTTTTACCTCTCCTCGGCAGGTAAGAACTGGCAGCTGGATTTCCTGCAGTGGCTTGAATGGCTTTTGTTTTTATTCTTCTGCATATCAGAGAATTATAAAAGCCACACTATTATATGAGTTATTTAGCTGCTCTTTGTTATTTGTTTTTTTTTCTTTCTCCATGAACTACAAAACATTAGTAGCTTGCAGTTTGCCTACTGAAAATATCTCAATTCAAAAACCAGAAACTACAGTCAAGACAAATTTACATGACTCTTTCACACATCTTGTTTCACTGAGCTTGTGTTTTATATATTCAGGCATCAATAAAATCAGCACCAACGCTAAGGATCAAGTTATGCAATTCAAATTCAAATATCTTCTCTGACAGATAATGTCCTTGGTTGCAGCACTGCTGCAATTCCAGTGTAAGGAAAACAGAGTGGGATTTTTACTTGCCATATGAAAGTAAGAACTTGGCTGTAAAGCACCATAAACCAAATAAAAGTTATATATCATTTTAATTTTATTCCAAACATCCCAGTCTTTATTGCAACACTTAGGCTAGCAAGAACTATGAAAGCCTATAGAATAGAAAACCTATAAAAAGCCCTTTCATTCAAGCTTCCACAGTGGACAGCTTTTCTTATTGGGCATTCAAATAAGGATTTTCATTTAGCTTTAAGTGCATTCAACTCACCTACCTTCTACAATAGCCTGTATTTCATAAAAATGAATGAAAAAAAGCCAACAAGCTAACAACAAAAATACTCCAAGACATACAAGGTTAAATGGACTTCTGCTGCCCAATTTTTAATTAAAAGTCTATTATGAAAAAAGATGTAATGCTAACAGGAAATTAAAGCTGATTTTAAATAAGGGTCTATTGTAAAGCTTTTGAACACTATTCAGATAGTTACCTAAGTTAAATCCAATGTTCTTTCAGAAATAATGACCTGCTTGCAAGAAGATAATCAGCACTCTTGACTGGCAAAAAAATACTGTAAAACTGCGTTGAAATCACATGAACATTATGTAGGTCTATGGACTCCATCAGCAAGAACAGATTTAGCTTCACGATTCAAACCACAAAGTCCTGACTTCATTGTAAATATATTACTGCACACTACTTTAAAAGCTCAATAATTTGTCATCATATGTAGTTACATTAACAGTTCCCATCTCTAAGATGAAACAATTCTCCTGACTGTTTATAAAAGAATTCTTCCCAAGTCAGATTATCTGGCAGTTCCACTTATCTGTCCCTCTCCCCCCTATCATATACAAACATGCTTCCACTTTGATATCTGCCCACAAAAAAAAAATTAATCCTTTTCCTTAATGATTGATGCTTATAGTATAAAGTGAGCCCAGATATCTACTCTGAAAATTTCAATTCTTTGAAATTTCCCCATACAATGTTCATAATATCGACTAGTCAGTGATTTCCAATTGACTAGTGAATAATTAAAATGGAACCATTGGTAAGTCTGAAAAACAGTCAGCTGAGCACATATCTAATAATATAACCTGTTTTTAAACACACGTATTTATTTTAGCATCATCTTTGTCACAACATTCATGAGGTTGCCTGTGAAAGGTGCGTCGTTTCCAAACAGGTAAGTTCCATTTTATATTGATACACCACAAATTCCAAATATCATCTTAACTACTCCTAAAAAAGCATAAACCTTTTTTCCTGGAGGTCTTGTACTGTGTCACCAATGTTTAGTTATTTGCATTAGTTTGTTTAATGGTACCATTCCAGAGGCAGCTGAAAGGAAACGCTTTAACCCAAGAGTGAAGTGGTAACAGAGAACTTACAGAGCAAAAACAGCAGCTAAGACCCTACACAAATGGAAATCTACACAAATTGATGGAGGTCTTTGGCAGCAGAAATTCAGGGGCAAAATGTGTGTCATCATCAAATAATCAAAATATTTGCTCTGCTGTGTACACTTTGGAGATTTTATGGGGACATTTTTCCCAAAATGTGTTAAACAGAGTGATGATAGGATTCGGAGCAAATATTCAAACGCGTCTCACAGAGAAGTTATGATAAATCCCTGGCCACACCTGAAAAGTGACTTTCAAATCCAGCAAACCAATTTCTCCTTAAAGAAAGCAGATGGTGGAAATCCCCTTCCCCACAGCCACTTTGAGTCTCTACCCAATGCACAAGGGAAACAGGCAGTGCCATAGCTGACACATCTAATCCTCCACACTTTAACAACCTGTTTACCTCCAACAGCTGAGGCACTATTTAGCATCTGTGGAATACCTTTAGAAACCCAGGATTACAAATCTTCCCAGCAAAAATAACAGTGCCATTTCTTTGCTTCAACAAGCGTAACATGCATTTATTTGTAACATCCTGACATCAGCTTTCAGATCAAAAACCTAGCGAATACTGAAAAGGAGATGTTGACATTTGAGGGGTTTAGAATGCACTAGTTTGATAGAGTTTACTCTGACAGGTTGCAGATGTTTATTTACCGATCATTTGCACTGAAATGAAAATTGCATTTGAGAGCAGTGAATTAGACACAGCAGGTACACAGTGATTCCCTCAAATACTCCTTGAAATAGTTTCTAGCATTATTGAACACCAAAATAATTGACAAAAACCAGACAGAGCAGCTTCCTAATAGCTAAGCACATTTTAATATTGACTTATTTACCTTCATTCTTAAAGAGAAAGTATTAGTTCTTCCTATAGAATTGCAATAATATACTTACCCATACATACTGACAAAAATGATGAAACAGCTCCAGAAATGCTGATTCTGAAGATAACATTTACAAAATCATATCGGAGATATGGAAGTGCTAACTTGGAAGGACTTACCTGCATTTCAATTTGGATAATAACTCTCACTTATTATACATCTTTTAAATGAGATGACTGAACCTAATAGAGAGTCAGACATTAATCCAAGTACCATCGTAAAGCAGAATGATGAACTCTATTGTGGGAGCAAATACTGTTCACAGCTTAAAGATAACTCTCCCGTTTGCTAATTAGACATTTTAACAAACAGAAGAAAATTATCTTTCCCAAGGAACAGAACAAAAGCCAAGGAGACAAGCTACTCACATTCCTTTGAGTCGTTGCCACATTTTCTCTGCATGTCCTCCTATTTGGTACTGTACAGAGGCGCTTTCCAGTTCCCGAGTTGTTTCTGTTGCTCGAGCCCCCATCGTTATTGTCCTACAGCGATACAGTTACAGTCAGGCTCAGCAGCAAGTAAAAGCAGTCCTTAGTCCACTACAAATTTCAGAAGATCCACGCATGTTAGACAGTAGCTGCTGTCATAGCAAAACACATCAGAATTACAACAGCTGAGGGACGATCCTGCCTGAATCGCTATTCACTTTGACAGACAAATCCACTCTTCCCCCCCAAGCACAGAGCAAGTACACACAGCTCCTCTGACCTCACAAGTCTAATCCATACGGGAGAGCCAGCTACTTATACTACTGACTGCTCAAGCTCCTTTCTCATGCACTTTTTCTGCTGTAGGAATACACACAGAAGCACAAAAGAGTCCTTAAAACGGACTATAATTCATTGCCATGCAGTATAAATGTGAATGGCTTTAACAATCCAGAAGGAAAGAAAGGCTGGTTTCTGCTTTGCAGGTTGGAGAAACAGGCTGCAATAGGAAAGCAGATGGTAGGTGCCAGTATCAGCCACATCACCCTACAAAAAGAGTGTATGTTCAAATGCCAGAGCTTTCCTCTCTTTAGCTGATCCTGAGTTGTTTCTTATTGAATAAATATCTACCAGCCTGTCAATAAAAATATGACTGCACAAATGCTAAGTCAGTGGCAAAGACACGTCTAAATCCCTGCAGAAGAGAAATCAGCGAGCGCTACAGGTTGTTATTGAAGGAATATGCTGTAATGATGACTGTTCACCTTCTCCTAGCAACTCCACTCAGTAGGTAACTGTCAATTTTACTGGTGGAAAATGCAGCAGCTGCAAGACAGCCCACTCTGCAAGTCCTCCGGGACAGCAGCATGTGTGTGTCAAAATCTGATGCTGAACTCTGTGTGTCTGCCAGCAACAAAACAATTAAGTGCATACAAACAGCAAAAGGGTTGAGGACTAATCAGTACATGAGCCATGCAGCAGATTGCCTGCTCTGCCTTCCAAGTGCAAACCTGAGAACCTGTCTGTACAGCCCAAGTCAGGGCTGGGAGAGGGCAAAGGAGGGGATTTCCCTGCTGCTTGCTCAGTCACAGACTTGAGTTTGCAGAGCACTTCTCCTCTCTGAAAACAGCACCTGTCTTGGTTGGTGAGTAAAAAATCTTCATTTCTGAAGCAGCAGCCAAATAATCAAATATACCACAGCCTTGTCTCAGTGATCACGTTTGTTTCAATCAGACTAAGAGCGGTGTAAGAAGCCAGGCAAGAGGAGCGTGCCAAGAGGGAGTAAATGTGTCAGCTTTGTTAGCTACTGGTGCCACTGCCAGTAGCTGGGAAAAGGAGCTTTGGGTCCACATTGGAAAAGTAAGGATGAGAGTCCTCAGATGGTGACTGGAAGGAGCCTAAGGGTGAGGGAGGAATATTTCAGTATGGTTTTAACTAAACAGCTTTACCTGTGTTAAATTCTGCAATAGAGTGAGATAATGAGCATTCCTGTCTCATGCAACTGGCAGAAATGGATATTATTACTAAGTTCTCAGGTTCTCACAGGAAAATAAAAAAGGGGCTCACAGCTTTGAAATAATATGAACATTTCAGAATTTCCTAATCAATTTTTTTCCTCTATAGCAACCTTTATGCATGTTATAGAGATAAATTACACCCTATGAGATCTATAAACCAGTTTGAGTTGCATCTTTTGCATGCTGATTTCAGGTGGATAATTAAACAGTACATTTCATTTGCTTCCATAGATTTAAGACATACACAATTTTAAACTGCTATTAGATGCCAGACTTTCACTGAATTCTTCCAGACTCAGACATTTAAGATTCAATCCATAAAATTTACTAATAATTTCTGAAAAGCAGTCACTGGATGAGTAAAATCACTTACAATTTTCAAACATTAAGACAAAAATGAAGAAATACAAATATGTATTTTCAACAACTGTAAGGCATTTATTTGGTCAAATGCAGCAGTAGTACCTTTGAACAACTTGAACCTTCCAAAGTTTCCACTCCTGTTTTGCATGGAGTCCAACCAAAGTTTGTAGGAAAGAGCATAAATATTCTTCCATGGAATAATTAATAAGAACATCTCACACTAATCTGGGCTCTTCCCTGCCTTCTAACTGCCAAATATCTGAAGAAAAGCAAAGAAATTAAGTATTTATAGAAACCACATAAACCTCCGGGGACAGCGTGGAATTTTAAGGGCTTCAACAAGTATTTCCAGCTCTTGTTGTCCAATTCTACAATGAAAAAAAAAGTGGTGTTTGCAAGCTGTTCTCTCTCCCTCAGAAGGAATTCAGTAGTTGAAGATACATTGCTCTGATTTACTGGAGAACACTATAATGAGAAGGCAACATCCTCCAGGAAGGAAGGTGCAAACTGCCCAAACAGTATCCCTGTAAATGGAGATACACCTGCCAATGTCACCAGAACTCCACAAAGGAAAATTGTAAAACCTCTGCTCCCTGAAGGACCCTGCCACTACTACAATAGAAATTCCAAGAGCAGAAGCACCCAGCATGGCTTAAGCAAAAGACAAACACAGCAGCCTTTGCTCCAAAGGTTTGTCCTGAGAATTGATAGAGCAAACCACCAGAGAAGACACTAAAGGATGAAATTGTATCTCTGAAAGTTAAAAAGCAGGAAACAAAAAAACAGATAAGGCATTTGAAATCCAAGAAATTCACCAGAACATGTCCTGTAGTTCCCTAGGGAGACAGAAACAAACCATCTAGAACAAAACAGCAACTTTTCAGTTATCTGGAAAACATGAGCAAAAAGCCCTCATGGAAACACTGGGAAAGGAGAGACCTTTCCTCCCTTTAGCTTCTGTGAATAAGGCTCAGAGAATGAAGTACCTGAGCCTACATCCTTCCTCTGGCTCAGTGCAGGGCACATGAGGCTGAGAATGAGAGGGCCAAGGCAGTGCCTCCCCAGCTCCTGCAGCTACAGCCAGCCCTGCCTGCCCAGACACACTGACCTCTGTCCTGCATCACAAGCAGGTCAAAAGATACAGAACACTAAACTGTGAGCAGCTACCTTAGAAAGCAAGGCCAGTCAAGAGGGCTAGTATCTGAAATGAAAAATTATCCTTCAGTTTTCTTCTTTCCACTTCCAGTTCTCACCCTACCTAAACTCATCATTTGTGCTACAGTCCCAGCAAGTTGTTGTTACAGTCTATCTTCCTCCTTAAAAAAAAAAATCTTTTTTGCACTTTGTCCACAGTTTTTTCTGTTATTTTTAGACTTCAGCTTAACATTTCCATACTAAAGTCAACACACACTTTTATTAGCTAATATGGAGATATATTAAAACAGGAATAAACTTCTTCACCCTTCATTATGGTGATAAGAAAACTCTCCCAGTGACACAATCCTCAGATAAGAAGCTACACTTAATGAAAATTTATACTAAGATTTTTTTTTCATCTAGATGTAATTCACTCCAGTAGTAATATCAATGCAAATAAATAATTTTAAAATATATGCACCAGTAAAGAAATCAGATTGTCTTTTCAATATTGACTACTGATAGACCTTTACAGTTATGCTAAAATCAAACAGTTGCAATGAAAAAAACTTACCTTGAAACTGGGAAAATCCTGCAGCTCCACCAGTTAATTAGCTATAAGAAGAGGAAAGGGATCATGCAGGTTTTGATGAGGAGAATAAGAGCTTTATTTTAAAGACATTCTCTGCTCCTGAAGGGAAATTAAATACACTGTTTGCTGTTTTGTTTGAAATTAATCTTCAAAACATCTAATTCATGACACATGGAAAATAAGAAAGTATCAAGAGACCTGCAGGGTGACTTGTCAAACTAATACCCATGCTTCCAAACGTGACAACACAAACCTCCCTGCGGTGGAACCACAGGAGAGCCATGGACCAATTAAGAAATCTGAAAACATAAGGGGAAAAAACAAAACAAAACAGATCCTCAAAAAGATAAGACAGGTTTATTGTAATTAGTGACAGCAGGTATTATATTTGCATGCTGCATGTCCTGGCCCTGCTCTGCCAAGCACTAATACACGTTTAATTTTAAGCACGTAAAACATTGCATTTATTTGCTGGGTAAGACAGGGTTCAACAGCACTGTAAATAACAGTTAAACCACTGAAGAACTGCCTGCCAGTGGACTCGAGTGCTACAGGGTGCTTTGTGAACAGAACCTAAGATAGCAGAGACATCTCATCACTCAAATTCCACCCTTGCAGAAAAGGAATGGTTTGCTAGTTAGTGTTCTTCTTTTGCCCTCCCTATTGTCTATTATATTTTCATTTGTAGTACACAATCCTCTTTTGCACAAGTAGAGTTTCCCACTTTCTGGGCAATGTCCAAATAGCTGATTTATTATTCAATAGGAAGCACAGCAGAGGAAGAAGAAATATTTGGTCTTATTAAAGTCCACTGACTTTATTTAAATACATAGGTCTCCAGCAATCTGCCAATGGAAAAATATTGATGTTACAGTAATCTTGGACTATTGGATTCTCCACAGAATATATTAACAAAATTAGTACAGTTACATAATTGAGGAATAGCAACTTTATAAAGTTATGCATATGGTCTACACAGTGTATTGGCACTGACTCAATTAAGTAGGCAAAAGAGCTGGGTTTGATACATTAACAGTGCTTACTTAGATGACCTATATAAGGAGACCAAACAGGAAACATTTTCCCCTTTATTTTTACTTTAGTATCTTTTGCAATATCTGATTTACTATATTTCAGGCTTGTTTATGTAATTACTAAAATGTATATATTCATTTATGCGTCCTTCAAGTATCAACTTTAAGTTTAGCAAGGAGAAAAAGAATCTTTTATTTGTTTGTGCTCAGGGCACAAATAGATATATATCTGCAAGTCTACCTATGACGTGTTAAGACCTTATCACATTTGATTGTTCAATACTGCCCCTTACTAGAAGCAACCAGCACCAAAAGCCTGTTACAGCTCTGTGGGTGTTCACAGACCAATTCAGTGCCAGGTAAAGTTGGGTTTGTTAAGGGAGATGTTGGAAATCTGCACCCATGCTGGACCTCACTGCAGTTCACAAAATTTAGATGTTCAGGTGCCCTTGTTAAGCACATCTATCTTTAAGTTTACTTTGAATATGACTTTACATTCAATTTAGAATCATAGAATCATTCACTTAATTCAGTGAACCAAGCAATCTGACAAATTCAAGAAGATGGAGAGAGAGCAAAAAACGAGTAATTGCCAAGATACATAGTACATGAGAAATGTGTTATGGATAATCTGAAAAAAAACCTGCAGATGTAAACTTGCTAGTGCACCCTAAGCAGAAAAAGCAGAATGAGGTAAACAGAGTGTGTCTTGAGCAGTTGGACCTGGAAAGAGGCTTTAGAACCAAAGTTTCAAAACAGACAGCCGTCAATCAGGAAGAAGCCAAATGTTCAGTAGAAAGTGTACTGCATATCAGTGAATGAAATGAAACAAAAGTGGTTCAAGGCAGGGTGATTAAACATCTTGACCTGCTTTGTAAGACAGATGCTCAGTTGGCATCTACATCTTTCTCCAGGTATGTTTAAACTGGTCAGCAGAAATTCACTGGTAATTTGAGCTAAAAGATAATTATTTCACACACAGGGGGGAAAAAACAGATGTAGAATGAGCAAAGAACGGTCGGTACAAACCAGTTTTGAGATTTTCTTCAGTCTTACTTCCCTTTGAAAGTGATTCTTTAATAACTTCTTAGTATTTAATTGCAGTACTTCAGGAAAGAAAAGATTACTATAGAGAGCCATGACAATTGGAATACATTTTCTGAAAACAGCAATTGCACATAGCTCATACAGTATCAGAGGGCAATCAGCACAACTGAAGAAAAGAGATTACAGATTTTTTTAAGGCTTAGTGACTTTTAACTTCTTTATTTGGAATGAATTAGCTGGTATTGAAAAGCATGAATTGAAATGGAGGAGTAACATTCATGAAACAAACAGAAGCTTTTAAGAACTCCTTAGGAAACAACTTAGCTAGAAAACTAATGTGCTAATTTTTGCAAAGAGAGGAGACTGATCTAGAACTGCCATCAGCATCGAAGAGGGACTGAAATTGCCACAATTACAAGGGTGATGATGTACTTCATAATAACATGAGATTGATACCTAACAATGTCAGAAAGGCAAGACTACCCCCAAAGTGAAGAACAAAGAGTAGAATAAATACAGACTTTTAGTTTCAGACTAATTAGGCTCCTTTTATCAGAGCCCATTGCCTATTTCATCACAATTTGGATGTATTCAATCCATCCTCTAGGAGGTGTTATACTTTTGATAATCATGTACAGAAGAAGGCAAGACTACCCCCAAAGTGAAGAACAAAGAGTAGAATAAATACAGACTTTTAGTTTCAGACTAATTAGGCTCCTTTTATCAGAGCCCATTGCCTATTTCATCACAATTTGGATGTATTCAATCCATCCTCTAGGAGGTGTTATACTTTTGATAATCATGTACAGAAGAAGGCAAGACTACCCCCAAAGTGAAGAACAAAGAGTAGAATAAATACAGACTTTTAGTTTCAGACTAATTAGGCTCCTTTTATCAGAGCCCATTGCCTATTTCATCACAATTTGGATGTATTCAATCCATCCTCTAGGAGGTGTTATACTTTTGATAATCATGTACAGAAGAGGAAGTGGTAAGGTAAAAAAGTCATTTGAACACAAAAGTTGTGGTTAACTGAGAAAAACTTCAACTTCCAGGTACTTGCATGTAACTAGAAAAGAAAGAATATGGCATACCAAACAATAGGAAATGGTAAATCTAGATATGACAATGCATTTGCCAGTTTATCCCACTGAACTACACCAGCTATAAAGAAAATAACTAATTCATGCTGGAAAGATGTGTAGATATAGAACAACATGGAGTCATTCCAGCTAATCATTGTCTAAAAGAGGTTTTTCTAGCAATCATTTTGAACCATTCCACAAAGAAAACAATAAAATCATTTCCTTTTGCTAAACACTACTGACACAAGGACCACAGCAACAAGAAAATGTTTCTTGATATTTATAAAATATTATAACAGCAGATGCCAGCAGAGAAAAAAAGTATTTTCATCTCAAACTAAAGAGATCAACTTGGGAAGCTACCCTGACTATGGCTATTTTTACTGTACAGAAACTTTCCACTACTAGCTATCCCAAAGAGGTGGAATCAAATCATCCCACCCCACACGGGATTCCTTCAAAACCTTAATTGCAGATCTGAGCTTTCAGGACAGAATGGCAGAGTCTCACCCTCTTTGAGACAAAGCCTCATCATAACCCCAAGTACTGCCTGGACTTTTGGTGCAGTTCTGTACATGTTGGAATATGCACAATTATACCGGATTCAGAATTAGTCTGTTCAAATCTCCACACTTCAGGGAATTGCTACAGAATCTGAAGTCTAAGGGCAGCTGAAAAGGCCCTTTCTTAACATATTCTGAATTTTAACCTTAATTTCAGCAAGATGTTCTCCATGTTTTGGCTTTTAAGCACCTTAAACGTTGAGTGGAGTATTAAACTGATGGGGAAAACTGGCAGCACAATTTTTTTTTTTCATTTTGCATACCAAAAACCTTCCCAGTACCTAAATTACATTTTACATATTGATCCTCAAATTTGGAAAACATTGCTTGGTCCCTGTGGCCTATCTTAAACTGAAATCTGCTTATCATTGCAGTACTAGAAAATAGGTCTATTCCTAAACACTGATCAGCCATTACAGAGTTTAAAACCTGTCTGAATCATTGCTGCATTATTCATAGAATTTTAGAAATTATGCTTTCCTATAGTTATACAACAAAATTTTCAGTGAAAGATTGCATTACATAGAGAAAATAATTTTGCAAAAACATTGGATATATTCAAAAAGTTTGAATTGCATTCTGTGAAGATAGAAGTATACTAGTGAATGTAACTGAAGCTAAACAATGCAGTTTCATGAAAAAATTATTGGCTATGGGGATTTTTAGGAGGAAGCCTAAAGCTCTCAAAATACCAAGTGATCCTTTTCTGTCAACAGTATGGGTATTTTAAAATTACACAGTTCAGGAGTGAGACTGTCCCTGGGAAGCTGCAAGCAGTTTATGAGTCCTCATGACATGGCTCTGTTTGGTGACACAGGACCCTGAGCAGCAATGCTTTCCAGCACCTCCCACTTGGGTAAAGTGTTATTCCTTCTCCCATTCAATTGGCCACTAAAGGAGTTCTCCACAAACCCACTCACAGAAGAGCACACAGTCAGAAGTAAAAAGTTACAGCACCAACTCACTCTCAGGGAAAGTGAGACCACTTCTGGGCTCAAAATGTAAGCTGCAGCCAAGAACAAAACAGAGCAGGGAAAGAAACATCCCCTCTGCAGATGTCCAGTGCTAAAATCTTGCTCAAGTGCCATGCAAATGCTGTGTTCAGAGTAAAATTTCCTCACCCTGAACTTTGCTATGCTATGGCACCTTTCCAAACCAGTTAAAACTTGACCAAGTTATATGACTAATGAGCTCTGAAGAAAAAAGAGCTTCTGGGGCTGGAGAGGCTGATTGCTCAAGAGGGTTGCTAAAATTAGCAGAGGTTTACACAATTTTTATGTACACAGGAACATTTTTTTTAATATCACTGTCCCTGTGTCTTGGAAGTCTTGATAAAGAAAACCAGAGAGACTGAGCAGTAGGGGATAACATAATTTCTAAGACAGTTCTAATATATACTCACCTTGTATAAAAAAGCAGCTAGAAGTTAACTGAGAACTTTGTACCTGATGTTCTGAATTTCATAACCAGCTTGTTGGTGTGGGAAGTTATATTAAACCATGAGGCAAACAGAAGAAAAAGAGATAAAGAAGAAGAAATGTAGGTTATCTAAGTGCTATGACAAGTACATAAGGCAAAAAAGTAGCAGTGCAAGTATAAGAACAGAACAAGACAAAGATTTCATCTTATACTTGTCTTTAGATGTCAGACCAACCTTGTTTCTGCTTTTCTAACAGAGTGAAACAGTATTCATGTACCAGTTTGAGATCAAAGATTAATTGCATTAGGAAGCCTAACAAACTTTTTTCTGGCATCAGCAACATACTGCTTGATATTTTTCACACCAGAAAGAACCATTATGTCTAATTTTTTTACAAAGTAATAGTTTAGATCACATAAAGACCTTTTCATAATGGGAAGTCCAGAGAGAGAAGGATGCAACAGTAAGATAAAGGCTGTCTTTGTACTTCCTTATTTCAGCATTATACACCACTGAATCCTCAGCTTTTAACATCCCACAGAAAAAAGAGACTAAAGCTCCATAGGTGCAACCTAGACAACCAGGGTTTCTGCAAGAATGGCAACCTATTCTCCTTGCCTTACTGACTGGTCTCAGCCAAGAAATTCTCAGAGTACTGGGATGGTTACTAGCACTAGTGAAAGAAAAGTGCACACAGAGGTGAAGATATGATCTGGAAAAATGGAAAAGAAGGGATGGTAAAGATTCCCAAGTAATTTCTGTGGAAGGCATTTAAAAATAATAGAAAAGAGCACTTTACTCTTCCATGTAATGGCTTGTCCTGAGGGTTTCCAAGCCCCTAAGCCTCCCAGCACAAACTGTGGGATTGAAGCAGTACTTGCTGGAGAGTGATGAAGGGAAGGAATCCCTTAATAATTTGGATATAAGCAAATCCATGAGATTGGAGTCATCCAAAGGTGCTGAAGGAGCCAGACAGTGTCCTTGTGAAGCTGCTCTCTGCCATCTATGAAATACTGAGGGAACTGGAGAGCCCACAGTAGGAGAGGCTCAGGGGAGTCCTTACTGCTCCCCAGCTACAGCTACGGGCACCTTGTCAAAGGAGAGAGAGACGACATGGAGGCAGATAATCCTCAAAGGTGCACATTTATAAGACAAGAGGTAATAGGCAAGTAGAAGCATGAGAAATCCCAGCATCTGGGGGAAGAATTCACCACTGGAAAAATCCAATATTTTGAAAAGAACTTTCATTATGAGCAATTAACTCCTGGGGCTGTGGAATTGCCATTCTATGAGTGTTCAAGGCTCAGCTGGACACATCCCCAAGTACCTTTATCATGTCTGACTACAAGACCTCCAGAGCTCCCTTGCAGTTAAAACTGGGGCTCTAGGATTCTAACATACAGCAAAGTATTGCCACTGTGGAGAAAGCTTATTCCAGTAAATTAGGACTTTTCATTTCCGATTACTTAAAATTTGAACACTTCACATTGTTTCCAACAGCAGGATATAGACTATACAATTTACCTGCAGAATTCATTGCTGCAGGATGCAATTGATTTAATTATGTTATTAAGATTTTTAGCAGATTAAGTATAAAAATAATTCCATTATTTTATAAAACCATTATAATTGTGACATAGGATACAAATAAAAAGGCTAGCAATTCTCAGGCTGTAGTCAGACCATAAGCATATCACCACATAGAACAAAAGCAAAATTATCTTATTACAATAATACAAAATAATACACAATACTATCAGAGACAGAAAATTGAATTATTTAACTATTTTCCTACAGGTTATATACTGGTTTTAATATTATAGGATTTAAAGAACTATTTTGTGTATTTGATTTTTCAGGATAAGAAACAGATAATACTGCACATCAGTAATTATTTCTCTGCCTTTCCCTTTACTCATTCCTCCATAATATAAAACAACAACTAAGACAGTATGCAAAAGACTGATAAAATATTGAATATTTTACTACTTACAAATTATTGTTGAAACGTGTCTACTAAATCGATGTTTTTGTATGCAGAGGCACTGCAAAATAGATTTAAAATTTAATATTCAATAACCCAAAATATTCAGCCCAAACAAAGGGTGAAAACATTAAAAGGCAAAAGCCTGGAAGAATTATCTGCTTTGTTTTAAAAACACAATTAAAATGAAGAGACGTTAGCAAATTTAATCTGCTATAGCTGACATCATTCCTGGGCATTGATTCAAACTCCAAATTTAATTTCGATGAAGCTTTAGTAAAAGTAATGCCTTCTGCAGATTCTGACCCATCTGACTGAACTTATCTACTGACGACAATAAAAAGTAACTTAACCAAATATGGTTTCTGTAAACAGCTTTAAGGATAGACAAAATATATCTTAAATTGGCTCGGGACAGCATTCTATCGGATGTTGCTTACTATGAGCACGGCTTGTGCCCTTCCAAGTAGTATCAGCAGAGTTCAAAGTTCTTTAGATGGCCTTTTTTTCTTTTTTTTTTTTTAGATAGACACCTCCTCTGGGTCAAAATTTTATTAATTCTGATATATTGCTGAGGTGACAGTGTACTTACTACTAAAGAGAGATGTATGACATAAGCAAGGCAGAGAAATAAAAATCCAAGCTGAGGAAATTCTCTGCCAAGGCCTACTGCCATGACATTTAGCGATGTTTTAAATTTGTGACAACTGTAAAAGGAAGATTCATCACTTTGATCACATCAATATAGTAACTTTTTACCCAAAAAATCCGCCTCCAAAGTAAGTATTATTATATAAAATATTCTACTACTTTTTATGATAGATATCAAAGTGGACTTAGATTATCCCTGTTACTGACTTCACTAAATTGGCAGGAAATTGCATGAGTTGAAGCTTTCTTGGGTAATCTTAAGTTCCAAATTCACTCAGAAAAATTATCTGAAAGTACACTTGGCAGAGGCTTCTATAATCTCACAAAAGACCACACTGGAATTTGCTGGGGATTGACACAGGTCCAATCACATACATTTGCATATGCAAAAACCATTACTTGCATGAAAAAAATTGCATTTCTTCCTACAGACCAATATTTAGCCAAATCAATTAAATACTAACTTAGATAACAGCTCATTAGTCCTCATTAGTATGCATTTGTATAGTTCCTATGCTATCCACTTGTAAATATCTGAAAGGGTAAATACTTTTCACTTGTAATGAAATATACACATTCTCTATTATTTTCGATTTTTTTTAATTATAGCACTTAAAAACATGCCACAAAAGTGCCAAGCACATGATAATAAAATCCTTCTCCTTCTCCATTCCCTTCTCAGTTCCTCAACTTCAACCTTCATAGGAATAATTGCTAAACAAATAAGTACACCCCAAAATAAAACTTTAAAAATAAAATCCATTTCTAGAAACTTTTGGAAATTCTTCTCTACTCCTTAGAGGCTAGAAGCTTGGATGTCATGAAAAAAAACCACCAAACTTTGCTAATTCACTCAGAGCATCAGGTTCTTCAACACACCCACGGTCTCCAAGCTGATCAGTGAAAAACCTGCTTACATGTGTTTCCTTAGTTTTACCATCAATAAATACCTTCAAATTTAATTTCTATGTGTAAAAACACCATAGCTGACCATATACTACAATATGGTATTTTAGAAGTATTTATTATCATGTGCTTGACACTTCTGTGGCATGTTTTTAAGTGCTATAATTAAAAAAAATAGAAAATAATAGAGAATGTGTATATTTCATTACAAGTGAAAAATATCTGAAAGATACAAAAGTAGATCCATTCAATCCCTTTGTGGACTATGAATATGCCCTGCGTTAACAGTCATTGAACACAGTTACACGGAGTACAGACAAGGCAAACGCCTTTTTCTTGTCTTAACAGAATCAACATAATCTCTCAACATTGCCCCATACAATTACTACCAGATAAAAGCAATTCTTCCTACATTCCTAAATTCCTAAATCTGGATCTTCAATCTTGATGCATTTTTTTTATTCCATATTACCTTACCAAAAGCCCTTATAGTGTGAATGGGGGTTTATTTTCCTGGTTTTCTGTGGGTTAGTTGGTTGCATTTTGGTTGAGGTGCTGTCTTCGGTTGTTTGGATTTTTCTGGGGGAAGGGAGGAGGACATTTCTTAAAAGAAGGAGAATAAAAAGATAAAACACACACAGTTTTAGATTTCCTGAGGAAATTGTAAAATTTAGGAAGATGATAACTGAGACTTAGCTTCAAACAAGCCTGATCTGTTTGGTCAGAACTATTTTATAAAGCAGGCTAGTCTTCACTCAATGCAAATGAACACCAGAAAGTCTCTCCCAAATTACTTTTTCAGATATCAAAGCCCAGCCATGTCAGACATGAAGCAATTGATCTCCTTTAAAAGTTGTGGATTTGGAGTTGTGAGGATTTGAACTGATGGCACCCTTTGAGGGTTTCTGGGCAGCTGGAGGCTCGTGGGGCAGCATGTGCTGACAGGAGGAGAGGCAGGGGCAGCACACAGGGGACCAGCGCCAGCCCATAAAGGGAGAAAGCCCAGCGGGGAAAACCTCAGCCTATTTGTAATTTATTGCTTCTTTGTGCATCTGGTGAGACACAGATCAGGACAGGAAGTTAGCATAAGTACATCCTTTTAAAACCTTTTCTAACACATTTTTGTATCACCCATTGTAGGTGAAAGTCTTTTATTCAGCCTGAATCTTTATGGATGTGAAATACTTGATATCACATAGTCTATGTCAAGCTCAGGAAAAAGTAATAGATTACAGCATGTGATAAAAGGGCTGTACTTCTGGCACAAAATTATGCAGAAGAAATGAAGACCAACTTTCACTCTATACCCTATAAAATAACCTAACACCAGGCCAAGGCACCAAGGGCTATACCAATAAAATTATGCTCAGCACTGCTCTAAGTTTCAAACAAATGTGGCCTTTTATAAAAAACATGTATTTTGTTCTGTGGAATCCATTTAGTACAGAATTTCTGATTTTCCCTATTCTCTACATGCTTTTAATAGCAAGTATCTGGTGGATTAAATTGAATATTTTGGCTAAAAAATTGTAAAAGTACGTATTATCTCAAGTTTCTCATAACCTCTATGTATTTTCCAAAGCAGCTTTTTGTTTTATTTTGTGTACAAGGTTTCTGCCACTTGGATGAAGACAGCAGCTTAAAAAGATCTTTTGTAATGCACTAAAACTGAAAGGGAATAAAAGCTCTGGAAGGTTTATGTTCAAAATTCTTGCTGCAAACTCAGCATAAATAAAAGTAGCCATAATCCAAAAATTGCTGTAAGCCAATGGCATCCCAAAGGATGCCGCAATAAATGTACAGAGATGCTGGGAAGCTCCAATTGAAAAGAAACAAAGCAAAAATAAACTGACAATGACAAAGAAAACAAACAACAGGACACAAAACCAAAACATTCATCACTCTGATCACACTAACACAGATATTATTTTACCCAAAAAACTCTCTTCGAAAAGGAAAAAAACAATCCTGTTTTCAAAATTAAAAAAAAAAAAAACCCATGGAGTTTAAGTCTAAAAAGAACTTTCCAACTAAGAACTTGTACTCTCTAAATAATGAGTTCCTAATCAAACTGGGCATTTTCTAAAAGCAAGAACGTCAAGAATAATGCTGAACTTACAAACTGAGACCTCAAAGAAATTAGATCTTTGCATTTTATCCTCCTACTCATTTGATTTTTATCCTTCTTACATAAGTGCATTTAGGATTTAATTACATAAAGACCACTTATTTGGTCCCAGGCCAAGAATCCCTTTTCTGAACAAAAAGTGTAAACAGGAGAATAAGTTTGAGAACATATATTTCAGATTTTTCATCAGCTGATGAAAATGTTTCTTGTTGGAAACACACATGAAATACAAACTGAAGCTTAGAAAAGCAAATAATGAAAAGCATAGATGTGGTCCCAGTTCAAGGTAAGGCAGAGTGAACCTGAAGCTAACTTGGGAGTTTCTTAAGTTGGCATAGAACAAAAAGTATTTCTTAAAATTTTGTTATATGGAAAATGCAGCATATACATTCTGCTTCTTAAAATTCCTATATAAAAAACAAACATTTTATGTTAGTACAAGTTACAGCAATCTGGCTCCTTAGCTAAACCTTTGATTGTGGAAATTACTAATAAAATCTCACTGATTTTAGATATCACTGAAGATGCTTTATGCTTCTGAGAGCCATTAAAACTAGACCCTATACTTCTGCTTTTTTGTTTTTCCATATATAAATAAATAGATCATCTTTTTGTCACATAGAATTTAAAAATGGGAAGCAACACAGGAGAGGAATCCTTGGAACAAAATTACAGTAATGCATGGGATATATACAATGTACCTGTATCCTTCAGAAAACCTTTGGTATTTAGAGCTATTAAATGAAATACATTCTAGCATAGCAATGGGACACTAACATTCAAATTTATTTTACTCGGAGTTGCCAGTCTTTCCTTATCTGCAATCTCATTTACATGATTCAATACAGTCTCCATGCTTTCCAAATACTCATGGTGCAATACCAAAGTTCCATAAACTCAGCCTTTTCAAAAGCAAATGCACCATAAAATGTTCTTAGATGTAAGTTGTCCCTTATTTAGTCTTCAGTGAAGACCACAGATGGGAATAACATTTGCTCACACTTTATTGCAGAGCAGACTATTTAATAATCAACGTGTTGGCACACTGTTCATTTTGTCTTAAAATAAGTAGCTTTTAAAAGAAGTGCGTTCCAGTGGATAAAATTCCAAGAGGCTTCTTTTTCCTTTAAAGACAGCATGGAAGTTCAATGAATGTGCAGACCAAAGTCCTGAAAGACTTTACTGCAGATCCAGCTAAGGATATACAGCAACTCACCAGTACCAGCACATTAGAGTTGTAATGTCCTTCTGACTAGTTAACACAACACTGTTCAGGTTTAATTAAAGGAGACATTTAATACTCATTTGACAATTTAAAAGGGAACAAACTGATGCTAAGTGATCACTCAGTGATGATACAATCCTGTAAGAAATGACAGTGAGGGACAAGAAATCACCCATGTGCTATTTTCTTTGTACATAGTAAACAGAAATGTGACTTGAGCTAACACCCTGTCCCTGCCATAAAAATGTAACTGCAAAGCAAAGCTAAGATGAACTACTCTTCCTAAAAAACTATTAGATACTTCGTTGACCAGCAAAAGTAATTTGGCAGTATTTTTATACTGTCCAAGAGAGTCAATCTGACAAAGGAAATAAAGTCTAAAATCATAAACAGCTGCAGAGAGCAAAACTTGACTTAAGCAAGGTAGCACAAATAATAAAACATATCCTGTAAAGTCATTTGTATATTCCATATTCTCTGTCAGCCAGCTGCAGAGCACTCCTTGTATTACATAACCCAAAATGTAGCATTTAAAAGGGCACGGACATAATGGGGCACTAATGTTTCAAGGTTTAATTGTGCATTGTTCTCTGCATTATCACCTATTTATTTAAAGTGGTGCAAGATGTAGACTTGGAATCCTATGAGTTTCTGAGCTGGAAGGGGCCCACAAGGATGACCAAGTCCAGCTCCTGGCTTCTGTAAATACAAACCCCAAGCCCCTGTTAGAAATTGCTTGCACTCAATCATCCCAAAACTACTTGTAATTTGCAAAAATAATTTTTCTGGTTTTTTGTTAAATTGTACACAAAGGCATGTTCTGCCCAAGTCTCTTATTTTTAAGTACATTTTTTTATTGTGATGTACTGTATACAATGAAAAAATCTATTAATATCAGATAATCTATTCTATCACATATCCACACAAGCCACACATACTTCACTAAGAATTCACTCTGGCACACAGAAACTGGGCATAAGGACATCTGTGTGAACGTTAAGCCTGTGACAAAAATTTAAAATAACCCCTGTATCTACTTGACAGAACATGAAAGAGTACCCTTCTTTATTCTTAATAACTTTTTATAATGCTCAAGTCAAGTGATTTTGTAAGAAAACTGATTTTGTAACCATTTGTCTCCACGGACATCAGCCATGCAAATAACACTACAAGTTTAACCATTCTCATCCTTTAAACATCCTGATAGTTCTGTACCTATCTTCCATTGACAAAAACATGCTCTATGAAAGAATTGCAGAGTTCTCCTTTCCAAACCACAAATTGGATTTATTAGCTTCACAGATTTATTAATGATATAACATGTCACATCATATGGTTTGTTCTGAATTACATGAATACAGGAAATATACTGAAGGTTCTAATCAAGGTGAGTTTACACTTGGAGCAACACTGAGTAAGAGCTAAGAAGAGCAAACTGCTTTTTATTTTTTTAGAAAAGGTACCTTAAAGTATAGCTTTGGCAGATGAAAATTCAGTATCATATTAACTGTGCATTTATTAACTATTCTAATCAAATGCAAACTCATACACACAGGAGTTTTTGAAATCATTTGCTGAATAGATGTGATATCCTAAGAATATATTCCAACTATTTTTTATAAAATTTCCTTTATGCTCCCTGATATAGAGACCTGAACTTGGAATTGCTGTGATTCATTTTTCTGAAAGTATTATTTTAATATTACAATGTTATATTAGATTACACTCAGTAAGTTGGTCATATCTGCTAGGTTTAAAAGAAAAAAGTACCATTTTATGTGCAGTTGGTTTTATTTATATACTGAAGATGTAACTTTTCCTAGAACCTAATTAATACTCTGGTCTCTGAACACAATTTATTACAGAAATACAATTAACTTTCCACAAGTTTTTTTAAGAGCCTTCTGAAATACTTCATCTTTTAATTTTTACACATTACCAGTGATACCATTTTCTCAGAGAAATGTATTTAGCAATGAGCACAGTGGAATTAAGTGTCACCCTAAGAACACCAACCCGAGAATCTGGAGGATTTATTTTTGTCATGCACTGCCTGTATGGCCTTGCCTAACTCAGTCTCCCCATGCCTGAGACTTCCCTTCAGTAAGCAAAGGCAAAGCAAATGTCCCATCATAGGTTTGCTGGTGTAGTATTTAACATTTTTATCCCTTCCTTGGCAAGTTTCTTAAAAAGGGAGAGGGAAATCAGGATGCCAAAACAACCAGTAAAGGCATTTTTGCAGCTATCTGGTATGCATAACAGCTGGAGCAGATTCTGATGCTTTTTTTCAGTTTCTTGGGTGGGGGGGAATTTTTTTTCAGGGGTGCAGAAGGGGTTGTTTGCTTCTTGGTTTCTCTGGGGGTTTTCAATCCCTAGTCCTAAAAATCTAAAGACTCCCTATGTTCAGATTGTCACAAGTTTTTCTAAGTTCCTGTCTCACTCATTGTAATTCAATCTGTGTCCCTCCAAGAGAATCCCACAGCAAACCCAATCCAGCATTGTCTGGAACACTCAGACACATTTGCAGACGTTGGACTTTCCAAGCTGCACGCATGGTATAGCTCACATGGAGGATCTGGAAACACTCCTGCGAACCCTCGTCATAGCTGGATGGGAAAGGAACAAAACAAAACAAATCTTCCTCAAGAAAAACTCAGCTGCACCATCTGCTGAGGAGCACTTTGCTCCTTATGGTTAGTTAAAACACTGTGTAGTCCTTTACAAAGACTTTTGCAGATCATGTTCTATCACTTCATATTGCCTCTGCAATAATGTTTTCCAAACCCAGCTGCCCATAAACTCTAAAATAATACTTAACTGAATATTTTAATCTGTGTAAACAGTTCTTTTGACATAAGTGAAAAGGTGTA
Source organism: Agelaius tricolor (assembly GCF_023055355.1). Lineage (NCBI taxonomy): Eukaryota > Metazoa > Chordata > Aves > Passeriformes > Icteridae > Agelaius > Agelaius tricolor. The sequence continues at coordinate 12,001,336 of NW_027269270.1, read as the reverse complement.
CATCCAGCTAGAACTATTGCGATACACTTGGATTCCTAACTAAGCTCAGCTTCTTTTCAAGTAAATAAACATTCATAGTTCATCACCGCAATAACAGTTTTAAAATATCCAAAGTTTTATGCCTTACATGGGCCTCTAAAAATATCAAAACATCCAAAAGTTCAGGCATTTATACTTTGGCAATTAATGTTGCAATTATATTGCACTATATCTTCATATATTATGCACCTCAAATATATCTTGAGACATACCTTAAATGTTTCTTTTTGTATGCCTGTTTTAGTTTTCTGAGTTACATCACATTTTCTTTTTCTTCCTGCATTTCATCTACTTTTTATTCCCCACTAACTGATCCACTGCTGCTACAAGCATGTCTAGGCCAGGTCAAATTAAGGGCCACAAAACTCCATGTAAACATTCAGATTCCGTTTAGAGATGGATCCAAGCAAAAGCTTCCAAGGTTGACTCTCACAAGAGGTATTTTACTTCAAGAGCTTTCTTTTCCCCTGAAGCAGAGCAAGTATGAATTTTAAATGAAAACCAAGTTTGAGGCTAAAAGGAACACAGTTGCAGCAGAGCTCCTGTAGCCTCTCCTCCCATCAGCAAAGGCTGATTCCACCAGGAGCACGAGGGGTTCTGCTACTGCACTGCTCTTGCACCTCATTACAGCTTGCATCATACTCAAATGCTTTCACTGGCCCCTGAAGGACAGTATTTCACTGGGGAGAAAAATAAAAAAAAAAAAAAAAAAACTCCAAAAAAAAACAACTCCAAAACCATTGAAAAACTGTTCCCTTCTGCTCTCATTACCAAGGCTTATCCACTGCACTTTGGGCTCCCTTCCACCTCAGCCTAAATAAACCTTTCCCCCTTTTAATATTTCATGTCACCCAAGGCTGTCAGATACAGCTGGGCCATGAAGTGCACATTCTGAAAAGCTCCTTCTATTGACTTCATCCAAAACCTTTGGAAACTATGATGGACACAGAATTTCAGATCTGCATCCTGCTTAATGCAGACCAAGGTAAGACAATTAGATGAGTCTTTTATTACAATTTAAGTATTTCCTTTCATCAAACCACCAGGCAAGCCCTTTGGCCTAACTCCACAGTAGAAACAGTAAAAAATAAAGGACATGAATTATAAATGTTATACTAATATATTACTAGCATATTTGAATATTCTGACATTTTCATAATTCACAGTAACTTGTTAAAGAATGTTCTCAATAAAACAGTGAATATCCACTTGCTGCCTCAGCTCCTTACTTTTTTTCCACTAAAAGTGCCCTGTTCTGAGTTATTCTCCTGGGAAACATGGATTCTTACCCCAGTCAACTCCCAGCTCAGTTAATTACTCAATGGATTGCAATAGGAGTAAGTCTATAGAGCTGAGGGCATGATGTCTCCCTTCCATGTGTGTCAGAGGGATTTACCCCAGAGGAGCACTGACCCTGTCCCTTGGACCAACCACCATTTAGTGGTTGGAAAGCAGTGTGTGTTCCTGGGGCAAATCTTATTTTACCATCACCCAAATGGGACCAAGTTCATGTTCTCCAAGACGTATTTGTAATGTGAATGGAAGCCTGATAGTCAAGGAAGATTATGACCATCTGAAGGATCAGAGGGGAGTAAACTCAGTCACCCATTCTTATTTGCCATTAAAAGAGAGCAGAAGTTTCCTGTATTTGCTGTGACAAAGGCACAAGACCTACCGATGCTTTGAGCACACCAAATAACTTCTAGGAGTCAAGAAGCGAGAGAAAAAGACTAGAATCTTAAAGAATAGAATTTTTAATTCCAGGAGAACTCCTAAAATTGTCATTTGTTGGCCAGCACCTTTAGCTGGAAAAATAAAATGGGAAAGAGAGAATACATTCGTGGTTCCTTAACTCTACAGCAAGAAGCCAGGAAAGAAGATAATTTCACACAAAGACTCTCCAAAAGAGCAAAAGCATTGGCAAATTTGGTGCAAATACTGTTAATTATCCTCATGTTGAAATTTTCATTTCTTTTAGAGTTAATCTAGAGGCAATCAATTAATAATTAACATTATTTAAATAATCTCTTGGGACATCTCAATTAAGACATAGCAATTCACAAAAGCATCAAGAAAAAATAAAGCAGATGCAATGATTTGCATAAATAAATTTTCTAAAACAGTATTTGATTAGAATGCAGCAAAAATGTTAGGATCCTATATGCCACAGTCCTTTCTACACCAGCAATGCCCGGAGTTTTGCTCTGAAGACAGCTGCTATCATTTTTAAGGCCACCTAATCATTTTCCTTGAACATTCCTAAGATGTAAAAGCTATTTTCCACACTTTGTTTCCATAGATACAGTGAATTTTTTTATTAATCAGAATGATAGCCTGCAAACTGCTAAGCAAACACATCATCAGCAAGCAGTTAGCATTCCAAGCTGTGTCTGTTAAAAGGGTCCCACTCTGATCACGTTTAATTTTGGACAATTAAGGCAGAGTGGAAATGGACAACGTGATACTTTCTAAATGGAGAATTTAATACTGTGGTTCAAGACAGAAACATGGGTCAGTTTGCACTTAATGCTAGCAGTTACAGAGCATACTGAGAAAAACAACCAGTTGCTGCTTCAGGGAAGAAAAATCTCTGTCAGGAAGACCAAGTTAAAGCATCATTTCATCCAAGTATTTGATTAAATTGAATTTTAATCCAGGAAAGCTAAACAAATAAACCAATTACTAGAGGGGAAACAGTTCTCAATCTGTGGAGTTAAACCAAACAAATCTGGAAACACGCATCCAGAGTAAAGGCTCCAGCATCTTTTGCAGAAACAGCGATTTGCAGAAACAGATATTTTTTTCTGTCTGTCTCAATAGGCCAGTGAAGCAAAACAGATGGGCTAATAATTATTGCTGGGTTAAAGTTGTTACATTAGCTTTCCTGGTCTGAAAAATCTCAGCCTTACAACTTCAGCATGTAAAGTATGCGAAAGACTCTGAAGAAGTAAAGGACTCAGAACTCAGAGATATTTTAAAATAATTTTAAATCATATCCACAAACATTCTCTTTCCTTTATCATCTCCAAATATCTGAATTGCTGAAGGAGAAGAATGAGTTGATATCAAGAATAATTGCAGCATGTGGAAGAAATGAAACAAAGCATCGTTTTATAACAAAAAGAGCAAAAGGAAAGGTGTTGCAGAAACACAGTATTAAAACTGGTCCTCCCTGAGGAGCGTTCATGAGACAAGTAATTGATCCTCATGTTGTGTCCAATACTCAGCCCATCTCATGTACTTATGTGGTTACATTTATTAAATAAAGCAGCAGAGTGTTGGACTTCCCAAAAGAGATGCAAACCTGTGATCTGAAGCAAAATGAAGCTTCACTTACAATTGTGACAGAAATAATTTCCAGTTTCTTGGTGTTGCTGTGGCTAATGTATCTGTCATTATGTTACTCTGACAGAAGTTTTTACTGCAACTTCTGAGGCAAGTCCACCACCAGTGGGCAGATATTGCTATGGCAACTCAGCACAAGTGCAGAAACTTCTGAAGGTGTTAGGCAACACAGTGCCATCAGCTGCTGATGTTGCTCAAGTTTAGTGCAGCTCATCTTGTCCAGAGCCATCTAATCAGGTACACCAAAAATAGAGCTTTCAGCAAAGTGATGTGGAAACAAGCTGTCTGTGAGAGAAAATTAAGAACTTACAATACAGAGTGGGAAAAACAGAATGAAACAGAAAAGTGGCTCACTTTTCCCTTTTGCAAAATCCAATATAAAATAGTGAATTGGTTTAGTAGTTTTTTAAATGCAGGGCATGTAATTCTTACTAACACTTATATAATTAGTTGGGAAAACGTAATACAGATTTTTTTTTAATTTTGTAAAATGAAAATTTTGAGAAGTATCTTCAGAACACTCAGTTCCTATCCCTGCAATAATTTTAATTTGGCTTGCAGTGGTCTATATAAAACAAATCTTTGGAACTTTCCTGATGAAGAAAATTCTTCACATAGTTTGAGGAGGGAAAATCATCAGAACTGCCCTTCATTTTGGCTACTACAAAAGTTAAGAAGGCTACAAGGAAGTGCTTTCTCTCCCACAGGGGATGACTCCTGCAGAAAAGTGAAGCACCTTTCTTGAGGAGTGTGGGCAAGCTCATGCTGCTGCCAGAAAAAACCTCTTTTTAGTGCAATGGAGTAATACATTCAAATACAACTTTTAAAGCAAGGACTAATCAGTGAACTACAAATTATTATCCAAATATTCTGTTCCAGCTGTCTTCTGTACATGCTGAGTATATGCTTACAGGTCTGGAAGGAGGACAGAGGCAGTGCTAATACCTTGGAGGAGTGTTCCTCTACATCCAAAGGGAAATCCTTACTAACAACATCCAGTTAATTGCTAATTGTCAAAGGACATGGAGAACAGGTGATGCCACAAAGATGACTGAGAAAAAGAATGAAATATGCAAGTGCAAAAGACTGAATGAGACAAAATGAAGAAAGGGGTTATGTTTACAGCTCATAGGCACACAAATGATTTTAGAATGTTAAAAGATATATTACATAAAATTGTCACACAAACTAGTTTTGACACTTCATTACATGTGGACAGGTTTCTTTGGGCCTAATGCAGCTAAAAATACTGAGTGGTTTACACCCTGAAGGATCCCAGCACTACCCTCCCTGCAGGGGTGAGCACAGAAAAATCAAGTGAAGACAACTGCAGATGCACCTACTTAACTCTTCAATAAAGTAAAAATAAGATCAGTAACAACACTTTTCATCATTATCTACAAGACTACATGGAACTCTCATATATTAGATGCCTTCTGTCCCCAGCACATTGGGACTGCAACTCTCCAATGCTCTTAATTACAACATTACTTGTTTTAACTTTACCCAAAACACCATGGCAAGCTCAGATGTCCCTCTCTGAGGAGTTGGAGCTCTCTAACAGGAGTATCTCATCTGATAAATAGATTTCTTTGAGCAAAGTGACAATTCATTGGAGATTTTATGTTGTAACATTTGAAACACAGAAACTGACAAAAATGTAATCATGAATGCAATATTAAGTGTTATCTAAGGTAAAAATTATTTCAGGTTATAGATCCTGGACAGCATTTATCAAATTCTAACTCAGCCTGACATTATCTCTTCATTTCCCAATGACTATCTATTGGAGAAATATCTCCTGGAATTGAGTTCATATGGAAGGAGAACACTTTCAGCTGCCTTTCCCTTTAAGCAAGACAAAAAAAAACCCCATCTTTTTAAAATGTCTCAAAAAATTCTTATGAGCTAGAAAAGATCTAAAGTATAAATACCTGATTTGTGAAGTCAGACTTCAACAAACCATGAGGAACCATGTGGAAATTTCCTTAATCCACCAAAAAAATTGAGGGTCAATATAATTGTAACATAGTTATTAAATCAGTGATAAGAGAGATTTGTTTTAAAGCAAGAGGGACTAACAGACTGTAAAGGTGTCCAATATGCTAATATTTCAGTAACTACTTTTTATTTGACATTTCACTAATTATACTAGTTATGATGTGAGCCATGAATCTGTATGTGTTCCACTGATGACAAAATGATCAATCTGTTGAAATGTAAAAATTATGAGTTTTGGCCCTATATTTTTATTACATCGTTTATTTCAGCAAAACAAAAAACATCCACATAATAAATGTTTTCAAATGAAACCAACACTGAGTCTAAACATCTATTAATTTTGTTTAGATTTCAAAAATGAATCCAGGAGGATCCATTGGCATAGTCTGTTGCTGGACACCCTCCAAACATTTATTTTGCATATTTATTTGTATTTGGCAGCTTGTGCTATGGAAAATATAAGCTAAGAATAAAGAATAACATGCAGTGTGTGATATTAACTGTTTTCTCTTACCTTTTCTTTTAATTTAAGTAAAATCACTATGACATAGTTCAGAGATCTTTTTCTCTGATCATTTCACAAGAGAAGTAACTATTCCTGATCAGCTCTGCAGACCAGATTTTCCAAAGGCATCTGCAAAATGCTAGACACCAATATGGGTATTCTTGGGTCCTTTCCCAATTCCATTGAAGTCAGTAATGAAATGCAGATCTGCTTAGTGGTAGAAAAATTGAAGTACTTATTTGAAAAACAAGTTTTAGAGAATTTTTTAGTATTCAAGCTAGAAAATCTGCAATGATAAAAACCACCTGTGCACTCATGGAGTGCAAAGGTCCTGAGTGACAGCCATGGAAGCCTATAATCCATTTACAAAGCTTAGCATGCAAAACTGTAAAGTCATTGTTTGTATACGTTTTTTCCTCTGGCAGGCAAGGCTTCAGTGTGCTGGAGATTAAAGATCAATGAGTTCCTTGTTCAACAGTACAGAAGCCATTTTTGGATCCCCACCTTTGCAGTGACCTCAGCCCATAGGCTACTAGCAACATATTTGCTTTTCTCAGGATTTTACATCTTCTTGTCCTTTGTAGTCAACAATCAATCTTGATCTTCACCACTCCCACCTGATGGGCCTCCAGTTTCTAAAAGAAATGCTGCCTCATAAAGGCAAACCCTTACCTTTCCCAATATTAAATTTCCCATTGCCATTAGTTTCACAAGGTCATGAAATTACTTTGTGCAATATGTTTATGATCACCCTCACTATTTTGTATCTCCTGACTTTGTAGCATGAATAAACTGAAATCAGTACATTCCTGCTTTTGTGCTATGGCTCCTAGTAAAAGCAAAGTCCAAGACAGGCTGTAGGCTGATGTTTGGGAATAGTATCTAATAATCTTACTACACCCGTACAGACTTTGCCTGGGCCAATTTGTGTCTCTTTTTTCCATAGCTGTTTGTCCCCAAGTGATATTGCTTAATTATTCTGTCCTTCAAAAATGCGTTTAAGAGGATTTTGTGTTATTATTTTGATAACAATGGCATCTGCAGTCTGCTTCACTCCCTTCCTTCAAGTTCAGTTATATTAAACATCAACTCATCAAATTACAAAAAAAAACATTCACCTTCCACTGCTATCAGGTATCTGGAGAGGAAATAATTTTATTCCTTTTGGGTGATCCTATTAAAATGTTTTGGTTTTCCTTTCAGATGTAGAAATCCTCATTTCATGTAGTTGTTTCTGCTAACCATCCTTTTTTGTTCCTGAAAACATTCTTCCTGAAAACTGAAGCCAAGTATTCATTTAGGTTTGGGGGCAAAATCCACATTATCTTTAAACTCCAATTGGAAAATATCTGCTAACAGAGAATAAAGTCAAACGTAAAATTACTTTTTTATGAGGTATTTTGTTTCAGATATAGATTGGGAAGCAAGTGCTTCTTTCTCATGAACCCTGAAACAATCACAGAGCCGTCAGGAATGGATGCCTTTGAGATGTGATTTTAGTAATTAGTGAGGACATGTAAGAAATTGCTTTAGGGAGAAAAGAATGAGCTGAAGAGCAACAGCTATTTAGTTCTAATTAAATAGAAAGATAAGTAAAAGGAGTTATAGTATAAAGATTTGTTTCTAAGAGTACAAACTTTGCTTATTAACAGAATGATTTGGAAATTAAAAATTCAAATCTGGAAGACACTAGACATATCTTTCAATTAATGATTCTCAGACTCCCTTTCCAGTGAACTGCCACACAGTACTAAAGTGTAGAACAGGGTCTCTCTTACACAAGGGGCACGTCTATAGGACTGGCCATATGGCTGGGAAAACTGTAAGACATGAGCTGCTATTTGTATCTCATGGATGTAATATTTGCATTTTTCTCGATGGGAAGTGTGCATTTACCTACATTTTTAGCGGGGATATATCAAGGATGTGCAAAAATACATAAGAAGGAAAGTCCAAGAAAAATTCTCTGCCACCCCTTTAGCTTCTTCTATCACCTGCAGACATCACTAGCAACTCTTATGAGTTACTAAAGGTCTCTGCACACATGCAGATTGTTGCTGCTACATGATTGGAGTAGTCATTGATGACAAGGATTCATATTCCACTTGCACTTCAAACACAGAGGCAACAGACAAAGATCAGCATAGAATTAAAACAGATTTAGTACCAAGTCCGGGTCAGCTCTCTCTATTGTGCACAAGAGAAGGAATAACAAACCTGTGACCCTGTTTTTCTCTACTGCATGTCCTCCAGCTGAAGGCAAGCCTGCCCCCACCCTGCTGAGCCTCTAGATCAGTCTGCTCATCCATGGGCATTGATGGGCACAGCCACCACCAGGGCACGTCCTGCCCCTGCACCATCCTGTCCTGCAGGAGCATTGTGTGCACCACAAGCACCTCCAGGGGCTCCAGACCTGGGCTTTGCCTACAATAATTCATCCTATCCACCTCACTAAGTGACAGTTCTGCAGACAAAGCTAAAAGGCTTACTCAAATCAGAAATGACTCACTAAAGCAGCAACTGCACCAATCCTGAGTGTCAGGCAAGAGGATTTTGCTGTGGAAGTTAAACCGCAGTCCACACTACAGGAGAGATGCGAAGAGATAAGAGAAGAGGTAAAGTGCTCTCCAACAGCAGGAGCCCCTGCAAACATTCTGTGTGAGTCATTAGGAATTATTCTTAAGATGAGTGGAGAAAGTTGAGTCATAAATGACTCATCCACTTAGCAGATGGGAGGCAAGCATATATGAAATTTGGGACTGCCACTTAGTGAATATCATGAGCCACTAATTCCCAGTCTGCTTCACTTCCTGCCACAAAACAGGGAGCATACAGAGCAATGGAAGCAGAAGCAATATACCTTCACCTTCTGCTAAAGTGTATCACAAATGAAAGGTGTTTAGAATACAGATTCCATTTCCATTTAGCCACCAAGCAAGCAGGAATGTTGACTGGCCTTATCCAAACAAGGCTCACATCTTAACTTTTACACACCTGTAAGAGGTAGAGTGCAAAAATTCAAGAAATGAAAAAGATTTTGTCATGTCTGCTATGTTGCAGGTAACTTAGTCATTAAATATAAATAGGTGATGTTCTACCAAAAAAAAAAAGCTCATTAAAGACTGGTGAACAAAGATAGACATCTGTAACCTTACAGAAATCTGTAACTGTTCCAAAAAAAACTGGAAAATCAAGGCAGAGACTAGGAAACAGCTACTCATCTTCTCAGTTGCTTGCCAAATTTTGGGATTATGCACTTCATGTTTCAGAAGTAGAAATCTCAGAAAGCAGAAATAGCAGCTTGAGAATGTGGATTTACAGGGAATTTCAAATCCCTTCATTTGACCTCCTATTCTCCCTACTGAAAGCCTCTCTGCCCTGCCTGTGTACATTCTGGAAAGTCCAAAACACTCAATCCAGACCCTGAAGCCCTAAGGAGTTTGCTCTGACTTGAAAGCTTTTATAAATCAGCTTCAAGCTGACATCTAAAAATAAAAAGCTCATAGTTGCCCATCATTTTTTCAGGGTCTGACAGTTCAAGGTTAGTCAAGGGCCCATCAGCCCTGTTTTACATAAGTCAGACAAAGCTGTAAGGTTTTTGTTTCCACTCTTATGGTCCAAACATTCCAGATTTCCACCTGAATGACTGCAGCAGCCTCCTTGACAGTGAGTTATTCTGCAGCTTTAATGAAACAGTAATCACTCAACATAGCCTCGCACTGGGAGTTAAAGATGTAGCTTCTTTGGCAATGAAAAGCATTTGGAAATAGGGTTTTCCAGGTGCCACTCTAGACCTGAATTTAAAACTCAGCTCTGGTCACTCTATAGATGGGTATATCCTTCCAGTCACAGAACAGACACCCTACTATAAGCATGTTACAAATTTCCATAATTCCAGTCAAAATCCCCACATTGACCTAATACACCATAAAGTTCACAATTTTAGCTGGAATACCATATGTAATTTCTGATAAAAGCATCAGCATTAAAAAAATTCAGCTACAGAAGGAATTTTCACAGTAATTAAAAAAAAAACCCCTCAGTTTCTGCTGGTCTGTGACACTAAATAGCATTGCATATATTCTGACCAATCCAAACATTTAAATTTTTGCCTTAAAAGATTTGGGAATTCATCTGCCAGATGTGAAGAATCAAAACTATTTATTCAACCTTGGCCTCAAGTGAGACGTTCTCCTGAATTGGAGTTTGCTTAGCAGACTACTGCTAAATTATCCAGAAGATGGTTTTTTATTAAAGCACAGTCCTGGAAGTCAAAAGACCTGGAGGGTATTGCTTTTTCCCACTGAGCCCTACCTTAAAATAAGTTGTAATTTTTCTACTTGGACTTTTTTATCTCTGAAAGATGGAAGTGTAAAGCAATTCAAAACTGCATTCAAGAATTTCAAATCCATATGTAACTACTGCAAATGGAATAGAAGAACAAATAGTTAACACTGTTTTTTGAACTGAATGCTTAAAAATATTAGAAATAAAGGTTTACAGAACCGTCAGAATAACAATTTCTCTTTGACTAGTCAGAGTGTTAATCAAGTTAAAATCTCTAAAGATCCATTGAAATCCTCAGGAAAAAAAAAAAAAAGTGACCTCTCTGGCAGAACAGGGGACATCAGAAACTCTGGAAAGAACTGAGGTCTGGCTTCCTGAGTTAGCCTCATCCTCTCTTGTCCCAAAGACAATCCAGTAATTACTTGATTTTCCTTTAAGGTACCAGAAACTGAGTAACTTTAAAATAAACTAGAGTTTCTTCAAGCCTGGAGTGTGTTTTACTAGAGAGCAGATACTACAAAAGCAGCCAGTGGGAGGCAGGTTGCCTCCTAAAGCTATCTGGAATGAACATGTGCCACTCAGATTAAATGCAGCCCTTGATATGGCCAGAGAAGATACGTAAAGCTACCCAGGATCTAAGGTCTCCTGCTGTTGTTAATGACTCATATCCTGTATTTTTCACATAGGACTGCAAGTTCCAGCTATTTATGGAGCAGCCCATTAAAAATTTCTTTTCATGAAGAAAAAGTGCTGTCAGTCGCCATTCAGGAGTTGATGTAGGAGGCCAGCTAGCATGTTCGAGAAATTACCAGAGAAAAACACTACAATCACAAAGAGCCAAATGTTCTCTCTTGAGCCCTTTGAGATAGCAGATGCATAGTCATAAGCAGAATCTTTTGTCTCTGAAGATTTTGTTCATACACAGATCACAAAAGAAAAAATAAGAAGGGAAAAATATGGTATGAGCTACTACAGTCCACTCAGTTTCTGTGCTGTGTATCTCATGGACACCTTCATTCTTCCCTCCATTCTGCCCCAAAATGCAGCATGTGAGCATACTGACACCACTGTGGAACTGGATGGGGAAGGAGAGAGTGTGTGTGTACCTGCTGCTGGCTCACATTGTACTCAACATCTTCCAGGAAAAACAGGGACGGAATGCTTCTTCAGTACAAAGCTATAAATTACATTTGTTTCATTAAAGCCTTAACTGTCTAATCAAAGAATTACTTGTCCATCTAAAGTGAATTATCAACATTATAGTTGAAATTTTACTGAGTCAAAAATTAGATACACAAGCTTTTTACTACACAAGCTTTTTACTACCTACCCATTTCTCTCTGATGTTATGCTCAGCTTTTCACTGCCCCTTTGGATCCCAAGGTCAGTCACTTCTGCCTACAGGAACATTATAGTGAGTCCTCAGTGTCCCAAATCTCCACTGGTGAGACTATGTTGATGGGGACGACGAAGGGGAGAGTCCTTCCTTTAGCAAAGAATTTGATAGTACATTGATTATTTCTTCTTCCTCACCCTATGGACCACTTCACATTGTTTTTATACATTTTTAACATGCTTTTACACCTTGTTTTTTTATAACATGTTTCTACCTGGTAGTTATTGCCTATAACTAGTAGGGGAAGCTCAACTGCGGCATTACAACACTATAGAAAGTTAAAATAATACTCACAGTTATTGATGTCAAATTTCAGTAGTGAACTGACTCAACAGCATATTACAAAAATTAAAAGACATTTCTAGGTAAAAGTGTTGCCCTTTCTCCATACAAGTGGAATAAATTTTAATAGATGTCCTGTTTTTTAGTTATAATTTTTGACTAATTTATTGTATCCAAACACTTCATATTTCATTATACATACAACAAGAGTTCCCAGTTGCACCATGCAATTAGTTTCAAGGTAGTCCCTCACTGCTCAGGGACAGTTCATAAAATCAAAATGGCCCTTTAAAAACATGACCAGGTAGTACAGTTTACAAGTGCAGAGCATCAGTCATTTAGGAAATTAAGGGTTAGGAGACTTGAGTATGATATTGATTGATCCCTCCAGGGCAATATTCTGCCACCACTCCCCTTGGAATCAGCAGGAATTCTGAATGCTCATCAATAACAGGATATTATGTCATTATTAAATGCCTTAGAGATTATTTATACAGTGAAAAAAGCATTGAGATCATTCATGACAGGATTATTGACAGTATAAACACAATCCAATACAGGAACTATGGTTCTCTTGTTGGAAGGAAATTTTCACAGAATCACAGAATGATCAAGGCATGTTGGATGGGACTCACCAATATCATCCAGCTCAAGCAAGGTCACCTACAGCAGTCTGAGCAAGACCATGGCCAGTCAGGATTTCAATATCTATAGGTGTATCTGTAGGCATTATTTCTATCATCTCTCTGGGGAACCTGTGCCAGTGTGTGACCACAAACTTCCCAACAGAAGTGCTTACAAAACTGCCTATCCTTATTAAGAATTGATCCAAGTAAGATAATCTATTTATGTCTGGGCTGCCAGATCTTTGCCCACGCAGTTTCAAAGGGGAAATTTTGATTCTTTTTCACTGTGAAGTAGTGAAGGTCAGTTCTGACATGCTGGCCTTTGGAGACATAAAGGAAGCACCTGCAACCTGTATGTACAGCCTCTGACAAAAATATTTACACCTAGAAGTGATGAGGATGGGAGGTAAATGAGGAGTTCTCACTATCTACTTACAGATCTTAAGGATTACTTTATGAGCATAAAATACATGCATTGCTTTTATCTAAAAAAGTTACACAAACTCAAACTGCAAACAGGATAGTGTAGAAAAGGTCAGCATATAACTCTGACTCTCATTCTAAGCTAAGATTATTCATGTCGAAAGCTACAATGAAGGAAAAGACAACTGCACCACTCAGTAAAACGAATACTTCCATTGTCAAAGACAGTAACTGTCAAAGTGGACAGTTCTCAGGCCCACTCCATGTCCATGACCACTCAAGTTTCTGGTATTCTGCAATATTCTTGACTGTGGAATGATCCAAAAGGAAAGAAAGAAAGAAAGAAAGAATTTCCTAAACCTGCAGTTCCATTCTAGAGGCAAATAGATCAAAAATAAAGCCAGGGAAGAAGAAGGGAAAAGGAAAATAAAAATAAAAATAAAAAAGGGGTGGCTTCAGGAAGTCTCTAGTCCCAGTTCCTGCTCTAATCCAGGTCAGCTATGAGGTTAGGTTGCTCAGAGCTTTATCCAGGTTAATTTCTTCCAAATTAAACTTGTAAATGACTCCTCTGAGATATATGTGTATCTGCAGAGAAACTGGCAAACTATCAGAGTCTAGCTGATTTACAGTCTACAGCTGAACTGCAAAGAAAAATACATGGAAAAAGATAGCACCAAGGTCAAGAGACTAGTCAGGATTCAGACACTTCTGAACTACTATGAAACTTCCTGGATCATTGGAATAGCATATAAACATGGGACAATGAATCCCAATTAATGTGTGCACAATGCTGGACTCCATGGGACATATTTGAAATACTGTGCTTTAGAGAACTTTATCCTCTGTCACACTAAGAAACTTTATTGCAGCAATAAAGCAATTTTTAAGGCTTAGACTTTTATGCTCAGACTTTAGGGTTTCTAGTTCTAAACAGATTTGCAGTCTGGCCCACAGAGACTCTTAACCTGATGTTCTTCCACCACAATAGTATTAATCAGAATAATGCATTTAGTAAAGTAAACTCCTCTGAATCATGTGTTTGGCCAAGCTCTATTCAGGGCCAGAGGAACACAAGGCAAAAAGCAAGAATGGGACAGAGATGTTCTGCCCAGGGCCAGAGTGCTTTTGGCCAGATTATTCTGGAGGTGTAAAACAAAACAAAATTGTTGCATAACATCTGGGAATCCTAACATATACCCATATTCTACCAGAAACTAATTACAACAGTTTCACATTTAGAAAACATTGAATTAGCAGAAACACTAAAATGTCAAAAAGCATTTGGGGGGAAAAACCTCCAGAAATTTCCAAAGCTTACATTAGCCCCGGATAAAAAAAAAAAAAGAAAAATCGGGTAGCATTTGAGAGTTTGCAAAATCTCTAGGCAGGGAAAGAAAAGTCAAAACAGTTCAAACAAACAAACAAAACCACAAGCCACAACACACTGGTCATTGTTGTGTTTCCAGATCCTAGTTCTTGTAATTAGGTTAACCTGAAAAATTTACAGTTTTAATGTTAAAAATTAGGAAATAGCAATGAGTGGATAACACAATTTTATTTACTGTATTTGGTCTTCAGTACATGTACTTCATGGAAACCATTAGGCACAGCATAGGTATTATCTTGCAAAATTTCCACTGAAAAGCCTGTGCTCATGTGCTTGCAATGAAATATGCAAATATGACTCCTGGGAGCATGCAGCTGATGGAAACAGTGTGGTGTGAAAAATTGTATACATCCTACACCAAGTGCTTTTGTTAATCCTTTGCCTATTCAATTAATTTCTCAAACATCTCAGAGTCTAATTCTATTAATAGTTCTAACATTTACTAATCATATAAAGATCAAACAAATGGCCAAAGAAAGTGGAATAATCCATTAGTGAACTTCATTTCACCTTAAATTACCATCCATCAAAAGATTCCATGTATTTAAATTTTTTAATATCATCACCCACACAGTCTCTAAAACGTAGAAGAATTAAAACTAAAATTAGAAAGAAATCACTAAATAGTTCTTCATAAACGTGTCTAATTTTATCTCTTCAAAAGGTATGAACAAGCAGGAAGGACTCATTTTTAGCAGCATTTTGAAATCCACGTGCCAGAGAGTGGTTTGTGACTCTGAATGGATGCCATGTAAATGACCCTTTCTTTGATCCAATTAATTAAGATAGAAAATCCCATAAACTGATTCAACATTGGCAGTAATTGTCTCTCAACTACCTGGACTTAATCATCAAGATCTTTCTCACATTCTCTTTTGTTGTATTCTCATTTCATTGTTTATTGTTCCTATTACAGAAATTCTGCAATTTTAATGACAAAATTCAGAACTTAATCTTCTAAATGTCTGTCTTCATTCCCCAACTCCTTAAAAACATCCAAAGCTCACATAAATCTCAAGACTGGAAAAGCTGATGATATCTTAATGTTGGAGAGAGTATAAGGGGAAAAAATAGGAGAGAAGCATCCTGAGGGAAAACATTCCAAGATTTGCTGCCAAGCAAGTTCAGAATATTTACATTTCATCATGCATCTTTTCAATTTTTGTTGTGTCTAGCCCTTCATATGTTTGAAAAATGACAATATTAGAATCATCATCTAGCAATATCTGTATTGAAGAGTACAATATATTTCACTCAGACCAGTGATAAATTACATACTTTGTAGAAGTGTTGTTGCTTATATGGATTAAGGGTTTCTTACTCAAAAGAATTATCAAAAGTTAGAAGGAATATTGCATTAAAAATGCTACCTGAATGCAAGCATATCTAGGCTGCTTTGTATCACATTATGGTTAAATTGAGGCCCTATTATTCCACTTATCAAAACACAATCATGAGTCTTTCTCTCCCTCAAAAAAAGAAAGGAATGATTTTATCCCTGGATAAGCTCATGTCATAAGAATAAATACATAAATCAAACTAATTAGAGATTCAGAAAAGATTCTAAAAGTCTTAGAGGATTTGCAAATGACAATAAATTGTTGGTTGAAATAGAGTCAGCCACATAGTTGTACCACAGAAATGTCTTGACTGAACAAAGACAATAAATACTTCCCTTTATATAGGGTTTCTGTCTTTTCTACCTGCTCTTAACTTGGAATTCAGCTTTCCCTACATTTAGTCACGTAGGGATAAAGATTTGCATAAAACATTAACTTTTGCACATTAACAAAAAAACCTCAAAACCCCATAATTTAACTCTAAACCTCCCCCAAATGTTAACTCAGAAACTTCTTATTTGGATATACACTGAGAACAGAAACAGGCATTGACTTTAATGACCAGCACAAACCTTTCAGTTTCTTTTGCTTCTCCCTGGAAACCGGCAGCAAGCAAGGAGCAAACGACTCTGCCTGGCATTGCACCTACAACAGGTAAGCATTTCAACTATGTACTGTCACAGACCAGCAGGAACACTGGAACACCCCATTTCTACAGAAAGCAGCAGCTCTTCACTCCAGACCAGCTCCATACTGTCACACATCTGGCCACAAGTCAGTCAGACCGCACTTCTCCATAAAGAGATGTTCAGGAGGTTGGAGGCTATCAGTTTAAGTGCTGGGATTGGCTAAGAAACAAGCGTGTTTTAAAAAATAGAGAGGCTCCAGCTCTGCTGGATCTTGCTTGGATCTGTATTTGTCACTGCTAAAAGCTACTGCTATGTCACCACAAAACTAAAACCCCACTAAGAAAATCAAAGAGTTGGGATAAACTACTTCTGAAGAAGGAGGAGCAGCAGCAGCAGCAATCCTTACTGGCAGATGAACTGAGAGGCCTGACTCAAATGTGCATCTTGGGCTGTGGAAGATAATTTGTATGCCTAGAACACAAGCATTAAATTGTTTCCTTTAAGAGCTGGATGCTTTTAGAATAAAAGTTTTCTGACTATGGCAAAGAGCAATAATCAGCAGGCAAGAAAAATGTCTAATATAAGAAATCTGTGTATTAGCAACCAATGAACTGAACTACTGAAATAAATGAAAAATAGTATCTGCAATACCATTAATAGCAGAGCTTCTCTCTCCTGGAGGCCAGCTTGCTTTCTTTCTCTCCTTTAAAGCTCCCAGCATCACTGTGAGTGGCTAAATGTTGCTGCAGAAATGAGATAAAATGCCTGTGCACACAAGATGCCTCTTCCCCTCACACAGCAACAACAGATCTTCACTTTCAGGAAAGGAAGATTTCAACTGCCTTGCTTCACTCTGCATCAGCCATAGAGCCCTGGTATCATGGACCCCCCAGGGAAAGCAGAGCAGTGACACCAGAAAAGGTGAGAGACACTTCCAACCCACTGAAGGACCCCAGACATAAGTGATAGCAGTCACAACAAGTGCAACCACTTAACTTCCATTCTTTATTGGCAGAAAACAAGGCATGGGCTTCAATGGAGCACACAGCTAGCTACCCAAAGAAGCAAGCTCCTTCCCCAGTCCCTAAGCAGTCTGCTGCTTCCCTTGTCTCAGTGCCAGCATTTGTGCAGCTGCATGGTGAGTTTGACAGAAAACTCATTTGGATGGAACTAAGAAGTAAAAAGAAAACCATAAAACGTGGTTCACTTTCAATCAGCATAGTTCCTTGCTCCAGCATACTGTGTGCTCCCTTGGCAACAGCTCCAAGGACAGGACAAAACACATGGCAGAGGATGAAAGGGAAGGCAGGATCTCTCATTTTAACAAAAGCCTGGCTTAAAAACACTGAATTTAGAGACATGGTGTAAGTCAAACATTCTGAAGGGAAACTGTAGCCATAGACTGCACATCTTCTATCCTCAACTAGGATGTGCTGTAAAATAGATCACAATTTCCCTAGTCATTAACATCAGAAATACTTGGTCCAGTAAAACATCTTTGATTATAGAGTGCTTGTGATCTTCTTTAAGCACATCAGTTTACTGAAGTGAAAAGTAACACTGTTGTTGTCTTTCTAGAGGTGAAACTTGGTATAAATGGTGCACACTTCACAAAACAGAAAGCCTGCTCTGGAGACCAAAATAGTAGCTCTGCAGTCAGTGTTCCAAAACACGAAAGCAGTGGCTGGGTATGCTATTAAATGAATCATAGCTGGGGAGTGAATTAATCAGCGTAAAAGCCTTGATGCATAAAGTAGAGAAAGTAACAATTCAATCTGCAGATCCTTTCATTTCATTGCCTTTTCAATATATTTCCATGGTACAGCCACTCTTTCACATCATCTCTCTGAGGCATCATCATTGCTCAGGGTTCCTCAGGGAAACTAACCACATTTGAACCACATCAGTTCCACATCATTTGGACATATCTGCAAGCAAAGCTTTTCAATTTCATTATTGACCAAAGAGCACAATCCAATTTCTTGAATTCTATTTCTTATGTAGTCATATTTTTATCTGCATTCAAGACCAATATGATAACTTAGCATGCAGAACTGGTTATGCAAAACTGTCTATTTCTACCATAAGAGGGTGCGGGTAAGAGAACTTGTGTCATTCCACAAGAAACTTTAATGCAGAAAAACACAGCTTATGTTAAAATGTCATTCCTGTGACATTTTTGCCTTTTTTGGAGATGCGTGGCTTGTTTAAAAGATACAAGAACTTCGGAGCCCACAGCTCCCCAAGGAAATGGAAATGTGAGTCTGATTCCTTGCAGTTGCAGAAAAGCACAAAAACCTCAAACATCAAATCTTAACTTTTTGTTTGATTATTGCTGAAGGACAACTTTAGGATCTTTTACTCCTAGAAAAACTTCTTTTCCTAAACAATTTCCTCTCCTAAAACATCCTATCAGCTTTACTTCTCATAAAATAAAACTCATCTTGTTCTACTGAACTCGGAGAGCTGCAATGAAGAAGTATTCTCAAACCTTGTAGCTGATTTAGACTGCTAAAAAAATCCTTTATAAAATGTCACAAAACCTGCGATTACACCAACTCCATTTGCAGATGCTTGATTGCAACTGAAATGAAATTCAGGAGGTATTCAACTATGCATAAGGATTTAATTAAATCCTTCGAATACTTGACATTATAGATATTCATAACACTGAATTTGGATCCCAGAATTTCTTATATTTCAGCTCCCTGTGTCTTGAATGGAATTCAGTTACATATTCAGTATTAGACATGAAAGAAAACAGGAAGAATCACTAGTATAAGTGTCTAGCTTTAGAGCAACCTGCCTTTGAAAAGGATGCAAAAGGCATTTACAGCCGGTACTGAGCTCTACAACATTGACTCAAGCAGGACTGCTGCAATGGCCCTACTTGGACAATGAAAAGCAACACCTCTAAGGAGATGTATGTGTTCAAAACTCTTGGATATATATTATATATATATATATAATATTATGGGATATATATATTATAATATATAAATTTAATGTAATATATTAATTATATATATTATATATATATATTATATATATATATATATAGCTATATTCCCATTCTCTAACTGACAATGGCATTTACTTCCAACTGGAAGTTTCTCCTTTTATAAAGTGATATCAACATTATAGCATCCACCTGGCACTGAGTAGGCAAAAGAATTAGCAGCTAAAGGCACTAAATCTACACTTCCTTTCCAGGTTATAAAATTATTGGTATTTTGTTCTTCAGTGAAAAAAGGGCATGGCTTTTTGTCTTCTCCCACCTGTCTACACACAGGTTTTCTCCCCGTATTTACCCCACTCATTCTCATTCAAGGGTTAATAATAAAAGTGGCCTTGGTTTCTCCCAGAATTTTAATCTCACCAGCCCAGTACAAAGGTGTTTTAAACTGTAGACAGTTCCCATTTTTTAAAATAATGCGGGTTTCTACTAATCTCACTATACAACACACAATACACAACATTACAGTCACTCAACTCAAACTCCAGGGCAAAACAGCACACCTAAAAGTGTTTTGCAAAACTAAATATAACCTGTGTATTAATTAAAAAGGGCAAATTTTGTAGAATTGTTTCATGATGCCCACTTTTTTACCTCTGACTTACAGAACTGTACATGGTGTGCAGAAGTCAACAACCATAGAGGAACAGACCAATCCTATTAAGAATGAAACAGTAAATGTCAATGCCTATAACTCCATGATAGAAATACAGCTGCAATTCGCAGGTAATTTTTTTTTTTTAATTCTAAAATAACAAAATAGCCTTTATCATTGCAGCACTTAAAAAAAGGAAGCAAATTAAACATATGTATATTCCTGTCACCTGTAACATCTAATGCAGCATTCCTTGTTTCCTAATTTCTTTCTGTTCTCTGCTGCACCACTCTGTGAGCATTAACTTGCCTGTGATTCCTGTATCTACAGAAACACACACCTGTTACTGTGGTTACTCTTGTTAAACAAACCTGCACCCATCACGTCACAGCTCACAACACATACAGGAAGTTACAAGGCCTATTAGCATCAAGTAATACTTAGGAACAACTATCCATCCAAAATGATATGGCAAGTGACACTAGAGTTAAAAAATAGAATCTTCTTTGGATAAAGGTATCAACAATTCCACAAAAAGCAGAGGACACCAAGTATGCAGTTGTGTATCACCTGTACAGAGTTATATATGTGCACATACACAGATTTGTATACATATGTATCACTAAATATTCTACTTTTTATATCCAGTCTGATTCTCTAATGCATTATACCAATGAAAAATAGGATAAAGATTGCTTGCATTCAGCATCTTTAATAGATTAATTCTATTTTTAGAATGGCAACACAAAGAGATCAAGTCAAGGCTAAATTATCCATAGTTTGAGGTTGAACTTACATACATCCCATTTATTTATACTTGCTAGACAGTGCTGTAGTCTCTAAAAAAAGCACTTTCTCCATTTCTGCATGTACATTAATCTCACTTGCAACATAATGAAAAAATCTGGCTTTATCTCTCATGATTGCTTTTTGAAAAACAGA
Organism: Agelaius tricolor; assembly: GCF_023055355.1. Lineage (NCBI taxonomy): Eukaryota > Metazoa > Chordata > Aves > Passeriformes > Icteridae > Agelaius > Agelaius tricolor. The sequence continues at coordinate 11,980,523 of NW_027269270.1, read as the reverse complement.
ACAATGATCTGACTAGCAATTTGCTCATGCTGCAAGTGACACAGTCTATCTGCCCTTTCTAAACAAGCACAGAACACATTTAATCAAGTAACCTTAGACCATGCTGTTAATCAGCACTGGAATATCATCCATCAGTACCCTCTACCAGTTTAATTTGCAAAAATTATTAATTAGCTTATGGAATTACAGTTATATAAAGGAGAAGCTATGACACTATCTGACAAGAGAAATGCTAGACATAGCTCTTACTCATCTTTGGATACACAAGATTCTGAAAGAATTTTGAAAATCAGACTTACATGTAACATGAATTTTTCTAAAGTGAACAATTAATGTTTAAACTAGGCAAAGAGATATTTTTTAAGACAACCTGTCAGTTTTTGCAGTGTTCCCTGAGTATTTATAAGAAAATAAGTGACTATATAAAATGCATATGGCAAACAAATATTTGGAAAAAATATATAACCTTTGATTGCATAAGTAGCAATAGGATATTTGCTATATATTGCAGTGGAGAATTCACCTGCCAGTATTAGCACTTGGGACATAAGGTGATGATTATAAAATATTACACATTACTTAATGTTAAGGTTTAGAATATATTAAAATGCTTTGGTCAAATCCTGTAAATAGGATACTTGATCTAGTAGAATCAAGATCCCACATGAGGGAATAAAAATCAACTATCTTTTTGAGCCCATTAGTCGTACTGGTGCTGCCAGAGATTCAGAGTATTTGCTAACAACATTGCCTAAGCTTACTGCTATGCATAGAGAGGAGCTCATGCTTACAGAAATCTGAAATTACCTTTAAAGAGCATTCACTCAAGTATTCCTCACAACTTGAAACATGAAAAGTCATTAGGACAATGAAAGCTGTTCATCATTTAGCAGGAGTGGATCTTTGTTTCTTAAACAGGAAAGTAAATATTTTCAATTATCGAAACAATTTCATTTTCAAAACAGTCACAGAAACACCTAAGTTGAATAACTTAACAGAGTGGTGGAGTCACCAATCCTGGATGTGGCCCTCAGGCTTAGTTGAGGTGTTAGGGCATGGGTTGGACTCAATGGCCTTGAAAGCCTCTCCCAACCTAGTGATTCTGTAATATAAGGTAGAACAGCAGAGAATTCAAAACATAAAACTGTCAGATGACTTCTGAACAGAATAATGTATCATGTTACACAAACTAGACAAGAAAAACTTGTCAAAATGTGGTTTAGCAATCAAAAAAATTACTGTCTAATTTCAAAATACTGCAAGTCATTCCAAATCTGAAATTGAGGACATGTAGTATTGTAAGAACAAAACAACCACTTCTTATTTTCTAATTTAGTACATCATCTCTTCTTCCATACTAAACCCTCATTCTTTCAGACAAAGGGGTGAAATACAGAAGCCAATTCCATAAACTGCAGCTGGAGAAGGCAGGGAAGAAAAAGCAAACTCTGGTTCATCAGCTAATATGGTGCAAACCAGCCAAAACAGCAGTGTCAAGACAAGGCTCCTGCCAGTCTCCTTTGCACTCTAAGTTTGTTAGAATCACAGAGGACATCCTCCAAAACCTATTCTTGCAAGTTCCCAACTTCATGGTTCACCCCTTCTTCATCATCTCTCTCTTTTACAGATTCATCCCTCTGGCTTAAGGTAACTTTAGTTTTGATGATGATACTCCTTCTCATTCAGCTTAGACCATAGAATTTTGGTTTTATACAGCAAGAAATAAATTACTGTTCAGTAAAATATAACAGTCTCCAGAAAGCATCTGCCTAAAGATAATGAAGGCCACATATTGTTAAGGAATTAAGAGGAAAGCACAATTACCTTATAAACTTCTTAGGATGGACCAAATTTGTTACTCAGATCTTAATCACAAGTATTAGCTTCCTAATTCCTCACAAAACATGAAACGACTCTAAATGAATTGTGCTTCATTGAAATTTTTGTATACCTCTATAATATAATAAAATAAAAATAAAAAAGAAATAAATTTTAAAATTAAGAATTAAAATTAGAAAACAAAAATAAAAAATAAAAATAAATTAAAATAAATAAAAACAACCATCATCAACAACCATCATCAACAACCATCATCAACAACCATCATCAACAACCATCATCAACAACCATCATCAACAACCAACAAAAATCAAATAAAAATGAATTAAAATAAAATAAATAAAACTAAATAAAAATGGATAAAAATAAAAATTAATAAATAAAAATAAAAATAAATAAAAATAAATAAAAATAAATTAATAAAAATAAATAAAAATAAATAAATAAAAATAAATTAATAAAAATAAATTAATAAAAATAAATAAATAAAAATAAATAAATAAAAATAAATTAATAAAAATAAATTAATAAAAATAAATTAATAAAAATAAATTAATAAAAATAAATTAATAAAAATAAATAAAAATAACATTTCAAATTAATTTCAAATAAAATAAAATTAAAATTAAAAATAATATAAAAATTTAAACATTAAAAAATTAAAATACATTTTTAAAAAATGTAATGTAAGGTAATTTACTTGATCAGATATCTTCACAATTATACTGGCATCAGCAACAAAACAATATTTCCCCAAAATCATAATAAACAGAGTAAATCAATGTTTAAAATAAGTATATTATTATTAAATTAATCTTTTATTATAGGCATACAGTGAAAACATCAATCTATATTCACACAGCCTCTGAAATGCAGTCATTTTATTGTGGAAACATGTGTCCTCATCACTTAGATTAAACAAAATCCTTCACTAAATCTTGTCTCTAGTTTGTGAATCATCCAGAATAAGACAGACTGGACAAAAGCTCATCATCTGTTTATCCAATATCTCAGGCATTCTGGCCAGCACACTGCTCTTCTCTAAACACAGCCCATTCTTGAGAAGTTGTGTTTATTCATAGCAGTATTAAAAAAAAAAAAAAGAAAAAAACCCCAAAACAATCCACACAAAATCCTTGATCAAAGTCCAGCCAAACAAACTCAAGCCCATAAACTTTCCAATCACGATGCAAGGCAGTAAGGGCACAGGACATCTATTTCCACCAAACATGTTTCTGTAGCAATCCCTAAGTACAGATTTCCAGTGGTGTATTATTGCTCTTTACACATCTTCAGGTCCAGACAGCTAGTTATCATAACATAAGGTTCTACCAAGAGATCTCTTATTATGTTGCAGCTCCACCCTTTCACATAGAAAAGAGAGAATGCAAACAAAATATTTCTCAGAGTACTCACAAATTCAAAAGAAATGCCATAATAATGAGTTTCCTTCTTTACATGATGGACTGGAAAGTACATGGAACAAGTAGGGAAGTGTTTGTGACTTGACACACCATCACCCCTTTGTGGTAAGTGAAAAAAGCCTGCCATGGTTTACTTCTGCAGCTTAGCAATCACCTTTAACAGAAAAAATGTAGGAATTTTCTGTTTTAAGGGCACTTCAAAATTTTTATCTTAAAATAGAACTGCATACATGGCTGGAAGCAGAGACACCAATTAGTTTTCAGTTATTTTCTTTCAACCTTGTTATTCATGTAAACAATTATAGAAAGCTAGAATTATTTTCTAAATGCATCACTGTGATGCTGGACTAGCATATTCTTCGTTCAGTCTAATGGAAACTTGTGAATTACTAGTGATTGAATTGTCAATCATTCAAACAAGTAAATAGCTTTGTTACTCAAATTAAGCTTTCAGAAGATTTTCACAGCTATTTAACCTCAGTACCTCATTATTTTTGGGTTGTTAGTTCTGTCCTGTGCAGAAATCTTCATCTCCAGATACTGGAAAATTCTGAGATCCACAAGTCGATATTTTCCCAGATCCTCAAGTTGAATTTCTGAGATCTGGCAAGTACAGCCTTTCACCAACACCTGACCACTGTTTAATACATCAATCCCAGCCAGGCCAACTGTTGTCTGAAAAACACTTAGAACATTACTTGCACAGCCAGTCCTTCAGTGAGAGACTTTCCCCTTGAGCTTGCCATGCTCTACATCCAATAGAAATAGCTACTTGAACAGGAGGTGCCTTTTAGAGCCAAACTCCCCAAGACAGTGCGTAAATGAACACTGAGAAGGCAGGGAACTGACAAAATCAAAATCATTCACATGCCTTTGTGGGGCAACACACATTATTTTGGTAATGGAAAAGTAGTGGGCAGTCATATTTCCTAACATGACAGCTTGTTAAGCTGCAAGTGGCCCACAAACCTGGGACTGTTTTCTCTTCTTGGTGTCACTGTGTTACATAAAGACTTTAAGAAGTCCTCCTCTCTCTAGCTGCTTATCGCTGTACTTCTGAAATGGGAATTACCTCCCAAATCTGCTTCCTATTTGCTGTTTGATAATGTACCCTAGCCTGTTTTAATAAGAAAGAAAAGTTGCATCAGAAGAACTACATTCCTACTGTTTAAACTAACTCAGCTTCTTTTTATTCCAATGGGTAAGGAAGTGCTGATGTCACAGACCTTCAGGAAAACAGGAGTGCTGGAAAGACATGCATCTAGACTTCACATTCAGTTTCAGAAGGCTAAGAAGCTTTTGCTTTTCTTTTCCTAAAAAGGTGTACATAAAGGTTTCTTGTTACTGCAGTATTGATCTGAATATCGTACTTGCCAGTTTCAAAATGGGAATAGATATATCCTTTTGCTTGAAAGGTGTGTTGGGAAAAATCAGCTGGCAGATATTTAAAACCTTTCTATAGATCCATACTAAGCACCACAACGACCAATTCTGTGGTCTGGTAAAATTACCAGTTCTGTGTTCAATCTGTGCTACGGACAGAGAGCTTTAGGAAAAGCACTGACTACTCTTCAAACCATGAAAACAATAATAGTAGCTTTGCACAGCATGTATACAATCTTTCCATCAATATATTTTGATATATTAAAACACATTCACAAACATCCATAAGAGCTGCTAATTTAAAAAAATTGCACAAGCAGCTGAGATTTCTAACTATTAGGAGTAATTTTCTACTAATCTTAGCAAAGTTCTAAAAAACATTCTTTGTGATTAGAAAGACAAAATCACATAGTCCGGGAAAACCAATCCGCAGTAAATCATGTGTAGCACATAGTGACAAACGGTATCCATGCTGAGGAAAGATGTTTGGGTTAGTGTTTTCTGTTAGAGACTTCTAAGAGCACACTTAACAGATGGATGGAGAGAGGGTATCCTGATAAATTACATACATCTCTGCTCCTATTTGAATTGTAAATACAATGTTGATACTACCTACCCTGTGAATAAGTTGCAGCAAAAACTTACATAATCATTTGCTAATGCAATGTTGAAAAAAATGCTCGCTGTTAGAAGCGTGGCAAAGGGATCTGAATGGAAGTAAAAAGCAGCTAATACTGAATACTATCTTTGTAAACAGATTTTGATGGATTTAGCTCCAACATTTTTAAAATAAGAGACTAAACAAAGTGCAATTAGGATATTGAAGGTCTTCAGTATTGAATCCCTTGTGAATTGCTGCACGAAATGTGGAAGTTGTGCCTCAGAATTAATAAATACTGCATTTTATCAAAACAACATGTTCTCAACTATCCTTTATGAATAGAAATTTTGAAAACATTACATCTTCCAGTTCCTTGAACTGAAGTATTCAGTGCATTGAATATAAGGCTGGGAAGTTAAAATTAAAGACTTTTTAAATCTCATCCAGACTTGCACTCTCAGTTCGAGTGAGCCCAGTTGCATCCAGACTGAAACTGGTAATACTTCCCATCTTGTGGATTTGAGTGTTATTTTGACTATATAACAGGAGAAGACTGGGTGGGCACTACCACCTCAAAGTATCACGGGCAGGAAGCACAGGCACAGGATGGAAAGGACATCATGCAGCGCAGGTGCAGCCTTAAGCAATCTGTCTTGGACAAAAACCTTGCTAAATTCTAAAGCCTCTATTTAGTGAGGGGAAAACTGCAATCAAAAGGGTAAAGACTGCAGTTAAATAATTACTATAGCCATGACCCCTGGGCTGCTGTAGCATGACACAAGGTCCTTTGCCCAGGGGCTGGCACACGTTGCTGCTTATTGCTGCAGGAGCCATCTTTTATGTGCTCACTGACACGTGGCAGGAAGTTACATGCAACTTACAGGCATTCAAAAACAGAGGTCAAATCTTGTGTTCCAGCAGATCAAAAAATCTCATGTCTCCATGCAGCCTGAACAAGAAGAACGCCTCAACACACACGTACTCAAGCCTTTGCGCTGTGTTACTGCACTCACAGGGTCTTGAGAGTTCTTCAAAAGAGAACAGCCATAAATTGTTTTCTATTACGTAAGCACCAGAACAGATTTCTCTATTGTACTCTTTTCATAGTACTCCAAAAATGCAGATAGTGGTAAGGGAGAACTGCCTTTGTGAATTGAAAGACTGCCAAAAATGCTTTCAACTAAGTGTGCTATAGTACTGTGATAGTTTCTTTCATATCACAAAGCCGTAAGAAATTTCTCTCTAAATTACTCATTAGTAGAAATAGTTTTGTCTTTGTGAAGCCATTTCTCTCAGTGCAGACAGCTGTGATTTGGGCTCCCTCTAGTGTCTTAGCTCCGACACAAACTTGGAATTATAAAAGACTGCATCGGTCATTTGCAAGTGCCAACATCCTACTTAAGTTACCTTCTAAAAAAAAGTTCACTATTCGTGAAAAACAAAAATCACATTCCCAGTTAAACAGGTATCTGTATTTGTACCTATCAAATTCTTGAATCAGTGTGGTAAATTTTGCTGTTCCATTTAACAATCATAAGATCAAAATATTATGTAATTACACATGTAACTTCACACTGAAGTGTAAAGAAAGGAAAACATTACATGAAATCCACTTTGAGATATTTTTATAATCCAAAACTAAGCTTAGACATGAATCCTCTATTTGTATATTAAAAAAAGAGAATCTTTTTAATACCTAAATGAATACCTTACATATATGTAAAAATATTTCTTTCCCCATGAACACCTTAAAGTTGTTTCAGTAATTCAAGTAGAACTCACAGCAACCTGGAGTTTGATCTTGCTTGATCCAGGTCAGTAGATGTTTTCCCCACTGATACAAGCATGAGAACACACAAGTAGCTTATTAAAAGCTCCACAATAACTAAATCAGGGCATAAAAAGTGTGTGGGTGGATGGACAACTTTGCCATCAATTAGTGAAAACTGTATTAAAAGCCACAATAATGGAAGACACGTTCTTGTCTTCCACTCAGAAGCCCAAGCCATTCTTTTCCCACCAAGCACACCAGAGAAGCCAAGCTGAAGCAGCATGGATGGGCCAATAGGCTGAACCAAGAAAGACTAGCATAGTTTTTCCTCCCTAAGCAAAGGGAACCCATATTGTGAATCTCAGGATACTGTCCCTGACACAATGCCATGAGCAGCTCCATGTAAATGTTTAGTACTTCTTCTTCCATATAATACAAGCAGCAGTTTTGACAAGACACATAAGAATTTCACAATAAATTGTTTTATTTTATTTTCTATAAACTGCTAAAAGAAAAGAAACAAACCGAAAAAAAAACCCCACAAATTTTACATGCATAAAATCCCTATGCAAATCTAGCACTTGCCCAACCTTGTGTTTTTATATTCTTTTTGTTTCCCACTCATTGGAGAACACAGAGCTTTGCCGTGAAAAAAATATATTTTAGATATGACAGCCTCTTCTAGGACAACTAAAGCATTACCTGTAACCTGACAATTGCATATATGCAATTAGCAGAGCTGCATATATATGATACAACCAAAATAAACCTGTAGATTACAATCTGTCATTGACAGAAATACAAAAAAATGACTCATGCTTCCCTCACTTCCTAATGCTAGGATTCACACTCTTAGTTTGCTCCACAGTCCTCAATTTAAATATATTTTACTTTAAAAAACAAAACTAAACATTTAGCACATCACTAGATTAAGAGGCCTATTAAGTCCTCTTCAGAACAGCTAATATTTTTCCTCTGTGACAGTGTTCACAGGGGTTTTCAGGTGAGGGAAGAGACGAGAATGTTTACTCCATGTTCAGAAGGTTGGATTTATTATTTTATTATATATATTACATTAAAATTATACTAAAAATAATAGAAGGAAAAGTTTCATCTCAGAAGTCTAGCTAAGCTAGGAATAGAAAGGAATGAATAATAAAGGTTTGTGTCTTGGACAGAGAGTCCAAGCTAACTGGGCTGTGATTGGCCATTAATTATAAACATCCAAGATGGGCCAATCACAGATGCACCTGTTGCATTCCACAGCAGCAGATAACCATTGTTTACATTTTGTTCCTGAAGCCTCTCAGCTTCTCAGGAAGAAAAATCCTAAGAAAAGATTTTTAATGAAAAGATGTCTGCGACATTCATCTAACATTTTTTCCTTTCAATGTCCATGGGGCATTTCTAAGGCTGGTTTCATAGTCATCCTCTGCAAGGTCACAGAATCACACAGAAACCCAGAGTACTCTGAGTTGGGACCCACAAGGATGATTGAGTCCAACTCTGAAGTGAATGGCCCATAGAGGGAAAGGGTACAATGAGTAGAGTCTGACACCTTCACTATCTCAGTATTCTTTAAATTCCTTGGCTGAGCACAGACCCTGGCTGTACAATCTCTCAAACAGTGGCACTGTTTAAAAGAACATGGTGAATAGCATCAGGCAGAGTCTTGGGCTTTTAGTACATATATGCCAGAGTTCAATCAGCTAATAGAACTACAGACTTAGAGGAACTAGATTCTAATAGAGTTTCACATTTTTTTTAATTACCGTATATTAGTAAGAACCAAGACAAATAGAAATAAATACATGATGTCATATTTTCCTTTCTTTATTCTTCAGTGCAAAATTACATGGATAATTATATCCCAGATTTTTATTACTAATGTAGTTAAGCCTTCTTTAATTTTTAGCTATTAGTAAAACAAGCTAGCCCCCATTATTATGGGTTGGAAAATATTGCCAAATATTGCATACATTATCACCTAGTTTTTCAAACACAAAATTAATTTACAACCTTCTACAGAGCTCAATTAGCCTACAACTCATATGAACTGCCTTATATCTTTCATAGGTACTACAGGTCTCCAAAGGCTGGGTAAGTAATGGTGTTTAGGGTTTTTTAGCACGCTTGGAAGATAAATTTTTGAAAAATAATCAAAGGAATAAATAGCTACCAATTTAAGTTTGTGGAGGGAGAACCCCTTTTGGTAGCTGTGTATTTTATGTCAAAGGGTTTCAGTCAACATTCTCTCCAATCCTTAAAATACTGTATCCCTCAACACACCATCAAAAATCACATTTATATTTAGTCTGTGATTGAAATAATTTTATGGAAACGTCCTATAAAAATGAGATCAAACAAATAGAGTAGTTATTCTGACCTGTGTGTCCAGAGAAGGGCAATGAGGATGGTGAAAGATCTAGAGCAGAAGTCTTCTGAGGAGTGACAGAGGAAATTGGAGTTGTTCAGCCTGGCAAAAAGAAGGCTCAGTAGCCTTATCACTCTCCAACTACCTGAAAAGAGGCTGTAGAGAGGTAGGGGTCAGTCTCTTCTCCCAAGTAACAAATGAGAGGACCAAAGGAAATAGCCCCAAGTTATGCCATGGAAGATTTAGACTGGATATTAGGAAAAATTTGCTGTTAGACTCCATGATCTTGGATGTCTTTTCGAACTTAAACAGTTCTGTCATCCTAAACCACTTCTCTATTGAGCTCCTTAGGAAGTCAGCAGCCACAAGAGCCAACCCACTATCCTACCTCCAGCAGGGTAGCTTTGCAGCTCCAAGCTCCTACTGCAGCTAGTCCAGCAGACTGTTTTGCCTGGGGCTGAGCCAAAGCCAATATTCTTAAACCAGACCAAGGCAGCTCTTCTGGGAGCTTTGCTTTGTAAGGTGCATGGCATGGAGTGAAAACAGAGGGATCTGAGCGTTAAATTGCTGCCTCCTAGCTGGGATGAGTTCCATGTTTTTTCCCTTCATAGGGGATAATAGTGGAAAAACATCCCTTTCAACTGAGCCTGGTACTTTCTGATCCAGGGCTCTTCCATAAGCCTACTGTGCTGCTGAGGTCAGTGCAATTGGGTGAGCCCAGCTCCTCTGTGCTACAGCCCAGTTCAGACAAGTGGCTGCACTCTCACATCCCTGACTTCACCAGTGGCAGTCCCAGCTGGAACACAGAAGCAAATTCAGGTGGAGCTGAGCCTCTGTGGGACCCAGGTCCCACTGCAAGAGCACACAAACTGGCACTGCTCTCCTACTGCCCACTCTCAGCCCTGCCATGGTCCCAGGGCAGGACAGAGTGCTCGAGGGCAGGCTCACACCTGCCATGCCCCAGCACAGCCAGCTTAAACAACAGCAGTGCTTGAATGCTGAGAGTAAAGTTGTTTACTTTAAAGACAACTACGAAGCTCTTAGTAAATCCGGTACTTTTGAACAAATGCCAAGCAGTTTAAAACTGCTTACATACCTACAATAAATATCAAAGACAATCAGGATTGAAGCATGTTGATTTGCAATGTATGAATGATAGTTTACATAACAAAAATTAATCACAGTAACTGGCTTCAACCATATTCTGATAAATTCTCATATCAAGTGAATACATTATGGCATTTCTGTAGCATTTAAATCTATGACCTTGATTGCACAGATGAAAGTTCTGCCAACATTCACACACACATTTGTTTGTTTGTTTTTTGAAGTATAAGCCCTTCAGTGTAATCATGGTTTGGGTTGGGTTTTTTTTCATATGCACATGAATGCAAAGTGCTCATAGAACTGAGACCATGTGTGCTGAACAGTTTCCTCTTACTTCGAATAGCATTTAATTCATAATAGTGCTACTAATAGCCTTTTATTTGCTTATAAGAAACAACATATTTTACAACTTTAAACAAATCAAGAACAGAGTCAAAATCAAACATAAGTATTTTTTAAAATTCAGACACCACTTAATAAAGAAGTTGAAATAACACAAGCTGTCCAGGGTTGTGAAGAAGACATTGTGATAGTTCCCAGGGAGTTAATAAAATTACACCAGTTCACACCACAAGGAAAGCAGTTTAGGATCCAGCCCAGCAACCAGACTGAGCATTTAAAACAGTGGGGTTTTGACTTTAGTACACATGTTTATGGCAAACATCTCAAGTGCTGACTGAATTGATAGATGCTTTAAAAGCTACTGTTCCTTAGAAATCTTTGCTTTATTACAATTTCAGCATACAAGTTATAACTATATGATGATTCAAAGCATGAATTAAGAATCTATTTATGGATCATGAATGTAACAGGAGCAGAGGGAACAATTTTAAAGGACTACAGATAAAAATAATGCTATTAACATTAGTTTTAAATTAATGAGGCAAGTTGAGTTGGCAGTCATTCCTCAGGCTCATTAAAAATCTCCGAATGTGAATCACAAGAAATTTAAAATAATGTATTTGGTTTATCCACTGGGAGTTTAAACATTTTCTTTTCATCATAAGTAATAAATACAATGTAAACAAAGTAGCAATGCAAATAAATCAGTTTAAATTCTCTGCACTATCTCAAAGGCTTAAACTGCATCACCCTATACAGTCAGATGTATAAGCAATGTATATGACATACCAGTGGAAATGAATGCTTTTCCTCACAATGCCACCTTCAGAACCAAATTAAGCACAATACCTAAAGCAGAACCTCCACTGTATGTTAAGACAGCTACAATATAGGTTGAAGAGGTCATGTTAACACAGAACCCAAGTGTATGCAATTCGGTGTTTTATTCTAGAACACATCCATAATGGATAAACCTCTACCTGTTTGCAGTGTGGAAGGGACAGCATCAGCTCCCCAGACAACAACAGTCAAACACCTGATTCATTCTTTAATAGCAAAATATTAAATAAAACCAAAAGAACGACCTATGTGAGGAACAGTTGTGTTTCTAGTCTGCAGACAAGCTGCCACAGTGTGCAGGAGAACACAGAGATAAATTGAGGCTGTATGGTTTCCGCTACATGCTGCACGTTATGGTTCAGGTTAGAAGACATGCAACAGCCATGAGGAAATACTGAAGCACAAAGACAAACAGAATGCAATTCTGATAGACTTGTACACCAACCCTGTGCAAATAACACCACATAGCTTGCTCTGAAAAGTCACCCACTTTACAAGAATAATGCTCATGATGTCCAAGGCTATTTTTGTGAGTAAGTGTTCATCAGTGAGACTAAAGATCACAGCCTGGGGCACTAATACAGAAAGGCACTAATCTTTAAATAACTAAACCAGCATACCCAAGCAGTCCCTTTCACTGCCTTCAACAAGCATGACTTGTTATCTCCTAGCCTCAAACCAAATTTGCCCAATCACTGACTTCTTTCACCTTTATAACCTTTGCCTCTGCTTCCTGTGAACACATCTTTTCCCAGTCCAAGCAGCTAGATTTGGACTAAAGGGTCCACAGGAATAACTGCGCTCCATAAAGAGCACAGCACCCAGGTATAAACTCATCAACTGGGAGCAGAAAATCTGGGTTTCAGCCTGTAGCCAGTCACCCAGCCAGACATGCACACACACCAGGAGACCCAACATTAAGGAACAAGAAAGCTTTACAGTGAAGGAGGAAGCAGGAGAAACAGACTTGTCTCGTTTTGTCCTAACTCATATCATCAGCTTAAAGTCAATAATTGGACTTTCTCTTCGTGGGCCATAGCTGTAGTATGCAGTTTGTGGAGATGGGAAATCTCAGTAGTGCAATAGGAATGCTTTGTTTTGTTTCCAAACAGTGCCAGGCAGCTCAGAATTGCCGAAAAGGGGCCAGTGCACCACACAAAGTGGCTGTAAGTCAGCAGAATTAGAGCAGGCTGCTAAAACTCTGAAACCCCCAAAGGGAAGTTTAAGTGATAAAGGAGAAGCAGAAAGCTCATCTTGTAAAAAATATTGACTAAATACTGTGAATATTAAGAATATCTTCCTTTTTTTTGCCCTTTTCTTGTACATTGACAGATGACTGCCACTCTTTTCCAATGTGACACATCTATCATCATTTTTCAAGGTTTCTGCTTTGATTTAGACTTTTTGAAGAGCTGTAATCTTGGGGTTTATTTCTGTTTTCTTTAATAAAAACTTCAAGGCTATTCAGATAGCTCCACCAGCTGCTACACTGCTGCAGTTTGCATGCCCCTCTATGTGAGGTCTCACTGCAGATGTGGAGCTTTTTAAGACCCAGTCAAGTTTATAGATTTGCATACAAATTAGTCACCCCATCCTTAAATTATTACTGAATTAGGAAAAACTCTTATGCCCTTACAGAGGAAGGGAAGACAGGGGTGTTGGAATCAAATCTGTCAACATTTTTACCCTTTCAGCCAACTATATTGAAGTCATCTCTGAATGTCTCTTCACCTAAGATGCCTGAAAATCCTGCAAAATATTGGATCTCACAGCTTATTTGTCCTATTTTGATTTACAAAAGCACAGGTGTTAACACTATGTTCTTATAACAGTGTCTGTATATATAAAACTGTGCATCAAAACAGTTATAAAGATTTCTGTGATGCTATTAGGAAACAAAGTGAGATGCAAGCCCCTGGAACGTACAAGGGAAAAAAACACTTTATAACACCATAGGCAGGAATTCAAAAATCAACAACTGGCAGACCACATCAGACAGAAAGCATATTTTTGTGTTCAAGGTCTGTAAAGAAACCCCTAGACTGTGAAGAATACGTCACAGGAAACTTCTGCCCCCACAGCTATACCTCATTTTATCTCCTCATCTTTTCAAAACTGGCGCAAACCACCCTGCAAACAGCTTTCCAACTGCATCAGAGAACCTCCAAATAAACCTGGAAGTTCCAGACAAATACAGCTTTGCCTGTTCAATTCACCATGCTCCATTTACAGATTTTGAAAACCTGCTAACAAGGATACGGAATTCCTTGTGAGCTCCTTTGAATGTTTAGGTTTTAGTTTGGATTTGGCAGGTGGCTTTCATTTGTGCAAGGATTCCCCAGGAATTTTGCCACTGAATGACTGAAGAGACATCTCCCTTCTGCTCACACCCCTTCTCCTGCCAGGAGACACGAGTTATGCGATTCTGGGAGCTCATGTTGACTCTTCAGCAGCCTGCAAGACGAGCTAGTCTGCAGCACTCTGGCCTGAAAGAGCTGTGTCTCATGACACTTTCAGCTACTGAGCACCAAGGAAATAGTTTGGAGGAAAAGGCCCAGCTGATGAATGGAATACAATAAAACCCAGCTCCTCGTCAATTACCCACCATGCAATGTACAGAAAGCATCAAACTGCAGCTTTTCATTTTTAAACTGTTAGCAAGAACAAGAAACTTCACTGACCAAAATTTGTGCGTTAAAATAAAGTTCAAAATGTGCTAAATGAACAGAATTTCTGTTCAAAGTCCTCTTCATTAACAGTTATTGCATATTTCACTGCAGGGAAAAAATAAGCAAGTCCTTATGAAAGCTGAATACTAATTTTAAAGCAATCAAAAATGCATAGATGTTTTAAATTAAAAGAAATGGCTTTCTAACATCTTGACTCTTTCAACAGAAGCAGATGGTTTATATTGCTTTACTGCTTAATTAAACATTTTATATATTCCGTAAAATGGGATTTGATGGTGCCCTTTCCAACTGGCTTTCTAAATTTAAATTACAAAGTAATTTTATGTATGTACCATATTAATCAAATAATTAAATAAAATATTCATATCTAATACCAACTTACTGACCTAGCTTCTATCTTCTAATACATATGAAAAATCTAGTTGTCCACTTCATTCCTATTTCTTCTTGATGGTAATACTAACTTTTCCCATAATTCTACTGGTTTCCTTTATTTTAAATAGTCCTAATTTAAAAGCAAATATTTTAGATTTTTCCTTTTTATCCCCTTTACAAAAACAGGATAAATAAGATGAAATATTTTATGAAATGAAATATTAAAACAATCACCAAACAAGATACAGGTTTGGATACTGCTGTAAAAGCTAGACATGACTACTGCTGAGTGTGAGAGGTTTGAGATAATGAAGAAGGCTTAATGAACTCACTTAGAAAGCATTTCATAAAAGACAAAAAGGTATGCTGCCCCCAAGTTCCCCAGGGGAAAATAAAATCAGGTTACACAGCTCCACAAAGCCACAATCAGACAGTTGGCAGAAAAAGGAGGGATGAAAAGAAAAAAACTGAGCCTAGTGAGAAAAGGTCTCAAAATCCTTATTAAGTACAAAATTGATGTGGTAGTTTCAGCAAAAGGAAGGGTTTCACAGTTATTATGTATAGCTCCTGGCATGTCTTTATAGAGCTGATTCAAAACAAACAGTAGAAGGCAGAAATAGAAAAAACAACTATATGGTCACTGATCCAGGGAGTTTTTTTAACTCACTACCAAAGACAACGTTAGACTAGAATGAACTTGTCTGTTCTCTGAGTTTATAGATCAAAGAGGTGAGAAAAGGTAACAGTGCATGCACAAATGGCCCTGCTTAGCTACACTGCGGCAGGGTCCTTACATAAGCAGGTGACAAATGCCTATCACAAAGTGAAGGGTGACTTTAGTGACTTGTGAGTCATGTGGAGTTATTTGGGATGGGAGTCATTACACCCTACATGAAAACCAAAGCCTCTGGCACTAGGGCACACTGCACATTTTAAACTACAGCAGCTTTTCCTGTTCTTCCTGGCCACTTGTTCACCACACTGAAGCTCAGAACTCCACTTCAAGTCTCTCCAGCTCCTCTTGAGCCAAGTCCACACCACCGAGCAGGGGAGAAAACCAAAACATTTATAGATATTCTTAATCAATGAAATGCTGTATGTCACAGCACAGCTCTTCATGTATCACCAGCACAGTGTACAAAGAGAAGCAACCCATCTAGACATGCAGACGCAATTTCATAAAAAATCAGCAGCTGGGGGGGAACACAAACAAGCAAAAAAACCCCAACATCAACACAATAAAGAAACAACAAAAAATATAGCATTTTATTAAATCAGAACATCAACTTGAAGAAAAATTGAGCAATATGATAAACCTAGGATAGTTAGATGTTAAAATGATCAGCATCTTCAAGACCACATAAAAGCATTCGCTCACCATCTCTTTTAATGCTCAAATCAGCCATTCAAAGACATTGACAAAATGAACAGCAGAGTAACTCATAAAACTCACTACCATTCAAGCAAGTATTTGAGTGAATAATTACAGACATGCACTGCTTGCAAATATATAATAATTTAAATTAAAAGTTGTTCTTATTAAAGTTTTAATCACAACTGAAGATCCAGAAATACCTATTATTGTATTCCTCCAGCTAAACAGGAGAGCTTTTACCCATTCCACAATATATAGTTCATTGCACACGAGCTCTGAGAGAGAACTGATTTTCCTTACCTGGAAACACTTGACAGTTACACAAAACTTACTTCAGACAGACACATTTCATATGTCTCATGTTTATTTATATTATATACTGAAGTGTTGTAATATGCCTTATTTTACATATCCTCATATGCTAAATGAGCTTTTAAAGACTGCAACACATTAACCCCACCCCATCTGAAAGACCCCAGGTCACTGAATACACACATACAGGAACAAGTGTTGCAACAGAGAGTCAATGCTTCTGCATGCAGTCTCATCTAAATTCCAAAAACTGAAAATTAAAAGCAAAGGCACCACCCACTGAGCTACTTTGGCATACAATCATTGGGAAGGAAATATAAATGTTTCAGCAGATATGTTTTTCATCAATAGTTTGACAGATGTTGTGGTTTCTGTAATAATATGAACATTATAAACTAATTTTTCAGGTACACTATACTGGAGCATATCTTTGTATTAGTTGATTCAATAGGTTTTTTTCCCCAAAAATATTTTACAACATAAATTTATTCAGGTAGATGAAACTAAGGAGCAAGCTTAATTCCTCTTCAACAATGAGCCTTAGGTACTCCTATGTTACTTTAATATTGTCAGAAGCAAAAGTAGTCAGAACTTACGATCGGTTCCACCTACATAAACGAGAGCAAGGGAGTGAACCAAGACATTTGACATAATTTCAAACAAAGCAAGTGCACAGAGGGGCAAACGCTAAGAAACACTCAATTCTAGGCATTGCAATATAATCCTGAATTATCTTTGAAAGAGAAAATACTTGCAAAGACTTCTTCCCATGTATATGGATTTCATAACCCGCTTTTTAGGCCCTACTCATTAAACAACGAACTTTTTTTTCCTCCACAAACGGTGAAAACTGTTCAGTGCTTAAACTATTAAGTGTTTAATAGTGCTTAGCCCTACGTGAACTTTTAAAAGAAATCCCCCGCAACCCCCAGAACACACCACGGCTGGCTCTAAGTCCCTAGAGGCTCTTCGGGCGGGGTGTGCGCTCAGGGCGCGGACTGGGCGAGAGCCTGCGGCAACCTCCCCTGCCCAGCACCGCCGCCCGCACCGCTCCACTGCCCAGCCCCGCCGGGGCTCCCCGGGCCCGCGGTGCCCTCAGCGGGCGGCGGCAGCCGGGGGCGGGCCCGGCGAGGAAGGGGCGGGCCGGGGCCGGGCCGGCGCGCCCGGAGGGAGCGGTCGGGAGGAGCCGAGCCCCCCGGCCGAGGCGGGCACGGAGGCCACGTCAGCCCCGGAGCCGCCCCGCCCGCCTCCGGCCCAGAGCCGGATCCCGGATCCGGCCGCCCTTCCGCCGGCGCCGGGGAAGGCGCTGCCGTCCCAGCCTGCCCCGCGCCCGGCCCGCTCGCACCGCCGGCTCCCGCAGTCCCGAACCCGGGGCCGGCCCCGCTCCCGCTGCGGGGAGGGCAGAGCGCGGCGGCCGCCCCGCCCCGGTGCCTCCCCAGCCCTCCCGCCGCAGCCCGGCCCCGGCCCCGCGGAGCTCCGACCTGAGCGCTCCCGGCGGCAGCAGCGGCTCCCGGCGCGGGGCTCACCCGCCCGGCTTTGTCTGCGAGGGGCGTCCTTGGCGGGCAGCCCCCGCCCCGGGGCGGCGGCCGGCTCAGAGGCACCGGCCCTTCCCGCGGAATGAGCCCTGGCGGGGCTGCTGAAGGTAGGTATGAACCCTCCTACAGCCGCCTTTTCTGATGCGATACAGGTGTGGGGCTTGTAGTGCCATTCGGTGCAGCTGTGTATGATTACCCCGATTAAGGTAACTGTTAAGAGATGGTCTACCACTTGTGTGGTTTCCAGAAAGAAGATAATTAGCCACCCAGAAACTTAAATGCTCACGTGCAATCCGCACAAGGTGGTGTTGGGGTGTGTTACTAACCTGTGGTTATTGAAGAAGTAGTGTTTAATTGTTTTTTTCTTCTGTCATCTTACAGAGTGTCTCTCTAGCAAGACTTGTGACATGAAGTAGAACAGGCGTTTTAAAAAGCTCTGCCATAAATACAGCTGTATCTCTGAATGTTGGCACATTTACTGGAGACTCTTCCCAAAGTCTGTTTGAATCAGAGCCTGTGAAATTTCCAAAAGCTTCATAATGGAGTTTTTAGCATCCAAAGGAGATTATATGAGATATTTCAAAAGGTCTTTATTGCTACTTTTAGTATGTGTAATAGTTCTTGTATGCACTGATCAAGACTACTATAGTTTACTTGGAGTATCCAAAGAAGCAAGTAGTAGAGAAATACGCCAAGCATTCAAAAAGCTGGCATTAAAGTTGCACCCTGATAAAAATCAGGTAAGTTACCTTTTTAACAAGTCAAAGGTGTCAACTTAATGGATCTTAATGTTTAAACAAAAAGCAGTTTTAATTTATCAAAAATGTCTCTCTGTGAAGCACCTGATAATATAGTTCGACTCAGATTTTCTGCAGAGAAAACTTACAAAAAGCGATAGAGTTGAATTTGGGCTGTGTTAAATTGCAGTAGTGAAAAGAGTCAAGATTCTTTAATTCTCACTTATATTTTTGTAACTAGAGGAAAACTTATTTGTGTACTGTATTACCTTGTTGGTAAGCTGTTGAGTTTTCCTCTTTCCATTTAGTTTTGGGGGACTTGCTGTTTCCCTGCCCTGAAGTCTCCTCTAAACATCAAATAAGAACAGCCTGTTCTGAGACATCAGTCTCCAAGTATCAAATAGGACAAAGCAGACATCGTGGGACTACCAAGGGATAACAGTGGAGGTTACTCTGGACTAACTGGAGAGAGAAGATTGGAATGGTTCAGTCTGTGCTACTGTACTTCTGAAATACAAAGAAATCACTTTTAAACATCATCAGTTTTTCCTTGAAATGACGTGAAATAAGCAGAAATTCATAGGAAATAAAAGGGTTTAGAACTTTGTATGTACAACTGCATGGAGTCCCAAAAGACAGCAGTGTTTCATATCAGCTCAGGGCCTGCCTTCACTGACTACATTGGAGCCTCTGACAGCTCAGTGAGAAAGCCAAATGCCAGCAAAGTTAGGAACTCCAACTTGTAGCTATGAAATGAAAGTTTTGTTTTCTCTGTTGGTATTTTCAAAATAATGGCCATTGGGGTCAGATTCTGTTGTTTCTGAGCATGCAGATACTACTCAAGATTTTTCAACAGGTTATTTTCAACTTTAGCGATGATATATAGAAGATGAGCCCGTTAGACAAATTCCATAATGGTAATGAATTTCCTGTGTATCTAGCTAAAACAAAAATCTTAAGAAAATGTCTTTTGAATGAAACGTGTTAGCAGAAGTTAAAAGAGCAGAACTGTGTGGCACATTTTGCACACACTGTTACACTGCACCTGTGCAGATCTCAAACTTGGATTCTAAATATGTCTGCAGATTTTTCACCATTCTAACTCCCAAGCTATCTTGGGAACAAAAATGCTTTTTAAATAAAAGGAGGTGGCATTTGTCTACACTGTCAAGACCAGAAGGGATTAATCTGTCTCTAGCAGAGATTTTGAACTGGTCAAGTAGGGATTCTAGGGGAGTGGAAAAGATTATGGAGGAAATGGTATGTCTCCATTCTTGAGTATTTTTCTGAATTCCACTGAAGAGAGAGTTGAAAAAAGAGGGTTCACTGGAGAATGTTACAGCCTCCTACCAGTTCACTTTGTATTTCAGTTGTACTTAGTGAGAATGGAAGAAATAAGAGGACAGACCTGGTTTGGGAAAGAAAACCTTGCTGTAGTTTGGTTTGAGATCACAGTGCAATGTCTGCTTCCATCACAACGGACATCCTTAGCAGGGATATAAAAAAATTTCCAAAGATAATTTTCTCAGCACTATATGCACTATATGGTTTATTGATTAATTACTAATTATAATTTTCTTTACATAGAATGATCCAAATGCACATGACAATTTTTTGAAAATAAATAGAGCATATGAAGTACTTAAAGATGAAGACCTACGGAAGAAGTATGATAAATATGGGGAGAAGGGTCTCGAAGATCAGCAGCAGGGAGGTCGGTACGAGAGCTGGAACTTCTATCGCTATGATTTTGGTAAGTTTTGATGTGTGTGCTTCTTGTTTATTTTTTTAAAGTGCAAAGATTTTTTTTCACTTAAATGTCAGTGTTAATATTTCATTAGCGCTCTTTTTAACTTTTTAATGTAGGAAGACCTTCTTTGTTTAGTATCCTTTACGGGGATTTTGAGAGGAAATTTTTGCACTGTCAAGCCTATTTGATATGCAGTTATGCAATTAGACATCAGTAAAGAGGTAACAGAAGCTGAAAAAAATAACAGAGTCATACCTAAAATGATCTTGAGACAAGTTGCTTAATGTTTGTCTGAACAAATTTTAGGTAGTTGTAGGGAAAGGCTGCAATTAGTGATTCTCAGAGCTGCTGTAATAGGAGTAAACTACAACAGGGAACTGAGGAACATAGTTGGATTGGGATGAAAGGAACAGCTGAAAGGAACCTCTACCTTGGCAACAATTTTTTTCTAGTGTTGTTTGATTTAACATGTCCCAATCTCCAAGAAATTAATGTCTGTGCAGATTGAAATTGAATAAACCAGTGGCACAAGTATCACAGGAAAATATGGAAATTAGCCTAAAACATCTTCAGATTTAAATTTTATCTCCCTGAAGTTTCACTGCTTGATTGAGAAACAATATCCTGAAATGTCTATTAATCAGTGATTTAGGGAGCATCTATTTTTATATTTTATATGTGTGTGTACCTATATGCAAGTATAGCTTTATACACATTTATATGTATGGGTGAACATATGTACTATATTATGTGAGTTATAAATGGAAAGTAGTATGAAAAGTACCTTGTCACCTGTAGATATTAATTTCTCTCATTATTTATTTGCATTTGATCCTTGTGTACTTCAGGTGAAATGACATCTCACCATGTTAGGTACTGTAAAAATCTGCAACCATAGTAGCATAATATAATGCTCTTTATTAGTATTTTTGGTACTCTGCACTGCCTTTCTTGTGTAGTTGAAGTAGTGGAGTGTTTTGTAGTGATGCCCTAGGTAGGACTGGTTAGCTTTGTCTTCCTTAACTTCCTTACCCACTTCATTCCACTGCATTCACACACACACTTTTTTAGTAGAAAAGCCTGTGGCTGTAAACACGTTTGTGATGTAAATGTCTAGGTAACCAGAGGCTGAGAAAGTGTGGAAACTTCTGGACATTATATAAAGCTCTCAGTGAGAGCTGAGGCTTCTTGAATTTTAATCTGACAGCTGGATTATGTTATTTCTAACATCATTTCTCTTGCCATAATAGCAGTAGTTCAAATTCTCTGCTGGCTTCATGGTTGGTTACTAAATTATCAGAAGAATGTTCTGATAGTGGCTGTGGTTGCATGTCAGTGAGCTAGCAAGAGGTTAAACAAGGATAGCATTTTTGTAAAACCTCTGCCAGTTTAGTATTTCAACTTAAATCTACTGTCTTCTTCTGTGCATAAGATGATTGTTTGTTTTAAAGGTGGAAAAATAAAAAGCAATTGTTTGTTTTTTTAATAGGTATTTATGACGATGATCCCGAAATTATAACACTGGATAGAGGAGAATTTGGTAAGTTTTTTAAATAAATGGCTGTTTGACAACATGACAACCCAAAGTACAATTTTTACATATTGAGCTGTGTCTTAGTAGGCTTTTCTTACCTATCTTTACAAACACATGTTGGAAAATCATCTTCACATGAGAAAACAAAGAATAAAAAAAGCCTTAATGCTTCCTGTTAAACACTAGTTGGCAAATCGATCAATATCAATAAACAGCTTGCATTAAGTTTTAGAGCTATTTTGTGAGGTCTGTAAAAGGATATTATTTGAATTAAAATTTTGTTACTCCTAATTTATTGTTGCTGTTTCTCTTGTATAAAAATGCACTTGATAAAACTTTTCTAATATGATTTTTTTCTGTGAAATCCAGTCAGTTGTGTGTAGTTCAAAACCAGAAGGTGATACCAGATACTAAATGCACAGCTAAGGAGAACAAGGTGTGGAAAGATAACAGTTTCTATGTGAATATTGTCCAGGTTTTTTTCCTTTTAAAATTACAACTAAGTTGTTTGTAACTAAGAGAGGCTAGAGTAAAAAATACTGGATTTTGTATGATTTTTCATCTGCATATTGAGTATGGTTTCCTGTGTGCAAGATTGGACCTACATGCTGAATTTGTCTGTAAACTGTTCTAAGAGCAGACCCTCATGATTTCCCTGAGACCACAGGCTTTCTTTGGTTAGTCTATTTGCAGGGTCAACATATTCCTTAGTTGTCTTTTTTGTGAGGATATTTTAATGCAGTCAAATAAAGGTTACAAAATCCACTACATGAAAATTGGACAGGCTGAAAGCCAAGTAATTAAAGCTGATAACTGCTCTTTGTGTATATTTTATTGCTGTTATTTGCTTTCATAAGCAAGATGATTTGTTTCCCTTGACTTTTCTAGTAATTACATTAACTTGGATTTTTAAATTACATTAGACGTGATTTCTTCATAAAAATATTGCCAGGTGAGACTCACTAAACACATAAAGTAATATAAGGAAATGGAAAATTCTAGTGGGTAAAAATCTTTTAGAACTTGTATTTTGTAACTAGACTTACACTATCACACATTTCAGCTAGAATAATCTGCAGACAGTACTTTTTTTCTTAATTAATAGAACAGATGTTGAAAGTCAGAGTGCTGATACCTTCTGAGATAGGATTTTCATGCACCTGCCTACAACAGCATGTTCATCAGAGTTACTGTTACTGTGCCTGACATTAAATACTTAATACAGCTTTCGGGGAATACAGTATAGCAAAAATGTACATCCTAGATGTAACTACATTGCACATGTGCATGATTTACTTACAGTTTTCTTCTCTCCACCTAGATGCTGCTGTTAACTCAGGAGAACTGTGGTTTGTGAATTTTTATTCTCCTCGCTGCTCCCACTGCCATGATTTAGCACCTACGGTACGTAAACCAAGTAAATGAACTCTGAAAATTCATTGGTTTTAATAGCCTAAAACTTAATGAAGTAGATTTTTACACTGAAGCTGAAACCAGAGACAACAATTCAAAATTCCAGAAATAAAGCATGTGTTCATTATATCTTTATAGGAAAATAGCCTCTTTTTTGACTTTTTTTTTAGTGGAGAGAATTTGCTAAGGAGCTGGATGGAGTAATACGCATTGGAGCTGTGAACTGTGGTGATAACAGAATGCTTTGTCGAATTAAAGGCATTAACAGTTACCCCAGTCTGTACGTTTTCAAAAATGGAATGGTGAGTGATAAGACTTCAAGTGTTTTTAGAATGAAATCTGGAGAAATATTTCTTTAATACTTGTTCAGTCATAGAGATTTTTTTATAAAGGTCTTGCTTTATAGTATGTTACTTCCTTTAATAATAAATATAACTTTTTCTTTACCTTAGTCAAATTATTTTACAAAGCTAATGTCAAAAAAAAGTATTTTTTAATATATATAATTTATATTTTAGATATAAACAAATTTGAAATAAATGCTAATATCTTTTTGCAATGGATTTTTTGAATAATTTTTCTGTGCAACATATCACTTTTGATTGGGAAGCTACTGTCAGCAGAGGTGCTGTAGAAAAGCAACAAGTCTCCTTGAGCAGTTTCTCTTATAGTGTTGTCAAGGACTTTTCACGTACAAAGCATAGTCTGTGGTTTTGAGTCTTAAAGAATATGACTCTATGCCTAAAGAAACTTGGAAATTCCTTCTGCAAGATTCCCTCCATGCTACCTGCATGATGTGTGTCACTCTTTATAGCTGCTTGCTAAGTCGTGGTGCTGGGGTGGTGTACAAAGTGCTCTCAAATAGATGGGTACATTTTGACAATGATAAGTTTTAAGAAGTTGAATGCTAAATGGAGTGATGTAAGCAATTTTTATTTAAATAGAAATAGAATCATTGGGAGCTGGTGTTTCTAAGACTAAATTATCCTCATGTTGCAGCGTTTGGAAAGAAATCACATTACAAAATTTAAATTAAGGTTACATTTCAAACATTCTGATCGGGAAGGGAGAGAACAGCTAGGGTGGTAGTGAGGGGTTGGTCCTGCAGCTGCTTTAGTACTCTTAGAAGAACACAGTAGGTTTTGGGATGGGGTTATTTGCCTTTTTTTTTTTTTTTTTTCTTAATTTTATAAACTTTACTTTTTGTCTTCTATAGCAACCAGTGAAATATTATGGAGACAGGTCAAAAGAGAGCTTAAAGAACTTTGCCATGCAGTATGTTACAAGCACAGTCACTGAGTTATGGGCAGGTAATGTTCATGTGTTTGGCTTGGGGGTTGTTGTTGAAATTGTTTTTACTATGTAAAATATGGCAGAAACTATGTATATGACTGAATCTGTCAACTATTACTAAGTCTTTTTTTTGAGAGTAAAAATATTTCATGTAATTTGCTAATACAAATAGAAAACCTTGTTTCATGGCCATGTTTAACTAGTCGCAAACTGATGCAAATTGTTTCATTCTTAGGAAATTTTGTAAATGCTATTGAAACTTCATTTGCATCTGGTGTTGGTTGGCTGATCACCTTCTGTGCTGAACGTGGGGGTAGGTATATTAAATATGTTTTAAATAATGTGACAAAAAAGATCCCTTTTGCTGCTAAAAAACGTCTTAGGTCACCACAGTATTTGGCCTGGGGGTCATTTAAGTTCTCTGTTAAAAGCAGTTTGGCAAAAGGACATTAATGGAATTATTATGTTATTGTCCTTCTGTAATGTCCTGTGAGTCATTAAAGCAGCACTGGAGTGTAACCCATCAGGAGGGGAAGTGGCAGAAAAGGTTTCTCCTTCAGTTTCCAGCTCAGGTGACAGCTACTGCTGAGGCACATGCCAGCTTCTTATCACAGCTGAGCAGCAGAAAGGCTGTATCTCCCCCTTAAACCACCAATATTAAAATTTAGCTGAATAAGTTAGTTAATAAGTTAGGTTTGCACACAGTAATTGCCTCTTACCACTAGTTTTACATCAGAGCAGTTTTTTGTAGCTGTTTGTCCCTGGCTTTCTTGGGATCAGTACTGGATACAATATATGAGAAAGTTACCTTGGTTAGCTGGTGGAGCTAAGTAAATGCACTACACCTTGGACAAATAAAGACTTCTCAGCCTTATAAAGTGACCTTTGTTCTGAGAACTGAATAGCCAGAGCCTCAGTCTTGGATTTACATTTGTAAATAGCTTGATTTCAACTTGCAGCCCTTTCATTATTAAGTTTTCAAATTTGTTTCACTTAAGGAGAAGTTGATGCATCTTATTTAAAAAAAAAAAAAAACTGCATCCAAAGGCATCTATTCAAAGCATATGCTGTATTTATAATAGTGAATTATTATTTGTATCACAGAAAATGGATATTTCTGTTGAAATATCATTACAAGACTCTATGTAGATACTTAGATTAATTTGGTTTTAAACACTGATTAACAAATTTTAAAGGTCAGTCTTTACAGTGAAGAAAATAGTAAAATTGTTTAAATGAGGATTCTGTGTTGATGAAGTAAGAGAATGTTATTTGTGGGAGTTTCTTAACTTAGAGTAGACAATCATTAAGTGCTGATTATTAGATATGACAACTCCAGGAATACTGGATGAATAGCCAGGAAGCATGCCAGTATTAATGGTCATGTTTTTTGGGAGGAAAGGGACAATTCTAAGCAAGAGTAGATTTAGTGCATTAATAAGGTGAAGTTTTATGTTTGTAAATAAAATATTTTTGTTTTCCAGATTGCTTGAGTTACCAAACCCGCCTTAAGCTAGCTGGCATGTTGGTAAGCAGTGTTTCACTTTGAAAGCATTACGTGTTATATTTAAAACAAAATAACAGAAGTGAAAGCATCAAATTGTAACTAAAACTTTCACTGAGTTGAGTAGAACCAAGATAACACCTGTTAACTTTTAGAAGAATTCAATACTTTGCCCAAGCAGCTTTTGAAATAACTGGTTTTTTTAAAGAATTTTATAAAATAAAATTAATATTACATAATAAATTACAGTGTTGTTCCTTCTAATTTTCTAAGTATTATAAATAATTGCCTGTGTTGGGATTTTCAAAAGCATTTCTGTACCTGAAATTTAAAAATACTTTTCTTTGGATTTGTTTTATGTTGTTTTTTTCCTAATTACAGGAAGGTCTTGTTAATGTGGGCTGGATGGACTGTGGCACCCAGGGTGAGCTTTGTGATAACTTAGATGTCTCATCTAGTACTACTGCATACTTCCCACCTGGAGCCACCATAAATAACAAAGAGAAAGGAGGTGTTTTGGTATGACTTGTCTTTCATTATCTATTTAGATAAACAAAGTGATAACCATGCTAAAGGAATGTATAGATCATTTCCAGACTGATGATACACAACTGAAAAGATGCTTTTTTCTTTTCTCTTCTAAGCTGGTATGTTCTGCATGAGTTTCTGTCCCTGTGTCTGCTCAGGCAGTGATCCTGGAGGTGATTCCAGTTTGCTGGGAGAGTGAACAGCAGCCTGTGACTCTGCCTGGCCACCTCCCCAGGAGGCTCCCTGAGCAGCTCGGGGAGTTGAGGGCTGGGAAGTGCTCTGGGACTGCCCCAAGAGCTGATTCTAAACCTGCTGTCCAGCTGTCCTGGCAAGCCTGGGAGTCTCTTCTCCTGAGTAAAAACTGACAGGACAAGAGGAAATGGTCTCAAGCAAGGGAGGTTTAGATTGAATGTTGGCAAATCTTTCTTTAGCAGAAGGGTTGTGAGGCACTGGAAGTGCCCTGAGGGATGTGGTTCAGTTAGTATCCCGGGGTATTTAAAAGACATGCGTGGACATTGCACTTGGGGACGTGGTTTAGAGTAGTGAACTTGGCAGCTGCTGACAGCTTGGACTCAAATGATCTTGAAGGTCTTTTCCACCCTAAATGGTACCATGGTCTTTGATGTGCCCCTGATTTTTTACTCCAGAAATAATATGCAGCAGGTATCACAAGTTTGAGAAATGCTACCCTGACATGTGTGATAAAAGTACTCCTACAGTGTCTGTCAGTACAAATTTTACTGCTCAGTTCTATTCTAAAATTGCAACCTACATTTGTGTGGTAGTTTTAACTTCCCTAATTGATGGGAGACATTTCTGTTTGAAGCACGACTTGTTCCTTTATTGTCACTACTGTTACCTATATTTTTAAAAGGAGGAAAATAAATTGCAACCTACCCACTTTGAACCTTTTAACTTACCAACTCAGTTACTGGTTCATATTACTTCCAAAATTTTACAAGTTAAGGAAACCTTAATATCTCTACAGTGCAGTTATGAAAGGCTGTAAAACTAGATTGGAAATCTTGTAAGCTTGATTGTTGGATTTGGTGTGAAATTTGAATTTCACGCTCTTGGTCCCTGTCTTGACAAAATACAATTTCTTGAGTTGAATATTGTAGGCAAGTGAGTTAAAAGCAGGATTCTGATAGTGATGTTTGTGGAATTACACGTATGAAAAAGAAGTTGATCAAATAAAATATTATTAGCTGCATTCTCCATTTGATTGAAGGGAACAAATCAGAATAAATTCCCTGACACTTTCAGTACTAATCAGGTTGATGTTTGTAATTCCTTGTAATAAAGACAGTTAATTCTCTATCCTAGTTTCTTAACTCCTTGGATGCCAGAGAAATATATCAGGAAGTAATGCAGCATCTACCAGACTTTGAAATCATCTCTGCAGCATCATTGGAGGTAATTTTTTAAAAATATGCTAAGATTTCTTCAAATAATATATTTTTATTGTTATTTTCTACGTTTTTCAAATCTTGTTGACACAACAACTTAGCATATAACTGAATATTACTTCTTTTTAACTCTACCCAACATTATTTAACATTGTTTGTCTACATTCACTTCTGTTGTTTAGCAAAATAACAAAAGTAAGGGGAGGAGATTTTATAGGAATGTAAGAAATCTCAGAAATTGCCATTGCAACTTTCTCTGCAACTGCAGTTTTCTAGTAATTTTTTGAATCAACTACATTGTAGAGAATTTTGGTCTAAGTGTGTTTTGTTTGGTAATTTAGAAAAGAAGAAAATACTTGTTAATACATGATAATTGATGTATGAACTGAAATTGAGTCTTAAAAGTAGCTCACGTCTTGGAGGAAAAACAAAAGTAAACCTCTTTCCACACTGGTAGTTGCACATAGCAGCATAATTTACAACAGGAAATCCACACAGAAACAACAACATTACAGTGCAGCTTGAACCCAACCCAGCTTGCTGGCAGATTTTTTCCAGGTCTTTTGGAGATGGATAACTGGACACTTGCCTTTATAAAGCACAAAAGAATTTTGCACGTTGGTGTAGTTGGGATTAATTTTTTGTGGTGTTGTTGCTTTGTTTTTCCCTGTGGTTTAAAGGATCGTCTGGCTCATCACCGGTGGCTGCTTTTCTTCCAGTTTGGGGAGGGGGACAAATCAAATGTGCAGGAGTTTAAGAAACTTAAATTTTTACTGAAAGATGAGCATATTCAGGTAAGAGTGCTCACTCATCTAATGTTAAATGCTGTTTACATTCCAAGAACAAATCATAGTTTTCATGGTTATTAGCTTTTACCAGCACATGCCACCTCTGGTACTGGAAGAGATATACTTTCTTATAGTAGATCTGCAGTAAAGTTTTTTCTTTAAAGCAATCATTTCCTGTATGTTTTTAATAATTTAAAAGTAGAGAGAGATTATCTTTTAAATCTGCTCTGTTGTTGGAAGTGTTGCTGCAGATCCCATTCCCTTAATAATTATAAATTAACATTGCAACATCAAATTTATGTATGTGGAACTATTAATATAATTAATATATGAATTATTCAGAAAACCCTGTGATCATGTTGATTATTTTCTTAATAAAAAGAATCCAAGTTCAACTTTGCACTAAAGGCCTTTACAGATTGTATTAATCTATAAAGTATGTATTTTTTTTAATTGTTGCTTTGACTAGAAGAATTTTAATTTTACATTTATTTTAGATGTCTTCTTACTTCCTTGCTGTTGTATTTGGAGAGAGGGAAAAGAGAATTCTTTAAGATTTTATTCCCCATTTTGGCCTTTAAATTAAAAATTAGCAAGCAACTTGATATAGTTATGCTGGTAGTTTTCCTTGAACATCAATTTTTTTTAAGATCTCTGATGTTTATAAAAAAGGCTATCAGTTTTCTATGTTTTTGTTTTCTGACTCTTACTTCCTTTCAAAATATGTTAATTGATATAAATTAGGCTGCATTAATTAAAATGGCATTGTCTGTTAAATATAGGTTGGGAAGTTTGACTGTCTTTCCTCACCAACCATCTGCAACAAACTGTATGTTTATCAGCCTTGTTTAGCAGTCTTCAAAGGAAAAGGCACTGGAGATTATGAAATTCATCATGGTAAGGGAAACTTTGGCAAGTTTAAATCATGACCTAATCCCTTTGAGATGACAAAATCTTTGGCAAACCACATTTTTTTTCCCAAAGAACAGTTTTGTAGCTTTAATATTTGCAATCTTTCCTCTGACCATAATGTAGCCTTACACAACCTATTTATAATTTCCTTTGGTTTTCTTTTTTCTATTTTTCCTGGGTAAGCAGTCATCAGGTGCTGAGGGATGTAGTTTGTCTTTGCAGTCTGTTTCAACATCATTTGCATAATGACATCCAAATGAAATCTCTGAAGCTGATCGGGACAGCTTCTGCTTTGGGTAGGATAACCAAAGAATGTTCTAAGGCACACCCTTCAGAGAGACCTGACATGCTGGTTACACAGTGCAGCCAGTTTGACAAACTTGGATTTGGTTTCATTGCACTAATTCCATGCTTTGTTAATTCTGTCCAAGATACTGAGACTTTTACCATTTACTTTCATTTCCAACATCACGGTTTCCTTTCAGAAAAGGCTGGAACTATGTTACTATTTACTGCTGAAAGGATTCAGTGATGCTGGTTGAAGAAGAAGAGAGCCTAAAGCCAAACTGTAGCTTGCAGGAGCAGGTGTAGCTTCATTGAGAATGTAGCACAAGGCTATGCAAGATGAAGTTCTCATTTTTCAGCCTCTGAGGTATTAGAAACAGCCTGCTAGGATTAAGCCAGAACCTCAATACTATTATAACCAGGAAAAGTGAAAAGTTTTTCACTGTTTAGAAAAGATTAGGCTTATCAAGGGGAAAGAATGATCCCATACATCTAATGATTGGTATAATATATATATATAATATATATAAGGAAAAGCCTTATATACTTCCTGTATATACATTGCTGCAGAGAGGGCAGGAAGAGGTCACATCCATGCAGCATTTTTATAATGGTGTGGATTACAGTGGAAGAGAAGTACATTGGACTTCAGTGCATTTTTTTCTGAATGGTTTGGTTTACTATGTAGAAAATAGATGGCATGTAGAACATTCACCATTCTCTTTATGAGAAAATAATCCTCAAAAGAATCAGGATTTTTTATATGCTATGTTGAAGGGCTTCAACAGTTTAAAATCTAAGAACAGTAATAAATCTTGGTAAGTCATTGTGCAGTGACTTCAGATTTGATTAACCTGAAGTTCTTATTCTCAGACAAACTCATTTCTGCTGACAAATACGTATACAAAGGTTATGAAGAGACTGGATCTTTGCCCACTGGAGCTGTGTGAGCAGTAATTTCAGTTACACCTAAATAGCTGTGATTTATCAATATAATTTATTTTGCTTGAAGTTTTAACCTTGTCAATCCCTTTGCCAAGTCAAGTGTATCTAGAATTGTACTTTTTAATTCCAACACAAGTAAGATGGTAAAATGACCAATAACGCTGTCACAAAAAAATTTCATCGTTTTGTTTGACAAAAACATGTCTTGTCTTGGATAAAGTATTTATTTGGCTAATATTGGGTAACTGTCCAGTTTAATATTTAGCCACATATCAACTATCAACTACAGTATGTCCTGCCTGCGTAGGTTTGGACAGTTTAACATTGTCCTCCTAAGGAAAAGCAACATAATTTTATGCTACATTTACTTAAGCAGGCTAGGTTTAAAGATTAGACAAGGGATCTGAAAGACTCCTATTGCTTTCAAAGAGTTTTCTAATTACACCTCTCATAGGTTAAAACTGAATTTCCTTTCTACATTGTTTTTTGAAGGAAAGAAGATCTTATATGACATTGTTGCATTTGCCAAAGAAAGTGTGAACTCCCATGTCATCACACTGGGACCTCAGAATTTTCCTGACAAAGATAAAGAACCATGGCTTGTGGATTTCTTTGCACCGGTAAATATTTGATATCTGTATATTCCTCCTTCTAAAATATGTTCTGTAACTATGTAATAAGGTACTAAGGAGTAGCTAGAAAGTGCCCTTCAGCATCACGAGAGGGTGTTCTAATTCCTCTTTCCCCAGCAGCTCTAGTTCCTAACTGGGTTTTGTGTTTAGTGGACTCTGTTGTCAAAGCAGCAGATGATTAATCTCGAATATTCTCCTGAGAGCTACCTGTGGGAAAAGCAATTGCACTTACTTGCATTTTGTCTTCTAGTGGTGTCCTCCTTGTCGAGCTTTGTTACCAGAGCTGAGAAAAGCATCTAAACATCTTTATGGTCAGCTTAAATTTGGAACACTAGACTGTACTGTCCATGAAGGCCTTTGCAACATGGTAAGCTGCAGGAACTAAAAATAAAGAAATACAAATATAATCTTTTCAAACAATATCATTTTCTTTGGATTGGGGGTAGGAGGATATGGGCAGACGATGTTTGTCCTTTAACGTTACTTTCCTAAAGGGCCCTAAATTGAAGAGGCACTTGTATCATTTTTTTTTTTAAAGAAGCAAACTATATAAACACTATAGATAATGTATCAATGTGGAATACAGGCAGATTTTATTCTAATTTCATAGTGTTACTGGGAGACTTCAGATGTCTCAGAATTTAATAATTCTGGGGCCTGGGGTTAATGTCTGAAAAGGCATGGAAAATGAGCAAAAAAGGATGAACTTTTTCAAGTTTTATTTAGATGTGTTTACCCACTGAGGAATTCAGATGATGGGAACTGGCTGTGTTCAATGGTAAACAATAGTTATTCATATAGTCCAAACATTCCATCTGAGGACTGGGAATAGTTTTAAAGCTAAGGCTTAGGAGGCCCATGGATTAATTGCTGTGTTTGTGGAGCATAGCAGAAGAATTACTGGCTGGTTTTTAAATTGAGAACACAGTTTGCCATCTCTAAATACAATTGGCATCTTCTCTGTACTGATTTGTTCTGGTGTCAGATTCTCACCTGCATGTAAGCCTGAGCACTTGTACTGTACAAACTGAACAGATGAGCAGCTTGAGCCACCAATACCAGGGACAGTTAGAGGCAAGTCCAAGAGCCTTAATCATTCTGTGGAATTTGTTACTGTCTTGTTTTATCAGCATAACATTCGAGCTTACCCAACAACAGTTGTGTTCAATCAGTCTGATGTTCATGAGTATGAAGGACACCACTCAGCTGAGCAAATCTTGGAGTTTATAGAGGTATGTAAATAATAATGTTGGTTGCAGTCTTCTTCTATGCAGTTCATACACAAATACATTCTTCAGCTGGAAGATTCTAAGATTTTTTTTCTTTTAATTGGACAAGGAAAATAAAAAGTGAAAAAACTTCAGGCAAGAAAAGTGATCCAGCAACTGTCAGTCAGAGACTTGACAACTAATGGATTCATTTCCCTACTCTGTCACATAATTTATTTGAGATCATTAGCAAATAAAAAACGATCCCTTCCAATCTGCAAAATAACGATAATTATTTCTATCTTATGGAGAGAATAAGGGAATGAATGTTACAGTACTTCCAACTTTTAAGGTGGAAATGCTTCACATACACACCTTGATATAGGAGGCGGTTCACATTTTTGTCAATTAGATTGCTGCTGTCCACATTTTTCAGCTGTCCTTGAACTTTAACTGCAAATTACTGGTATTGATCACTGTTGATGCTAGAATTCTGGCACCCAACTTGGCTCCAGCATTCAGGTTCACTGCTATATCCACAGGCTCTTTTTCACTTTTTGAAGAGACATTTCTCTCTAGGTAGCTCAGAAAAAGCAGCTTCAAGAACATGCAGAAACAGGTGGAGATTAGTCTTTCAGTTGGCATTCAGAGGCCCATAGTGCACTATATGTGTTCTTTTGGATTCCAGCTTAAATAGCATGGCTGAGTTTTGTAGCACCTGTTTCTGCTAGATAAGCAGGATTTCCTGGTTTTTACCTTCTTCTATTGAGAGAAGGCAGAAAACCTCCCTTTTGGAGCCTGGGTGTACTTTTTTGATAGTTTTTCTCAACAACTTAGGCTTTTAAAAATAAGATTTTTGGGTTGAAGGAATGTCTTTTAGTGCTTCTATGCCTTTCAGTGATGTGGGGTCTTCCCTGACAGAGCAGCAAGCAAATTTCACAGAACATTCTCGAAATTTGGCACTGTTTATACATGATGGCCCTAGACAGGGGATACACTGTGCAACAATGAGTTATGTCTATGAGCTATCTTTATTTAGGATCTTAGGAATCCATCAGTGGTGTCCCTAACACCAGAGACATTTGCTGAATTGGTTCAGAGAAGAAAGCGAGAGGAGATCTGGATGGTGGACTTCTACGCTCCATGGTGCGGACCTTGCCAGGCCTTAATGCCAGAATGGAAGAAAATGGCCAGGGTAAATCACATTCAAACACTTTTCTGCTTTTGTTCCTCTTCTGGGAAATTGCTGAGATGGCACAACTGCTTTCTTAAGAGAATTGTCAGCTGAGAAAATATAGAGTCTAATACTGCCACCAAAACAGGCAATTCCTACCTGACAGTTTTGTATTGTTCCAAATACAAAGTTTTTATTCAGCTTTTTTAAAGCTTCAATACACTGATACTGTATTCCAGTTTTTCATGTTGGTTACAAGTGTGTAAGGTCATTGTAGCATTCTCTCATTTGCAAAAGTACTATTATTCTACTGACAACCATTCCTGGAGGTGTTCACAGGAATTTGAACTAGAAAATTTGGGGGGGAAAGAAGGGCTTTGGAAACAAGCCTGTGACTTTGAGACATTTGGAACTCAACTAGGAATTATAGCCAGGATTTTCTATCCTGTTGGAATGTCTTTGAAGTGTTAGTAGCTCTGTAGGACACATTGAGTAATCATCAGCTTCCCTGCCCATGCTGGGTAGGTTGGGCCTTTGCAGCAAATAGCGTGTGTTCAGGACAGGGTCACAGTGACACTACTGGCACATCTGCACTGCACCAGCATTGGCACAGTTACTGAGCTGTCATGGGGCACACAGGAACAGGCCATTCTTTGCACTAAATAATCCCACTCCTGAGTGCCTTTGAGCTAAGGTAGTGAGCCTTGTGAGCCCTGTGCATGCAGCCTTTACTAAATGTGTGCATGATGGGAATGCACCTGGGTGGCTGGCTCTGGTACCAGTGATCTGCTTACAGGGAAGAGGAAGGCCTTGTGATAATCTTGGTCTGTTTTGTTGAGATTTTTTCCCCCAACTAAGAAGTATTATGGAAATTGTAGTAGTATTGGTTAACATATTTGATGGTAGGTTTTCTTCTTTCTTTTTCAGATGTTAAATGGATTAATCAGTGTAGGCAGTGTGGATTGTCAAAAATATTACTCTTTCTGTCACCAAGAAAGTGTTCGGGGCTATCCTGAAATCAGACTCTTTCCTCAAAAATCAAACACGGCTCACCACTATTAGTAAGTACATTGCTTCCTTTTGGGAAACATTCCATGCTGTGAAACAAGACAAATACACCTCTTCTGTTGTGTAGAAGATGTAAAATAGGCTGTTAGGACATTACTGTACTGCATAGCATTGGCCTTGTTACTTCAAACTAGGGATTTTATTTTGCCATTTCATTGCAGTAATTTGAAATTACACGCGAATCTTAATATTTATTTCTTCTTTCTCTCGTCTTGGTCTTCTAGTCCTTAATTTTATAGGTTTAAATTCTGTCTTTGAAACTTTTCATTTATTCAGATTTGAAAGCAGGATAGAAATATATCCTAGAACATATGCATTTACATTCTTTATTTGATTATCACCACTCTTCAGAGTAAGTTGTTTGTAAGGTTTTTTCCTCAGAATAATTCAAACTACTGTGCAACTGGCTTTTTGTTTTTTCTTTTACATTTTTATAGTAGCTACAATGGATGGCACAGAGATGCCTATTCACTCAGAGGCTGGGCATTGGGGTAAGTTACTGCACTCAACTTTGTTCATAAACTGCTTGCTAGGATAAATTAATATTTAAATACTGTGTAAATCAAGAACTAGAAACACTTGGGTATATGTATTGCTTAATTTAAGATGTTCAAGTTTCTACATCCTTTAACTTACTGCTTTTAGAATTTGGAGAAATAGCATACTCCTTGTTGTCTACTCATCTCCTGCAGACCATATTATTTTGTTTACCACATTTAAGAAGTTATTCTCCTATAGTTCAAAGTGTGAAATAGGGATTTCCAGACTACTCACGTTCTTAATTTCAGAAGCTTTTCTTAAATGCAATTTGCTATTGTTTAAAGTTTTGAATGCATTCTGATTGTTACTCTTCCTTTACACAGGTATTTACCACAGGTGTCTGTAGATCTCACCCCTCAGAGTTTCACAGAAAAAGTTCTGAATGGAAAAGATCATTGGGTCATTGATTTCTATGCTCCTTGGTGTGGACCTTGCCAAAACTTTGCTCCTGAATTTGAGATGCTTGCAAGGGTATGTTTTTAAATATACTGGCAGCTTGTTATTATTGTAATGGTTAAAATCTTACTTAAAGTGCTGATGGCACTTTATTTCTTAGCAGTCATCCAAAACCCACAATTCTTCCATGAGCCTACTACCCAGGGAGTGCTGCACGCTTCTAGGTCCCACTAGACAGTGGGTGTTGTCTTCCACAGACAGACAGACACACAGGGGACCCTCTTTCGAAACAGATTTCAGCTTTTGATGGAGTGGCCTTTGGAGCTGTGGTGTGCTTTTGTGCTTTGCCCTGAATTCAAGTACAAGTGCTCTCTGAATACAAAGAGAGACACCTGGCACAAGGCTGACAGTCTGGGAAACAAGCAAGGAACTACTCTGAAATATTTCAAAGATTTGAGCAACACTTTTCTTTTTAGCCACACTGCTGGCTTATTCCACTTACTTGCTTTTACTCACCCATGTAAACTTGTAGTTTGTTTCTAATAAATGTTTCTTTTCAGGCTGTTAAAGGAAAAGTAAAAGCTGGAAAAGTAGACTGTCAGGCATATGGTCACACCTGTCAGACTGCTGATATCAGAGCCTATCCTACTGTTAAGTTTTACCCCTACCAAGGAACAAAGGTAAAATGTTAGTGTTGAGCAGATACTGTTAGTAAATGTATTTCATTTCACCTTAAAACTAAAGAGAATACTACTGTCACATATTTAAAGTGAATTGTTTATATATATCTGTATCTCCAAATAATCAGTTTCAGTAATACTTAAAATAGTAGGACAGTGATACAATAATAACAAATTGCAAATTAATAGAACTAAATAGAATTCTAATAATAATTAAAATGTGGGCTTAATCAGAACTAGGGTTTGATTTGCAAGGTCTTGGGTGACAAAATGTTTTTCAACTTTTACCAATTTCATCACCAACTACCCTTAAGTAAATGGTCTCTCTCTAAATGAAATACAGACAACTTCTTTTTGGCTAATGAGAAGTATAATTAAATGTTGTTATTATATTGAAAGACCAATTTAGACATCAAATGTATTGTAAGACAGATAATTAATGAAAAATAGATGGTTGTGTTGTCTCAAAAACAAACCTTATCAAACTATTTCAATTATCAGTGGGACTCTTTCAGATCAACATTTCCTACTAACAGAGTGATAGTATAAATTAAAAATACAAGGAGTATTCAGATATTTATAGGGATTGCCTTTATTCTTGTAACACTAATAAATTTCAGAAACATTATAGTGACTTTTTTAATGTATTAATGCTGAAGAAAAAGTATTCGCTGGTTTCTGATAGAGAACTGGCGTAACTTATTTTCCTTTTTTTTAACTGAATTTTTAATGGGAAGTTCTAGAAATCTTTCGTGGCACAATCCCACCAAATTCCATGAGATTTTCTGTGGTGAAGTGTAAAGACATTGTAGGTCTTCAAAGTAGCCCCCCACAGCAACAGATTTCACATAGATTACAAAGTGGCAGACTTGTAATAGCTGTCTAGCTTAAACACTCACCTCAATAAATGTGAGCAAATTGTAACAATTTCAGGTTTCTTTAATGATCAGAACAAAATTAGTGTTGTTCTGAAAACTAGCAGCTAAGAGTGGTTCTTAATACAATGCAAATTAGCATTGTTTAAACAGAGACAAAAATATATTCATGAATCATAAATCAAGCTACCAAGGCCATTGTATTCTGCCCTGCTTTTCTCTTGAATTTTGTCTGAAAATTGTGTAACATATTACCCATGCTCTATTTTTTTTTTTCTTTTAAGAAAAGTGTTCTTGGGGAATACATAGACAGCAGAGATGCAAAAGGTATAGCTGACCTTTTGAATGAAAAATTAGAAGCAATGGAAAAGAAAGAAAAAAGAAAAAAATCTAGAAATAAGGTAAGAACACTTACTGTGGAGCCTTTTCAAAAGACTTGCTATAAATAATAACTATTTAAAATGATGTTAGTATTTGTTCTTTATCCATAGTATTAAATGCAAATTACAGAGGCAAGATTGGGTAAACTTAACAAGATATTAACACACAGCTGCTTAAGAAATGTTTTTCCAATTGAAAAATTATTGCTACTGA
Source organism: Agelaius tricolor (assembly GCF_023055355.1). NCBI lineage: Eukaryota > Metazoa > Chordata > Aves > Passeriformes > Icteridae > Agelaius > Agelaius tricolor. Next base: position 11,942,290 of record NW_027269270.1, on the reverse strand, counting down.
AAATTTTAAAATCATATGAAAAAATATTTTTGTTTGTAGTTTCAGAGAAACTCCATTGTTTATTTTCTTGTCACTAGGATGAACTCTAACTGGTACTGAAGGTAGATACAAATCAAAATATTCTGAAGCTGTGAAGATAGAAGACACCACAAGGAAAATATAAGGATAGTTACATTGGTGACAGGACAAGACACATGAAAACAAGTTTGAGTTCACAATCATACACAACTGTATGAGTTCTGTTAAACTGTGGGGAGATGAAAACATTTTGGTTTTGGTGGAGGCAATGTTTCTGCATGTCCCTCTTCTTATATACCAGCTACCTTCTTCCTGGCCAGACACTGGAGTTGACCAGAAATGTGGACTCTCTCACTTTTGCCTACCCATTTACTAGCTCCTTATATTTTTTTCTGTCTCTTCTCAAATGCTTTTTGAATGTGGCACTCAGCCTGTGGCTGAATATGCACTCGAAGCACTCTGCAATGCAGAACATAATGACGGATTGTCTATTTGACAGACAAACAGTTGGACCTGATGATTATTCTGCTTTGGGGTTGCATTATCGTCTAGTCAATGGTTAAGAAATAAAATCAAGAACTGGTAGGAGGATATGTTTATTGAATTAAATTGCTCTTGCTCTCGAGTGGATTACTCTGTTGTGGCAGTGGTGATGCCACCTGGATGAACAGAACGTTGAAGAACTTTAGTTGCTTGGTTTAGTTTTGGGATTGTGTTTATTCTTTTTTTTAAGTAAGAAAGAAAAAATAAAACAATTCAAATGTGGTATTAACTTTCAAAGTTTAAATTATGCAATAGAAGCATCTGGTTAAGTCATTAGATCATTACTTTTATCATTGTCTTTTTAAATATGAATGTATTCTGTGGACATATTTAACCTCTTTTGGCATTACCACTTTCCCTTTCCCTGCAGACATATTTTTAGGTGGGTTTTTTTTGTTTGTTTTTATATAATCTTCAGGCAAGCAGGAGAGCAAGTGCCTTCTTTAATTTAATAATGAACACTGTACATTGCAATGTCTCCTCATACTTCTTACTAGAATTCCTGCTCTAAAGAGTAATATTTTTCAGAGCTTCTCCATAGACAAGAAAAATACAGCAGATGACAAAATGTCTGCAAACTGTTTCATGATTTCAATAAAATGCTCCCTAACTCTTGACAGATAGAATTTCCTCCCTTCTCTCTACGTATTTAGACCTAGCATGACTGGTCAGTGTATTATGAGTATTACAAATTTGTAAATACATTGTTATTGACAAGTAACTTATTTCATGAAGAAGGCAGCAAGAAATGAAGAGATACAAGTAACTGAGACATTCAACTGTTTCCCCTATTCTCAGGGTTGCCTCTATTGATTTTTCATTTTTGCAGCATATTATTCTAAGAATGAAGAGACTATTGCATCTATTTTTTAATAAAGTAGATCTTCTTACATCCAAATTTAACTTCAAATTCAATCACAGTTAAAAATTAAAATTTTAAAACAAACTGTTTTGGTCAGTTTTTGCATATCACTGTAACTGCACTTCCTGCCTTCTATGCCCTTCTTGGAGAATGAGGTCTAGGAAAAGTTTTGAAACATATTTAGCCTCTGGGGAAGAGGATTTAGTTTAAATATCAATAAAGTTCATTTTGAAGATATAATTCTGTATCAAGGTATTCTCTTTGTATTCAGATTTTTAAATTTCTGAGAGACCAAATGGATGCAGCTGGGTGGGGGAAAATAATCTTCCAAATTAGATGACGGAGGATTTTCCACATTTTCATGGATTTTTTTATAAAAAGACTTAAAGTGTTCTATTATTTAAAGTTTTCAACAGGAACACACAAGAACTTACTCCATTTACTGAAACTTGGCAGCTGAAAACAGTGATATTCCAATCCCCAATACTTTCAACCTTGGTTTTCTCTCTCTGCTAGAACTCAGTACTGATTTTATATCCCCAGATATGTAAAGCCGCAACAATTTTGATAATAAACACCTAAAGGTAAATTATCAACATGATACTAAGTACTTATCCCTAACACTGAACAGACTCCTTTTACTGCCAACTTTCTAGGATTTAATAGACTTCTTTAGCTGCCAACAGATAGTAATTACAGTTAGTTGAGAAAAGAAGAAAGTTTCCCAAATTAATGTATATGACAGCTGTATTCTGCAGAGTGTTTCTTGACTAAGACCACAGAAGCCATATTGGTTAAAATTTGGAGTGTAATTCTGCAGAAGCCAATACTTCTGTAAGAAAATTACTACTTTACTTAAATGTCATATTATCAAGAAAACATTCAAGAGCTGAATTAAGTAGGGGTTGGGTTGTTATAAAAACACATTAATTCTAGTTAATTCTTACTGTACAACTGAGCTGACATGGAAAATACAGCCTGAAGATGTTCTGCTTTTTAGGGCTTAATAGACAAAAAGCAGAATATTGGTTTTCCATAAAGCAGTTCAAATTAACACGAAGAAGATATAATTTCTGCATGTTATAGGCTGCTATGGAGTCACATAAAGTTCCCGTATTCTTTTCCTACCTTAACAGACACATTAGGAAGAATACAATTCAGTCAGAATAAATTACGGATCAACTAGAAATTCATATAGCTGATGTGATTTGTTTCCAGAAAACAGTTTCTCCCTATGATATGTATTTTAAATAATACTTATAATCCTACTAGAAAAAGAAAATAATTTCTTTCTCTTGTTACATGTGTATGTGTACATTAAGCAATCCCAGTTGTGCTCTTGTAGATACGTAACTCTTTCACCTGGCAGGTAGTTTATTTTAGTTAGGACACAAGATCTCAGCTAGTCCAGTAGCAAGCCCATACCCAGGATACTTCATTTTTTCGTACCCAGGGTGTTGTTTTATTTTTGATGAAGTTATAGCTATATAACGTCATCAAAAATATATTTTTCTATAGGATATAGAAAAATATCCTATGTAAGCAACGGAGAAAAGTTACTATATTCCCACCCTGTCTTTTCAACTGTAGTTCAGTGCTCTTTTTGTGTTCACTTACTTTATTATCCTACCTTTGGTCATGAATCATTATTTCTTGAACTAAAGCTGCATTTGTGCTCCTCAACTTCATGCCAGAAGCTCCTCAAGTCCCACCACTCATCTTTACACCCACAGAAGGCAGCACTACCTCTGGATTGAGTATCCCACCTTTTCCTTGCTCATAGCCCCATGGGGGGGACAGGTTCTGATGCAGTTTCATACTGCAGCAGATGAAAAAACTCACTCACCTGGCAAAAAATGGTGATTGCACATATAACAGGTAAAATCCTCAAGTTTTAGATAGAGTTTTATATTCTAGGAATGAACAAGTCCCCTTCCCAGAACTAATCACAAATTATTTTAAGCCTTAGCAAAGAGGTTAATATATACCAGGTTAATGTTAATATATACCAGGTTAATGTGAAACAATCAAGAGAATACATTTCTTTTCAGACCTTCTTGGATTTTTTTCTTTATCTAGTCCACTTAAAAAAAGATTATGGAAATACCTGGAATGTGTTCTACATCGTGGCAGAACTGGGCAAAGGCACACCACCACCTGCTGGACAAAACTGGATCCCTGTCTCACACACCATTGTGGTGAACAGCAGCTGCAGGGAAGATAGAACTGTGTAAAAGGTTATTTGTACATTCTACTGCCACTGCCCTGGGGAGCTGCCCAGAGGTGCTGCTGCATCACAAGAGACAAGCTGTGAGGTACAGAGACAGGACAGGCATTTTACACTGCACACAAAGCTGGCACTCTCCAGCACAGCAGTCTCTGCACAGTGAGCAGTGGCCTTGCCTCTGATTGAGATAAATGGGGTGAAATGAAACCCAACTGCTCCACACATGGAACAGACTCAAGTATACTTTAGTCACTTTATTTGTATCTATATACATTACATTTTGATTATCCAAGTAGCCAAGGCAATTATTCTCAAATAGTTTAGTACATCAATTTTATAAAATACAGCTGAACCAAGTTAGAATAGAAATGCATACAATATAGTACATTAAGTGCTTTGAAGAATGACTAGTCTGGCCACCAGCTAGTGAGCAATTCATTTGGTTTTGGTCATTCTCACAGAGGAGACTCCACAGGTAACTCCCGTGAGCCCACTAGAACTGCTCTACCAGCAAGAGTCCCTCATGTGCTTTTGGGGATAGAATGCATCTCTGGGCCGCTAGAAGGCATTCTGCTGTCCACATGCTGACTCAGTCATTGCTTCTGACTTGGACAAGATTTAGACATTTGTCTCAAGGCCTCAGATCAAAACAACAGAAGAGTCAGTGTAGCTCTGAAGAAATTCAGTCTTCATATTTGCAACTGGGATTTACTTACGCATATGCAAAACCTGTGTTATAAACAAAGAAATAAGCACATCTGCCTGATGTGCTGTGTTGGACTGAAGCAAAGGGTTCATCCTTAGGAATTCTACAGGGACACAGACTGAACACAGCCTCCCAAGCAGCTCTCAAAGATTTGTTCTGCATTAAGTATTGCTCTCCTTCTGAGAAAATTAAGCTTAGTAGTAATTGAAATGTCAGGACAACTATCATACTGAAAATGGAACATTTGAGGAGACCCATCCAGCTGCAGGGATTTGGACTAGAAATGCTTACAGCTTTATACCACAGGACATCCAAGATGACCCAACTCCAGCTGATACTGCAGCTACTGTGATACTCAGGACCAGTAGTTTATACTCCAGTCTAATCAGGACTAGTCTATCAGCCACATCCTGGCCAAAAATTAACTGTTGATACCAGCTCAAGATCATTCCTAAAAATCTCTCCAACTGCTGTAACTTCAGCCCAAGAAGTTGAGCCATGACCATTCACGTCTCTGGCTTTGTTCACAGGCTGCAGAACAGTGGAAGATTCTCTCTCCCTTCTGCAGTGCTGAGGGCCTCGTGCTGTCACGTTCAGAGGAGTAGCAGCCACTGTCAGATGATGAAGCTGCTTACAGCCATCTGCTCAGGACTCTGGCAGACAAGCAGCACAGAGCAGCCACATATCCCAGGAAAAGATGAGGGTTACTGGTGACAGAACAGACTGGGCTAGCACACCACATCAGCCTAGAGCAGGTGCCATGCCCACGCTCATGCTCCATCCACCAATCCACATACTGACCAAGGTGGAAGACAACATAATTAGCTGCTGTTGGGTCACCTTAGCGGGCCAGGACAGTCAAGTTTTGCCTGTAAACTTTAAGGGAAGGAGGAGAACACATGTAAACTTTAACTGAGACTGGAACATAGGCTGCATGGCAGGTTCTTTCACATTGATGAACCAAGACAGTAGGTAGAGGCCACAGAAGTGGGAGTAGCCCGGAGCTGATGGACTGGTTGCCCTCAGTAGACAAGGCCACACACACAACCAGGCAAACTGGGAGAACATTTCAACAAAAGAGGCAAGATGCATCCCAGAGGTGATCAGCTGTGCCTGATGTGCTGTGTTGGACTGAAGCAAGGAGTACTGTGTTCTCTTTCCACAGCACATATCACTGCAGCCTTCAACAGTGCACCCCCAGAAACAATTCTCACATTGCACTGAGGAAATCAGTACACTTGCTTTTCTGCTGCTTCAAGGCCAGCATCTTTGCTCATCCTCTAGTACAGTGTTGCAATAGGGTGGGGAAGGCTCCTTCCAACACAAATTACTGTTGCATCCTGGCAGCTCAGACAAGAGCTGCACTGGGTGGTTTTGGAGCAAATAGCTCAATTCTCACTGCTGGCCTTTTCCTTTCTCAGTGCTGCCTACTGCTGGTCACTCCTAAACAGCCACCACCATCTGCTGCAGAAAAAAATACTGAACACAGGAGAACTGAACAAAATGCACGTTTCAATCCATAGTTACACTGATGAGGGCATTATGAGGCAACTGGTTAGAATGAGCAAGTGATCACTAAGAGCTATCCTGTCCCAGATTCCATGTTCATTTGATGTTCTTCCATCAGAGACTGGAAGTCAAAGGACAGTATTCTTGCCTTTCAAACTCATTAAAACTCCTGTTATTTACTGGCCTGTATTATAATGAAACAAAAAAGTAAACTCATCACCTCAAAAATGAGTAAAGTTTTTTTTTAAATGGAAAGAAATGCTTATTGTAATGATACAGAGACTCACAGATCTCTGCACATCTTATGCATCATACAAGATACCTGTTAGTTCAGGTTTTCCTTTTTACAGAAAACAACAACTACATTCATCTCCGTGACCAAAAAAAAATCATGACATGAATGCAAGAAAAACATTCTCCTGGCAAAATTTCACCATGAGGTAATTGCATTGCTTGAAAGTAAAGGGAAACTGAAATGGATTTGAAGTGATCTGCCAGGAATGATAGTTGCATTAAGAAGAAAGTTGCAGTATTCACTTTGTCTAGCAACTCACTACCTTTACTAAGGAAAGGGTTAATCTGCTTCATAACTATAATCAATCAAGTCTTGTTAAATTAAAGGGTATGTTAGTTACCTGTTTCCAGGAATTTGAGCAACATTCAGATCAAAGTACTGTTTAGGAGTGAAGGGATATGTTTTGAGTTTGCAGTATACTGATGACTGACAATCCATTTTTAGGGGATTCAGCTAAAGTGCAATTATGACAGATAAACCAGAGCTGTACTGCAGTAACATAACTTAAAAGATGGAGTCATAGGGCATTATAGATGTGTAGCTGCCTTAAAAAAAATACTGTTTACAGAACCTAGTAAGAATTAAAACTATGGAGCATAAACAGCACAAGTTATTAATGGATCCTAAACAGGTCAATTACAGACCTTGTAACAATAGCAGAACTCATTAATTAACTTCATTCTTCTCTCCCCCATCCACGTTTGGGGAGTTTATTTCACATTTTCAGTACCAAGTATCCACTACAGAAACATGAGCTGTATGTATTCAACACCATTTTGGCAGTGCAAGACTTCCAGAGATCGTGTACTTCTTCACCATCAGGATCTGGATAGAATGCCAGTCCAGTACTTAGAAGGAGATAGCATCACCTTCCCTACTGACAGCAGGGATATCACTTATCAGTGCTGTTCAGTGGTACCTTACAGTTTAGATCCTTACTGAGGCAGGTTTGCTTGTTATCCTCCAAGAGGGGATTAAAGTGCAAGCGGATTTCATACTCTGCAACATGATGCCCATGGTCAGTGTAGACATGGAACTGCAATCCTCTTGCTGCTGGACAGACTGCTGGAAGAGAGTGGCCTATAATGTCATTGTCCTCTTGTGCTTTCCCAATATGGGCTTTAGGTCAGCAATTCAGGCCCAGTCCTGTCCAATGGTCTGGCACCATCAGGAAATACTTGTCCATAGCTTCACAAAACCTGGTCCGGTACAGCTCTGGAGAGACCACAGTGGGCATCTTACCTAATGTGTAAGAGCCAAGAGCAGTTAGAAATGGGCTAAAGATACTGCAGAACAGACAGATGTCACATGAGATTACACCTTATAAAGTTCAACAACAAACAAGCATAAGGTTTTGCACCTGGGAAAACATAATGCAGGAGCACAGACTGGGATCTCCCTGGGGAGCAGCTCTGTCAAAGAGACCTTAGGATCCTGGTGGACAAGCAGCTCAGTGGGAGTGAACAGTGCTGCTGCAGCAAAGAAAGCCAGCAGGAAGGACATCACCAGCAGAGAGACAGAAGGACAGAAGTCATTATCCCACCAGTATCCCAGCATTATCTTCCACCTGGAAGGTGCTACTTCCAGGCCATACCTGGAATACTGGACTCAGTTTTGGTCCCTGCTATATTAAAAAAAAAAAAAGGAAGAAAAAAGATGTGGACAGGCTGAAGAGGGTCCAGAGAAGGGTCACAGAGATGATCCAAGGACTGGGAAGCCTGCCATATGAGGAAATGCTGAGAGAACTGGGTTTGTTCAGCCTTGGAAAAAAGGCTGCTTAGAGGAGACCATATCATCACGTTCCAGTATTTATAGGTGGCTAAAAAGAAGATGGAGACTCATTTTACAAGGAGCCACACGGAAAAGATGAGGGGTAATGGATATATGTTATTCCTGGGCAGAGTCCAGATAGACATAAGAGGAACATTTTTCTCAATGAGAACAACCAACCACTAGAATAGTCCTGCCAGTGAAAGGATGGATTCCCCAATAGAGGGGATTTAGGATTCAGCTGCACAGGGTATTAAGCCATCTTGTATAGACTGTGCTTTTGTCAAGAAAGGTTGGATCAGATAGCCCTTGAGGTCCCTGCCAACCTGGTATTCTATTATTCCTTCCTCTGTTCTCAACAACTTAATCTGTCACAAATTTGCATTGTGGGGAAGTTGTGACTTTAGCAGTGTTATAGAAAGCTTCCATGTAACAAGGAAATGAACATGAACAAAAACATGAACATGAATGAATATGATCAAAATATTTGCTTTCAGTCTGGACTTACCTTGTCCTCCCAAGATGCCAGTTGACTTTACCACCATTTCAAGCTTTTTGTCCCAGGTAAAAGTACGAATATAATCTGTTACAATAAAAAAAAAAATCCACACACAAATATGTTTTACTTTTTTTAATCCAAGTAACACTGTTTTAAAATGTATCTATTTTCCCCCAAAGAGGGCAGGAAAGCAGCAGGGCTTTATAGTCAGAGCTTCAGTGTTTTCCCTACCAGTTGCCTCATTTTCTGTATTATGTTTGTGTAGGGTGAATACAGTCTTTCAAAAGTCCAGCAAGATCACAATCAACTCTTCCTGTCTCCACAAGAACAGGCTGCCCAAGCACATCTGTCTTTATCCACATTAGAATGTCAAGGGCTCATTTACAAGGGTCACTTCACTCACCCTCATCCCAGAAACCCCACTAGAAGACTGAGGCTTGGCCTCCATTTAAACCAGTATTTGTCATCACTGCAGCCACCTGCAGGTTTGATAACAGAATGGAAGGGATTGCCACTTTATGATAGAGAGGACTGGAAATATCACCTACCAGTCAGTGACCCTGACTGGCAGAGGGGGCAGCAAGAAGGCAACGTCTGAATTGTTTCCAAGCCCTTCCAGAGAAGGCATGCTCAGTCACAAGCACATGAACATTTGGGCCTGCAAAGCTAAAGCTGCAGTAAGACCAGTTTTCAGAGACATAACTTGTTTCCTGTATCACATAAGGATCTAAACTAGGTAAAGATACTGACCTCTGATTCAAACACAGTCCACGCTAAGATTTCTTAGTTCCAGTCCAACACAAATTTAGCTTGAGTACTTTATAAGTTCTCCGGTTATCATCTAAAGAACATTCTGATAGCCTGATACAGCAGACATGTTCTCTCTTCCTGATAATATTTGTGTTCACCAAGTTCCTTCAGATATTTGTGTTAAACACTGAAGGAACTGGTAACTTTAAATATCATGTATCAGATAAGACTTGACATAGGGCAGCAAAAAACCACACACGCAGTAGAAGCACATGGTCAGTGTAGTCCCATCCTATTTGTTCCAATATTCAAGAGTCTACAAATCTAGAAAGTAATATCAACTTGCAACAAACAAGAGCTTGCTTTGTAGCTGTGACTTTAGAAAAAGAAATGTTATTGAAATGGCTTTTGAGCTTTATCAGAATAAGTGTAATCCAGACCTCCTGTTCTGAGATCTCATCTGGAAGCATTTCTGAGCTGGGTTTCATGACCATTTCCCTAAGTCAATTCCACATCCTGCAAAATTGCCTCATCTCTAAGTCTTTTGTACTACAGAAGTTTGTCTGTCTCAACCATCTCTTTTTCTGTCTCTACTTTCCAGTCACAAGTCAGAGGATGCAAGTAAGGTAATTACTGCATTGCCACCCACATTATCCAGGTCAGACTATGTGATTATATGAGATCCCATGATGTTTAACTTCTTTCTTCCAACCCTACCAACACTCTTTCTCCTTAGAGCCCCTCCACACAAGATTGAAGCCTATGTAAACACAACTAAACTAAAGTTTACAGATTAAACACATAAAAGCATACAAATAACTCAACTGGAGTCAAAGTCTAGGTTAAACTACCTTTGAGGCCTCCTGCATATACTCATAGCTCTGAGCCTATGAGAGACCTGCAGAGAAGACTTACTGCCTCCACTTTGAATACCTGTAAGAGCTGAGGGTGGTATTCCACCAGGGAGAAGACAAGATTTCCTGACACACATCTCTCTAGTGGGAGCACTATGAACATCTAAACCAGAAGGAAACCCTTTCATCATCTGAGAGCAACAAAATACAACATACCAATGATGCCAACGACCAGCTCGTTGTTGGTATCATCACGCCCCACCAGCAGGGAATAGTCGATGATGAGATGGCTGGAGAGGAACTGGGAATCGCTGTGTATGGAGGCCTTCAGCACAGCTTTGCAATGGGAACGGATGTACAAAGGGTTGTCCCGAACCATCTTCAGAAGGTTTTCATCCAGCAGGACCACATCACAGGTTTCCTTGCCTGTCTCTGTTTTAACATTTCTATTCCGGAGGGAGCCCTTCAGGTCAAACACCTGCAAATGGAGAACAGCACTGCTTTGTTTCATTTTTCTGGGTTAAAGACTTCAATACCTACCACTTGAGAAGGCAGCACAGCTGGACAACTCTTTCCTTCTCTTTAGAAGGAAGGCAATTAACAAAAAAATATTTTGTAGAGAATAGCATGTAAGCCTGGGCAAAAGCTCTGCCACCGCAAGTCAGAAGTTTTAGGCAAGTTATTTCACTAATAATTAGTCTAAATTAAGAGAAAAAGGGTCCCTCTACTTTTTATATTGTTTAGGTAAACTCAGTTTTCCAGCCAGTTTCTACAGAGTTAATTGCTGACAAAAGCAAAGCCACTGAAGAGGGAGATGGGTGGTGCATGAAGCACCAGTTAACACGGGCAAGGCAAATGACAGACCCATCATGAGGCTGTTAATTATCTCTGGAGTTCTCCAGTCCAAAGTCCTGCTTCAAGGACTTCTCCTGCTTCTCCCTATTAGAGAAGGTTGTTCAAGTTCTGTCCAGTCAAGATTTCACTAACTTCTGTGGAATAGAGTCCACAGTCTGTTTGGGTTTCTCTTCTGTAGTGCCTGAGCCCTCCTCATGATTTAAACAACAGACAAGCAAAAAGAAAACCCACATTATCTTTTACATCCATCTAGAATTCCCTCCATCCACCTCCTCCCACAAACATTCCTTGTTTTAGGTCAGGCACTGAGAGGTAAAGTGGAAAGAACTGATCCTATCTAGGTTTAGAAGTGATGTTTGTTTGAACTTCCTTTTCAGTTTCAAATCTCTATTTAAAGAGAATTTCCCCCAGTAATTTTATTATCTTCATTCCGATGCCTGATAAAGATGGCTTTCCTTGACTAAGAGCAAGACTGAACTCAAAATCTTGTCCCACATCTGAAGTGGTTCCAAGAAAGAACAGTGGGTTAAAAAATAATTAATTCCCCCCACTACAGAGTCACTCTCTCTGAGTGAGGCTCTCATTTTAAACTAATTATTCTGTTGTTCCAATCAGTTCCTCTGAAAGTTTTGTAAAAAGATTTTACATTTTCATAACCAGTTTAGTAATGCTTTCTCTCGGACACCAGAGATACAGGGACAAACAAGACTTCTGAAGACTGAACCCTGCACAACAGCTATCTGAACTAGCCAAGAGAGGCATCAAGCTCCTGAGGATCACGTAACAAGGAAAAGGCACAAACTGTCACCCTTGAGCAGTGTGAGAGGTCAACAGCACATGCAAAGTTAAAAGTCACCGAGATGGCTACAAATGACTCTGCTCTTTCTCCCAGTCACAACTGCACTGCAAGGAACAGAACACTTTGCTCTTACCTGAGCCATTTTCCTGCCATAGAAAAGGTTTTCCATGACAAGCAGATCCAACTTCTTTTCAGTGTTGTTTTGAGAGTTCTTGTAACCGATTCGATACACCCCAAGGATTTTAGCCAGTGCTGTGGGCTTCTAATGAAGACAAGACATGGGTTAAGATCTGTGTAGAGACAATCAGCAATCCCATACCAGAAGCACCACTGTTCTGTCTGACTGTGTATTACAGCTCAGAAGTCCAAGCATAATTTCCACTTTACATCTTAAAAACCCATTATTAATGTAACTCACACCCTCCAAAGTTTTCTTTTATTTAAATGAAAAAAGTTAATAGAAACTTTTACTAGTCTTTAAAATCCAGAACACTGCCTAAAATAAAAAGCACTTTTTTTAATACCTTCTGCTGAACTGCATTAGTGATGTAAGTGAAGTAGTGTGGAGCAAAGTCAAGGAATGACTGGACTTCCAGACGAGGCATTTGCTTCAAGATGAATCTATCATCTGTTTTAACATTAGACAGAGGCAACAGGGTTACATACGATAAGTGATGCATATTTACAATTTTTTAGGATTGTCACATAGCTGAAATGGTTTAAAAAATTAAAGCCCTACAATTCTCTTAAATCCTTACCCTCAGAAGTTCATTTCTAGATTCTTTTTACTTCACATATTCTGAATTTCAGCCTCCCTGGATTTCTACCTTCCAGTAAAATATGAACAAGAGACTGACTACACTAGGTCTACCTCAGCTATACAGTCTTCCTATATAGCCAACAGAAACTGCCTACAGACTACTTTGTTCAGTACTTGTTTTACATAGAAGCCTAGAAATGGCCAAAGTTCTAAAAAAAAAAAATTAGATTCACAATAGCACATGAGATTATAAGACACACTGTGTCTTTAACAACAACTTTTCCTTGAATTATACTCAAGTTTTTGTTGTCTGAAGCCTGCCTGAGAGTACAACCCTTTGGTTCAATTGGCCTTCCTAACTGCTACTGCTGAAAAACAGAACTTTATTTTGTTTTCCTGCACATACAAACAGACAAATAATTTGATATTGAAGACCCCAGAACAACTCAATTTTCCCTTCTCAGTGACCACTTAACAATCGGCAGCCCTCTGGACAGAGGTTATCAGGGATCAAATGACACACTAACCACCACCATACAGAAATAACAGCCCTAAGTACAAGGGGGGAAGAAGCTGCATTTACCCTCAGTCACGTAGAATGCAGCTCCAGATTTGCCACCTCGTGCCTGCCAGGGCATGGAGTGAGAGAGGGATCGAATGAAATCCTCTTCACTGCTCCCCAGGATCACTTCACGCATCCTGTGAAACTCCCCAGCGTAATAAATCCGGCAGTAGAACTTGGCATTCGCATCTGAGAACTCTGCAAAAAATGGTTTTCCTCAATACCAGCATGCAACATGCACTGACTACCCAAGACAACACTGAGATTCTACTTGTGTCTAGAGGAGTATTATTGTGCTAAATATCTCTCTCATGCTTAGTGCAATTCAGAAGTTTCAACCAATGAGATTTAAATGGAAAATGATAGGAAAGTCAATTCCCTCTAGATAAACTCATAGTATATGAGGGAAGTGTTCAAACTAAAGAACAATTTTAAAAAGTTTATGGAGTAGTTTTGCAAAAGAGATTGATTGCAGTAAGCAAAAATTGCATTGCTATTTTCTTGATTTGCTTTTCCTTCATGATACCAAGAATACCAAGAAAAATATCAAGAAAAAACCACCATTAACTTCAAGACTTCCACTGCATGTGCATGAAGAAATGCGTTTCCCAGCTAAAACTAAGTTGTTATTTACAACTACTCACGGAGTTCCACATGGGGATTCACCACCTGCTTCTTCTGTCCATCTCCTCCATCTCCATCATCTGAAGGCATAAAGGGACATTTGGTCAGGGCTGTTCACTATTATTACTGAGAAAGCCACATTAGTTACTCCTTGTAAACTCACTTTACAAGAAAAAAATTTTTTTTTTCAAGAATACAGTGGGAACTATACACAGGGAATTATAAATACAGCTATAATTGTATAATATAATACATATGCTAGAAGGGCACTGCTGTTTATGGACACAAATCCAGCCTCTCTCTTCATTCATTCTCCATGAGCTAAAACAATGAGAACTAAAGTGAGAAACTAAAAACTAAGGGCTGCTTAACTAGAGCCAACTCAATCCAAAGACATTCAAGACCAGACTACTCCACATCCCTATAGCTTGAATTCGAAAGATCCTGTTTCCCTTATTATAAAGAAAAGGCATTTACTTAGGAAAAACAAATATTCGATATTCAAATGATTCATTTTCCATGCATGCTGAGTAACCTTGGACTGCTGAAAAAGTACAAGCAGGAGTGCATTTGGGGCCTTATATGGATGAATGAGGTTTGGGAGAAGTAGCAAGGCAAGAGAGAAGATGAACTCTGCAGTCTTGTACCTTGTGCCTCTGCTCCTTGGTTTTCTGCTCCCTCCTTGCCCATCTGTCCAACCTGGTAGTAAGCACTGTCAGCACCACGTAAGGTCTCTTTCTTCTGGGAAGACAGGTCTGGGCTCTTCCCTCCCGTGCCACGGAAGAAAGACAAAACACCAGATGGCTTCTTTGCTACAGTGAAAAGGAATACAAAAGATGGTGTTGGCATTTTCACAGGCAGTTTAATAACAGCATGACTCCTAGGAACATTCCACATTCATTGTTCTATGTGAAGCAATGATGCCATTAAACTATAACTCATTTGCAACTTCAGGCAACTAAGGTCCATGAGGGTGGATGATCCAGTGTTCTGAGTAGCATCCTAGGGTGCAAAGACATTTGAAAACACAGACCAAGAATAAGTGCTCTAATACAGTAAGAACTTCATGTCTCCATTTCAAGATATTTTAACTGCATCTCGTTAAAGAAGGCAATGCCAAAAGAAGGGCATCATATCCCACTGAACAGGCTAGATTCAAGAACAACCCTAGGTTCACTACATAATAACATTAAATCAGGGAATGACAGCTTGATCTCATAATAGTTCTCATAAGAACTGTTGATCTCATAAGATCTTCATAAAACTAAAAAGCCCACACACTCCCATCCGTCTCAAGTGTTACATTAAGTTGACACTAAGACTAGCCACAATTTCAACTCAGAATGCTTCTTTTTCTTCCACACATGAACTAGAATCCAGTTAAATGGACTCAAGAGAGAGCTGAGATGAGCACCATGGATGATTTTGGTAAAACGGCCTTACGCTGCTCTGGCTCTGCACTGCGAAGGGGACACATGTTAGCCTCAGGCAGGCGGACGGGGCTGCTGCTCTTGGGTTTGCTGTCTGACATGCTGAAAGGAGAAAGAAGAAGTGATGAACCAACAAATGCTGCCACCCAAGACACTACTGCTTTATGCCTGGACATTTATTTCTCTCCCCTACCTAAACACTAAAGGAAAAAAGACACCATTTAAAGGTGTAAGAGTGGGGGACTCCCCGAAGTTGTCCTCCTTCGTCTTCCTAAAAAATATCTCTCAAGGTCCATAGCAAAGTTCCATCCATGACCACAGCAAAGTAAGCAGGCCCAGTATTCCTACCATGTACACAGCCAAGAGATTAGGTGATGGAGCCAGCATGGTCTATAATGTGAAATGGAAACTCACATACTGAAGTATGTGATGGTTACATGAAATGAGTCAGATTCCATCAGAAAGCAGAGATCCTAACAGGGGCATATTTTGAGGGTTTTTCCCCATCCTAGTTTTGGTTATTCACTACCATCACTCGGTCTTCATTCTATGTACTATAGTTCCTGCATGTAACCTGTTTGGTTGTAGTCCTTCTTCAGAACTGCTCTTCAGAGACGCTTTGGACAACTCATCCAGGGCATTTCTGTACTCCTTGCAACTGATGAGGAAAGAAGAAAAGAAAGGGAAAGACCCAAAATAATTAAGTGTTCTCCTGGAAACTCTGCAATACCAGCCCAAAGACTCAGTTCAGAGACAACCACAGGAAACAAAACACCACAGCAGAAAAACCTCTGCCTTATTTTTTCTTATTATTAGAACTTTTTTTTTTCTTAGAACAGAAGCTGCTCTAGACAATACTGCAGGAAAAATATCCCCTTATTTTTCCCCCTCCCACAATTTAGGAATGTACTTCTTCAAAAATCTGCTGCCTTTAATTTAAGAATGCATTTCTTCAAAAATCTGCTGCCTTGTGACATGCAAACCCAAAGGTTTACTGAAGCAGCTGGTGAGAAGAGCTGAGCAGTAACAAGAGCTGCTATGACCAAAGGTAGGCAAGAAAAAGACTGGAATATCAATACTAATAGCTGTTCCCCAATTCACTTGCACTTCCTCTAGCTGGAGAGGCTAAGCAAACCTCAGTTGCACTTCTTTCTCTAGTGATAAATATCTCATTAAAAGAAACACCACACAACTAAGTCATTTTTGCATACTAGAGTTCCACTAAAAAATCCAAAAACCAGTTGCACTTTCATTATCTCAGCAGTAAGAGGAAAGAACCCCATCTCTGGCAGAAACTCTAACAGGGCTTAATATAGAAATTCTGTCATGCTTGTTCCCTATCATCAAAATTTAAATATTCCTCAAACACAAAAGCTGCAAAAGTAAAGTATCTCAGATGAAAAGCCAAATCACACCAGTACCTGAGAGCAAAGGCTATGATGGAGCTTGGTTCTTTCTCACAGACTGCAATAGGTACACGTTCATGCTCATACATTAAGTAGTGCTTATCTGGGTCACTAAATGAAAACAACACACTGTTAGTAGGTCATAAAAATTTGTGTAAAGAATAGAAGTTTTGGTCAAAACACAGATATCATCACTGCACTCCCAAGCACAAGCTGCAAGTCTCAGCATAGAACCCAAGTTCCCCAGATCAGCTTCTCCCAACAGACACATTCATAACTATGTGGTTAATTCTAAATGGTAGTGTTAGGGAAATCAGCATCTCAAGCAAGCTGCTTGGATCAGAAGACCAGCTTTAGGTTAGAATAAGAGTCTATTTCTGTTTAGCAGCCCCTGTTTCTAATGGCACCAAAACCTGCCTGAGTTTGATTTGACTATCCAGCAGCATAGCCTGCAGACTGAACTTAGGGGACAAACATGGACTCTTTTCTAAACAGGCAGTTTATCACAGAAAATTCCCCAAAGCCTCCTGGATTCTTGTATGATTTTTTTCCACTGATCTGTAGGGTCAGTCATTTAGCTTTTACCTCATCAGCCTAAGGCCTGTGCTCCTACACTGGGGTGGGATTCCCAAGTTAAACTCAGGCTGCCAAACATTAGGCTCATGTCAAACGAGAAACACTACAAAGCACGCAGACCAAGTAGCTGAAAGACTTTCCAGCCTGCCCATCTTCACACCAGAGGGACACTTGAGGGCACATGCAGTAGCCATTGAACCTGACCTACACCCAGACAATGCCAATTTGAGTCCAACCCTTGGAAGAGCTCTGGAAGCAAAAACAAGATGCAGGCATGTAGCTTTAGTTAAGTCTTTGCTAAGGAAGGGCATTTCCACTCCCTCCCTGCAACAATGGAGCTAGAAGGCACCTTTCTCCCCTCTTCCCCATCCCTTCATCTCCCATAAGAGCCCTGAGGAGGCATGCCTGCTAGGAGGAAACTAATACTGGCTTTACACAAGGGCAGATTACTCATAAGAAAGGTGGTTAACCTACAATCACCTAGAATGGACTTAGAAAACTTCCTACCTTGACAAACTCAGGCAAACTCAAGTAACAGCTTAAATTATACACTGAGCAAAGGAAGCATGCATGGCTCTGCCTGCAATCTGACAAGGCTGCTGATTTTGTACATTTTATATATATTATGCAGTACTTACAAGGGAAAGGGAATGGGGTTATAGTTGTTTCCAGGCAAAAAGTTAGCCAAAATAGCTTTCATAGTAGACTTCTCCTTCACTTGGCTGTCTGTAGATCCCAGTGAGTGTCCATCAAACACATCTGGAAAAGACATATGTCAGGTCTGCATCACAATATCAAATTTTAAGCTGTAAATTCAGAAGGATGACGACAGACCACAGAGTTAACAGTTATTTGTCACTTCCTAAAAGGATTTTGTGGACTTGGCACAGAAAAGCAAGAGAAAGAATACAAGATCACAACTGAACTATACCTTCTGAGCTGCTTGTTGTGTCCTGTTCAGAGAGTGTGCTGGCACCAGTCATATGCTCCGATGCAACCTCTGGAGAGGTGGGCAGCTGTAGGTGGGTGGAGCCTGTGGAGCTCTGACTTGATAAAGTTGTCAGGAAACGATCCTCTGAGAGTACAAGGACAGTTAAGGAGAGAAGAAATAATTTTACAAGGCTATGAGAAGTGATACTGTTTGCTCCCAGCCCAACCTATAACCAGCACCTACTTTCAGGAAGTTTTTACTTAGAAAGCAGGTAAGGCCACACAGACCAAAGGACTGGGCAAGCTCATCAGTGTAACACCTCCAGAAAATGTGTACTCTTACAATCGCTACTACCTTCAGCTCACACAAACTCCCAGTATGCTTCACAGGTAAGAGCTCTCAGCACCCATAAGCAGATCACAGAAAAGGCAAAAGGCATTTCCCAAATTCCATGTAGTTATTCAGTTAATTAGAAAGTTTCTGAAATTTTTTAAACTAAAGTTCAATGGAAAATTCTTGTTGGCCAAGTTACCAGTCACTAGTAATTCAGCTTCATATTAAAAGCAGATGGCCAACTTCTATCTTACCACTAGAAAAAAACAAATGTGACATGATGGGGATTTGGTATTTCTCTGATTTATCAAATTTGACAAAAGCTCCCATATTATGTCAGGAAAATGGCTACAACATGCTTCTATTGGTATATTATGAAAAAGAAGTAACAGACCTTTCTCTCCATTTTGCAGCGCTGGAGAAGCATTGCGTGGGGAAGCATCCATGCTGCTGATCTAGGCAGAATAACAAAACACCAACGTTGGTGCCAAGCTCTTTACAGCTCTATTTCCTCCTGTGTGGAGCACTTACAAAAGCAGATGTATTAAAACTGAGCACTCCCACCCACTTCTCAGCCTCAACCCTTATACAGCATGTCACTGTATCTGTTACCATACAAAAAAGACAAGACAAAGCAACTCAAGTTCACAGGATGCTCATGATGGCTGTTACCTCTGTATGCTGCTACACTCCCTCTCTAAGAACCTCCTTCCTGCTAAATCTAGGTAAGGTTTGCTTTAGCACCTAACAAATATGTTAAGTGGAAGGGGCATTAAGTGGAAGGGCATTTGTGCATGCAGCAGAGCAAATCCAGGGTCTCTAAGAGTTTTTAGTGCACCTCACTACCATAGAACTATTGGAAGTTCAGCCTCTCAGTATCATGCTTATATTGTCCTTCCTTGCAGCCCAGACATTTCCTCAGAGCTCCAGCTCCCCAAAGGGTGGAAGTTCAGCATGCTGGGGTGTGTAACCTTGGACAGAGCTCTTGAGGCAGCAGTCCAAAACCATTTATCCATCCCTTCAGTCAGTTCCCACAGGATACATCATATCCTGAAAAGCCACTATCAGTCCTTCCTGCGTCATTTGCTCTATTATTTGTCAATATTATTTGTCTTTTCTTTTTCACAAGGGGTGCACCTGATGGGCAACAATCTAGGGTTGAAGGAGACAGCCCAGTTCCTATCTAGGCACACACTCGACAATGACTGCAGCTCTCTGATGGTAGTGCTCACATCAACACTACACAAACATCACAGAAAATCAGCGTCTCTTTAATAACTATTAAAGGGAACTCAAGCCAATCTTAGACTATTGTGCTGCCCCAGGGGAAAAAAAAATATTTAAGAGGTTTATAGCCTATTAGCCATACCTTGCTTTCTTCACCTTGCCTCAGTCTCCCAGGGCTGGGTGGTACTGATGGACGTTTTCTTCCTTTCTCTTGTTGGAAGAGATCCTGCAATCTTAAACAAAAAAAACAATAAAACAAACAAACAAAAACTACCCACAGAAAACCACCACCACCAAAGAAAAATTAATCAAAAGGTAGGTTACTGGTGTTATCTCTGAATGAGACAAGTTATGAAGTTTCTCCATAACAAACTCAGATTGCTGCTAACACATGCCAAAGATGTATCAAATGGCCAAAGACAGCACATTTTCTTTAGCTCTGAGACTATTTCACCCAATCCATAGGTCCCATGCTTCCCTCTTCCCATCTCTTTCACCATTACTCAAATGAAAATTTCTCCTCCAGATGCAAGTTGCGCTCTACAACACAATGCTTTTATCATATTGCCTCAAATGATTTTCTGTTCCAACTGATCAGCTGTGTGTTGACCAGTAGAACACATTCAGCACAAGCTCTATACACTAACTGCTCTATAGTGAAAGAAACTACAGCTGAACCTCTTCCCTCCCAGAACCAACACTGTATCAGTGTTGCTCATGATTCCAGCATGTATCCTCTTACCTGTTATTCCAGGCTTGTAGCATCTCACAGAGTCCTTGCTTTTTAGCTATCAGAGACTCAAACACAGATTGCAGCTGTTGAGGTGTGTCCAGTGATGATGAAAGCAGCCTTGCTTGGATTTTCTCAGTCCAGTTTCGAAACTCTCCTTCTTCCATCTGCCAAAAGGAAAACTGTCAGTGTTATCTCACCAAGGCAACACAAGATCCGAGTAGCTCCTCCACACACTTAGCCTACGGACCACTGATGTACAAACAGTCTATTACCTCCTTTTGGGCAAAGAGGTCTTCCATCTTCTCTTCCCTTGTTTTGCTGAAGGTATCTGTTTTCAGAGAGGCAAGGCGATCATCCACAGCAAGATACACTTGTGACACCCTGCCAACAGCAATGCAAAGAGTCAAGCTGTGACTACTTGGAGCTTCTTCAACATTCTTTAGAATAGTCTGAATGTGTTGAAGGTCAGCATTTAAGAATACAAAAGACAATACATGACAGCCTTCCTGCATAGTAAGCTATCCAACTGTATTCACAGAGAAAGCTGGGAAAACTTCATTAGTAATAGGAGGAATCTAGAAGTTACATACACTGACTTTTGTCTCCACAATTTATTCTTAGCAGTGGAAGTTGTCAGAGAGCAATACAAATGTCTCAAACATTACTAACACAGGGAAACTATTGTGTTGTCTGTGTTTAGGAAGAATCTGGGTCTGCAAGCTATACCTCCACCAGCAGGGCTCAGAAAAAAATTAGTACCTCTATTTCAGCTCTAAACAAAGCTCCACAGGTTTTGAAGTCAGATAATTTAAAAAAAAAAAAAAAAAGTCAGATACAGACAGAGACATACAGCAATGCTGTGACCAGGCAGAACAGCAGTCTGGCTGGATTTTACAGAGTTTTCATCTTGCCTGTCTTCCACCTTTTTGTTCCTACATTTAGAAAGTGTCTAGGATCATGGTAGTTCACCTTAGACTACAAGGAGGTAGAGTCTGCCTGCTGTTACCATATTCAATAGCTAACAAAGGCAAAGACTTTTATACACCAGAGTTCTGTTGCCACATGACCAATAGAATGACAACCGTTCTACAAGAGAACAAGAGATTTGAGCAAGGTCTTTGCAGTTTTTTGGGGCTGAAGAATTGAGACTCAGTCAGATGTTCTATAAAGGAACATTAGGATAAGAGTATGAAGTATAACCTGCAGTTTTCCAGGTCGGCCTTCTAGGACCATCTCTTCATTTTTAGCATTAGATGAAGAATTAAAAATACTTCAACTGGACATTTCATAAGGTAATGACAGACACCTGCTGATGGTCAGCCTTTCAGTAGCTTGGCAGCATTATTCAGAAACATGCTATATGACTCAGACATCAGTGAAACATTCAGAGATAGAGATGAAAAGAATCTTAGTTTCTACTGGCAATGTTTAACCTGACTTGCCACCAGACAAAGAATTGAGACATTAGTACAGACAGAGCAAACAAAGGTAACAAAGATTTCAATACCACTGTCCCTTGGAAGTATATACACATACATGTTTTAAACTATTACTTTTCTATCAAATAATGAATATTTAGCCAAATCTCATCATACTAGCAAAATTGTTAAGTGTTCTGCTAATTAAAATACAAAATACAAATAAGATTAGGAAGACATTAAAATCTAAGCTTACTTTTGTGAGAAATCCTTGAGATCTTGCAAAATAGTAACTTTTAGTGGAGCCTGTCGTTTGATGTAGATCTTGGGGAGAGGGACACACACTTCCAGCAGCCGGATTGGAGAGTAGCTGAGAAGGCAATACAACAGCTTGTAACAAGACCCACACCACACAGTACCAGTTCTACACCATACTGAGGTTTGAGGCCCTTATATGAAAATGGCCAGTGTCAATGTGTCTAGGGCTTTAGTTACTTTTAGTAGGAATAACACTGTTCATTCTCCCAGTCAAGAAGTAAAACCACAAATCATACTGCAAAACCAAAATTCTGAAAGCATGTGGAATTAGATAGGGAAAAGCATTTCCATTCTGTATCATGAACAGGAACCATCCAGTCTTGGAACACTGCCCACCACAGCTAGGACAGTGATGCCACCCACAAAGCCCTCTGCAAGCCAGCACACAATCCTGCACTTGTGGTTATAATACAGTTACGCTATCCCATGCTATACTCACAGTGAAGGACAGAACTGATGAATCCTTACTAGAGCCACATGCTTCATACAGTACCAGAGAGAGAAGGAAGGTTTTAGCAGTGGAACTCACCTGAAAGATGCCACCATCTGATTATAGGAGAAATACTGGTGATAGTCGTGGTGAATGGAATGCCCACAAGGCTCTGCGTTGGCCCTTCGAGTGTACTGGTACCCATAGAACCTCAGCTCAAGGTATTTTGCAAAAGACATAGACCAAGAGTCATTGGAAAGGGGAACAACTGGTGTCACCTGAAAAATTGAAAGGCAAGCATCTAAATTTCATCCTTCAAACAAGATTAAGGAGAGGATAATCCAGGCAGCAATCTAGTATTTCTAGTACCAGAAGCAACCACGACCCTGAAATGTACTTAACAACAAAGATAGCATTTATGCATAGCTAAGGCCAACACATAATTAAAATAAATCTGTTAAACAACTGCTAGCTGATGATGAAAGGTGCTAAGCTGGGGGAGTCCAAACATACTGCTGATGGAAGCTTATTTCTGGGATGCTATTTCCCTGTATAGAGTCAATTTCCAGCAACCCAGCCAGCAGCAGGGCCGTATCATGTACTTTTCCCTGGTGATTCTGCAGCTACAAATGCGTTGGTACTGCTTTGCAGTGCATTTCAACTTCAGAAGTGCTTGCCTGCAAGCTTAGAGCAGACACTTGACACACACTTAACAACCTCAACCACATAAGTGTTTACATGAGCACACAAAAATAAAAGGTTACAGAGCAGCTGTATACACAGCAACACAGAGCTTGCTGTCAGCAACTGCGTCAACCTCCTGCAGGCATCTGTACATCCAACACCCACGTCTAAGGCAGCCTAAGTAGGTGACCTGAGTCATCCATATGGGTAATTCAGATGTTTTGCATTTCAGGTACTGCATGAATCTTTTTTCATTATGTTTTATTCTCATCTCTTTGAAGGCTCTTCATGTTTAGCTAGACATGAGTATCCAGTTAGCAATGTTTTCTTAGCTAAATTACAGAACAGGTTCCAGATAATACACAATCTTACTATCTTGTGGGCTTTTTAAAGCCATTTAATATTTCTCTAATGAAGATGTTACTTTCTAATGACTACTACAGGAACTCCAGACATCACATTGACGCAATGTAGGCTGTTCAGTGCACAGCAGATCAAAGAACAGCAAGTGGTTTCAGCCAATTACTATGCCAGCAGGTCTTGGTGTCTGCCCTTTCTCATATGCTCATAAAGATTCACTGCAAGGGACCATACTCTTCACCTCTAAGTGAGCAACTCCATTTTTTCTGCTTAGATCTATCCTCTCAGAGTCAGATTTGACACTTTCTAACAAGACTACCTCACACAAGATTTTTCACCCTCAAGGGCCCCAGTTCTAAAAAGAGGAATTTGTAGGTAACATGAGAACATATGTACCAGTAACAGGTTTTCTGCCAGTTTAGCCACAGCTCCAGGCATGAGTACTTTCTCAAAAATGCTGCCTTTCCCTACAAAGCCAATCACAACAAGAGTACTAAACTGGAATAGCAATGATTCTGAAGTCCACATGCTTACCTGTTTGCATAGTCTGCACCAGGAGTAAGTAAGGATGGTGTGCTGGTACCCAGGCACGGGGGAGTCCAGCTCCTTCAACACGATCTGCACACAGCCCTGCCCATGAACAAAGCGACGGATGTGGTGCACCATTGGTGTTTCACAGAACATGCTGGGGCATTGGTAGGAAGGCCTTACAGAGAGAAATAGAAACATCTATGAATGATCATGTACCAGGCACTGCTGAAGAACTGATTCAATATGACTTTTAATATCCTAGTACTATTTATCTTCACTGTAAAAGCCTTTTCTAAGCCTGTAGTGAAAGGTGTATCTGCAGAGCAATTTAGAAGGAGCATGTAGTGAAGTTCCATCAACAGCAATGGCTGCATAGGTCCCAAAAGCAGTGACTGGGTACTGGTTGCTATCACCCTTTTACAACGAATCACTTTCTACCAATATATTCTGTATAAGGACCAAGGCACTTGTGGAAGTCCTTGGCACCAAATTAAAAGACTGCTTTGGCAGTGTACCCAAGCAAATACTACCAAGGACAAAGATGTGACAAAGAGTCTTAAAATGGCAATGTTTCAGTTCCTTAAGGAAACGGTAAGCAACACACTGTCATAGAACATCTTTGAACAGTAAGCCCCATGACCTTTATTTGGATGGGGTTTTTTTAAGTCACAGAAGAAAGACTAATACCAGAAAAATAAAAGCTGAATTGTTGAGGTACCAAAGCCAGATAAGATATTCTTCAAAACCAGAAAGAGCCTGAAAAAGCTGAGATTCTCCTTGCTCAAGTGAAAAAATAAATAATTTTAGTTACTGAAACTATGGAGATTGAGAAGCATTCACTTTAGCAGACACTACCTAATGAGCAGAGAGAAGCAGGAATTTAAAACTGGACAGCTAAGCTCCTTCTCACTGATCAGCACAAGGAGAAATACTTGTGCCTCCAGCAGGCCGAACATTGAGGGCCTTCTGCTACTGCAAGTGGCCAATGGAGAGAACAGAGTAAGGCTTGTCTTTTGAGCAGGTTACCTATCCAGCTTCACTGCCTGCTGAGACTCTGCACGGGGTTGTGACAGCGCCAGTTATTACAGAAACATAACAACTTGCACCTCTATAAGATGAAATAAATGACACAGTACTTTTCCAGGGCCCAAAGTGTTCTGGACCATTTACATTGGCCGCCTTGCACATATGACAAAGCCTTACTCTGAGACACTAAATGAATCAGTAGTATTAGTCAAAACTTGTATGAACTTTTAAAGAGGAACCTCAGAAAACTGTGACCAGAACAGTTGCTTGTCTTGAAAAGCAGACAGTTGGAATACATGTTCAGGCTCTTAATTTGGCCCTCAAACTCTAACTGCTACAGAAAGGGCTATGTGAACACATTTGCCTTTATAAGTTTATAAACTTTGTTTCATAATCTGTTTCACTTCCTCATGAAGGGAAGAAGGACAGGGCCAAAATAGGAAAGCAATGGATGTATTTGCTTGTAACAAGTGAGCATGAGGGAATTAGAATAAACTCCTCCTTACCTGAAACAGTAGCGCTCCAGAAAAATCCCTAAAGTTAGGTCATTTTTCCCATAGAACTCCATGGTCACAATCCTAAAGCAGAGAAAGAAAAGCTTTAGAGACTGGATGTCATCACCATTAGCTGTGCAGTGGCCTTTAGGAGCACAGATCTACACCCACTGCTGGCTTGTTTACAGCCCTGTATAACTTCAAAGATTTTTTTTTTCCACCTGACTACCCTTCCTAGATCCCTGCTGTCAGGTTTGCTAATAATGAGATCAAAGTCCTACTAGAACAACTTTAAACTTGACATTTAAAAGTCCAATACAACTCAACTGCACTTCTGAAGATTATTTCCAAAATATCTAGGCACAGAAGTCTAAACACCCTTAAGCTTCAAGCACTAATGTTTAAACAGCTACAAAAAAGGGTACATCCAGAACATGAAAAAAGTCTCAAGAAATCCTTATTCTTCTAGCATATTTAATAGCAACTTTACTTTCCCCAGAACCTGAGGTGATCAAGCCATTTAAATTGTGTATCAGTTTAAATAATTCAGCTATCCCCAACTTCACTAATTTACATCCTCTCATTGTTGCTGCTTAGTGAGCATATCACCATCATCTTTGGTTCATTTCTAAGCTTTTACAGGAACTTTAGACCTTTCCCTGTAAGAGGGCCATCTCTTTATTTTCACCTAAGTTAAACAATTAAAATCACCTAGGCTAATGATTAAACACCAAGACCTGTCCTGTTTAGTAGAGATACAAGTGTGTCATAAGTTGCACACAATTAGCAAATTACAGCCCCCTAAGTTGGAAATAAAGCTCTTAATACTGACGACTATAGTACGATAAAGATAGCAATATATTCCAATGCCACTGTTGGATAATACAATCTATAAGTATTCCCAGATTCTCACAAGCTTCCCTTTTGGGCTTAGACATTGCCCTGTGTCCATTTACACTAACTCTTCTCCACAAGACTGCATGCAGTGCTGCCCACACAGAGACATTACTCTGCAGTGAAACACCAACTCAAGAATTTAGGTTTCAGGCTGGCCTTTCTCATTCATGCCTTGGGTATTACAGAGGTCATGCAATACTGCTGGAGATTCACTGACCAGGCAAGACAAAAGTCTTTTGGCAAAAGTTCCTGTTACAGGATGAGCACAACCTACCAAGGAAAGCACAACCTCCTCAAAGAAATACTGCCATGAGGCAGGCACTGACTCTGATTTTAGGAAGGAAAGAATAGCAACTATCCAAGCTGTAGAGGAGTAGTTTTTATACCAGGGGCTAACACAGGCACTTGGAGCATTGCTGGACTGAGTAGAAGAGCTGCTGAAGAGAACACAGAGCCTCTGATGGTTTACTGGACTCAGGCAATCCACCTAGTAGAGAGAAAACAACTCATTCAGTGGTTACAGACACCTCCATTCACACACAACTTCTGCTGACAAAATTCTATTCGAGTAATTTTATTCAAAGACAAGTATCTGCTTTCTCCTTTTGAACAGATGAACTTGGCATTATCTCCCAGCCTCAGGTAAACCTGTACTATGTATAATTGCTAAGTGCCATTTTTAGAACAACATCACTTGTAAGGAAACCAATGAACATGCACATATTTCTGTGGAAATGACGCCAAGAGAAACAAAAAACAACAAAGGCCCCATGACAAACATCCAGAGTCTCTAAATTACTGTATGATGTAGGATATCTTGGATTCAAAACTCTGCCAATATATTATACTTCAGTTACTCATTCAGGCTATAGAAAGATTTCCATCTTTCTATTCTCTAGGAAGAGATGTACCACACTGCTCTTGGAACAGAGCTGTTTTCCCTTCCACACCCTACAAAACTATGATGTTACCAAATACTTGTCTTTGATCACTGAGTAAATTTAAAACAACATCAGCCAGTCTGATCCAGAGCAAGGGCTACTCTTACAGTTTGTAAGATTATGGCTTGTAAAGCTACAGAGATCTACATTTAAGTGCCAATTAAAAAGTGACTTCTGCTCATGAACACAAGGGCTGATTGGCTCAGGAACCAAAATGTTGACTGTTTCAACAGATCAATTCTGCTAATCTTGTTCACAGACATTCTTCCTAAACAGCTCACAATTCAAGGAAGTCTCAAGATCTCCTTTGCCTCAGATCCAAGTTGGTTACTTTCATGGCAGTTTACCAAAACTTTAATATTTTTATTACAAACACATACTCCCTTGCTTTGAAATCTCAAGTAAGATTCCTTTCCATTATGTGATTCTCACTTTTCTTCAGACCACCCAAACTTTCACAATCAATCAAGTACTTCAATGTAATTACAGCCTACTGCTGTTTCCATGACATAAAGCCCTCTGAAAATGAAAGTACATTTCAACAAATAACCAAATACAAGGAGTAAGGAAGCTCCTTGTTTAAGAAACTTTTTAAGGTTTGCTCCCTCTTCATGGACTCATTTTCAGA
Organism: Agelaius tricolor; assembly: GCF_023055355.1. Lineage (NCBI taxonomy): Eukaryota > Metazoa > Chordata > Aves > Passeriformes > Icteridae > Agelaius > Agelaius tricolor. Next base: position 11,914,294 of record NW_027269270.1, on the reverse strand, counting down.
AACCAGTTAGGTACAGCCCAGTCAAACAGGCAAAACTGATTCTGGGCTGACTTTGTGCATTTCTCAGAGACATTTTGCAGCCTCTTGTTCTGAATGATTGCAGAGTACCACAATCTAAAATGGAGTTATGGCCCAGTCAAAAAAACAAACCCAAAAAAAACATAATGAAACAGAAAGAAACAGACAAAAAACAAGCCCTGTGATTTAATATGAGATCCTACAGCTTCTCTATACATGAGAAACTGATGCCACTTAAGTTTTGAGCAGCACAACTCAGTCTTACCTTATGAGACCATGAGGATTCACTCTGAGCCAGTCCCTTCTCCTCCTCTTCAGTTCTGCTCCCAGTTTTTCCAGTAGGGACACTAGATACATCCTTATTTTGGGCAAAAGGATCTGTGCTTTTCTGTAGTATCCTCCCTCCTCTGGCCCGATAGTCAGCCAGCATTCTGGCTAAGCTCTGGCTATCACGTAGATGCTCTGCTATTCTAGTATTGACCAACTCATGAGAAGGTAAGATTTGGATAGCCTTGGCTTGGACACTCCCATTCCTCCCTTGTAGTCCAGAGAAATCCCGCAACAATTGCTTCTTCCTTCTGCTCTCCAACTCCTTGTATTCCTTATTGAGGAGAGGAGACCAATAAACTTGTTCAGGAAAGTATTCCCGGGCAGGGCATCTCATGCCTTTTTCAGTCAAAAGGAATGGTTCACGGAACATCAGCACTGGGGAAATGCAGAGAATGACATCTTTCAGCTCCTGCTTAAATGCTGCAGAGTAAGTTTTGAGACGATCCTCAGACGAAGTTACCTCTTCCGTGACATATAAACCAGTATCATCCTGGAGAGGGTCTCTGAAGACTCTCATCTGACTCTTGGATTCCTGTAAATCATCTGCCTGTGGAAGAGGCTCTAGTGCCTGGTTATCCAGAGTGGCCAAGTGCTGGTCCATGCCATGGAGGGGCAGTGGGGATGTTTCAGGTATTGCATGAGGTACAGAGCTGAGCACTGCAAATGGTGACTCCACTTTGTGGTGCTCTTGCTGCTTGGAGGACACCGTTTCCAGCTGGCTGTTCTCTTGGTCACCTCTGTCAAATACACCCCTTGGTTCAGGCAAACTGACCTCATCAGCGGACACTGATTCAGAGATTACAGGCAGCTTTTCAGAGGCTAGTTCAATGTCTTTGACTGCTGTGCTGAAGTCCTCACCATTGAAGAGGTTCTGTTGTTCATTTTCATCTCCTGGCTCCTCAATAAGGGAGTGAAAGGAAGTGTTTTTGGTGAGAGTAGGGGGCATGGCAAACTCATCCATAAGAAATGAAATTTCCAGCTGGGAATGATAAGCCACACAGACCATGAAGATCAGGATCTCCTTCACACGAGCCAGCTCGTACTCTGCAGCACCACACAACTTGATAGTGCAACCCAGGTGCTGGGGACACCCTTCAAAGAACATCAGGGGTTTTGTCTGATCTAGAAATAAAACACAGGAGTTAGGATGACAACTACAGTTAATCTGCTTTTAGATAGCTCACACACCCAAGAGACTGTAAAGGAGACTAAGAGCAGGTAATATTGGTAGCTGCAAAAATTCATATTACTGTACTGAAATAACTTATTTATTAAGAAACAAAAAAAGCAAAAAAGCATTGGCTATAAATCTTCTCCTGTTTTATAAAACAAGCCATCATAAAGTCAAAGTCAAGGCCATGTGGAACATCCTGACCTAAACAGAGTATTCTAAGACCATTGTAGACTCTGCACCAGTGGGCAAAAGAATCACTTCCCTTCCAGGCACATTTACTCATCCTTACAAGTCAAAAGCCCATGACATTCTGTAGGCCATTAAAGGCTGGAAGGGGCAATGAGGAAGTGGAAAGGAAATTGTTCAAGGACAGATTTGATTGAACTTGGAGCAACTTGGTCTAGTGGAAGGTCTAGTTCCTGCCATGGCAGAGGAGCTAGAACTAAGTGATTTTTAAGGCCTCTTCCAAATGAAACCTTTCTACGATTCTATGAAGATATGCAAAGACCGCATCTCCACAAAGATCTGCATCCACAGCATTATGTGTGCCAGTACCACTGGTAACCTGTCAAGCAGCATTTCTTCCTTCCTTTGTAGACTCCCACTGCCTAGGGGAGTTACAGAGAAAAAGGAACCTTTCTTAAAGGTGCACAAAGACTGGACATGGGGAAGTGTGCACAACTTGCAGCAAGGCAAATTTTGATTGGATTTGTTAAGGTAGAACCAGATAATCTTTTGAAGTCCCTGCCATCAAAGGCTGTTCTATGATTCTCTAACTTCAATGCAGAAAAGTTCTTTACAGTGAGGATGGTGCCCAGACAGATGACCGAAATCTCCACTCTGCAATATTTTCAAGAGTTGGCTGACAAAAGAAATCTGATGCTGCATTGAAATTAATCCTTCCTGTTTTTAACAGGAAGTTGGACTAGACAAACTACAGCATGTGGGAAGAGAAAAAACAGCTTGGAAGAAAGAAATCAGTCTAATTAAAAACTATAGAGTGTTTTTTCTTAGTAAGATCATACTTTACACAGGCAGTTCACTGTAGTTACAAGAAGTAAAAGAAATAAAACGATACATGTAGTACTCATACATGAGCAGAATGATACATGATCACAACAGTTCAAATCTATTTAAAAAGGAGCAAAGCATTCATCCTTTCACACACATAGGCTAAGGCACATCAAGTTTTACTCACCATTGGGCAACTGAAAAACTTGCATATAAAATTTATGACAGGTCCCCAGCTGTGGTTTGGTCAACAGTTGATCCATTGACATCACTAAGTCCCCCTGGGTCATCCGGCTTACCCGGTCTAACACTTGCTGTAAAATTGGAAAGAGCAGTAAGAATCTGCAATGCAAAGAGGACACTGGCATCCTTATCTTGCTCTTAACAAATCTAAACCAGTGCAATCCATAAAACTTCTCATTGAGATGCAAACTCTGAGTTAAACCCAGTCCCACAAACCCATATCCCAGTATACAAAAACCTTAGAAACACAGTTGGGTAAATAATTCTGGTGACATTGTACCCTGCCTGGAACTTCTCACTTGACTAGATCCAGATACCTCCAGGAGGTACAGTGCAGTCAGCATAATGCTGGCTCTGCCAGGAGCTCAGCCAAGCCCCACAGCTACTCTCTGTTTGGCTGTCTGTACCCTGCCTCACAGGGACAGAGGCTCTCTGGCAATAGCTGAGGACCCACACATGATTTGCTATAAATGGTTATCAAAGTCCAAACTCTCCAGATTCCCCTGTCTTACCTTTCTAGAAAAGAACATTTGGTTAGAGAAGAAAATAAGACAAGTCTTGGCTTTCTGCAGGGAGTTTGTTACAAGGAATCATTAGAAATCTACCACAAGGCCAAGTCTAACTCTGATCAGAAATGCTCACCGGCTTGACATTGATGACCAGAGTGATTCCATGCTCTAAGAGCATGTCCTGGGCAATTCTGGACACAGTCTTCTCAACAAGGACCAAATTGGGCTGGACATCAACTATCCGCTGTACGTAGTTCTTCAAGAACTCCCTTTCCTGCAGAGGAACAAAGTATAGCACTGAACCACTGCAAAGCCATCTGGAAAATAAACCCACTTTAACGCTTACTATCATTTCTCACTTTGTTTACATACTGTCCTTTCCTATGAAACAGGGAAAAAGAGCTATCCAGAAAACACCATCAGTAGTCCATTGTGAACATTCTCCTACTCCTACAGCACGACACTAGTTTATCAGTAGTATTTTATAAGCATGTCATAAAGAAAAGGTGTGTGTACTTCAGTGTTTTCATCTTTAAGGCACATTCCTACTCAGAGGGGCAGGGCACCTGTTCTAAAGAGACATTTTCTAGTTCATCAGGTTGGTGGCTGTTCCATTTTTTCAAGCCTGACAAAAAATAACATGGGTGTGACCTAACCCTAACCTACATTAACTTTTCAAGTATTTTTTCACACACCTAAACCTTATCTAGCTCTAATACTGTATAAGGAACTTACAGTTCAGAAGGTCTCAATAAAAAGAAAAGTTTTCTAAAATGCTGCATTGTGAGAATCAAAAGCTCACGTGTTCTCAGGACATGTAACTTGAGGACAAAAACCCTCACTGCAAGGCTACAAATTTGTACTATATTTACTGCAGCAGCTCTCTTAGCAAGCTTACTAGAAGAGGAAAGTTCTTTCTTTTCTATGCAATCTCACTCATTGAACTTCACCTTACACACTGAAAAAATTTGCACTGGTCATGGTTTTGTTGGGGTTATTTTAACCAAGAACAAAAGCATACACTCACCTGAAGTACTATAGGCTCTATGCAGGTAAACTTTGTTTCTTCTCTATAGAGGTACTCAATTGAGCACTTTAGCAGAAGAATTCTGGGATTTTTTAAGCAAGAGTTCATCTAAAAAAGACACAAAAATAGTTAAAACACAAATATAAATACCCAGAGAGGAAGAAGTACACAAGAAAAAGAGACAGACTTCCAATGATTGGTCCCTGCTACCCCCACCTCCCGTTAAAGTGTCTCTGCTATCCCCCCCTGCAGACACAATTACACATTCTTCCTTCTTCTGAAGTTGTTACACCCAGTTGTTGGAATTTCATAGGAACTGTCCATAAGCAGGCAATGCTAGAGAGGATTTCCAGTCCCTGCTAAGAGCCCCAAAGTCTTGATACACTTGATTCATGCAGTTCACTTCTATCTTGCCTTCCTGCCTTAAAGACCCATTTTACTATACTATTATAAGTCACAACCACAAATGCCTTTTTCTGCCTAAAAGTTGGGATAGTTATTAGATGCTTCATGCTGTAGTAGGGATGGAAAGGTTTTTCTATACATGCATGAGGAGAGTTTCTCCCCTAAAATCTCTGAGCTAGAAAACAAAACAGCTTGGAAAATAAATGCTTTAAAAGCCATTCTTTTTGGGGGCTCAAAGCAGAGAAAGCTCACAAACCTCCAAGGTGGTAAGTGAGCACAAAAAGCAAGCCAGAGCACCCTTGTTTCCACAGCATGCATTACAGTAAGATTAATCAAGCTGCATTACCTTTTTGTGTGCCACATTTTTAGTGCAAACAAATCCATTCACCACCATGGAGTCAAATTTCTTTCCACCAGGGATCTAACAAAGCAAAGAACATTTTTAGAACTGTCATACACTCCCACATCTTGTAGTGCAGTAAAGCTAATACACAGAATACCTCTTGTAGGTGATGTACAAACTTCAGCTACACCCTCAATTACCAGATGAAAGATCAGATACAGTCATGATGGACACATAAGTCTTCCCCTTTAAAACCTGACAAACTTAGGACAACATGAAAACTAGTACTGGGTTCTAGGATTTCTACACCCCTCCCAAGAGATGCTTATTTGTTAAACCAGTTTACTTCAGCACATGACAAGGGAACCTAATTTGGATAGGCCATGAGAAGCACATAGCTTTGCACATGCCACTTCTATTAGCATCAAAAAAAAATGTAAGCAAAGGGAGGAAAAAATATAAAATAAAGAAAGAAAAACAAAAACCCTCTACCTACCAATTGAACACATCAAACAGTTGATTGACTGGTGTGCCTGCAGTAACAGGCAATCTCAGGCATAATAAGCAGCATGAAACAGTTTTCTGAATAATATGTTTCAGAGGACATTCATATTACCAGCATGTGAAAATAGCAGACAGCTATGAAGAGCTTTCAGCTCTGAACAACTGCTCTTTGAACTGGAGTTTCAGGAGCAGCAGGAACAAGCAGTGCTGCCTGAAGAAATGCCACAGAATTACCACCAGAATCATAAGGCTCTCCTCAAATCTCATATGGCTTTCAAACAAGAGTACTGCTGAAGTGAATTTGGCCAAAGAAAACTAAGCCCAAATCTTCAGTCCTCAGTCACACAACTCCTTGGATGCTATTTTCACATCAGACTCTCAGAAGGAAGTTTGCATGCCAGAACTCCAGACTTACAGTTCAACAGTGTCAACACTGGGCCATCTGGCAGAACTGGATATACCATTCCATAACAATCAAGTTTTGCTCTTGAAGAAAGTCATTGTACTTGGCATGGGAGGAGTTGAATACTCCATAATGGATAGGTACAGGGCAACAGATTGCTGCACCATGTCCTGCAAGCTACTTATCCAGCATTTGGTATATCTCCAATTCAAGAGCAAAACAAGCAGAAACCAAAAAATGAACCAAGTAACTACAGAGGTGGTGTTACTCTTTGCTACCTTCTGCAGCCCACAGCCTGAAAGAAGAGGTCAGCCCCAGCGCATTAAAGCACTTTGCACAGCATGCCAAGTTCCCTCTGTGCAACTTTTTCCAAATCCCACCTCATCCAAAGGCCAGGCGATCCAATTACAGTACTGAATATGCTGGGGGCAGTGGAAAGGGGACTATTCTCTTCAAACAAGGTGTACTGCCAACAGCTGCACCCTTTTGTTTCCCTACATCCACTGCTTGAAACTTACTTTTTTGATGTGGACAAACTGGCGGATATCCATGTCATCATCTCTCTTCTTGACATCCGGCCGTACCGTTTGAACTACCTGGCAGACCACGGGAACAATAATGTCCCTCCAGGACAGTGACAGGGACTCGTTGTAGAGAAGCTGCTGAAGCAGTGCCATCATGTGGTTGTGATTAGCAGACCTATAAAAAAGGCAAAATAAATAGATTTCTCATTAAAAAAATATAAAAATACAGTGCAAGGATTAGCTGAAGTAAATATCTTAACATTTACAATGTAGAAGTTCTCTGAAGAAACAGTTGCCTAGAATGTTCTACAGTCAGCTTTAGTCCTGTATTCTATATATAAACAACACAAGATTAAAAAAAACAACCAAAATACATGTAAAAATGCTGTGTCCTTAATGCAAATTATTTCCTTGTATTGCCTACTGTAGCTCAAGTCCCACTGAAAGTTGGTGGAATAGAGGGGCTTCAGAAATTGTTACTCAAGATATGCAAATTCCTTTTTCTACATGTTTCTTACAGCAGCCTTTCCATGGCTTGTTTCTCCCCATTCTCTTCTCTCAGCAGATCCAGATTGCTGTGGTGCCAGCCTAGGGGTGTGAATAAGAGCTCTTTGGACTTCTCCTCCACCCTCCTGTTGAATAACGACTCTGCAAGAGACAAACAAACGTTGTTAATGTAAGGTCACAGATGAATGCTGGTGTCTTTCTGAAAGGCTGCTTCAAAAAGGAAAGAATTTACTAAGACATAAGTCCTAGTAAGCACTGAGTAAGTACTGAGTTTAAGGTAGATGTCAAGGTCCTCAGTATGAGAGGAGACTGACACTTTCAATTACTATATTGTGTCGTAACACCTTAGAACTGTTCTCTGTTTTGCAGTACCAAAATTAGAGGTTACTTCAGCACAGTCCGTGCTTTGAAAGAGTTACTGGGTTATTTCCTGCACAGTTATTATGATATTATAGAGGCAAATAATAAACTTCCACATTGGCTGACGATATTATAAGTCATTCATTTATACTAGTAGTGTATAAATGTTCTTCAAGCAAGTATGTAAGCCTTCAGAGATAAAGCTTAAAACTCCTCAGTGTTAAGCAAAATCTAGACAATAGCAATCTAAGGAGGACTACTGAAGAAAAAGACTCCTAAAAAATAACAATTAACTTCTTCCAGATGCTTCACGTACAAAATTAGCTATGTAGAAGATTAATAGAACCTACATTGATTTCCTCCTTCCTTCTGCAAAAGCTCAGTTAAAAACTAAACACCAGTTTAATCCAAGACTTTATTTTTCAGGCTAGACAGACACTGGGGTTTCTCCCTTATTTCCTCCTCTTCTGAGGGCATCAAAATCAATAGCATTAACTGGGAAGAATAAAAAAGCCCATAAGTGCATCTGGCCATGATACCGGAAAGCACGTGGGTTTAAAAACTCATAAGTGCATGCAATGGCCTTTCATTTCAGAGGCAGTGACTATGGTTGTGATGACAAGAAACCAAGAAAGATTTAAGAGAAGAAGCTTTAAGCTACTCTGTAGAAGAAGTGCAATTAATTGTATCACATCTTCATTTGCTTGCACAGGAAGTTAAAAATTGGTTACATAAATTTGTTGGTGTAGAAACCGTGAACAAACTTCTCACTTACAGTCATTTTTAAAAAAAGTGAAAGCTTTTCATTGAGTCTTTTTGAATGCAGGAATCTGAGAAGTGAAAGAAATTTAAGCTTGAAAGTGCATTCAAAAAAGTCAAAGTATAGTTTATACATCAGTTTTGCCACAAATAAGTTCAGATTTACTGTCAAGTAAATATTTTGAAAGGGTCAGTGCTTTATTAGAGGAGTATTAAGGAATTTCCATCATTATATTAAAAAACACATAACAGCAGCAATTGAAGTTTTTCCTTACCTTTAATGAAAGCGTCACTTATAGAGAACATCTGCTGCCCTCCGTTTTCAGGATTCAAGTACTCTGAAAGAAGGAGAGAAGAGGGATATAGGTGGAGACAAAAGAAAAAAAAGGACAGGTTACACTGGTGTGTGCGGCCATATAATTATAATGTACACACCCACACCAGAAGAAGCAGCATTACTCATCCAAGTGTTTAGTCACCAATTTAGCAACAGCTTGCTGAGTGGTTAAGACAAGAATATCATCTCATTCTTGTTCTATCAAAAATTCTACAATGACAAGAAAACAGTGCTTACTAACGTGAAGAAACAAAACAAACAAAGTAGACACGAGCCAAGACTGAACTAAGAGTGCATTTTCCAACTGACACGGACCACCCTTTTCTAGACCTGAACACAAATATGTTAAGATGTGATCAAACACCATGGGAATGGCCTCCTCACTCAGGTCTAAAAATGCAGCTTCAGAAACCATTTTGGGCACTCACTCCATTGAACCATCTCAGACTGAGGGAGAGACCAGCCATAAGGTTTATCATATACAGTGCAAAAACAAGACAGCCTGCCTTTCAAGAGCTGAAAATCTCAAGTCCAGAACAGGTCAAAGTGTTTTGAGGAATCCATGCTGACAGAGATGGACTCCCAGAAACAAAGCAGAGCAAGAGACAGATCACTTTACACTTTGGAAATATAGTTAGAGCCGGCTGCTAATAATGCCACGGTTGTGGGTTCAATCCCTGTATGCACCATTCACCTAAAAAGGTGGATTTGATGGGTCCCTTCCAATTCAGAACATTCTGTGATATCTGTGAAACAGGATGAAGCTCCACCTACTATCCTCATTTAGCTTGTAAGATCTTAATCTTTCATGCTGGGTACAAAAAGCTTGTTTTTTCCAGAAGCCATTACTTCTTGTGCCTTTAGTTGGCTCCTCACTTATACAAAAAGGGACTCTACAATAAGAAAACAAGAGCTGTAGCCCAACTGTTTATACAGCACAACTACCTGAAGCCCAAAGCCAAGCCTTTATCATCTTTCCTGACAATGCTCCAGACCCATCACAAGCAGAACACAAAGCCAGGCTGCTTCAGACACCGACAGAAAGCAACAGAAAGTTGACAGAACATAACAATCACAAGGCTCTGAGCAGCAGTACTCAGGAGACCCCTTTCATGCCACCATTTTAAATATCTGAGCTTGTTTGCAAATACTCAATAGAGGATAAGTGAACCAAAGAGAAGTTACAAGCCTCCTTTGTAGATTCCTGGTTATTTGAGATCCCTTTCATCTCTTTCTTGGTTTAAGAGTTCAGCATTACAATAAACTACTGCTTTATAAAAGCTGGCCCACCCCCAGCATTCACTCACTCACTGACTATCTAGAGAAAGCCTCATCATGCTCTACCTACACAAGAACATGTATACTAGCACCTCCATCCCTCTCCCTCTTGCAACAGCCTCAGGGCATCAGTTCTTACTGTAAACACCCTTAAATTAGGTCTGGCAAGCCAAAGCACAAGTTATCCCCAGCTGAATCCTAACCTTAGTTATGCTGTGGACAGACACAGGTAGCACCTCCAAGTCACTTCTAGATTTGTAATGATCTAGGTTCTTTCATCTAGGTGATTTTTAAGGTCCCTTACAACCCAAACCACTCTATTATTCTTTTCAATACAACTTCAGCTCCCATAACTTCACTTCTGATTGGTTCCCAGGGGAAGTTGCTGACAAGGTAAGATACCATACCCCTTCTTAGCTCAGACAGATAACGTAAGTGTGAGTCCGAGATGGTTTAGGGTGGCTAACACGCACATTTCTTACCTCACATCATCCCTACATGCATCATGCTCCACAAAATGAGGAAGGAGGACGGGGAAATGTTCCTGTAGCTTATTTTATAACCTGAAAACCCAAGCACCTTCTCAAAAGAAGAACCAAAAGGGCTCCTGGCAACAGCACACTGAGTCTTGGCAAGCAACACTTAAAAGGAATTGCATATGGTTACTCAAATCATCTTCTCTTTCCCCCTCCTAACTACATTCAAGCATCAAAAATACCCAAAATACCTGGTACCATGATCACAAATATCTGTCTGGAAAGGTGTTTATAAAATATAATTTCGCACACTGTTAACTGCATCTCTTCAAAAACAGCAACTAAACCCCATATATAAAATTTATCATGTAATCTCCTCTCCCAATTTAAATGCAGAAAATAATCTTACTTTGTTTCCCCTTCTGATACATACTATGTCTTTAGGCAGATGATATAGTGACTATAAATGAGTCACTATTCTCAGCTAACTTGGAGTCACCCAAATTTCATGGAACACCAGACATTAGTCAGCCTGTAACACCACAAGAAGTTCTGCCATTAGAGTATATACAAACCACTCTGTGCTCAATCACAGCTGGTGGATACATCACGGCCCTTGCTTCAAAGCAGCTGACCTCTGTGACTCTGGGAAATTGCATATTCCTTAATCATTTGAGAAACCCACAAAGTGCTTAGATCAAAGCTGACCTGAACTTCCAGCACTTGATGTTTTCTATTGACAGTCCTCTCCACAATGCAATTACTGGAATTTACACGGTCCTAAGGAAACTAAATTACAGCTTCAAAAGGAAGGTGGGAGGGATCTTCAGTTTCACTTCATTATTTCAAAGGAAGTCAAGTCACTGTCACCCAGTCTAAGGACAAGAGAAAACTCCAACACAATCAAGCTAAATAAGTGTGTCCATAACAGTCACAAGGAAGTTACTGATGCTGACAGTGGCAAACACCTCATGTCACTGATTAACTACAGAACTCTGGCCTTAAAATAACCACCTATTTTACACAAATGCTTAACTATCCAGTTTTGTCTGTCTAATCACTGTGATATTCTAGCATCTTAGATGGCATCTTTTCTTGAATATAGCCAGGATAATCAGAAAAACAAGGTGAAAATCTTCATATTAACTTTATTATATAAAGCCTCTGACTTTAATATTTACAGAACCAAGTTTTAGAAGTCATGTATTTCACTACCCTAAGCACAACAGCATTCATGGTAGAATTTTGTCCCTCCTCGCTACCCACAAAGTTTCAGTCTGTCTATTGCCAAGAAGTGTTTCTTGCTCTTCAAGATATTGTCACTCATTTTAATTTGTTGCTTCCTGGTTAGGTCTTTTCTCTAGAGATTCCCATGCCAGGAATTATAAAATTCACAAACAAAATAAAAAAAGGTTCACTAACTTCTCTGTATTTGCAGATACAGATTTCTCAAAAAGCTGCAGGATACCTACCTATCCACAGTGCATTTCCATGATAATTCCACCCTATCCCAGTTCTGGGCCTATTACTGGTACTATCACCTCAAGGGAAATCCATTCTCTTGGAAGAAATTGCTGCCAGTTTTCTACTGCCAATTACACTCCTACAGAATAACCTGGTTAAGAGACCACAAGTTTCAGGAACATATACCAAACACCAGCAGAGATTCACCAAAGACATCAGAGTGCTGCCAGCATACACAATTCAAAGGCAGAAGTCTTTATCTTTTCAATCCCCTCTCCACTTGCCTTTTCCACTGATCTTCTCTGAGCTCTCCACTATTAAAAGCTTTCTCACAAGAACTCACAAGAGTTCTGCTCTGAGCAGCCTTGATTTGGTCAACAGTTTCCAAGAGCAAGAGGCTCTCTTACATTTCCCCTTCATTATGTACTGCTCCTTGTATAAAGAGAAAAGACTGAAATATGTCTGAAACCAGACAAACAGACCCTACAAGTCCTTGAACATTTGGCAGAGCCAAACTTACTATTGCCTACTTTACTGTCATCACACACTGGAAAAAAAAACCTGCTACAGCTGCAAATTCCTTGGATACAGCAGCACACCTGGGCCTGTTTCAAGCTCATTTAATCCAGCACCCCTCCTTCCAAAAAGGAATTCTTTGGTATATCTGCCTCTCAGCTTTCCTTCCCTGTAGATGCATTAGCTTTTCATCTGATTAGGGCATCAGCTGGAAACAAATTGAGAGGAACCAATAATGAGCTGGTGTCAGTAGTGCTGACAACCCACTTTTGGATCATCTGACATCAACTCAAACTTTTGAAAGTGTTCTGCTTTTCTCTTTGGCAGAAAACAAGCAATTAGAATTCCTTCCTTCTAGACATATTTTTAGCAAATAACAAAAGGTGACTACAGTAGGCATCAATAAATGTCCCCTCTAATTTGTCTCATTCTGCCTCACATGTCTAGCACACTTGGAAAGTCAGCTATGACTGCTTCTCCTCCCTCACTGTCTTCAGAGACCATTTCAGTTTCAGAATATGCCATCTGTATGCAAGTTCAAGGCTGCTGTTCCATTCTGATTCATAGCAACACAAGATCTGTTAGACTTTATAGAAGAATGAATTAATTAAGAGTGCAAATTATTTAACATTGGATCATCTTTTAAAGTCAGAAGCACTGAAAGGGTGGGGTGAAACAATAATTAAGAAACTACTTAGAAGCCGCCAAAGAAACAAGTCTACAAAGCTGATGTAGCCTTATGTAAGGAAGCAGAGCAAAGACAGCCACTACTACCCAACATGTAAAGCAAATAAATATACTAGACCCAAGCCAGTGGCAAGCCTCAGTTTCAGACAGGCCTTCAATCATTTAGAGAATGCAGTTGTCAACATGCAGGCACATTATTTCTTCCATAAAGATGTTGCTTATAGAGTCTTTCAATTTAGTACTTCTTTAGGGGAAAATCCTTTCAAAAGCAGCCTCCAACACCAAGTATTTGATTTCTTCCTACTTAAGTGGATGATCTCTTTTGAAGAAATATTATGTATATGGATTAAGTTAGGCCTTCTTGTTTATCAGTAAGATTCTTCTGGAAAATGTAAGCTTATTAAGGTACAATTTTACGTCAGCACAGAACTCTTCCAAGTTAATCTTGTTCTTTTTTTCTCTGGGGTTTTATTTCTTGCTTGCTGTTTTAAGTTCCATCTCCAACTGTAGAGTCACGTATCAAACTGGTTTATGTGTGGATTATTTTTCCACCCCAGTTAGCCAGAACATAGGTGGATCTGTCTATTATGCATGGGCAAGAGACTTTGCTTCAATGGCAAAGAGAAAGTCACAGGGGAAGTTACACACTCTGCAGAGAAGGCATTTCAACAGGTCTATTGAGCCTCCTCAGAGGTGAGCACACCAAAACTGCAAGCAAGTGCCAGTTAAATATCATATTTTCCCCTCTGTAAGACAGCCACGTAAGCAGTGTCCAAATAAGTCAGTAATATTAGGGCCAGCTCTCCATCATGTGCAACTCCAGCTGGTGACTACCTCGTACCTTTTTGGTCGGCAGGGTGAGGGGGCACATGTGGGTACTTGGAGTGCTTCTTGATATGGAAGTTGACGTTGTCCAGCTCCACGTTCAGGCTGATGGAGGCGGCCGAATCACTGTCCATTGTGGACTGGAAGCTGCTGACTGAAGTGCGCTTGCTAGGGCTGGCGGAGTCTTTTAGCGTTGGGTGAGGGGGAAGATACAGGGGAGGAGAAGGGTTCAAATGGGTATTATGAGGGTACCAGAGAGGAGAAAAATTGTCTTTAATACATAAAGACCAGTGTGCAATAATACAGGAATACAGTATTTTCATATCTCTAATCTTTTCTTCATGTGGGCATGCTGACATACTGGACATTCTTAAGTGCACTACTATAGGGCCTAAATCAAGCAGAAGTCTGCCTGGGAAACAGAAGGCAGCAATTTACATACTTTTCCTTCATTAAAAGTATGAAGCTTTACCAGTTTCAGTAAATTCAAACTACCGTATCCATTGTGAGAAAGTGGAAGACTAGATAGGCTATAGCTCTCTTAGATCCTTACGGCCCCAAGCGCACACACAGAAACACACACAGATAAAGCAAGACATGGTTAAACTACCAAGTCCTGAAGGACTGGGGACAACAGGGGAGAAGGCACAGTGAGAACAAGACTCAGGTGAAACTTACTGGCTGAGTTGTCTTCCCCTTCATCAACAATTTGCTCGTTGTCACTGTCATCAAACTTGATGTCTTTGAACCAGGATGGCTCGGAGTGGCCCTCTACAGAGTTCACAGAGTCACTGTCTGGAGATGGGGTTTCTGAGAACTCTGTGCTCTAGAAGACAAGGAAGGGAAAAAATTATTAAAGTGCAACTCTGCTGAAATATTAAGCAGCCTGCCACAAATGAAGGTCAGGTATTTTAAAAAATCAGAGGACACTCTCAGTGGGCTGAGCCAAGTTAGTCATAGAGTTACCCCCTTTGGTGTGAAGTAGGAATTCTTTGGGACAAGAAACTAGTACTTCTTTACAATTCCCAGTCTCTGCCTACACTCTGCTTCTAAACAAATTGTGCCTAAGTGGCACTAAAGGACAAGTTTATTATACTGCACATTTCCTGTCATCACATCCAGGTAAGCAGCTTTGAAAGCTTGCTGTCTCCAGCCAAGGCAGGTGACAGCCTTATCCTTCACCCAGAAACCAACATGCGCAGCTTTTGGTGGAGCCTAATTCTAAGTTACTGGAGCAATTCTTTAACTGACCAATGTAGCCCCAAGAGTTTCAATCCAAGATGGACTCTAGCTGGGCCTACTGTGTCAAAGCAAGGACTGGCCAGATTGTCAGAGAACCTGGAGACTACCTACGTAATTTCCATCAGCCTTCCTCATGCCTCCAAGCACCTCAAAACAAAGTTATCATCATCATGCATTTGGCTGCAGTGAGTGCAGCAAGCAACTGAGTCAACAACACCATTTCTCCAGACTCTTGTCCAGAGGAACAGTGCTTCCAGCTGATGAGAACAAGAAATTACTTTAAACATATAACATAAGCACCTTACAAATAGAGATGCATAGGGACTTGCTAGTTAAGAGCAAGTTTTTACCAGGACACTGAGACAGCTGACTAGTTGAGGTATCAGATGAACCCCAGAGCAATCTCAAGGGAAGTCACATGACTGTGTCCATATGACTGAAATGCATGAGGCAGAGAAATGCTACTGGCTGCAATCTTTCTGTCTGAAGTCCATGGGACAGCTAAGCCACTCGTCATTGTAAGAAGCTGAAGAACATGAAAGGCTCTTCACTGAAACTGAATGTTTTCAGCTAAGAGAGGCTACAGAGCTCTCTTGTTCAAGCTAAAAAACCCAATACAATCTCTCAGGCCAGTGACTGCCCTCACCCCTCATTAGATTTGATTCCAGTGAAGTACAGTAGGACAGAATCTCTGGTCACTAGTTCCTGCCTCCCCTCAGGTAACTAGTCCTGGTTGGGAGGCATGAAAAAGACCTCATCCCAAACTTGGATCATGTGGCTAAGGTACTGAATTCCTTATTACTCCATCACTGGAGATCAGAAGAAGGTTACCAATACAATATATCTAAAATATCCATTTGGAATTTTTTTAAGGAATTTTGAAACAGAAGATCACCAATGTGTCTCCATCACCAGTAAGTGCACACAGATTCTAGATTCTGCACATGACAACACAGCTGCCACAGGCACAGACTGTGCCACCTTGAGGCCTCTGTGGAAGATGTCCACCACGAGAGGCCTGGCCTTTCCCTCACTTTAAGCAGCACAACATGTAACATCTCATTCTCCACAGAGGGCAGCCCCAAAGCTTTCTGGGCAAATGAAATTTCCTTAGGCTTCAACCCATTAAGGAAAAAGGCCTGCCCCCCTACTTTCTGTACAGGAGACCTGATTTAGAAAACATACTACACCTGTTGAGAACAGGATTAGAAAATATTCTAGTCAACAGCCAAATCCCAGAAGAACAGTATCTTTCAGCTTTCCCACTCCTTTTACCTGCAACGGTCTGTAGAGAGCATATTCATCTCTGAAGAGCTGATCATGATGACTGACACATTCCAGCCAACGCCCATCAACCAGTGCCTGTCCTATGGCAATGGCCTGGACCCTGGAAGTATAATAGAGATGGTTTTCTGTGTTTTGCTCTTAACACATATGGTTTATGATACAAGCACACTACAAAAGGGAAGAGTCATTTTGCTATGCACTATTTGACCTGTTGGTATTCCATTCCCATGTTCAACAGACACTATTTACAGTATTGTGGTGAGGCAGCACAGTGTACTAATTCATGCATGGATCTAAATAAAGAGACTGTCAGTACTCTGAACTCAGCTGAGGTGTCCAACATATGATTAAGACATGTTGTTTGTGCTCCTCCAGTATTGTTGAGTTATGTATACTGATCTTCTCTGTGGGAGGACTGTTGCTCTACATTTAAGAACCATCTCCATTTTATCCCATTATCATATAATTAAATACACAAGATTGTTTATATTCACCTACATGGTTAAGAGTCTGCCAGCTCCACTGAAATTTTTGCTATCAAACACTATTAGTGGTCTCTGATCCCAGAGGCACACTTGCTCTTTGGAGCAGCAGTGAACACTTTTGGACAATTTCTGTAATACATGCACTGTTCTCCATGTGAGTGGTACTTGTCCCACAGCTACCTCGCATACTGGTTTCCAAACCAGACAGCCTCCCGTGCCCTGTTGTTTGGGGGCACATGGAGTCAGAATGGAACCTACTCTGGGGTAGGCAGTAAAGGGGAGATTTGAGTAAAGGGGGTTTTCTCTCTCATCTCCCTGCAAAAGGGCCCATCTCTGCAGTCTAAGGTACCCTACATCAGCTCAAACTCACAACCTCCTCTCATACAGACAGAGGACACCTGTTGTCCTAAAGCATCAGGATTACCTCGTGGTTATGTGCCCATTTCTCATGAGCCAGTTGACCAGCTCTTTTCCCACAATGCAGTTGGGATGTGTCCGCAGCCAGTAGCGGTGGTCTTGAAATTCCATACCACTGTTATGATGGCAGATTTTCTTCCACAGATCTTTCAGCTGGACTGAGTCCTGGACAGGGAGATGTGCAAATTAATTACCAGCCTAATCTCAGCACTGGTTCCAAGGGCATCAACCCAGGCCTTCAGATCAGCTTCTAGATCAAAAGCCCTCCATAAACAGGCACAGAATCTAAGCCATTCAACATAACCTATGCAAAAGTGCAAACAGAAATAACAGACAGATATAAAACCAGCTCCTTATTTCCTTCCATTCATATCCAGTTGAGAACAATAAAAAAAACAAAGTGAGAGATACAGGGGTTTTGATGAGGCAACCTTTTGTATTGCCTGCAGAATACTTATGTCCTCACTACTGTCCCCTTGCACCCACTCTTAAATTCAGGAGGTATAAGCAAACACAGAGGACATCATCCTTGGCAAGACAGTTTTTCTATATTATCTGTGCTCAACCCAGGCATTGTGAACATATTAGTCCAATATCAAGATCAGATATAAAGCAAGTACTTAACACAGCAATGTTCACTGCTAAGATACTATCTCATATTGAGGATCCAGTTTTGTATTGTCCAGCATTTATGAAGCTTTTTTAGGCACTGCTAGCTTATGAAGCTTCTTTAGGCATTGTTAGCTTTGGCCACTAAGAAAAAAACATGTGTATTCCTCCCAACTCAAATAACTATTTTTGAATCTGTGACTCTCTTCCCCTCACCACATGGAACACATCAGTCTATACCTAGAACTTATTTTGGAGCCTGCTAAACATGTGCACCAACTCTTCTGTAGGCTGTGCTCCATCCAAACTGAGCTGTTTTCCTGTCCCTAGCCACTTTTGTCTTCCCATATATACCCTCAGTTAGCACAGCACAAGCCATTACTGCAGGTGGAAACTGGGATCTGGAACTATTTTGACCAAGCAGCACACCACCCCAAGGTGTGGAGAAGAGATACTGCAGCTCACTTTCCCAAATGCCTGATTTATTCTATTTTTGTGTAACAGAATTTTAATTACATTTTAACTGGTTTCAGCTCTCCAATTAACTGTCACATTATTGCATTTTCCAAAGGGTGCCCTGAGGCTCAGGTGTTATGCTCCATTTTATTGCTGGACTGGCTTTCTGCTTTCAGTTCCAGCAGTGGCTGTTCTGGGTATTCCCCTAAAACCAATGCCAGCAGCTCCCCTTCCATACCACCTATGGAGTCAAATGGATCAGTACCAGAACACAACAGGATCACACAATTTGATGCAACTGGAGTCTCCACAGTTCAGCTGTCTTGAACTGGTGAATACAGTAAACTGAAGAAATTGGCAGAACAAAGAAAATCCTTCCAACTCAAGGATTTTGACCTCTAGTTCACTGCAGTGTGTGCTTATCCCAGTGTACATACAACCTTCTCTACCTTTATTTCATGAACAAAGTTCATTAGTCTTCTGAATGGACTAGGTTAGGCTTTAAATCAACTCCTGACAGAGGGTCAACTCCACACAGTAAGGGTATTAGACAAACAGTAGAAATGCATAGAAAATCCTTCATTAATTGACACTGTCTTCTGCTCTTACATGAATAAAATAGTACCAGCCCTCTTCTTCCTCAAGAAAGAAAATAGACCAAAAAAAAAATCAAACAACTTGAAGACAAAGAGCCCCGAGACTTGAACATCTTGCTTCAAGTTGCATTCACAGAGGTCTGAATTTCCTTCTTCCTGCATTAACATACATCTGTGAAGCTGAGTGGTATAAAAACATGCCTTAAATATGTTTCTCCCTCAGGTGGTTATCCATTTACTCAGGAACTAGGAAAAGAGTTTTGCAACTAAACAGGAGTTAGTGTTTCTACACCCTCAGGCACACTTGAATGCATACTGCTGACAGCAGGCAGAACCTGGTAACACAGAATGAGCCTGATTTTAAAGTGGCAATGGGGCACAATCTTGAATCTTTCAATGTGTGAAAAACACTGCCTTCCCTTCTCTGCAACTTCTTTGCCTTATTTGTTGGAAACACTTCCCTTTATTTCCCTCAAAGAAACAAAACAGTTTTTTACTGTTTAGAAATTTATACAGTAACTGCAACCTACAACATTGCCTCTGGGGGGAAGGGATAATAGGACTACACAGAACATGGTTGCACATTGAGTTTTCTTTTAAAAAGTACATCATTACGACCTTCTATAAAATCTTTTACTTATTCTGTAAACAAAAAGGGGCCAAGTTATGTTTTGGCCCAGTAAGCTATAAGGGCTTCAATTTATTCATCATGGTGTAACTATTTCAAAGCAGCCATTTAAAGCTCCTGATTACGTGGCCTATGAAAGAGAAAATCTCAACTTGAAGAAATACAAAAAACAGGTCACTGCATTACAGCTGCAACCATGACAGATTTAACTCAAAGAGCCACCATACCAACTCCACACTTAGCAAGACTAAAGTTGTAAACATTTGAATGCAAAAACCCCATGAAACTATGATTTATTTCAGGAAGACAGTAATGTCCAAAGCAGCATCAATATTTTCCATCTTTGCTCCCCCTGGAGGAGAAGTCCAGGTAAGAGTGCTTAGAGAAGAGCCTTAAAAGGCAGCAAAATACTCCTGCTGCATGGCACAAGGAAGGCAAACTTCACTGTCCTCACAGAGCAAGGCAAAGAGAAGCACGAAAGGTACCAGAAGGATTTTGCGCTCATCCTCGCTGGTCTCTGCCTTCATATGAGTGCGAGTGGCCTGGGGGCTGACCGAGGTCTCGTAGGCAGGCACCATGGGGGACCCTGAGCGGTCCAGAGACAGGTTAGTGATGCTGGCTGACCTGCAGGGGACAGAGAACAATTCCATTGTAAGTACTCATCGTGTGGTGCTTCACCACAGCAGGCCTTTATCTTGTAGCATACTAAAAAACAGTTCAATCCTAGGACACTGTTTACTCTTGTCAGTACAAACTGCTTAATGCTTCCTCCCTTGTCAAAGCAGAAGAAAGGCTCCCTAGGAAGCAAGTGAATTGCTTTGGAACTGCTAAGGTAATCATAAACCTCTGTAAAGATCTTGTATGAAGCAGCTGGAACTAAGTTTAGGCACACCAATTCATACATGTCTGTATTTAAATTGACTGGGGAAGGGATGGCATGCTGGGTAATTAGAAGCTCCAGCACTTTGGAGACAAGACAAATGTCAGCAAGGGTGGCCAACACCCAGATCCCTGTAACAGAGCACTGAGATTTCATCCTCTCCTTGTCCCATTTAAAATTCCTTGTCCTCAGCTCTCAAATACATGGCTGAAAGCTTGCAGAGTCTGAAGTTTGAGCACTTGTTCCCCAGAGTGGCTAAACCATTTTCTGAAGCTGGAGTCACTGCAGTGGGCAATCCCCCTTGTACTGTGACATGGAGCACCCCCCTTATCTCAGCACAGCTGTTAGGAAATCTTGGCTGTGCACCCCAGCACAAACACGCCGTTTTGCAATTATCATTGCGAAGTTACAAATGCAAACAAGTTCCAGATACCTTCTGTTTCGTTAACCCACAACTAGACCTGAGACTCTGAATAACCAGAGTGCAACTTCTCATCATATAGCAGCAATTGCAATGTAACCTATCAGTGCTAAGAGCACTCTAAGGAGAGAGAATGGAAAACACTTCTGCATACATCAACAGGGAAACTCAAAATGCCAGTGCTGAACTGATTGAAGAGGCTTGCACCAATCTCATGAAAACAGTTGCCAGCCTCTAGCCTTTGGAAAAAAACTTTGGTAACTTTGGAGAACTTGCTAACTGGCTAACAGACATACTATAATTATTCCCAAAAATTCTCCATGGATGATGCGGCTCAGTCCAGGCATGAAAAAAGCAATGCCACCCTATTTCTGTTTTTTTTTTTCTTTCTGATTACTGCAGAGTAATGCACCTTATCAGAAAGCATCCTAATGCACAAGATGAGGCTGACATGGAAGTCCATAACTAAGCACTCCTGACAGTTGTTTTGCAACATCTGCCTTAACTGTGCAACATACCTGTAAGCAGCAGGGATTTTTTATTTGGGTGTGAGTAAGTTAGAACAGTGAGATTTCATATCTGTATCTTTATCATCATGAATTATATTGGGGCCTTTATTATATACATGTTTTTTAAAAACAGAGAGGGAGATTTTGCCATGGAAATGCTTATCCTTTAGAAGGACCTGCAAGGGAGCAGTTTGAACCCTGCTTGCAACATTTGACTGTTCTGCTGGGGTTTTCCCCCCTTCATAAAAACCAAGACTGAGAACAAATAACACATTTCCCACCCATGGGGAAAACACATAGCAATACATAACTTCTGTTACCTGCCTCTAAATGCACTCAGCCTGCATATTTTCTGCTTCATTTCCTCTAGAAAGAGGATAGTCAAGTTTCTCTCAAAGAAATGGCTACAGCTGCTTTGAGAAGATCTAAAGGCTAACATCACTTAACCTAAAGCCAGCAGCTTGTTTTCCAAAGGTTCAGAATTTTTAACAGAGATACATTATACCTCATCATTACACATGTCCAAACAAACAAGTACTTTTCGTGACGCCATGAACAGCCAGAGTTAAAATTTCACTTGAATAAGCAATCTGGGCCTGTCAGATCAAGATTAGAACCATCCTACTACCACATATTTGAGCAAACAGCCAAAGCCTTTTAAAATAGAGGTATATTCAATCAGGAAGCAGGAGACCATCCTCAAGGTTTCAGACATTTCTTGACGTCACAGCAGTTATTTAACATTGGACTTTTAATTCTGGACTCCTTGCCATGTTTGCCCAATATTGATTTTTGGTACTCATTTATTCACCAGTATTTTACTCCCCCAGGTGAGATCTTTGGGTCTTAGATGTAGAGTCAGTGTGCATCTCCTCCTAACCATTCCCATCACCCAGACGAATAAAGGCTGCAAGCAGACCATTCTCCAAAAGGCACACCCAGCACCCTTCTCAGCTGAGTTCCCCTGTCTTCACTGGTCCTGCCAGATCCCTCCAAACTGCTAAACATTGTGTATTCCTCTAACACCAATGCAAAGAAATTGCTGAATGTCCCAATTCCAGTTTGGAAATCTGGATTATCTTTACTCTGTTCCTCACCTCTCTGCCTTACCTTCATTTCCTTAATTTAACCATAAGAGAAGCATTGCAACCAGCACCATAGTAGAAGCACTGTGAAGTGGGAGCTACTTGTACTTCTAATACCAGCCTATTTAGTGGGATTAAGCTCAAGTACTCACAAATTACACTAAAGCTCTCATGAACACTTTCAAGTTCATCCCAACACTCTTGCAAAAAGATCTATGAAGGGATTTTAGCCTAAGGAAGCTTGGTAATTTAAACAAGATTACCCTTAATGGAAGAGCAAAGGAAGCAGATGGGGATGCACACAAACAAACAAAAACTACACCTCTGCTCCTCCTTGACCTGAGTCTTTTTGTCTCCCATCACCAAATAGGTGTTATTCCCTTTTCTTCAGCTTCCTCAGAACTGTACTTTTCTTAGCCATTTCCTTCCCTTCCTGTCCTCTTCACCACCACTCCTGCTTGACAAAGTCAGAAGCAAACTACAGGCCCTGAGAAGCAGTACATTTGTTAACATGAACACATACACAAATGATTCTTCCTTACCACTCCATATGGGCAGTGAGATGTCCCATCTTAGACATGAAACAGCACTTTCAGTAAAAATGAGCCTGGAAACCCAGGTGTTACAGCAATGAGTATGCTAGGAGTGCATCCAGAACAGAAAATACTCAGAAATTATTAGTTTACCTGTTTCTAGCTGGTGACTTCCCTGCATCCTCCTGGACAGACCCAAGGCGTGCAGACAACGTGGTAGCTGAAGAGTCTGGGTGAATCAAACTGCAGGGAAAGGAGCATGGCAGAGATGTTTGAGATATCTGTGACATCCAGCACATCAGAACAACTGTAATTAAAGTACAGTTAATTGTCATGATACCTCTCACATCCATGATTGTTAAATCAACAAGGGAACAGGGAGAGCTTAGAGCTTTCCCCATCTGTAGGCCAAAGGTATCTGGAAGACAGTGCTCCTGTCTTCTTCCAAACTCAACTCTTGAACAATACAGACTATTCCTACTTCCTGCATTATCCTGCCTTCCCACCTGCTTCCCCTATTTCCCTTTCTTACACCTCTTCCTTTCCTACAGGCTGCTAGTAGAGGCTTTGGCACTAGATCTCTCCAGTATACCATCTTTGCAATCCAAGCAACGCTACCCATGGCTACTGCTAGACAGCTTTTGCCAAGACAGCCTGACAACCTTCTGTAACTGTTTAACCTGATCCCAATCTCCTTCTGTTTCCATCCCAGGAGGAAGGACAGCAGATGTTTGAGCACCATCTAAAGAAATTCCTGTCGGCAAAGCTGTATCAGACCTAAGCCGCTACAGGCCAACTGATACAGCCACGCTGCTGTGCTCTAGCACAATAAATGCTCCTAGCATGATAAATGCTCTTCATGAGAAACTGTAAGCAGAGCAGCTTTGCCTGAGTAGCTGTACTTATCCAGAGTACACCACCCCTTCACTTTTAAAGGACATGGCCCTTCAAATTAGTTAAAGCAGGAACTCTGTGTTCCACCTGTTCGAAGAGCAGAGCCACGTCTGACAAGTACATGCACCATCAGTCTCCCCAAATGCTTTTCTCACTGCTTTGCAGCATCTTATCTCAGATAGATTATTTTGGAAAGAGAAAACTGCCAGGTTTTCTTTTGAAACAAACTACTCCTCATGCAGAAGCCACTATTAGAACACAAGCTCTGCTCCATTACAAAGTTGTGAGTTATCAGTTCCCATCGTGGCACCATTTAAATTCAGTATCTTGTGTTTAAATATCTTAAGGTCAATCAGGAACTTACAAAACAGTATTTAAGAAAAGCACTGTAACCCACTGCAAAGTGCAACAAGCACTGACGAAAACGTTAATCCTGCTAAAGCAACAATAAACCACCTAATCCCAAATCTCTCTTCCTCTCACACATAAAAGAGGTCCACAATTACTCAGTGTCTCTCAAAAAGACTGTGATATGAGTTATGAGTCTTTCAACAATAGGAATTATTTTGAGTGCTACAAATAAAGATATAGATTCTTTCTTTACATGCTCATGTCTACAGGCTGCTGAACTGTTGTTATAAAGGCACTAACAACACATCCGAAGACAAAACTAACAATACCTTTAGTATTTTGTACATTTGAAGAGAAGATTCTGAGAACATCTACTTATTTCCCAATTCAAAATTTGGTAGTATTTGTCCCATGCATTGTTACATTATCATTTTAAATGACCATAACATTAAACCAGAAGTACTTTTCTTTATTTAGGCCTAAACCTGATAATTTAAATGTTTCCAGACAGAAGCATCATATTCTGAAAAGCAACATGCAAGGCAAGAGCCAGGGTACTTTCTGAATATAGTAAATGGTTTGACAGGTCTTTTTTTAAATGCTATCAGAAGAGCTGCTATGGGGCATATGTCACTAGCACTACCACTCAGATAAACAAAGGTTCTGACTCAAGACCTCCTCAGTAGTTTCACATCTGCCTGTTCTTCTGTTTTAGGGAAATGAGCACAAGTACCATACCTGACTATTTCTTCTTCCTCACAACACTAAATTAAATCAAGGTATTCTGAAAATAACTTGCATAGAACTTGAGAAGTACAGTGTTCTTTTACTCATGGTCCAAAAATAAAGATTCCCTCATTTGAGACCAATAGGAATAAATATACTTTGAAAGGAGATTGGAGGATCTTTATAGGTCCTCTCTATTGTCCACTTCATCTGAAAGGTGGTTACTTCCATCACTTCTCTTTTACCTACATAGAGAGTATTTCTTATGTTCTCTTGCCCCACCTGAAATGTGACAGGTAAAGCACCAGTGTTACATTGACTTGCCTCTCAATACAGTGATGGTTAGATGGTGTGATTTTGGTTCTGTTTTTTTAAATTCTGAATACAAAAGCCTGCTCTGTCACTGGTACAGAATCACTGAATCAGTACATTAAAGGAAGAACTGCAAAGAAATTAAAACTTCACTAGAAATGTTTCCATATTTCAACATGAAGAGAAGAATATTGCAAGCAAGCACAGAATTAGATTCTTTTTACAGGAGTTGGAATCTAAGTTTACTAGGTGGAAACCCCCAGCTTTTGTCTAGGCAGCTTTCAGCCTGAGAACAGTTGAGATTGCAGAGCTGAGCATGCAGCCACTGCCTTTACCTTTGCCAGGTCAGATCCTCCTCCAGGAAGATGTTGCGGCTGGCTTTGCGGCTCCCAACCGGTGTGCGCGGCTCGCCGGGATCCAGCACGGACACAGAGCACGCAGAATCCGACAGCGCGTTCAAGTCTTCTCCAATGGAGTTGCTGTCTGTGGAGTGTGCATAGCTTAAGGCTATTTTCCGACAGTAAGTGCAGGCTCGGAGATCCCCTATGGAAAAGGGAACCAGAGAGTGTAAGCAAACAGAAACAAATAGAACTCTGTTCCTGCAGGATCAGAGGTGTATAGTGGTGGAAACAGAAGGATTTTCTGTTTCAAAACCTCTTTGCAAGTCTAATTCTCATACTCTCTTAAAGGGCAAAACCCTGGATAATTACACACTCAGGAAGTTTTTCCAGGGCAAATGGTACCTCACACAAGATCATTAAAAGAGGAGAGAGAAGAGAGGCAAGAAGAGGAAGAGGGAGGGAGGGAGGGAGGGAGGGAGGGAGGGAGAACACACGTGCCCACTGAAATGATGGCAGAACAGCCAGTCAGATATGACACTGCAGCTGATGTCTAGAATTTGGTAACTGGTATTTGAATGATTTTCCCCTGACCCTCAATTAAAACATGTGGCTCATACTTTAATACTACTGTTACTCAGAGCAGCTTTTCCTCGGGCATACTTTATTGTACTGCACACTCTTGTTCAATAGTGGCCATATTTGTTTTGTAGTGTGGTAAAAATTAGCAGGCATGGCATAATCCACCATCTTTCATAGAGAAACTGGTAGAATTAGGTCCTGTGATTCTTTTTTCTTGTTTTTAAGCCCACTACAGATCTCTACAGCATTTTCTAGAAGATGCCAGGATCTCAGATGCAGTAAACCAAACAGAGCTGAGCACACAGAGACTGCTCTGTTTCTCAGTAAATAAACCCTACCTGTGTAGCCCATGAATTTTCCAGGGATTTCCTGATTGCAGCATCGACTACAAAAGATCTGCCCACAAAGTCGACAGTGGTGCCTCCTTCGGAAAGTGGTGAATTTCTCACTACAGTCATAACATTCTTTGCACTGGCTGTCAGGCATCCAGTACTGCTTCAAGTCACTGTCCTACAAGAGAAGACAGCAGATAAAAGCTTTTTCTTTTGTAAATAAGAAAGCATGTTTAGTTTCATGATTCTTTGTAGACTATGCCTATGGAAAAGAAGATTTTATATATTCACATATCCATGCACATGTATACACACTCTTGCATAAAAGCACACAAAGGATTTTTCATGTGGTTTTACAGGGAGTCAGAAGGCTGAGAGCTCTGAATTAAGAGAATAAACCCAGTAGGACTTTGCCTCCTTGATCCAAGATGAAAGCAAAGCAGAATAAAATTATCATAGGATGTAGCGAGAAGTCAAAAATAAACAAATATATGAAGTAATGATTGCCCTCACCTCTCATTTGCCCCCAGCACATGAGAGGTCCTCAACTAGCACAATTTAATAATGAGAAGGAAAAAAATCCACCACATATCAATTGAAGCTCTTATCTAGGAGTAAATTGAGTTATCAGAAATTATCACTGCAGGAAGATCATTTCAACAGCTAATATTGGGATATGTTTTGAAAGGATTATAAATACATGTAAAAAGTTTTATTATTTGATCGTATTTTCAACACTTCAGTAAATAGCTGTAAAAGTCCATGACTGATCTTGTTTCAAAACTCCAGGTTAACTGCTATGTGAAGAAAACTGAAATTCACATTCAGCAGACAACAACATATATTAATTAACAGCACTGGTATAGCCACAGGAAAAACATAATCTTAAAAACAGAGAGTTAAAACTTGCATTGGTGTAGAAGCTATAGAGCAAGACAAATTCTCAATTGTGATTCTGAGCACACCAGCTGCAGCTCCCATGGATGGACACAACTGCTAATGGTCACATGACAGCTCTGCCTGTGCAACACTCTTTGCTAGAGTTCAGTTCTGGCAAAAAAGCCTTTTCAGAGGGACTGAATACATCAGGTTTTTCTTAGGAAGAGAAACTGCTGCAAGCATTATCTCAAAACAACCAGAGAAGAGAGTAATCATACAAAAGAAAGGTGATCCCTGCTCTCGTTTTCACATAATCATAAAAACCCACTGGGTTTTATTTTAAATTGGGATTTATTTTTGGATATTCACAAACTAAAGTTTGACATAGCTGCTAGACCAATTTTGAGACCAAAGCAGTTATGATCAACAACACAATACTTTCATGCTGTCCTCAGGCAAGAAAACCCACACATAAAGAAGCTGAAGTCTGCTCAAGACAGTCTAGTGTTTTAGAGAATCTAGAATCACTTTTTAAGATAAACACTGAGCTTCAAGCAGGGAAAATTGGAGTGAAGAGCTTTGCCAAGGAACTGCTGCAAAGCTGCAGGGGATGCTATATAACAGTTTCTTTTTCAACATGCATAATAAGCCAGGTCTCTGGATCTACCACATAGAGAAGGGCTGTTCCAAACACCAGTGCTGTGCCCCACATGCATGTGACTGTGTCCAGAAACCCAGTCACTGCTGGTCACACCTCCCAACTCTCTGCCCTCCTTGCAGGCTGTTCTTATCATGAGGGAGGGTTCAGAACAGAAGTTTGGCCTGCCTTAGCAGGAAGGCTCATTAGAAAAGCACCTTCCAGAATCTGATACAAGCTTTCTACAAAAGGAAAGAGGTCTCCTGCAGAGACAGGCCAAGCCCACAGCAGGAACAAACTGTTACCTGAAGCGACTCAAGCAAAACATGGCTGCAGTCAAGAGCGGTGATGCATTACCTTTTTAACAGAAATCAGCATGCTGACAACTAACAGATTGTTTCCAGAAGACCTGGTCATATTCATTTACTGCTGTATCCTGTCTGTTTCAGCACTCCTCCAGTAGCTTCAAATACATCTGAAAATCTCTAGGGCCTTCAGAAGTTGCCACAAACTGAAATATTAGTAAGGGGCATACTCAATGCCCTGCTTACTGCAATGAAAGGCTTCTGCTTCACTCTCAAAAATCTTGCCCTTTCTATCAAAGTAAGATTATTCTTACAAGCAGAACAGCACTGGAAGCTAAGTAAGTTTTCTCAAAGTCTACCTATAAAAGCTATCAAGCCAAAAGCTGTTTCCTTCCTCTACCAGTTTTTAATTAAATGCACTTTTGCCTGTTCATGTCTTGCCCACAGACATAGCTATTTATACCCTCACTTATAAATAGGTGTGGATTCTTTCCTCAACTAGAGCCTCTTCTTAAAGGTATGGTCCAACTCAGCAGATGGAGATGAAATCAGCAAGTCAGTAGCAACCACCAGACTCTTGTCTACAATAGAGACTGATTAATGGGTTACACCTTTCAAGCAAATATTGCTGACCAATCAGTACCACAGTAAGTAGCAGATTTAAACCACTCCAAGAACTCTCATCATTTTTTGTGACAGTTAATGTGTTTCACCTGTCCATGGTTAGCCTTCTAGGGAGAAAACTATTAAGAGGTTTTTTTTCACTAGACTGGGTAACACATAAATGGGAAGGAGTCTAAAAAGAGAGCATCTGGTCCAAGCACAAGAAGCCAAGTAAACACAATGATTCACTCCCCCAATATGACAGATGTTTGGCAAGTCAAAAGTCAGCATCAAATGAAATTGTTTCCCCTGCATTCACACAATGCTTTTTGAGTTTATTCACTCATCCTTCAAACATCCAGAAAAAACAATCCCCATGATGTATCTAAAAAAAAAGCTCAGAAAAGCCCAGTAAAGAGTTAATTTTCTAGATGGTTTGGCCTACAAATCCTTCTAAAGAAGTACCTGGCTCTTCCCCTCCATGATTTCTTTGAGGCGTTTTAAAACAGTGCTGAGGCTTCTTAACTGAACTGCAGTTCGAGGATCATGACCTCCGAGAGGTGGTTCTACTTTCCTCCGATTGTCTGGAAGGGAAGAGAGAGCAATATTCATTCCTTCCATGACACATCAACATTCACATCACAACACAAAGCCCAATTAGAGAGAAAAGCATTCACATATATATGCATTTTACAAAGTTACAATGTGTATGGCTCGTTGCCCTTGATGCCAGATAGTTTGCTGTGACTGACATTTTAAATACCACCCTCTGTGTTTACAAGAAGCCATTTAAGTTCTCCAAGAATGAAAACATCTTTCAAAGAAGTGATTTTCAACCTACTAGATGAAGCTTGTAGTAGTCTGTTACGAAGCACTGAGGTCTCATTTTTTAAATGCCCTCTAGGATACTAATACTTGCAAAATAATCGCTACAATATACACATTCATTCTAGGAGTAGTACAAGTAAATGCTTTGACCTGAACTTATTTATAAATTATTACAGCAAAAAATCAGGACTCCATTGCTCAGTTCCTATTAAAAACAGTAATTCAGAAGTTCACATTTTTGAGGGGTTTGGGGTTTTTTTTGTTTAGTTTTTTTCCCAACAAAAGCAGCAGGTTGTTGAGAACTTGTACAGTCATTCTTGATTAACTATAGCAAAAAGACTTCCGTAATAAAAATGCAATGCAGCTAATTTCTTTTACTTTGAAGCATTGCTGAACAAATTACAAATACGCTCCTTCTCTCCAGGAAGATTTGAAATCACAGCTCTCTATTTACCTAAACACTTAAACATTTTCAGAGTCTCTTTCCTAGATTAATAACTTTCTGAATAGTTTAAAGTTTCTTACCAGCTTCGTTGCTGTCCATCTGACTAGTGTTTTATTTAGCTTGCCCCTGGCACAGGAAGAGCAGACATGGCTGCTCCCTGTTTACTGCCTGAGCTCTCCCTGATGTCAGCAGAACGCTGACAGCTCTGCCTGAAGCCCGTTAACTGTTGCTGTGCAGTAACGGCTACGCTACTGCTCTGTGTGCAGCAGACCACAGCCCTCCCTTAACGGGACTAAAACTGTGGGATTCCATGCCTCCTCTTCAGCTTCTTAGGAGGTATTTTTAGTCAATCAGCCCACACTCTGCTGCTATGTACAACAAAGAATGCACATTTTCCTTTTTAAGAAAAGAAACCCATTTCTGTAACTGGCCACTTGGACTTGATTTCTTTTTAAAAATCAAACAGACTTTTGGGCAGTACGAAATTCAGTATTTTAGGGTGATTAAGGGAACCTTCATATTTCAGGAAGACATTGATAATACTAAAGAAACCTTTGGCTCCTCCTTACTTCTATCACAAGATCTGTGCTGTGTTTACTTCCTGATACTTCCTCCGAATTCAAGAGTATCTCCTTTCCAGGAATGTTGCTTCCAATTCAAAGAATTATCAGATCTACTGCCTAACTACCAATAAATTTTGTCAGGCAAGTGACTTCCAAAAACAAACATACACAGCACTGAGGAAATGCCACAGGTAACTCCACACTGGTTCTTGTTAGTTAAATGCCCTTTCCTCTGTTGCATAAAACAATGTCAGAATGATGTCACTCACATAAGAAAAAGTATGCCATCAGCAGTAGCAGCACATGGCCAAGCTGTTTATACTAGAGAAACTGACTGATACCCAGATTAAAATTCAGCTGGTTCTTTTCCTTCTCAATAATGAGGTTTCTCCCTTACTGAGGAAAAACACTGTATAGCAAGAAAGTAAGAAGTGAACATTCCTGCAGTAAAGGAAACACTGTCTAAAACACCATCCTTCAAAAAGAATTTCCAGGTTCAATCTTAGGTTAACTCTTACCCCTGATCCAAACTGCATTATTATAAGTTAATTTTTAACTTCTACAGCTAAAAAAACCAGTTAACTTATTTCAACAGCAAACATCATCCTTCCTATATGCATTTACGGTTGCTGATCCTTGGAAAAACCTAAGGAAAAAAACTCTAAAGTATAAAGTATGTTTTCACAGAGTTTCATGATTCTACAGTATTTTAGCATTCATTTTACAGTGAATGACAAGGCAAAAACACCACAAGAACTACTTTGTTGCAACCTATAGTTTCAGTTTACAGGAGAACTGACCATACTGAACTATACAAAAGGTAGAGATTCACACAGTTTCAACAATAAAAAAACACCCCTGCCAGAGATACTAGTTTTGCCAATACGAAACATCCCAAATTGTTTTCTAATTACTTGCTGCCACAGCGTAAAATTTCATATTCAATTTCACTTTCACAGTTCAAATATCACATCTTCCTCAAATCACTGCCATAAAAAGTACTGCCATGAAAAGTAGGAAAACTGCCCTTAACTTCATTTTATAGCATGCATTTTCATGTTCCAAAATCTTTTTGATTAGAAAAGATGCTGTGGTAGTACTTCACGCTCCACAATGGTTTCCAGTAAGTACCACCTTCCTGAGGCCTTCTTCCCCTATATGATCATTGGCCATTCCTCTGCTCCTGCTAAGCTCCTTTGCCACTCCCTATCACTGCCAGTCCGCTACAATTGTCTAGCATTAACAGCATTATCCTGCCTGACATGGTGACAAGCTAGAAGTGCTTTTACTACCCATGCTCCCTCTGCAGCAGTCAGCATTTCCAGTTCTCCTTAAACAGGATTTACAAGCTGTGACATTATCTCAGTGACAACAGTCTCATGTTGGACTATTTTGGTTCAATCCAGCACCTTGAAAGCCCTGATCTGACAGCACAGCACACGCAATCCAACACAACCAGCACACAATGATGCAACAGACTACCCAAGAGAGGCCACAGGAGCCATTGAAGAGTCTCAGCACTGGTTCTTCAGCCACACAACCCTCAGAGCATCTCTGACATAAGCCAGGCACCCAATGCTCCTCCTATTTTCACAAAAGTCAGTAAGGAGCATTTTTGGGTAAGCAGTCCTGAAGGGAAGCACAGAACCCAAACCCTACACAACTGCTGCCAGACAGTGTCCTCCAAAAGCCACCATCCCTCCATGCTGTTCTGCACTTGCAGCTGTCAGACAGCATGGTCCCCAAGCATTGAGATGTGCTGCACAGACACCACAAGCTAATGGACATATGAGGGGTGAGGGTCAGCATCTTCAGGAGCAATTTCATGTCATCACTATTTAGAAGCACTAGAAGCAACCTTTTATTTATTTATTCCTTTCAGTTTGCTTAACTTAAAAAATTATTTAAGATCAAGTAGGCTAGGGAGACCTTTGTGAAGTGCTTATATATTTTCCTGCCTACACCTGCCCATGTTATTAAGTATCTAAGTAATGGCAAAGCCTAGAGAGACATTCACAGGCCTGTGGACACAGGGCTACAAGAAAACTTAATTAAACACCTCTCTGTCACTGAAGTTAGCGGGTGACCCAATTTACCAATCTGGATGTTTAAGTAAATCCCATCACTTATTTTCCTGCTTTTCACCATTTAGATATGATAATAATTTCTAAGATTATTTGTGCAGGCCAGCATCAGCTGCAATAGCAGAAATAAAATTCTCTGCTACTCAAAGACCTAATTATTCAGCACCACTTAAGGTCAAAAAAGGAAAGAAAAAGAATTTTCTAAAGTTTGCTTCAAAAAACCCAATGCCTGACTTTTAGAGAAGGAAACTGCAAGTATTTTTCCCTCTCTTCAAATAAAGTGAGATGGCCTAAAACACTCCCCCAGACCTTCTCACTAATCCAATACACTTTTACATGTGTCACACAGAGCTCATGTTTGTTACAGCATCAAGGCTGTTCAGGAGAAAATACCCAATAGCAAGTCAGGCTGCTCAGCACAAGGTACCACAGAAATCTCTTCAAAAAAGCGAGCAATTCCTGCTTGTCTTAACTTTACTTCTTTACATGCTAATTCATTATCACATTTTTCTAAACATATTTTTGTCCAAGCCCAGAGATCTGAATGGAGGTCCTGAAAAAGAGCTGGAATACTACAGAAACAGTTCCTCCCACACACCTTAAACTTATTCCCTGGCTGCCCAATCCCAAAGGAAGTCAAACAGCAAGATTACTTCTGCCTTCTGAGTATCAAACAACACACTTCACCTGAAGGTTTCTAACACCTAATCCCGAGGCAATTTCCAAGTGATTTACAGGAGGTACCAAGTAAAAGTAAATTGGCTTATCAACCAAGAGCACATGGTTGTTCTTGAGACATTTGAGAAAATTCTTTAAGAAAGAGCCCAAGCAAACAAAACAAAAACCCCACATTAATTAATTAATTAACCCCCTTAATTGGTTCGTTGGATGAAGTATAACTAAAAAGATCAAATACTACTAGAGGGCAAGGAGGAAGATGACGAACATGTTTAACCAAGCATGCAAATGACTTAGGTAAAAATGCTAGTTCTCTGTACTAGACTTTTGCCTGGCTACCAAAACGACAGGTCTTTCTGAAAATCCCATACACATTAACAACATTTAGGATCTGATTTGTTTGCACTAAGTACTACACTCTTGGAAATACTGCCTTGCACAAGATTGTTATCCAGTTTAGCAGTTTCCTCAAGGCTATCAGCAACAGCCAAGAGCAACCAGTCAGATCTCAAGAGGGACCCCTCTAATCTACTTCCTCACTCTTTCACATCTTCATAAAGCCATTACACAGTTGCACCTTTGAAATTACAATCAATCCATGCAAAATCTGGCAATAATGTAGACAGAATTGAAAAAAAAATCTTAAGCACAACTTCCTATTCAATTCTCCTCAAAACAACTACAAGCAAAAACCTTCATTTACAACTCCCTTGAAGACCCAAACACCAAATCCATCCAGACTAAGCACTAAAGTTACAGGTAGCATGTGGATGTTAAGAAACTGTAGTCTCCCGAGACAAAGCAGAAATGGTCAGGATCGAAGTTCAGGTGACTTTAAAACACTGGATGTGTTTGGCAGCCTCTTCTGTTCCAGACTGTTTTCCAATTAAAAAAGCAGAAGTTGCCTTGCTGGAACACCAAGAAGGGTGGAGGGTTATTAGGTTAAAGTGCAACCTCACTAACAGAAGCAGTGTAGCCTGATACTAAATTCTGCTATGAATCTAGACACTCAGTGAGCCTTTGCTCACATCCTTCCACCTCCCCCTGAAGCATCCTGGCTAGTGCAAAATTGCCTTATAGAACAAAGAGCTGAAATTACCCAGAGTTGCAGAAGATCTTCTTTGCAGCTCACCACTCAGTTGTTTTTTGTAAGGGATTGGTGATCTCAGAGACTGAGCCCTGGTGGGATGCTGAGGACTGGACCAGCCACCACTCAATGCTTGTGGATCACTCTGTCCTGCCTCTGCTCTCTCTGCTGGGGATGAAAGCCTGCCATCATCTAGAGTTGACAAAAAGCAAGAAACCACCTGTTCAGACATGATAAAGAAAACCAGTAGTACACACAAAGCTAAAGTTAAAAAACTCTCACAAACAGCTCTTTTGGATCATGATATAACAAAACAAATGAATTTTTAGTTTTAAAAGTACTATACACATCACAGAAACAGGACAGTAGGCTGTCTTCAAGGCTCAAGCTATTTCAGAAACTCTCTAATGTGAAAAGTGTCAAAAAAACCCTGGCAGATTATTCATGAATCCAAATGTGAATTATTCTTGCAAAATAGAATAGCTACACTTGACTATCAGCTTCTGCCTTGAAAAGAGATTTTCCATTATTTTACAAGCCAGTACTGAGGTCACAGTAAAATTACCACAGCTTTTATTTTCCATCAGCAGATCAAGTATAGACAGGTTCTCATTGATTCCAGTAAGATCCACATTTCATGTGTTGTCTCAAGGTTGTTTTCCCATCCACTTAACAAAAGACATTGCTGACTCCAGCTACTTTTGTCAGACCAAAACAAGTGAAGTCAATATTGACCACATTTTATGCTACTTTCAATAAATTAGCAATGACAGGTGCTACTCTAGTATGCAAACTAATAGCAGTCATACCAAGTAATTATTTTTCATTCTGCATAAGAAGAGTCTGAACAGATTGGTTACACAAAAAGCTATTTGGCTCTTTTCCCCCAGCTCAAACATTGCTGAAGTATGCTTAACAGAGCTGGATAATGAACAGACTAAACAAAAGCAGCTGACCAGTGTGCCATCTCTAGTAAAGGGATACACAGACTTTGCACAAAATCCAGGTGCATTCATTCACCATTCTTAGCAGGATCTTTCTTTGAAACAAAAAGGAACTCACACAGTTCTTTTAGAGTTTGCTCACTGAGAACATTTTTAATGACACATGCAGTACAAAGGCCAAAATCATGTAATACTTTTAACATACAAAACTTTCACAACGCTTCAGACTTCTTGATGGGGAACACCTAAGCCATGCAAATTAAGACTTCCTGCTTTACTGCAGGTCAGCTGTCACCCAGCTGCAGGTACGAGATGCACAGGAAGGTGAGAGGTGGATGAAGTCTGAAGTAAGAACTTGCACTGGAAGGACAAGCGCACATTTTGTTCATGCAGGCTGGCAGAGGGTTACTTCTACTTTCAGCCCAGAAAAAAAAATCATACAGGCAAAGGAAATTCTGATGTCAAGCTAAGAATCTATACAAGAGTACCTGCTAACTGGCTTGTCTTAGACTTTCATGGGCAGCTACAGATTTCCAGCTGCAAGACACTGGCTATCTTTCATAATAAAGCTCTCCTACACCATCCAAAAGCCAGATGCAACACCCCTCACAAAAGAGCTGACATCAGCCCTGTCACATTATGCTCTTATGTTCAGAGGTGTTTTTACAAGCAGCAAACAGCACGCACAAGGCATGCCCACACATTCCCCCAGCACCCACCTTTGCTGAAACGGAAGAGATTTACAAAAGAACTGTAAGCTGATTTAAAAGGAGGCTCGTCCTGGTCAGGAGTCAGGGGTTTGAAGTGAGTGAGATGAGATGGGCTGCTGGGAGAACGAGGTAGGTCACTGCTAGAGTCCAGTGTCGGAGAGCGTTTCTCATCTGCAGCCATTTCAGGTGCCCTGGAAAGAGGTCAGCAACACACATTACACAAGGGGTGGTGAAACAGAACCTCCTCAGCCTTCT
Source organism: Agelaius tricolor (assembly GCF_023055355.1). Taxonomy (NCBI): domain Eukaryota; kingdom Metazoa; phylum Chordata; class Aves; order Passeriformes; family Icteridae; genus Agelaius; species Agelaius tricolor. The sequence goes on along the minus strand of NW_027269270.1, from coordinate 11,877,893 downwards.
GAACAGGAGATGTCTCATTGGATCCTAGAGGACAGACATTCACCCAACTGACCACAGGCACCTACTATTAGCACAGATCAAAAATGCCAGAGAGGCCCATGCCCACTGCCCAGGCACTGACAGAGAGCAGCACCTCTGCAGAGTGTAATTCAGAGTGCCTACTTAAACATCCAGAGCAACAAAATAAACAACCGCTACACTGATGACACACTGCAGCAGAGGTTTATGAGAACTTGAAGTTTTCAAATGGAGACTCCGCAGGCATACCACAAAGAAGTTTTAACTTTGACAGCTTTTCTCCTAATGTTGTGACCTCTGCAGCCCTTGTAACAAAACTGAAAACAGGCATGCCTGAGCAAGTACAAGGCAGACTTGTTGTTTGGCCAGGTTAACTTCAGAGTGAGAAGCAGAATGAACTACAAACAAAAACAGGACTGAAAGATTAATTTTGGTGGGAAACTGTTTCCCTCCCCTCTGCATTACAATACAGGCGCTTGTGCAGGTTACCAGGGAAGCAACTCAAACTGTGGTTTACTTGTTGTCAAATCTAACACCTTCAAACATCCTCATTTTCAGGAGCAGCTCCATTTAGGAAAAAAAAGCAAAAACCCCAAACCACTTTCTGTATTAGAAGAAGCCATGCTTGTAAACCCTATTTTCTGTGTACCAAAGCTGCCATACAGCCAAGAGTCATACTTTTCCCCAACCCACATTCTTTAAGCTGATCAGACACCCCATTTCTTTCACAACACCTCACTCAGCCTGCATTTCTAGCCTGCTAGGCTAAGGTGCTTACTAACTTCATCTTTGTTTAAGAAAGATTTAGTGAAATGTTTGAGAGTAGGAACACAGGCAGCTGAGCTGATGGAGCCTATGAGAGATGCCTGATTTTAACCTGTGGCAAGGATCAAAACCCCTTATGAAACTACTACCTGCCTAGCAGCTGATACCCACTTCTTCACGACATAACAATCTCCAGTTCCCACAGTTGTTCCCTAGAACTTACAGGCATGTATTGCTCACTAGAATATTTTCTTCCAAGTTCCAAGAAGCCACACTGAAAGAAATTTGTGCAGTCCAGAGAAAATCAACATGATCAGCAGCTCATGTGGCAAAGTTTGACTTCTCCTACAAAGAATGCCAAAAAGATGTATCTGCAAGTCATTCACATGACTGCTCAGTGGACTTCTGCTTGTTATTCTGTACTTCAGCTCAGAGTTTCTTTTGCTATTCACATGTCCTCAGGAAGAAAGCAGAGAGGCATCATTTACAAGAGAGCAGAGAGACATCATTTACTAAGTTTCAAAAGAAACTTTGTTCAGATTCTTTATGTAAGGCTGAGTGTCAGTCTTCCACATCCCTCTACACTGTAAATCAGGGTATGTTGTTTTGTTGTTCATTTCACCAGTATTATTCAAACAGGTGATTTGAATGTACAGCAGTGTTCATGGAACATTTTCCTTGAAACACACTCTTCAGGTAAATTTGGAATTCTTTCTTCAGTCTTAAGGGAACTAATAGTTTGCTTTTTAAATGCTGAACATACAACAAGGGTGTACCTTCACACACACCACCACATTGAAAATCCCACTATGAAGTCAGTTTTGTAGGAAACTATGTTCATATTTCAGCAACTGACTATAGCCTGACAAGATAAGAGTTACAAGCAAGTCTCTGAATGTGCATTAAATATATCTATGTATATATATATGTGTGTGTATATATATACATATGTGTGTGTGTGCTAATAGAAAAACTTGCGTTTCAAGGAGGAAAAAAACCATAACTGCTTCTGTCACAGCAATATTGGTCCAATTAAAACTATTAAGAAGAATAGCATTATGCCTAACATTAGCCCCAGAAACACCTAGATTTTCTGTGCTGTACAACACACTAGCTGTGGAATCTATCAGCCTTTCTATGCTTTAGCTGTCCCACTAAAGGGAAAATACTCCCACTCCCACCACAAGAACCAAGAAATAGTCACTCCTTTGTATAATATGGGAAAGGGGAAAGCAAGGTGCACATATCGGTCAACAAGCAGAAAACCAGAGTACATTCCTCATAGGATCCTCACCAACAGTCACGGGGAATGTATCTAAGCCCCCTCGAAGCTGCAGCTTCAGCAATCACCAACTCACCACCGATCAAACACGGCGTGCGAGGGTGGCCGCCAGGCTCCCTCCCCACGCGCGCTGCTGTTCCGGCAGAGCAGGGCCGGGACACCCCGCGACCCACAGACCTGCCCACAGCGGCTCAGTGCCAGAGGGACACGGCCCCTCCTTCCTACACACACACACACACTCCCGGGCACCCGGATAACACACCCCGGTGCAAAACCACACGCAATTCGGACATAACTGCGTGACTGACACGCTTCACCTCCAACCTCGGCGCAAGAGACAGCTGCTCCGCTCTCCCCTCCGTGAAGGGGACAACGCCACCTTCCCCCGCCTGGCACGGCAGACCCGGAGATCACCTGCGACGGGAGGGCGCGGACGCGGTGGGCAACGACCCCCGGAGAGCCGCCGCTGGCCGCTACCAGGGGCCGGCCCGGGCAACCCGGAGAATGCGGGCGGAGCAAAGGTGCCGCAGAGCGGTGCCAGCGGCCCCCGGCGGGCGGTGCTCACCTGCTGCCCGCGGCTGCTGCCGGTGCTGGGGCGGCACCGCCGCTCTTCCTTCACCGCCCGGCCCGGCCCGGCGGCGCCGCCAGCCCCAACCAACCGCCCGCCGACCGCGCCGCTCCCGCCCAGGCATCGCCAATCGAAGCTCCGCGCGCTCGACCCGTCGGCAGCGCCCGGCCCCGCCTCTCGGCCCTTCCCGGCTGCTCCGCCCGGGCGCGGCACACCGGGCTGCTGCCTCGGGAGCCGCTGGCAGTGCGGCCAGCCGGTGTGTCCCCCGGGAACTCGGAGTTCACCCTATTTCATTAATATTCCCTTCTCTTCTATTCCCGCCCCGAGGTTCCTCCCCGGCCACTCTCCCCGCCTCGCCCCAGCCCCAGAGAGGTGCCGTTTCTTCCCCGGAGCTGTAGTGTCGACACCACCGCCCTAGTGCCAGCGGAGGAACCCTGCCCGCTGTGTGTATACCGCATCCCCGGGCTGGGCTGCTCTCCCTGGGCCACGTCCGAGCCCCCCGGTGCCAGCGGCTTCCCTGTGCCGGCGGGCACTCACTGCGCGGGGGTGCCAGAGCGCGGAACGGGCCCAGCCCGGAACGGCGGCCGCACCGTCCGAGCTGCCACGGGCCCCTCGCACGAGGGCACCGGTGCGCGAGACCGGGGCGGGCCCGGCTGCTGGCCCCGCGCCAGGCTCGCGCCCCCTAGCGGCTCCGCGCCGCCGCCGCCGGGGGGAGGGGCCGCGCGCGGCCAGCAGGGGGCGCCGCGGGTGCGGGGCCGGGCGGGGCGGGGGCGCGGCCACATAAAGGGCCCTGCGCACGGCCCGGCCCCGCAGCGCCGCCGCACCGCCGCACGGAACGGAGAACGGACCGGCACCGCGCCCGCAGGTAAAGGGCAGCGCCACCGCCCCAGCGCGCCACGGCTCCGGCCGCCGCACAGCACCCTTTGTTCCTTTCTCTCCCGGGCGCGGCGCCCCGCAGCGGGTCCCTCGGGGCTGCGATTGTGTTTAAGGGCTTTTTTCCCTTGGGGCGGGCGGAACCCCGCGACCGCGCCCCGCCCGCCGCGACTGGCGCTGAGGGTGCTGCACCCCGGGATCGCTCGCCCTGTCCTGGCCAGGCTGTCTCTTCACGTAGTCCTCGGGTCTCCCGCTGGTCGGTGGTGTCCCTGGTGCGGGCTGGGCTCGGGGGCCCTCGGCTGTCCCCTCCCGCCTGGGGAGTGGCCGCAGGCGCGGCCGTGCCAGTGCCGGGGTTTCAGCCTTTGCCGTGGCGGGGCTGCTGCCCTCGGGCCGGTGGGAAAGTCCCCCGTGTGCCACCAGATCGTCTTGCCAGGGGCCAGTGCAGGCAAAAATCGAGTGCAGCCGAGAACTCGGTGGGTGCCAGCGACCCGCTCCGTGCCCCGGCCAGCCGCTCCCTCCCGGGAGATCAGCTGTACGCCGGAGTCACGGACTTGTTGCAATAGTTAATTATTGCCCGCAGGCCCCGAGCCCGTCCGCGGGACCAAGAGGGATTTGGAAATAGACGGTTTCTTCTAAGTTGCCTTGGCTGTGTGCCTGGGTTAAGTGTGTTTAAAGAGCTGCTGCAGGGGAAAGACCTTGCTGGATTTTGGCAGTTCAGTATAAAATCAGCGGGGACGAGTGACAGAGTTGAACTCTGGGGAATGTGTGCTCTCTAGAGGAGCCTCTCGGCATGTTGCCTGGTGTGCAGACAAGGGATGCTAGTGCAGTACTGCCCCAGTTCATAGAGAAACTGAGGCACTGGTGGCTGAGGATGGGACAAGTGCCAGTGCCTGGCCATGATCGCACAAACACGTTGGATGCTGTCAGAGATTTTGAAGAGGCTGCTGTTCCCACGCATCAGTGGAGGTGTTTCTCGCCCACCTTTGTGCTCTCTGAGTGGCAGCAGCATCAAATGCTTCTGAAGCCAGACCGATTTCTGTGACTGACATAGTCTGATTTGTCTTAGTTAAGTGGAACCAAACCACAAAACAAGCAGTATTTTCTGGGTTTGTGCCTGTCTACATTTTTACTTAAATGAATCAGACTGTTTCTCAGATTGATCCAAGAAGCAAAACTGAACTCTCCCACAGTAGTAATTCTGTGCCTAGGCCATGGACTGTGATACAGACCTTATTATTTAGATAGCCACAATTGAAAATTGGGTTCAAAATACTTGCATAAGTAAACTGATTTCAGATAGAGTGGGGTCATATGAAGTTCAAGTTCTCCTTGAGGACTGGAGAAGACCAATATAAGCCAAGGTACTGTCTGTGTTACGGATAGAAATGCCTGAAGTAGTTTATCTTTTAAACTGAGTCTCTGTAACGTGACCTCATTTTATTTTTTCAATTTTTTTTTTAGGGTTTTATGTTATTTTTTGGGTGGGGTTTTTGTTGGGTTTTTGTTTTTTTGTTTGGGGGTGTCTTTTTTGGTGTTTTGTTGGTGGTGGTTTTTTGGGGGTTTTTTTCTTCATTTTGTGCTTTAAAAGGTTTGGAAAAGCTTGATCCTGTGAACATAGCTTAGAAATTTTATTCTCTTCCCAGACTAAAATTGTTTAATAGATTGGATTTTGGAAATGCAGCACAAGTTACTTAATTAAAAATAAATAAATAAAATTTTAACCCTGGGATAGTCTCCCAACATGCTTGTAATGGGAGGCCCTTGCTCTGCAAGCCTCACACCTCGGACTGACTTGGTCTAGAGGAACAGATCCCGTGTACAGTAGGACCCTTCATTCTGGATCAAGTATTCCTGGCCCTTGGTCTCTGAGACTGCAGCCTCAGGCACAAGGGTTTGCTATCTCACGGTACTATCCCAGCAGCTGCACACAAGCACAGGACTGTCTGAGGGAGGAGCTTGCCAAGTCATAGCTCTTGCATAAGCCGAGACCCAAGAAACTGTGGCTGCTGGAAAAAAGGGCACTCTAGAGCAGTTCAGTGCCTTCTGAGGTTGTCTTGACAAAGATCAAAGTGCAAATAGAAGGGCAGAGTTCAAGTTCTTTTTTTTTTTAGCCTTTGTTCCCTACAGCAAACAAATCTGTCCAGTATTTATTTTATCTGTAGAAATAAAGCTTGCCACAAGAAACTACTCTTGATGTGTAGCCCTTGGATTTTTCTACCCGTTTCCTTCCTTCCTGGGGGACAAAGTTAATAAAGAAGCTTACAGCATATTAATCTTAGTGGTTTCAGCAGTATGAGCTGTCATTGTAATCATGTCCACTAACCCCTGATTTTCAGAAACAGGTAACTGGACTAGAACTCGTGAAATCTAAAAGTAAACAGTGCTCATCTATTTCTGTGGAATTTGGGGGAAGAATTTGGTCATATTTTAAAATTTTTTGATACAGTCATAATTAAAGGCCATGCCCTTAATTGTCAAGGTATTAACCTTTTTATCTCACATAGATCTCTCTAGGAGCTAGGGCTTTAAGGAAAATACCACGTAGCATGAAACTAAGGATAAACTGAGGTTATTTTCAAGACTTTGGAGAGATCCTGTATGCTATGTTACTGCCTCACCTAGTTATGTTGTAAAAATGCAGGATACATGTATTAGTAGCTTTTAACTTAGGTTGGATTTTTTTATGCCTATTGCAGTTCAAGATGTCGAAAAAAATCCGTGGAGGCTCCGTTGTGGAGATGCAAGGAGATGAAATGACACGGGTCATCTGGGAGCTGATTAAAGAAAAGCTGATTTTTCCTTATGTAGATCTGGATTTGCACAGGTAATGACTCTGTGACATTCAGCTGAATGTACTGAAGTTTGCATGTGTCAGTAGGTTTTGATGGATTTTCTTTAAGCACCTGGAAGCATGCCCTCCAGCATGTTCCTCACAGCAGTAAGCAGTGCATGCTGAGTTGTGAGTTAGAGTTTTGCCTGTGCTGTGCCTCTAAGAAAGTCTCTCAGAGACATGGCCTGTGTTTTATTTTCCTGTGTCTCGGGGTTTCCAGCACCTGGACAGTCTGCATGACCCTGCAGCTTAAACAGTGAGAAGAAATATGGGCTGTTTCAGCCACTCCCTGACTTGAAGCATAGCATCCTGCCCCCCTGAGTGGGCTTATGGCTTCTTGCCATGCCTGTTTGAAGATCTGCCCAGAGGACAGAAGGGTGTGTGTAGGGCACAGACTCTGCCCCGATGGCTGTGAGCCTGAGCTCTGCTGTTGACAATGTGAGCTAACTGTTGCAATTACTCCCTGAAGCTAGGCTGTGCTCCTATACTCCCTTCTGGAAAATAACAAATACTAGCAGCTGGCTACAGCAAAAGGGACATGCTATCTATAGCATCTGGCCAAGCAGAACAAATAATCTTTTCCTTTTCTGGCCACTGAGCTGTAATTATTAGAGAAATATCCAGCTACATTGCTCCTAGCCATGTGGACAGAGGCCTTCAGTGGTATCTGCCATAGTTAAACCCACAAGTCTGACCTCTTCCCCTGCCACTTGTATGCCACCTACATCAGGCTTTCTGGTGTTGGGAACCAGGCAGACAGGAGCCCAGCAGCATAATACATGCACACAGTCTGGAGAACATCCCTTTTCAAAGAGGGTGGGAGGAGGGCAAGCAAACCCCTGGCTGAGGCAGCACAGTGGCTGGATTCATGTACAGCTGGCTGTGCTTCAGGGCTGTCCCATGCTGGGCACCCATTGTTCTCCAAAAGCTATTAAAACAGTGAGTATGGAAATGACCTTCCTGTGATGTTTGAGAGGAATGTTGGCAGTTTTGCTGCCAGAGCAGGATTGTGGGTCCATTGTCAAAGCAGTTTTTAAGTCTAGTATAGCTTCATGTGCTCAGTACATGAAGGAAGCCAGAGCCTTCAGCACAAGAGGTTTGAAATAACGGCTCATATCTGGGGATTTTGCTGCTCCATACAATGAAAACCCTCAACTGACAGATGCCATTGCAGGAAACTCAAAAGGCAAGGCAGAGGAGATACTGTCCCATGCTGCAGCAAACCTTAGCCATAAACTGAAGCTCTCCTTTCTCCCATCTCCTACCAACCTCCACTAACAGGAGAAATGTCACTGTATAAGTTTGTTTTCTTCCAGTCCAGCAGCATTTGCACTGGAAGAGGGACAACTTCAGTTGTGGCAGAATGCTGCAGCTACACTCACAAGCACATGTAGGGTCTTGTTTCTTTCCTATTGAACACAAAAAAATGTCCTGGGAAGTCCTGATGGTGTTTGTGGCTTTGTTACAGCTATGACTTGGGCATTGAGCATCGTGATGCTACAAATGATAAAGTAACTGTGGAAGCTGCTGAAGCCATAAAGAAATACAATGTTGGCATAAAGTGTGCAACCATCACTCCTGATGAGAACAGAGTGGAGGAGTTCAAGTTGAAGCAGATGTGGAAGTCTCCCAATGGCACAATTAGAAACATCCTAGGTGGCACTGTCTTCAGAGAGGCGATTATCTGCAAGAACATTCCCCGGCTGGTGTCTGGGTGGGTGAAACCCATTGTCATCGGCCGTCATGCTTATGGGGATCAAGTGAGTCACTCCAGTGTTTACCCCTCTTTTTGTCTTAACAGGCTTATTCCTGGCTGGTATAGAGCTCCAAAGACTTAGACATCCCTGTGCTCCTGCTCTGTGCCTTGCATTCCACCTGGGAGCACACACGTGCTAGCACTTTGTTTGTACTGCACCCAGCAAGTGTGGGAGAGTCTGGTTCATGCCTCTCCCTTGAGCAGTGTCACTGTATAAACAGCATTCAGAAACCTGTGCTTGGATTACACAAGCCTGTACTTAGACACTTAACTCTGCTAGGTTATTGTTCTTCATCTCCCTAGAACACTCCTTCCTACGTAAGAACCTTATGAATCTTCAGAAAATATTATTTTACGCTGCCCACCTTCTTACTTTGCAGGACTTTCTGGTGTCAAATGTTGCTCACAGCAAAAATGAATAAAAGTGAGTGATTTCTAGAAGTGGGCAAAATTGCCTTCTGTATGTATGGGGGTGTGGTTTTGTTCTGTTTCTTGCACAGCACACCTGCAGAGTTCATATCTGACCTGGGCACATCAGGCTGTGGTACAGAAGTAGGGAAACCTCTTTTATCAAAACTTCCCTGACAATGGTAGTACAAGGCTGTGGAAAGCCCTGGAACCAATGTCTGTGTTGTGCCCTCTGGATAGCCTGGAAGATAAGAATCAGTCATACTGTTCTCCATGGGCAGTCATATGTTATAAAGTTACCAAACGTGGCAAAAGAGAAGTCTTCTAGAAGAGCCAAGTGCTTAAATAGGTGGCTAAACCTGCAAAATGAAGGCAAGTCATTAAATTACCTGCTATAGGTAATTTAGGAAGGTAAAATAATAAGTTTTCAAGAGGAAAATAATTGCAGAACCCTGACACTAGAAAAGAATGGGATTCCACCTCCTTAAAGGTTGTGAAAAATTGATAAGGTTAAAATAATAGGAAGCAGCGGATTAAAGGGAAAGGATTGAAACCCTGCAAAAGTATGAGATTAAAGTGAAAGGAACAATATCAGAACATACAAAGGACATGAGAGCGAGACACTAACTTCAGAACAGCTCAGGGAACAGATTCCCTTAATAGGAGGGAAACTACATGAAAAAGAATAATAAATTTCAAGGAAATGTAACCTTAAATAGTACTGTTCAGGACAATTGGGAAGATGAGACAGCATTTAAATACTTCAAGTTTTTAACTTCAAAGGCTCTTGCTACAGGTTGGCCTTTCAAATGTCATCTTGTATGATGTATGAACCCTACAAGATCAGTAGCTGTAATATGAATGGCTTTTTTAAGGCAAGGAGAGGAGCCTTTCTATCCACCAACCACACAACAGTCTAAATACTCTACACTTTAAAACTTCAGCACATCTGCAAAAGTAGATACTGTGCTGATTGATGGGGGCCCAAGAAGCTTTTTCCCCTAAAGGGGAAGATGGCTTCTGAAATAGGCAGACTTTTGACTATTTAAGGATACAGTTCAGTGATGCTCTTGGCAGTGCTGGGTTAACTGTTGGACTTGATGATGTTAAGAGTCTTTTCCAACCTAAGTGATTCCATGACTCTTGTCTTTCTAAGCTCTAGTAAAATCATCCAGTGACGATATGGCTGAAGAAAAAGTCTCCTTAATGGGGTTTTTAGTACAACTGTTTTTCTGTAACCTGCCCTCCAAATGAGGACTGTCTTTTATGGTTCTCTCTTCCTGATAGAAAAATTATCATGGCTTTTTTTTTTTTTAACAGTACAGAGCAACCGATTTTGTGGTACCTGGACCTGGAAAAGTAGAGATGACCTACACTCCTGCAGATGGAGGCAAACCAGTCACGTATCTGGTCCATAACTTTGAAAGTAGGTATTTTCTCTAATTAGTGATTAAAACTGATACACTGGTATTTTTTTATTTAATTCAACCTTGACATATCAGTAAGATCTGTTTGATGGTAAAATTTGACTTTGAGGGAGAATGGGGGAGAAAGTTTGGGCCTTCTTCATTTATTGGTCAAGTACTGAAAGTACCTTGAAATCTTCCTGGGATCAAAGAGGCACATCAAGAACACAATCATATTAGATTGGCCACCTGTCATGCTCATTATATGATGACTCTGGTAGCAGCATATATGTTTTTCTCTCTGATCAGAGGCAAACTTACTATGTAAACTAGGTTTGACCTATGGGGAGATATATTTGAGAGCAATCCATGTGCAATTCTTTCTGGGTGTAGTTTGTTTTGCTGATCTCTATACCTTAGCAGTTTTTGCCCTTCTTTATGAAGCAGTCTTTTTATATGCTCAAGAGAAATGAGAATTAACACTTACTCTGTAAGGTGGAAAGAGGATTTCACAAGGATGCTCCTGACTGTGTAGGCTGTAACTGTTTTAATAGATGCAGTACTAAAGGTTTTGGTGTCACTCTTCTCCCTATTGCTCTGCTGGTTGCAGACATTGCAAGGCTCAGAAGAGTCCTGACATTGCTGGGCTTTGTTAATGGAAGCAGTTACAGACATGTTTCCAGAACTCAGGCTGTTTGCTCTAAGGGGCAGGATTCAAGGAAACATCATACAAGTCATGTCTCTGTCTGTCACTAATCAAAGGGTTCAGGATGTAAAGTCTTACGGTGATCTATTTAGCTACAAAAAAAATGAAACCACATAAACCAGCATCCTTGTTTGTGTGCAGTTGGTTTGGCAAACAGCTACCAGGACTGACATATGACCCTCCTTTGTAATACTTGATTCCTCTGGCATGCTTGCTCCTAAGAACCTACATCTCTATCATCTCTTGTTGCATAGCCTTTCATCTGGAGTTCACCTTCGTGGCTAGTCCCAATCTGTTTTCGTTTGCTAGGTGACTGGTGAGCCTGTGTTGGAGATGTGTGGCCATCCAGCTGCCAGTCTTGTTTGCTACTCTGCATTGCATCAGCAAGCAGAAGGCAGGGAAGTGCAAAGATGGCAGATTACTGCTGTTGCTCTAGGGAGCTGCCCTCCCCACAGATAACTTTTGTGCCAGCATATCTCCCAAATGATTAAGGGAAGCTTGTCTTTTTGCTGTACTAATATGTTCAACCTTGACACTGAGTCAAGAGATTTTTAGGAGGCAGTAGGATTGTATGACTGCAATAAGGATTTTCTTTTACATGTATGAAAATAGCTGTTTAATTCAAACTTAACAGCTGTCATCCAGCAACCATGAAATCATGGTTCCAAAGGACACAGTCTCTGTAGCTGATCACACCCTGAACTGTCCTTGACTCCATAGGGAAGGATAACATGTAACAACAGGAATTTCATTCTTTGCCAATATCAACTTTAAATGACATTGCTATCTTGGCAAGCAGATAAACCTCCTCTGGCTTCCCCTCTTCATTCTGCATGTATGTCCATATAGTAACAACCATCTGAAGGTGGTAAGGATAAATGGATATTAGGAAAAATAGATATTTAAAAACTGTGGGTGTTTCTAGAACAAAGATCCCTAATATTGGTACTGTACAAAACTAGATAGTTGGTGCTAGTGAGGTGCTTAAAATTAAGTACATGGTATCTACTTTTCACTGGAAACAGAGTTGTGCTCCGAAAATGACAAAGCTTTCTCATGAAGCTCTAGACCCTACTTTCACCCACAATCATCCTCTTCCATTATTTGAGTGTTGCTTTCTTCTGGGTGAGCTGGGCTGCAAGTTCAGCACACTTCCATTTGTGCTTCTAACACATCTGCCTTACACAGTCTTAAGTCATGTGAATGTTGATAGTTCCTCAGAGCCTTCTCAGGACTTGCCTGAGCACCCACATGACTGGCACATTCTTCCCACAACTTGCTAGAAGTGAGCCTGAGCGGGTGGATCAAAGCAGCAGGGTAGGCCACACATGTGCTGAAAAAAATGCAGGAATTCATGTGGAGTCTTGTTTACCTGAGCTAGGCAAAGCAGTCCTTGACTGCTGGAGTTAGTTCTGAAGGTGCAAAGCATTTAAGGTGTGAGCACATCCCTTTCTGACTTTGACTGAGACCTCCTGCTCCAAACTGCTGCCTGCTGCTTTGATAGAAAAAGACTGTATTACTTAAATGGCTAGTAGGAGTTCAAGTACATTCACTTCTGTCACAGTGTGCTTGAGTACTTAGGCTGGATTAGAACAAAACTTCTTAGAGGGATTAGATCACATTATTAAGATGTACTTGCCTTAAAACAAAACCACTTTCCTATCCATGTGTCACAGAACTGCTGGAGCTTTGAACTGATAACACAAAGCAAATCTTCTCCTGAAAGAACCAACCTTAAACTGAGAACTAGATTAAGACATCTGGGAAGAGCACCAGTCTGCCTGCCAGCCAGAGTATGCTATGGGGAGAATAAAATTCTTAAACCCAAACTAAATCTAGTTGATTCCTATCTGTTCTTCCTCCACTAACAGGCTGTGGTGGTGTAGCCATGGGAATGTACAATCTTGACCAGTCTATCAAGGATTTTGCCCACAGTTCCTTCCAGATGGCACTGTCTAAAGGCTGGCCCCTCTATATGAGCACCAAAAACACCATTCTGAAGAAATATGATGGCCGCTTCAAAGACATCTTCCAAGACATCTATGACAGGTAATCAGCTGTGTACTTCCTACTGCAGTGCATAAGTCTGCAGCAGGAACATCCTCTCCAGCCTTGTGAGTTGCTTTTTCAGACACTCAGCAACTCTTTAAAGGCACAGGGGATGCCATCTCTGTCAGAGTCTCCCTTGTCCTGCAAAGCACAATACTCAATGTGGAAAGCTCTGCTACATGTGGCTGTGGTGTCCATATCTTCTAATAAAGCCACAGATTCTCTGTGGGTGCCTCTATGATTCTGAAGCAGCCAAGGGAAAAAAGAGTAAAGAGAATGCAGGGTTTTTTTGGTTTTAGTCGTATCTGTGTGCATCTCTCTATGTACAGACTGTGCAATTCCCTCTTTGTATGACAAAGTGTTTTGGTTTGTGTTTCCTAGAGAATACAAGTCCCAGTTTGAAGCCAAAAAGATCTGGTATGAGCACAGGCTCATTGATGACATGGTTGCTCAGGCCCTGAAATCTGAAGGAGGCTTTGTCTGGGCTTGCAAGAACTACGATGGGGATGTGCAGTCTGACTCTGTTGCACAAGGTATGAGGTGCTTCCTGTGCCACGCTGAAACAGGCTTAGTGGCAGTCTCTTGTGTCCTTCTGTCACATCTTATGGAATGGCCCAGGATGTGATGTTCCGTCTCAAAACTTGTGTTTCAAAATTGTTGCCAGTTCATGGCGGTATCAGTCAAAAAATTCTGATTTTGCTTTTACAAGAAAATCTATTGAATGTAGACTCTGTAGTTGTATTTATTTACAGGAGGGAAGTTTCTACCACATGATAACTGGTAGGCTTTCTAGTCTCATGGACAGTATTTAGACTGTTCTCTGTCACTGACAGCTTGAGTTAAGCTGACTGCTGCTGAGAGTGATGGCAGGTGCTCTGCAGATAAGTCATAAAACTTTCAGGACCTAAAGCTACCTGTCAGGTTTAAAGAGAGATATTGATAGGTCTAACTAGACATAATTGTAATGCTTGATCAAAATCCTATATAACCAAGGTGCACAGTGCCAAAACAAATATGGATGCAGAATTCCACAGGATGAGATGTGTGGCTTTATGTAATACACTCTTTCTGAAGTAGTGCCACTAAACTGCCTCCCACAGAACAAGGATGTGTGTTGGACTTCTAAACAAAGCAGCTTTCAAACATGAAGATCTCTGAAACCTACAGGGTTAGAACTGGTGTGAATGTCCAATATCAGAAGTTGCTTGTTCCTCTCACAAGAGCAGATGCTCTTAATAAGAAGTTGTTTTGTTTCCTGTCACCCTGTGTGAAAGACAAACAGCCCAACACTTACTGTTCTCTTACCATACATTTTCAGTAGAAATCTGTCCAGCAAATTAGGTAAGAAAACTAATTTCCTTGAAATGGTGCAGAATGTCTGTATATCCATAGCTCATGGTTCAGCTGGACTTCATGTTCAGATGAACTGTTATTTTGATGTGTAGGGACTTGCCAGTTAATTGCAGAAGCACTACTGCAGCTCTGCTGTTCAGGGATTTTCCTTCCATCAGTGGGAAGATGCAGGGGGATTGTAGGATGGGGAGATGAAGGGGAATTTGAGGGAGCTGTCCAAAGGAGACACTGAGCTTTTGAATCTTGTATTTTGTAGGCTATGGCTCTCTGGGGATGATGACCAGCGTGCTGATCTGCCCTGATGGCAAGACTGTAGAAGCAGAAGCTGCTCACGGGACAGTTACTCGTCACTACCGCATGCACCAGAAAGGCCAAGAAACCTCCACTAACCCCATTGGTGAGCTGCTTTTCACTGCCCTTCATCATCTCTACACATGAAAGAGCAAGTTTAGAGTAAGAACATCTGCACCCTTTCTGTAGACAACTGTACCACTTAGTGGTGAAACTTGCAGGTCATAGTGCATTTTTCTTCCAGAGATTGTGATGACCCTTAAGGGGAAGGAAGGTACCTAAGATTCTTAAATGCTCATTGATCAAAAGAAGTTATAAAAGTCAGAGGGTCTGCAAATAATCAGAAAGTAGATCAGAAAATTACACACATGGCATGGAAATACCTACTATATAAGCACACAGCAGTGGGTTTTGGATAAAGGGGCAGAGTGAAAGTGAAGACGGGAATTAAAGAGAGAAAGATGGATTAAAGCAAGTAAGAAAGGAAAAAAAAAGAGGGAATTAAAGGAAGAAAAAGAGGAGAAAAGAGAGAAAAATCGATCACTAGTCCTGGCTACAGCATTGATGTATTTTGGGCTGCTGTTTAAAGGGTTGTTAGAGAGTAGGGTATAGTATGCATTAGCTCCTTATAATTGAGAGCTGGAGGGGTCTCACTTTGGGTCACTGTTTATGGGGTTTACAAGAGAGTGGGCTTTAGTTATAGTAATTTTCCATCCTGGCTGCAATTCAAGTCAGTAACTTTCTTTGAAAGTTCAGTAACAAAAATATTATTCAACTTGGGTTCCTATTCAGGCAAGAAAAATACCTTTGCAAGGCTGTTCATTTAAAAACAAGGTGCTCATTAGACACCACTAGTTCCTGTGTTTCTGACAAGCTCGAGAAGGGCTTAGGTGTGGTTTGCCAAGGCCTAATGAGTATTTCTCAGATCACAGTGTGGCCTGAGGGGGAGGCAAGGGAATATACCTCCACAGTCCTCTCATGACCTAAGTCAGCTTCTCTGGGTCTCTACAGACACAGATACAGCCTCTGAAGCAAAAAACAGGCTGGAATGGAGTGAGTGCAAGCAATAAACTAGACCTAACTTAGCCTTTAGCACTCACTCTTCAGGAAACTATTGGTTTATAGCCACAAGGCCTTAAGGTTTAGGTTGGTTGTTTTTTATAACTCTTTCTGATGGCCCAGAAGAACCAACCACACCCCAAGCCATGTACACACTCAAAGTGTAAGGGTACGTGAAATGGGACATGAGGGGAAGCATCCTCTAAATTTGCATAGAGACCAGAGCATAATGTAGTGTTAGGAAAAGAACTGTACCCTTCTGTCACAATATTCTCTGTAACTACAGGGTCCTACCACCTGTCATTCTTTCTGACCTGGGCAGGGAGAAAATAAAATTACATGCATAGAGAGATTACTGGAGGCAGTGAATAGTTTGAGGTCTGCTTTGGTTGATTTTTTCAAGTTCCACAAAAGGCAAAGGATACCTAAATGAAGATAAGTGTTCTTTCCCATACCAGATTTTGTATCTTTTTTTTCAGTTTGCTTTCCGTGTTATTGGTATTAAAAAATCCAGTTATTGTTCCACATGATGATTTAGAGCAACTTTCAGGAAGTTCTGGAAAGATAGAATAACCCAGTGTTTTCTCTCAGCCTCCATCTTCGCATGGACAAGAGGCCTTGCTCACAGAGCTAAGCTGGACAACAACAGTAGCCTCAGGAACTTTGCAGTTGCCCTGGAAGAAGTCTGCATTGAGACCATTGAATCTGGCTTCATGACAAAGGACCTTGCTGCCTGCATCAAAGGCCTGCCTAAGTAAGTGTCTGAAATAACCAGCTATGCCTCGAAAAGGCTGTTTTACATGGTGGTTCTGAACAGCATTGGCTGAAATGTTGTTTTTAGTGTGGTAAAGAACAGGAGTCTGTCTCAAAGGACTTCCTGTACCCAGTGCTGTAAAACAAACATGAGACACTCCCTGACCCAAGCAACTTAGTGCAGATTGCTCTCTCCCTGCTATTGCACCAAATGAATGGGAGAAAAAAGTAAAGAAGGAACTGCAAAGATTTACATGTTTTGTATGACAGTCTAGCTATGGTGGCCAGATCCTGATAAATGAAGAAGACCTACATAACTGTAAAATACCACCTGGCTACCTCTTCCCAGAGTCTTATGGCAAAAAACCCAGCCTGATGAGTAGGAGAGAACTCTTTTGGTTTTAGAGGCAAAACACAGAGTTCTTTGAACAGTCTTCCTCTGCTTTATTTAGAGTCTATACAACTAATACCTGTCTTGTTTTGTTTCCCCCTGCCAGTGTCACACGCTCTGATTACCTGAACACCTTTGAGTTCATGGACAAGCTTGCTGAAAACTTGAAGCGGAAGCTGGCCTCTATGCCCAAAGCTTAAGGCATGGGTTGCACTCAAGCTCCCCTAACAAAGTGTCTCCCACTTACATCAGAGTGTAAGTGGCATTGTCTCATTTGTTGTGCTTCTTTTAGGCTGTTCTTCAGCTTTGGCCATCTGGTATTATCACACTGGTAGATACTTCCTATCAGAATCATCTCTTTGCCCAATTACTCATTTTTCTCTTGATTTTCTGTCTGATCACACTTGAGTCTTCTTGCAAAGCACAGGCACTGGAGGTCGCTTTCCTCAAGAAAAGTGAATTCTGTAGACTGGAATCACCTAAGGGAACTTCATGACTTGAGAAGGTATGAGCTGGGGGTTTTAGCAAGCTCTCCATTTTGTGTCTCAAAGATAGGTCCCTTCTTAACCTGCTGCATTAAGTCAATGCTTTCCAGACTCTACAGCTGTGCTGGATTTACCTCATATTTACGTCAAGATCTTGGACTCCATCAGGAGAGTGGGAATGGTGCTCCACACCACAGTCTCTATTCCTCCTGTCAAAACCCTCCTCACACACCTTCTGCCCCATCTCACAGACTTCAGTCTCACTAGAACATGTTACAGCTTTTGACTGAAGAAGCTTTGCATTTTGAGCACACTCTTCACCTTGAGATCTGTCAGGACTACTTTCTGCATTGTTTTTAATTGCAGTTGTTTTCTTTTTTCCTGTTCTTGCTTTCTTAGCAGTTGTTCTCTCATCAGTTTTAGGTTTTTAATAGGCTCCTTCCGAGGTACAAACATTCACCCATGACTGCTCAATTTTGCTGAATTTTTACAGTCTTACTCCCTCCAGATGCGAAACTATACTAATATATAGATGATACTCTAATTGAAGGAGATTCCCATGAAAAGGTGGGAGAAGCTACAGCAATAATAGGAAGCATTACATGAACCAGAAATTGAAATTCAGCCTGAAAAATGTCAAGGACCAAGAAATAAATTTTTGGGTACTTGGTAGATGCAGCCAGTGCAGTAGTTCCTCCAGACACTTTAAAGGAATGAGAAGAAATACAAGTGCCCTCATCAAAGAAAAAATTACAAGAATTAATGGGAACTTTAGGATATTGGAGAAAACATGTACCTGGCTTTTCTGTTCTGCTTGTATTGTGCTTTGTTGTGTAACTTTACAAACACTAGATAAAAATGAACATAGACACTTTTTAAACTTTTAGAAAATCATGTTTTCTGAAACTCTTTGAGCTGCTAGGTGAATCCCTACTTTTGCTAAGCAGATGAATTTGACAAAAGCTCAGTATTGGTCTGGATTCCTAGTTTTGTTCACAGCAGACCTGAGGTTTTTCTCTGTGACTTTGATCTATGTTTATCTCTTCCTCTCAGTCTGAAGGCCAGTCTGTGTCACAGCTCTGGTTAAACCAGCAGTGACCTATGTGCAGCAGACCTTAGAAATGAATACCGTCCTTCTCTCTCGAGTACTTCCCAGTGAGTATAAGTGAGCTCAGAGGGCTATGCCAGCTCTACCACAGCCCTCCTGAATTTATCTTGTAGTGCCAACCAGAGCACAGTGTCCTGATACCAAGGGATGTGGTTCCATTGCTACAGTCAGGACTGTAGCATTTGAGTAGCACTTAGTAAATGCTGGAAATAAGCCTTATAGGCTAAGAGCCTACCAAAGCCATGCTGCAGTGTCTAAATGCAGGCCATGCATTTAGTTATGCTCCTTCTGACTGGATGTGAAGCATAGGAACTGTTAACCTCTTCCCTCACCCTACAATTCATAAAGGTGCAAACTTTTCTCCATTGTCTGGGCTATTACTTACCCTTGTTGTCTTACGGCAAGTCGTATCATGACTGTGAAAACTTATTCCATCCATGGTTGTGTGTTGGTTTTTTTTAAGGAATATTTTTAATTCAAACTAAAATAAAAGCCAACTAACATTCTCTGTGTCTCCTTCCTTTGTGTGATTAGCAGATATGGGGAAACTGCCTCAGAGAGAGACTCCAGTAGCTTTCAGTACTGTACAGTACTGTCTGGGACAGACAGTCCAGTACAGGCTGGGACAGACTGTTGCAATGTGATATAAACAAAAAGTATCTCCCTTCTTAGAATATAGTTTCAATTTGTTTTAGCCTAGGCACAGCTGTCATGTGTAGTGTCATGGTAAATATCAGGTAGTGTACAAGAATTTGAAAATACCATTTGCACTGAAATTTTATTTTGGGAGTAATACAAACTCATACATCATTGCTCAGCAAAACAAACTGGTTACACATGAACAAACTCCCCCTCCAGCTGACTGCTCGAGGTGGTGATTAGGATAGAGATACCAATGTTAGACTAAAGGAGATACTATTACCTTGTGTTTGAAGCACAGTTCTGTAACTGCTAGCACCTGTCTCCATACCTTCAATGTCAATGAATACAATCTACTATTCTGTTATTAGCACAAGCACATAAGTGCAGCTGGAAAAAGTCCCATTTCTGACCCACAGAGACAATGAAAACAATTAGTGGGAACAATTGGAGATCTACGTTCCTGGCCTGGCTTCTGACATCAGTGGATCAATACAGGCACGTTCTAATACAATAGCACTTATAACAAGTGTTATAAGTGTTATTGACTAGCTCCTGCCTGGCTTCCAGAGTTACAGAATACCAGAGAAAGCTTGGTAACTTCCAGAAAACTGAACAAATAAATAAGAAGGCATTTTTGAATCTCAGGCCTTTTTTTTTTTCCTAGTTTTAATAACTTAATGGTACAGCTTAAATGTAAGCTATGTAGTAGCATTTACCTGACTGCTGATGACACTGTTTTCCCTCTACTAATGAAGTTTCCATCTTCTGGAGTCCTCTGAATACAGAGAGTACAGCAAGACCCAGCCTATCCTCGTGAACTGACAGTTGTTGCTGAAGTGCGAAGGAGAAGGAGTAAGTATGGTCAGAAGAAAAGAGCAGCCCTCTCCCTGCTCTGCCATAGAGGAAACACTTTTCCTGCTTCCAAAGAGGCACATTTCCTTCCCTTTTACAACTGGTGTGATCTCTTCTTTTCCCCACCACTCTCTCAACATTTAAAATCAATGATCTTCAAAGTTACACAGCAGACCCTAAGAAAAGCAAGTGCTTGAAGCCAGTGGGTACTGCAGTGGAAGAGTAAAGGATTTCCTGAAACACAACTGACCCCATCTGGAGTACTGTTGTCCAGCTCTGTGATTCCCAGTTTAAGAGGGATATGGACCTGTTGGAGCAAAGCCAGAGGGGGAACACAAAGATGATCAGAGGCTGAAATACCTCCCCTATGAAGATAGACTGAGAGAGTTGAGGTTGTTCAGCCTGGAAAACAGAAGGTGCAAGGGACGCCTTATCACACCTTCCAGTACCTCAAGGGGCTACAAGAAGGCTGAAGGAGGTACTTTTTAACAAGGGCAAGGAGTGATAGGAAAAGGAGAGATGTTTTTAAACAGCTCTGTCCCACGGGACCCTCTCCTCTGATCACCTTTCCTGTAGCAATACTCAGAATGTTTAAGACAAGACATGTTTAGATCCAGTCCTAAGCACCCTGTGTTTTAAATATTCCTTAATATATGGTATAGAGCTCATCTTCTGCTGCAGAGAGCTTTACATGGCAGCCAGGCGCAGAGAACATGAAGAAAGCAGAAGATAGATAGGAGCTAATCATACAGCACATAAGGGCCATGCCCATCATTAAAACAGACATCCATCGATTTGTGTTAACCACTTTCCCCACTCCATAAGTCCTAAAGATTTCAAAACAGAAGAAATACATGGCTCAATTTGTCAAATTGGTCCTTGGGTTGCCTTAGTTGGAATAGTTCATCTGCCTGGTCAGCCACCTCCATCTTTGCTTGGGCCTCTGTGTTCAAAGCTGTAGCCTTGTGGCTAAACGCGCGAGCTTCTAGGAGCCTGGGGGCTGCTTTCAACCATCGTTCTAATCCTTTCTGTTGTAACCAACTTGCCTGCCTTGGCACTGAGACATCCTTCAGGAAGCCATTCTTTGTTCTCTTTCATCTTCTTGGTCATTCCCTTGGCTTTGACAGGCTTTGGTTTTTTTTTGCAGAGAGAAGAGTGGAGGAACTCAGTGTCTGTAAATGGGTCACCCTGCCTCAGTTTCCTGCAGAAACAAAAGGGTTACATTGAACCATCAAGTATTCCTTGAATTCATGTATGATTTTAGTCCCTAAAGTTTCTAATTTTAGTGCAGGTCTTCCCCATAAGATGATTAAGTGGTACAGTTTGTTTCTTGTCCAATAGAGTACTTTCTGGTGCAATATAACCAGCTATTCACAGAAAGTTCAAACTGGGACACTTTGCAGGGAAAAACACACCAGAAACATTATATAACTATGAAGCTGTCATTTTAGGAATACATGACTGTGCAATAGCCATTGGATGTACTGAATCTACAGTTTCCTAGGGAAAAGATGCTGCTATTTATTTAGGTATATCTGCTAGTGAATATAGATACCGGATGCTCTCAGGGGGAATGTATTACTCAGGTGTCTAAAATTTTAGTCATCACAGAATGTAAATGAAATCAGGGCTTTTGCTGGGCTGTCTTTAACCTTTTATCCTTGTGCTACTGCCTCATTAGCACAGGAGTGCCACAGATGCAGTCTGCCAAGAGATGTGCTCATTTCAACAAGTGAAATAACATCTTTGGCAGCTTGTTACCAGAAGCTTAAACATCCATTTGTACTGATGCAGAATTTTGGCATAACCACACAGTGGTAGAAGAGGAGGGTCACAGAACACAAAGGGTAAGAACTTTGAACAAAGCAACAGAAGGCCCAGCCCTGGAGAGTTAGTGTATGAGAGCTGAGCAGGGGTTGCAGCATGGGAACAGTCTTTGGAATTAATAGTTTAAAGCCCAACCTGTTGATTGATGGCTCTTTGTAGCAGGTTGGCTTCCGTTTCCGCCTAGATGAGCACCCTGATGCTTCCTCCGAGCCAGAGTGAGACACAACCCTGGCATTGTTCAAGTCCTGTAGTGGCCTGATATCTGCAAAGGGAGACATTCACATGGTTTGATCAAAGTGATTCCAAATTATTTCCAGATATCCTAAAAAATAACAGCTGACAAACAGAAAAGAGTTGCATTACCAGGTTTCTCTGAACATGCACAATCCAGAATCTAAGCATATTGCCCCTAAACTCAGGAGACCATTATAATCCAAAAATACCAGACCTGCTCCTGAAAAGTCAGCTCATAAATCAAATTAGGTTCCTCAATGAAAAACTCACTAGTACTGATAGTATCATGGGCTCTGGTGTAGTAGAAAAATGATATAAAAACTCTATTTGATAGCTGTAATGCTCAGGAGCTTACAGCCTGGAGAAGATAGCAAGCTTATAGCACACAAACAACCTACCAGCAACCTACTCACTTCCAGCAAGACACAGGACCAGTGCTCATGCACCTTTGCAAGTGGAGAAAGCCAAAAGGAGGCAGGAGAACAGACTTCCTCCCTCTCTACAAAGTACAGCCCACTCCAGTTGTAACAGGCCTGTTTGTCAACAGCTACAGAAAGAAAAACCCCACAAGACTACTGTTTTTATAGAGCATCCATTAACAGCAATCTCCCCAAAACTAACAGCTTAACTATTGTAGTACCAGCCCAGGGATGCACCCTCCACATCCTTTTAAAAAACAAACAAACAAACAAACAAAAAATAAATCCACAACCAAAATAATTTAGGTTGGGTCCTGGTTAATTTCCAGTGAAGATATCACCTTAGAAGTGCCTTGCAGCACTAACCATTCTGGACCAAAAATTTTCCACCTTCTTGTTATTTTGTGCCCCAGTAATACTGACTGACTTTAGTAGGCAGGGTCAGCATCAAGTTAGATGTTGAAGTGCTTAAATACTTGACTGTCTAAATTAATAGGTATGCCCTGTAGATAACAAGAGTGGTAAAGCAAGACTCAGCATATCCTGCTAGTCTTGTCTCAATATCTACACATGAACAAGTGGACAGAAATTCTTATAGAAATGCTGATAAACTAGAAGCAAATGCAGCCACAGAAAGGACAGGGCAGCACAAGTGGAAGCATAAATAGTGTACTGGAAACTGATCTTTAACTCTGAAAAAAGAGAGGAGAGGAAGGAAAATATCAGTACTTGCTGCATGGAGTTTTTGCCCTCATCTCCAAACACAGGTAGCTTCCCCATCTTACTACCTACCAGGTTTCTGTGAAGGTGAGCTCCAAGAACTTGACTGGACTTGGTTTCTTTCCCCAGATATTTCCTCTGCAGTCATTTCTTGAAATATCGGGGAGCTTTTCAGCGAAACAGGGGGTTTTGCTGGCATTCTGTTGCCCTCAGTACTTAAGTTCTTGGAAACTGGTACTTCTGTAAGTCTGGAGCTGACAGACAAAACTGCAGAACTGCTGACATGGGAGGATTCAAGACTGTGTGAAAGGTCTGCAAGACTATCTGCAAGTGATATCTCAGGTAGCTGCTCCTCCAGGAAATCACCTGGCTCAGACAGCAGATGGCTAATGCAGGAAAACTTCCCCATCGGGACAGTCTGCTTGGATGCAAGTTCTGTGGAACTCCCAATGAGAACCTTGGCTCCATCACTTTTTCTGGCCAGGGAATCAGTCTCTGGAGGTTGAGGGTTGCTCCTCTTCCTCTGAGGCCTGGGTTTGCAAGAGGCTTCTTTTGTCAAAGCATTCATGTTGTGGTCACCTTCACCTTGCCCATTTTCTTGAAGGTCCCCTGTCTGGTTTTTATTGCTCTTTTGATTGCTCTTAACAGCTCTGGGGATTTTGCTCACTTTGCTCCCAGGAACAGACCTGGGAGGTAGATTTTCACTCCCTTCAGATTCTGTCTGGAAACAACCCGAATTTCCTGCAAGATCCAAAGGATGGACAATATATGTTTCCCTGCGCTGTTTTAGATTACCTGGCAAATCCTTTGTGCTCCCATTAGCTACTCCTTGAACATCTATGCAGGGCCTAAAAACATGAACTTCATTTCTCTGATCACAATTACTATTCCTGGCAGTATTCTTCCTGATTGTTTGGCTTCTTTTAGGCCATTCTTCAGCCTTGGACTCTGGTATTATCACAATGTTTGGTAAATATTCCTCATCAGAATAATCTCTTTGCCCAATTACTCTAGTTTTTCTGTTGGCTTTCTGTCTGATGCTCTTTCTGCTCACACATGAGAATTTTGTAGAATTCTGTAGACTGGAATCACCTGAGGGAACTTCAAGACTTGAGAAGGTATGAGCTGGGGGTTTTAGCAAGCTCCCCACACTTTGCATCCCAAAGATAGGTCCCTTCTTAACCTGCTGCATTGAGTCAGCACTTTCAAGACTCTGCAGCTGTGCTGGATTCACCTCATGAGTACTTTCAAAGTCTTGGACTCCATCAGGAGAGTGGGAATGGTGTTCCACACCACAGTCTCTATTCGTCCTGTTAAAAGCCCCCTCCCACATCTTCTGCCCCATCTCACAGACTTCAGTCTCACTAGAACATGTTGCAACTTCTGGCTGAAGAAGCTTTGCATTTTGAGCACACTCTTCACCTTGAGATCTGTCAGGACTACTTTCTGCATTGTTTTTAATTGCAGTTGTTTTCTTTTTTCCTGTTCTTGCTTTTTTAACAGTCTTCTTCTCTCTGGTTTTACACTTACCTTTGCTTTTAACCTTTACAGGAACAAACTCAGAGACTTGGCTATAGCTAGGGTCCATTTCAACACCACACCCCATTTCTTTTGTCTGTGGCTGCTCAAAAAAGGTCTCTTTACCCACAGAGTTTCTATGAGAAACAAGAGCAGTTTGAGCAGGTGAAGCCAGGGGGCTGGGAGATGGCAGCTGTTGCTGTGTGTTGTTCTTGCTGGAGCTGCTGTTGTCCTGTGCAGTACTACCCCAAGCTGCCTGAGTGGAACTGACATGTGGGAAGATATCCAGAGCAGAAGATGGAGTGCTTGTAGCAAACAGGGTGGAACGCTTTCTCCTCTGAGTAACGTGCCCTTGTGAAAGACGATCAAATAAATGCTTTGCCATCTCATCAGCCTCATATAAAAGAGTATGACTTTCCAAGGCAAGTGTTGGCAAATTGTTGGGATTTTGTTCAGTGCTGCACACGACCTCTGTTGGAAAGAAAAAAATCATGTTTAAGGCTGAGAAATGCAGCAGGCAATTGCCATCTTTCTCCATACCAGTAAAAACCTTGCTCCATACACTGCCACAAATCCAGAGCATAAAAAAGCACGATTTTGAGACAGGGATTCCCCCAAATTACTGTGTATCAGATTGGCTTCTCTCTGAACAGAGGGGCAGCCCAAATCAAGTTCCCCTAACCAGCCGTAATATTAGGAACACTTATGATCTGTATAAGAGCTATCATTTGTATGGCAAATCCACAAGAAACAGTGGTGCACCTAGTCAGATTCTGCACTTTCAGACATCTCCAAAAGTCTTATGCAAGCTCAGTGCCTATTACTCAAAAAGCCTGTTTTGTGAGTTTGATCTACTGCAAACACACCACACATCCCTCTGAAGACTGATTCTGGGATGTATATATATATAACTCCAGCAAGAGCAGCCCCAGTGGAGCATGTAGTTAATACCAGTCATTAGGAGCTACTGGAGTTGTGGTTGAGAGCTAACTGGAGCTACGGCATTTACGCATTTCTGAGCACAGACACAAAGTCATACCAGAAGAACAGCAAGAGATGCAAATTTACCTCCAAATACGTGAGAGTCATGAAAAGCCCTCTCTGTTGCCATTGCTTCAGTCACCTTCTTGCCATTCTCTTCCTGGTAGAACTGAGGTATCTCATTGTGCTGTGGTGGCAAAGTATCTTTGGAGGCAACAGGCACAATTTTCAGGGCCTCATTAGAAGCAGGTCTCTGAAGTTCTG
This sequence comes from Agelaius tricolor, assembly GCF_023055355.1. Taxonomy (NCBI): domain Eukaryota; kingdom Metazoa; phylum Chordata; class Aves; order Passeriformes; family Icteridae; genus Agelaius; species Agelaius tricolor. Next base: position 11,852,335 of record NW_027269270.1, on the reverse strand, counting down.
CATTAGAAGCAGGTCTCTGAAGTTCTCCTGAGGATATTCGTAGCACTGTGGAGCTGCCAGCTTGCTGCTCTGCATCATGCAGCTTGGAAACAGGCACTCTCATCGGTATCTGTGTAACCCTGGTGAGAAGGAAGAGCAGAATGGATCATGTTTCTCATACATGACAGGCCCCAGAATCCAGCAGACTAACTACAGGCCACGTGTGGCAGCTCCAAGGACTGCCCTGTCTTCAGAGACTACACAGAGAAGAAAGAAGACTTCAAATATACTTTAGGAGATCATGCTCTGACCATCTTTCCAGAAAGCTTACATGATACAGGGAGGTGACTATTAAACGTTTTTATGTAACAAACATCAAAGTAGCCAGCTATGGCACTCACTCGCTCAAGCAAATCTTGCTGTACTCAGCAGCAAAGAGAAAACTGCCTAAAAGTAACACAGTCTCAAAGAAAGGAGGTAAAAAGACTAGTTTTTGCACAGACTCAGCATTAGGACAAACAAGACAAGGCGTGGCAATAAAAAGACAGGATAAAGGAAAGCATTAAGCAGTGGTGGTTCAGAGAAGCTATCTCATATAAAACTGGCAACAAGGCACACACATAAAACACAAGAAGTTTAGCATATAGAAATTCAGAACAAGCTTGGTAGTATCATTTTAAAGCCAACCTCAGAAGCTGACCATCTACAATATCATCAGCCCAGCTATCTTCAGTCATGATGCTCTTTTGGCCACTGGACAAGGATGAAGAATTTATATGGAACTGGAAAGAAGAGAAATAGGAGAGTGAGTTAAAGTTCTTGAAATCCCTTGTGCAGCCTCCTGCACAGAAACAGCAGAAGCTCAGTTTCTCTAGAAAGTATGTAAAGTATTGCCAGCAACTCTCTCACGTTATGGAATAAATTATGGAACAAATTGCAGCAGAATCAGATTGTGTCTCCACGGCCTAAGGATGAAGTTAAACTAGTTCAGATAATCTGAGACTAGGAAGCAGAAGTATTTTCCTATCCACCCATGAGACAGGACACAGGGAAAGTGCCCTATTCCCTATCCCAAGTTGTCATGGCAATACTTCAAAAAAGAAATTGAAAAGAAGTCGCAACCTGTCAGAACAGAAAAGCCTACTGCCCAATATAGCAAATAATCCAGAGGAAAACAGTTCAAAACTGTAGTTTTCCTACACAAAGACTCATCCTGGAAATCCTTAACACCAAACTGGCCAGCAGGCAACACAAAGCAAAAGACAGAAAAAGACAGCCCCCTTCCCAGAAGCAGTGTGCTCAGGTTTCCCATGGTTTACCTCAGACAGCTCGGCCATCTTAACTGCAGCCATAAGATTGTCCATTTTTTTCAACATATTATTCTGTATTGAGGTAATAAAGAGAGAGAAGCCATAAAGACATTACATCAAAACATCTCTTCCAACAAGGATGCTACTAGCCAGAGGAATGCTCTGGGGAGAACACAGCTTGGAAACAAAAATAAGCAAATGAGTGGCAATCTTTTCGATATGTTGAGAATCCAGACATTCAACAGCAACAGTTCAATCTTCCCACAGCTGAGATGCTAGTGCAGCTCACCCTGCCCACCACCCCTCTCCATGCCAGGCACAGTGAGTGCCTTACCAGGAAGGAGAGCCTGTGCCGCAGCACAGCGTTCTGGAAGTGGCACTGCTTCACCTCCTTCTGTAGGATGGTCTTCTCCTGAGTGAGCCGCTGTGCATTGGCCTTCTCTGCATTGAGGGCCAGAGCCAATGCTTTATTGTTCTGCTTTAGGGAGACTTTCATAGTGGAGGAGTTGTCTGTGAGAGACAGAGCAGTATCACACATCATCAGCGTCCAAGGTCTCACCCATACTTCTCCCGTCATCATAATTCTCTCTTTTCCTAGACCAGCCTTCCTCACATTCAGATCTCTACAACTCAATAGCCCCCTCACAAAATTAGCAGTATCCTTCCATAATAACATGTAACAACACTTCAGATACCCTCTCCATCCTCAGTGGGTCACACTCAGGCAGCAAGCTACTTCTTCAATTCGTAATGAATGATGGCATGGTTGAAGTGCTGAGTTTAAAAATATATGCTCCTTGCTTTGAATAAGTCACCAACAGGTAAGTCCTCATCGCCATCCAAAAAATGGGAGAAAAAACTGTTTTCCTGTATAGTTGCCCTTGAGTAAATTTGGACCCCTGTCTCCCAATTTCAAAACAATTAAATAAAAGTAATGGAAATATCTGAGTTTTTAAAGGTAGTCCAAATTATATCCTCTTCTATCCTCGCATTACTTCCCCCATAAAAACAAGCCAGTTGGCCTAGATTCTGCAGAGGATTGCATATACACTAAAATACTTCGTACACCTTGGGGCACCTTGCGTGGCACTTGACACTCATCTGCAGGGCACTGAATTCACTTAAAACCTCCGGGCAGAGAAGCAGCTGAGAAGCAGCACACGAGCTCTGCTAAGGGACTGCTGCCCGCTCCCGATGCCACGGCCAAAGGCCCAGTTATAAGCTGACATAGCAGCCAGCATATGTCCACACCGCAACGCAAAATATACTCACTGATGATCTTCGTTTTGATTTTCGATGCGAGCGAGGCATTCAACTTCGCAGTCCTCAAGGCACCCTTTTTCTTCTCCCGCATCCGCTCCCTCACGTCGCTCAGACTGAAGAAGGACATTTCGGCGGCCTCCCACGCTGCCATCGCTGCAGAGAGCGACACCGAGTAGGGTCAGCACCCGTATTTCCCTTCCCCAAGCCCTCACCGGCCGAGGCTCGCACTTGCCCCGAGAAACGGCGCCGCGGCCCGGCCTGGCCCGGCCCCGCACGGACCCCCGGCGGAGGAGGAGGAGGACGAGGAGGAGGACGAGGGCTAATAGGAAGCCCTGCCCGCCAAGCGACTTTCGAATGCCGCGGCCGGCCCGCCCCTCGCCCCGCCCCGCGAGCCGGCGGCGGAGAGCGGCGCCTCCTGTGCGCCCCCGCCGGGCCGGATGAATTTCCTCTGCCGCCCGGGGCTGCCGCCGAGGCCGGAGGGGCTCCCCCGGCCGCACGGGGCTGCCGCAGCCCCGCTGCCCTTCTCGCGGGAAGCGGCCAACGCTGAGGCGCTGCTGCCGCCAGCGGCCCCGGCCCCGGCCCCACAGAGCTAACCCGCTCCTGGAATGCCTCAAAGAAGGCCGAGGGTTCTTCTGAAGGACATACGCCGCCCAAAAAATTGGAGTTTGTAGTTTTCAGCTGTGACAAAGACAGTTAAATGTGACCGTTAAAAGGAATTACTTTTATTCCTACGCACTTCACACTTCTGTCCTAGTTAATACATTGTTTTCCAGACACCCTTGAATTTGCCTTCAGGAAGTTGACATTATGTGTGCTGGTGAATATTTTAAGGAGATGACCCATACAGGAAAAGCAGACAAATATTTTGAAAATCAATTTACAGTGCAGGTACCACAGGAGTAAAGCTGCTGAAAACACGTCTGTTTTCCCAAAATGGGTTCTTTTACCTGGTGTTCAAGAGGCCAATCCGAACAGAGAGGTGAGGTATTTGATTTTTGTACAATTCTGCACAGAAAAGAGTGCTGGGTGTCAAATCCACTAAACCAGCATGACTACCAAAAACGATCACTATTCATACATTTTAGCAAACAAAAGCATTAATATTCATTGGCTACAAGTTACATAGTTCTCCGATTAATTATTATTCTATCTACTATTATAGCCTATGTGCTCAGTCTCTCTTCTTTTGAGTTGCTGAGTTTTGTGGTCGCAATCTCCCCTTGCCAGAATTACTTTCTACCTACTTGGGGCTGACTTCAGCACAGTTACTGAGTTGGTTTTGTTAGTTTCTTCTTTATCTTGGGAATTCTCCCAAACGTCCTTGCGGCTTGCAAATTCTGCATTCTTTGTTTCCACTATCACTAGTACATCCTTCTCCCAAACTTTGTTAATGTCCTTCTGGAGCTGAGATTATTGAAACATTTCAAGCTCTGAACCTCAGCAAGGCAGTTCTACTGATAAGTAATTTATGTTTCTAAAACCTGAACGTCATACCTCTGCCACAGACAAAGGTAGCCCTTTGCAAGAGTCCTAAACCCTACTCCTATTTTATGAGGTATTTGTTAATACATAGCAGATGAGCATTAGATAATGGTAATTGTTAAATATATTTATTAATTCCAACCTAATTAAGTAGCAGATTGACAAAACACTCTCCATACCTATCCTGAAAATTAGACGTGCAATGGGTAACAATTCTGCAGGCACACAGAACCTGTAGCTTTATTTCTTGCTCTAAGGAAACAGACTGCCATTAAATGCTAGTTCTATGGGTGTGGGTAAAAGATGTAAGTATCCTCTAAGGTACACTCTGTGATCCATGTGTGACAAATTCCACAGTTTGGGGGCCTACATTTTCTCTACTAAGTTTATTAAGAATACCGGTCAGTAAATTAAATTAACAGTTGGCTTCTTAAAATCAGAGACCCTTTCTGACACAGCTGTATTGAAACAGTATCAGTCTTTGCCAGGAGATGTTGCTGATGTCATTTCTCAAAATTTCAATTTCACTTATTCTGAAAGTGATTGGACAAATTTGGAGAAGTTAAAAACAAGCAAGAACTATTAACAGCCAAGGCAACACTTTTTGCTCAAGAAGGTCCTGAATTGGAGAACAGAGAAATCAAGCACTGACACAGCTTGATGCCTGCTGGCACAGTTCCCCCATCTCTTCCATGGGCTTTATAGTGAATGTTATTTATTTTTTCCAGGGAGGAGAACAAACACAGTGGCGTTCCTCACCTTGAAATGATACAAAAGCATTTCTTTCTTTGGGGGAAATGGCAGGGATGAGCTCACCCAAGGACTAGGGAGCAGACTCATTTCAGGAAAGTCCCTTTCTTCATCAGGATATCACTTTTAAGGCCACATAACAGGAGAGGGGTTGGGTTAGCAGGACATTGGGGCAGTCCTGGCACGGCTGTGTTCACTTTGTGAAGGTCACTTTTCCCTCTTGCCTGGCCATAGCAGCAGATAAGACCTGGGTGGGTGTAACTGGTGGAGTTATGCCTGGCATGCAGTAGATCTGTGTTTCTCAGAGCAAACAAGCAGCAGCTCTATTTTTGATATGTTTGCCACGATGCCTGTATGAAGGATGCTCTCAGAAATCAAATCCAACTTAATTACAAGCTCCTCAGCTGGGATGAAAGGTGTGGAAGTGCTAAGCTTGGTGCTCCTTTTGCCATAGAATAAGTGACAAAGGCAAATGAAAGAACCAAGAGAAAACACAGCACAAATCCTATAAAAGCTAAGTAGGTTTCTTCCTGGAGAACATCTGTGTCTGGTGTTAACACATTTCCTTGTATGTTTTCTTAGACCATCACAAAGAGAGACAGCATTATGATCATGTCTCATAAACTGATTCCTATTTTTTACTAGGAAATCATTTATTAACAGAAGTACATTTCCAAGGAGGGGGATGGCTTTTTCATTCAGAACTACAGCCTGCAAACCTCCCTTATCTACAAAACCCCATAGCCTCTCAGTGACTTGCTAGCCATCATGATAGATTGGCTACCATCAGCAATCCCATGAAAAATGAGACCTGCATCCATTGGAAGGACAACAGTGGTGTTTAGAACTGCATGTTGGGATTTCTTGACTGTTAAAATTTCTCCTAGTACTGTAAGCAAAAACATAACATTGATGAAAGAACAAGTAGCCAGGATCCTTGCTATATGCCACAAACACTGCAAATGGAACCCTAGATGGGCTCTGGGGGGGTATCAGTCCTCGTTTTTCATTGTTCCATTTGGTAGAATTCTGAAAGAGTAGTAGAAGATTGTAGCTTCATTTACAAGTAATTACGTCCATCAGAAAACCCAGTGAATAGTCTCTGCATCCCTTGTTAGCAAGTCTGCTAGGTTTCCAACCAACCACTAGAGGCTCAGCAACAAAACTCAATGCCTGGAAGTGTATTAGTATCATCTCTCTTGAAAATGATAATGCAAGCTGGAGGTTTAACCTCTTTTCTGTGGTGGTTCTGATTTGCTGCTTTTTTTCCTTTTAATTTCTCTCAGATGAGCAGCATTGTTTCTAAGCAACATGAGAAAGCAGCCGTCCAGCAAGAAGCCATAGCCTAATTTCCCTGGCACACAAACTGAAGCAGAGACAAGAAAGAGGGAATTCCTCTTCAGAAATACCTCGAGTCAGAGAGGCTCCAAACCCAGATCCTGAGGCCTGTTGCAAGAACTGACAAAGGTAGAGCATGATTTCTTCTGTACATTTATGAGAGAGAGAATACAAGGGCAATATTCATTAACAGCTGTATGTATCATGGAAAGCAGGAGTAGAGCATGCACATGGATGTTACAATGAATTGGTGCGCTAAGGGCTGGCTTTTATAGATCTGATAAATAGATACACAGCAGAGAGAGGAAGCGGGTCATAAGAAACTCAGAAGTGGGAGCAAGTGCAGGGCCATGCACCAAAGATTCCTCTCTTGGTCCCAAATAAATTCGCAAGATTCCGTTTCCCTTCCCGAAAGGAAATGAAATTTCCTTTCGGGAAGGGAAACGGAATCTTGCGACCCTGAAAAGAAAGGCTTACAAACACTCTGGAAAGGAGATAGGATCAAATGAAATGCAATTGAAAAAAAACCCAAAAAAACCAGAAAATTGGGAGTTTCAGTGTCTTCAAGAAATGGCCTGTGAGAAAATAAGCTGCATTGCAAAGGACCAAAACATGCCAAAACTAAGCTCACAGACGTTGCAAAAGCAGGGGAAAAAGTCAAGGAGGAAGACAAAACATGGAGGGGAAGATTTGAGGGACATGGCATGGCTGCTTAAAAAAAAAAAAAAAAAAAAAAATTTTTCCTATACGCTAGCAAGTGCAGGCAGATGCAGCAGAGCTTGCCAAAATGGATCCCGCTGAAGGCCAAAACAGAAAAGAAGGACTTAGAAACACGCTGGAAAGGAGATAGCATCAAAGGAATTGCAATTGGAGGAGAAAAAAAAAAAAATTGGGAAATTTGGGCAATTTAGGGACTAGGAGAAAATGGACTGGGATTCTATCAGAGCAGTGCAAAAAACCAAAACATGCCAAAATGTAGCACCCAGACGTTGCAAAAGCAGGGGAAAAAGTAGAGGAGCAAGACAAAACCTGGAGGGGAAGATATGAGGGACATGGGATGGACACCGAAAAAAAACTGAAAAAAAAAGGAAAAAATTTTTCCCAAAGTTCAAGCCATCCAAAGGCATGGCATGTCATCAAGTGCAGGGACATGCACCAAAGATTCCTCTCTTCGTGCCCATTGAAATCGCAAGATTCCGTTTCCCTTCCCGAAAGGAAATTTCATTTCCTTTCGGGAAGGGAAACGGAATCTTGCGACCCTGAAAAGAAAGGCTTACAAACACTCTGGAAAGGAGAAAGGATCAAATGAAATGCAATTGAAAAAAACCCCAAAAAAACCAGAAAACTGGGAGTTTCAGTGTCTTCAAGAAATGGCCTGTGAGAAAATAAGCTGCATTGCAAAGGACCAAAAGATGCCAAAACTAAGCTCACAGACGTTGCAAAAGCAGGGGAAAAAGTCAAGGAGGAAGACAAAACTTGGAGGGGAAGATTTGAGGGATATGGCATGGCTGCTTAAAAAAAAAAAAAAAAAAAAAATTTTTCCCATACGCTAGCAAGTGCAGGCAGATGCAGCAGAGCTTGCCAAAATTGATCCCCGCTGAAGGCCAAAACAGAAAAGAAGGACTTAGAAACACGCTGGAAAGGAGATAGCATCAAAGGAATTGCAATTGGAGGAGAAAAAAAAAAAAATTGGGAAATCTGGGCAATTTAGGGACTAGGAGAAAATGGACTGGGATTCTATCAGAGCAATGCAAAAAACCAAAACATGCCAAAATGTAGCACCCAGACGTTGCAAAAGCAGGGGAAAAAGTAGAGGAGCAAGACAAAAGGTGGAGGGGAAGATATGAGGGACATGGGATGGACAGTTAAAAAAAAATTAAAAAAAAAAAATTTTCCCATATGCTAGCAAGTGCAGGCAGATGCAGCAGAGCTTGCCAAAATGGATCCCCGCTGAAGGCCAAAACAGAAAAGAAGGACTTAGAAACACGCTGGAAAGGAGATAGCATCAAAGGAATTGCAATTGGAGGAGAAAAAAAAAAAAATTGGGAAATTTGGGCAATTTAGGGACTAGGAGAAAATGGACTGGGATTCTATCAGAGCAGTGCAAAAAACCAAAACATGCCAAAATGTAGCACCCAGACGTTGCAAAAGCAGGGGAAAAAGTAGAGGAGCAAGACAAAACCTGGAGGGGAAGATATGAGGGACATGGGATGGACACCGAAAAAAAACTGAAAAAAAAAGGAAAAAATTTTTCCCAAAGTTCAAGCCATCAAAAGGCATGGCATGTCATCAAGTGCAGGGACATGCACCAAAGATTCCTCTCTTCGTGTCCATTGAAATCGCAAGATTCCGTTTCCCTTCCCGAAAGGAAATGAAATTTCCTTTCGGGAAGGGAAACGGAATCTTGCGACCCTGAAAAGAAAGGCTTACAAACACTCTGGAAAGGAGAAAGGATCAAATGAAATGCAATTGAAAAAAACCCCCAAAAAACCAGAAAACTGGGAGTTTCAGTGTCTTCAAGAAATGGCCTGTGAGAAAATAAGCTGCATTGCAAAGGACCAAAACATGCCAAAACTAAGCTCACAGACGTTGCAAAAGCAGGGGAAAAAGTCAAGGAGGAAGACAAAACATGGAGGGGAAGATTTGAGGGACATGGCATGGCTGCTTAAAAAAAAAAAATAAATAAAATAAATTTTTCCCATACGCTAGCAAGTGCAGGCAGATGCAGCAGAGCTTGCCAAAATTGATCCCCGCTGAAGGCCAAAACAGAAAAGAAGGACTTAGAAACACGCTGGAAAGGAGATAGCATCAAAGGAATTGCAATTGGAGGAGAAAAAAAATAAAAATGGGAAATTTGGGCAATTTAGGGACTACGAGAAAAAGGACTGGGATTCTATCAGAGCAATGCAAAAAACCAAAACATGCCAAAATGTAGCACCCAGACGTTGCAAAAGCAGGGGAAAAAGTAGAGGAGCAAGACAAAAGGTGGAGGGGAAGATATGAGGGACATGGCATGGCTGCTTAAAAAAAATTTAAAAAAAAAATTTTCTCCATATGCGAGCAAGTGCAGGCAGATGCAGCAGAGCTTGCCAAAATTGATCCCCGCTGAAGGCCAAAACAGAAAAGAAGGACTTAGAAACACGCTGGAAAGGAGATAGCATCAAAGGAATTGCAATTGGAGGAGAAAAAAAAAAATTGGGAAATTTGGGCAATTTAGGGACTAGGAGAAAATGGACTGGGATTCTATCAGAGCAGTGCAAAAAACCAAAACATGCCAAAATGTAGCACCCAGACGTTGCAAAAGCAGGGGAAAAAGTAGAGGAGCAAGACAAAACCTGGAGGGGAAGATATGAGGGACATGGGATGGACACTGAAAAAAAACTGAAAAAAAAAGGAAAAAATTTTTCCCAAAGTTCAAGCCATCCAAAGGCATGGCATGTCATCAAGTGCAGGGACATGCACCAAAGATTCCTCTCTTCGTGCCCATTGAAATCGCAAGATTCCGTTTCCCTTCCCGAAAGGAAATGAAATTTCCTTTCGGGAAGGGAAACGGAATCTTGCGACCCTGAAAAGAAAGGCTTACAAACACTCTGGAAAGGAGATAGGATCAAATGAAATGCAATTGAAAAAAACCCCAAAAAACCAGAAAATTGGGAGTTTCAGTGTCTTCAAGAAATGGCCTGTGAGAAAATAAGCTGCATTGCAAAGGACCAAAAGATGCCAAAACTAAGCTCACAGACGTTGCAAAAGCAGGGGAAAAAGTCAAGGAGGAAGACAAAACTTGGAGGGGAAGATTTGAGGGACATGGCATGGCTGCTTAAAAAAAAAAAAAAAAAAAAAAATTTTTCCCATATGCTAGCAAGTGCAGGCAGATGCAGCAGAGCTTGCCAAAATTGATCCCCGCTGAAGGCCAAAACAGAAAAGAAGGACTTAGAAACACGCTGGAAAGGAGATAGCATCAAAGGAATTGCAATTGGAGGAGAAAAAAAAAAAAATTGGGAAATCTGGGCAATTTAGGGACTAGGAGAAAATGGACTGGGATTCTATCAGAGCAATGCAAAAAACCAAAACATGCCAAAATGTAGCACCCAGACGTTGCAAAAGCAGGGGAAAAAGTAGAGGAGCAAGACAAAACCTGGAGGGGAAGATATGAGGGACATGGGATGGACACCGAAAAAAAACTGAAAAAAAAAAGGAAAAAATTTTTCCCAAAGTTCAAGCCATCAAAAGGCATGGCATGTCATCAAGTGCAGGGACATGCACCAAAGATTCCTCTCTTCGTGTCCATTGAAATCGCAAGATTCCGTTTCCCTTCCCGAAAGGAAATGAAATTTCCTTTCGGGAAGGGAAACGGAATCTTGCGACCCTGAAAAGAAAGGCTTACAAACACTCTGGAAAGGAGATAGGATCAAATGAAATGCAATTGAAAAAAACACCAAAAAACCCAGAAAATTGGGAGTTTCAGTGTCTTCAAGAAATGGCCTGTGAGAAAATAAGCTGCATTGCAAAGGACCAAAACATGCCAAAACTAAGCTCACAGACGTTGCAAAAGCAGGGGAAAAAGTAGAGGAGCAAGACAAAAGGTGGAGGGGAAGATATGAGGGACATGGCATGGCTGCTTAAAAAAAAAAAAAAAAAAAAAAAAATTTTTCCATACGCTAGCAAGTGCAGGCAGATGCAGCAGAGCTTGCCAAAATTGATCCCCGCTGAAGGCCAAAACAGAAAAGAAGGACTTAGAAACACGCTGGAAAGGAGATAGCATCAAAGGAATTGCAATTGGAGGAGAAAAAAAAAAAATTGGGAAATTCTGGCAATTTAGGGACTAGGAGAAAATGGACTGGGATTCTATCAGAGCAATGCAAAAAACCAAAACATGCCAAAATGTAGCACCCAGACGTTGCAAAAGCAGGGGAAAAAGTAGAGGAGCAAGACAAAACCTGGAGGGGAAGATATGAGGGACATGGGATGGACACCGAAAAAAAACTGAAAAAAAAAAGGAAAAAATTTTTCCCAAAGTTCAAGCCATCAAAAGGCATGGCATGTCATCAAGTGCAGGGACATGCACCAAAGATTCCTCTCTTCGTGTCCATTGAAATCGCAAGATTCCGTTTCCCTTCCCGAAAGGAAATGAAATTTCCTTTCGGGAAGGGAAACGGAATCTTGCGACCCTGAAAAGAAAGGCTTACAAACACTCTGGAAAGGAGATAGGATCAAATGAAATGCAATTGAAAAAAACACCAAAAAACCCAGAAAATTGGGAGTTTCAGTGTCTTCAAGAAATGGCCTGTGAGAAAATAAGCTGCATTGCAAAGGACCAAAACATGCCAAAACTAAGCTCACAGACGTTGCAAAAGCAGGGGAAAAAGTAGAGGAGCAAGACAAAAGGTGGAGGGGAAGATATGAGGGACATGGCATGGCTGCTTAAAAAAAAAAAAAAAAAAAAAAAATTTTTCCATACGCTAGCAAGTGCAGGCAGATGCAGCAGAGCTTGCCAAAATTGATCCCCGCTGAAGGCCAAAACAGAAAAGAAGGACTTAGAAACACGCTGGAAAGGAGATAGCATCAAAGGAATTGCAATTGGAGGAGAAAAAAAAAAAATTGGGAAATTCTGGCAATTTAGGGACTAGGAGAAAATGGACTGGGATTCTATCAGAGCAATGCAAAAAACCAAAACATGCCAAAATGTAGCACCCTGACGTTGCAAAAGCAGGGGAAAAAGTAGAGGAGCAAGACAAAACCTGGAGGGGAAGATATGAGGGACATGGGATGGACACCGAAAAAAAACTGAAAAAAAAAGGAAAAAATTTTTCCCAAAGTTCAAGCCATCCAAAGGCATGGCATGTCATCAAGTGCAGGGACATGCACCAAAGATTCCTCTCTTCGTGCCCATTGAAAACGCAAGATTCCGTTTCCCTTCCCGAAAGGAAATTTCATTTCCTTTCGGGAAGGGAAACGGAATCTTGCGACCCTGAAAAGAAAGGCTTACAAACACTCTGGAAAGGAGATAGGATCAAATGAAATGCAATTGAAAAAAACCCCAAAAAAACCAGAAAATTGGGAGTTTCAGTGTCTTCAAGAAATGGCCTGTGAGAAAATAAGCTGCATTGCAAAGGACCAAAACATGCCAAAACTAAGCTCACAGACGTTGCAAAAGCAGGGGAAAAAGTAGAGGAGCAAGACAAAAGGTGGAGGGGAAGATATGAGGGACATGGCATGGCTGCTTAAAAAAAAAAAAAAAAAAAAAAAAATTTTTCCATACGCTAGCAAGTGCAGGCAGATGCAGCAGAGCTTGCCAAAATTGATCCCCGCTGAAGGCCAAAACAGAAAAGAAGGACTTAGAAACACGCTGGAAAGGAGATAGCATCAAAGGAATTGCAATTGGAGGAGAAAAAAAAAAAATTGGGAAATTCTGGCAATTTAGGGACTAGGAGAAAATGGACTGGGATTCTATCAGAGCAGTGCAAAAAACCAAAACATGCCAAAATGTAGCACCCAGACGTTGCAAAAGCAGGGGAAAAAGTAGAGGAGCAAGACAAAACCTGGAGGGGAAGATATGAGGGACATGGGATGGACACCGAAAAAAAACTGAAAAAAAAAGGAAAAAATTTTTCCCAAAGTTCAAGCCATCAAAAGGCATGGCATGTCATCAAGTGCAGGGACATGCACCAAAGATTCCTCTCTTCGTGCCCATTGAAATCGCAAGATTCCGTTTCCCTTCCCGAAAGGAAATTTCATTTCCTTTCGGGAAGGGAAACGGAATCTTGCGACCCTGAAAAGAAAGGCTTACAAACACTCTGGAAAGGAGAAAGGATCAAATGAAATGCAATTGAAAAAAACCCCAAAAAAACCAGAAAACTGGGAGTTTCAGTGTCTTCAAGAAATGGCCTGTGAGAAAATAAGCTGCATTGCAAAGGACCAAAAGATGCCAAAACTAAGCTCACAGACGTTGCAAAAGCAGGGGAAAAAGTCAAGGAGGAAGACAAAACTTGGAGGGGAAGATTTGAGGGATATGGCATGGCTGCTTAAAAAAAAAAAAAAAAAAAAAAATTTTTCCCATACGCTAGCAAGTGCAGGCAGATGCAGCAGAGCTTGCCAAAATTGATCCCCGCTGAAGGCCAAAACAGAAAAGAAGGACTTAGAAACACGCTGGAAAGGAGATAGCATCAAAGGAATTGCAATTGGAGGAGAAAAAAAAAAAAATTGGGAAATCTGGGCAATTTAGGGACTAGGAGAAAATGGACTGGGATTCTATCAGAGCAATGCAAAAAACCAAAACATGCCAAAATGTAGCACCCAGACGTTGCAAAAGCAGGGGAAAAAGTAGAGGAGCAAGACAAAAGGTGGAGGGGAAGATATGAGGGACATGGGATGGACAGTTAAAAAAAAATTAAAAAAAAAAAATTTTCCCATATGCTAGCAAGTGCAGGCAGATGCAGCAGAGCTTGCCAAAATGGATCCCCGCTGAAGGCCAAAACAGAAAAGAAGGACTTAGAAACACGCTGGAAAGGAGATAGCATCAAAGGAATTGCAATTGGAGGAGAAAAAAAAAAAAATTGGGAAATTTGGGCAATTTAGGGACTAGGAGAAAATGGACTGGGATTCTATCAGAGCAGTGCAAAAAACCAAAACATGCCAAAATGTAGCACCCAGACGTTGCAAAAGCAGGGGAAAAAGTAGAGGAGCAAGACAAAACCTGGAGGGGAAGATATGAGGGACATGGGATGGACACCGAAAAAAAACTGAAAAAAAAAGGAAAAAATTTTTCCCAAAGTTCAAGCCATCAAAAGGCATGGCATGTCATCAAGTGCAGGGACATGCACCAAAGATTCCTCTCTTCGTGCCCATTGAAATCGCAAGATTCCGTTTCCCTTCCCGAAAGGAAATGAAATTTCCTTTCGGGAAGGGAAACGGAATCTTGCGACCCTGAAAAGAAAGGCTTACAAACACTCTGGAAAGGAGAAAGGATCAAATGAAATGCAATTGAAAAAAACCCCCAAAAAACCAGAAAACTGGGAGTTTCAGTGTCTTCAAGAAATGGCCTGTGAGAAAATAAGCTGCATTGCAAAGGACCAAAACATGCCAAAACTAAGCTCACAGACGTTGCAAAAGCAGGGGAAAAAGTCAAGGAGGAAGACAAAACATGGAGGGGAAGATTTGAGGGACATGGCATGGCTGCTTAAAAAAAAAAAATAAATAAAATAAATTTTTCCCATACGCTAGCAAGTGCAGGCAGATGCAGCAGAGCTTGCCAAAATTGATCCCCGCTGAAGGCCAAAACAGAAAAGAAGGACTTAGAAACACGCTGGAAAGGAGATAGCATCAAAGGAATTGCAATTGGAGGAGAAAAAAAATAAAAATGGGAAATTTGGGCAATTTAGGGACTACGAGAAAAAGGACTGGGATTCTATCAGAGCAATGCAAAAAACCAAAACATGCCAAAATGTAGCACCCAGACGTTGCAAAAGCAGGGGAAAAAGTAGAGGAGCAAGACAAAAGGTGGAGGGGAAGATATGAGGGACATGGCATGGCTGCTTAAAAAAAATTAAAAAAAAAAATTTTCTCCATATGCGAGCAAGTGCAGGCAGATGCAGCAGAGCTTGCCAAAATTGATCCCCGCTGAAGGCCAAAACAGAAAAGAAGGACTTAGAAACACGCTGGAAAGGAGATAGCATCAAAGGAATTGCAATTGGAGGAGAAAAAAAAAAATTGGGAAATTTGGGCAATTTAGGGACTAGGAGAAAATGGACTGGGATTCTATCAGAGCAGTGCAAAAAACCAAAACATGCCAAAATGTAGCACCCAGACGTTGCAAAAGCAGGGGAAAAAGTAGAGGAGCAAGACAAAACCTGGAGGGGAAGATATGAGGGACATGGGATGGACACTGAAAAAAAACTGAAAAAAAAAGGAAAAAATTTTTCCCAAAGTTCAAGCCATCCAAAGGCATGGCATGTCATCAAGTGCAGGGACATGCACCAAAGATTCCTCTCTTCGTGCCCATTGAAATCGCAAGATTCCGTTTCCCTTCCCGAAAGGAAATGAAATTTCCTTTCGGGAAGGGAAACGGAATCTTGCGACCCTGAAAAGAAAGGCTTACAAACACTCTGGAAAGGAGATAGGATCAAATGAAATGCAATTGAAAAAAACCCCAAAAAACCAGAAAATTGGGAGTTTCAGTGTCTTCAAGAAATGGCCTGTGAGAAAATAAGCTGCATTGCAAAGGACCAAAAGATGCCAAAACTAAGCTCACAGACGTTGCAAAAGCAGGGGAAAAAGTCAAGGAGGAAGACAAAACTTGGAGGGGAAGATTTGAGGGACATGGCATGGCTGCTTAAAAAAAAAAAAAAAAAAAAAAATTTTTCCCATACACTACCAAGTGCAGGCAGATGCAGCAGAGCTTGCCAAAATTGATCCCCGCTGAAGGCCAAAACAGAAAAGAAGGACTTAGAAACACGCTGGAAAGGAGATAGCATCAAAGGAATTGCAATTGGAGGAGAAAAAAAAAAAAATTGGGAAATCTGGGCAATTTAGGGACTAGGAGAAAATGGACTGGGATTCTATCAGAGCAATGCAAAAAACCAAAACATGCCAAAATGTAGCACCCAGACGTTGCAAAAGCAGGGGAAAAAGTAGAGGAGCAAGACAAAACCTGGAGGGGAAGATATGAGGGACATGGGATGGACACCGAAAAAAAACTGAAAAAAAAAAGGAAAAAATTTTTCCCAAAGTTCAAGCCATCAAAAGGCATGGCATGTCATCAAGTGCAGGGACATGCACCAAAGATTCCTCTCTTCGTGTCCATTGAAATCGCAAGATTCCGTTTCCCTTCCCGAAAGGAAATGAAATTTCCTTTCGGGAAGGGAAACGGAATCTTGCGACCCTGAAAAGAAAGGCTTACAAACACTCTGGAAAGGAGATAGGATCAAATGAAATGCAATTGAAAAAAACACCAAAAAACCCAGAAAATTGGGAGTTTCAGTGTCTTCAAGAAATGGCCTGTGAGAAAATAAGCTGCATTGCAAAGGACCAAAACATGCCAAAACTAAGCTCACAGACGTTGCAAAAGCAGGGGAAAAAGTAGAGGAGCAAGACAAAAGGTGGAGGGGAAGATATGAGGGACATGGCATGGCTGCTTAAAAAAAAAAAAAAAAAAAAAAAAATTTTTCCATACGCTAGCAAGTGCAGGCAGATGCAGCAGAGCTTGCCAAAATTGATCCCCGCTGAAGGCCAAAACAGAAAAGAAGGACTTAGAAACACGCTGGAAAGGAGATAGCATCAAAGGAATTGCAATTGGAGGAGAAAAAAAAAAAATTGGGAAATTCTGGCAATTTAGGGACTAGGAGAAAATGGACTGGGATTCTATCAGAGCAATGCAAAAAACCAAAACATGCCAAAATGTAGCACCCTGACGTTGCAAAAGCAGGGGAAAAAGTAGAGGAGCAAGACAAAACCTGGAGGGGAAGATATGAGGGACATGGGATGGACACCGAAAAAAAACTGAAAAAAAAAGGAAAAAATTTTTCCCAAAGTTCAAGCCATCCAAAGGCATGGCATGTCATCAAGTGCAGGGACATGCACCAAAGATTCCTCTCTTCGTGCCCATTGAAAACGCAAGATTCCGTTTCCCTTCCCGAAAGGAAATGAAATTTCCTTTCGGGAAGGGAAACGGAATCTTGCGACCCTGAAAAGAAAGGCTTACAAACACTCTGGAAAGGAGATAGGATCAAATGAAATGCAATTGAAAAAAACCCCAAAAAAACCAGAAAATTGGGAGTTTCAGTGTCTTCAAGAAATGGCCTGTGAGAAAATAAGCTGCATTGCAAAGGACCAAAAGATGCCAAAACTAAGCTCACAGACGTTGCAAAAGCAGGGGAAAAAGTCAAGGAGGAAGACAAAACATGGAGGGGAAGATTTGAGGGACATGGCATGGCTGCTTAAAAAAAAAAAAAAAAAAAAAAAAAATTTTTCCATACGCTAGCAAGTGCAGGCAGATGCAGCAGAGCTTGCCAAAATTGATCCCCGCTGAAGGCCAAAACAGAAAAGAAGGACTTAGAAACACGCTGGAAAGGAGATAGCATCAAAGGAATTGCAATTGGAGGAGAAAAAAAAAAAAATTGGCAAATTTGGGCAATTTAGGGACTAGGAGAAAATGGACTGGGATTCTATCAGAGCAGTGCAAAAAACCAAAACATGCCAAAATGTAGCACCCAGACGTTGCAAAAGCAGGGGAAAAAGTAGAGGAGCAAGACAAAACCTGGAGGGGAAGATATGAGGGACATGGGATGGACACCGAAAAAAAACTGAAAAAAAAAGGAAAAAATTTTTCCCAAAGTTCAAGCCATCAAAAGGCATGGCATGTCATCAAGTGCAGGGACATGCACCAAAGATTCCTCTCTTCGTGCCCATTGAAATCGCAAGATTCCGTTTCCCTTCCCGAAAGGAAATGAAATTTCCTTTCGGGAAGGGAAACGGAATCTTGCGACCCTGAAAAGAAAGGCTTACAAACACTCTGGAAAGGAGAAAGGATCAAATGAAATGCAATTGAAAAAAACCCCAAAAAAACCAGAAAACTGGGAGTTTCAGTGTCTTCAAGAAATGGCCTGTGAGAAAATAAGCTGCATTGCAAAGGACCAAAAGATGCCAAAACTAAGCTCACAGACGTTGCAAAAGCAGGGGAAAAAGTCAAGGAGGAAGACAAAACTTGGAGGGGAAGATTTGAGGGACATGGCATGGCTGCTTAAAAAAAAAAAAAAAAAAAAAATTTTTTCCCATACGCTAGCAAGTGCAGGCAGATGCAGCAGAGCTTGCCAAAATTGATCCCCGCTGAAGGCCAAAACAGAAAAGAAGGACTTAGAAACACGCTGGAAAGGAGATAGCATCAAAGGAATTGCAATTGGAGGAGAAAAAAAAAAAAATTGGGAAATCTGGGCAATTTAGGGACTAGGAGAAAATGGACTGGGATTCTATCAGAGCAATGCAAAAAACCAAAACATGCCAAAATGTAGCACCCAGACGTTGCAAAAGCAGGGGAAAAAGTAGAGGAGCAAGACAAAAGGTGGAGGGGAAGATATGAGGGACATGGGATGGACAGTTAAAAAAAAATTAAAAAAAAAAAATTTTCCCATATGCTAGCAAGTGCAGGCAGATGCAGCAGAGCTTGCCAAAATGGATCCCCGCTGAAGGCCAAAACAGAAAAGAAGGACTTAGAAACACGCTGGAAAGGAGATAGCATCAAAGGAATTGCAATTGGAGGAGAAAAAAAAAAAAATTGGGAAATTTGGGCAATTTAGGGACTAGGAGAAAATGGACTGGGATTCTATCAGAGCAGTGCAAAAAACCAAAACATGCCAAAATGTAGCACCCAGACGTTGCAAAAGCAGGGGAAAAAGTAGAGGAGCAAGACAAAACCTGGAGGGGAAGATATGAGGGACATGGGATGGACACCGAAAAAAAACTGAAAAAAAAAGGAAAAAATTTTTCCCAAAGTTCAAGCCATCAAAAGGCATGGCATGTCATCAAGTGCAGGGACATGCACCAAAGATTCCTCTCTTCGTGCCCATTGAAATCGCAAGATTCCGTTTCCCTTCCCGAAAGGAAATGAAATTTCCTTTCGGGAAGGGAAACGGAATCTTGCGACCCTGAAAAGAAAGGCTTACAAACACTCTGGAAAGGAGAAAGGATCAAATGAAATGCAATTGAAAAAAACCCCCAAAAAACCAGAAAACTGGGAGTTTCAGTGTCTTCAAGAAATGGCCTGTGAGAAAATAAGCTGCATTGCAAAGGACCAAAAGATGCCAAAACTAAGCTCACAGACGTTGCAAAAGCAGGGGAAAAAGTCAAGGAGGAAGACAAAACATGGAGGGGAAGATTTGAGGGACATGGCATGGCTGCTTAAAAAAAAAAAAAAAAAAAAAAATTTTTCCCATACGCTAGCAAGTGCAGGCAGATGCAGCAGAGCTTGCCAAAATTGATCCCCGCTGAAGGCCAAAACAGAAAAGAAGGACTTAGAAACACGCTGGAAAGGAGATAGCATCAAAGGAATTGCAATTGGAGGAGAAAAAAAAAAAAATTGGGAAATCTGGGCAATTTAGGGACTAGGAGAAAATGGACTGGGATTCTATCAGAGCAATGCAAAAAACCAAAACATGCCAAAATGTAGCACCCAGACGTTGCAAAAGCAGGGGAAAAAGTAGAGGAGCAAGACAAAACCTGGAGGGGAAGATATGAGGGACATGGGATGGACACCGAAAAAAAACTGAAAAAAAAAAGGAAAAAATTTTTCCCAAAGTTCAAGCCATCAAAAGGCATGGCATGTCATCAAGTGCAGGGACATGCACCAAAGATTCCTCTCTTCGTGTCCATTGAAATCGCAAGATTCCGTTTCCCTTCCCGAAAGGAAATGAAATTTCCTTTCGGGAAGGGAAACGGAATCTTGCGACCCTGAAAAGAAAGGCTTACAAACACTCTGGAAAGGAGATAGGATCAAATGAAATGCAATTGAAAAAAACACCAAAAAACCCAGAAAATTGGGAGTTTCAGTGTCTTCAAGAAATGGCCTGTGAGAAAATAAGCTGCATTGCAAAGGACCAAAACATGCCAAAACTAAGCTCACAGACGTTGCAAAAGCAGGGGAAAAAGTAGAGGAGCAAGACAAAAGGTGGAGGGGAAGATATGAGGGACATGGCATGGCTGCTTAAAAAAAAAAAAAAAATAAAATAAATTTTTCCCATACGCTAGCAAGTGCAGGCAGATGCAGCAGAGCTTGCCAAAATTGATCCCCGCTGAAGGCCAAAACAGAAAAGAAGGACTTAGAAACACGCTGGAAAGGAGATAGCATCAAAGGAATTGCAATTGGAGGAGAAAAAAAATAAAAATGGGAAATTTGGGCAATTTAGGGACTACGAGAAAAAGGACCGGGATTCTATCAGAGCAATGCAAAAAACCAAAACATGCCAAAATGTAGCACCCAGACGTTGCAAAAGCAGGGGAAAAAGTAGAGGAGCAAGACAAAAGGTGGAGGGGAAGATATGAGGGACATGGGATGGACACTTAAAAAAAATTAAAAAAAAAAATTTTCTCCATATGCGAGCAAGTGCAGGCAGATGCAGCAGAGCTTGCCAAAATTGATCCCCGCTGAAGGCCAAAACAGAAAAGAAGGACTTAGAAACACGCTGGAAAGGAGATAGCATCAAAGGAATTGCAATTGGAGGAGAAAAAAAAAAAATTGGGAAATTTGGGCAATTTAGGGACTAGGAGAAAATGGACTGGGATTCTATCAGAGCAGTGCAAAAAACCAAAACATGCCAAAATGTAGCACCCAGACGTTGCAAAAGCAGGGGAAAAAGTAGAGGAGCAAGACAAAACCTGGAGGGGAAGATATGAGGGACATGGGATGGACACCGAAAAAAAACTGAAAAAAAAAGGAAAAAATTTTTCCCAAAGTTCAAGCCATCAAAAGGCATGGCATGTCATCAAGTGCAGGGACATGCACCAAAGATTCCTCTCTTCGTGCCCATTGAAATCGCAAGATTCCGTTTCCCTTCCCGAAAGGAAATGAAATTTCCTTTCGGGAAGGGAAACGGAATCTTGCGACCCTGAAAAGAAAGGCTTACAAACACTCTGGAAAGGAGATAGGATCAAATGAAATGCAATTGAAAAAAACCCCAAAAAACCAGAATATTGGGAGTTTCAGTGTCTTCAAGAAATGGCCTGTGAGAAAATAAGCTGCATTGCAAAGGACCAAAAGATGCCAAAACTAAGCTCACAGACGTTGCAAAAGCAGGGGAAAAAGTCAAGGAGGAAGACAAAACTTGGAGGGGAAGATTTGAGGGACATGGCATGGCTGCTTAAAAAAAAAAAAAAAAAAAAAAATTTTTCCCATACGCTAGCAAGTGCAGGCAGATGCAGCAGAGCTTGCCAAAATTGATCCCCGCTGAAGGCCAAAACAGAAAAGAAGGACTTAGAAACACGCTGGAAAGGAGATAGCATCAAAGGAATTGCAATTGGAGGAGAAAAAAAAAAAAATTGGGAAATCTGGGCAATTTAGGGACTAGGAGAAAATGGACTGGGATTCTATCAGAGCAATGCAAAAAACCAAAACATGCCAAAATGTAGCACCCAGACGTTGCAAAAGCAGGGGAAAAAGTAGAGGAGCAAGACAAAACCTGGAGGGGAAGATATGAGGGACATGGGATGGACACCGAAAAAAAACTGAAAAAAAAAAGGAAAAAATTTTTCCCAAAGTTCAAGCCATCAAAAGGCATGGCATGTCATCAAGTGCAGGGACATGCACCAAAGATTCCTCTCTTCGTGTCCATTGAAATCGCAAGATTCCGTTTCCCTTCCCGAAAGGAAATGAAATTTCCTTTCGGGAAGGGAAACGGAATCTTGCGACCCTGAAAAGAAAGGCTTACAAACACTCTGGAAAGGAGATAGGATCAAATGAAATGCAATTGAAAAAAACACCAAAAAACCCAGAAAATTGGGAGTTTCAGTGTCTTCAAGAAATGGCCTGTGAGAAAATAAGCTGCATTGCAAAGGACCAAAACATGCCAAAACTAAGCTCACAGACGTTGCAAAAGCAGGGGAAAAAGTAGAGGAGCAAGACAAAAGGTGGAGGGGAAGATATGAGGGACATGGCATGGCTGCTTAAAAAAAAAAAAAAAAAAAAAAAAATTTTTCCATACGCTAGCAAGTGCAGGCAGATGCAGCAGAGCTTGCCAAAATTGATCCCCACTGAAGGCCAAAACAGAAAAGAAGGACTTAGAAACACGCTGGAAAGGAGATAGCATCAAAGGAATTGCAATTGGAGGAGAAAAAAAAAAAAATTGGCAAATTTGGGCAATTTAGGGACTAGGAGAAAATGGACTGGGATTCTATCAGAGCAGTGCAAAAAACCAAAACATGCCAAAATGTAGCACCCAGACGTTGCAAAAGCAGGGGAAAAAGTAGAGGAGCAAGACAAAAGGTGGAGGGGAAGATATGAGGGACATGGGATGGACACTTAAAAAAAATTAAAAAAAAAAAAAAAATTTTTCCATACGCTAGCAAGTGCAGGCAGATGCAGCAGAGCTTGCCAAAATTGATCCCCGCTGAAGGCCAAAACAGAAAAGAAGGACTTAGAAACACGCTGGAAAGGAGATAGCATCAAAGGAATTGCAATTGGAGGAGAAAAAAAAAAAATTGGGAAATTTGGGCAATTTAGGGACTAGGAGAAAATGGACTGGGATTCTATCAGAGCAGTGCAAAAAACCAAAACATGCCAAAATGTAGCACCCAGACGTTGCAAAAGCAGGGGAAAAAGTAGAGGAGCAAGACAAAAGGTGGAGGGGAAGATATGAGGGACATGGCATGGCTGCTTAAAAAAAATTAAAAAAAAAAATTTTCTCCATATGCGAGCAAGTGCAGGCAGATGCAGCAGAGCTTGCCAAAATTGATCCCCGCTGAAGGCCAAAACAGAAAAGAAGGACTTAGAAACACGCTGGAAAGGAGATAGCATCAAAGGAATTGCAATTGGAGGAGAAAAAAAAAAAATTGGGAAATTTGGGCAATTTAGGGACTAGGAGAAAATGGACTGGGATTCTATCAGAGCAGTGCAAAAAACCAAAACATGCCAAAATGTAGCACCCAGACGTTGCAAAAGCAGGGGAAAAAGTAGAGGAGCAAGACAAAACCTGGAGGGGAAGATATGAGGGACATGGGATGGACACCGAAAAAAAACTGAAAAAAAAAGGAAAAAATTTTTCCCAAAGTTCAAGCCATCAAAAGGCATGGCATGTCATCAAGTGCAGGGACATGCACCAAAGATTCCTCTCTTCGTGCCCATTGAAATCGCAAGATTCCGTTTCCCTTCCCGAAAGGAAATGAAATTTCCTTTCGGGAAGGGAAACGGAATCTTGCGACCCTGAAAAGAAAGGCTTACAAACACTCTGGAAAGGAGATAGGATCAAATGAAATGCAATTGAAAAAAACACCAAAAAACCCAGAAAATTGGGAGTTTCAGTGTCTTCAAGAAATGGCCTGTGAGAAAATAAGCTGCATTGCAAAGGACCAAAACATGCCAAAACTAAGCTCACAGACGTTGCAAAAGCAGGGGAAAAAGTAGAGGAGCAAGACAAAAGGTGGAGGGGAAGATATGAGGGACATGGCATGGCTGCTTAAAAAAAAAAAAAAAAAAAAAAAATTTTTCCATACGCTAGCAAGTGCAGGCAGATGCAGCAGAGCTTGCCAAAATTGATCCCCACTGAAGGCCAAAACAGAAAAGAAGGACTTAGAAACACGCTGGAAAGGAGATAGCATCAAAGGAATTGCAATTGGAGGAGAAAAAAAAAAAAATTGGGAAATTTGGGCAATTTAGGGACTAGGAGAAAATGGACTGGGATTCTATCAGAGCAGTGCAAAAAACCAAAACATGCCAAAATGTAGCACCCAGACGTTGCAAAAGCAGGGGAAAAAGTAGAGGAGCAAGACAAAACCTGGAGGGGAAGATATGAGGGACATGGGATGGACACTGAAAAAAAACTGAAAAAAAAAGGAAAAAATTTTTCCCAAAGTTCAAGCCATCAAAAGGCATGGCATGTCATCAAGTGCAGGGACATGCACCAAAGATTCCTCTCTTCGTGCCCATTGAAATCGCAAGATTCCGTTTCCCTTCCCGAAAGGAAATGAAATTTCCTTTCGGGAAGGGAAACGGAATCGTGCGACCCTGAAAAGAAAGGCTTACAAACACTCTGGAAAGGAGAAAGGATCAAATGAAATGCAATTGAAAAAAACCCCCAAAAAACCAGAAAACTGGGAGTTTCAGTGTCTTCAAGAAATGGCCTGTGAGAAAATAAGCTGCATTGCAAAGGACCAAAAGATGCCAAAACTAAGCTCACAGACGTTGCAAAAGCAGGGGAAAAAGTCAAGGAGGAAGACAAAACATGGAGGGGAAGATTTGAGGGACATGGCATGGCTGCTTAAAAAAAAAAAAAAATAAAATAAATTTTTCCCATACGCTAGCAAGTGCAGGCAGATGCAGCAGAGCTTGCCAAAATTGATCCCCGCTGAAGGCCAAAACAGAAAAGAAGGACTTAGAAACACGCTGGAAAGGAGATAGCATCAAAGGAATTGCAATTGGAGGAGAAAAAAAATAAAAATGGGAAATTTGGGCAATTTAGGGACTACGAGAAAAAGGACCGGGATTCTATCAGAGCAATGCAAAAAACCAAAACATGCCAAAATGTAGCACCCAGACGTTGCAAAAGCAGGGGAAAAAGTAGAGGAGCAAGACAAAAGGTGGAGGGGAAGATATGAGGGACATGGGATGGACACTTAAAAAAAATTAAAAAAAAAAATTTTCTCCATATGCGAGCAAGTGCAGGCAGATGCAGCAGAGCTTGCCAAAATTGATCCCCGCTGAAGGCCAAAACAGAAAAGAAGGACTTAGAAACACGCTGGAAAGGAGATAGCATCAAAGGAATTGCAATTGGAGGAGAAAAAAAAAAAAATTGGCAAATTTGGGCAATTTAGGGACTAGGAGAAAATGGACTGGGATTCTATCAGAGCAGTGCAAAAAACCAAAACATGCCAAAATGTAGCACCCAGACGTTGCAAAAGCAGGGGAAAAAGTAGAGGAGCAAGACAAAACCTGGAGGGGAAGATATGAGGGACATGGGATGGACACCGAAAAAAAACTGAAAAAAAAAGGAAAAAATTTTTCCCAAAGTTCAAGCCATCAAAAGGCATGGCATGTCATCAAGTGCAGGGACATGCACCAAAGATTCCTCTCTTCGTGCCCATTGAAATCGCAAGATTCCGTTTCCCTTCCCGAAAGGAAATGAAATTTCCTTTCGGGAAGGGAAACGGAATCGTGCGACCCTGAAAAGAAAGGCTTACAAACACTCTGGAAAGGAGAAAGGATCAAATGAAATGCAATTGAAAAAAACCCCCAAAAAACCAGAAAACTGGGAGTTTCAGTGTCTTCAAGAAATGGCCTGTGAGAAAATAAGCTGCATTGCAAAGGACCAAAACATGCCAAAACTAAGCTCACAGACGTTGCAAAAGCAGGGGAAAAAGTCAAGGAGGAAGACAAAACATGGAGGGGAAGATTTGAGGGACATGGCATGGCTGCTTAAAAAAAAAAAAAAAATAAAATAAATTTTTCCCATACGCTAGCAAGTGCAGGCAGATGCAGCAGAGCTTGCCAAAATTGATCCCCGCTGAAGGCCAAAACAGAAAAGAAGGACTTAGAAACACGCTGGAAAGGAGATAGCATCAAAGGAATTGCAATTGGAGGAGAAAAAAAATAAAAATGGGAAATTTGGGCAATTTAGGGACTACGAGAAAAAGGACCGGGATTCTATCAGAGCAATGCAAAAAACCAAAACATGCCAAAATGTAGCACCCAGACGTTGCAAAAGCAGGGGAAAAAGTAGAGGAGCAAGACAAAAGGTGGAGGGGAAGATATGAGGGACATGGGATGGACACTTAAAAAAAATTAAAAAAAAAAATTTTCTCCATATGCGAGCAAGTGCAGGCAGATGCAGCAGAGCTTGCCAAAATTGATCCCCGCTGAAGGCCAAAACAGAAAAGAAGGACTTAGAAACACGCTGGAAAGGAGATAGCATCAAAGGAATTGCAATTGGAGGAGAAAAAAAAAAAATTGGGAAATTTGGGCAATTTAGGGACTAGGAGAAAATGGACTGGGATTCTATCAGAGCAGTGCAAAAAACCAAAACATGCCAAAATGTAGCACCCAGACGTTGCAAAAGCAGGGGAAAAAGTAGAGGAGCAAGACAAAAGGTGGAGGGGAAGATATGAGGGACATGGCATGGCTGCTTAAAAAAAATTAAAAAAAAAAATTTTCTCCATATGCGAGCAAGTGCAGGCAGATGCAGCAGAGCTTGCCAAAATTGATCCCCGCTGAAGGCCAAAACAGAAAAGAAGGACTTAGAAACACGCTGGAAAGGAGATAGCATCAAAGGAATTGCAATTGGAGGAGAAAAAAAAAAAATTGGGAAATTTGGGCAATTTAGGGACTAGGAGAAAATGGACTGGGATTCTATCAGAGCAGTGCAAAAAACCAAAACATGCCAAAATGTAGCACCCAGACGTTGCAAAAGCAGGGGAAAAAGTAGAGGAGCAAGACAAAACCTGGAGGGGAAGATATGAGGGACATGGGATGGACACCGAAAAAAAACTGAAAAAAAAAGGAAAAAATTTTTCCCAAAGTTCAAGCCATCAAAAGGCATGGCATGTCATCAAGTGCAGGGACATGCACCAAAGATTCCTCTCTTCGTGCCCATTGAAATCGCAAGATTCCGTTTCCCTTCCCGAAAGGAAATGAAATTTCCTTTCGGGAAGGGAAACGGAATCTTGCGACCCTGAAAAGAAAGGCTTACAAACACTCTGGAAAGGAGATAGGATCAAATGAAATGCAATTGAAAAAAACACCAAAAAACCCAGAAAATTGGGAGTTTCAGTGTCTTCAAGAAATGGCCTGTGAGAAAATAAGCTGCATTGCAAAGGACCAAAACATGCCAAAACTAAGCTCACAGACGTTGCAAAAGCAGGGGAAAAAGTAGAGGAGCAAGACAAAAGGTGGAGGGGAAGATATGAGGGACATGGCATGGCTGCTTAAAAAAAAAAAAAAAAAAAAAAAAATTTTTCCATACGCTAGCAAGTGCAGGCAGATGCAGCAGAGCTTGCCAAAATTGATCCCCACTGAAGGCCAAAACAGAAAAGAAGGACTTAGAAACACGCTGGAAAGGAGATAGCATCAAAGGAATTGCAATTGGAGGAGAAAAAAAAAAAAATTGGGAAATTTGGGCAATTTAGGGACTAGGAGAAAATGGACTGGGATTCTATCAGAGCAGTGCAAAAAACCAAAACATGCCAAAATGTAGCACCCAGACGTTGCAAAAGCAGGGGAAAAAGTAGAGGAGCAAGACAAAACCTGGAGGGGAAGATATGAGGGACATGGGATGGACACCGAAAAAAAACTGAAAAAAAAAAGGAAAAAATTTTTCCCAAAGTTCAAGCCATCAAAAGGCATGGCATGTCATCAAGTGCAGGGACATGCACCAAAGATTCCTCTCTTCGTGTCCATTGAAATCGCAAGATTCCGTTTCCCTTCCCGAAAGGAAATGAAATTTCCTTTCGGGAAGGGAAACGGAATCTTGCGACCCTGAAAAGAAAGGCTTACAAACACTCTGGAAAGGAGATAGGATCAAATGAAATGCAATTGAAAAAAACACCAAAAAACCCAGAAAATTGGGAGTTTCAGTGTCTTCAAGAAATGGCCTGTGAGAAAATAAGCTGCATTGCAAAGGACCAAAACATGCCAAAACTAAGCTCACAGACGTTGCAAAAGCAGGGGAAAAAGTAGAGGAGCAAGACAAAAGGTGGAGGGGAAGATATGAGGGACATGGCATGGCTGCTTAAAAAAAAAAAAAAAAAAAAAAAAATTTTTCCATACGCTAGCAAGTGCAGGCAGATGCAGCAGAGCTTGCCAAAATTGATCCCCACTGAAGGCCAAAACAGAAAAGAAGGACTTAGAAACACGCTGGAAAGGAGATAGCATCAAAGGAATTGCAATTGGAGGAGAAAAAAAAAAAAATTGGCAAATTTGGGCAATTTAGGGACTAGGAGAAAATGGACTGGGATTCTATCAGAGCAGTGCAAAAAACCAAAACATGCCAAAATGTAGCACCCAGACGTTGCAAAAGCAGGGGAAAAAGTAGAGGAGCAAGACAAAACCTGGAGGGGAAGATATGAGGGACATGGGATGGACACTGAAAAAAAACTGAAAAAAAAAGGAAAAAATTTTTCCCAAAGTTCAAGCCATCAAAAGGCATGGCATGTCATCAAGTGCAGGGACATGCACCAAAGATTCCTCTCTTCGTGCCCATTGAAATCGCAAGATTCCGTTTCCCTTCCCGAAAGGAAATGAAATTTCCTTTCGGGAAGGGAAACGGAATCTTGCGACCCTGAAAAGAAAGGCTTACAAACACTCTGGAAAGGAGAAAGGATCAAATGAAATGCAATTGAAAAAAACCCCCAAAAAACCAGAAAACTGGGAGTTTCAGTGTCTTCAAGAAATGGCCTGTGAGAAAATAAGCTGCATTGCAAAGGACCAAAAGATGCCAAAACTAAGCTCACAGACGTTGCAAAAGCAGGGGAAAAAGTCAAGGAGGAAGACAAAACATGGAGGGGAAGATTTGAGGGACATGGCATGGCTGCTTAAAAAAAAAAAAAAATAAAATAAATTTTTCCCATACGCTAGCAAGTGCAGGCAGATGCAGCAGAGCTTGCCAAAATTGATCCCCGCTGAAGGCCAAAACAGAAAAGAAGGACTTAGAAACACGCTGGAAAGGAGATAGCATCAAAGGAATTGCAATTGGAGGAGAAAAAAAATAAAAATGGGAAATTTGGGCAATTTAGGGACTACGAGAAAAAGGACCGGGATTCTATCAGAGCAATGCAAAAAACCAAAACATGCCAAAATGTAGCACCCAGACGTTGCAAAAGCAGGGGAAAAAGTAGAGGAGCAAGACAAAAGGTGGAGGGGAAGATATGAGGGACATGGGATGGACACTTAAAAAAAATTAAAAAAAAAAATTTTCTCCATATGCGAGCAAGTGCAGGCAGATGCAGCAGAGCTTGCCAAAATTGATCCCCGCTGAAGGCCAAAACAGAAAAGAAGGACTTAGAAACACGCTGGAAAGGAGATAGCATCAAAGGAATTGCAATTGGAGGAGAAAAAAAAAAAATTGGGAAATTTGGGCAATTTAGGGACTACGAGAAAATGGACTGGGATTCTATCAGAGCAGTGCAAAAAACCAAAACATGCCAAAATGTAGCACCCAGACGTTGCAAAAGCAGGGGAAAAAGTAGAGGAGCAAGACAAAACCTGGAGGGGAAGATATGAGGGACATGGGATGGACACCGAAAAAAAACTGAAAAAAAAAGGAAAAAATTTTTCCCAAAGTTCAAGCCATCAAAAGGCATGGCATGTCATCAAGTGCAGGGACATGCACCAAAGATTCCTCTCTTCGTGCCCATTGAAATCGCAAGATTCCGTTTCCCTTCCCGAAAGGAAATGAAATTTCCTTTCGGGAAGGGAAACGGAATCTTGCGACCCTGAAAAGAAAGGCTTACAAACACTCTGGAAAGGAGATAGGATCAAATGAAATGCAATTGAAAAAAACACCAAAAAACCCAGAAAATTGGGAGTTTCAGTGTCTTCAAGAAATGGCCTGTGAGAAAATAAGCTGCATTGCAAAGGACCAAAACATGCCAAAACTAAGCTCACAGACGTTGCAAAAGCAGGGGAAAAAGTAGAGGAGCAAGACAAAAGGTGGAGGGGAGGAGGGGAAGATTTGAGGGACATGGCATGGCTGCTTAAAAAAAAAAAAAAAAAAAAAATTTTTTTTCCATACACTACCAAGTGCAGGCAGATGCAGCAGAGCTTGCCAAAATTGATCCCCGCTGAAGGCCAAAACAGAAAAGAAGGACTTAGAAACACGCTGGAAAGGAGATAGCATCAAAGGAATTGCAATTGGAGGAGAAAAAAAAAAAAATTGGGAAATTTGGGCAATTTAGGGACTACGAGAAAATGGACTGGGATTCTATCAGAGCAGTGCAAAAAACCAAAACATGCCAAAATGTAGCACCCAGACGTTGCAAAAGCAGGGGAAAAAGTAGAGGAGCAAGACAAAACCTGGAGGGGAAGATATGAGGGACATGGGATGGACACCGAAAAAAAACTGAAAAAAAAAAGGAAAAAATTTTTCCCAAAGTTCAAGCCATCAAAAGGCATGGCATGTCATCAAGTGCAGGGACATGCACCAAAGATTCCTCTCTTCGTGTCCATTGAAATCGCAAGATTCCGTTTCCCTTCCCGAAAGGAAATGAAATTTCCTTTCGGGAAGGGAAACGGAATCTTGCGACCCTGAAAAGAAAGGCTTACAAACACTCTGGAAAGGAGATAGGATCAAATGAAATGCAATTGAAAAAAACCCCAAAAAACCAGAAAATTGGGAGTTTCAGTGTCTTCAAGAAATGGCCTGTGAGAAAATAAGCTACATTGCAAAGGACCAAAACATGCCAAAACTAAGCTCACAGACGTTGCAAAAGCAGGGGAAAAAGTCAAGGAGGAAGACAAAACATGGAGGGGAAGATTTGAGGGACATGGCATGGCTGCTTAAAAAAAAAAAAAAAAAAAATTGTTTTCCCATATGCGAACAAGTGCAGGCAGATGCAGCAGAGCTTGCCAAAATGGATCCCCGCTGAAGGCCAAAACAGAAAAGAAGGACTTAGAAACACGCTGGAAAGGAGATAGCATCAAAGGAATTGCAATTGGAGGAGAAAAAAAATAAAAATGGGAAATTTGGGCAATTTAGGGACTACGAGAAAAAGGACTGGGATTCTATCAGAGCAATGCAAAAAACCAAAACATGCCAAAATGTAGCACCCAGACGTTGCAAAAGCAGGGGAAAAAAGTAGAGGAGCAAGACAAAAGGTGGAGGGGAAGATATGAGGGACATGGGATGGACAGTTAAAAAAAAATTAAAAAAAAAAAATTTTCCCATATGCTAGCAAGTGCAGGCAGATGCAGCAGAGCTTGCCAAAATGGATCCCCGCTGAAGGACAAAAAAGAAAAGAAGGACTTAGAAACACGCTGGAAAGGAGATAGCATCAAAGGAATTGCAATTGGAGGAGAAAAAAAAAAAAATTGGGAAATTTGGGCAATTTAGGGACTAGGAGAAAATGGACTGGGATTCTATCAGAGCAGTGCAAAAAACCAAAACATGCCAAAATGTAGCACCCAGACGTTGCAAAAGCAGGGGAAAAAGTAGAGGAGCAAGACAAAACCTGGAGGGGAAGATATGAGGGACATGGGATGGACACCGAAAAAAAACTGAAAAAAAAAGGAAAATATTTTTCCCAAAGTTCAAGCCATCCAAAGGCATGGCATGTCATCAAGTGCAGGGACATGCACCAAAGATTCCTCTCTTCGTGCCCATTGAAATCGCAAGATTCCGTTTCCCTTCCCGAAAGGAAATGAAATTTCCTTTCGGGAAGGGAAACGGAATCTTGCGACCCTGAAAAGAAAGGCTTACAAACACTCTGGAAAGGAGATAGGATCAAATGAAATGCAATTGAAAAAAACACCAAAAAACCCAGAAAATTGGGAGTTTCAGTGTCTTCAAGAAATGGCCTGTGAGAAAATAAGCTGCATTGCAAAGGACCAAAACATGCCAAAACTAAGCTCACAGACGTTGCAAAAGCAGGGGAAAAAGTAGAGGAGCAAGACAAAAGGTGGAGGGGAAGATATGAGGGACATGGCATGGCTGCTTAAAAAAAAAAAAAAAAAAAAAAAAATTTTTCCATACGCTAGCAAGTGCAGGCAGATGCAGCAGAGCTTGCCAAAATTGATCCCCACTGAAGGCCAAAACAGAAAAGAAGGACTTAGAAACACGCTGGAAAGGAGATAGCATCAAAGGAATTGCAATTGGAGGAGAAAAAAAAAAAAATTGGGAAATTTGGGCAATTTAGGGACTAGGAGAAAATGGACTGGGATTCTATCAGAGCAGTGCAAAAAACCAAAACATGCCAAAATGTAGCACCCAGACGTTGCAAAAGCAGGGGAAAAAGTAGAGGAGCAAGACAAAACCTGGAGGGGAAGATATGAGGGACATGGGATGGACACCGAAAAAAAACTGAAAAAAAAAAGGAAAAAATTTTTCCCAAAGTTCAAGCCATCAAAAGGCATGGCATGTCATCAAGTGCAGGGACATGCACCAAAGATTCCTCTCTTCGTGTCCATTGAAATCGCAAGATTCCGTTTCCCTTCCCGAAAGGAAATGAAATTTCCTTTCGGGAAGGGAAACGGAATCTTGCGACCCTGAAAAGAAAGGCTTACAAACACTCTGGAAAGGAGATAGGATCAAATGAAATGCAATTGAAAAAAACACCAAAAAACCCAGAAAATTGGGAGTTTCAGTGTCTTCAAGAAATGGCCTGTGAGAAAATAAGCTGCATTGCAAAGGACCAAAACATGCCAAAACTAAGCTCACAGACGTTGCAAAAGCAGGGGAAAAAGTAGAGGAGCAAGACAAAAGGTGGAGGGGAAGATATGAGGGACATGGCATGGCTGCTTAAAAAAAAAAAAAAAAAAAAAAAAATTTTTCCATACGCTAGCAAGTGCAGGCAGATGCAGCAGAGCTTGCCAAAATTGATCCCCACTGAAGGCCAAAACAGAAAAGAAGGACTTAGAAACACGCTGGAAAGGAGATAGCATCAAAGGAATTGCAATTGGAGGAGAAAAAAAAAAAAATTGGCAAATTTGGGCAATTTAGGGACTAGGAGAAAATGGACTGGGATTCTATCAGAGCAGTGCAAAAAACCAAAACATGCCAAAATGTAGCACCCAGACGTTGCAAAAGCAGGGGAAAAAGTAGAGGAGCAAGACAAAACCTGGAGGGGAAGATATGAGGGACATGGGATGGACACTGAAAAAAAACTGAAAAAAAAAGGAAAAAATTTTTCCCAAAGTTCAAGCCATCAAAAGGCATGGCATGTCATCAAGTGCAGGGACATGCACCAAAGATTCCTCTCTTCGTGCCCATTGAAATCGCAAGATTCCGTTTCCCTTCCCGAAAGGAAATGAAATTTCCTTTCGGGAAGGGAAACGGAATCTTGCGACCCTGAAAAGAAAGGCTTACAAACACTCTGGAAAGGAGAAAGGATCAAATGAAATGCAATTGAAAAAAACCCCCAAAAAACCAGAAAACTGGGAGTTTCAGTGTCTTCAAGAAATGGCCTGTGAGAAAATAAGCTGCATTGCAAAGGACCAAAAGATGCCAAAACTAAGCTCACAGACGTTGCAAAAGCAGGGGAAAAAGTCAAGGAGGAAGACAAAACATGGAGGGGAAGATTTGAGGGACATGGCATGGCTGCTTAAAAAAAAAAAAAAAAAAAATAAATTTTTCCCATACGCTAGCAAGTGCAGGCAGATGCAGCAGAGCTTGCCAAAATTGATCCCCGCTGAAGGCCAAAACAGAAAAGAAGGACTTAGAAACACGCTGGAAAGGAGATAGCATCAAAGGAATTGCAATTGGAGGAGAAAAAAAATAAAAATGGGAAATTTGGGCAATTTAGGGACTACGAGAAAAAGGACCGGGATTCTATCAGAGCAATGCAAAAAACCAAAACATGCCAAAATGTAGCACCCAGACGTTGCAAAAGCAGGGGAAAAAGTAGAGGAGCAAGACAAAAGGTGGAGGGGAAGATATGAGGGACATGGGATGGACACTTAAAAAAAATTAAAAAAAAAAATTTTCTCCATATGCGAGCAAGTGCAGGCAGATGCAGCAGAGCTTGCCAAAATTGATCCCCGCTGAAGGCCAAAACAGAAAAGAAGGACTTAGAAACACGCTGGAAAGGAGATAGCATCAAAGGAATTGCAATTGGAGGAGAAAAAAAAAAAATTGGGAAATTTGGGCAATTTAGGGACTACGAGAAAATGGACTGGGATTCTATCAGAGCAGTGCAAAAAACCAAAACATGCCAAAATGTAGCACCCAGACGTTGCAAAAGCAGGGGAAAAAGTAGAGGAGCAAGACAAAACCTGGAGGGGAAGATATGAGGGACATGGGATGGACACCGAAAAAAAACTGAAAAAAAAAGGAAAAAATTTTTCCCAAAGTTCAAGCCATCAAAAGGCATGGCATGTCATCAAGTGCAGGGACATGCACCAAAGATTCCTCTCTTCGTGCCCATTGAAATCGCAAGATTCCGTTTCCCTTCCCGAAAGGAAATTTCATTTCCTTTCGGGAAGGGAAACGGAATCTTGCGACCCTGAAAAGAAAGGCTTACAAACACTCTGGAAAGGAGATAGGATCAAATGAAATGCAATTGAAAAAAACACCAAAAAACCCAGAAAATTGGGAGTTTCAGTGTCTTCAAGAAATGGCCTGTGAGAAAATAAGCTGCATTGCAAAGGACCAAAACATGCCAAAACTAAGCTCACAGACGTTGCAAAAGCAGGGGAAAAAGTAGAGGAGCAAGACAAAAGGTGGAGGGGAGGAGGGGAAGATTTGAGGGACATGGCATGGCTGCTTAAAAAAAAAAAAAAAAAAAAAATTTTTTTTCCATACACTACCAAGTGCAGGCAGATGCAGCAGAGCTTGCCAAAATTGATCCCCGCTGAAGGCCAAAACAGAAAAGAAGGACTTAGAAACACGCTGGAAAGGAGATAGCATCAAAGGAATTGCAATTGGAGGAGAAAAAAAAAAAAATTGGGAAATTTGGGCAATTTAGGGACTACGAGAAAATGGACTGGGATTCTATCAGAGCAGTGCAAAAAACCAAAACATGCCAAAATGTAGCACCCAGACGTTGCAAAAGCAGGGGAAAAAGTAGAGGAGCAAGACAAAACCTGGAGGGGAAGATATGAGGGACATGGGATGGACACCGAAAAAAAACTGAAAAAAAAAAGGAAAAAATTTTTCCCAAAGTTCAAGCCATCAAAAGGCATGGCATGTCATCAAGTGCAGGGACATGCACCAAAGATTCCTCTCTTCGTGTCCATTGAAATCGCAAGATTCCGTTTCCCTTCCCGAAAGGAAATGAAATTTCCTTTCGGGAAGGGAAACGGAATCTTGCGACCCTGAAAAGAAAGGCTTACAAACACTCTGGAAAGGAGATAGGATCAAATGAAATGCAATTGAAAAAAACCCCAAAAAACCAGAAAATTGGGAGTTTCAGTGTCTTCAAGAAATGGCCTGTGAGAAAATAAGCTACATTGCAAAGGACCAAAACATGCCAAAACTAAGCTCACAGACGTTGCAAAAGCAGGGGAAAAAGTCAAGGAGGAAGACAAAACATGGAGGGGAAGATTTGAGGGACATGGCATGGCTGCTTAAAAAAAAAAAAAAAAAAAATTGTTTTCCCATATGCGAACAAGTGCAGGCAGATGCAGCAGAGCTTGCCAAAATGGATCCCCGCTGAAGGCCAAAACAGAAAAGAAGGACTTAGAAACACGCTGGAAAGGAGATAGCATCAAAGGAATTGCAATTGGAGGAGAAAAAAAATAAAAAT
Source organism: Agelaius tricolor (assembly GCF_023055355.1). Classification (NCBI taxonomy): domain Eukaryota; kingdom Metazoa; phylum Chordata; class Aves; order Passeriformes; family Icteridae; genus Agelaius; species Agelaius tricolor. Next base: position 11,817,131 of record NW_027269270.1, on the reverse strand, counting down.
GGGAAATTTGGGCAATTTAGGGACTACGAGAAAAAGGACTGGGATTCTATCAGAGCAATGCAAAAAACCAAAACATGCCAAAATGTAGCACCCAGACGTTGCAAAAGCAGGGGAAAAAAGTAGAGGAGCAAGACAAAACCTGGAGGGGAAGATATGAGGGACATGGGATGGACAGTTAAAAAAAAATTAAAAAAAAAAAATTTTCCCATATGCTAGCAAGTGCAGGCAGATGCAGCAGAGCTTGCCAAAATGGATCCCCGCTGAAGGACAAAAAAGAAAAGAAGGACTTAGAAACACGCTGGAAAGGAGATAGCATCAAAGGAATTGCAATTGGAGGAGAAAAAAAAAAAAATTGGGAAATTTGGGCAATTTAGGGACTAGGAGAAAATGGACTGGGATTCTATCAGAGCAGTGCAAAAAACCAAAACATGCCAAAATGTAGCACCCAGACGTTGCAAAAGCAGGGGAAAAAGTAGAGGAGCAAGACAAAACCTGGAGGGGAAGATATGAGGGACATGGGATGGACACCGAAAAAAAACTGAAAAAAAAAGGAAAATATTTTTCCCAAAGTTCAAGCCATCCAAAGGCATGGCATGTCATCAAGTGCAGGGACATGCACCAAAGATTCCTCTCTTCGTGCCCATTGAAATCGCAAGATTCCGTTTCCCTTCCCGAAAGGAAATTTCATTTCCTTTCGGGAAGGGAAACGGAATCTTGCGACCCTGAAAAGAAAGGCTTACAAACACTCTGGAAAGGAGATAGGATCAAATGAAATGCAATTGAAAAAAACCCCAAAAAAACCAGAAAATTGGGAGTTTCAGTGTCTTCAAGAAATGGCCTGTGAGAAAATAAGCTGCATTGCAAAGGACCAAAACATGCCAAAACTAAGCTCACAGACGTTGCAAAAGCAGGGGAAAAAGTAGAGGAGCAAGACAAAAGGTGGAGGGGAAGATATGAGGGACATGGCATGGCTGCTTAAAAAAAAAAAAAAAAAAAAAAAATTTTTCCATACGCTAGCAAGTGCAGGCAGATGCAGCAGAGCTTGCCAAAATTGATCCCCGCTGAAGGCCAAAACAGAAAAGAAGGACTTAGAAACACGCTGGAAAGGAGATAGCATCAAAGGAATTGCAATTGGAGGAGAAAAAAAAAAAATTGGGAAATTCTGGCAATTTAGGGACTAGGAGAAAATGGACTGGGATTCTATCAGAGCAGTGCAAAAAACCAAAACATGCCAAAATGTAGCACCCAGACGTTGCAAAAGCAGGGGAAAAAGTAGAGGAGCAAGACAAAACCTGGAGGGGAAGATATGAGGGACATGGGATGGACACCGAAAAAAAACTGAAAAAAAAAGGAAAATATTTTTCCCAAAGTTCAAGCCATCAAAAGGCATGGCATGTCATCAAGTGCAGGGACATGCACCAAAGATTCTTCTCTTCGTGCCCATTGAAATCGCAAGATTCCGTTTCCCTTCCCGATAGGAAATTTCATTTCCTTTCGGGAAGGGAAACGGAATCTTGCGACCCTGAAAAGAAAGGCTTACAAACACTCTGGAAAGGAGAAAGGATCAAATGAAATGCAATTGAAAAAAACCCCAAAAAAACCAGAATATTGGGAGTTTCAGTGTCTTCAAGAAATGGCCTGTGAGAAAATAAGCTGCATTGCAAAGGACCAAAAGATGCCAAAACTAAGCTCACAGACGTTGCAAAAGCAGGGGAAAAAGTCAAGGAGGAAGACAAAACTTGGAGGGGAAGATTTGAGGGACATGGCATGGCTGCTTAAAAAAAAAAAAAAAAAAAAATAAATTTTTTTCCATACGCTAGCAAGTGCAGGCAGATGCAGCAGAGCTTGCCAAAATTGATCCCCGCTGAAGGCCAAAACAGAAAAGAAGGACTTAGAAACACGCTGGAAAGGAGATAGCATCAAAGGAATTGCAATTGGAGGAGAAAAAAAATAAAAATGGGAAATTTGGGCAATTTAGGGACTACGAGAAAAAGGACTGGGATTCTATCAGAGCAATGCAAAAAACCAAAACATGCCAAAATGTAGCACCCAGACGTTGCAAAAGCAGGGGAGAAAGTAGAGGAGCAAGACAAAACCTGGAGGGGAAGATATGAGGGACATGGGATGGACACCGAAAAAAAACTGAAAAAAAAAGGAAAAAATTTTTCCCAAAGTTCAAGCCATCCAAAGGCATGGCATGTCATCAAGTGCAGGGACATGCACCAAAGATTCCTCTCTTCGTGCCCATTGAAATCGCAAGATTCCGTTTCCCTTCCCGAAAGGAAATGAAATTTCCTTTCGGGAAGGGAAACGGAATCTTGCGACCCTGAAAAGAAAGGCTTACAAACACTCTGGAAAGGAGATAGGATCAAATGAAATGCAATTGAAAAAAACCCCAAAAAAACCAGAAAATTGGGAGTTTCAGTGTCTTCAAGAAATGGCCTGTGAGAAAATAAGCTGCATTGCAAAGGACCAAAAGATGCCAAAACTAAGCTCACAGACGTTGCAAAAGCAGGGGAAAAAGTCAAGGAGGAAGACAAAACATGGAGGGGAAGATTTGAGGGACATGGCATGGCTGCTTAAAAAAAAAAAAAAAAAAAAAAAAAATTTTTCCATACGCTAGCAGCAGAGCTTGCCAAAATTGATCCCCGCTGAAGGCCAAAACAGAAAAGAAGGACTTAGAAACACGCTGGAAAGGAGATAGCATCAAAGGAATTGCAATTGGAGGAGAAAAAAAAAAAAATTGGCAAATTTGGGCAATTTAGGGACTAGGAGAAAATGGACTGGGATTCTATCAGAGCAGTGCAAAAAACCAAAACATGCCAAAATGTAGCACCCAGACGTTGCAAAAGCAGGGGAAAAAGTAGAGGAGCAAGACAAAACCTGGAGGGGAAGATATGAGGGACATGGGATGGACACCGAAAAAAAACTGAAAAAAAAAGGAAAAAATTTTTCCCAAAGTTCAAGCCATCAAAAGGCATGGCATGTCATCAAGTGCAGGGACATGCACCAAAGATTCCTCTCTTCGTGCCCATTGAAATCGCAAGATTCCGTTTCCCTTCCCGAAAGGAAATGAAATTTCCTTTCGGGAAGGGAAACGGAATCTTGCGACCCTGAAAAGAAAGGCTTACAAACACTCTGGAAAGGAGAAAGGATCAAATGAAATGCAATTGAAAAAAACCCCCAAAAAACCAGAAAACTGGGAGTTTCAGTGTCTTCAAGAAATGGCCTGTGAGAAAATAAGCTGCATTGCAAAGGACCAAAACATGCCAAAACTAAGCTCACAGACGTTGCAAAAGCAGGGGAAAAAGTCAAGGAGGAAGACAAAACATGGAGGGGAAGATTTGAGGGACATGGCATGGCTGCTTAAAAAAAAAAAATAAATAAAATAAATTTTTCCCATACGCTAGCAAGTGCAGGCAGATGCAGCAGAGCTTGCCAAAATTGATCCCCGCTGAAGGCCAAAACAGAAAAGAAGGACTTAGAAACACGCTGGAAAGGAGATAGCATCAAAGGAATTGCAATTGGAGGAGAAAAAAAATAAAAATGGGAAATTTGGGCAATTTAGGGACTACGAGAAAAAGGACCGGGATTCTATCAGAGCAATGCAAAAAACCAAAACATGCCAAAATGTAGCACCCAGACGTTGCAAAAGCAGGGGAAAAAGTAGAGGAGCAAGACAAAAGGTGGAGGGGAAGATATGAGGGACATGGGATGGACACTTAAAAAAAATTAAAAAAAAAAATTTTCTCCATATGCGAGCAAGTGCAGGCAGATGCAGCAGAGCTTGCCAAAATTGATCCCCGCTGAAGGCCAAAACAGAAAAGAAGGACTTAGAAACACGCTGGAAAGGAGATAGCATCAAAGGAATTGCAATTGGAGGAGAAAAAAAAAAAATTGGCAAATTTGGGCAATTTAGGGACTAGGAGAAAATGGACTGGGATTCTATCAGAGCAGTGCAAAAAACCAAAACATGCCAAAATGTAGCACCCAGACGTTGCAAAAGCAGGGGAAAAAGTAGAGGAGCAAGACAAAACCTGGAGGGGAAGATATGAGGGACATGGGATGGACACCGAAAAAAAACTGAAAAAAAAAGGAAAAAATTTTTCCCAAAGTTCAAGCCATCAAAAGGCATGGCATGTCATCAAGTGCAGGGACATGCACCAAAGATTCCTCTCTTCGTGCCCATTGAAATCGCAAGATTCCGTTTCCCTTCCCGAAAGGAAATGAAATTTCCTTTCGGGAAGGGAAACGGAATCTTGCGACCCTGAAAAGAAAGGCTTACAAACACTCTGGAAAGGAGATAGGATCAAATGAAATGCAATTGAAAAAAACCCCAAAAAACCAGAATATTGGGAGTTTCAGTGTCTTCAAGAAATGGCCTGTGAGAAAATAAGCTGCATTGCAAAGGACCAAAAGATGCCAAAACTAAGCTCACAGACGTTGCAAAAGCAGGGGAAAAAGTCAAGGAGGAAGACAAAACTTGGAGGGGAAGATTTGAGGGACATGGCATGGCTGCTTAAAAAAAAAAAAAAAAAAAAAAATTTTTCCCATACGCTAGCAAGTGCAGGCAGATGCAGCAGAGCTTGCCAAAATTGATCCCCGCTGAAGGCCAAAACAGAAAAGAAGGACTTAGAAACACGCTGGAAAGGAGATAGCATCAAAGGAATTGCAATTGGAGGAGAAAAAAAAAAAAATTGGGAAATCTGGGCAATTTAGGGACTAGGAGAAAATGGACTGGGATTCTATCAGAGCAATGCAAAAAACCAAAACATGCCAAAATGTAGCACCCAGACGTTGCAAAAGCAGGGGAAAAAGTAGAGGAGCAAGACAAAACCTGGAGGGGAAGATATGAGGGACATGGGATGGACACCGAAAAAAAACTGAAAAAAAAAAGGAAAAAATTTTTCCCAAAGTTCAAGCCATCAAAAGGCATGGCATGTCATCAAGTGCAGGGACATGCACCAAAGATTCCTCTCTTCGTGTCCATTGAAATCGCAAGATTCCGTTTCCCTTCCCGAAAGGAAATGAAATTTCCTTTCGGGAAGGGAAACGGAATCTTGCGACCCTGAAAAGAAAGGCTTACAAACACTCTGGAAAGGAGATAGGATCAAATGAAATGCAATTGAAAAAAACACCAAAAAACCCAGAAAATTGGGAGTTTCAGTGTCTTCAAGAAATGGCCTGTGAGAAAATAAGCTGCATTGCAAAGGACCAAAACATGCCAAAACTAAGCTCACAGACGTTGCAAAAGCAGGGGAAAAAGTAGAGGAGCAAGACAAAAGGTGGAGGGGAGGAGGGGAAGATTTGAGGGACATGGCATGGCTGCTTAAAAAAAAAAAAAAAAAAAAAATTTTTTTTCCATACACTACCAAGTGCAGGCAGATGCAGCAGAGCTTGCCAAAATTGATCCCCACTGAAGGCCAAAACAGAAAAGAAGGACTTAGAAACACGCTGGAAAGGAGATAGCATCAAAGGAATTGCAATTGGAGGAGAAAAAAAAAAAAATTGGGAAATTTGGGCAATTTAGGGACTACGAGAAAATGGACTGGGATTCTATCAGAGCAGTGCAAAAAACCAAAACATGCCAAAATGTAGCACCCAGACGTTGCAAAAGCAGGGGAAAAAGTAGAGGAGCAAGACAAAACCTGGAGGGGAAGATATGAGGGACATGGGATGGACACCGAAAAAAAACTGAAAAAAAAAAGGAAAAAATTTTTCCCAAAGTTCAAGCCATCCAAAGGCATGGCATGTCATCAAGTGCAGGGACATGCACCAAAGATTCCTCTCTTCGTGTCCATTGAAATCGCAAGATTCCGTTTCCCTTCCCGAAAGGAAATGAAATTTCCTTTCGGGAAGGGAAACGGAATCTTGCGACCCTGAAAAGAAAGGCTTACAAACACTCTGGAAAGGAGATAGGATCAAATGAAATGCAATTGAAAAAAACCCCAAAAAACCAGAAAATTGGGAGTTTCAGTGTCTTCAAGAAATGGCCTGTGAGAAAATAAGCTACATTGCAAAGGACCAAAACATGCCAAAACTAAGCTCACAGACGTTGCAAAAGCAGGGGAAAAAGTCAAGGAGGAAGACAAAACATGGAGGGGAAGATTTGAGGGACATGGCATGGCTGCTTAAAAAAAAAAAAAAAAAAAATTGTTTTCCCATATGCGAACAAGTGCAGGCAGATGCAGCAGAGCTTGCCAAAATGGATCCCCGCTGAAGGCCAAAACAGAAAAGAAGGACTTAGAAACACGCTGGAAAGGAGATAGCATCAAAGGAATTGCAATTGGAGGAGAAAAAAAATAAAAATGGGAAATTTGGGCAATTTAGGGACTACGAGAAAAAGGACTGGGATTCTATCAGAGCAATGCAAAAAACCAAAACATGCCAAAATGTAGCACCCAGACGTTGCAAAAGCAGGGGAAAAAGTAGAGGAGCAAGACAAAACCTGGAGGGGAAGATATGAGGGACATGGGATGGACAGTTAAAAAAAAATTAAAAAAAAAAAATTTTCCCATATGCTAGCAAGTGCAGGCAGATGCAGCAGAGCTTGCCAAAATGGATCCCCGCTGAAGGACAAAAAAGAAAAGAAGGACTTAGAAACACGCTGGAAAGGAGATAGCATCAAAGGAATTGCAATTGGAGGAGAAAAAAAAAAAAATTGGGAAATTTGGGCAATTTAGGGACTAGGAGAAAATGGACTGGGATTCTATCAGAGCAGTGCAAAAAACCAAAACATGCCAAAATGTAGCACCCAGACGTTGCAAAAGCAGGGGAAAAAGTAGAGGAGCAAGACAAAACCTGGAGGGGAAGATATGAGGGACATGGGATGGACACTGAAAAAAAACTGAAAAAAAAAGGAAAAAATTTTTCCCAAAGTTCAAGCCATCAAAAGGCATGGCATGTCATCAAGTGCAGGGACATGCACCAAAGATTCCTCTCTTCGTGCCCATTGAAATCGCAAGATTCCGTTTCCCTTCCCGAAAGGAAATGAAATTTCCTTTCGGGAAGGGAAACGGAATCTTGCGACCCTGAAAAGAAAGGCTTACAAACACTCTGGAAAGGAGAAAGGATCAAATGAAATGCAATTGAAAAAAACCCCCAAAAAACCAGAAAACTGGGAGTTTCAGTGTCTTCAAGAAATGGCCTGTGAGAAAATAAGCTGCATTGCAAAGGACCAAAACATGCCAAAACTAAGCTCACAGACGTTGCAAAAGCAGGGGAAAAAGTCAAGGAGGAAGACAAAACATGGAGGGGAAGATTTGAGGGACATGGCATGGCTGCTTAAAAAAAAAAAAAAAAAAAAAAAATTTTTTTCCATACGCTAGCAAGTGCAGGCAGATGCAGCAGAGCTTGCCAAAATTGATCCCCGCTGAAGGCCAAAACAGAAAAGAAGGACTTAGAAACACGCTGGAAAGGAGATAGCATCAAAGGAATTGCAATTGGAGGAGAAAAAAAATAAAAATGGGAAATTTGGGCAATTTAGGGACTACGAGAAAAAGGACTGGGATTCTATCAGAGCAATGCAAAAAACCAAAACATGCCAAAATGTAGCACCCAGACGTTGCAAAAGCAGGGGAGAAAGTAGAGGAGCAAGACAAAACCTGGAGGGGAAGATATGAGGGACATGGGATGGACACTGAAAAAAAACTGAAAAAAAAAGGAAAAAATTTTTCCCAAAGTTCAAGCCATCAAAAGGCATGGCATGTCATCAAGTGCAGGGACATGCACCAAAGATTCCTCTCTTCGTGCCCATTGAAATCGCAAGATTCCGTTTCCCTTCCCGAAAGGAAATGAAATTTCCTTTCGGGAAGGGAAACGGAATCTTGCGACCCTGAAAAGAAAGGCTTACAAACACTCTGGAAAGGAGAAAGGATCAAATGAAATGCAATTGAAAAAAACCCCCAAAAAACCAGAAAACTGGGAGTTTCAGTGTCTTCAAGAAATGGCCTGTGAGAAAATAAGCTGCATTGCAAAGGACCAAAACATGCCAAAACTAAGCTCACAGACGTTGCAAAAGCAGGGGAAAAAGTCAAGGAGGAAGACAAAACATGGAGGGGAAGATTTGAGGGACATGGCATGGCTGCTTAAAAAAAAAAAAAAAATAAAATAAATTTTTCCCATACGCTAGCAAGTGCAGGCAGATGCAGCAGAGCTTGCCAAAATTGATCCCCGCTGAAGGCCAAAACAGAAAAGAAGGACTTAGAAACACGCTGGAAAGGAGATAGCATCAAAGGAATTGCAATTGGAGGAGAAAAAAAATAAAAATGGGAAATTTGGGCAATTTAGGGACTACGAGAAAAAGGACCGGGATTCTATCAGAGCAATGCAAAAAACCAAAACATGCCAAAATGTAGCACCCAGACGTTGCAAAAGCAGGGGAAAAAGTAGAGGAGCAAGACAAAAGGTGGAGGGGAAGATATGAGGGACATGGGATGGACACTTAAAAAAAATTAAAAAAAAAAATTTTCTCCATATGCGAGCAAGTGCAGGCAGATGCAGCAGAGCTTGCCAAAATTGATCCCCGCTGAAGGCCAAAACAGAAAAGAAGGACTTAGAAACACGCTGGAAAGGAGATAGCATCAAAGGAATTGCAATTGGAGGAGAAAAAAAAAAATTGGGAAATTTGGGCAATTTAGGGACTAGGAGAAAATGGACTGGGATTCTATCAGAGCAGTGCAAAAAACCAAAACATGCCAAAATGTAGCACCCAGACGTTGCAAAAGCAGGGGAAAAAGTAGAGGAGCAAGACAAAACCTGGAGGGGAAGATATGAGGGACATGGGATGGACACCGAAAAAAAACTGAAAAAAAAAGGAAAAAATTTTTCCCAAAGTTCAAGCCATCAAAAGGCATGGCATGTCATCAAGTGCAGGGACATGCACCAAAGATTCCTCTCTTCGTGCCCATTGAAATCGCAAGATTCCGTTTCCCTTCCCGAAAGGAAATGAAATTTCCTTTCGGGAAGGGAAACGGAATCTTGCGACCCTGAAAAGAAAGGCTTACAAACACTCTGGAAAGGAGATAGGATCAAATGAAATGCAATTGAAAAAAACCCCAAAAAACCAGAAAATTGGGAGTTTCAGTGTCTTCAAGAAATGGCCTGTGAGAAAATAAGCTGCATTGCAAAGGACCAAAAGATGCCAAAACTAAGCTCACAGACGTTGCAAAAGCAGGGGAAAAAGTCAAGGAGGAAGACAAAACTTGGAGGGGAAGATTTGAGGGACATGGCATGGCTGCTTAAAAAAAAAAAAAAAAAAAAAAAATTTTTCCCATACGCTAGCAAGTGCAGGCAGATGCAGCAGAGCTTGCCAAAATTGATCCCCGCTGAAGGCCAAAACAGAAAAGAAGGACTTAGAAACACGCTGGAAAGGAGATAGCATCAAAGGAATTGCAATTGGAGGAGAAAAAAAAAAAAATTGGGAAATCTGGGCAATTTAGGGACTAGGAGAAAATGGACTGGGATTCTATCAGAGCAGTGCAAAAAACCAAAACATGCCAAAATGTAGCACCCAGACGTTGCAAAAGCAGGGGAAAAAGTAGAGGAGCAAGACAAAACCTGGAGGGGAAGATATGAGGGACATGGGATGGACACCGAAAAAAAACTGAAAAAAAAAAGGAAAAAATTTTTCCCAAAGTTCAAGCCATCAAAAGGCATGGCATGTCATCAAGTGCAGGGACATGCACCAAAGATTCCTCTCTTCGTGTCCATTGAAATCGCAAGATTCCGTTTCCCTTCCCGAAAGGAAATGAAATTTCCTTTCGGGAAGGGAAACGGAATCTTGCGACCCTGAAAAGAAAGGCTTACAAACACTCTGGAAAGGAGATAGGATCAAATGAAATGCAATTGAAAAAAACCCCAAAAAACCAGAAAATTGGGAGTTTCAGTGTCTTCAAGAAATGGCCTGTGAGAAAATAAGCTACATTGCAAAGGACCAAAACATGCCAAAACTAAGCTCACAGACGTTGCAAAAGCAGGGGAAAAAGTCAAGGAGGAAGACAAAACATGGAGGGGAAGATTTGAGGGACATGGCATGGCTGCTTAAAAAAAAAAAAAAAAAAAATTGTTTTCCCATATGCGAACAAGTGCAGGCAGATGCAGCAGAGCTTGCCAAAATGGATCCCCGCTGAAGGCCAAAACAGAAAAGAAGGACTTAGAAACACGCTGGAAAGGAGATAGCATCAAAGGAATTGCAATTGGAGGAGAAAAAAAATAAAAATGGGAAATTTGGGCAATTTAGGGACTACGAGAAAAAGGACTGGGATTCTATCAGAGCAATGCAAAAAACCAAAACATGCCAAAATGTAGCACCCAGACGTTGCAAAAGCAGGGGAAAAAAGTAGAGGAGCAAGACAAAACCTGGAGGGGAAGATATGAGGGACATGGGATGGACAGTTAAAAAAAAATTAAAAAAAAAAAATTTTCCCATATGCTAGCAAGTGCAGGCAGATGCAGCAGAGCTTGCCAAAATGGATCCCCGCTGAAGGACAAAAAAGAAAAGAAGGACTTAGAAACACGCTGGAAAGGAGATAGCATCAAAGGAATTGCAATTGGAGGAGAAAAAAAAAAAAATTGGGAAATTTGGGCAATTTAGGGACTAGGAGAAAATGGACTGGGATTCTATCAGAGCAGTGCAAAAAACCAAAACATGCCAAAATGTAGCACCCAGACGTTGCAAAAGCAGGGGAAAAAGTAGAGGAGCAAGACAAAACCTGGAGGGGAAGATATGAGGGACATGGGATGGACACCGAAAAAAAACTGAAAAAAAAAGGAAAATATTTTTCCCAAAGTTCAAGCCATCCAAAGGCATGGCATGTCATCAAGTGCAGGGACATGCACCAAAGATTCCTCTCTTCGTGCCCATTGAAATCGCAAGATTCCGTTTCCCTTCCCGAAAGGAAATTTCATTTCCTTTCGGGAAGGGAAACGGAATCTTGCGACCCTGAAAAGAAAGGCTTACAAACACTCTGGAAAGGAGATAGGATCAAATGAAATGCAATTGAAAAAAACCCCAAAAAAACCAGAAAATTGGGAGTTTCAGTGTCTTCAAGAAATGGCCTGTGAGAAAATAAGCTGCATTGCAAAGGACCAAAACATGCCAAAACTAAGCTCACAGACGTTGCAAAAGCAGGGGAAAAAGTAGAGGAGCAAGACAAAAGGTGGAGGGGAAGATATGAGGGACATGGCATGGCTGCTTAAAAAAAAAAAAAAAAAAAAAAAATTTTTCCATACGCTAGCAAGTGCAGGCAGATGCAGCAGAGCTTGCCAAAATTGATCCCCGCTGAAGGCCAAAACAGAAAAGAAGGACTTAGAAACACGCTGGAAAGGAGATAGCATCAAAGGAATTGCAATTGGAGGAGAAAAAAAAAAAATTGGGAAATTCTGGCAATTTAGGGACTAGGAGAAAATGGACTGGGATTCTATCAGAGCAGTGCAAAAAACCAAAACATGCCAAAATGTAGCACCCAGACGTTGCAAAAGCAGGGGAAAAAGTAGAGGAGCAAGACAAAACCTGGAGGGGAAGATATGAGGGACATGGGATGGACACCGAAAAAAAACTGAAAAAAAAAGGAAAATATTTTTCCCAAAGTTCAAGCCATCAAAAGGCATGGCATGTCATCAAGTGCAGGGACATGCACCAAAGATTCTTCTCTTCGTGCCCATTGAAATCGCAAGATTCCGTTTCCCTTCCCGATAGGAAATTTCATTTCCTTTCGGGAAGGGAAACGGAATCTTGCGACCCTGAAAAGAAAGGCTTACAAACACTCTGGAAAGGAGAAAGGATCAAATGAAATGCAATTGAAAAAAACCCCAAAAAAACCAGAATATTGGGAGTTTCAGTGTCTTCAAGAAATGGCCTGTGAGAAAATAAGCTGCATTGCAAAGGACCAAAAGATGCCAAAACTAAGCTCACAGACGTTGCAAAAGCAGGGGAAAAAGTCAAGGAGGAAGACAAAACTTGGAGGGGAAGATTTGAGGGACATGGCATGGCTGCTTAAAAAAAAAAAAAAAAAAAAAAAAATTTTTTTCCATACGCTAGCAAGTGCAGGCAGATGCAGCAGAGCTTGCCAAAATTGATCCCCGCTGAAGGCCAAAACAGAAAAGAAGGACTTAGAAACACGCTGGAAAGGAGATAGCATCAAAGGAATTGCAATTGGAGGAGAAAAAAAATAAAAATGGGAAATTTGGGCAATTTAGGGACTACGAGAAAAAGGACTGGGATTCTATCAGAGCAATGCAAAAAACCAAAACATGCCAAAATGTAGCACCCAGACGTTGCAAAAGCAGGGGAGAAAGTAGAGGAGCAAGACAAAACCTGGAGGGGAAGATATGAGGGACATGGGATGGACACCGAAAAAAAACTGAAAAAAAAAGGAAAAAATTTTTCCCAAAGTTCAAGCCATCCAAAGGCATGGCATGTCATCAAGTGCAGGGACATGCACCAAAGATTCCTCTCTTCGTGCCCATTGAAATCGCAAGATTCCGTTTCCCTTCCCGAAAGGAAATGAAATTTCCTTTCGGGAAGGGAAACGGAATCTTGCGACCCTGAAAAGAAAGGCTTACAAACACTCTGGAAAGGAGATAGGATCAAATGAAATGCAATTGAAAAAAACCCCAAAAAAACCAGAAAATTGGGAGTTTCAGTGTCTTCAAGAAATGGCCTGTGAGAAAATAAGCTGCATTGCAAAGGACCAAAAGATGCCAAAACTAAGCTCACAGACGTTGCAAAAGCAGGGGAAAAAGTCAAGGAGGAAGACAAAACATGGAGGGGAAGATTTGAGGGACATGGCATGGCTGCTTAAAAAAAAAAAAAAAAAAAAAAATTTTTCCATACGCTAGCAGCAGAGCTTGCCAAAATTGATCCCCGCTGAAGGCCAAAACAGAAAAGAAGGACTTAGAAACACGCTGGAAAGGAGATAGCATCAAAGGAATTGCAATTGGAGGAGAAAAAAAAAAAAATTGGCAAATTTGGGCAATTTAGGGACTAGGAGAAAATGGACTGGGATTCTATCAGAGCAGTGCAAAAAACCAAAACATGCCAAAATGTAGCACCCAGACGTTGCAAAAGCAGGGGAAAAAGTAGAGGAGCAAGACAAAACCTGGAGGGGAAGATATGAGGGACATGGGATGGACACCGAAAAAAAACTGAAAAAAAAAGGAAAAAATTTTTCCCAAAGTTCAAGCCATCAAAAGGCATGGCATGTCATCAAGTGCAGGGACATGCACCAAAGATTCCTCTCTTCGTGCCCATTGAAATCGCAAGATTCCGTTTCCCTTCCCGAAAGGAAATGAAATTTCCTTTCGGGAAGGGAAACGGAATCTTGCGACCCTGAAAAGAAAGGCTTACAAACACTCTGGAAAGGAGAAAGGATCAAATGAAATGCAATTGAAAAAAACCCCCAAAAAACCAGAAAACTGGGAGTTTCAGTGTCTTCAAGAAATGGCCTGTGAGAAAATAAGCTGCATTGCAAAGGACCAAAACATGCCAAAACTAAGCTCACAGACGTTGCAAAAGCAGGGGAAAAAGTCAAGGAGGAAGACAAAACATGGAGGGGAAGATTTGAGGGACATGGCATGGCTGCTTAAAAAAAAAAAAAAATAAAATAAATTTTTCCCATACGCTAGCAAGTGCAGGCAGATGCAGCAGAGCTTGCCAAAATTGATCCCCGCTGAAGGCCAAAACAGAAAAGAAGGACTTAGAAACACGCTGGAAAGGAGATAGCATCAAAGGAATTGCAATTGGAGGAGAAAAAAAATAAAAATGGGAAATTTGGGCAATTTAGGGACTACGAGAAAAAGGACCGGGATTCTATCAGAGCAATGCAAAAAACCAAAACATGCCAAAATGTAGCACCCAGACGTTGCAAAAGCAGGGGAAAAAGTAGAGGAGCAAGACAAAAGGTGGAGGGGAAGATATGAGGGACATGGGATGGACACTTAAAAAAAATTAAAAAAAAAAATTTTCTCCATATGCGAGCAAGTGCAGGCAGATGCAGCAGAGCTTGCCAAAATTGATCCCCGCTGAAGGCCAAAACAGAAAAGAAGGACTTAGAAACACGCTGGAAAGGAGATAGCATCAAAGGAATTGCAATTGGAGGAGAAAAAAAAAAAATTGGGAAATTTGGGCAATTTAGGGACTAGGAGAAAATGGACTGGGATTCTATCAGAGCAGTGCAAAAAACCAAAACATGCCAAAATGTAGCACCCAGACGTTGCAAAAGCAGGGGAAAAAGTAGAGGAGCAAGACAAAACCTGGAGGGGAAGATATGAGGGACATGGGATGGACACCGAAAAAAAACTGAAAAAAAAAGGAAAAAATTTTTCCCAAAGTTCAAGCCATCAAAAGGCATGGCATGTCATCAAGTGCAGGGACATGCACCAAAGATTCCTCTCTTCGTGCCCATTGAAATCGCAAGATTCCGTTTCCCTTCCCGAAAGGAAATGAAATTTCCTTTCGGGAAGGGAAACGGAATCTTGCGACCCTGAAAAGAAAGGCTTACAAACACTCTGGAAAGGAGATAGGATCAAATGAAATGCAATTGAAAAAAACCCCAAAAAACCAGAATATTGGGAGTTTCAGTGTCTTCAAGAAATGGCCTGTGAGAAAATAAGCTGCATTGCAAAGGACCAAAAGATGCCAAAACTAAGCTCACAGACGTTGCAAAAGCAGGGGAAAAAGTCAAGGAGGAAGACAAAACTTGGAGGGGAAGATTTGAGGGACATGGCATGGCTGCTTAAAAAAAAAAAAAAAAAAAAAAATTTTTCCCATACGCTAGCAAGTGCAGGCAGATGCAGCAGAGCTTGCCAAAATTGATCCCCGCTGAAGGCCAAAACAGAAAAGAAGGACTTAGAAACACGCTGGAAAGGAGATAGCATCAAAGGAATTGCAATTGGAGGAGAAAAAAAAAAAAATTGGGAAATCTGGGCAATTTAGGGACTAGGAGAAAATGGACTGGGATTCTATCAGAGCAATGCAAAAAACCAAAACATGCCAAAATGTAGCACCCAGACGTTGCAAAAGCAGGGGAAAAAGTAGAGGAGCAAGACAAAACCTGGAGGGGAAGATATGAGGGACATGGGATGGACACCGAAAAAAAACTGAAAAAAAAAAGGAAAAAATTTTTCCCAAAGTTCAAGCCATCAAAAGGCATGGCATGTCATCAAGTGCAGGGACATGCACCAAAGATTCCTCTCTTCGTGTCCATTGAAATCGCAAGATTCCGTTTCCCTTCCCGAAAGGAAATGAAATTTCCTTTCGGGAAGGGAAACGGAATCTTGCGACCCTGAAAAGAAAGGCTTACAAACACTCTGGAAAGGAGATAGGATCAAATGAAATGCAATTGAAAAAAACACCAAAAAACCCAGAAAATTGGGAGTTTCAGTGTCTTCAAGAAATGGCCTGTGAGAAAATAAGCTGCATTGCAAAGGACCAAAACATGCCAAAACTAAGCTCACAGACGTTGCAAAAGCAGGGGAAAAAGTAGAGGAGCAAGACAAAAGGTGGAGGGGAGGAGGGGAAGATTTGAGGGACATGGCATGGCTGCTTAAAAAAAAAAAAAAAAAAAAAATTTTTTTTCCATACACTACCAAGTGCAGGCAGATGCAGCAGAGCTTGCCAAAATTGATCCCCGCTGAAGGCCAAAACAGAAAAGAAGGACTTAGAAACACGCTGGAAAGGAGATAGCATCAAAGGAATTGCAATTGGAGGAGAAAAAAAAAAAAATTGGGAAATTTGGGCAATTTAGGGACTACGAGAAAATGGACTGGGATTCTATCAGAGCAGTGCAAAAAACCAAAACATGCCAAAATGTAGCACCCAGACGTTGCAAAAGCAGGGGAAAAAGTAGAGGAGCAAGACAAAACCTGGAGGGGAAGATATGAGGGACATGGGATGGACACCGAAAAAAAACTGAAAAAAAAAAGGAAAAAATTTTTCCCAAAGTTCAAGCCATCCAAAGGCATGGCATGTCATCAAGTGCAGGGACATGCACCAAAGATTCCTCTCTTCGTGTCCATTGAAATCGCAAGATTCCGTTTCCCTTCCCGAAAGGAAATGAAATTTCCTTTCGGGAAGGGAAACGGAATCTTGCGACCCTGAAAAGAAAGGCTTACAAACACTCTGGAAAGGAGATAGGATCAAATGAAATGCAATTGAAAAAAACCCCAAAAAACCAGAAAATTGGGAGTTTCAGTGTCTTCAAGAAATGGCCTGTGAGAAAATAAGCTACATTGCAAAGGACCAAAACATGCCAAAACTAAGCTCACAGACGTTGCAAAAGCAGGGGAAAAAGTCAAGGAGGAAGACAAAACATGGAGGGGAAGATTTGAGGGACATGGCATGGCTGCTTAAAAAAAAAAAAAAAAAAAATTGTTTTCCCATATGCGAACAAGTGCAGGCAGATGCAGCAGAGCTTGCCAAAATGGATCCCCGCTGAAGGCCAAAACAGAAAAGAAGGACTTAGAAACACGCTGGAAAGGAGATAGCATCAAAGGAATTGCAATTGGAGGAGAAAAAAAATAAAAATGGGAAATTTGGGCAATTTAGGGACTACGAGAAAAAGGACTGGGATTCTATCAGAGCAATGCAAAAAACCAAAACATGCCAAAATGTAGCACCCAGACGTTGCAAAAGCAGGGGAAAAAGTAGAGGAGCAAGACAAAACCTGGAGGGGAAGATATGAGGGACATGGGATGGACACCGAAAAAAAACTGAAAAAAAAAGGAAAATATTTTTCCCAAAGTTCAAGCCATCCAAAGGCATGGCATGTCATCAAGTGCAGGGACATGCACCAAAGATTCCTCTCTTCGTGCCCATTGAAATCGCAAGATTCCGTTTCCCTTCCCGAAAGGAAATTTCATTTCCTTTCGGGAAGGGAAACGGAATCTTGCGACCCTGAAAAGAAAGGCTTACAAACACTCTGGAAAGGAGATAGGATCAAATGAAATGCAATTGAAAAAAACCCCAAAAAAACCAGAAAATTGGGAGTTTCAGTGTCTTCAAGAAATGGCCTGTGAGAAAATAAGCTGCATTGCAAAGGACCAAAAGATGCCAAAACTAAGCTCACAGACGTTGCAAAAGCAGGGGAAAAAGTCAAGGAGGAAGACAAAACATGGAGGGGAAGATTTGAGGGACATGGCATGGCTGCTTAAAAAAAAAAAAAAAAAAAATTTTTCCATACGCTAGCAAGTGCAGGCAGATGCAGCAGAGCTTGCCAAAATTGATCCCCGCTGAAGGCCAAAACAGAAAAGAAGGACTTAGAAACACGCTGGAAAGGAGATAGCATCAAAGGAATTGCAATTGGAGGAGAAAAAAAAAAAAATTGGCAAATTTGGGCAATTTAGGGACTAGGAGAAAATGGACTGGGATTCTATCAGAGCAGTGCAAAAAACCAAAACATGCCAAAATGTAGCACCCAGACGTTGCAAAAGCAGGGGAAAAAGTAGAGGAGCAAGACAAAACCTGGAGGGGAAGATATGAGGGACATGGGATGGACACCGAAAAAAAACTGAAAAAAAAAGGAAAAAATTTTTCCCAAAGTTCAAGCCATCAAAAGGCATGGCATGTCATCAAGTGCAGGGACATGCACCAAAGATTCCTCTCTTCGTGCCCATTGAAATCGCAAGATTCCGTTTCCCTTCCCGAAAGGAAATGAAATTTCCTTTCGGGAAGGGAAACGGAATCTTGCGACCCTGAAAAGAAAGGCTTACAAACACTCTGGAAAGGAGAAAGGATCAAATGAAATGCAATTGAAAAAAACCCCCAAAAAACCAGAAAACTGGGAGTTTCAGTGTCTTCAAGAAATGGCCTGTGAGAAAATAAGCTGCATTGCAAAGGACCAAAAGATGCCAAAACTAAGCTCACAGACGTTGCAAAAGCAGGGGAAAAAGTCAAGGAGGAAGACAAAACTTGGAGGGGAAGATTTGAGGGACATGGCATGGCTGCTTAAAAAAAAAAAAAAAAAAAAATAAATTTTTCCCATACGCTAGCAAGTGCAGGCAGATGCAGCAGAGCTTGCCAAAATTGATCCCCGCTGAAGGCCAAAACAGAAAAGAAGGACTTAGAAACACGCTGGAAAGGAGATAGCATCAAAGGAATTGCAATTGGAGGAGAAAAAAAATAAAAATGGGAAATTTGGGCAATTTAGGGACTACGAGAAAAAGGACCGGGATTCTATCAGAGCAATGCAAAAAACCAAAACATGCCAAAATGTAGCACCCAGACGTTGCAAAAGCAGGGGAAAAAGTAGAGGAGCAAGACAAAAGGTGGAGGGGAAGATATGAGGGACATGGGATGGACACTTAAAAAAAATTAAAAAAAAAAATTTTCTCCATATGCGAGCAAGTGCAGGCAGATGCAGCAGAGCTTGCCAAAATTGATCCCCGCTGAAGGCCAAAACAGAAAAGAAGGACTTAGAAACACGCTGGAAAGGAGATAGCATCAAAGGAATTGCAATTGGAGGAGAAAAAAAAAAAATTGGGAAATTTGGGCAATTTAGGGACTAGGAGAAAATGGACTGGGATTCTATCAGAGCAGTGCAAAAAACCAAAACATGCCAAAATGTAGCACCCAGACGTTGCAAAAGCAGGGGAAAAAGTAGAGGAGCAAGACAAAACCTGGAGGGGAAGATATGAGGGACATGGGATGGACACCGAAAAAAAACTGAAAAAAAAAGGAAAAAATTTTTCCCAAAGTTCAAGCCATCAAAAGGCATGGCATGTCATCAAGTGCAGGGACATGCACCAAAGATTCCTCTCTTCGTGCCCATTGAAATCGCAAGATTCCGTTTCCCTTCCCGAAAGGAAATGAAATTTCCTTTCGGGAAGGGAAACGGAATCTTGCGACCCTGAAAAGAAAGGCTTACAAACACTCTGGAAAGGAGATAGGATCAAATGAAATGCAATTGAAAAAAACCCCAAAAAACCAGAAAATTGGGAGTTTCAGTGTCTTCAAGAAATGGCCTGTGAGAAAATAAGCTGCATTGCAAAGGACCAAAAGATGCCAAAACTAAGCTCACAGACGTTGCAAAAGCAGGGGAAAAAGTCAAGGAGGAAGACAAAACATGGAGGGGAAGATTTGAGGGACATGGCATGGCTGCTTAAAAAAAAAAAAAAAAAAAAAAATTTTTCCCATACGCTAGCAAGTGCAGGCAGATGCAGCAGAGCTTGCCAAAATTGATCCCCGCTGAAGGCCAAAACAGAAAAGAAGGACTTAGAAACACGCTGGAAAGGAGATAGCATCAAAGGAATTGCAATTGGAGGAGAAAAAAAAAAAAATTGGGAAATCTGGGCAATTTAGGGACTAGGAGAAAATGGACTGGGATTCTATCAGAGCAATGCAAAAAACCAAAACATGCCAAAATGTAGCACCCAGACGTTGCAAAAGCAGGGGAAAAAGTAGAGGAGCAAGACAAAACCTGGAGGGGAAGATATGAGGGACATGGGATGGACACCGAAAAAAAACTGAAAAAAAAAAGGAAAAAATTTTTCCCAAAGTTCAAGCCATCAAAAGGCATGGCATGTCATCAAGTGCAGGGACATGCACCAAAGATTCCTCTCTTCGTGTCCATTGAAATCGCAAGATTCCGTTTCCCTTCCCGAAAGGAAATGAAATTTCCTTTCGGGTAGGGAAACGGAATCTTGCGACCCTGAAAAGAAAGGCTTACAAACACTCTGGAAAGGAGATAGGATCAAATGAAATGCAATTGAAAAAAACACCAAAAAACCCAGAAAATTGGGAGTTTCAGTGTCTTCAAGAAATGGCCTGTGAGAAAATAAGCTGCATTGCAAAGGACCAAAACATGCCAAAACTAAGCTCACAGACGTTGCAAAAGCAGGGGAAAAAGTAGAGGAGCAAGACAAAAGGTGGAGGGGAGGAGGGGAAGATTTGAGGGACATGGCATGGCTGCTTAAAAAAAAAAAAAAAAAAAAAATTTTTTTTCCATACACTACCAAGTGCAGGCAGATGCAGCAGAGCTTGCCAAAATTGATCCCCGCTGAAGGCCAAAACAGAAAAGAAGGACTTAGAAACACGCTGGAAAGGAGATAGCATCAAAGGAATTGCAATTGGAGGAGAAAAAAAATAAAAATGGGAAATTTGGGCAATTTAGGGACTACGAGAAAAAGGACCGGGATTCTATCAGAGCAATGCAAAAAACCAAAACATGCCAAAATGTAGCACCCAGACGTTGCAAAAGCAGGGGAAAAAGTAGAGGAGCAAGACAAAAGGTGGAGGGGAAGATATGAGGGACATGGGATGGACACTTAAAAAAAATTAAAAAAAAAAATTTTCTCCATATGCGAGCAAGTGCAGGCAGATGCAGCAGAGCTTGCCAAAATTGATCCCCGCTGAAGGCCAAAACAGAAAAGAAGGACTTAGAAACACGCTGGAAAGGAGATAGCATCAAAGGAATTGCAATTGGAGGAGAAAAAAAAAAAATTGGGAAATTTGGGCAATTTAGGGACTAGGAGAAAATGGACTGGGATTCTATCAGAGCAGTGCAAAAAACCAAAACATGCCAAAATGTAGCACCCAGACGTTGCAAAAGCAGGGGAAAAAGTAGAGGAGCAAGACAAAACCTGGAGGGGAAGATATGAGGGACATGGGATGGACACCGAAAAAAAACTGAAAAAAAAAGGAAAAAATTTTTCCCAAAGTTCAAGCCATCAAAAGGCATGGCATGTCATCAAGTGCAGGGACATGCACCAAAGATTCCTCTCTTCGTGCCCATTGAAATCGCAAGATTCCGTTTCCCTTCCCGAAAGGAAATGAAATTTCCTTTCGGGAAGGGAAACGGAATCTTGCGACCCTGAAAAGAAAGGCTTACAAACACTCTGGAAAGGAGATAGGATCAAATGAAATGCAATTGAAAAAAACCCCAAAAAACCAGAATATTGGGAGTTTCAGTGTCTTCAAGAAATGGCCTGTGAGAAAATAAGCTGCATTGCAAAGGACCAAAAGATGCCAAAACTAAGCTCACAGACGTTGCAAAAGCAGGGGAAAAAGTCAAGGAGGAAGACAAAACTTGGAGGGGAAGATTTGAGGGACATGGCATGGCTGCTTAAAAAAAAAAAAAAAAAAAAAAATTTTTCCCATACGCTAGCAAGTGCAGGCAGATGCAGCAGAGCTTGCCAAAATTGATCCCCGCTGAAGGCCAAAACAGAAAAGAAGGACTTAGAAACACGCTGGAAAGGAGATAGCATCAAAGGAATTGCAATTGGAGGAGAAAAAAAAAAAAATTGGGAAATCTGGGCAATTTAGGGACTAGGAGAAAATGGACTGGGATTCTATCAGAGCAATGCAAAAAACCAAAACATGCCAAAATGTAGCACCCAGACGTTGCAAAAGCAGGGGAAAAAGTAGAGGAGCAAGACAAAACCTGGAGGGGAAGATATGAGGGACATGGGATGGACACCGAAAAAAAACTGAAAAAAAAAAGGAAAAAATTTTTCCCAAAGTTCAAGCCATCAAAAGGCATGGCATGTCATCAAGTGCAGGGACATGCACCAAAGATTCCTCTCTTCGTGTCCATTGAAATCGCAAGATTCCGTTTCCCTTCCCGAAAGGAAATGAAATTTCCTTTCGGGAAGGGAAACGGAATCTTGCGACCCTGAAAAGAAAGGCTTACAAACACTCTGGAAAGGAGATAGGATCAAATGAAATGCAATTGAAAAAAACACCAAAAAACCCAGAAAATTGGGAGTTTCAGTGTCTTCAAGAAATGGCCTGTGAGAAAATAAGCTGCATTGCAAAGGACCAAAACATGCCAAAACTAAGCTCACAGACGTTGCAAAAGCAGGGGAAAAAGTAGAGGAGCAAGACAAAAGGTGGAGGGGAGGAGGGGAAGATTTGAGGGACATGGCATGGCTGCTTAAAAAAAAAAAAAAGAAAAAATTTTTTTTCCATACACTACCAAGTGCAGGCAGATGCAGCAGAGCTTGCCAAAATTGATCCCCGCTGAAGGCCAAAACAGAAAAGAAGGACTTAGAAACACGCTGGAAAGGAGATAGCATCAAAGGAATTGCAATTGGAGGAGAAAAAAAAAAAAATTGGGAAATTTGGGCAATTTAGGGACTACGAGAAAATGGACTGGGATTCTATCAGAGCAGTGCAAAAAACCAAAACATGCCAAAATGTAGCACCCAGACGTTGCAAAAGCAGGGGAAAAAGTAGAGGAGCAAGACAAAACCTGGAGGGGAAGATATGAGGGACATGGGATGGACACCGAAAAAAAACTGAAAAAAAAAAGGAAAAAATTTTTCCCAAAGTTCAAGCCATCCAAAGGCATGGCATGTCATCAAGTGCAGGGACATGCACCAAAGATTCCTCTCTTCGTGTCCATTGAAATCGCAAGATTCCGTTTCCCTTCCCGAAAGGAAATGAAATTTCCTTTCGGGAAGGGAAACGGAATCTTGCGACCCTGAAAAGAAAGGCTTACAAACACTCTGGAAAGGAGATAGGATCAAATGAAATGCAATTGAAAAAAACCCCAAAAAACCAGAAAATTGGGAGTTTCAGTGTCTTCAAGAAATGGCCTGTGAGAAAATAAGCTACATTGCAAAGGACCAAAACATGCCAAAACTAAGCTCACAGACGTTGCAAAAGCAGGGGAAAAAGTCAAGGAGGAAGACAAAACATGGAGGGGAAGATTTGAGGGACATGGCATGGCTGCTTAAAAAAAAAAAAAAAAAAAATTGTTTTCCCATATGCGAACAAGTGCAGGCAGATGCAGCAGAGCTTGCCAAAATTGATCCCCGCTGAAGGCCAAAACAGAAAAGAAGGACTTAGAAACACGCTGGAAAGGAGATAGCATCAAAGGAATTGCAATTGGAGGAGAAAAAAAATAAAAATGGGAAATTTGGGCAATTTAGGGACTACGAGAAAAAGGACTGGGATTCTATCAGAGCAATGCAAAAAACCAAAACATGCCAAAATGTAGCACCCAGACGTTGCAAAAGCAGGGGAAAAAGTAGAGGAGCAAGACAAAAGGTGGAGGGGAAGATATGAGGGACATGGGATGGACACCGAAAAAAAACTGAAAAAAAAAGGAAAATATTTTTCCCAAAGTTCAAGCCATCCAAAGGCATGGCATGTCATCAAGTGCAGGGACATGCACCAAAGATTCCTCTCTTCGTGCCCATTGAAATCGCAAGATTCCGTTTCCCTTCCCGAAAGGAAATGAAATTTCCTTTCGGGAAGGGAAACGGAATCTTGCGACCCTGAAAAGAAAGGCTTACAAACACTCTGGAAAGGAGAAAGGATCAAATGAAATGCAATTGAAAAAAACCCCCAAAAAACCAGAAAACTGGGAGTTTCAGTGTCTTCAAGAAATGGCCTGTGAGAAAATAAGCTGCATTGCAAAGGACCAAAAGATGCCAAAACTAAGCTCACAGACGTTGCAAAAGCAGGGGAAAAAGTCAAGGAGGAAGACAAAACTTGGAGGGGAAGATTTGAGGGACATGGCATGGCTGCTTAAAAAAAAAAAAAAAATAAAATAAATTATTCCCATACGCTAGCAAGTGCAGGCAGATGCAGCAGAGCTTGCCAAAATTGATCCCCGCTGAAGGCCAAAACAGAAAAGAAGGACTTAGAAACACGCTGGAAAGGAGATAGCATCAAAGGAATTGCAATTGGAGGAGAAAAAAAATAAAAATGGGAAATTTGGGCAATTTAGGGACTACGAGAAAAAGGACCGGGATTCTATCAGAGCAATGCAAAAAACCAAAACATGCCAAAATGTAGCACCCAGACGTTGCAAAAGCAGGGGAAAAAGTAGAGGAGCAAGACAAAAGGTGGAGGGGAAGATATGAGGGACATGGGATGGACACTTAAAAAAAATTAAAAAAAAAAATTTTCTCCATATGCGAGCAAGTGCAGGCAGATGCAGCAGAGCTTGCCAAAATTGATCCCCGCTGAAGGCCAAAACAGAAAAGAAGGACTTAGAAACACGCTGGAAAGGAGATAGCATCAAAGGAATTGCAATTGGAGGAGAAAAAAAAAAAATTGGGAAATTTGGGCAATTTAGGGACTAGGAGAAAATGGACTGGGATTCTATCAGAGCAGTGCAAAAAACCAAAACATGCCAAAATGTAGCACCCAGACGTTGCAAAAGCAGGGGAAAAAGTAGAGGAGCAAGACAAAACCTGGAGGGGAAGATATGAGGGACATGGGATGGACACCGAAAAAAAACTGAAAAAAAAAGGAAAAAATTTTTCCCAAAGTTCAAGCCATCAAAAGGCATGGCATGTCATCAAGTGCAGGGACATGCACCAAAGATTCCTCTCTTCGTGCCCATTGAAATCGCAAGATTCCGTTTCCCTTCCCGAAAGGAAATGAAATTTCCTTTCGGGAAGGGAAACGGAATCTTGCGACCCTGAAAAGAAAGGCTTACAAACACTCTGGAAAGGAGATAGGATCAAATGAAATGCAATTGAAAAAAACCCCAAAAAACCAGAAAATTGGGAGTTTCAGTGTCTTCAAGAAATGGCCTGTGAGAAAATAAGCTGCATTGCAAAGGACCAAAAGATGCCAAAACTAAGCTCACAGACGTTGCAAAAGCAGGGGAAAAAGTCAAGGAGGAAGACAAAACATGGAGGGGAAGATTTGAGGGACATGGCATGGCTGCTTAAAAAAAAAAAAAAAAAAAAAAATTTTTCCCATACGCTAGCAAGTGCAGGCAGATGCAGCAGAGCTTGCCAAAATTGATCCCCGCTGAAGGCCAAAACAGAAAAGAAGGACTTAGAAACACGCTGGAAAGGAGATAGCATCAAAGGAATTGCAATTGGAGGAGAAAAAAAAAAAAATTGGGAAATCTGGGCAATTTAGGGACTAGGAGAAAATGGACTGGGATTCTATCAGAGCAATGCAAAAAACCAAAACATGCCAAAATGTAGCACCCAGACGTTGCAAAAGCAGGGGAAAAAGTAGAGGAGCAAGACAAAACCTGGAGGGGAAGATATGAGGGACATGGGATGGACACCGAAAAAAAACTGAAAAAAAAAAGGAAAAAATTTTTCCCAAAGTTCAAGCCATCAAAAGGCATGGCATGTCATCAAGTGCAGGGACATGCACCAAAGATTCCTCTCTTCGTGTCCATTGAAATCGCAAGATTCCGTTTCCCTTCCCGAAAGGAAATGAAATTTCCTTTCGGGTAGGGAAACGGAATCTTGCGACCCTGAAAAGAAAGGCTTACAAACACTCTGGAAAGGAGATAGGATCAAATGAAATGCAATTGAAAAAAACACCAAAAAACCCAGAAAATTGGGAGTTTCAGTGTCTTCAAGAAATGGCCTGTGAGAAAATAAGCTGCATTGCAAAGGACCAAAACATGCCAAAACTAAGCTCACAGACGTTGCAAAAGCAGGGGAAAAAGTAGAGGAGCAAGACAAAAGGTGGAGGGGAGGAGGGGAAGATTTGAGGGACATGGCATGGCTGCTTAAAAAAAAAAAAAAAAAAAAAATTTTTTTTCCATACACTACCAAGTGCAGGCAGATGCAGCAGAGCTTGCCAAAATTGATCCCCGCTGAAGGCCAAAACAGAAAAGAAGGACTTAGAAACACGCTGGAAAGGAGATAGCATCAAAGGAATTGCAATTGGAGGAGAAAAAAAAAAAAATTGGGAAATTTGGGCAATTTAGGGACTACGAGAAAATGGACTGGGATTCTATCAGAGCAGTGCAAAAAACCAAAACATGCCAAAATGTAGCACCCAGACGTTGCAAAAGCAGGGGAAAAAGTAGAGGAGCAAGACAAAACCTGGAGGGGAAGATATGAGGGACATGGGATGGACACCGAAAAAAAACTGAAAAAAAAAAGGAAAAAATTTTTCCCAAAGTTCAAGCCATCAAAAGGCATGGCATGTCATCAAGTGCAGGGACATGCACCAAAGATTCCTCTCTTCGTGTCCATTGAAATCGCAAGATTCCGTTTCCCTTCCCGAAAGGAAATGAAATTTCCTTTCGGGAAGGGAAACGGAATCTTGCGACCCTGAAAAGAAAGGCTTACAAACACTCTGGAAAGGAGATAGGATCAAATGAAATGCAATTGAAAAAAACCCCAAAAAACCAGAAAATTGGGAGTTTCAGTGTCTTCAAGAAATGGCCTGTGAGAAAATAAGCTACATTGCAAAGGACCAAAACATGCCAAAACTAAGCTCACAGACGTTGCAAAAGCAGGGGAAAAAGTCAAGGAGGAAGACAAAACATGGAGGGGAAGATTTGAGGGACATGGCATGGCTGCTTAAAAAAAAAAAAAAAAAAAATTGTTTTCCCATATGCGAACAAGTGCAGGCAGATGCAGCAGAGCTTGCCAAAATGGATCCCCGCTGAAGGCCAAAACAGAAAAGAAGGACTTAGAAACACGCTGGAAAGGAGATAGCATCAAAGGAATTGCAATTGGAGGAGAAAAAAAATAAAAATGGGAAATTTGGGCAATTTAGGGACTACGAGAAAAAGGACTGGGATTCTATCAGAGCAATGCAAAAAACCAAAACATGCCAAAATGTAGCACCCAGACGTTGCAAAAGCAGGGGAAAAAGTAGAGGAGCAAGACAAAACCTGGAGGGGAAGATATGAGGGACATGGGATGGACAGTTAAAAAAAAATTAAAAAAAAAAAATTTTCCCATATGCTAGCAAGTGCAGGCAGATGCAGCAGAGCTTGCCAAAATGGATCCCCGCTGAAGGACAAAAAAGAAAAGAAGGACTTAGAAACACGCTGGAAAGGAGATAGCATCAAAGGAATTGCAATTGGAGGAGAAAAAAAAAAAAATTGGGAAATTTGGGCAATTTAGGGACTAGGAGAAAATGGACTGGGATTCTATCAGAGCAGTGCAAAAAACCAAAACATGCCAAAATGTAGCACCCAGACGTTGCAAAAGCAGGGGAAAAAGTAGAGGAGCAAGACAAAACCTGGAGGGGAAGATATGAGGGACATGGGATGGACACTGAAAAAAAACTGAAAAAAAAAGGAAAAAATTTTTCCCAAAGTTCAAGCCATCAAAAGGCATGGCATGTCATCAAGTGCAGGGACATGCACCAAAGATTCCTCTCTTCGTGCCCATTGAAATCGCAAGATTCCGTTTCCCTTCCCGAAAGGAAATGAAATTTCCTTTCGGGAAGGGAAACGGAATCTTGCGACCCTGAAAAGAAAGGCTTACAAACACTCTGGAAAGGAGAAAGGATCAAATGAAATGCAATTGAAAAAAACCCCCAAAAAACCAGAAAACTGGGAGTTTCAGTGTCTTCAAGAAATGGCCTGTGAGAAAATAAGCTGCATTGCAAAGGACCAAAACATGCCAAAACTAAGCTCACAGACGTTGCAAAAGCAGGGGAAAAAGTCAAGGAGGAAGACAAAACATGGAGGGGAAGATTTGAGGGACATGGCATGGCTGCTTAAAAAAAAAAAAAAAAAAAAAAAATTTTTTTCCATACGCTAGCAAGTGCAGGCAGATGCAGCAGAGCTTGCCAAAATTGATCCCCGCTGAAGGCCAAAACAGAAAAGAAGGACTTAGAAACACGCTGGAAAGGAGATAGCATCAAAGGAATTGCAATTGGAGGAGAAAAAAAATAAAAATGGGAAATTTGGGCAATTTAGGGACTACGAGAAAAAGGACTGGGATTCTATCAGAGCAATGCAAAAAACCAAAACATGCCAAAATGTAGCACCCAGACGTTGCAAAAGCAGGGGAAAAAGTAGAGGAGCAAGACAAAACCTGGAGGGGAAGATATGAGGGACATGGGATGGACACCGAAAAAAAACTGAAAAAAAAAGGAAAAAATTTTTCCCAAAGTTCAAGCCATCAAAAGGCATGGCATGTCATCAAGTGCAGGGACATGCACCAAAGATTCCTCTCTTCGTGCCCATTGAAATCGCAAGATTCCGTTTCCCTTCCCGAAAGGAAATGAAATTTCCTTTCGGGAAGGGAAACGGAATCTTGCGACCCTGAAAAGAAAGGCTTACAAACACTCTGGAAAGGAGAAAGGATCAAATGAAATGCAATTGAAAAAAACCCCCAAAAAACCAGAAAACTGGGAGTTTCAGTGTCTTCAAGAAATGGCCTGTGAGAAAATAAGCTGCATTGCAAAGGACCAAAACATGCCAAAACTAAGCTCACAGACGTTGCAAAAGCAGGGGAAAAAGTCAAGGAGGAAGACAAAACATGGAGGGGAAGATTTGAGGGACATGGCATGGCTGCTTAAAAAAAAAAAAAAAATAAAATAAATTTTTCCCATACGCTAGCAAGTGCAGGCAGATGCAGCAGAGCTTGCCAAAATTGATCCCCGCTGAAGGCCAAAACAGAAAAGAAGGACTTAGAAACACGCTGGAAAGGAGATAGCATCAAAGGAATTGCAATTGGAGGAGAAAAAAAATAAAAATGGGAAATTTGGGCAATTTAGGGACTACGAGAAAAAGGACCGGGATTCTATCAGAGCAATGCAAAAAACCAAAACATGCCAAAATGTAGCACCCAGACGTTGCAAAAGCAGGGGAAAAAGTAGAGGAGCAAGACAAAAGGTGGAGGGGAAGATATGAGGGACATGGGATGGACACTTAAAAAAAATTAAAAAAAAAAATTTTCTCCATATGCGAGCAAGTGCAGGCAGATGCAGCAGAGCTTGCCAAAATTGATCCCCGCTGAAGGCCAAAACAGAAAAGAAGGACTTAGAAACACGCTGGAAAGGAGATAGCATCAAAGGAATTGCAATTGGAGGAGAAAAAAAAAAATTGGGAAATTTGGGCAATTTAGGGACTAGGAGAAAATGGACTGGGATTCTATCAGAGCAGTGCAAAAAACCAAAACATGCCAAAATGTAGCACCCAGACGTTGCAAAAGCAGGGGGAAAAGTAGAGGAGCAAGACAAAACCTGGAGGGGAAGATATGAGGGACATGGGATGGACACCGAAAAAAAACTGAAAAAAAAAGGAAAAAATTTTTCCCAAAGTTCAAGCCATCAAAAGGCATGGCATGTCATCAAGTGCAGGGACATGCACCAAAGATTCCTCTCTTCGTGCCCATTGAAATCGCAAGATTCCGTTTCCCTTCCCGAAAGGAAATGAAATTTCCTTTCGGGAAGGGAAACGGAATCTTGCGACCCTGAAAAGAAAGGCTTACAAACACTCTGGAAAGGAGATAGGATCAAATGAAATGCAATTGAAAAAAACCCCAAAAAACCAGAAAATTGGGAGTTTCAGTGTCTTCAAGAAATGGCCTGTGAGAAAATAAGCTGCATTGCAAAGGACCAAAAGATGCCAAAACTAAGCTCACAGACGTTGCAAAAGCAGGGGAAAAAGTCAAGGAGGAAGACAAAACTTGGAGGGGAAGATTTGAGGGACATGGCATGGCTGCTTAAAAAAAAAAAAAAAAAAAAAAAATTTTTCCCATACGCTAGCAAGTGCAGGCAGATGCAGCAGAGCTTGCCAAAATTGATCCCCGCTGAAGGCCAAAACAGAAAAGAAGGACTTAGAAACACGCTGGAAAGGAGATAGCATCAAAGGAATTGCAATTGGAGGAGAAAAAAAAAAAAATTGGGAAATCTGGGCAATTTAGGGACTAGGAGAAAATGGACTGGGATTCTATCAGAGCAATGCAAAAAACCAAAACATGCCAAAATGTAGCACCCAGACGTTGCAAAAGCAGGGGAAAAAGTAGAGGAGCAAGACAAAACCTGGAGGGGAAGATATGAGGGACATGGGATGGACACCGAAAAAAAACTGAAAAAAAAAAGGAAAAAATTTTTCCCAAAGTTCAAGCCATCAAAAGGCATGGCATGTCATCAAGTGCAGGGACATGCACCAAAGATTCCTCTCTTCGTGTCCATTGAAATCGCAAGATTCCGTTTCCCTTCCCGAAAGGAAATGAAATTTCCTTTCGGGTAGGGAAACGGAATCTTGCGACCCTGAAAAGAAAGGCTTACAAACACTCTGGAAAGGAGATAGGATCAAATGAAATGCAATTGAAAAAAACCCCAAAAAAACCAGAAAATTGGGAGTTTCAGTGTCTTCAAGAAATGGCCTGTGAGAAAATAAGCTGCATTGCAAAGGACCAAAACATGCCAAAACTAAGCTCACAGACGTTGCAAAAGCAGGGGAAAAAGTAGAGGAGCAAGACAAAAGGTGGAGGGGAGGAGGGGAAGATTTGAGGGACATGGCATGGCTGCTTAAAAAAAAAAAAAAAAAAAAAATTTTTTTTCCATACACTACCAAGTGCAGGCAGATGCAGCAGAGCTTGCCAAAATTGATCCCCGCTGAAGGCCAAAACAGAAAAGAAGGACTTAGAAACACGCTGGAAAGGAGATAGCATCAAAGGAATTGCAATTGGAGGAGAAAAAAAAAAAAATTGGGAAATTTGGGCAATTTAGGGACTAGGAGAAAATGGACTGGGATTCTATCAGAGCAGTGCAAAAAACCAAAACATGCCAAAATGTAGCACCCAGACGTTGCAAAAGCAGGGGAAAAAGTAGAGGAGCAAGACAAAACCTGGAGGGGAAGATATGAGGGACATGGGATGGACACTGAAAAAAAACTGAAAAAAAAAGGAAAAAATTTTTCCCAAAGTTCAAGCCATCAAAAGGCATGGCATATCATCAAGTGCAGGGACATGCACCAAAGATTCCTCTCTTCGTGCCCATTGAAATCGCAAGATTCCGTTTCCCTTCCCGAAAGGAAATTTCATTTCCTTTCGGGAAGGGAAACGGAATCTTGCGACCCTGAAAAGAAAGGCTTACAAACACTCTGGAAAGGAGATAGGATCAAATGAAATGCAATTGAAAAAAACCCCAAAAAAACCAGAAAATTGGGAGTTTCAGTGTCTTCAAGAAATGGCCTGTGAGAAAATAAGCTGCATTGCAAAGGACCAAAACATGCCAAAACTAAGCTCACAGACGTTGCAAAAGCAGGGGAAAAAGTCAAGGAGGAAGACAAAACATGGAGGGGAAGATATGAGGGACATGGCATGGCTGCTTAAAAAAAAAAAAAAAAAAAAAAAATTTTTTCCATACGCTAGCAAGTGCAGGCAGATGCAGCAGAGCTTGCCAAAATTGATCCCCGCTGAAGGCCAAAACAGAAAAGAAGGACTTAGAAACACGCTGGAAAGGAGATAGCATCAAAGGAATTGCAATTGGAGGAGAAAAAAAAAAAAAATGGGAAATTTGGGCAATTTAGGGACTACGAGAAAAAGGACTGGGATTCTATCAGAGCAATGCAAAAAACCAAAACATGCCAAAATGTAGCACCCAGACGTTGCAAAAGCAGGGGAGAAAGTAGAGGAGCAAGACAAAACCTGGAGGGGAAGATATGAGGGACATGGGATGGACACCGAAAAAAAACTGAAAAAAAAAGGAAAAAATTTTTCCCAAAGTTCAAGCCATCCAAAGGCATGGCATGTCATCAAGTGCAGGGACATGCACCAAAGATTCCTCTCTTCGTGCCCATTGAAATCGCAAGATTCCGTTTCCCTTCCCGAAAGGAAATTTCATTTCCTTTCGGGAAGGGAAACGGAATCTTGCGACCCTGAAAAGAAAGGCTTACAAACACTCTGGAAAGGAGATAGGATCAAATGAAATGCAATTGAAAAAAACCCCAAAAAAACCAGAAAATTGGGAGTTTCAGTGTCTTCAAGAAATGGCCTGTGAGAAAATAAGCTGCATTGCAAAGGACCAAAAGATGCCAAAACTAAGCTCACAGACGTTGCAAAAGCAGGGGAAAAAGTCAAGGAGGAAGACAAAACATGGAGGGGAAGATTTGAGGGACATGGCATGGCTGCTTAAAAAAAAAAAAAAAAAAAAAAAAAATTTTTCCATACGCTAGCAAGTGCAGGCAGATGCAGCAGAGCTTGCCAAAATTGATCCCCGCTGAAGGCCAAAACAGAAAAGAAGGACTTAGAAACACGCTGGAAAGGAGATAGCATCAAAGGAATTGCAATTGGAGGAGAAAAAAAAAAAAATTGGCAAATTTGGGCAATTTAGGGACTAGGAGAAAATGGACTGGGATTCTATCAGAGCAGTGCAAAAAACCAAAACATGCCAAAATGTAGCACCCAGACGTTGCAAAAGCAGGGGAAAAAGTAGAGGAGCAAGACAAAAGGTGGAGGGGAAGATATGAGGGACATGGGATGGACACTTAAAAAAAATTAAAAAAAAAAATTTTCTCCATATGCGAGCAAGTGCAGGCAGATGCAGCAGAGCTTGCCAAAATTGATCCCCGCTGAAGGCCAAAACAGAAAAGAAGGACTTAGAAACACGCTGGAAAGGAGATAGCATCAAAGGAATTGCAATTGGAGGAGAAAAAAAAAAATTGGGAAATTTGGGCAATTTAGGGACTAGGAGAAAATGGACTGGGATTCTATCAGAGCAGTGCAAAAAACCAAAACATGCCAAAATGTAGCACCCAGACGTTGCAAAAGCAGGGGAAAAAGTAGAGGAGCAAGACAAAACCTGGAGGGGAAGATATGAGGGACATGGGATGGACACCGAAAAAAAACTGAAAAAAAAAAGGAAAAAATTTTTCCCAAAGTTCAAGCCATCAAAAGGCATGGCATGTCATCAAGTGCAGGGACATGCACCAAAGATTCCTCTCTTCGTGTCCATTGAAATCGCAAGATTCCGTTTCCCTTCCCGAAAGGAAATGAAATTTCCTTTCGGGTAGGGAAACGGAATCTTGCGACCCTGAAAAGAAAGGCTTACAAACACTCTGGAAAGGAGATAGGATCAAATGAAATGCAATTGAAAAAAACACCAAAAAACCCAGAAAATTGGGAGTTTCAGTGTCTTCAAGAAATGGCCTGTGAGAAAATAAGCTGCATTGCAAAGGACCAAAACATGCCAAAACTAAGCTCACAGACGTTGCAAAAGCAGGGGAAAAAGTAGAGGAGCAAGACAAAAGGTGGAGGGGAGGAGGGGAAGATTTGAGGGACATGGCATGGCTGCTTAAAAAAAAAAAAAAAAAAAAAATTTTTTTTCCATACACTACCAAGTGCAGGCAGATGCAGCAGAGCTTGCCAAAATTGATCCCCGCTGAAGGCCAAAACAGAAAAGAAGGACTTAGAAACACGCTGGAAAGGAGATAGCATCAAAGGAATTGCAATTGGAGGAGAAAAAAAAAAAAATTGGGAAATTTGGGCAATTTAGGGACTACGAGAAAATGGACTGGGATTCTATCAGAGCAGTGCAAAAAACCAAAACATGCCAAAATGTAGCACCCAGACGTTGCAAAAGCAGGGGAAAAAGTAGAGGAGCAAGACAAAACCTGGAGGGGAAGATATGAGGGACATGGGATGGACACCAAAAAAAAACTGAAAAAAAAAAGGAAAAAATTTTTCCCAAAGTTCAAGCCATCAAAAGGCATGGCATGTCATCAAGTGCAGGGACATGCACCAAAGATTCCTCTCTTCGTGTCCATTGAAATCGCAAGATTCCGTTTCCCTTCCCGAAAGGAAATGAAATTTCCTTTCGGGAAGGGAAACGGAATCTTGCGACCCTGAAAAGAAAGGCTTACAAACACTCTGGAAAGGAGATAGGATCAAATGAAATGCAATTGAAAAAAACCCCAAAAAACCAGAAAACTGGGAGTTTCAGTGTCTTCAAGAAATGGCCTGTGAGAAAATAAGCTACATTGCAAAGGACCAAAACATGCCAAAACTAAGCTCACAGACGTTGCAAAAGCAGGGGAAAAAGTCAAGGAGGAAGACAAAACATGGAGGGGAAGATTTGAGGGACATGGCATGGCTGCTTAAAAAAAAAAAAAAAAAAAATTGTTTTCCCATATGCGAACAAGTGCAGGCAGATGCAGCAGAGCTTGCCAAAATGGATCCCCGCTGAAGGCCAAAACAGAAAAGAAGGACTTAGAAACACGCTGGAAAGGAGATAGCATCAAAGGAATTGCAATTGGAGGAGAAAAAAAATAAAAATGGGAAATTTGGGCAATTTAGGGACTACGAGAAAAAGGACTGGGATTCTATCAGAGCAATGCAAAAAACCAAAACATGCCAAAATGTAGCACCCAGACGTTGCAAAAGCAGGGGAAAAAGTAGAGGAGCAAGACAAAACCTGGAGGGGAAGATATGAGGGACATGGGATGGACAGTTAAAAAAAAATTAAAAAAAAAAAATTTTCCCATATGCTAGCAAGTGCAGGCAGATGCAGCAGAGCTTGCCAAAATGGATCCCCGCTGAAGGACAAAAAAGAAAAGAAGGACTTAGAAACACGCTGGAAAGGAGATAGCATCAAAGGAATTGCAATTGGAGGAGAAAAAAAAAAAAATTGGGAAATTTGGGCAATTTAGGGACTAGGAGAAAATGGACTGGGATTCTATCAGAGCAGTGCAAAAAACCAAAACATGCCAAAATGTAGCACCCAGACGTTGCAAAAGCAGGGGAAAAAGTAGAGGAGCAAGACAAAACCTGGAGGGGAAGATATGAGGGACATGGGATGGACACTGAAAAAAAACTGAAAAAAAAAGGAAAAAATTTTTCCCAAAGTTCAAGCCATCAAAAGGCATGGCATGTCATCAAGTGCAGGGACATGCACCAAAGATTCCTCTCTTCGTGCCCATTGAAATCGCAAGATTCCGTTTCCCTTCCCGAAAGGAAATGAAATTTCCTTTCGGGAAGGGAAACGGAATCTTGCGACCCTGAAAAGAAAGGCTTACAAACACTCTGGAAAGGAGAAAGGATCAAATGAAATGCAATTGAAAAAAACCCCCAAAAAACCAGAAAACTGGGAGTTTCAGTGTCTTCAAGAAATGGCCTGTGAGAAAATAAGCTGCATTGCAAAGGACCAAAACATGCCAAAACTAAGCTCACAGACGTTGCAAAAGCAGGGGAAAAAGTAGAGGAGCAAGACAAAAGGTGGAGGGGAGGAGGGGAAGATTTGAGGGACATGGCATGACTGCTTAAAAAAAAAAAAAAAAAAAATTTTTTTTCCATACACTACCAAGTGCAGGCAGATGCAGCAGAGCTTGCCAAAATTGATCCCCGCTGAAGGCCAAAACAGAAAAGAAGGACTTAGAAACACGCTGGAAAGGAGATAGCATCAAAGGAATTGCAATTGGAGGAGAAAAAAAAAAAAATTGGGAAATTTGGGCAATTTAGGGACTAGGAGAAAATGGACTGGGATTCTATCAGAGCAGTGCAAAAAACCAAAACATGCCAAAATGTAGCACCCAGACGTTGCAAAAGCAGGGGAAAAAGTAGAGGAGCAAGACAAAACCTGGAGGGGAAGATATGAGGGACATGGGATGGACACTGAAAAAAAACTGAAAAAAAAAGGAAAAAATTTTTCCCAAAGTTCAAGCCATCAAAAGGCATGGCATATCATCAAGTGCAGGGACATGCACCAAAGATTCCTCTCTTCGTGCCCATTGAAATCGCAAGATTCCGTTTCCCTTCCCGAAAGGAAATTTCATTTCCTTTCGGGAAGGGAAACGGAATCTTGCGACCCTGAAAAGAAAGGCTTACAAACACTCTGGAAAGGAGATAGGATCAAATGAAATGCAATTGAAAAAAACCCCAAAAAAACCAGAAAATTGGGAGTTTCAGTGTCTTCAAGAAATGGCCTGTGAGAAAATAAGCTGCATTGCAAAGGACCAAAACATGCCAAAACTAAGCTCACAGACGTTGCAAAAGCAGGGGAAAAAGTCAAGGAGGAAGACAAAACATGGAGGGGAAGATATGAGGGACATGGCATGGCTGCTTAAAAAAAAAAAAAAAAAAAAAAAATTTTTTCCATACGCTAGCAAGTGCAGGCAGATGCAGCAGAGCTTGCCAAAATTGATCCCCGCTGAAGGCCAAAACAGAAAAGAAGGACTTAGAAACACGCTGGAAAGGAGATAGCATCAAAGGAATTGCAATTGGAGGAGAAAAAAAATAAAAATGGGAAATTTGGGCAATTTAGGGACTACGAGAAAAAGGACTGGGATTCTATCAGAGCAATGCAAAAAACCAAAACATGCCAAAATGTAGCACCCAGACGTTGCAAAAGCAGGGGAGAAAGTAGAGGAGCAAGACAAAACCTGGAGGGGAAGATATGAGGGACATGGGATGGACACCGAAAAAAAACTGAAAAAAAAAAGGAAAAAATTTTTCCCAAAGTTCAAGCCATCAAAAGGCATGGCATGTCATCAAGTGCAGGGACATGCACCAAAGATTCCTCTCTTCGTGTCCATTGAAATCGCAAGATTCCGTTTCCCTTCCCGAAAGGAAATGAAATTTCCTTTCGGGAAGGGAAACGGAATCTTGCGACCCGGAAAAGAAAGGCTTACAAACACTCTGGAAAGGAGATAGGATCAAATGAAATGCAATTGAAAAAAACCCCAAAAAACCAGAAAATTGGGAGTTTCAGTGTCTTCAAGAAATGGCCTGTGAGAAAATAAGCTACATTGCAAAGGACCAAAACATGCCAAAACTAAGCTCACAGACGTTGCAAAAGCAGGGGAAAAAGTCAAGGAGGAAGACAAAACATGGAGGGGAAGATTTGAGGGACATGGCATGGCTGCTTAAAAAAAAAAAAAAAAAAAATTGTTTTCCCATATGCGAACAAGTGCAGGCAGATGCAGCAGAGCTTGCCAAAATGGATCCCCGCTGAAGGCCAAAACAGAAAAGAAGGACTTAGAAACACGCTGGAAAGGAGATAGCATCAAAGGAATTGCAATTGGAGGAGAAAAAAAAAAAAATTGGGAAATTTGGGCAATTTAGGGACTAGGAGAAAATGGACTGGGATTCTATCAGAGCAGTGCAAAAAACCAAAACATGCCAAAATGTAGCACCCAGACGTTGCAAAAGCAGGGGAAAAAGTAGAGGAGCAAGACAAAACCTGGAGGGGAAGATATGAGGGACATGGGATGGACACTGAAAAAAAACTGAAAAAAAAAGGAAAAAATTTTTCCCAAAGTTCAAGCCATCAAAAGGCATGGCATATCATCAAGTGCAGGGACATGCACCAAAGATTCCTCTCTTCGTGCCCATTGAAATCGCAAGATTCCGTTTCCCTTCCCGAAAGGAAATTTCATTTCCTTTCGGGAAGGGAAACGGAATCTTGCGACCCTGAAAAGAAAGGCTTACAAACACTCTGGAAAGGAGATAGGATCAAATGAAATGCAATTGAAAAAAACCCCAAAAAAACCAGAAAATTGGGAGTTTCAGTGTCTTCAAGAAATGGCCTGTGAGAAAATAAGCTGCATTGCAAAGGACCAAAACATGCCAAAACTAAGCTCACAGACGTTGCAAAAGCAGGGGAAAAAGTCAAGGAGGAAGACAAAACATGGAGGGGAAGATATGAGGGACATGGCATGGCTGCTTAAAAAAAAAAAAAAAAAAAAAAAATTTTTTCCATACGCTAGCAAGTGCAGGCAGATGCAGCAGAGCTTGCCAAAATTGATCCCCGCTGAAGGCCAAAACAGAAAAGAAGGACTTAGAAACACGCTGGAAAGGAGATAGCATCAAAGGAATTGCAATTGGAGGAGAAAAAAAATAAAAATGGGAAATTTGGGCAATTTAGGGACTACGAGAAAAAGGACTGGGATTCTATCAGAGCAATGCAAAAAACCAAAACATGCCAAAATGTAGCACCCAGACGTTGCAAAAGCAGGGGAGAAAGTAGAGGAGCAAGACAAAACCTGGAGGGGAAGATATGAGGGACATGGGATGGACACCGAAAAAAAACTGAAAAAAAAAGGAAAAAATTTTTCCCAAAGTTCAAGCCATCCAAAGGCATGGCATGTCATCAAGTGCAGGGACATGCACCAAAGATTCCTCTCTTCGTGCCCATTGAAATCGCAAGATTCCGTTTCCCTTCCCGAAAGGAAATTTCATTTCCTTTCGGGAAGGGAAACGGAATCTTGCGACCCTGAAAAGAAAGGCTTACAAACACTCTGGAAAGGAGATAGGATCAAATGAAATGCAATTGAAAAAAACCCCAAAAAAACCAGAAAATTGGGAGTTTCAGTGTCTTCAAGAAATGGCCTGTGAGAAAATAAGCTGCATTGCAAAGGACCAAAAGATGCCAAAACTAAGCTCACAGACGTTGCAAAAGCAGGGGAAAAAGTCAAGGAGGAAGACAAAACATGGAGGGGAAGATTTGAGGGACATGGCATGGCTGCTTAAAAAAAAAAAAAAAAAAAAAAAAAAATTTTTCCATACGCTAGCAAGTGCAGGCAGATGCAGCAGAGCTTGCCAAAATTGATCCCCGCTGAAGGCCAAAACAGAAAAGAAGGACTTAGAAACACGCTGGAAAGGAGATAGCATCAAAGGAATTGCAATTGGAGGAGAAAAAAAAAAAAATTGGCAAATTTGGGCAATTTAGGGACTAGGAGAAAATGGACTGGGATTCTATCAGAGCAGTGCAAAAAACCAAAACATGCCAAAATGTAGCACCCAGACGTTGCAAAAGCAGGGGAAAAAGTAGAGGAGCAAGACAAAAGGTGGAGGGGAAGATATGAGGGACATGGGATGGACACTTAAAAAAAATTAAAAAAAAAAATTTTCTCCATATGCGAGCAAGTGCAGGCAGATGCAGCAGAGCTTGCCAAAATTGATCCCCGCTGAAGGCCAAAACAGAAAAGAAGGACTTAGAAACACGCTGGAAAGGAGATAGCATCAAAGGAATTGCAATTGGAGGAGAAAAAAAAAAATTGGGAAATTTGGGCAATTTAGGGACTAGGAGAAAATGGACTGGGATTCTATCAGAGCAGTGCAAAAAACCAAAACATGCCAAAATGTAGCACCCAGACGTTGCAAAAGCAGGGGAAAAAGTAGAGGAGCAAGACAAAACCTGGAGGGGAAGATATGAGGGACATGGGATGGACACCGAAAAAAAACTGAAAAAAAAAGGAAAAAATTTTTCCCAAAGTTCAAGCCATCAAAAGGCATGGCATGTCATCAAGTGCAGGGACATGCACCAAAGATTCCTCTCTTCGTGCCCATTGAAATCGCAAGATTCCGTTTCCCTTCCCGAAAGGAAATGAAATTTC
Organism: Agelaius tricolor; assembly: GCF_023055355.1. Taxonomy (NCBI): domain Eukaryota; kingdom Metazoa; phylum Chordata; class Aves; order Passeriformes; family Icteridae; genus Agelaius; species Agelaius tricolor. The sequence continues at coordinate 11,778,174 of NW_027269270.1, read as the reverse complement.
CTTTCGGGAAGGGAAACGGAATCTTGCGACCCTGAAAAGAAAGGCTTACAAACACTCTGGAAAGGAGATAGGATCAAATGAAATGCAATTGAAAAAAACCCCAAAAAACCAGAAAATTGGGAGTTTCAGTGTCTTCAAGAAATGGCCTGTGAGAAAATAAGCTGCATTGCAAAGGACCAAAAGATGCCAAAACTAAGCTCACAGACGTTGCAAAAGCAGGGGAAAAAGTCAAGGAGGAAGACAAAACATGGAGGGGAAGATTTGAGGGACATGGCATGGCTGCTTAAAAAAAAAAAAAAAAAAAATTGTTTTCCCATATGCGAACAAGTGCAGGCAGATGCAGCAGAGCTTGCCAAAATGGATCCCCGCTGAAGGCCAAAACAGAAAAGAAGGACTTAGAAACACGCTGGAAAGGAGATAGCATCAAAGGAATTGCAATTGGAGGAGAAAAAAAAAAAAAATGGGAAATTTGGGCAATTTAGGGACTACGAGAAAAAGGACTGGGATTCTATCAGAGCAATGCAAAAAACCAAAACATGCCAAAATGTAGCACCCAGACGTTGCAAAAGCAGGGGAAAAAGTAGAGGAGCAAGACAAAACCTGGAGGGGAAGATATGAGGGACATGGGATGGACAGTTAAAAAAAAATTAAAAAAAAAAAATTTTCCCATATGCTAGCAAGTGCAGGCAGATGCAGCAGAGCTTGCCAAAATGGATCCCCGCTGAAGGACAAAAAAGAAAAGAAGGACTTAGAAACACGCTGGAAAGGAGATAGCATCAAAGGAATTGCAATTGGAGGAGAAAAAAAAAAAAATTGGGAAATTTGGGCAATTTAGGGACTAGGAGAAAATGGACTGGGATTCTATCAGAGCAGTGCAAAAAACCAAAACATGCCAAAATGTAGCACCCAGACGTTGCAAAAGCAGGGGAAAAAGTAGAGGAGCAAGACAAAACCTGGAGGGGAAGATATGAGGGACATGGGATGGACACTGAAAAAAAACTGAAAAAAAAAGGAAAAAATTTTTCCCAAAGTTCAAGCCATCAAAAGGCATGGCATGTCATCAAGTGCAGGGACATGCACCAAAGATTCCTCTCTTCGTGCCCATTGAAATCGCAAGATTCCGTTTCCCTTCCCGAAAGGAAATGAAATTTCCTTTCGGGAAGGGAAACGGAATCTTGCGACCCTGAAAAGAAAGGCTTACAAACACTCTGGAAAGGAGATAGGATCAAATGAAATGCAATTGAAAAAAACCCCAAAAAAACCAGAAAATTGGGAGTTTCAGTGTCTTCAAGAAATGGCCTGTGAGAAAATAAGCTGCATTGCAAAGGACCAAAACATGCCAAAACTAAGCTCACAGACGTTGCAAAAGCAGGGGAAAAAGTAGAGGAGCAAGACAAAAGGTGGAGGGGAGGAGGGGAAGATTTGAGGGACATGGCATGACTGCTTAAAAAAAAAAAAAAAAAAAATTTTTTTTCCATACACTACCAAGTGCAGGCAGATGCAGCAGAGCTTGCCAAAATTGATCCCCGCTGAAGGCCAAAACAGAAAAGAAGGACTTAGAAACACGCTGGAAAGGAGATAGCATCAAAGGAATTGCAATTGGAGGAGAAAAAAAAAAAAATTGGGAAATTTGGGCAATTTAGGGACTAGGAGAAAATGGACTGGGATTCTATCAGAGCAGTGCAAAAAACCAAAACATGCCAAAATGTAGCACCCAGACGTTGCAAAAGCAGGGGAAAAAGTAGAGGAGCAAGACAAAACCTGGAGGGGAAGATATGAGGGACATGGGATGGACACTGAAAAAAAACTGAAAAAAAAAGGAAAAAATTTTTCCCAAAGTTCAAGCCATCAAAAGGCATGGCATATCATCAAGTGCAGGGACATGCACCAAAGATTCCTCTCTTCGTGCCCATTGAAATCGCAAGATTCCGTTTCCCTTCCCGAAAGGAAATTTCATTTCCTTTCGGGAAGGGAAACGGAATCTTGCGACCCTGAAAAGAAAGGCTTACAAACACTCTGGAAAGGAGATAGGATCAAATGAAATGCAATTGAAAAAAACCCCAAAAAAACCAGAAAATTGGGAGTTTCAGTGTCTTCAAGAAATGGCCTGTGAGAAAATAAGCTGCATTGCAAAGGACCAAAACATGCCAAAACTAAGCTCACAGACGTTGCAAAAGCAGGGGAAAAAGTCAAGGAGGAAGACAAAACATGGAGGGGAAGATATGAGGGACATGGCATGGCTGCTTAAAAAAAAAAAAAAAAAAAAAAAATTTTTCCCATACGCTAGCAAGTGCAGGCAGATGCAGCAGAGCTTGCCAAAATTGATCCCCGCTGAAGGCCAAAACAGAAAAGAAGGACTTAGAAACACGCTGGAAAGGAGATAGCATCAAAGGAATTGCAATTGGAGGAGAAAAAAAATAAAAATGGGAAATTTGGGCAATTTAGGGACTACGAGAAAAAGGACTGGGATTCTATCAGAGCAATGCAAAAAACCAAAACATGCCAAAATGTAGCACCCAGACGTTGCAAAAGCAGGGGAGAAAGTAGAGGAGCAAGACAAAACCTGGAGGGGAAGATATGAGGGACATGGGATGGACACCGAAAAAAAACTGAAAAAAAAAAGGAAAAAATTTTTCCCAAAGTTCAAGCCATCAAAAGGCATGGCATGTCATCAAGTGCAGGGACATGCACCAAAGATTCCTCTCTTCGTGTCCATTGAAATCGCAAGATTCCGTTTCCCTTCCCGAAAGGAAATGAAATTTCCTTTCGGGAAGGGAAACGGAATCTTGCGACCCGGAAAAGAAAGGCTTACAAACACTCTGGAAAGGAGATAGGATCAAATGAAATGCAATTGAAAAAAACCCCAAAAAACCAGAAAATTGGGAGTTTCAGTGTCTTCAAGAAATGGCCTGTGAGAAAATAAGCTACATTGCAAAGGACCAAAACATGCCAAAACTAAGCTCACAGACGTTGCAAAAGCAGGGGAAAAAGTCAAGGAGGAAGACAAAACATGGAGGGGAAGATTTGAGGGACATGGCATGGCTGCTTAAAAAAAAAAAAAAAAAAAATTGTTTTCCCATATGCGAACAAGTGCAGGCAGATGCAGCAGAGCTTGCCAAAATGGATCCCCGCTGAAGGCCAAAACAGAAAAGAAGGACTTAGAAACACGCTGGAAAGGAGATAGCATCAAAGGAATTGCAATTGGAGGAGAAAAAAAATAAAAATGGGAAATTTGGGCAATTTAGGGACTACGAGAAAAAGGACTGGGATTCTATCAGAGCAATGCAAAAAACCAAAACATGCCAAAATGTAGCACCCAGACGTTGCAAAAGCAGGGGAAAAAGTAGAGGAGCAAGACAAAACCTGGAGGGGAAGATATGAGGGACATGGGATGGACAGTTAAAAAAAAATTAAAAAAAAAAAATTTTCCCATATGCTAGCAAGTGCAGGCAGATGCAGCAGAGCTTGCCAAAATGGATCCCCGCTGAAGGACAAAAAAGAAAAGAAGGACTTAGAAACACGCTGGAAAGGAGATAGCATCAAAGGAATTGCAATTGGAGGAGAAAAAAAAAAAAATTGGGAAATTTGGGCAATTTAGGGACTAGGAGAAAATGGACTGGGATTCTATCAGAGCAGTGCAAAAAACCAAAACATGCCAAAATGTAGCACCCAGACGTTGCAAAAGCAGGGGAAAAAGTAGAGGAGCAAGACAAAACCTGGAGGGGAAGATATGAGGGACATGGGATGGACACTGAAAAAAAACTGAAAAAAAAAGGAAAAAATTTTTCCCAAAGTTCAAGCCATCAAAAGGCATGGCATATCATCAAGTGCAGGGACATGCACCAAAGATTCCTCTCTTCGTGCCCATTGAAATCGCAAGATTCCGTTTCCCTTCCCGAAAGGAAATTTCATTTCCTTTCGGGAAGGGAAACGGAATCTTGCGACCCTGAAAAGAAAGGCTTACAAACACTCTGGAAAGGAGATAGGATCAAATGAAATGCAATTGAAAAAAACCCCAAAAAAACCAGAAAATTGGGAGTTTCAGTGTCTTCAAGAAATGGCCTGTGAGAAAATAAGCTGCATTGCAAAGGACCAAAACATGCCAAAACTAAGCTCACAGACGTTGCAAAAGCAGGGGAAAAAGTCAAGGAGGAAGACAAAACATGGAGGGGAAGATATGAGGGACATGGCATGGCTGCTTAAAAAAAAAAAAAAAAAAAAAAAATTTTTTCCATACGCTAGCAAGTGCAGGCAGATGCAGCAGAGCTTGCCAAAATTGATCCCCGCTGAAGGCCAAAACAGAAAAGAAGGACTTAGAAACACGCTGGAAAGGAGATAGCATCAAAGGAATTGCAATTGGAGGAGAAAAAAAAAAAAAATGGGAAATTTGGGCAATTTAGGGACTACGAGAAAAAGGACTGGGATTCTATCAGAGCAATGCAAAAAACCAAAACATGCCAAAATGTAGCACCCAGACGTTGCAAAAGCAGGGGAGAAAGTAGAGGAGCAAGACAAAACCTGGAGGGGAAGATATGAGGGACATGGGATGGACACCGAAAAAAAACTGAAAAAAAAAGGAAAAAATTTTTCCCAAAGTTCAAGCCATCCAAAGGCATGGCATGTCATCAAGTGCAGGGACATGCACCAAAGATTCCTCTCTTCGTGCCCATTGAAATCGCAAGATTCCGTTTCCCTTCCCGAAAGGAAAATTCATTTCCTTTCGGGAAGGGAAACGGAATCTTGCGACCCTGAAAAGAAAGGCTTACAAACACTCTGGAAAGGAGATAGGATCAAATGAAATGCAATTGAAAAAAACCCCAAAAAAACCAGAAAATTGGGAGTTTCAGTGTCTTCAAGAAATGGCCTGTGAGAAAATAAGCTGCATTGCAAAGGACCAAAAGATGCCAAAACTAAGCTCACAGACGTTGCAAAAGCAGGGGAAAAAGTCAAGGAGGAAGACAAAACATGGAGGGGAAGATTTGAGGGACATGGCATGGCTGCTTAAAAAAAAAAAAAAAAAAAAAAAAAATTTTTCCAGACGCTAGCAAGTGCAGGCAGATGCAGCAGAGCTTGCCAAAATTGATCCCCGCTGAAGGCCAAAACAGAAAAGAAGGACTTAGAAACACGCTGGAAAGGAGATAGCATCAAAGGAATTGCAATTGGAGGAGAAAAAAAAAAAAATTGGCAAATTTGGGCAATTTAGGGACTAGGAGAAAATGGACTGGGATTCTATCAGAGCAGTGCAAAAAACCAAAACATGCCAAAATGTAGCACCCAGACGTTGCAAAAGCAGGGGAAAAAGTAGAGGAGCAAGACAAAACCTGGAGGGGAAGATATGAGGGACATGGGATGGACACTGAAAAAAAACTGAAAAAAAAAGGAAAAAATTTTTCCCAAAGTTCAAGCCATCAAAAGGCATGGCATGTCATCAAGTGCAGGGACATGCACCAAAGATTCCTCTCTTCGTGCCCATTGAAATCGCAAGATTCCGTTTCCCTTCCCGAAAGGAAATGAAATTTCCTTTCGGGAAGGGAAACGGAATCTTGCGACCCTGAAAAGAAAGGCTTACAAACACTCTGGAAAGGAGAAAGGATCAAATGAAATGCAATTGAAAAAAACCCCCAAAAAACCAGAAAACTGGGAGTTTCAGTGTCTTCAAGAAATGGCCTGTGAGAAAATAAGCTGCATTGCAAAGGACCAAAACATGCCAAAACTAAGCTCACAGACGTTGCAAAAGCAGGGGAAAAAGTCAAGGAGGAAGACAAAACATGGAGGGGAAGATTTGAGGGACATGGCATGGCTGCTTAAAAAAAAAAAAAAAAAAAAAAAATTTTTTTCCATACGCTAGCAAGTGCAGGCAGATGCAGCAGAGCTTGCCAAAATTGATCCCCGCTGAAGGCCAAAACAGAAAAGAAGGACTTAGAAACACGCTGGAAAGGAGATAGCATCAAAGGAATTGCAATTGGAGGAGAAAAAAAATAAAAATGGGAAATTTGGGCAATTTAGGGACTACGAGAAAAAGGACTGGGATTCTATCAGAGCAATGCAAAAAACCAAAACATGCCAAAATGTAGCACCCAGACGTTGCAAAAGCAGGGGAAAAAGTAGAGGAGCAAGACAAAACCTGGAGGGGAAGATATGAGGGACATGGGATGGACACCGAAAAAAAACTGAAAAAAAAAGGAAAAAATTTTTCCCAAAGTTCAAGCCATCAAAAGGCATGGCATGTCATCAAGTGCAGGGACATGCACCAAAGATTCCTCTCTTCGTGCCCATTGAAATCGCAAGATTCCGTTTCCCTTCCCGAAAGGAAATGAAATTTCCTTTCGGGAAGGGAAACGGAATCTTGCGACCCTGAAAAGAAAGGCTTACAAACACTCTGGAAAGGAGAAAGGATCAAATGAAATGCAATTGAAAAAAACCCCCAAAAAACCAGAAAACTGGGAGTTTCAGTGTCTTCAAGAAATGGCCTGTGAGAAAATAAGCTGCATTGCAAAGGACCAAAACATGCCAAAACTAAGCTCACAGACGTTGCAAAAGCAGGGGAAAAAGTCAAGGAGGAAGACAAAACATGGAGGGGAAGATTTGAGGGACATGGCATGGCTGCTTAAAAAAAAAAAAAAAATAAAATAAATTTTTCCCATACGCTAGCAAGTGCAGGCAGATGCAGCAGAGCTTGCCAAAATTGATCCCCGCTGAAGGCCAAAACAGAAAAGAAGGACTTAGAAACACGCTGGAAAGGAGATAGCATCAAAGGAATTGCAATTGGAGGAGAAAAAAAATAAAAATGGGAAATTTGGGCAATTTAGGGACTACGAGAAAAAGGACCGGGATTCTATCAGAGCAATGCAAAAAACCAAAACATGCCAAAATGTAGCACCCAGACGTTGCAAAAGCAGGGGAAAAAGTAGAGGAGCAAGACAAAAGGTGGAGGGGAAGATATGAGGGACATGGGATGGACACTTAAAAAAAATTAAAAAAAAAAATTTTCTCCATATGCGAGCAAGTGCAGGCAGATGCAGCAGAGCTTGCCAAAATTGATCCCCGCTGAAGGCCAAAACAGAAAAGAAGGACTTAGAAACACGCTGGAAAGGAGATAGCATCAAAGGAATTGCAATTGGAGGAGAAAAAAAAAAATTGGGAAATTTGGGCAATTTAGGGACTAGGAGAAAATGGACTGGGATTCTATCAGAGCAGTGCAAAAAACCAAAACATGCCAAAATGTAGCACCCAGACGTTGCAAAAGCAGGGGAAAAAGTAGAGGAGCAAGACAAAACCTGGAGGGGAAGATATGAGGGACATGGGATGGACACCGAAAAAAAACTGAAAAAAAAAGGAAAAAATTTTTCCCAAAGTTCAAGCCATCAAAAGGCATGGCATGTCATCAAGTGCAGGGACATGCACCAAAGATTCCTCTCTTCGTGCCCATTGAAATCGCAAGATTCCGTTTCCCTTCCCGAAAGGAAATGAAATTTCCTTTCGGGAAGGGAAACGGAATCTTGCGACCCTGAAAAGAAAGGCTTACAAACACTCTGGAAAGGAGATAGGATCAAATGAAATGCAATTGAAAAAAACCCCAAAAAACCAGAAAATTGGGAGTTTCAGTGTCTTCAAGAAATGGCCTGTGAGAAAATAAGCTGCATTGCAAAGGACCAAAAGATGCCAAAACTAAGCTCACAGACGTTGCAAAAGCAGGGGAAAAAGTCAAGGAGGAAGACAAAACTTGGAGGGGAAGATTTGAGGGACATGGCATGGCTGCTTAAAAAAAAAAAAAAAAAAAAAAAATTTTTCCCATACGCTAGCAAGTGCAGGCAGATGCAGCAGAGCTTGCCAAAATTGATCCCCGCTGAAGGCCAAAACAGAAAAGAAGGACTTAGAAACACGCTGGAAAGGAGATAGCATCAAAGGAATTGCAATTGGAGGAGAAAAAAAAAAAAATTGGGAAATCTGGGCAATTTAGGGACTAGGAGAAAATGGACTGGGATTCTATCAGAGCAATGCAAAAAACCAAAACATGCCAAAATGTAGCACCCAGACGTTGCAAAAGCAGGGGAAAAAGTAGAGGAGCAAGACAAAACCTGGAGGGGAAGATATGAGGGACATGGGATGGACACCGAAAAAAAACTGAAAAAAAAAAGGAAAAAATTTTTCCCAAAGTTCAAGCCATCAAAAGGCATGGCATGTCATCAAGTGCAGGGACATGCACCAAAGATTCCTCTCTTCGTGTCCATTGAAATCGCAAGATTCCGTTTCCCTTCCCGAAAGGAAATGAAATTTCCTTTCGGGTAGGGAAACGGAATCTTGCGACCCTGAAAAGAAAGGCTTACAAACACTCTGGAAAGGAGATAGGATCAAATGAAATGCAATTGAAAAAAACACCAAAAAACCCAGAAAATTGGGAGTTTCAGTGTCTTCAAGAAATGGCCTGTGAGAAAATAAGCTGCATTGCAAAGGACCAAAACATGCCAAAACTAAGCTCACAGACGTTGCAAAAGCAGGGGAAAAAGTAGAGGAGCAAGACAAAAGGTGGAGGGGAGGAGGGGAAGATTTGAGGGACATGGCATGGCTGCTTAAAAAAAAAAAAAAAAAAAAAATTTTTTTTCCATACACTACCAAGTGCAGGCAGATGCAGCAGAGCTTGCCAAAATTGATCCCCGCTGAAGGCCAAAACAGAAAAGAAGGACTTAGAAACACGCTGGAAAGGAGATAGCATCAAAGGAATTGCAATTGGAGGAGAAAAAAAAAAAAATTGGGAAATTTGGGCAATTTAGGGACTACGAGAAAATGGACTGGGATTCTATCAGAGCAGTGCAAAAAACCAAAACATGCCAAAATGTAGCACCCAGACGTTGCAAAAGCAGGGGAAAAAGTAGAGGAGCAAGACAAAACCTGGAGGGGAAGATATGAGGGACATGGGATGGACACCAAAAAAAAACTGAAAAAAAAAAGGAAAAAATTTTTCCCAAAGTTCAAGCCATCAAAAGGCATGGCATGTCATCAAGTGCAGGGACATGCACCAAAGATTCCTCTCTTCGTGTCCATTGAAATCGCAAGATTCCGTTTCCCTTCCCGAAAGGAAATGAAATTTCCTTTCGGGAAGGGAAACGGAATCTTGCGACCCTGAAAAGAAAGGCTTACAAACACTCTGGAAAGGAGATAGGATCAAATGAAATGCAATTGAAAAAAACCCCAAAAAACCAGAAAACTGGGAGTTTCAGTGTCTTCAAGAAATGGCCTGTGAGAAAATAAGCTACATTGCAAAGGACCAAAACATGCCAAAACTAAGCTCACAGACGTTGCAAAAGCAGGGGAAAAAGTCAAGGAGGAAGACAAAACATGGAGGGGAAGATTTGAGGGACATGGCATGGCTGCTTAAAAAAAAAAAAAAAAAAAATTGTTTTCCCATATGCGAACAAGTGCAGGCAGATGCAGCAGAGCTTGCCAAAATGGATCCCCGCTGAAGGCCAAAACAGAAAAGAAGGACTTAGAAACACGCTGGAAAGGAGATAGCATCAAAGGAATTGCAATTGGAGGAGAAAAAAAATAAAAATGGGAAATTTGGGCAATTTAGGGACTACGAGAAAAAGGACTGGGATTCTATCAGAGCAATGCAAAAAACCAAAACATGCCAAAATGTAGCACCCAGACGTTGCAAAAGCAGGGGAAAAAGTAGAGGAGCAAGACAAAACCTGGAGGGGAAGATATGAGGGACATGGGATGGACAGTTAAAAAAAAATTAAAAAAAAAAAATTTTCCCATATGCTAGCAAGTGCAGGCAGATGCAGCAGAGCTTGCCAAAATGGATCCCCGCTGAAGGACAAAAAAGAAAAGAAGGACTTAGAAACACGCTGGAAAGGAGATAGCATCAAAGGAATTGCAATTGGAGGAGAAAAAAAAAAAAATTGGGAAATTTGGGCAATTTAGGGACTAGGAGAAAATGGACTGGGATTCTATCAGAGCAGTGCAAAAAACCAAAACATGCCAAAATGTAGCACCCAGACGTTGCAAAAGCAGGGGAAAAAGTAGAGGAGCAAGACAAAACCTGGAGGGGAAGATATGAGGGACATGGGATGGACACTGAAAAAAAACTGAAAAAAAAAGGAAAAAATTTTTCCCAAAGTTCAAGCCATCAAAAGGCATGGCATGTCATCAAGTGCAGGGACATGCACCAAAGATTCCTCTCTTCGTGCCCATTGAAATCGCAAGATTCCGTTTCCCTTCCCGAAAGGAAATGAAATTTCCTTTCGGGAAGGGAAACGGAATCTTGCGACCCTGAAAAGAAAGGCTTACAAACACTCTGGAAAGGAGAAAGGATCAAATGAAATGCAATTGAAAAAAACCCCCAAAAAACCAGAAAACTGGGAGTTTCAGTGTCTTCAAGAAATGGCCTGTGAGAAAATAAGCTGCATTGCAAAGGACCAAAACATGCCAAAACTAAGCTCACAGACGTTGCAAAAGCAGGGGAAAAAGTAGAGGAGCAAGACAAAAGGTGGAGGGGAGGAGGGGAAGATTTGAGGGACATGGCATGACTGCTTAAAAAAAAAAAAAAAAAAAATTTTTTTTCCATACACTACCAAGTGCAGGCAGATGCAGCAGAGCTTGCCAAAATTGATCCCCGCTGAAGGCCAAAACAGAAAAGAAGGACTTAGAAACACGCTGGAAAGGAGATAGCATCAAAGGAATTGCAATTGGAGGAGAAAAAAAAAAAAATTGGGAAATTTGGGCAATTTAGGGACTAGGAGAAAATGGACTGGGATTCTATCAGAGCAGTGCAAAAAACCAAAACATGCCAAAATGTAGCACCCAGACGTTGCAAAAGCAGGGGAAAAAGTAGAGGAGCAAGACAAAACCTGGAGGGGAAGATATGAGGGACATGGGATGGACACTGAAAAAAAACTGAAAAAAAAAGGAAAAAATTTTTCCCAAAGTTCAAGCCATCAAAAGGCATGGCATATCATCAAGTGCAGGGACATGCACCAAAGATTCCTCTCTTCGTGCCCATTGAAATCGCAAGATTCCGTTTCCCTTCCCGAAAGGAAATGAAATTTCCTTTCGGGAAGGGAAACGGAATCTTGCGACCCTGAAAAGAAAGGCTTACAAACACTCTGGAAAGGAGATAGGATCAAATGAAATGCAATTGAAAAAAACCCCAAAAAAACCAGAAAATTGGGAGTTTCAGTGTCTTCAAGAAATGGCCTGTGAGAAAATAAGCTGCATTGCAAAGGACCAAAACATGCCAAAACTAAGCTCACAGACGTTGCAAAAGCAGGGGAAAAAGTCAAGGAGGAAGACAAAACATGGAGGGGAAGATATGAGGGACATGGCATGGCTGCTTAAAAAAAAAAAAAAAAAAAAAAAATTTTTTCCATACGCTAGCAAGTGCAGGCAGATGCAGCAGAGCTTGCCAAAATTGATCCCCGCTGAAGGCCAAAACAGAAAAGAAGGACTTAGAAACACGCTGGAAAGGAGATAGCATCAAAGGAATTGCAATTGGAGGAGAAAAAAAATAAAAATGGGAAATTTGGGCAATTTAGGGACTACGAGAAAAAGGACTGGGATTCTATCAGAGCAATGCAAAAAACCAAAACATGCCAAAATGTAGCACCCAGACGTTGCAAAAGCAGGGGAGAAAGTAGAGGAGCAAGACAAAACCTGGAGGGGAAGATATGAGGGACATGGGATGGACACCGAAAAAAAACTGAAAAAAAAAAGGAAAAAATTTTTCCCAAAGTTCAAGCCATCAAAAGGCATGGCATGTCATCAAGTGCAGGGACATGCACCAAAGATTCCTCTCTTCGTGTCCATTGAAATCGCAAGATTCCGTTTCCCTTCCCGAAAGGAAATGAAATTTCCTTTCGGGAAGGGAAACGGAATCTTGCGACCCGGAAAAGAAAGGCTTACAAACACTCTGGAAAGGAGATAGGATCAAATGAAATGCAATTGAAAAAAACCCCAAAAAACCAGAAAATTGGGAGTTTCAGTGTCTTCAAGAAATGGCCTGTGAGAAAATAAGCTACATTGCAAAGGACCAAAACATGCCAAAACTAAGCTCACAGACGTTGCAAAAGCAGGGGAAAAAGTCAAGGAGGAAGACAAAACATGGAGGGGAAGATTTGAGGGACATGGCATGGCTGCTTAAAAAAAAAAAAAAAAAAAATTGTTTTCCCATATGCGAACAAGTGCAGGCAGATGCAGCAGAGCTTGCCAAAATGGATCCCCGCTGAAGGCCAAAACAGAAAAGAAGGACTTAGAAACACGCTGGAAAGGAGATAGCATCAAAGGAATTGCAATTGGAGGAGAAAAAAAATAAAAATGGGAAATTTGGGCAATTTAGGGACTACGAGAAAAAGGACTGGGATTCTATCAGAGCAATGCAAAAAACCAAAACATGCCAAAATGTAGCACCCAGACGTTGCAAAAGCAGGGGAAAAAGTAGAGGAGCAAGACAAAACCTGGAGGGGAAGATATGAGGGACATGGGATGGACAGTTAAAAAAAAATTAAAAAAAAAAATTTTTCCCATATGCTAGCAAGTGCAGGCAGATGCAGCAGAGCTTGCCAAAATGGATCCCCGCTGAAGGACAAAAAAGAAAAGAAGGACTTAGAAACACGCTGGAAAGGAGATAGCATCAAAGGAATTGCAATTGGAGGAGAAAAAAAAAAAAATTGGGAAATTTGGGCAATTTAGGGACTAGGAGAAAATGGACTGGGATTCTATCAGAGCAGTGCAAAAAACCAAAACATGCCAAAATGTAGCACCCAGACGTTGCAAAAGCAGGGGAAAAAGTAGAGGAGCAAGACAAAACCTGGAGGGGAAGATATGAGGGACATGGGATGGACACTGAAAAAAAACTGAAAAAAAAAGGAAAAAATTTTTCCCAAAGTTCAAGCCATCAAAAGGCATGGCATATCATCAAGTGCAGGGACATGCACCAAAGATTCCTCTCTTCGTGCCCATTGAAATCGCAAGATTCCGTTTCCCTTCCCGAAAGGAAATTTCATTTCCTTTCGGGAAGGGAAACGGAATCTTGCGACCCTGAAAAGAAAGGCTTACAAACACTCTGGAAAGGAGATAGGATCAAATGAAATGCAATTGAAAAAAACCCCAAAAAAACCAGAAAATTGGGAGTTTCAGTGTCTTCAAGAAATGGCCTGTGAGAAAATAAGCTGCATTGCAAAGGACCAAAACATGCCAAAACTAAGCTCACAGACGTTGCAAAAGCAGGGGAAAAAGTCAAGGAGGAAGACAAAACATGGAGGGGAAGATATGAGGGACATGGCATGGCTGCTTAAAAAAAAAAAAAAAAAAAAAAAATTTTTTCCATACGCTAGCAAGTGCAGGCAGATGCAGCAGAGCTTGCCAAAATTGATCCCCGCTGAAGGCCAAAACAGAAAAGAAGGACTTAGAAACACGCTGGAAAGGAGATAGCATCAAAGGAATTGCAATTGGAGGAGAAAAAAAAAAAAAATGGGAAATTTGGGCAATTTAGGGACTACGAGAAAAAGGACTGGGATTCTATCAGAGCAATGCAAAAAACCAAAACATGCCAAAATGTAGCACCCAGACGTTGCAAAAGCAGGGGAGAAAGTAGAGGAGCAAGACAAAACCTGGAGGGGAAGATATGAGGGACATGGGATGGACACCGAAAAAAAACTGAAAAAAAAAGGAAAAAATTTTTCCCAAAGTTCAAGCCATCCAAAGGCATGGCATGTCATCAAGTGCAGGGACATGCACCAAAGATTCCTCTCTTCGTGCCCATTGAAATCGCAAGATTCCGTTTCCCTTCCCGAAAGGAAATTTCATTTCCTTTCGGGAAGGGAAACGGAATCTTGCGACCCTGAAAAGAAAGGCTTACAAACACTCTGGAAAGGAGATAGGATCAAATGAAATGCAATTGAAAAAAACCCCAAAAAAACCAGAAAATTGGGAGTTTCAGTGTCTTCAAGAAATGGCCTGTGAGAAAATAAGCTGCATTGCAAAGGACCAAAAGATGCCAAAACTAAGCTCACAGACGTTGCAAAAGCAGGGGAAAAAGTCAAGGAGGAAGACAAAACATGGAGGGGAAGATTTGAGGGACATGGCATGGCTGCTTAAAAAAAAAAAAAAAAAAAAAAAAAATTTTTCCATACGCTAGCAAGTGCAGGCAGATGCAGCAGAGCTTGCCAAAATTGATCCCCGCTGAAGGCCAAAACAGAAAAGAAGGACTTAGAAACACGCTGGAAAGGAGATAGCATCAAAGGAATTGCAATTGGAGGAGAAAAAAAAAAAAATTGGCAAATTTGGGCAATTTAGGGACTAGGAGAAAATGGACTGGGATTCTATCAGAGCAGTGCAAAAAACCAAAACATGCCAAAATGTAGCACCCAGACGTTGCAAAAGCAGGGGAAAAAGTAGAGGAGCAAGACAAAACCTGGAGGGGAAGATATGAGGGACATGGGATGGACACCGAAAAAAAACTGAAAAAAAAAGGAAAAAATTTTTCCCAAAGTTCAAGCCATCCAAAGGCATGGCATGTCATCAAGTGCAGGGACATGCACCAAAGATTCCTCTCTTCGTGCCCATTGAAATCGCAAGATTCCGTTTCCCTTCCCGAAAGGAAATGAAATTTCCTTTCGGGAAGGGAAACGGAATCTTGCGACCCTGAAAAGAAAGGCTTACAAACACTCTGGAAAGGAGAAAGGATCAAATGAAATGCAATTGAAAAAAACCCCCAAAAAACCAGAAAACTGGGAGTTTCAGTGTCTTCAAGAAATGGCCTGTGAGAAAATAAGCTGCATTGCAAAGGACCAAAAGATGCCAAAACTAAGCTCACAGACGTTGCAAAAGCAGGGGAAAAAGTCAAGGAGGAAGACAAAACATGGAGGGGAAGATTTGAGGGACATGGCATGGCTGCTTAAAAAAAAAAAAAAATAAAATAAATTTTTCCCATACGCTAGCAAGTGCAGGCAGATGCAGCAGAGCTTGCCAAAATTGATCCCCGCTGAAGGCCAAAACAGAAAAGAAGGACTTAGAAACACGCTGGAAAGGAGATAGCATCAAAGGAATTGCAATTGGAGGAGAAAAAAAATAAAAATGGGAAATTTGGGCAATTTAGGGACTACGAGAAAAAGGACCGGGATTCTATCAGAGCAATGCAAAAAACCAAAACATGCCAAAATGTAGCACCCAGACGTTGCAAAAGCAGGGGAAAAAGTAGAGGAGCAAGACAAAACCTGGAGGGGAAGATATGAGGGACATGGGATGGACACTTAAAAAAAATTAAAAAAAAAAATTTTCTCCATATGCGAGCAAGTGCAGGCAGATGCAGCAGAGCTTGCCAAAATTGATCCCCGCTGAAGGCCAAAACAGAAAAGAAGGACTTAGAAACACGCTGGAAAGGAGATAGCATCAAAGGAATTGCAATTGGAGGAGAAAAAAAAAAAATTGGGAAATTTGGGCAATTTAGGGACTAGGAGAAAATGGACTGGGATTCTATCAGAGCAGTGCAAAAAACCAAAACATGCCAAAATGTAGCACCCAGACGTTGCAAAAGCAGGGGAAAAAGTAGAGGAGCAAGACAAAACCTGGAGGGGAAGATATGAGGGACATGGGATGGACACCGAAAAAAAACTGAAAAAAAAAAGGAAAAAATTTTTCCCAAAGTTCAAGCCATCAAAAGGCATGGCATGTCATCAAGTGCAGGGACATGCACCAAAGATTCCTCTCTTCGTGCCCATTGAAATCGCAAGATTCCGTTTCCCTTCCCGAAAGGAAATGAAATTTCCTTTCGGGAAGGGAAACGGAATCTTGCGACCCTGAAAAGAAAGGCTTACAAACACTCTGGAAAGGAGATAGGATCAAATGAAATGCAATTGAAAAAAACCCCAAAAAACCAGAAAATTGGGAGTTTCAGTGTCTTCAAGAAATGGCCTGTGAGAAAATAAGCTACATTGCAAAGGACCAAAACATGCCAAAACTAAGCTCACAGACGTTGCAAAAGCAGGGGAAAAAGTCAAGGAGGAAGACAAAACATGGAGGGGAAGATTTGAGGGACATGGCATGGCTGCTTAAAAAAAAAAAAAAAAAAATTGTTTTCCCATATGCGAACAAGTGCAGGCAGATGCAGCAGAGCTTGCCAAAATGGATCCCCGCTGAAGGACAAAAAAGAAAAGAAGGACTTAGAAACACGCTGGAAAGGAGATAGCATCAAAGGAATTGCAATTGGAGGAGAAAAAAAAAAAATTGGGAAATTTGGGCAATTTAGGGACTAGGAGAAAATGGACTGGGATTCTATCAGAGCAGTGCAAAAAACCAAAACATGCCAAAATGTAGCACCCAGACGTTGCAAAAGCAGGGGAAAAAGTAGAGGAGCAAGACAAAACCTGGAGGGGAAGATATGAGGGACATGGGATGGACACTGAAAAAAAACGGAAAAAATTTTTCCCAAAGTTCAAGCCATCAAAAGGCATGGCATATCATCAAGTGCAGGGACATGCACCAAAGATTCCTCTCTTCGTGCCCATTGAAATCGCAAGATTCCGTTTCCCTTCCCGAAAGGAAATTTCATTTCCTTTCGGGAAGGGAAACGGAATCTTGCGACCCTGAAAAGAAAGGCTTACAAACACTCTGGAAAGGAGATAGGATCAAATGAAATGCAATTGAAAAAAACCCCAAAAAAAACCAGAAAATTGGGAGTTTCAGTGTCTTCAAGAAATGGCCTGTGAGAAAATAAGCTGCATTGCAAAGGACCAAAACATGCCAAAACTAAGCTCACAGACGTTGCAAAAGCAGGGGAAAAAGTAGAGGAGCAAGACAAAAGGTGGAGGGGAAGATATGAGGGACATGGCATGGCTGCTTAAAAAAAAAAAAAAAAAAAAAATTTTTCCATACGCTAGCAAGTGCAGGCAGATGCAGCAGAGCTTGCCAAAATTGATCCCCGCTGAAGGCCAAAACAGAAAAGAAGGACTTAGAAACACGCTGGAAAGGAGATAGCATCAAAGGAATTGCAATTGGAGGAGAAAAAAAAAAAATTGGGAAATTCTGGCAATTTAGGGACTAGGAGAAAATGGACTGGGATTCTATCAGAGCAATGCAAAAAACCAAAACATGCCAAAATGTAGCACCCTGACGTTGCAAAAGCAGGGGAAAAAGTAGAGGAGCAAGACAAAACCTGGAGGGGAAGATATGAGGGACATGGGATGGACACCGAAAAAAAACTGAAAAAAAAAGGAAAAAATTTTTCCCAAAGTTCAAGCCATCCAAAGGCATGGCATGTCATCAAGTGCAGGGACATGCACCAAAGATTCCTCTCTTCGTGCCCATTGAAATCGCAAGATTCCGTTTCCCTTCCCGAAAGGAAATGAAATTTCCTTTCGGGAAGGGAAACGGAATCTTGCGACCCGGAAAAGAAAGGCTTACAAACACTCTGGAAAGGAGATAGGATCAAATGAAATGCAATTGAAAAAAACCCCAAAAAACCAGAAAATTGGGAGTTTCAGTGTCTTCAAGAAATGGCCTGTGAGAAAATAAGCTACATTGCAAAGGACCAAAACATGCCAAAACTAAGCTCACAGACGTTGCAAAAGCAGGGGAAAAAGTCAAGGAGGAAGACAAAACATGGAGGGGAAGATTTGAGGGACATGGCATGGCTGCTTAAAAAAAAAAAAAAAAAAAATTGTTTTCCCATATGCGAACAAGTGCAGGCAGATGCAGCAGAGCTTGCCAAAATGGATCCCCGCTGAAGGCCAAAACAGAAAAGAAGGACTTAGAAACACGCTGGAAAGGAGATAGCATCAAAGGAATTGCAATTGGAGGAGAAAAAAAATAAAAATGGGAAATTTGGGCAATTTAGGGACTACGAGAAAAAGGACTGGGATTCTATCAGAGCAATGCAAAAAACCAAAACATGCCAAAATGTAGCACCCAGACGTTGCAAAAGCAGGGGAAAAAGTAGAGGAGCAAGACAAAACCTGGAGGGGAAGATATGAGGGACATGGGATGGACAGTTAAAAAAAAATTAAAAAAAAAAATTTTTCCCATATGCTAGCAAGTGCAGGCAGATGCAGCAGAGCTTGCCAAAATGGATCCCCGCTGAAGGACAAAAAAGAAAAGAAGGACTTAGAAACACGCTGGAAAGGAGATAGCATCAAAGGAATTGCAATTGGAGGAGAAAAAAAAAAAAATTGGGAAATTTGGGCAATTTAGGGACTAGGAGAAAATGGACTGGGATTCTATCAGAGCAGTGCAAAAAACCAAAACATGCCAAAATGTAGCACCCAGACGTTGCAAAAGCAGGGGAAAAAGTAGAGGAGCAAGACAAAACCTGGAGGGGAAGATATGAGGGACATGGGATGGACACTGAAAAAAAACTGAAAAAAAAAGGAAAAAATTTTTCCCAAAGTTCAAGCCATCAAAAGGCATGGCATATCATCAAGTGCAGGGACATGCACCAAAGATTCCTCTCTTCGTGCCCATTGAAATCGCAAGATTCCGTTTCCCTTCCCGAAAGGAAATTTCATTTCCTTTCGGGAAGGGAAACGGAATCTTGCGACCCTGAAAAGAAAGGCTTACAAACACTCTGGAAAGGAGATAGGATCAAATGAAATGCAATTGAAAAAAACCCCAAAAAAACCAGAAAATTGGGAGTTTCAGTGTCTTCAAGAAATGGCCTGTGAGAAAATAAGCTGCATTGCAAAGGACCAAAACATGCCAAAACTAAGCTCACAGACGTTGCAAAAGCAGGGGAAAAAGTCAAGGAGGAAGACAAAACATGGAGGGGAAGATATGAGGGACATGGCATGGCTGCTTAAAAAAAAAAAAAAAAAAAAAAAATTTTTTCCATACGCTAGCAAGTGCAGGCAGATGCAGCAGAGCTTGCCAAAATTGATCCCCGCTGAAGGCCAAAACAGAAAAGAAGGACTTAGAAACACGCTGGAAAGGAGATAGCATCAAAGGAATTGCAATTGGAGGAGAAAAAAAAAAAAAATGGGAAATTTGGGCAATTTAGGGACTACGAGAAAAAGGACTGGGATTCTATCAGAGCAATGCAAAAAACCAAAACATGCCAAAATGTAGCACCCAGACGTTGCAAAAGCAGGGGAGAAAGTAGAGGAGCAAGACAAAACCTGGAGGGGAAGATATGAGGGACATGGGATGGACACCGAAAAAAAACTGAAAAAAAAAGGAAAAAATTTTTCCCAAAGTTCAAGCCATCCAAAGGCATGGCATGTCATCAAGTGCAGGGACATGCACCAAAGATTCCTCTCTTCGTGCCCATTGAAATCGCAAGATTCCGTTTCCCTTCCCGAAAGGAAATTTCATTTCCTTTCGGGAAGGGAAACGGAATCTTGCGACCCTGAAAAGAAAGGCTTACAAACACTCTGGAAAGGAGATAGGATCAAATGAAATGCAATTGAAAAAAACCCCAAAAAAACCAGAAAATTGGGAGTTTCAGTGTCTTCAAGAAATGGCCTGTGAGAAAATAAGCTGCATTGCAAAGGACCAAAAGATGCCAAAACTAAGCTCACAGACGTTGCAAAAGCAGGGGAAAAAGTCAAGGAGGAAGACAAAACATGGAGGGGAAGATTTGAGGGACATGGCATGGCTGCTTAAAAAAAAAAAAAAAAAAAAAAAAATTTTTCCATACGCTAGCAAGTGCAGGCAGATGCAGCAGAGCTTGCCAAAATTGATCCCCGCTGAAGGCCAAAACAGAAAAGAAGGACTTAGAAACACGCTGGAAAGGAGATAGCATCAAAGGAATTGCAATTGGAGGAGAAAAAAAAAAAAATTGGCAAATTTGGGCAATTTAGGGACTAGGAGAAAATGGACTGGGATTCTATCAGAGCAGTGCAAAAAACCAAAACATGCCAAAATGTAGCACCCAGACGTTGCAAAAGCAGGGGAAAAAGTAGAGGAGCAAGACAAAACCTGGAGGGGAAGATATGAGGGACATGGGATGGACACCGAAAAAAAACTGAAAAAAAAAGGAAAAAATTTTTCCCAAAGTTCAAGCCATCCAAAGGCATGGCATGTCATCAAGTGCAGGGACATGCACCAAAGATTCCTCTCTTCGTGCCCATTGAAATCGCAAGATTCCGTTTCCCTTCCCGAAAGGAAATGAAATTTCCTTTCGGGAAGGGAAACGGAATCTTGCGACCCTGAAAAGAAAGGCTTACAAACACTCTGGAAAGGAGAAAGGATCAAATGAAATGCAATTGAAAAAAACCCCCAAAAAACCAGAAAACTGGGAGTTTCAGTGTCTTCAAGAAATGGCCTGTGAGAAAATAAGCTGCATTGCAAAGGACCAAAAGATGCCAAAACTAAGCTCACAGACGTTGCAAAAGCAGGGGAAAAAGTCAAGGAGGAAGACAAAACATGGAGGGGAAGATTTGAGGGACATGGCATGGCTGCTTAAAAAAAAAAAAAAATAAAATAAATTTTTCCCATACGCTAGCAAGTGCAGGCAGATGCAGCAGAGCTTGCCAAAATTGATCCCCGCTGAAGGCCAAAACAGAAAAGAAGGACTTAGAAACACGCTGGAAAGGAGATAGCATCAAAGGAATTGCAATTGGAGGAGAAAAAAAATAAAAATGGGAAATTTGGGCAATTTAGGGACTACGAGAAAAAGGACCGGGATTCTATCAGAGCAATGCAAAAAACCAAAACATGCCAAAATGTAGCACCCAGACGTTGCAAAAGCAGGGGAAAAAGTAGAGGAGCAAGACAAAACCTGGAGGGGAAGATATGAGGGACATGGGATGGACACTTAAAAAAAATTAAAAAAAAAAATTTTCTCCATATGCGAGCAAGTGCAGGCAGATGCAGCAGAGCTTGCCAAAATTGATCCCCGCTGAAGGCCAAAACAGAAAAGAAGGACTTAGAAACACGCTGGAAAGGAGATAGCATCAAAGGAATTGCAATTGGAGGAGAAAAAAAAAAAATTGGGAAATTTGGGCAATTTAGGGACTAGGAGAAAATGGACTGGGATTCTATCAGAGCAGTGCAAAAAACCAAAACATGCCAAAATGTAGCACCCAGACGTTGCAAAAGCAGGGGAAAAAGTAGAGGAGCAAGACAAAACCTGGAGGGGAAGATATGAGGGACATGGGATGGACACCGAAAAAAAACTGAAAAAAAAAAGGAAAAAATTTTTCCCAAAGTTCAAGCCATCAAAAGGCATGGCATGTCATCAAGTGCAGGGACATGCACCAAAGATTCCTCTCTTCGTGCCCATTGAAATCGCAAGATTCCGTTTCCCTTCCCGAAAGGAAATGAAATTTCCTTTCGGGAAGGGAAACGGAATCTTGCGACCCTGAAAAGAAAGGCTTACAAACACTCTGGAAAGGAGATAGGATCAAATGAAATGCAATTGAAAAAAACCCCAAAAAACCAGAAAATTGGGAGTTTCAGTGTCTTCAAGAAATGGCCTGTGAGAAAATAAGCTACATTGCAAAGGACCAAAACATGCCAAAACTAAGCTCACAGACGTTGCAAAAGCAGGGGAAAAAGTCAAGGAGGAAGACAAAACATGGAGGGGAAGATTTGAGGGACATGGCATGGCTGCTTAAAAAAAAAAAAAAAAAAAATTGTTTTCCCATATGCGAACAAGTGCAGGCAGATGCAGCAGAGCTTGCCAAAATGGATCCCCGCTGAAGGACAAAAAAGAAAAGAAGGACTTAGAAACACGCTGGAAAGGAGATAGCATCAAAGGAATTGCAATTGGAGGAGAAAAAAAAAAAATTGGGAAATTTGGGCAATTTAGGGACTAGGAGAAAATGGACTGGGATTCTATCAGAGCAGTGCAAAAAACCAAAACATGCCAAAATGTAGCACCCAGACGTTGCAAAAGCAGGGGAAAAAGTAGAGGAGCAAGACAAAACCTGGAGGGGAAGATATGAGGGACATGGGATGGACACTGAAAAAAAACGGAAAAAATTTTTCCCAAAGTTCAAGCCATCAAAAGGCATGGCATATCATCAAGTGCAGGGACATGCACCAAAGATTCCTCTCTTCGTGCCCATTGAAATCGCAAGATTCCGTTTCCCTTCCCGAAAGGAAATTTCATTTCCTTTCGGGAAGGGAAACGGAATCTTGCGACCCTGAAAAGAAAGGCTTACAAACACTCTGGAAAGGAGATAGGATCAAATGAAATGCAATTGAAAAAAACCCCAAAAAAAACCAGAAAATTGGGAGTTTCAGTGTCTTCAAGAAATGGCCTGTGAGAAAATAAGCTGCATTGCAAAGGACCAAAACATGCCAAAACTAAGCTCACAGACGTTGCAAAAGCAGGGGAAAAAGTAGAGGAGCAAGACAAAAGGTGGAGGGGAAGATATGAGGGACATGGCATGGCTGCTTAAAAAAAAAAAAAAAAAAAAAAATTTTTCCATACGCTAGCAAGTGCAGGCAGATGCAGCAGAGCTTGCCAAAATTGATCCCCGCTGAAGGCCAAAACAGAAAAGAAGGACTTAGAAACACGCTGGAAAGGAGATAGCATCAAAGGAATTGCAATTGGAGGAGAAAAAAAAAAAATTGGGAAATTCTGGCAATTTAGGGACTAGGAGAAAATGGACTGGGATTCTATCAGAGCAATGCAAAAAACCAAAACATGCCAAAATGTAGCACCCTGACGTTGCAAAAGCAGGGGAAAAAGTAGAGGAGCAAGACAAAACCTGGAGGGGAAGATATGAGGGACATGGGATGGACACCGAAAAAAAACTGAAAAAAAAAGGAAAAAATTTTTCCCAAAGTTCAAGCCATCCAAAGGCATGGCATGTCATCAAGTGCAGGGACATGCACCAAAGATTCCTCTCTTCGTGCCCATTGAAATCGCAAGATTCCGTTTCCCTTCCCGAAAGGAAATTTCATTTCCTTTCGGGAAGGGAAACGGAATCTTGCGACCCTGAAAAGAAAGGCTTACAAACACTCTGGAAAGGAGATAGGATCAAATGAAATGCAATTGAAAAAAACCCCAAAAAAACCAGAAAATTGGGAGTTTCAGTGTCTTCAAGAAATGGCCTGTGAGAAAATAAGCTGCATTGCAAAGGACCAAAAGATGCCAAAACTAAGCTCACAGACGTTGCAAAAGCAGGGGAAAAAGTAGAGGAGCAAGACAAAAGGTGGAGGGGAAGATATGAGGGACATGGCATGGCTGCTTAAAAAAAAAAAAAAAAAAAAAAAATTTTTCCATACGCTAGCAAGTGCAGGCAGATGCAGCAGAGCTTGCCAAAATTGATCCCCGCTGAAGGCCAAAACAGAAAAGAAGGACTTAGAAACACGCTGGAAAGGAGATAGCATCAAAGGAATTGCAATTGGAGGAGAAAAAAAAAAAAATTGGGAAATTCTGGCAATTTAGGGACTAGGAGAAAATGGACTGGGATTCTATCAGAGCAGTGCAAAAAACCAAAACATGCCAAAATGTAGCACCCAGACGTTGCAAAAGCAGGGGAAAAAGTAGAGGAGCAAGACAAAACCTGGAGGGGAAGATATGAGGGACATGGGATGGACACCGAAAAAAAACTGAAAAAAAAAGGAAAAAATTTTTCCCAAAGTTCAAGCCATCAAAAGGCATGGCATGTCATCAAGTGCAGGGACATGCACCAAAGATTCTTCTCTTCGTGCCCATTGAAATCGCAAGATTCCGTTTCCCTTCCCGAAAGGAAATTTCATTTCCTTTCGGGAAGGGAAACGGAATCTTGCGACCCTGAAAAGAAAGGCTTACAAACACTCTGGAAAGGAGAAAGGATCAAATGAAATGCAATTGAAAAAAACCCCAAAAAAACCAGAATATTGGGAGTTTCAGTGTCTTCAAGAAATGGCCTGTGAGAAAATAAGCTGCATTGCAAAGGACCAAAACATGCCAAAACTAAGCTCACAGACGTTGCAAAAGCAGGGGAAAAAGTCAAGGAGGAAGACAAAACTTGGAGGGGAAGATTTGAGGGACATGGCATGGCTGCTTAAAAAAAAAAAAAAAAAAAAAAATTTTTTTCCATACGCTAGCAAGTGCAGGCAGATGCAGCAGAGCTTGCCAAAATTGATCCCCGCTGAAGGCCAAAACAGAAAAGAAGGACTTAGAAACACGCTGGAAAGGAGATAGCATCAAAGGAATTGCAATTGGAGGAGAAAAAAAATAAAAATGGGAAATTTGGGCAATTTAGGGACTACGAGAAAAAGGACTGGGATTCTATCAGAGCAGTGCAAAAAACCAAAACATGCCAAAATGTAGCACCCAGACGTTGCAAAAGCAGGGGAAAAAGTAGAGGAGCAAGACAAAACCTGGAGGGGAAGATATGAGGGACATGGGATGGACACCGAAAAAAAACTGAAAAAAAAAGGAAAAAATTTTTCCCAAAGTTCAAGCCATCCAAAGGCATGGCATGTCATCAAGTGCAGGGACATGCACCAAAGATTCCTCTCTTCGTGCCCATTGAAATCGAAAGATTCCGTTTCCGAAATTTCATTCCCTTTTGGGAATGTAGAGGAGTTTTGTCATTGTAGCTTAAAAATGGCATCTAGCTCAGGCTCCTGAAATTCTTGACATCTGCAATAGGTGCATTTTCCTCAAGTGGAGGTAAACAAGTTTACATGTTTTCAGTAGCCTTTGACAGCCTTTATGTTGATCAATTATTTCTTGCTTTTAAACTTAGACTAATACTAGAAGTTTTGCAAAGGTCCGTCATGCTACTGTCCACTGAGAGCCACCTACAGCTTGCCTGTTTCTTTTCCAATTGCAGCAAAAATGAGAGTAACTTCAGGAGCATTAAAGAATTTGAAGCCAGAACCTCTTACCTGTATTGCAAGTGGGCCTGTGCAGTAGGTCTGGAAACCAGCCTGGTGGCACTCTAAGCTCAGGATAATACAAGGCTCTCTCTCCCCCAAGGCATCAAGTACCAGACACCAACAGCACATGAGAAGCAAGGCCCTCACTCAGCAAGGAGAGTTAAGAAGGACTGCAAGCAACTGGACACACTGACCAGAGGAAAGCAACAGAATGACAAAGTAGGTCTGGAGAATTCACATGAGCCAGTAAAACAGTTTTTGCAATGCAACACCGAATGTCCCAGTCTTGTCTGCCCTTCTCAGCTCTCTTTAGCATGAGATGTTTCAACACTAAAGAGTGTAAATTCTAAATTGGATTGCATGACATTGGCAGGAGGTGTCACTCATGAGCTGGAAAGTCAACTCCAGTAATATACACATGCAAAGTATTCTTATATCCAGTAATATACACATGCAAAGTATTCTTCTGCCTAATATCCCTGAAAAAAACTCAAAACATTTACTACCATCACTCTTAGGTTAAAAGAAAAGAAATCCTATTTCAAAATAAATTAACAAAACCCCTGACCCCATAAAGAACCCAGTAATGTCAGATTAGCCTAGCACGTTCATGAAATAGGTTCTGCCTTCCTATTTGTCCGTGATTTGCTAAAGCCTTTTGTTTACCACTGCTCCACTAAGCAACAGAGCTAAGAAAACATTCCAGCAGCAGTGCTGAATTTGCTGAACCAGAGTAAGGGGGCTCCCCCACAGCCCTGAGTTCAACGTGCATCACATGTCACACAGCAGGAGGGAGGCTGATCTGCCCTGCAGTCCCCTTCTCTCCTGATGGATTCAGCCCTGCCTGCTGTGCTTGTGCTTATTAATATTTGCATCCTGCAGGGAACTACAGAAGCAAAACAAGGAATCTCTCCAAGGAAGCCTGGAACAAACTCAAATTGAGGAAAGCAAATGAAGCAAAGACATAACAAATACTTAGATTTCAGGTACTTCACTGAGTTGTAGGTGAGTTAACTGATGTCTTCTACCTTAGCTTTGGTAATACATTTGCAACTTGTGTTTTAGTTGGGGTTTTGTCAGCCATTCCTTCCTGTCCACCCTCATATCTTGCATCTAAGACATCCATTCCTCTTCCATTAGCTATTTCTCTCCTGCTTCCTCCTGCCAGTATGTTGGGAGCTTACATTCTTCCAGTGCATCCCTACTGCTCCTCAAGGCACTATGCTACTTTTCCAGAGACAATGAGGGATGCAGCACTTCCGAGGCAGGGAATACACACTTTCCCTTTTCCACAGTGCTTTGCAACTCCCATACAGGATCCAGCATTGGGCAGGATGATGTGGCCTGTGCCTCTCAGCTCTCCCCTTTAACCATCCTGCTTTCTTATTTTGGTGAAGGGCTCAGCTAAAGAAAAAGCATCTCCCTGCAGTGCCAAGTAGCACTGAAGTCTATCTTCCAATCCCCATTTTTACATCTCTAATGGTAACCTCGTATGTCCATGCTGTGCTGCCTAACAACACTCCCCATTCCCTAGATGGGCTGTCACTAATCACAGCTCAATATATTCACAAATTACAAATTAACTGGTGAATCTCCTCTGAAACAAATTCAGGAGAACCATAGGCAGCAGCCAATGACAGGACCTAAGCAAATTTCATCCCAACTTAAACAGCATCAGTCTCACCCCTTAAAAGCCAAAACAGAGAGAAATTATACTTTGAAATGAGGTCATTTCAAGAGGGGAGGAGGGGATATTGCTGCTGAGCCCATGAGAGAGCAATGGTGAGGGGATGGTTAAGATTAAACAGCTAGAGAGATTAACATCTTATGACTGTTTTTTGTTCATTGACCTGTAATAAAATAAACAGTAAGACTAACAAATAGGTGATTAGCCTTGTTTTTCCAGTGCTGGTTTTGCTGTTAGACTACTGCCATGGTCTTCACTTTTCTTTGGCTAATACTTTGTGGTTTTATAGATAAGACTAGTGAAATTAAGAGGAATTAGCAACAGAAATCTTATTATAGTATGTTATACTTACTATAGTATTACTTATTTGTGCTAATAAGCATAAACCCAGTGCTTTATTTTCAGAATGCAAGTACCTGCCCTTTTGCTACTCCCTCCCCTCTTGGCTGGTTGGCATCTGATTGTCTGCACACAAAAACCAAGCCCAGCACATCATATGGTTTGCTGCTCACATGTTCAGACAGCCAGAACTAGAGACCTGAAAGGTGCCTGTGTGTGCACCACAG
The DNA here is from genome assembly GCF_023055355.1 of Agelaius tricolor. NCBI lineage: Eukaryota > Metazoa > Chordata > Aves > Passeriformes > Icteridae > Agelaius > Agelaius tricolor. The sequence goes on along the minus strand of NW_027269270.1, from coordinate 11,751,168 downwards.
GATTGGTGAATCATAGCCTTCTGCTACCTTGACAGGAAATTCCTCCTTTTCTGAGCTATATTGTCTCCAGAATGAAAAAAGAAAGGTCTTTCAGTGACCAAATCAATTACTCAGAACAATTTCAAAGTCTTTCTTCAGCTATGCAGAAAGCCATGGACAGAGTTCAAATGCAATGCAGAGTCATGAAATTTTTCTACAGGACCCAGAAGAGATCTCTGATCATAGTGCACCCTATGCATACATTTAGTGCCTACCATTGCATGGCAAAACTACCCACAGTGGGAAAGGTAAGAGGCTATTCTGGCTCTGTTCTTCCTAAGGGGCAAATGGGGAATTGAACAGGGCATTATCCTCTTTTCCTTTGGCTAATTTAAGAGGAAAATTGTACCCGAGAGGCTGGCTCCATCAGTAGAACTCATGGTGGCAACTTTCTGTCCCAATTCAGAGCCCAGTTTATGACACTGAAATCAGATGGTTTCAGCTAACACGCCTGACTGGACAACACAGCAGCTGAGGCACAAACGTATTGTCTGCTGGACCAGAGATTCTAGCTTCTTAAATTGCTCCACTCCAGTTTGTGAGTCAGAGTCTTCGTACCACAGCCAGAGTTACTAGAGCACTGCCCATGCAAGCAAGCACAAATTTCTCCCTCATTGCTGCTATAGTAATCTTAAGACAAGTCACTACTGATTCTCTAGCTAGTCTGAAAATTCTCACTTATTATGTGAAGAGCTTTTTCCTAGCCAAATGTCATGTAGAAACATCTATCTAGCATTCATCATGGAAAAGCAAAATATCTTTTCTCCCCCAAACTGGTTTATCTGTTGGACAAAAATATAACCAATCTGTTCTGAAAAGCATCAATTTTTTCAGGTTGGAAAGTAATATAAGTCCACAGGACTATGTATCTTCAAGAGGCAGCTGGCAGCAACAGCAATTACCAAAGCCATGAGAAAATCAGTTTTACTGCAACTCTCTAAAACACTGTTAAAGAGGCTGGCTTCACAAAGGGAGTCATGGTTGAAAGGGTGCTTAGAGGTCCTCAAAACAGAAACTAGCCCAGACAGGCTGTTATGGAGGTGATCTGCCAGGTACTTCCACACAGGTATTTCCACTGGCAGTGCTAAACCCATCATCTATTTAAGTGAAGCAAGTGTGTGGTGTGGTTGCCAAAGGCATCCAGGGCTAGATTTCATGGTCTTTCATGGGGACTTGCCAGCAGACAAGTATCAAGTCCTGAACAGTGTACTTACAGTAACAGCAGCAATACAGCAAGTCAAATACAACAGGTAAGCAAACATCATAACAAGGAAATCCAACAGGATGAAGGAAGGTGGTCTGAGGTAACATAGTCTGGGACAAAAGGGCTGAATATACTAAACAGGACAGAAGGGTATCTAACCTTTTTGGAAATGGTGAATGCACATTAACCACTGTCATTTAATGTGGATATAGTTAAAAAAAAACATCAGTGAAGTGGTTTGTGATGGAAGGCTGTGGAGGTTTCATATTTCCCCAGAATACACTTGTCATTCTCTTTTCTTTCTTACTACAGCACTGAAAGCACTTTTCTTTGGCCTGAAACCTAAGCAAAGCTGAGCTCCACTAAGTCTCCCAAACTGTGCCCTGCCCTCCCTCCTTACAGCCACAAACACTCCTTTGTTCCATTGGAGGTGGAGGCTATGTAGTTGAAAATAGAGCTCTTTAAAATAAATTAGATCTACGAAGGTGTACATCTGTGTGCCAAGTTACTAATGGATCATGTTAACAAGGTCTCCACATGCTTGAATGAGGTCCCCAAATACATAGGATTAAAAATCTAGTTTTGGAGTGCAGTAGTTTGTTTTGATCTGATGCCTCATCTACTGGTGATATAGGTCACTTTTATAACCAGCTTTGCATATTCCATGAAGCAGTTTGTTTTTCAGAGTCTAAGATTTAGGTGCAAGAAAATGATAATTGGAACAGAACAAGTCAAGGTTTATTACAAACCTTCACCAAACAGGGAAAAAAAAAAAAAAACAGAGAAAAGTTTCAAAATGGAGGAATACAGTTTTCTCTAGCCTAGTATCTATGCTTTAGTATTATAGCACTCTGCTTTAGGATTAAACAACAATCCTTCTGAGTTCCAGATAGACAGCAACTGGAGTTTAATGCTGTTTTCTCCCTCTGAATTTTTAAAACAAACTTTCAAAGGGAAAACACTGAGCCAAGTGACCCAAACTGATTTACAATGTTAGTTAGTAATTCAGATACACTGATAAACATCTAATAAGAATCACTTGATTTCAATCTTTATAGTCTTCTGGGATATTGCAATTAATCACGCACCAGGAAGAGACTGAGACTTTTAATCACTACTTCCTCCTCCCACGCCTGTGTTAAAATCTGTACACAATAGAAAGGATTAGTAGGCAAAGGCTAACAACACCATGTGAGATGGAGACTTTTCCTGTCTCCAGGATCAAGTGTGTGCCAACGTACTGAAATTGAAGCAAAGTTTATCTGCTGTCACAAAAGGAAAGTTCGCCATGGGACAAGCTTGGGCAAGTGGCACTCAGCACAGGGTGGGGAAGGAGAGGAACAGACCTACACCAGAAGCTGCTCAGGTCTGCTGAGTTCGAGAGCTTTCAGGCAAAAGAGGTTCTATAAAGAACCATTTTTATATACTCATACATGTGCTTGTACCTATCTCACATTGGGTCAGATGGACCACACGAAACAGTTAACAGCAGCTCAAAGCGTAGTCTACCCCACAGTTACAGCTTAAAATGTTCTCTTTTGTGTTACTTTTTGCAGATGGGGCATTAGGACTGTGGTATATAAAAGCAAGCACAATGTCTGCTCACAGCTCTCAACTTTCATCTCAGCAAATTTTCAGAAGTGGGAAAGAGAAGTGGAAACCTCAGTATGCCCATGCCCTGCTCTGACACAGACACCAGGGTGGACTATGAGTCTTTCTAAATGTTTATATTGCAGATCATTTTTTTATGACAATAAGAGCTTCTGGGTCACTGCTGTGAATGTTGCAGTGACCACCTTGACCTGCAGCCTCTGTGAAACAACGCAATTCCTTTAAGGCAAAAAAAGGCTGCTAGAGTACTTATGAGTGCCCAGTTACTCAGAACACCATTACCTTTTAAAAAGGAAGAATGATCCTGACTTCCAGAAGTGGTTCAGTCTCTGCAATTCCATCAGGTCTTGCCATGTAATACTAAAAGTGAGTTCTGCTTAGCAGCACATCACAGTTTAAGAAAGTGGGTATACTTTATCCCTTAAGATTATAGTTACACAGTCTCTCCAAGCAACTTTAGAGACAGGCAAAGTTCAGTAAGGGGATGCAAAGTTTCACTAAAGATGAAGGAAATAATCTGTTTAATATCAAAGCTATTTCCAGGGCCTTTTCATAACTTGAAGATACTAAAACAAAATGGAGTGACTGTTCCTAGGTAAAGAATATCTTTACAGCACCCAGGGAAAGGCTGGCAGGGCTAGCTGATAAAAACTTCTGTTGTGGGCTGATGTATGCAACTTGCTTATGACCATACTGTGTTATTGTACAATGATACTTGAACATGTTAAATCAGATTTGCAACGGGTACAGTTTTCCTAACAAAAAAGCTGTGTCTGTTAAAGTGAGGCAAAGGATTAATACTTGCCAAGGTACTTCTCTCATTATTTTGATATCCTTTCAGTGTGAGCCATAGCAGCAGGAATGTCTTTTAGTAGCATAATTCTGAAAAGGCCACATTTTTCAGGCCTGGTCATGAGTAAGTGCCACACATCATCCACAAATTGCATGAATACATTTGCTCCTATTGTCTTGATACGGAGTCCTTATAAATCACATTTCTTGAAATCATAAAGCATCTTCCATTTACTTGCTATCACATGTGTGATCATACCCATTTGTTGGCATACCTGAGCTCTTCCCCATGGGTAAGAATTAAACCTTTTCCATTCATTTCAAAAGAGTGGATCTTTTTGCAATCCCAACTCCAGAACAGAACACGATTTCTCAGAAATACACATGGAAGCAGGCAACACTCCCTTTCCTGTATGTCTGTCTTGTTTAGTAATGTCAAAATCAGTTAAACTTCTGTCTTTTCTGTATTTTTGCTATTTGCCACTACAGAATTCTATTTCCCACAATATTCAGCTCTATAAAAAAGGAATGCCCCAAGGTCAAATGTTGGATCTTACTGATATTTGTCCCAGCCTATGTCCATCTCCCTGAGATCTGCTCCCTCAATGTCTGACATAGCTCTTGGATCTTGTATGAAATGCCAAAATTCAGGGCAGACTGTATTTATTGAAACCTAGGGAATAGAGAAGCATTCTTGACTGTGGTGCAGTAAATGCCAAAAATTGTCTCTTTACAGAGGCTGGCTGACACACACTAAGTTACTGCTCTCATACTAAATAAACAGTGAATGCATTCCAAAACCTTGGTTCAAACAACTCTTTCTTCAAACAGATTAAAGTTGTGCAGTTCAGAGGGAAATCTGATTTCTTTCACATTTTCAGGGAAGAGGAGGAATAGGTTTAAGATATATTCACAATCAGCCAGTGGTTCATGATAAGTTAAGGCATGATAAGTTACATAAATTTTAAAGGTCCAAGTGCACATTGCTGGTAAGTGTACACTTACCATACCCTGGTAAGTGAAGGGAAAATCTGATTCTTTCATCTAAGTTCTCTATTTTCACAAGTTTTCAATCTAGGAATAGATCCCAGCTCTATACTTATCAGGGATACTACTGTTCTTCAGCAAAGTTCTGGAGACTTTTGGAAAGAGAACACAGTACAGAGAGCACAGAACAATTAGGACGCTGCAACCTTATCTAGTATGTGTTTAATTTTAAATCATTTCATCTTGGCTTGAAATGGTAGGCTTTGATTTTGTTTTGCCGAGAACACATTCTGATAATGGAGTCCTTGAATAAAACCAAGCAACTTTTACAGCAGCTGGGGAGACTGCTTAAAACTCACATCTCCCCTTGCTAATGTCAGAGACCTCATTTAGCCATTATTTCACTCTCACATGACCCACCAGTAACAGCCTGTTCGTGATCCTCACCAGCCCTTCCCTGACAGCACTGGAGAGGAGAATAGAACGATTCTTTGCCCTTCTTGTCCTTTCTTTTGTACATGGGACACTACCTCTGCCCTCCTGCCTGTCCTTCACTGCATGAAGTAGGCTGTTCAGCTACTGCAAATATTTGGTGTACATAAAAACACCATGCTTCAGCCAGAGGGAAATGGAGCATGAGCAACTTGGCTCTCAGGGCAGAGGTGTGAAAAAGCATGTTTCCTCTTGCTCACAAACACCTAATATTGTGCATTTATGGGAACTGCACAGTGTAAGGAATATGTGTGTTAGCATGCTTAGCTAACTCAGATTTGCAAAATAACACAGCAGTTGAGGTACAGTATCTGCTTGTCTGCTTAGAACAGGAAATCAAAATATTTCATTTGTCTTCAGCAGGAATAAATAAAGAAGAGACCAGTTCCCCAGACAGCAATTAGCATATGCCTACTTACTGCAACAAAGTATCTGGTTCAGTAAGTGCAATTGAGAACCTGGGCTCCATAGTCATGTGTAGATTATGTGCTGGCATTCCTCTGGCAAAAGGCAAGAACCAACAGAAATAACTATTCAGAGATCAGAGTGATAGGTAGGGTGTCTGGATTCTAGATTCTGCCACAGTCTAGAGCTTAGGGGTAGCTAAACTTCTCCAAAGTTTTCCACCTGAGACAGAGATGGTGACAATTCCTGTTTTTAAGGACCACTGAGGGGCTGCACTTGCTTTTGTTTGCAAATGTTCAGAGACTCTCAAGGAGACATTGAGAACAAGTTGAGAACAAGTTAATAACAAGTTTTCACTGGCAAGTCATCTAGGCGCCTGCAGCTTGCTTTAAGGTTGGTAGCAGTTTATATCATCTTAGGTTTTTAAGATGTCAGGCAAATAAGTTTGAAATAACCTACATCAAACAAATGTAAGGAATATCACCAAACAATACCGCTTAATTTAATATTTCTAACTTGATTTTACTGCTCCTAAGATTGGCAGTCCAGCAGACCTAAAGTGCTCAGTGGGCTTACTTGCATTGGACAGGAGAGTCTTGTTTTTTTCCAGTATCATTAAGAGATGTGAAAGCTTCAGCACGATTCAGATATAGTAGAATTATTCCTTCTTTGTCTGTCTTCTACATTACAGAAGATTTCTAGGAACCCAGGACGGACTGGGAGCATGAGATGGGCACCAAGTTGAATGAATTTGTGATAAACAGAAGTCATCCACAGAGCTATCAAAGAGCAAATAGGATTTCACTTTCTCTAAATGCTCCCAAAATCTTGTCAACAGGATACTTTCAGCATGAAAGAATGATAACAGTTGCTCCCCACTTTCAGAGTCCCAAAGGGAAATCCACCATTCTCTAGTACTAGAGAAAGGAAGGCAGCAGTGATGATCTGCACATCCTATAGAAAATGGATATAAGGGCTTTGCTTGTCCCAGGGCTCAGCAGAAGGGTCCCTATGGACCCTTGCAGTCTTTGGATTGCTTTGTACAACCTAGGCAAAACCCGTCAGCTTTCAAATACTTTGCAGTGTGATTGGGAGTACTTTTTTTTTATTGCAGATGTCTTTCTTTGAGGGCTGCTCCTGTTACATCACCACAGATCCATCAGACCTCCATGCTTTCCTCAACTCCTGATGAAGTGGAAACCAGCTGCTGCATATCTATCAATGTCCCAACTACACAGGCCATCAATACTTCCTGAAGGTGAAACCTCTCCTGACTGCCAGCACTGAGTGGGCTTCAATGTAAAAAAAAAAAACCAAACAAACAAACAAAACTAAAACCAACAATAACAACACCAAAAACTTTCAGACCTTAGAGAAAAAAATTTTTGATTTATGAAAAATGAATAATTTATTATTATGAAAGTCCCAAACTTCACCTGTAATCAAACCCATGGGCTAACTCCATGCTTGAATTGATGAAAGGATGTACCTTTCATCTTGAGTTGCCCCATAAAAGCAATGGCCTTTACAGAAATATTTCTTCTGTGAGTACACTGGCAAGCTGACAGCAGTGTCATCATGGAAATACTGCATACCAAGCCTCCACCTGTGACATGGATGGCTTAAGACAGAGCAAAGCATTTACAGTATTTACCAAGTTTATTAATAAAAATTATTTCTAGCAATGACTATTTAAAATGCTACAGGTAACAAAATAAATCTTTCAGTTGCTTATTCACTTCATGATCAAGAAACACCCAACAAACAAACAGTCCTGGTGCCCAACAGTTCCTGCTACCATTTGGCATTAAATCCAGATTTCTGCATGGGATTGAATTGCTCCTACTTCCAGCTCAAGGCCTACACTGTCCTCTTTTGTTTAGCAAGGACCTCACACCATTTGGAGGCATGAACTCATGTTGACCCTCCACAGCACAGAAGTAGCTGCTTTCCCCAGGGCCTGGGCTTAGGAACCAAAAGAGAGACCTGTTATATTAAGGCTTCTACAACCAGTTCAGTGTGCAAGTGGGCCCCCACAAGTCTCTCACATACTCTAACAGCACACTGTTTACACTCTACTGCAGAATCTTTAAAACTTCATTTCGAGTTTTACAACAGTAGCCGTCATTCAGGTCTCTATACCCTTTCTGTGCTCAGGAGTTAGGCTAGCCAAGTCCCTGGGATATTCACAAGGGCACCTCTTTGGTTTTGCATCCCACTCAGAAGCAGGCAGTGTGTTTGCAGCCAACATCTAACTTTTTGCAATAACCCTGCCTCTAGTCCAAGTTAGAGCTTTCCTAAGCCCATTTTCCCTTAGTTACTTCCCTTCATTTGCCTTCTTCCCCAAACCAAGAGAAGTTAGGCTCCAGGTTGCTATAGCATACATCCTTGAGACAACCTTACCCTGCTCAGCTAAGAGGGAATTAATTTCAAACAGATCAAGAGAGACTACTAACCCCTACACATCCTTCAGTCTTGGTTGCTGCTATGTTGGTTTTTTCCTGACACACTGATTGCTTTCAGGAATCATACTGCAGATCCATACTACTGAGCACTGCAACACAGTGAAATAATTCATTAAATACCCTCTTATCTAAAGCAGAATGATTTGAAGTGCAAGTATGGTAACTTCACTGATTCCTAGCACTGAGATTGTACAGAAAAGGATGACTTACTTTGAGTGAGAACTCAGTTTGGTGAAGGACAGAGAACAATTTTTATGATGCAATCTTGTGCAGTAACAACTGGTGCCTTCAAGCATCTGCAAAAGAAAGACAGCTGTAGCACAAATCTACATGTTAGCTCTTGCACAGCTAATCTAAATGACAGCAGAGGAGAGGGGCAGTCCTGAGACTCAACTCTCATCGGGAATTTTCACTGTTTGCTTAAGAACCTAGGCAGATCAAAGCATATAAACGCATGCTATCTATCTAGTCTGAAAGGGTCTTTAGGAGGTACCCCCACAAGAACATTCCTAGCACAGCTGCAAACTTAAGGGAGCCCATACTACAAAAAAGGGAGCAGAAGAGATGAAGTCACTGCCTGAGCCTTTGACAACGGTGGAGTCATTATACTGAAGGCCCCCTGTGGAAACAAGCAGAAAGGACAGGCAAGGACAAAAATACTCACCAGGGTCCCAGGCTACCCTGGGGTAAATTCCTTTCTGAATTTAAGTCTGGCGAATGGCTTAACCTCACATATCTGAAAGCAGGGCAGGCAGGCGGACTTAATGCTATTAGCCAGGCCATCACCACCCAGCTTTAGCTGTGGCCAGTCTCCAACACTTTGAAAGAAAGTAACTAAAATCCCTAGACACCAGTTTATATGTCAAGGGGCAAACAAATTCCTTCCCCTTTTCAAATTTTACAAACAACTAACAAGCTCTGAATTACCTCTGGTACAAAGTGAATATAGTAACAGAAGGAAAATTAAACATTAGGTTTGCTGACTTAACAAACAGAATAATTGCAAACTCATCTGGCAATCATAGCCAGAGAAATTCAAATCACCCTCAGCAAAACATCATCACAGACACCATCTTACAAGGACCAGCTTGCCTCTTTCCAATAGCCACACCAAATCCAATCACAAGTTATTTTGGCTTGAATGTCCAGAAACTAGCTTCCAAAAAGTCTTATTTCTTTACATTCAGCAAAAGGTATTTTGATAACGGAAATTTTACACGCAACCGCCAGGCCATTTGTTTACCTACACTGTAAAGATTACTCCTTGCTACTCTGTGCAAGAGCCTGTTTGTAAAAAAAAAAAAAAAAAAAAAAAAAAAAAAAAAAAGGTGTGTAATAATTGAGGGCAGGTTCTTTCTAAGCTAATTTCCACATCCATTTCTATTTCAGGTCTTTATTGTTGGTAAACAAAGCATTAGCTTTAGGACATCAAAAAAAAAGCTCAGCTAAAAGCTTTGCCATACATTCATCTCAGCATGATTTCTGTTGGTCTGGGGCTTGGTTTCAGTAGAAGCCTTAGGGCTAAACAATAGGCCTGAGAATCTCTAAAAGTCAAATACAAATTTTTGCCTGATTTATTTACATCCACGGAAAATAAGCATAATCTTGCAGAAGCAGTATTATAAGGTATGTGGCTTTTTCTGCCACTTTAGAGGTTCCTGGACTCAAAGTCGCAATCCAGTGTAGTCCATTTCTTTGTTAAATCTTTCCTCAACACAAAATTAATGCCTTCTCCTTATCCACACCCTTCTTTCTAACCATTCTGTTACCTGGACTTGCTGACAAACATGTTCACTCCACAGTAAAATGACTGAGTTACTAATGTATGGCTCCTGATGAGAGACATTAAAACCCAAAGTAATAAACAAAGTATGAGAAATAACCACTGTTGTAAACAGTTACCACAAGACAGCAGCTAGGGGACAATGACATACTAATGAACACTGCCTACCTGACAGTTCAAGGTCCATGAAACAATTGGAATATCATTATGGAAGAGTAGGCAATGAAAAGTCTAGCAATTATCTCACAGCTGAAGCAATCCATAAACACTCACATTTCAAAGTACCCATCTGTTGTTATTCTATTATTTCTAGAGAGTCCCATCTTGTTGTTATTAGATTTCTAAAGTCCATACCTCTCTGATGTATTCTCATGGCTGCCACAGCTCTCGGCTGTCTTATGTTGTCGCAGCTCTTGGCCGCCACAGCTCTCGGCTGTCTTATCTTCTGCTAGCAACCACCGCAGCTCTCAGCCGCCACAGCTCTCGGCTGTCTTATGCTCTGCTAACTATCACGTTGGGATCACCACTTGTTGTTCTTCTATTATTTCTAGAGTCCCATATTGTTGTTATTAGATTTCCAAAGTCCATACCTCTCTGATGTATTCTCATGGCTGCAGATCTTCACTGACTCCTTCTTCTGCACACTGTTCTCTCTCAGGTCAGGGCTCCTCCAAGGCTCTCCCCGACTGGCTTACCCGCCCCCTTTTATCCCAGTCATCTTCATCAGTTACAGCTGCAGCCCAATTAAGGACATCGCAGCTGCAGTCCATCGAGGGCAACCGGGACCTCTGGGGCAAAGCCTCTATACACATATTCAAATGCATTTCCTCTACTATACCCATCCATAGCTGGCAAGGCTTCTCTTTACACCTTCCTCCATTCTTTGATTTCCATATCATTTGCTGAGTATTCGTGTAAGTAAGTACACTGAAATATAAATTCACCTAGAATTATACTCCACCTGAAGAAACAAACCTGTAACCCACCTTTTTCCACTGACCTCTCCCATTATTGCCCATATATCTATATAAGAAAAAACTCATAGCAAATACTAAATGTCTGTCTGTACAGGGAAAGACTAAACTTGACACACACCCACTGATGCAGACACCCCAAAGCCACCTCAACAACTTTACAGGGAGCTTCCTGGCTTAGGAAAACCTCTAGAAGGTCAGACCAGGAGACCACTCACCCTGAATGACACAGGAACAGACTGTTCTGTTGCAAATCACAAATGCTTTAGTTTCCATCTAGAGCACCTATATAAGGCAAGAACTGCCTACACAAGCAGCACTGATTGCCTAGGCCCACTAAAATAACTACATTGCTACAACTCCAGCAGAGTGGAAAATGGCTGCTTTATAGTCTGGGAGCATCCGAATTACGGGGGTGGCCGCACTTAGCCAGGGAGGAGTCTCCCATTTCTGTCAGAGGAAGGCTTTTTATTGCTTCATTGAAGGCTCTTGCAGGACTGGTGTGTAGGAGCAGCTGCTCTTACAGGAGTCTGTAATGCAAAAAATCAGAGCAATATCTGAAGGGAGGATTGGGACTTTTACATGGCTTTGCTAGGGCCTGACTTCTTCAAAGGGAGCAAATTGTAAGAGAAATTTGAAATAAGCTGTTGTTTAGTCTAAAAAATGTGATAAGAGTTTGTAACTCAAAAGACCTGCTAAGAAAGAGCTTCCTTTTATCAAATTACTTCAGAAGGGTCTAATAACAGTGGTTTGCATTGCTAGAAAGGTGATGCAGGTTGGCTGTTAGGGAGGAGCTCCCAGCAGTAACTCAAGCCCTGAGGTAAATCTCTCAGGGAGGAGGCAGGCTCTCTTTTTTCCTAGACACATTTCACCAAAGGGGGTCCAGGGTGGTTTAAACTCAGCAGATCCTGCTCTGGGGACAGTTAGACTCTAAGCTCCTATTTTTTTCTTGATGGAAAAAATGATCTTACATCCTAAAGGCAGCAGAATATTGTGGTTAGCATCAAGTATCAGAGCACATGTATCACACAACTAAAAATAATTTTACAGGCTCATTTTTGTCAGTGTCCCTCCATCCGTGCTAGATACTATGTTTAGATATTGCAGTAAAAGATACTTCTACCACTCCCACAGTGGTGATCCACATGAAACAACATTGAGCACAGATTAGCTCTTGAATTTCTCCAGGGAAACTTCACTGATATTCTAAAAACAAGACAAATATGTAAAGGCTTGTTGCAGGAATGTATCTTAATCTGTCTTTGGGCTCTTGGTGATACTTATCCATCCCTAGAAAAAATTAATGTAGCAGACGCTACAATGATGTTGCAGAATGAATTCCTTTGCAAAGGATTTCCAAACCTTGTATTAAATTATTGCAAATATGTGAAAATACCCTGAAAGTAATCAACTATGTAATGAATGACAATGCTTTATTGCATGAAGCTGTAGGAACCCAAGTGAAGAGATGATCCAGTGGCAGAAGGACCAGGGCTGTGGCCAAAAGCTGCAGGTCTGTGATTCTCCCAGCAAGCTAGAGAGATGCCCCATGTCTCCTTAAAACTGCCTCCTCCCTGCTTTGGAGTCTGATACAATATTAACTTCCAGCCTCACTGTCCAAGGGAGCAGGAGGACACGGAGAGAAGCCCATTCCCTGGGGAGTCATGCCAAGCAGATCCTGTTATTGAAGGAGCAGGAGGAAGGTCCTTCACTGGAGTGTGGTGCCTCGGCTGTGTGTCAGCACAGGCCGGTGTGCTTGGGCAGCGCCACTCGCAAGCTGAGGGATGTCTTTGCATTTCTCCTTTGGAAATCTAACTTTGGTTCCTTAGTCCTACGCAAACTCTGCATACAAGGTAGGGGGCTGCATACAGGGGCAGCAGGTTGGATGTATTGATATATCCATGCTCCGCAGGCTATGCTGGTAGGCCTCTCCGGAGCGTATGTAAAACGGGCGTATGTGCTTGGTATCCTTTATTAAGTTATGAAGAAAAGCAGTGCAGAGGTTTCCTGAGGTGCTCAGGATGGGGATGCTGATTCTTTACGGGCACGCTCCTGGTGCGGCCGAGGGGCGCAGGCCGGGCACGAACCGCCGGCTCTGTGGGCGAGGCGCCGCAGGCTGCGGATCGCCTTCTCCGCCGGGGCTCTGCCCCTGCGCCCGCTGCCCCGGGCGGGCACTGCCCTTGCCCGCTGCCAAGATGGCGCCCGCGGCTTCTCCGCCCCTCGGCGGCGGCCCGGGGCGTGTGCGGGAGCGCGGGCGGGGCGGGCGATGTGGCGAGGCTCGGCCCCTCCTGCCCGGCCGCCACTCGCCGCGGCCCGGGTAGGCTGCGGGAGAGGCCGCGGCAGCGCGGCGGGAGCTGGGGGAGGCCGGGGCGCGGTAGGTGGCGGCGCGGGGCGGCCGGTCCCGGCCGGGAGCGGGCGGCGGCGCAGCGCGGGGCTCCTCCCGCGCCCCGCGGCTCTGCCCGGCAGCCGCTGGCCTGTGGGGCCCGCCGGGGTCCGGAGCGGCCGAGGAGCCCGGGACAGAAGGGCGGTGGCGGTGGCTGTCACTGCCGGGCCGGGAGCGGCCGTACCCGCGGCTCCGGCGCCGCCGCTCGGCAGCCCTGCGGCTTCCCCCCCCCGCCAAAGCGAGCAAGCGCCGCGAACACTGAACGGCAGAGCTCTCCGTCAGCGGCAATAGTGACAGGGAGCAAAGCGGTGCGACCTGCCGCCGCCCCAATCCCCAGGTTGTCTGTGGGCTTTAAGTGCGGATTTGCTTTCCTCCCTCCACCAAAGGCCTGAAGGGTATGTTTTCACTTTCAGAGATTAAAACCGAAGCGGCGCTGGCGAAGAGCGGACATGCTTGACACTTGTCTGCAGTTGCTTGTGTTGCACCTCGTTGTTTACTCGAAAAGGAGAGACTGAGATTCTGTTACTTGGCTTCTTCTCGGGTTATGATATAAATAACAATAAAGTAAAACTGTGGAAGAAGCACCTGGGAACTGAGCATGGTAGGATCTTGAAGGTAAAAGTAGCTGGGATCGACGGGAAGAGGAAGGGGAGGAATGGCATCCCGAGAGAGACTGTATGAGCTTTGGATGCTTTACTGCAATAAGGTAAATATTTGTGTTTGTTTGCTTTTATCCTCTCTTGTTTGGTAGTCAGTTATTTAAACTGTAACATCTTTTTTCTTGGAAATTGCATAGACATGATTAGCCTCTGAAGGGATGTAATTGCACTCCTTAGACTGTTTACAGCCTCATCCCATGGTTTGCTGTTCAAGTTGGTCTTTTTTATGTTTGAGAATTGCAGTGTTCGTGGGTCAGTTTAAGCAGTTATTGTAGCTATGTATTTTAACTATGTAAATGCACACGTTTACATAATTCTTCGTTTTGTAGCAATTAAGCTGTACTGTATTAATTTAATTAAGTACTGCCTAGTATTTAGCTTTTTACTTACTGATTTCTGAACAGCTTCAATTTTATTTAAACTTTTTTAGCAAAATCCTTCCCAAAGAGCAGATTTGTTAAGTTGCTCCAGAGTCTGCCTTTGCTGGCTATTGCCATAATATCTACATACTCCATTAGTAATGAATTTCCTTCACCTGGCAGAAATAATGCAAAAATGCTGTCCTGCCTCCATTTGCATTTTATAGTGTAAAGCAATTAATGTGTTTAAAGCCCATATCCTAATTGCTGCCGGGTGTGCCGAGTATGTAGAGAAATTGGATTGCAGATTATCGGAATAGGTGGCTGTAAAATAAGTAGCATACAGAAAACAGCTGTAAAGGTGGAGGAAAGGACTGATCTACTGTCATACAGGAGCTCAGTGGCAAGGGTAGCTTTTGATGGCCTTATTCTCTGGGTTTGTTTTGCGTTTTTGCAGTCTCATGCTTCGTTTGTATTTCGGTTTCTTTAAGTCTCCAATCCAGTAGGACATTAAGGGTAGAACAGTCCTTCGCTTGTTCTTCCCACCTCATTTCTAGAGAATGTGAGATGTTAAGTACAGACCATTTAACACAAGTGCACGAAGTACTTGTCTTAATTGTACTGTTTCCTAATTTTTGTACCGCCTTAATCCTCTACACGTTGTTAAACCTAGTGCAAGCATACCAGCGTGGTACCAGTTCTTACTGCTCCCCGTGTGGGTGATCTGCTGGGTTGGACCTTGCCTTTTAAACAGTGTAGTAATGATAATGGCAGTAGGAAGTGGAGTAGCACTGGAGAAGATGGATGTTTTGCCAGTGAGTTCATCGATGTGAGAGGAACAAATGCACTTGGAATACATTCAGAGAATCCAGACTTGACTCAGCTTTGGGAGACGCTAAGGCAGCAGAGATGAGCCAAGTTCTGAATTTCTTTGATTGGCTGTTCTTTGGCTCTTTCCTCCCTTGTTTAAAATATTCTTCTGTCTGTCTTGGACTTACTCCCCCTTTGCTGGAACCTTTCATTCAGATTGTATGCTATCTGTCTCCATGTTGTTCATGGCAGGAAGTTTGCATGAAGGAGTGCTATTTAAAATGTGTAGTTTAGATCACTTAGGGGATGTTCAGTTTCTTTATGGGAATGATATGCCCACAGTTTACTCAGCTCTCAGGTGGTAGAGGATGAGCTGTTTGAAATAAATAATCTTTTCATATGTTCAGTCTCCTCATTAGCTGTCAGTGACTTTTTTGACCTTTTTTTCTTTCAGACCCATATATTAAAGGCACGATTAAATGAATTTGTTTGTTGATAAGGGCTTGTTCCTAAGTAACAAACCATGTATTTTAAAATTAAAATGGAGTGTCTTCAACATATGAGGACAATTGTAGTGATCCAAAAAACGGAGTCTTCACTTTTTCAAGAAGTGTTAAGCACAAAACAGTTTTTTTCCATATCTCTCAACTGGTTCAGGTTAAAATGATATCATATTGTGCTTGAGGCATGCATCCAGAATTAGAGTATTAAACTTGGTGAAGTTAAAAGCAGATGAAGAAGTTATGTCTCCATCTTGGGATGTAAAATGTGGGAGGCCTTAAAGTAAATTAGTTTATTCAGTCCACTTGGAAACATCTGTATATTGTGCTTTGTTCTTCTCAGAGCATTTAGCAGAAGGGGAAGGTGTAGCAATAATTAGCAGTGATAGGATATAGTGGTTTAGAGAGAAGTTGTTTATAGCTGGGAGTGAAGTGTTTATACCTGCCCAGTGAAGTGCAGTTTGTTGCACTGCAGTGGCTGTCCCTGAATGACATCCTGGGAAATAAAGCTAGGCAAATTCTTCAAACTAGAAAATGGCTGGGGAGTGACAGTTGAGTAAGGCACGATAAATTCCTATTTATTGTGCCACAATCCCAAATACGTGGCTTTAGCTTTTGCAGCCTTGTTAGCTACAGAGACAGTGAAATCCAAGCTACTCCTTTGTGATGCTTCAGACTGTTGCTAATGGTCTTGTCTTTTGATAATCGGGTCCTTCGTGATAATCTTTTAAATACAGCACCCTCTGCTAAAGCAGCAAGGCTTTTCACAGCTTTCAAGTGCTACAGAATGCTGTGTCACCATCTTACCATCTATCCTGGGTCGTGACTTTTGTTCTTTGTGATTCCTTGACATCTCTGGCAGCATCAGGTGTCAGTTGCAACGATTAGTTTTGTGCAAAGTAACATTAGGAAGGCATTTCTCCATTTTCATTGCTTCTTGTGCAGTTGAAGAATTTGAGATATGGGCAGATAGCAGCATTAAGCAGGGCCTTTGCAGGAGCAGTCTTTGGAAGACACCATGTATGAGGTGGTTTAATTTTTCTGGGGTTTTTTTTGTTGTTGTGGTGGGATTTTTTTGCTTGTTTGTGGTTTTTTAAAATATTTTAAAATTTTTTTAAAAGGTAATATTTGGGTGTCTGCAAGAGTTTGGTTTTAGTTGGTATTCAATTGTTTTCATTTCACAGTTTCTAATCTAAGGGTGGGATTTGGTTTTGGATTTTTTTTCTCCTTCTGTTTCCCTAAAAGCTACAGATTGCAGTCGGCTGTTACAGATTAAAGTAGTAGCCACATTTGATTTACAGTGCTTCTGATGTTGCATGGAAGCAGTTTAAAACTTCTTTAGATTTAGTAAAATTTAGATTCAAGTCACTGGGGTTGTTACCATGTTGTATTATTCACAGCCTAAATCTGTTTTTGTCTTGAGTATTTTGTTGGTTTTGGTTTTTTTCTTTTTCTTTTTTCAATTCGTTAAAGTTTCTGCATAGAGTGCCTTGTTAAGGATGTAACTTCCTGATGATTTTCAGTTTGAAATGATTTTAGTGGTTGGGGGATGTTTTTCTGTTCAGTGAACTGTTACTGTACAACGCCTTTACTCAAATATTGATATGACTGTGAACTGCTGTCTTCCCATCCAAATGTTGGAATGAGCATTTTAAGGTAATTGAATTGTGTACAAGAGATAGAAACATTTTTTTTCCAGTAGACTGATAGTTAAAAGCCTTCAATAACCTACAGAGGAGCATGGAACACTCCTTATGTAAGTGCACATAGAGCAGATAGCTGAAAATGCTTTACTAATGTAAGTGTACAGCAGGAGTAGAGCTCCATGAGGTAGAAGGACATGCTTCCATGTGTGTCTGTGACTTCTTTGGGTTTGTGACAGAGCTAATCTACCAGTTTTGTCTAGTAACATTAGACTGTCATGGCTGCAAGATTACTATGGTAATGTTGCTGTTACTATTGTAATATTGGTTGACTATCTTTTTATTAGATATTAATTATATATCAGTATAGAAAATTTATTTCTGTTTCATAATCCTCTGAAGTAACTTTTGCTGCAGATTCAAATTAAAGAGATTCAACCTCTGTCCTATCTGTAAGATTTTAAGTATATGTAGTTCACCTCCAGTTGTTCTGTTAGGTATTTCAGACATAAAGCATGTCAGGATTTCTGATATTTTGGATTTTGTTCAGAAAGTGTTCAGATAGCCTTTTATATGGAGATTTTTTTCTAATCTGTGAAAATAAGAGATCCTAGTTGCCTTCAAAAGGGATTTCAAAGGCATTAATGGAAGCACTTAACTGCCATATTCACATCAGTTTTCATGATACTACAATGGTTCTGAGCTTTTTCTTACACTCTTGTCTTGAATATAGCCCTGATTTCATTTAAACACTACCTTTTCCTGTGACATGAAACAATGATTTCAAAGGAAAGCTGTGAATGTTCTTCACTCAGTTTGGAACCTGTGCTTCTCATTTCAAGAGGGAATGTTCAGCCTTGGTGTCATTGATACAGTCAGGACTTTGTGTGTTAGCTGATCATAATGATGTGGTCTTTACTAACGCAGAGAGCTGAGACAGCCACGTCCCTTGCTGTGTTAAGAGCAGCAGAACCTGTGCATAAACTGTTATCTCAAATGTGCTTTCTCACCTTGTGCTGCACCTCTCATTTGTTTTTACAAAATCTGATTGCATTGAGATAATACACTACAATTGTAGTTTCCTCTCTGGCACAGTGAGGGATATCTTTGTATTATAAATATCGTCTCATTTAATATTGTAACATTGTTTCTCAAATAAATGTGCCTTTAGCCAAATTATGCTTTGCTGTGATGAGAAGCATGTAATTCAACAAGAATATAATAATCATTGACGTTGAATTGTAAGCCCCATGTGAAACACTGGCCATGGCATCCCAAATGTGATCTCATCCTGGCTTGGCTTGCCCTTGTCTTCCTTCTTGTGCAGTTGCTGACTTGTCAGTGATGCAGATCACATTGCTATATGTTGCCTTTGTTAGATTTGATAAAGAATTATTCAGCTTACAGTTAGATGAATTTGAGCAAACCAAGTGCTCAGTAAAAGTAGTTTTTAGGAATTCACTGTCATGTAAATTCATGCCTCTGCTGAAACTAGTGAAGTCTTATAAGGAATTGCTGTGTAAGATATCTTTTCTGTAGATTGTTTTAAGTAAATTTCTTTGTTCCTAGGGAGTGTAACTTGAAGAACATGTCACAAGTCACTTGTGGCCATGTGGTGACAAAAATATCTTTGTTCTGTCTCTATTCAAGAGGCTGAACTAAGAATGGATAGAGATAACAGTTGGTCTTCTGAATTAACAGTTGGTCTAATTCTGAATTAACTGCTATTTAAAGAGCTGTCTCCTAGTCCAAGAACTAACATAATTCTGATATTTACAAATATAGAACTTCTCATATAAATAGCTGACATCAGTATATGAGCCATCAGTCTCTGGAGTGGCTGTTTCCTTCCTTAATTATAGGCCAGGGTGACCTTGTGCTGGTAGTTGTTCAGACACAGAACAGAGACTGACACAGAGAATGCAGATTTCAGGTTGCAGTGAGGCAGCAGCTAAATCTAAACAGGCAAAGATGTAAGAAAACCATAAGGTTTTTACAAGCTATGAAGAAATTCTTGTTGCTCATTCTATCATACAAGTAGCAGTGCATATATGTAGCTGCTACTGCTGGACAAAGTAGAGTCTGAGATTTGTTGGTGTTTTTGATGTGAGATTCAGGGTTTTAGTGGAGTCCAACATGAAGTTAGAATTTCCACATGCCTGTGGGTTTGTGGATCAGCACTTTACAGAACCAGTAAGAAACATCCAGTTCTGAACATGCCAACAAATAATAATTCAGATCAAGCTTTTATTGATGTGAAAGAATTGAGTGTCTCTTAAATGGAATGATATATCACAAAGCTACGAGCACAGGCTTCTGGTTCTATATATGATGCTCTAATATAGAGAGAAATTAACAAACCCTGCATTGTTGTGTGTGTCTGAGTTACAGCTCTTTTAACTTGGTCAGCTGGGCAGCTTTGGGGATGACGTGTGTCCTGGTAAGAGAATATTGCCAAATCAACTCAAATATGCACTATGTTTGTGCTGATTCTGAAATGAGAGAAAGGCTTGCTATTGGAGCAAGGAGGCCTGAATCCAACTGTTGTCAGTAGACACTTTTAAAATATTTACAGGCTTCAGAAAGGTTAAACAGCTGCTGTAGGAGAGAGAAGAGCTTCTCTAATTACTGAGCTTTTCTTGCTGAAAGAATTGTATGTGAGTAGGGGAGCAAACATCAAAACATGCACATCTCACCAGTACCGATAAGCACCTTTTTTCTTTAAAAAAACACCAACTTGCTCAAGTCTAACTTTTCCAATTTATCTTCTACTAAATGGGAGGTTGCAGTGGAGGACAATGGGAGAGATGACAGGGAGCACCAAGAAATGAAAACTGTATTTGATTATTCTCCTCATAAACCCTGTCTTAAGTTTGGTATCTCAGGCTTCTCCAAGTATCTGCAAATCTAAACATTAGCTGTGAGTTCTCTGTGCTGGTAAGATGTTTGTGTGTGTTGATGCATTCTCTGATATTTAAAGCATAATCCAATTTATGATTGAGGCTTACATTTGCTTTTAGTAAGCAATGGGAATAAGTGATGTTAAATACATAGTGAGTGGGTAAAGCTCTTGGGAGTAAAGCAGGGTATAGAAAACAAGTGTATTATTTACAGATATGTGGCTCTAGTTAATTGTGCTGATCATTTAAAAACTGAACCAGCAGAAGTGTAGTGGATGCCAAACAGCATTTAGGCAAGTAACCCATATTCTGCTATGCTGTAGTTTTTGAGGAGTTTTTTTAAAGTGTATTTTTGAAAAGTGAATTTGGGGATTTTAAATTATACCCCTCCAGTCAATACATAAATTATACCTTCAGTGCATAGTTCAGCTTCAGTATGTTAAGTAAGGCCAGGTGAGACTGAGGAGGCAAAACCAAATAGTGAAATACATAGCTAATGATACAGAAATT
The DNA here is from genome assembly GCF_023055355.1 of Agelaius tricolor. NCBI lineage: Eukaryota > Metazoa > Chordata > Aves > Passeriformes > Icteridae > Agelaius > Agelaius tricolor. The sequence goes on along the minus strand of NW_027269270.1, from coordinate 11,730,652 downwards.
GGTTTTAGTTTAATTTGGTATAATCACATGACACTTGGAAACAAATACTTTTGTCTTTGAAACAAAGACTTTTTTTTGCTAAGCTGTACTCCAGTTCTCAACGTTATCTGCTGGAAGACATAGCTAGACAATGTTTAGCTGCTGATATGGTGAAACAGGCTGATGTTTCACTGTTGTAGCACCATCCTGCTTCCTTTCTGTCTGTGATAAACTTGTATTGTCTCTTGCACTACATTGAAAGTTAGAAACTCAGTGGGGCAAAAGCTGACTTTGGGTGTGTTGGTGCTAAAATTCAGCCTTTTTCTCAGGTCAAATAATGGCAAAATTTGGAGTTTATAAGCAGTTAAGAGTTCAAGTCTTGTATAAGGTATAGTTTGAATTTTCATTAAATTTAGGCTAATCTTGACACTGTAGACTTTTGGCATCATGTTATCTTTGAATTATTTAGGATGCTTCTTGTTCCCCTTAAAATACAGCTTCCAGTTGGTTCACAATGCCAAATTTGGTGGGAAAATTGAATGTTAATAGAAGGAAATTTGTTACAGTATGGTAAGTTCCTGATAAGTATTCTGTGTGGTGGACTCCAGAAGGCTGAAATAGGATATACCAACTTGTACATGGGGCTTGCCTGGTGGTACTTTCTGTCAAATGTGAAGAAATTAAAATCTGAGTTCACATTAATTAGATTCATCCCATGGATGGCATCAGACACATGCCAGTTTCAAGCTACAAGGTTGTGATTGTATCATCATTCAAAAACAACAGCAATAATAAAAATGGCAAGAGAAAGAAAAGTAGAGGCTTTACTTCTATTTTAGTAAGAAAATTCTTTCATTTTGTTTTTCCAGTTTTGTTGGAGATGTGAAGTAAAAAGGAAAATGAATAAATTGCTTGGATTGTCTTTAAGGCAATACTAGAAGATTAAAAATATTTTTTGTTTTGAGAAGAGAAGAAAAATACTAAACTTGACGTAAAGTTGAGAAGAGAAGAAAAATACTAAACTTGAACTAAATTTTATCATGATTGACAGCTATAGGCTTATTTTGGTATAAATCCCTATGCTAAAGCAAATTTTTAACTTGTCCCAAAATGGTTGTTTCTATCATGATTCACTGCAGCTTCCATTTATAAAACAAAGCATCACCACTCCATCCCTTTTTGCTTTTAATTCTGGAAATGGAACAGAATGCTTGTGTGGATGTTGAAAATGGAAATTTATAGTTACTTGCCAGGAGCTTTTCTTCTTTTGGATCCACTGATTCACAAATCAGTATTTTGATTATAATGGAAAGTTGAGCCCAAAAATTGACTGATTCCCCAGTCAATTAGAATTGATTGATTGAATTTATCAAGGCAGTTATGCCAATTTACAATGGTTTATCATGAAGTTTTTTACTAGTTCTGTCTGTGGTGTTGCTCCTATAATAAAGCTTTTCATGTTTTATTTTGACATTTTATATGAAAGGTTCACAAAAAGCATGGGCACTGTGTCATATTGCAGAGTAAAGGCTTCTAGGAGTTCTCATGCTGGAAATGTTGCCTTTTATGTCTGAAAACATGAAGAGGAAAGGGCTCCCTTAACACAAATCTTCTAATTCCCAAATGAATAGTTTATTTCAAACAGTGTTGAGAAGTGTTCTGCAATTCTGCATTATGCAGACTACTTCAATTATTTTAAAGATGAGTAAACTCACCAGTGATCTAAAGGCAATGTTTCATGTTTAGTTTCCTAATGTTACATTTTGTAAGTCTAATTCAATCTTGACACCAAAGGATTGTTCTTACTTTAAATAAAATGCTTGGGGATGGGGATTATTTATGATAATGCCAGTGCCAGTGAGATTTTATGGTTGTGCTTCTAAGCTGAAATCCACTTTGAAGGTTGACTGAGTGCTAGCACAGGAGTCAGACCCGGCTGGCTGTTTGATGGCTGCATGTTAAATTTAACAGCTTCAAACCACTGCCTTGTCCAACGAGTCGGGCTTGTCTGATAGCTGGACTCTGAACTGCCCTGCAGGGAATTTTTGCCTTTAGAGCATGGAATGTGACCCTGCCAAGAGCCTCGGGTGGATCCAGCTTTTGTTTTAGCAACTAATACTTCCTGAACATATCTGTAAAATTCTACTGAGCTTTGCCCTTCCAGTTCTTTGCCTGAAGCCTTAGTAGAAATGGAAGTTAGTACTAAATCTAAAATAAACCCTTTATATAAATACATAAACAGTGTTGGTTTGAAAGCTTGGGTAAATGTACAGGCACAGGGCTGAAGGCTTTCAGTTGGGAGGACTTCAGTGCCAGTTTTGTGTAAAATGTTTCCATTTAACTGAGAACTAGCTGTAAGACTAGTACTACCTGGCTTCTTAATGGATATAAAAAATGTTACAGTGGTTCAAACATTTATTGTGACCTTCTTGCACAGATTGAAAAATAAGAGTGTATTAGAACATTTTTTGTCATTCATTTAATGAGTTTCCATAGAGACTAGAAAAGGCTCTTGTAATTTCCAGACAATTCAGTGTATCAGAGACAAGAGCCTGTCCCCAGCTCGTGTAGATTTTGGTGTAGTTTCTTTTCCCTTCATTGCCTTAGAGAAGGTCCTGCCTGTCTGAAGGGCATCAGAGTAGATCCCCACTGGGCTATGGGCTTTGCCTCAACATGGTTCAGTGCTGAAGGTGAAGAGCACCCCGTGTAAGAACAGCCTTTCTAGAGTTTATACATCCAAATGGCAAGTGTTAACACTCCATGGGAATCTTGGTAATTGGTTGGCAGAATTTAGTCACAGTACTGCAGTGCATACTGGAGACCAGTACAAATGATTTATTTAGCAAATGTTTTTTCTTTCTAGCATTGTACTAACTATTTTAGAAAAGAAAAAAAAAACAACCAACCTAACCCTCCTCTGGCTCCTCTGGCTGTTTCATGGGAAATGGGTTTAGTGTGTTATGGTTTGGAGTGGTTTTTGAGGTTATTTTCAGTACCTGTTAGAAACACTCCACTGCTCAGGCCTGGCAGTGTTTGTTTTTTTGGTTTGTTGGTTTTTTTGGGGTTTTTTTGGGGTTTTTTTTGTTTTTTTGTTTTTTTTTTTAGTGTAAAGAGCTGTAGCAACTCTTACTGTGCTGAGAGGATCTTGGGGATATGGAGGCCTGAAGGGTGGTATGTCATTGTGCTGGGTTGGGTTATTTGTTCATTTTTTTAATGAAAACCAGAGGTATTTAGGGAAGGGAAGGAACAAGGAAGTACCTTCACTTTCAGCTGCTCTGAGCTATATTTGATTTAATAGGCACAAAGGACTTGTTTTTCATTAGTGCAGGTGAGTGACTGCTATAGCACTTTCAAAGGCCTTCATTACAATGGACTGAGCTCAGAAGCATAAGCTTAGCTTCTGCAAACTTGTGGCTATTAACAAAAGAACTTTTATATTCCTGGGCTCTTTATTTTGTTTTTCAGTGGTTTTTTCATAGACTTTTGTTACAATGACAACTTTAAGATAGCTTTGTTAAAACTCTAGTTGTTTCCATGTATCACTATGAAAAGAAATGCTGTCTGAAGTTCTATTTTACCTTCTTGGAGTTCAAACCATGGGGAAACTATCTTCCAGAAGTTTTAAGGCATGCAGTTTCTATATGTGAATTGTTAGTCAAATAAATTACATAAATTTGGCCTGCAGAAAAGCCAGGCAGGTTTCAGGTAAATAAATTAAAAGCTTAGGCTTGTAACTTAGAAGACTTTAAGGCTTCAGAAAACAGCATTTTTTATCTTGTAGTAATTGAAAAGTTGTAACTGGTAAAAGGCATTTTATTACCTCTTAGAAGCTTCTTCCTGCTTTTACTGCTTCTGCACCAATCAAAAATATCCTTCTTGATTTCTTGCTGATCTAAGAGGACGTGTGTGCAGAGTGTGTGTGGTGAGGCTGGAAAAGAATACCAATCCTCACATTGGTTTATCACAGTTTAGCCTTGTGGTGTATTACCAAAGCATACAGTGCTTTGTAAACTGTGCTCTCCAAGTGCATCTTCAACCAGCACCACGGAAAACAATTTGGAGCTGTTTTCTGACATACAGCCTCCAGCTGCCTGTCTGCAGAATGATAACAAAAGAGTAATTTTCAAAGAGGGGAAATACATTCCATAGTTTTTGCTGCTTCCTTAGGAGGACCACAGATGTGATGTAGTAGCTCACAATTTACAGTGAATCAGGTGGAGCTGAGGCTGCAGTTCATTGATTTGTTGCCCTCAGTAGCATCATGGATCCCATGGGATGCTCTCTTCTGACACCTAGTAACACAGATATTTGTCATATTGCAACATGTACTGGCTTGGAAAGTTGATCTGGCACTGGAGAATACAAATGTATTAATGTTAAATTAAGATTAATTTGTGTTCTGCTCTTAATATGGTTTACCACTTCTGTTGTGGGACAATAGAGGATTGTTGAAAAGGTGAGTGGGGGGGAGGACTTAACAGAAATACATTCTTTTTCATTTTTCATTCCATCCAATTTAAACTCCAGATTAAGTGGGACCAGCTGACCTCAAGAAAAAGTTCAGTTCAAGGTAAAGATGCTGGGTAGGATAATTGCATTATACATAAAATCACAGTGTAAACAAAACAGCTGGTACCTGTTATTGCAGCCTGGTTTTATTATGAACTTGGAATATTAAACCACTGTAAAAAGACTGTTTGTCTTGAACTATGATACCTTTGGTTTGGAAGAATGTAAGGTGCATCTGATTCACATAGGCAGAAAGGTTGTATGTATTTAGCTGTGTTTTAGGACATTTATATATACTTTGCCAAGGGTAACATTTACCATTTTCAGTTTCCTTTCCTAAAACTTCTTCAGTAAAATCTAGATTTTCTTGGAGCTTTCAACAGGAGACTGGTCCCTAATAAAGAAAAAAGAAAACCTGGGCCACATTTGAAGTTAAAAAGCTGTTTATAGCTTCTGTTTCTAACATTATTGACATAACTTACATGAAATATTTTAATTGTAGCCCATTTGCTAAATATTTTGTCACTTTTTCCTGGAATGAACTTTTGCTTCACAAGTCTTCATTTTTGTTCATTTCTGGAAAGGAGGCATGCCTCTGTTAGCTGGTGTACAATGGAGATCTATTTCTTGGTGTTTCTCATGTTGCTAAGTGACCTTGTTTACTTTTTTGCCTTCATGATTTTTTAAAAAAAAATTTGTCCAGGTGGTTTTGAGTTAGTGATGGAAATCTCTAGATTTGACTCTGAGTCAACTGTTGCATAAACTGTTTTCTGCTGGCACATACCAGTAGTGCTACCTGGTATTTTGATATAAAATCTGATTATTTTAATAACTTGGAATATTACATTATTAATTGACTGGCAGGGGATTGAGATGAAGGGAGTTGGGTTGAATTGTGTGCTGCAGGAATAATCAAACAGTACAGCAGTTCTTGGTTTTTACCAGGAGCAGGAGGAGTTCTAGTGGCAGAGCAAATTGAGCAGGCTGTGTTCTACAGGTAGGCAAAAACTTCTGGCTGTTTCATAACATGTGGTTTACTCTTGCCATCTGTATAAGTGCTATTTCTTGCAAATTTTGTCTGCCAGTGTTCTCTTATTCCCAGTCTGTACTGATAGCTTTGCAAAGGCATTGGAGTTCAAAGATAAAGAAGCTTGAAACTCATTTAGGCTGTATCATTAAAAAGGAGCAAGCAGGCATTTAATATAACTTTGTCTTTTGCCCTACCCTTCCCCTTTTCTCATCCTTGACTTTTGTTAAGGCAATTTTAAGTCAGATAGTGTTGTTATTTGCACATCTTCTTGCATGGTAACCAAGAAAAACAGGTTTTTTACACAAGTTTACTGTTAGCAATTAGGAATGAGCCTGAGTTGTGTCAACAAAAAATTTTAATTTGGAAACATGAATCTAGTATTTCTTGTTGGATTTCAAGGAGAAGCTTCTCGTGTCAACGAAGAAGCAGTTTGTTCAACAGGGAAAAAGTCTCTTTTAAGTTCAGTTTTTGCACGTGTATATGGCCATTTTCAGCAGAGGCATGGACACATGGATATGGCAACATTTCTGTTCATTACTTCTGTAGTTGCTTTGTCCTGTGTAGCCTGAGCTCTGTTGTAATTACTAAAGTGGTATCCTGGTTTCTCTTGTCTTTATGATCCTGTGAAATAGTTTGCTTGAGCTAAAATTACTTACTGTGAAATGCAAGGAAGTTAAAGCTTTGAACATGTGAACATTTTTGAAAAGCTGGGCTGTCTGAAGACAGTGTCTTCTACTACTTCTATATCATTCTTTTAGGCAAGTCTTATTTCTTGTCTAACTTTTGGGTTGATTTTCAATATGTTTGATGTCTGAACCTGAGAAATGTGTATTCTATGCTCACCTACTTGTGATAATCTGACAAACTCTGTAGCTTAAAGCAGTATCTTGGAAACCTTGAAATTATTCTTTATCTCAACTGCTTCCTTCATTCTGTGTTTTGCAATTCCACGTTGAGAACAATTGGTAGGTGTGTTTAAGATTAGTTAACCATTTGGTAGGTCAGTGCATATTAAACATGAGAACAAGGCTACATTACACTTTCAGAACATAGTGCTGTTTTGACACATTTTTAACAGAAAAAGAAAGGAAGTGATTACTTAAATAATTGAAAAGTGAATAAAAGCAGAGATGAGGAGAAGAAAGATTATGAAGGAGGGAGAGATTAGGAATTAAACAGAGGAAGGGAAAATAAGACAACAAGGAAAAATGAATAAGAAAATGCCATAAAGTCAGCAGAACTGAATAATCAGATGAGATATGTATCTAGCTGAAGGTTTTATTTGGCACTTGTTGTCACAGTACCTGAACACATTTTATATATAATTAATAGTGGTAGTGAAGTAAATTGTGTCTGGATATTTGTGACACTTCTTGCTTGGGTTGAGGATGGCTTTTGGGGACATAGAGAAGGGTAAAGGTTTAGGATGAGAAGGGGGTTCCCATGCTTTGTAACTCCTGTACGTGCTGTGGAAAGATGCTCTGGGAAGAGCTTTGCACCACTTGAGGTTCTGGATTTATGTGTTTATTTTATTCTGAGGTTGTTTTTTTGTTTTGTTTGTGTGTTTTTTTAAAACTTTGTTTTGTTTGATTTCTTTCCCTCGTGGAGGGCTCTTTCATAGGTAGCTATTTTACACTGACAGGACTCTCTGTCAGTCTTTCTTGGTGACTTTCTTTTACATTGACATTGCTGCAGAAGAGTGTGTGTGTTAGAGATATTCACTGTTTGCTCTTCAATCTTATCTCTACAGGGAAACATTATCTTATTTGGGAACATCTGTGGTAGTATAAAGGCAACAAACAAAAGGGAGGAGATACAGAAGAGGGAAAAAGATAAAGAAAAATGTTTTCAACTTCTGCAAAATGTTATAAATTATGGAGTGGATTCAGAAATCATATGTAATCTCAAATACTTCAGGAAAAAATTTTAAAACTGTTTGAAAATTATTTGTGGTGTAGAATGGGACTATGTGCATGTGTGTTAATGAACAAGACTGCACAGTCCTGGCAAAGGAGTATGTTAGCTATGGGCTGGCAGCTTGTTTTTGAAAATTAAGCAGCTTGACTTCTAAAGTAAGACTACCTCAAATGCATATTTTGACAGCATTTCCCTGTGTGTTTGCAGTGGTCTAGGATCTGTCCTAGTTCCTGGGGCAGTGTCTAGCCCTGAGGGACTGCTGGTCACAAACACGGTCTTTGTGCTCTACTGGGAACAAATAGGAAGCTTAAATATAATTTTAATCTGTTAATAGCTATCTAATATGCAAGTCATAGTTTCTACATTGTTTTTCCTGAACACCATCTGTCTCTAATCTGCTATTATCTGCCATATTGACCTATGAGTGAAGCAAAAAGGAAATTATTTTGTGATTAGGATTGCTGTTAGGGCTCTTACTTAATTTTATGAGCCATAAGGAGTGTTGTGTACTAGTATCTATGGTGTCAAGACTAGAACACATTCTAGTAAGTTTGTAAAGCTGGTATGGATGACTCTAGAGAATAAGTTAAGATTGTTTATGAGGGGAAAAGCTAAAATGCTTTGGTTGACACTGGTGCCAAGAAGAGGAGATGCATAAACTATTGAATAGAGCAGAAATGTCCCATCAGCACAATGTGGCTGAACATTTCCAAGTACACAGGTGGTCGTTTTTTCTTTTGGTTCTAAAAAATGTGTATTCTCTCCTTTCTCCCAGTTGAAAGGCATTAAATAGAAACTTTTTATTTGTGGCAGTATTACAGAGTTGTTGATAGAATGACCTTGAGTGCAATATTGCCTAATGTTCTCTTTCTTTTTACAGAAAGACCCAGATTACCTGAAGCTCTGGTTGGATAGCTTTGTGTCTAGCTATGAACAGTTTCTGGATGTGGACTTTGAGAAGCTGCCAACGAGGTATGTAGAATTACAGACCTGTTTATCTTTCCCTGATACCTGAAACAGACCTGGCTGAGAGCCCAGTCCTCTTCAATGGCAGTGCTGCCTTTAAACAAAAGTAAGTTTTTTAGTTGTCAAGTGGCACTCCCATTCATTTGAAGGTCGAGTTGGGTTGGGAATGATGAAATTAGGCAAATACTGGTATTTACATTGTGTTAGGAAATTGGCCATGAGTACTTCTTGTTCTTGTTCATAGAAATACAATTGTTATTCCTTGTATTCGGTATAATTCTTTTGAATAAGTATTCATTTAATGTTGCATATGAAGTAGTGTTTACTATCTGCATCAGCAGTGATAGAAGAGAAGCAAGATATAGATAAAGAATTTGTAATTTTATTTCAGGGTTTGCTTTAAGATTAAGGATGAATGAAATTCTCAATGAAAGATTTGGCTATCTTAGCTGAAAACATTTAAAAATTAAAACATGCACCAGTTATAGACTTTAGAGTGATTTCCTTGCATCCATGAAGACTTCAGGGTAAGAGTATCACTGACATCCCTCATGTTGCTGACCAAAGCTCCCACTTAAAATCATGAGTCTATTGGAGCCTAATTTCAGAGTTTCATATTTAGTATTTTAAATTTGTATGCTGTGTTATCATGATTGTGTTTTCATGTCTGACTTTGAAAATGAGGAGTAAAAACTTAGGCATTGGATGTTTTCTGTTGTTTTTGAGGTGCTTGGATTAACTAGGGATTTTAAGAAAAACCAAATGTTAAGGATTCAGACTTCATGAGAGCTGGTGTCAGTATTACAGCTTATACCACCAATGCTCTTTGAAAGCACAGAATGGTGCTCCTTGCATGTGGCTGCATTCCAAGCCCTGTTGAAATCAATGGAAATTCTTTAATGGGCTTTGGATCAGATGCTGTTTGAAGTGCTAGTGATAGCCTCAACTGTTACAAAGAAAGGAAGAATGCTGCAACTGCATCTCAGCAGATAAAAGCTGGACTTCCCAGCTCTTTGTATTAAAATTTTCCTCATAATGCCTCTATGAGAGCAAAATATATAGTGCAATTACCAGTAAGCAAGACCTTCAAGTTAATTCTGTGCTTTTTCTAAAAATTTATTTCTTTCTAGTGTCAAAAATGCATCTTACTATGTTTAGTTAAGTAGAAAAGTTTGTCCTTTGAGACAGGTTATCTTTAACATACTATTTAGTATTGAAATATGAACACTGGAAGATAAAAATCTCTTGGTACTTTGATTTTAAGTTTTTTAATTTATTTGTACTCTCAGTTTAAGTGGTTTTTAGTGGATGTGTTCATGGTTTTCATGTTGGGTTTTTTTCAGCAACATAAAGCTTAATTATGCAGAACAGTAGTAGCATCTTCATTGTTATAAATGGTGACTTTAGTGAGTGTAAAAATAATGTGTTTTTCTGAGCTTAATGACAGGATTAGTCTGGAGGAATAGAACCATGTGGATTTAGGCTCATTTGTGTAACAGATGCAAAGAAAAAGCATCAAAACAACATAGAGATGAAGGCAGATCCTTCCTGTGCTTTTATGTCTGCAATAAGCAAACCCATGGTGATCAGATACTAGAGTTAATGAAGAATTGCAGTTTCTGCCTATATGTGCATTTGTGATGTAATCAGGCATGTGAAAGTGGCATCTTTTTGGGCTGTGTCAATTTGTATTGCAGGCCTTTACATTGTGAAAACAGTATTACTGGGCCCATGAAAAAAAAAAAGTAGGTCAGTGTGGAACTGTCAAATGCTGATTTCCAGTGAGTCCAGGGACCACAGGACCCTGTGGACTCATTTTATGTTTTTTTTTTGTTTAACTGGATTCCTTATTAGTCAACTAGTTCTGTCTGTTGGTCTTAAAAAAGGGTGATACTAGCTAAAATGAGACTGCACCAATAACTGCACCAATATTCTTTTCTTCCATCTGTGAATCTTGGTGGTTTTACAGCTGTATGCCTGCAAGACCTTGTGTAGTGAAGGGCTAATGCCACGAAATAATGAGAAACTGTTTAGGGAGAAGGATTGTACAGATTGCTGGACACAACTAACTTTTGGATTACAGGCATGACATTTTGTGTCAATCTAAAACATATGTGGGCGTTTTAGCATCCAAGAAAATACCAGTTAAGAAATTTAAAGACTCTATTACAGATTTGGATTTGGGTTTTTTCCTTCCTGAAAGAAGGACTCTTAATTGGCAGTGTCACTTGCTGATTTAACTCATAAGGGTTTTTTTTCCCCTATAAATTAGAATATCTAATTTCCTGAAGTCTGCTTTGGAAATGTGAAAGATGCTAAGCAGTACAGAATTAGGAAACCTCTAAATATAATGTGTGAGTGTACTCACTATGATTTGACTATATAAGTAGAGCTTATACAGTTATGCAGCTTATACAGCTCCAGTTCTACCCCATCTTTGTGCCTCTACTCTGTATGAAATGGCTCATTGATGATATAATTGATTTTGCTGAAAAGGTGAATATAGCTATGCTAATGGTTTGATCATTGAGCACAAAAGACCAACACACCTGTCTGTTATTTCCCTCAAAATGTGTATCCATGTCATATGTATTTACCATAAAAAGGATAAAATCTCTACCAGCTGGTGTGAGGATTTTTTTCTCCTCATTGGAGAGGAATTGTCATTTGATTCAATACTTTTAAAAATAACAAAGGCCTCCAGAGTGTTTGTCATACTTTTTTTCTGCTTTTGGTTTGCATGATCTTGAGCAAAGGATTTTAAAGGAAGCTCATGCAAAGTACCATAGAAACCGTATTTTATTACTTGCTGATTTCAAACCCACATAAAAATGATGCAGAAATCATGGTAGGAATGCTGATTACATGGTTTGTGTGATTGCATGGTGATTGTTGAAAAGTAAAGCCTGGTTTGCCACAGCAGTTTTTACCACTGGGGGAGGAGAGTTCCCAGTGTGTGTTTGAGCTGGAATTGATGCCTCTGAAGTGGAGGTGGTTCAGTTCCCTTCCAGACCCCTGACAGAGGTCATATGGCTGCATAACCATGCTAACATCATGAAGGAAATTACAAATAAAAGGATCCCAAATGCGTCAAATTCTTTCTTATATTTTTGAGGTAGAGTACCAGCAGTCAAGTAACAATGTCAGATAGAGTATGTATTTTATATTCATTTTTTTCCTTCCTTTTGGAGTACTTACTTTAAACGATGACTCTGGTCGGGAAAAATTGGTACTACATGTCAAAAAATTTAAATCCTTGTTTAAATCTAAGGTTTTTTGGTGGTATAGTAGTAATTTGGTCTGGGGTGAAAACAGGCGTGATTGGTTATAAATATTTACATTTATTTATATACTCTACAGTGTATTAATTTTGTGTAATGCCAGTTAGGATTTCTCATGCTGGTCTCACACATATCTCCCAAATTCTCATGGGTTGTGCAACACAGGCAGCTACTGCAAAGAAAACATTCTTTGGGATGTGAGGCATGAAGGGTATGCTATTTGCTCTCTTGTAAAGCATTTCATGATCTTACTGAAAAAGACTTGTTGGCCATTTTAGGGAATTAACTTCTGGAAATATGATTTCAGCTGTCAAAAATTACCGTTTTCCTAATACTGGGAGGGAATTATCAGAATCTGAAATACAGAATCTGAATTATCAGATTATGAGAAACCTTGTTTGTAATTCCAGAGTGAATCTGCCAGCATCTTGAGGGGTGAAGTTGCTATCACAGAAATTAAAATTTATTTCTTGGCATTTGTGTTGCAAAAAAAGCAGTTGCTCTCAGTTTTGTGGTTTGTGTTGCTTTCAGTTTAGAGCCTTGGCTATAAAATTGTGTTACAATTGTGTTAAAATTGTGCTCTGAATCCCTTGAGATTCTGAATTCCACGATCTGAAAAGCAAATTGCACAGCTGTGTGAGGGGGCAAAGGAATGAAGTAGGTAGTTGTCTGTATAAGTGTAGGTAACATTTGTTTTCTAGGATATGGGAGCTTTCTGTCACTTACACCTGTCTAGGTGTTTTACTAAACCGGGCCTCTGATTTTCCCGCCTATAAAGGTTTCCTTTTCAACATTAGAAGCTAAACAATGGTTGCTCCCCATTTTCCTCAAATAATAGAGTCATATTGTATAGGGTCAGTCACTGCATTTCTACACATCTTTTTTGTGGTTTTTCTCACGTAGGTGCAATGTGCACAGCAGTCATATTAGTGAGGGTTTGAGCTTGCTGAATTCTTTTGTTGTAACTTTCCTCTGGCTTTGGCTGTGTTGGAGGCTTTTGTAAGCTCTAAGGCTCTTGCCTGTGTCTTCCTTTTCCTTCACAGAGCTCATAGAGGATGTGTCAGGCTAAATAGCTGCTGCCAAAGGCTAACTGTTTTCAGCATGTGCAACAGTGGAAAAACAATTCTCATCCCAAAAAATGTTCTTACAGTTCTGTAGATTTCTATACTGTTATTGAAATGGGTTTCCTTATGGTTGTTCCTGGGTCATTTTCTTATTTGGTTTTGGATCACTGGAAAAAAGAATTAAACCACAAATAAACCCATTCTTTTCTTCATGTCTTGGTTCTCACTGGCGTGTTTCTAAAAATGTTTTAGTTTGCAGAAAACAATAGGCAAAAGATAATTTTGTATGGCTTTTTGAAATTTGTTAGAACAACGTGAGGTTCACTGTGGATGAATACCAACTGGGCTTCAATAACTCTGCAATAATTGGCATCTCATTTATTTGGACACTTTTAATCTTCAGTAGAAAGTAGAAAATGTTCTTCCAAATATGTTTTGTTCTCATGTTTCATTCCACTGTGACTGTCCCTGGGGATTTCCCAGGCCACCTTTTTACCTGGTGAAGATCATGCAATTTCTTTGTGGCAATTAAGGCAGCTCATTGCATGGAGGAGGATTTAGGAAGCCACTTAATGAATTTTAACACTTTTTATTTTTTTTTAATGTAGTTCATTGCTGGGGAAAAGAAAGCTCAGACTGGTGTATTGCCACCAGACGTTTCAGTGTGGCTTATTAGGAAGTGTTTGTGATGTGTCAGCTGGGTGACCTTTCCCACAGAACTTCACTGGAACACCACATGAGCGCATGGGAATCGATTGGCAGCTTGGCATTTGTATGATTAACAATTTTGTGTCTGGCTTTTTTCATTAGGGTGGATGACATTCCACCGGGAATCTCGCTGCTTCCTGATAACATTCTTCAGGTCCTCAGGCTCCAGTTGCTACAGTGTGTCCAGAAAATGTCAGATGGCCTGGAAGAGCAGCAGCAGACTCTGTCACTTTTACTTGTGAAATTCTTTATCATCCTTTGCAGGTATTTGTTCTAATTGGTACCTCAGCAAGGCTGTTGTTTTGGTTAAGAAATCTTGATGCAGCCTATAAATATCGATTTTAATGACACATAGTATGTGATTTGATACATTCCAGTAGGTACAGAGAAATAACACTTCTCACAATCTTCAAAATAAAGGTAGAGGGAATAAAAGAGAGAGAGGGGAGCAATGCAGTGATCTTAGCAATAATGTTTGCAATGGAAATAGAAGGGGTTTAAACTCTAAATTCTTTGTAGCTGTAGAAGATAAATTTGTGGGAATTCAAGATATGATGTACCTCGTATAAGAAATACTTTTAAAAGAAAAGGTGCACTCTAACAACTGTTAGCTATGAAATAACTCAAGAGAATTGTACAGGAAGAACTGTTGCACATTCTTAACATGCTTATAATTCCATGAACAGCTTGTGAAACTTATTATTACACTACTCATGCAGCTGATTTCCTTCTGAAACTTCTGCCTGATTGTGTAAATCTGTTGACACAATTGACACAAACTGTTTTTAGCGATCTACTCCTCACTATTTCTTCAGTTTGCTGTTGCAAAATGCTATTAGAGAGAGGAAGGAGATAAAATATAATAGAGAATCTCCTTTACTGAGGAGTATTTGAAGCAGCATTTTTGAATACTTTCTCACCGTACCTCTGAAACAATTCAAAGAGCTGGCAGTGTTTAAATACCCTGGAGTATTGAATATAAGCTGAGTGGATGGTGGTAATGTGTTTCTGAATTACAAACTGGTGTCACCTTTACTTGCTGAAAAGTTATTCTATATCATCACTTTGGTATTTGATCTTTGTAACTTCAGAACTGAGAAATTCTTCATTGTTGTTGCTTTATTTTCTAAAATAATTTATTAGATGTTTGTTTTACTCCAGGGAATTTAAAGTGAGAAATTTAAAGTTTCTAGGTTATATGTTTCCTAAAGTTTTAGAAAGTGTGTGCGCTAGTAAAGTGGAAGTTATTGTCTTTGTTATCAGATGCCATTTCTGAGCTTTCTATTTAGGGTGTCCTGGGAATTTGCTTAACCTCTGAAACCCCAAATTCCAGATGGAATTGGCCTGTAGCAGAGTGATTTGAATCTTTCTTCCTGTTAGATGAAAACTTGTGAGCTCTGTAATGGTGACAGAAATAAACACTTAAGTATGTGCAGTCTTTTGGAGACTATTTTTGAAATGCTGGTATGAATATAGACAGAATGCTAAAGCAAACATTGTTTGAACTAGCTTCAAATGATACACAGTGTACAATCTGTGGTTTTTATGTTGTCTTTGCAGGAATTTGGCTAATGTGGAAGAGATTGGGATGTGTTCATACATTAACCATGTTATCACCATGACTACATTGTACATTCAACAGGTACATGGTTAATAATTCCTGTCTGTATTTTTGCCATCTGATACCTCCTGCTGCGTTTTATGTGATCTGCTCTTTCAGTAACAGTGGGGAACAATTCATAGACTCAGAACTGTTCTGGGGGAGATCAAGATTAATTTTCAACTTCTGGAAATTTTCTGACCATAGCTTTCTTTTTCTTCTCAGTTAAAAAGCAAAACAAAAGAAAAAGAAGTGGAGGATCAGACCCCCATAGAAGAATTTGTGAGACACGCATTGGCTTTCTGTGAAAGCCTGTATGATCCGTATCGGAACTGGAGGCAGCGAATTGCAGGGTATGTGTGGATTGGCACAGGATGGTAAATACTCTGGTTTATGAGAGCTTTAACCATCAATCAGTAGAATCACACCACAGAAATGTGTTATGCTTTCTCAAACTGGATATGATTTAAATAATTTTCAACAATTATAATATTTTTACTGTTAATACTAAAGTTAAAACAAAATTAAATTTGAGGATATATCAAGAGGTGGTTGGTTGCAACTGATCACCACGAAGGTGCTTACATTATGTTCTCCTTCCAAAAACTGACCATTTTTCTAAATTAGTGGAACAAAGAAGCCAAAAGGAATGTGGTGGGCAGACCTGCTTGAAATAGAGTAAAAGAACTTATTGAAGTTCACAGTGTAGATAACTTACATCTTTGAAAATGAGTTTATAAGTGTAGCAATAGAATTACAGCCCTTTAATTTGACTATGTGTTCTCATTATTATGAACTCATAATAATGTTTTCGGCCCATTTAAAATGGCTTGGTCAAGGAATGTGGCATTCTAGCTGGTGGCTTAGTTGCAATAAGCAGGGATTAAATAAGAGATTGCTGTTTTTTTTAATTTTATTTTTTTAACTAAACCATTTTGTAAAATGTTAAGTATTTTTAAGTGCAGACTGAATATGGGATTAGCTGTGATTCATGTCTTCAGGATGAAATACTACTTCACTATTCTTTTTCATCCTGTAAACAAAAGATAACTCCTGATTTATGGCAACATTTTCTACTATGTCATATTATAAATCCACATTATAAGTAATAAATTAATAAGTAATAAACAAAGGTATCATATCTAATTTCTTTGGTGTATGTTTTTAATGTAATTGCAGACGTTTCCTTAGTACAGTTGAAAGGAGCAGACAGAAGTATAAACCAGCTTCCCTCACTGTAGAGTTTGTCCCTTTTTTTTACCGTAAGTATTACTTAACAACCTGTTAAAAATAGTTTTCTGTTGAGGAATGAACTTAGTGAGCCCAAGTAACTTTCTCCTAAGCATGCCTGATAATGTTCAAGTCATTTACTTGCTTTCTGAGACTGAATGTAGCGGGTTACTTTATTTTTTGTGTTTCTTCTTTGCTTTGAGCATCACCATTTTGTCATTCCTGCTTATCTTTGAAAGCCTTTTTCTTTATTTCTAGACTTCATTTCAGTGCCTAACGTGGTTTAGTAGGGTTGGTTCCGTGAACTTTCTTTTTATTGTGGTACACAGTGATTGCACATGCGATCCCTGTAGTAACTGCACTGATAACTCATGGAAAAATTATCTTAGGAGAGTGTTCATGTACTTCTGTCTCTTTAATATGCTGTAACAACTAGAAAAAATGAAACTGTGCCCTTCAACTAGCAAATGCTCCTTGGCCTCGAGTTTAGGAAGCAATTTTCTCTAAATATCATGATGGCTACTTTGGAATTCATGTGTCCTTATGATTACAGATTGTTTGTATGGAAGAGAAGAACTTACATGTCCGTATTCTGTACTTAAATCTCAAGAATGTGGGATATCCAGGTAGTTTGCCAGTTGAGCATACCAAAGTGCTAGTGCCTACAGAATTGAAGCTGCACGAACAAGCTGGAGGGAAGGGCAGTGAAGGAGTGAAATCAGTCCTTTTTGCAGCCATCCAATAACTTAGTTTTAATTGAAAATAAAAAAAAAAGAGGGATTCTATTCATGGAGTGGTAGCATTTATGAATTTGATTTTTCTAGGTTTGAGTCACAGCTCCTGTTCCTTGAGATTCCATTGCTGCATACAAAAAATAGGATAGTTGCCAAAAAGACCAAATTGTTGCTGCCAGTAAAATGCCTTTATCTGCATACCAGAGCACTGGAAACCCACTCTAAAGGCTGCTACTGAGGAATATCATCTGTAGGTTCTCTCCTCTCCATTCAGTGCATTGCCCTGTGGTTCCTCCTGTCTCTTAAATACAGTATAATGTGACCGAGCTAAAAGTCTGCTCATTAGCCAGCAGATACTCATCTGCTTGTTGGCCAGCTGGCAGAAAGGACAGAGTAAAAAATTGCTGAGCATGTGCCTTAAGCATCCTGCTATGCCAGGACTAATTTGAGGGGGGGTGGTTTTAGTCTAGTGACTAGGCTAAAACCCAGCCTAATGATTTATTCACAATAAAATCAAATCTGATAGGTACTGCTCTTTTCAATTTGTCTGTAGTTCTACAAAGATCCAGAGGCTATAAGTCAAGGAATGGTGGTACTAGCTCACTAACAGTAGGATCATCTAAGTAAGCTTTGTTCTGTTTGTAGAAGAGATTGGAAAAATAGCTCTGCCATCTTCTTTTAAAATAGGCTTAGACATTCAGTATATAATCAGAAATCTTACTTGCCAGTAAGTGGCATTTCCAAAAATAATTCTTTGTAGTTTCTTGCTGCTGTGTTAGGTCTACAGTTATTGCTATAACAACAATATCCAGGTTATATCTATTGCTAAGAAGAGACGCTGAGGCTGTCTGGGACTAATTTCTATCAGATATGGCAAGAGAAGAGATGCAAGATAGTTGTCATTAAAGAAATTACTGCTAGAAAGGTTACAGATCCGCGCAGGATTCTCTGACAATCTGCCTTAAAGTCAGCAAGCTCAGGCACTGTTTTTTTGAGCTACCTGCACTGCATATGGCATCAGAAATTTTTCATGCCAAAATTTCTCTGAACTTTATCATGCTTGATAACTGGTTGTGTGTTAGAATGTCCTTCTCTTTCTCATTAATATGGACAAAATGGGCTCATTTTTACATTACAAATTGAGAGCAAAAGTTGTGTGTCTATAGTTCTGTCAGCTGGCATGGGAAGTTTATGCAAGCTGAAGGTGTGGCCCTGTGAATTCCTGATAAATGTGGTAATGTTGTGTTGCTTTGATAATGCTGGAATTGGTGTGTTTGTGTCTGAGTTATATAAAACAAAGTGGAGATAATACAGTTGATTTTTTTTTTTAATTTGTATGATAACAGGGAATAGAGGAGGGATTTTTTATTATTTGTTGGTGGGGTTTTTTTTGAGAAAAATCTCCTTTTTATTTAATCAGAATGCTTTCAAGAAAGTGAACATCTCAAGGAAAGCCTAAAATGTTGCCTGCTGCATCTCTTTGGAGCTATTGTGGCTGGTGGTCAGGTAAGGATACTTTGAACTTCTCAGCTGCTGAAACCTCCAAATGCTTGTTCTTTGTTTAAGATTTTTAAATGCTCCATAACTTGTAAATGAGAAGAATTTATTATCCATGATTAATTATTTTTGTCTTAGCAACTTTGGGATCATTCTGGGCAATAATACCTAAATGCTAAAAGCTAGGTCCCAATTTCAAGTAACCATAGAAGTTTGCTCTTTAGAACAACTGCATGTTCATATGAACTTATTACAATATCTTTAAGAAAAAATGTGCATAACTAGATTAGGAATTTCCACCTGCACAGATGGATGTTTTGTGTTCATGTGCATGAAATTGATCTATCTTACTTCCCAGTGCTGAAAGTAAGCTGTTTTCAGTAGGAGGCGTGGGGCATTACAGCTTGGAAGCTGTTTAAAGTCCTTGAAAGAACATGAGGAAATGAGGGTATTCATCAGCAGCAAAGTCAACATCCACTTTCTCACCTGACTCCTGTAAAGTCCTACTTAGTCTGGTCACAAGCAGCTGCTACTTCTGGTGATCTCCAAGAGGGTGTTTTTAAAGGTTTCCAGGGAGCTGCAAAGCCAGGCTCTGCTCCATCATGGAAGGCAAGTGGAGTCTGAGCAGGATGGCCAGCAGCAGCTTCCCTGACCAGCAGAGGGTGCAGTCTCACTGCACCCAGTGATGGGAGCAGCTGTGCTGGCTGGAACCAGGATGGACCAGCCCAACCCAGCCCACCAGACAAGGCTGTGGTGATAAAGCCTAAAGTCAAGCCAGGAAGTCTGGTCAGCACATCAGAGTAAGGGTTTGCTCTGCTGGTGGTAACTAGAGTCAGTCAAGAGGCCAATGGCTGCCAGCCCCATCCATAGCCATGAGGCAGGGCCGAGGTCAAGCTGCAGTCAAATCAGTGGGTCAGGTTCAAGACATGACACAGCCAGGCATGGCCATGGCTGCAGTGTAGATCAAACAATAAAGGGTTGAGAGCCAAAACTTGAATGCAGCTCCTTACACAGGGCAAGGAATCCCTGACAGGGCTTCTCAAAGCCTGCCACAAGCTCAGGCTCCTGTCTCTGAGCCTAGACAGTCAGGCCTCCAGGAAGAAAGGTGAGAAAAATGCATTCAGGGCCCAGGCAAACGTTTGCTGATGAGTATCTTCTTACCACACATTCCAAAGTATCATGAATCTCATAATCTAAAATGAAAACTCAGGTGAAGGTTTGCCTCAAATTAGCAGTTTATTGGGGATAATTTATAAGAATGTTATAACACATATTTAAATTGTATTTCCTTTTCTATATAAGCATTCCCTTTGAAAAAGAGAGCCTATTTAAGTGAACAAGATGGGATGCATTTCATCTGTAGCCATCAGCATAATCCAAATAGAATGTTTCTTAGTTATTTAACTGCACAGCATTAGTGGATGGAATAATGCATATTGCATGGTTCAGATAACTCAAGTAGACACAGCTGGCTTGAAGAGTTTTAAATTCTTCTAAATTTATTTTTCTTAATCATTTTTTTGCCTTAATGGGTTTCAGAGGAATGCTCTTCAAGCAGTATCCCCTGCCACCATGGAAGTCTTGATGCGTGTTTTAGCAGACTGTGACAACTGGGATGACAGAAACCCTGAGGAAGTGAGCAGGAAGGCAGAGCTGACTCTGAAGTGCCTGACAGAAGTTGTCCATATCCTCCTAACCAGCAGTTCTGACCAGCGCCAGGTGGAGACAAGTACAATATTGGAGAACTATTTCAAGTTGCTTAACTCAGACCATTCAGCCTTACCTAATCCAAGGCGATGCAGGCAGTGGGAGAGCAGATTCATAGCACTGCAGATCCAAATGCTGAGTGAGTACACAGTTCCTTTCAATAATTCTGAAGCAAAAAATATTGACTTGGCTAAGCAATTGAAAAATTTCTAACATTTCTTCTTAGATATTTCTTGTTTTAATTATTTACTGTCGTAGTTGAGAGGGTCACAAAACAAAGCAATGCTCCACTTTCAGGAAGCTTCAAACCCGGTTTTATTACAGCATGCATGCTATTTATACATTCTTACAAAGCTCATAAGTTTACACTTTACTCATAGGTCAGGAAAGACAAACAGAGAGCTTATTGGAATAGGCAGTTGTAGGTTTCTCTTATTTATCCTTCTCTCTTTCTTGGTTTCTATGTCAATGACCTTGGTAGAAAATTCTTTCAGGGGTAAACATGGATCCTCTTATCACACTCCTTTCTGGTTCACAGAAGTCACTGTGAAACCTCTTCCACAATTTAGTAATAAAAAAACCAGAAGAAACCATATCAGATTGCTACCATTTAACCAGTGTCAAGGTTCATAGGCCAAAAGTGTCTGTTGAAAGAGAAAAACTTTGCTAGGCAAGAAGTGAAGCTTATCAGTACCTTAGTAATTGCAGAATAAAACTGTTCTGTAATAAAATAGCTATGTGGTGTTGTTTTGTGATAGTTTGATTTTCAAATGGCGTTACTGTAAACATTGGCCAGAAGTAATAGTCTGAAAGAGTTGGGTATAAATTTTTGGGTTAGAATTCAGGGCTTTGAATTTTTTCCATTTTGATGTTCAGCACGGGGAATAAAGGTGTTTCTTTTCCCATACTTCCAAGAAAACTGAAGAATAGTACTGTGGCCATGGAGCATGCTTACACTATAAGGCTGCTGTAGAATGCAGAGTAATTGCTTGTTGAGGAAAGAAATGTTCATGTGCTGTAAAGAAAAGATGATGCTGCTTATGTTCTCACTATTGGAAATGACTTGAAACAGAGCCCCAAAGCAATCAAAGATATTCATTTGGTAAAATTTCTCCATAATATTAGTTTGTGGTAGTCTTTACAGTGTCAAAATGTTTAGCTTTAGGCCTAGTGATTTGTTCTTAAAATGCATATCATTCTTGATCAAAAGTGCAGATAATATGATTTGTATAATTTTTTCCTGATATGTATTATGGAATGTGCAGGAAAAAATGCTTGATGGATTTGGGATGTGTTTTGTCTTTGATGCCAGTTCTATTTTAATTTTATAGATACCATCACAGCCATGTTAGACTGCACAGATAGGCCTGTTCTGCAGGCAATTTTCCTTAACAGTAACTGCTTTGAGCATCTCATTCGACTCTTGCAGAACTGCAAGGTAAGTTTTCCCTTATCAGCATATTTTTAACAAGCCCTGCCTTGTATTATTACTAATGAGGTGGAGGTGTCTCATCTGCCTTGTGGTTAAAGCAATGAATACTTTGAGTCCTGAGCAAAATACCTTTGCCGACCCTGCTCAGTCTCTAAAATCTGTTACAATCTTTGAATTACTGCTGAATCTTTTCCTACCTATTACAATCTCTCAGATGT
Source organism: Agelaius tricolor (assembly GCF_023055355.1). Classification (NCBI taxonomy): domain Eukaryota; kingdom Metazoa; phylum Chordata; class Aves; order Passeriformes; family Icteridae; genus Agelaius; species Agelaius tricolor. Next base: position 11,708,780 of record NW_027269270.1, on the reverse strand, counting down.
CAGACTTTGAGCTAAGCACAGTAATCTCTTATATGTCTGATTAAAAAAATCAATCCCACCTGCCTTTTTATTTGGCTTTTTGTTGTGGGGTTTCATTATTTTGTTTTGTTTCTCTTATATTCTATCACTGGATCATTAGGAAGTCACTTAACAACTGCTGCCAGATGAAGGTCTGAATTCTAATTTCGGAGGAATGTTTTTCCATTTAAAAAAATCTTTCTGATGTCCCATTTTAAGTCTTTCAGAATATTTGAATCCTGTGTGTGGCTGACATAAAATACGAGCTCTAACTGTTAAAAATGCTCCTCAATTTTTCCTTTTCTACATAGGATCTAGGGTTTTCATCTGAGCTGCAAATGGTCATAATTTGCAAACTTCCGCTGATTGCACTGATTTTATTTTTCCCTGTTGAAAGAACACAGATATGATGTAACTCTGCACTATTTCTTTTTGTGATATGTTATTATGTGATATGTTAGTGACATAGCTGTTTTGAGCTCTTCTGATGTTAGATAATTTAATGCTAACTACACTGTGCAATTTGTTTCTAATCTGTTTAGATTTTGGATTAGAATGTATTTCAGTGCAATGATGTATTAAAAATAAATGTGTTTGGATTATGTCCTAATTGTAATTATAATTAGAGGCAGAATGCCAACTGACTTGAAGTGTTTTAAATAGTCTTTAGCTTTATTATCTCCTTCTGAAAATACATTGTTTGACCTTTCCATTCTTCTCCTGCGTTTGGGAATCTGCCTGTTTTTGTACTAACCTTGTGCTTGATAAGAAACTCCTTTTTTAGTTTCTTCTAAAATCATCAGCAGTGTGATGTTTACCTCTTCATGGAAACTCTTTGCTGTGTACCTGCACTCATAAACAAGTGGTGGAATTTAAGAAAGCGGGAACAGCTGATCTATTTTTTCTTGCTGTTTTTATTTTCATTCTGCCTGTCTGTATGTTACAAGATATGCTCTTTTAAGGTTTTTTCCAGGGGTACAGACTCATATATCACTGTGTTGTTTTGAGATCAGTGCTGCCAGTTTGGTACACAGTGTGCTTTTTTAGCCTTTCACAGGCAAAATACCCCCGCAGATGAGAAGTGGGAGAGATAGAGGCAGGGCAGGTGTTGCAGTATATTTGTACTTCCAAATATACTGTGTCTCCATTCTTTTTCAAAGCCAAATAGCAAAGATTGAGTTAGTTTTGGAATTAGCATTTCTCCTTATTGGCTGGGGGCGGAGATCCTAGTTCTAGATTTTATTCCTTATTTTGTGAAAATTGCTACTGGGTTCCTAAGCAAACTGTGTGTGGAAAGCATGTTCTGCATTTCTGCAGAGAGCATGAGAGTCCATACACATACCTGAAATTCAGGAAGCTATTGGATCTTCTGCAAACTTGAAATGCAAGTAATTTCTATGGAAAGGAGGGGTAAAGCAAATCCATATTTCTGCTCTAGATATCCCAAAGAACTTGGGGTGTTCAAGGTTGTATTTCTACTCATACTTCCTAGTCATTTGCAGTATTACAATCTTCTAAGATGTAAATCCTTTTTTTTTTTCTTTAATGTTTGCTGGTTTTAAGGCTCATAGGCAAACTGTCTTTCCTTAGCTATGCTTTAGGGTTAGAGATCTACACAAAAGCTTTTCAAAACTGCTTGGTTAAATTTTGATGATCTGAATGTTGCTTTTTGCCAGTGATATCCAAAAAGAGGGACTGTAATTTAGAGGTATCAGGAGGTGCTTATTCTGTACTGAGAGTCATTTAACAATCTGGTTTGTCAGTGCTGAATCTTTTCTCATCTGTTTAACTATCTCAGAGGTCAGACTTTGAGCAAAGCACAATGACCTTTAACAGTATGTCTGATTAAAAGAAAAAAAAATGTGGTTTTTTAACAGCTTTTAAATGGAAAAATTCAAACCGTATAGACTTTGTAAAAAGAAATCTATTTTTCCTTTTCACATGCCTTATGAGAAATGAGCAACTCATACCAAAAGTTTGATGACATTTTTATTTTTTCATTGTCTCCATTTGCTTTTGTTTAATGTTCTTATTCTTGCTAATGTTCTAGTCCTCTGAGACATATTATAGTTACTCTGCATTGTTGAGTGCTCTTGACTGTGATGTACCTTTCAAAGTGTTTCTAACAATGTGCTTTCACACCTATGTAAGTCAAAGTAATATCTTCAGTGTTGTCCTTTGTTTTAGCCAAATTTATGGAAGTTGATTTCTTAGGTTGTTCCTCTTCAGGGAGACTAAGCTAGCAGATAATGGAACAAAATGTGTGTGTGTCTGTGTGGGAAAAGAAATGCTTAGGTTTTACCCACTGGAGGAAAGGTTTTACCCACTGAAGGAGAGGGTTTATATTTTTTTAAAGGAACTTTTAAAACATTTTGATCAGATTTTTTTTTAATGCCTCAATAAAATCTTAAAACAGAAGGAGGTAAATCTTAGTTCTGATTACGTTACATCTAAATTTGGCACACAAATTGACTGCAATTGAATATGAATTTGGGTGAGTTGGAAACTGTCAAATTCAGGTACTGACTAGGAATTTAGCTACTGAACACAGAGCGGTTCCTTACTGTTCATGCAGTATGGGTGTATGTTTGATTTAAAGCTATTTGCAACCTGTCTGATCCTCAGGATGATGGCAGAGATATTTTGCCCTTCTTCCTGTCCCAAAGACTGTGTGCCCCAGAAATTCTGCTACTATGCTGTTTGAAGATGAACATATTCTGTCTAGGTATCTTCAGCTTTCACCTAGGCTGAAATATAAGTGGAAAATGATGAAACATTTGTATCCATTTCCTTGTTAATGCCCCACTCTTGTCTTTATTTCTTACAAGTAAATTTCTTAGAACTCTGTCATGTTGCATATTGAATGAAATCACAGTTGCTAAGCCAGAGATGAGTACAAATTCCAGATAAATCTCTCTCTTTGTCTCAGTGATTACATATTTTCTTTTTTTTTTTTGAAAAAAAAAGTAATTTTTTTTTTTGCAAAAATACAGTGTAATCATCAGTATTTTTTCCCTGCATTTTTGTTTTTGTATGTGAAATACAAATCTAAGGCAGCCTCCACAGATTTGGCTGCAGGTAACTGTTTAATGCAATTATTTCCATTATTCTTGTCTCTGTTTCTAACAGCTGTTTTTAAATGCTAACAATAAAGTGGCAGACAAGAGTGAGAAAGACCTTACCAACAAATTACTGACAGAAATGAATGAGGACCAGGTACCTACCTAAATTGTATTTTGCTTCAGTTGAAGTCAAGACACAATCACAGGAAAATTGATTCCTGTGCTTCACCTTAATCATCCTCCTTAAGCCTTCTGCAGCAAGATAAACTTTTGATGCTGCAGAGATCAGCATTTCCTGTCTCTGGAAAATGATTTTTCTGAATAACAGATTGAGTTCAGCCTATGTTTTATTCATCTGCTTCAAACTGCAGATATTGGCAATAGAATGAGCATCAGTTATGCTTTTTTTAAGGAAAAGGTGAAGCACATGAATGAGAGCCAAATTAATTTTCTCAAACTGGTGGTGATTCTTTTTCCCCTCCTTTTCCTCTTTTTTGCTCTTTGTCTCAGCACTGTGGTGTTTTGGATTCTGGGGCCTTGTTTGTGAATCTCAATGGTTTTGTGTTTGGTGTCCTGGTTCTTAGCTTGTCATCAAGAACAGATGTTCACAAAACAATGGACAGGCTGAATCAGGGAGGTAGGAATAGCCTGTTGCTTTGCTTTTCCCAAATACTGTGGAAAGTTACAAATGTCAGCTTTTGTATAAATTTTATAGTAGAATTATTTGTTCTGATTAAAAATGTAAAAAAAAAGCTGAATACAAGGGATGGTTATTTACAAATTGTGATTTTTAACTAATAGCTCTGGCTTTTTTGGACACAGCACAATGCTCTAACCACATGTAAATGTTTCTTCACATCTAATAATCTGATTCTTGACGTTTCACTTTCAAAATATGTCTGAGGTGCACATCATATTTCAGAGATGATGAAACAGTGTTTGTTTGTACAGTGTTGCTAATTAGGTTTACTGATGGATACAAAAAGTGCTCCAACATTTTTGTTCTTAAAACCATCGTAGAAATATCAATATAAACAAGAATTATAGAAAAAAAAACTCAAAAGGTTACTTAAATTGGAGAGAGAGGTGTTGAATCAATGCACTGAGGCTATGGGTGAGGCAGCCACCTAACTGTGCTGGTGTGACTTATCTCTTAGATTTTGGGGGTGTGTCTGTGCTGCATTGGTTTGCAGGGCCTTGGATGGAGAATAAGTCACTTTATATGAACTGCAGATGCTGATTTTCCAGCAGCACACACACTGCAAGAGATTTCCTAATTGTTTTCCTCCCTCCCTCTTGAGGTTGTCCATTAGACGCATGAGGAAAACTTGTTTGTCCATCAGAATATTTGAGGTGCGGTTTGTGTTGCGAATGCTTCTCTCCTCTTGAAGTCTGTGGTTAGTTGTCTACTGTGATGTAATTCCTTGTAGGCTGTGGGGTTTGAAATTTTGGCTGGTGGGGAGATGATTTTTGAAGCATGTTAGCAAACTCTTGGTTTCCCTCCTGGCAGGAGGGCATAGCACAGATTTTGGAGCTGAACTGTCTTTGCATGTGTTATATGACTTCTGTACCTGCTCCTTTCAGGTGTTTCAGGGACACCTGGACTCCTTGGCAGTGTCAACCATTCAAGCCCTCACAGCAGTAATGCACAAGTCTCCAGCTGCAAAGGTAACAGTGTCTATGCACAGGGCTGTTTGCAGCTTCTTCATCTTGTTTCCAGTTATACCTTGATGGATCTTGCTAATGGAAATGAGCAGATTGTGCTCACACATTCATGCCAGATAGGAATAGCTGATTAGCATTTCTTATCCCTTTATATGTGTCTAATGGCTGAACACTGAGCCATCTTTCTACCAAAACTGGAAGATCTGAGTATGCTGGCAGTTGGAACCTCTGTAAAGAAAGGACATTGTTACTTGTCTCATGAATATATGGGGTAGACTTAGTGGGTATTTGGAGGAATTTTTCAGGCAGCTGTTTGTATTGTAGTTTTATAAGGCTTTAAAGCAAGCCAAGACTGTATTGCTGCCAGATGGTGATTATGCTATTGCCCTGTGCCCTTCCCTGGTAGTTATTCTTGTCATTTGGTAAATGGATAGGTTGTGGTTAGTTTGTGATTATGACTGGAAGCTGAGCCCATGGAAAAACAGTATATTTATTCCTGGGTTGCTGAGTTAATTGAATTCAACCCTTGGCTGAATGATTCCCTGGACTTGGCACAGGTAAAGGGATGTGACTGTCCACTGGAGGATAAAGGAGGAGTGGGAATCATTAATTTTTTTGCTACTTGCAGTACAGCCTAAGGGAGAGACAACAGGATCTATTATGCTCCTCCAGAGCTTTACTGAAGGTGTTTATTTCTCCACTGACTCAGGAAAGCCTGGGAAGAGTTGTGTGTTGGAGATGGGGCCTAGCTGGGATTCACAGAGAAGTCAGAGTTTTCAATTGTACTTCTACTGCAATATGTGTATTTTTTCTTTTCATGTTTACCTAAGTAGTCACCTCACTTCTGCTGAAAGATTTATTCTTTTAAAAAAGTCATTTCAACACAAACTAGAGCCAGGAGAAGAGTATCCATTCCATATGATGTGTTAGCTGTTTAATAATTGAACCATAAATGGATACTACCATTTGAACTTTGCTGGTTGATTTTTTTTTCTTGTAAAATCAGTTAGTTTTCAGGAAAACTTCTGTGGAACATTTCTCTAATTTTTTAAAGTTTTTAGGATAGGTGGTTTTTAATCTGCTCTATGAAAGTTTTTTACTGAAACATTAATATTTGAATACTTCTGTGTTTCAGTGTAAACATTTCAAGCTATAGTTTGCACTAAAAAGATGAAAAACTAAGCTCTTTATTCATTGTGATATTATTAACATTTGGATTATACCAAAGTAGTTATATTCTTTTATAGGTAATTAATAAAATAGAACTTTGAACTGTTATTTATCTGTGTGCTCCAGTGAAATGCTTCTCATCTGCAGCATTCTAGAGACATAGATTGAACAGGTTATCAAAAATAGATTTCTAATCTGTAATTATTACATTCTAATTATTATGTGTCTAATATTGCATTAAACTGTCTAAATTAAAAGTTGCTGGTCTACCTGCTGCAGTAGACAAGCAGTTTTTGTGCATTTTACTTGTTAGTGAGATGGGAATTTTTATCCTCAGGAGGTCTTCAAGGAGAGGATTGGGTATGCACACATATATGAGGTACTGAAATCACTGGGTCAGCCGTCACGGGAATTGCTGGAGGAACTCATGAATATGGTGAGCTGTGCTTGCTTTGAAGCAGAAATCTTTCATCTTTCAACAGTACTTCTGGCCCTGTCTTATTGTGTTTCATGTCTGAGTTCCCTGCTGTTTTTCAGGCTGTTGAAGGTGACCACATGGCTGTTGGGATACTAGGCATTAGTAATGTCCAGCCCTTATTGCTGCTGATCCAGTGGCTTCCAGAGCTAGAATCCCACGAGCTGCAGATTTTCATCTCCAATTGGTTGAGGCGAATCTGCTGCATTGACAGGCAGAGCCGTGCCACGTGCGTCAACGCAAACATGGTCATCCGCATCATCGAGACCCTCAATTCCCACTCGGTGCTCCACTGCACCTGTGCAGAGAACCTGATTGCCCTGCTGGGCTCCTTGGGGAGCCAGTCCATGGGCTCAGAAGAGCTGCTGCAGCTGGTGCGGCTGCTGCGGCCGGAGGAGCCGCGGGGCGCGCACCCGTACGTGGTGCCGGTGATGCGCGCGCTGCTGGCCATGGCGCGCAAGCAGGGCCTGGCCAGCGCCCTGCAGTACTTCAACCTGCACCACAGCATGGCCGGCATCGCCCTGCCCGCCATCCACAGGTGGCCGGGCTCCGCCTTCTCCTTCAACGCCTGGCTCTGCCTCGACCAGGACCGGGTGGACCCTGGCACGACTGGCAAAAGCGGCAAGAGGAAGCAGCTGTACAGGTACAGTTACTGCTACAGCCTGCAGGGGTGGGCCATCTGTGCCCTCTGGCGTTTGGTACCGTGACATGTGCTGCTTCTGCTTAATTTCATCAAAGGCAATACTTAATGCTTGGTCTGGAAAAGGGAGAGCTTTCATCGGTCATCACAGCCAAGTTCTGTTACAGAACTTCAGTGTGGTTTCTCTGTTGTAATGTCTTGTCATCTGCAGTTTCAACATCCATAACTCCAAATTGTGGGAAGGTTCATGGCTTAAACGAAGCAAGATTAAAAACCAAAACCCAATCCCTCCAACCTCCCACCCAAAACCAGAACAAGCTTTCACACAGTTTGTTGTAAAGGTCATAAAGTCTGGATTTGTATAAGTGCACAAGTGAGAAGGCACCTTCATGGTGCTTAAATAGTGCATATTGACATGAATGCTTCTTGATGTAATTTAACTTCTTAGGTACTAATAGAAGCAAACAAAGTGTCTTTTTGGGTTTTTTTTTTTGTTTTTTTAGTTTTTTTTTTAATAAGAGAAGTAACAGCCACATAGTAAATATTGCACCACCACCAAACAACTTGAGTGGATTGTCTTCTTAATGATTGTATTGTTAGGTGGTAGTTTTGATGAAGCAAGTCCTTGATTGTATGTCTTTTGTAGTTTTTTTACAGGAAGTGGTATGGGGTTTGAAGCCTTTATTACATGCTCAGGGGTATTGGTGGTTGCAGTGTGCACAAAGAGGGAATATGCAACAGTGATGCTGCCTGACCATTGTTTTTTTGACTCTCTCTGGGTAAGATTTGATACTGACAAACACTTTGTTTAGGATTGTATTGTTGCCTCCAAAGTCAAAATTGTTTTTTTTTTGATCATTTAACAAATAGTCTGTTTTATAATATTGCAGTAATTCATTGCATAAGAGCAGTTTTAATCTCAAATAATGCAAGCAATTTTCACATAGATTAGTTATCAATTGAGCTAACTTATGCATGTGTGTTAGGCATTTTTGTTGATTAAGTTTGTTACAGCATTAGAGGTTTTTATATTAAATTAAAACAGGCATAGATAGCTGTGGTACTGTTTCTGCCTTACTTTTTTCTATTCCCATGATTAAGAACTGGTGTGCATTACTATGAAAGAGCTGTATCTTTCTCTTCCAAAACCTGTTTTTATGTAAACATTACATTTACTACTTTGAAATAGAATCAGCAGGTGTTCTTGTTATATTCTTGTTGATGGTTTGGATTTATTTTCTTAAATGCTTTCCTCCAGCTTAGTAGAGATAAAGTTAAATAGTTTCATATAGTAATTTCACTGCTCTTAATAATGACTTAATTATTTTTTATTGCAGCACAACATAACTATTGTCCACGTGCCTGGAAAGAGGCCCTTTGGTCAGAGCCTTGTGTATATCTATGTCAATGGACAGCAGAAGGTCTCTGCCCCACTTCGATTCCCTGCTATGAATGAAGTAAGTTCCCTTCTGAGCCATTGCCTGGTAGGCTGAGCTCTCATCCAACAGTGAGTCTTCAGACTGCTGCTAGTAATGTTCAGCCATGGATACTCTCCAGAATTATCCTTTTGGAGTGTAACTAACCATTAAGTAATTATTGTTTAGTCATCTCTGTTTAAAAATAAAAACGTCTACCAGGTGGCATTGATTAAATAGTGGGGTTTTCCTCAAAATAATTGCTTGAGTATATTGACATAATTTATGATGACATCATCATAAGTGGTATCTCTACCAGTAGGATTGATGTAACAGTACTCAATGGAGAATATTCCCTGTTATTTTCATGTATTTTTACTGGGTTTTTGGAATGTTTCCTTAATGTGCTATTCCTTATTCCTTTAGTAACTGAATAAGCACTTTATGTACAGTTAATCTAACCGTTTTGAATGTATACACATTTAGCAATACACTAGCCATCAAAATGAGTGTATGTCATGTTTAATCTCCTCTGTAAGCTTTGTTCCTTCATTTTGGGAAACAAATTTATATTAAACTGGGTATAACACCCAACATTCTTCCCTCTTTTCTAAGTTCTAATTTGATATTTGTTAAGTATGTTGAGAAAACAATTAAGTTGGATGCTGTAATGGTAAAATCAGTATAAAACTTATAAATGAGAGGAAGTGTAGTTTTCATTTCAAGATAAAACTCTGGATTTTGGCCAATCTGTAGAATAAACATTATAAATCTCAAGGTAACTAGAAATAGGGCAAGTAATCTTACCATGAGAGCATCTGTTTGAGTGGACTAAGTGATACGAGAAATGTGCAGTAGCAGGTATGCTGGGCTAGTATTTTGGAATATAATCCAGAAGAGGAGTATTTACAGAGGGGTATCAGGAGCTGGACCTCCTGCTGTGCTCCTGCCAGAGGTCATGCAGCACTTGAAGTAATGCTGCAAATTGCTCTTAGTTGGAAAAAGGGTGTTCTTTCCGATTATGAGAAGTATATGCTCTGGTTTTTGGCCTACTGTGATGGATTGCTTGGCAGAACTTGTTGCTTGGGGTTTCATTTATTTTGTTCAGATTTGCTAGATGCAGTCTTCAGATTTAAAGCAGAGATTTACAGTATGTGTTTTGTTTTCTTTCTTCCATGTATGACTCTGCAGTCTTTCACTTCTTGCTGCATTGGTTCAGCTGGTCAAAGAACAACAACTCCTCCTCCCTCTCAGATACCAGATCCCCCTTTTTCCTCCCCAATCATGCCCCACCGGACATCGCTTGGGGGCATTCTCGCTCCAGGAGCTTGGGGTGGGGTGCTTGGAAAACCAGAGTTCATCACCAAAATGATCTCAGCAGGGACTCAGGACAGTGAATGGGGGTGTCCAACATCTTTGGAGGGCCAACTTGGATCAGTTATTATCTTTCATGAAGCACTGCAACCTTCTCAGGTGAAAGCATTATATTTAGCAGGTGAGTGGTGATTGTACTGGTTTTAGCAAAGTAAAAGGAATGAGTTATGAACAAGACCACACTAAGCTTTGCTTTACACAGACACATAATGAAGAACTTACAATCCAGAAGAACTGCAGAACTGACCTGAGTGAGAGGGCTTTAAAGCAAATAAGCTTAACATTTAATAAATATGTTATGAAGTTTGATTTTAAAATGTTACATTTCCATAAGCTCATCTGTTTATCATATGAGCAGACCTGTAAAATTAAACATTACGGAATAATTGCACTTGTAAATTTCTGAATTTTTGCTACCCTTTGCTCACATGTGTTTACAGTTGAGACTCTTTAAAAGTATTGCCCTTATTTGTTAGGCTACTTAAAGGTGATTTATGCTTAAGGATTCTTCCATAAAAATCAATAATTAAGTGGTCATTTTGAAGAAAATACTCTGAAAGCTATGTGGTACAGTTCAAAGTGTGAAAGGTATTAAGTTGCACAATGACTCAAAGTTGTTACAGATTGGCATTAAAACACTTGCATCATTTAAAGGAAGTATTTTGTATTGCTAAACAAAACTATCTTGAAGGTTACTCATTTTCTGGGCATTTAGGCTTGATGACAGAGATTAGTGACAAATGTGAGATAGGTGTTTGTACAGACAAACATGAGAGCTGCTTGAAGGTAAAAAAACACCTCTTCTTTGTGCAGTTTAGCATTTCATGTAGGATGTGTTCCTTTTTAAGCAGACCCTCTGAAATGAATGATTTAAGTCATAGAAACTCTACTTGAAAGCATGTCTCAAATAGATATGGTTCAGACTGTCCCATTTGTTCTTCCAACAAGTTTGGTAGTATAACATTTGTAAAGGGCAACATTAATAACCACTGGACTCTTAAAAATAGGTCATATGATTTTATATACTTTTTTTTAATAGGTCCAAACTGTTTAACTCCATGGAAGTCTCAAGAAGCTGAAGTAGCAGACCTCCCCAGTAAGGTGCTGCTTCATTATACACCAAAGGTATGAAAGAGGGCATAATTTCTTTGACTACACAGCGTGCATTGCTTTCAGTGTTTGCACTGTGGCTTTTATGGGAAGATAAGGAACAGTGAGAGCTTTCTTAAACTGTAGTCTTGTGCAGACATAGTAGGTTTGCAAAAGGATGGAATTATCTTGTACAATAGAGAATGTCAAATCTAAAATGGCATGTGTTATATTCTAGGGGTTTCATGTTGTTTAAATACTTTAATATCAACACATTGGCACAAAATCTTGTGTTCAAGCAGTTGTAGATGCCTGATGATATCATGGCTTCTTTATGTGTTTAACAGGCCTGCAGAAACCCTATTTGCCTTGACCTGTCTGCAAATCTTTTACATGGAAGACTAACTGGAAACAAAGTAGTGAATTGGGACATCAAGGTAAATGTGTTGTGAAGAGGCAGAACCTGATGCAAAAATAACAGTGGTTGTGTGTTCATCTAACTTTCAGAATGCTGGAAGTTATTATCATAATGTAAATTATATTTAACAGATGCATCATGTTTTTATACTAAGAATTCATGGGCTAACACTGTAGCTGAAGTAGTGTTGCCTTTACATTACATTTATTGAGAACTTATGAGTGCCACTGCATTTACTGTCACAGTACATGACGATATTTTGTGGCAGCTGACAATTCTTCATAATAATGTTGGATGCATGTTGTGTATCAAGAGCATTTTTTCATCTCTAGGGAATTCTGTCATGGTTTTCTTGCTGTCATAAACTTTGAGTTAGATGAAGATTAGTAGGGTTTAGTTAACACTTGGGACTTGTCAGTAGAATACCACATTTTTTCATCTTGAGGAAAATGTATGCACTGTAAATAAGATCTGCCTTTTTTTTCCAAGAACTGTGAACAATTGACTGTACTGGCAAACTGATTAATAAGGAAATATTGCTGGAGCTACACCCTACATATCCACTGTGCATATCTCTACAACCACTTGCTGAGACTAATGTTAAGAAAATGCAGACACTTGTTAGTTAATCTTGCTATGATATGAATAGTTCTAAAATTTGTCCTCTTTACACCAGCTCCACAGTATTTGTCTCTGGACCAAGCTGGGAAAATGAGTGGGTGTCTCTGACTAGCTTGCTAAAACCCTGATTTTGAAATGATTTGAAGTGGTTGTGAATCACTTCTAGAAATCTTGTGTTTGGAATATATTATACCTTACCACAAGAAGCATTGTTTGAACAACAGAATCCAGAATCAATTAAATTGGAAACATCCTCTGAGGTCTTTAAGTTCAACCTGTGACCAAACACCATCTTGTTAACCAGACTGTGGCACTAAGTGCCAAATCCAGTCTGTCCTTAAACACCTCCAGGGGCTGTCTTGTGCTATCTCCACTTGTGAGAAGGAGGGGAAAAAGGGGGACTTGGGAGATTTGAATTTTAAGGAGAGGCTTAGAATTGATGTATGTGTAGAGTTATTTAAAAAAAAATTGTATTATTTGATTGACCTGAAGTTGAAATGTTGCAGGAAGATGATTAAAACAGAGATGTGTATAATCTTCGTCTTATCTTACTGCTTGCTGCAGCTTAGAAATCAGAGAGATGTTTTTTCCTGTTTCTCAAATATATTTAGCAGAAGATTCTTCTTAAGTTTTTGTGTCCTTCAGTTTTCAGTGTTTATATGGGGGGAGGAGGAAGGAAATGTACAAAATGTACTTTCAGAACAGGAGTTGACAGGATGGCCCATGTGTAAGTGGCCTGTGAGACATTCTGATTGGCTTGTGAGTACTCCTGTATGCAGAGTAAATTTTTGCTATAGTGGAAGGGATTTTATTTATGGTGATTATGCTGTTTATCCTGCCTTTTCTCTTGATTCAGGATATGATCAACTGTATTGGTGGAATGAACGTGCTGTTTCCATTGCTGGAGCAGATCAGTTTTCTTGGTGCACAGATGCCTGAGAAGTCTGAAGGAGAAGCTCTGCCTCCAGAACTTGTAACTCCTGTAGAGGGTGACTGGGTGGTGTTTTCATCCCCAAAGGCATCAGGTAGGAAAGTGAAGCTGAAGTGACCTAATTTTTGAGTTTGATTTTACAAGTCCTTTTGTGAATGACAGAAGTCTGTTTATTATGTGCTGAATTTTCCAGAGCATCTATGTAAAGCTGAAAGGCTCTTTCTGTTCCTAGATACCCAACATGGATACTGAATACCAGGAGTTCAGTCCTATATAAAAAATAATATAAAATATTACAAGTATAGATATATTTAAAAGCATTATTTTTCTTTTCATTATTTACTGTTACAGGTGCCGAGGTATGACATTGTTTTAATTTCTATTCTGATTATTTTGAGAAATTGTTTGATGTAAACTTACTGATATCAACAGGAGAAGCTTTCCTACAGCTTGCGAGCTGGGTCACACAGGCATGTGGGGACAGCAGCATCAGAACTGCACTATTTAGCCTTTAGCCAAACTTATATTTTCCTAATAAAATATTCAGGCTCCTACCTCTTCCACACATAGTCACATTTTGGATTAAAATAAAAAGAAACTGAAAAGATGCTTTAAGATTAGATTTTTTTAAAGCTTTGCTAATATTGAGAATTAACTTTGACCTTAACAAAAACCACTGAGAAAGTAGACCTTGCAAGGCAGAACGCTACTTTTTTACACAGATGAAATGGTGGAGAACAGTGAAAATAATAGAACTTCTCTGTCTCTAATTTTTTGCATACCATGGCTAGGAAGTGTCAGTTTGCAGCTACAGAGGGAAAATAACTGAGCATTTGCAAAAGATGGTAACAAAGAAGTTTGTAACCTACAGTCATGGATGAAGCAACTGAAGTCAGGACTGGGATCGCTTTGCTCTGGAGGGGCATGGAATGGCTATGATTCTGCACAGGAAAAAATCTAAAGACAGGCTACAGCTAAGGAACAGGAGTTCAGAATTTCAGGAAGTAGTGAGGAATATAAACAGCTGATTTTACTTTTTCCCCTCTATTTTTATGCAGTGATCCAATGATAAACCATAAGACTTTAGCTACTGTTGTTCTGTTCTGCAGAAGCACGTCTAGAGAAGAACATAGTTGCAACTTTCATCTTGATGATAAAACACTTTATTCAGGGACATCATGTTAATCAAGAAAATCTCATTCACTCCCATGGAGTTGCCACCCTAGGAGCCTTGTTACAGAAGGTGAGCAAACTTGAGAAATATAATTTAGTAATGAATTTTGTGGATGAGGTTCTGATTTTGAAGCATAGCCAGAATGCCACAGTCTTTAAAGGCCTCCTTAGTAAGAATTTTATTTCTTGTGTTTCTAAAAGCAAAAAGGTGTGAGAAGTTGGTCTTTATCTGCAAAGTGAAATACAATGTTTCATTTTCTGTAATGTTCTGGTTTTTTGATATAGCTATTTTGTTGTTTGGTTATTCAAATGAGACTACTTTTGTGTTTATTTTATTGCTTTAATGGAGCAGACATGGCTGTAGAAGATAAAATAAACTTAAACTTCTGTTTTTTAAAATAAAATTTTATTAGGACATTCCGTATTTTGAGTGCTGACACCTGTTATTATTTTGCAAGGTGCCAAGCATCTTAATGGATGTGAATGTCCTGATGGCTGTACAGTTGCTGATAGAACAAGTCTCAGTAGAAAAGAACATGCAGCTTTTGCAACAGATGTATCACCACTTGCTTTTTGACTTCAGCATCTGGAACAGTGGTGACTTTCCCTTCAGAATCGGTGAGCTCTTGGCCTGAGGCAACTGTGTGAAGGCACAGGACTCTTCACATGACACAAATCTTTATCTTGGTTCTAAAAGAAACCTTTATGTTGTAGGACATATACAGTATCTTTCTACAATCATCAAGGACAGTAGAAGGCTCTTCAGAAAGAAGTATGGTGTGCAGTTTCTTCTAGACACACTCAGGATTTATTATGGGTATGAATTTTACTACTTCTGACTCCTCATTTATTTTTTGTGGCTCTTGGGGATTTTTGCCATCATTCTAAAATTAATAAATAAAACCACAGGTTGGATTTTGTTGGTTGATTTTGTTTACAAAATTGCATTAATTTTTTCCCATTTGACTTACTACTTTGCCTTGCCTTGCCTTGAATTTTTATGCTAAGATTATGTAAAGTTTTTCAGTGACATTAGGAGTGCTTGTAGAAGTAATTACAACTACAAAATTGTAGGACTTGTGTTAAACAATGCAAATTAAGTCATAGATCATTACCATTATAAAAAGTTTAGCATTTTAAGTTCTTTTAAATGCTTGTAGAATTTTGAAGTAGGACTTCTTTAGAAATTTAAAATTGTAACCTTTCAGTGCTGATGATTTATATCTGCTTATGAATATAATTATGTGTTTGAGGAAGATTGGCTAGAGACTTTGCTGTTTCCTGTGGGAGGTGGGAACCTGCAATCCTGACCTACATCCAGATCAGTACAAGTCTGCATTTCAGGGCTTGGATAGACTTGCAAAGTCTGATCTAATTATCACTGTTTAGTTGCTTGAGTTCAGTAAAAATGGAACACTTGTGCACGATGCCTGGGTAAATGAAAAATTACCAAACTGGCACCATCAAATTGCTATTAATGAGCCAGGAAGAGCGTCCTTAGGTTGTCTTTCTGGTCTGTTGGCAAGCAGGACTGGCTGTAAAGACGGCGATTTGGCTCCTGATGACCTGAGGACAATACGGACATCCCTGTATGGACTGATCAAATATTTTCTGAGCAAAGGTGGAACACATGAAGAAATTCAGAGCATTGTAGGATACATAGCTGCCACCAGTGATGAGGAGCAGGTATGCAACATGGCATAAATTAACAGTTTAAACTGGACATGTTTTGGTTTTGCATCTTGGCATTTAGAAATCTTGCCTTGTTTTCTTAAAAGAAGGGTGAACAAAGAAGAAAATGAGCATGAACAAAAGTTAACTGATGTATGGTTCTGTTTAGATGTAGGTAAGATAAGGATGTGCCATTAGAAAAATTATCTTAGTTTACAAAACCAAATGAGTTGATTTTCAGCCTACCAGGAATTGGGATGTAGTTTCTATTTTATAGCATCAGCAGCACTTGATCTTGCTTTGTGTCCATGCTTAATGTGATAAGGTATTCTATAGAGAGAAAAAATGTATTAAAAATTTGTTAAAGGCGCTAATACTGAGCAACAGCATGTCTATTAACCAACAAAAGTAAAACTTAAAAGCCAAGAAAATTTTCCTAAAACAAAGCATGAAATCTAAATGAACTGGGTATTAATTTGGTTGTCTTAATTTTGTAGCTCTGCGGAATTTTGGATGTTCTCTTCAGCCTACTTCATTCCAGTCCAACTCCAGACCAGCTTTTTTTATTGCTCTTTGAACCAGGGAATGCTGATATTCTTTATGCTTTGTTACTGCATCAAAGATACTCTGACAGGCTTAGAGAACTTGTGTTCAAGGTAATGAATTGAATGATATGTTCCTAAATTAATCAATTGAACATAAATTTGTGTTTTTCATTGGTCTGGCAGAAGTGTATGTAATTACAAAGATACTAATCATCCAAGTTTGCTTTTTTCTCTTCTCTAATGTTAGCTAGATGGCATTGTCACAAAGGAATTAGTGTTCTCTTAAAATAAAGTGTTGGGATCTTTAAAAAAACTATCCATGTTGTTTGAGTTAGTTTATCAAATAAACTCTAAAAACTGTGGACCAGCATGTTATATCATACACAAGTTTGAGAGATAAGGATGCTTTTTTTGTGCTCAATTTGCATTTGTGTCTACTTTTCCTTACAGATTGTGGAAGAGATGCTGAAATGTACCAAAGTTTATGAGCGGAGCAAGCACCGGATGAGGCTCAGAGAAGTGGGGTACTCTGGGCTGGGACTCCTTCTGAATGAATCCCCAGTTACTGTTTCTCTTATTAAAAACCTTCTTAACCAAGTTCTGTATGCAGGTAATTGGCAAGTGCTATATCTGACATTAGTACACTTCTGCTGCTCAGAGGCCAACATCTCTGGTTTTTGTTGAGGAAAACCAGAGGTGTTACTTGTAGAGCTGTTCTGCTCAAAGTTCCCATTAGTCTCAGCTAACATTTTCTTAGTTAGCTGAAGTTTGTTCCTTTTACTATCCCTGGATGCAGTCATAACTTCCAAGGCAATTTTTAAATATTTATCTGTTACATTCTCTAGTATGATATTGCTTATGGTGGCTTTTTTTCTTTTTTCCCTACAGATCCTGCTGTCAATTATAAAGATCTCCTAGCTGTAGTGTATCTGGCTCATAGATCAGATATAAACATGAGAGTGATTATCTGCAGAAGGGTTAGTTGTCTTCTTTAGAACTGCAATACTGTCCTTCAAGCCTATTAACTGTACAGTGTGATAACTAAATTATTTATTTGAAATACAGTGGCGGTATTTGTTGTTACTGTTTTCTTTAGCAGTGATTTATTTTAAGAATTAGACCCATCTGTCACTTACTGTTGAATTTTGTGTACTCAAGAACTTTAAAAAGCCAAAACAAAAAGTGGAGCTTCTATCATGATTCTCAAATAGCTTGTATTTTCTGCAAGTTTGAGATAGTAGGCTCCTTGAATTACTGAGTTTTCTCAAAGCTTGTATCACTGGAATTAGTACTGAATGGTAACTGTGAGACACCATATAGTCAAATAAAATCTCCCAAAATGAAGAAGTGAAACTATAATGTATACTATCAGTAAGCTATTAATACTGTAATTTTATTAATAGTTCCCAATCAAGTATATTTTCCAATTTAGATTTTTTTTAGACTATAGGGGAATGGGATTATTTATCGAGATAACTGGCTTTTGGAGGAATTGTTGCAGAAGAGTTGCTGAAATATGGCAACTTACCAATATGGTTTTATAGCTTCTTTTCTCCCCTACTCTTGAGAATTTTTAACTTTTTGTTTTCTTTTTTCTCAACTATATTTTTTTATGAGGAAAAATTACTTTGTGGCTGGTTTGCTTATTATTAGCAGAATATGGCTCTTTATATAAGGTTGTAAGAAAAGAAGTTGAAAGATTGTAAAATGTTTAGTTGAAAAGACAGATGGATGCAGTTACAAGCTAAAATTAATGTGTAGGTATGGGATATCTTCTATCCTTAGATTTTGCACCTTTTGCATTCCCAATTGGATGCAGCACAAGAGATTTCTCAGCAGCTGGGCTGGCAGGACACTTTGGTTAGACTGTTCCTGAAAGAAAACTCAGAGGTCCGGATTGGCTTTAAGGAGAACAGGACTGATTCCTCCAGGGAAGAGGATAAAAAGCCTCCTACTGAAGAGCTACAGAAACATCAAGCTGATAAAACAGAGAGAGATAAAGCTGGCAGCTTTGCATCAGTTAATGGTCTCTTTGATCAGTGGAGTTTAGAAGACAACAAATCCCTGGAGGTCCCTGCCCATTTCTCTGTTAAGCCGCTGGAAGATGCATCCACAGCAGAGATGTCTTTCGGTTCGGAGGGCCGAGAAGAACTCTGGCACAGTAATCCTTCACATCTGAGTTTGGATTTGTCCAGTGTTGACTCTTATGAACTGGCTGATGTTGGGAATCAGATGACAGACAGCCAGCCCAGCACTCCCTCACCCACAGAGAGCACAAAGCCCTTCTCTGGGCAGCCTGACAAAGAGCTGGGTGTTACAAATGATGTGGGCTTGGCTGCTGAGCTTTCTCTCTTTGAAAACCAAGGAGTAAGTAACTATGGGACTGGTTTCTCCAACTGTTGGAAATTTCATTTTGTTCTTTCAATCTCCCTAATGAATCATTATTAGTTTTATTTGTCTCTCCTATCATCCAACAGGAAAGTGAACAAAATGGCTCTTTTATAGTGGATAGGGGTACTTCCTTTTGTAATGTATCTTCTTTTTTGATTGTCCATTTGGGGTAGCTTTGGTGTTTAAAAAAAAAAAGAACAAAAAAGCAAATAAATAAGGCAACCTCCCAATCATAAGAAACCACAAAAAATCCCTGCAAACTCTTCTCCCTCTATATTTAAACATCCTTTATCATCCAGAGGAGGTATGGAGCAGACTTGCTGTGAAAATATCAAGGCTGGCTAAAAGGCAGTTTGTTTTACATCATACAAACAAGCTACAGTCTCTTATATTTTTGTTTTCCTGAGCTTTTCAATTTGACTTTAGAGTCCAGTTGAAGACTGCAGAGTTTCAAATGTTGAAACATGTAAGCATAAGGGCTGTGATGAATAAGAAATGTTTTGAAGGTTTTTCTATACTAGAAGGGCTTTAAATATTTCACTTCTTTTGTAGGGGAGCGATAATGAACTCATACAGTTACTCACAGACATCCTACTGTGTATAATGTGGAAAGGTATTGAAAAATCTGATGATGATGCTTGGATTGAGAGAGGACAGGTGTTCTCTGCTCTCACCAAACTGGGGATGTCTAACGAGTTGCTGCGGCCTTCTGATGAAATAAAACTCAAGTGAGTGTGCAGTTCATCCCTTTTGTGGATAAACAGAAATAAGGGACATGAGTGAAGCTGGGAAGGGGTGGGTGGTTTCCAACAATATGTACTTTTCTCTACTGTCTCTTCACATACTGTCAGAAATATATTCCTGTACCTGTTTAGGAGGTGTGTCTTGAGGCCAGAAGGTTTTAAAACTATCACTGTTTTCATGAGTCTCTCAATCGCTTTTATCTCATTGGCTTATCAAGAAGATGGCAGTTATGTAACTGCAGACTAAGAGATTCAATTAAATGCTTAATTGGATTTTTTAAAAGCCACTTACACTCAGAACATGTAATACTTACTTTGGCATTTCGTTTTCCATGCAGCTTGCTGGAGAAGATGTTGGAATGGTCAGTCACTGATAACAGAGATTCAAAAGCTCTCCCTACACATGCTGAAAATGCCTTCAAGCTCTTGCTAATTGTACAAGGTTTCCTGCAGGCAGAAGGACTAATTAATTCAAATTTATGGACAGAAAAGGTACAGTAACTGCATAATGGAAGTACTGTATATGGGCTGAAATGGTAACAAGAAAGTTGTTGGTTTGGAAACTGTTGCCCTTCTAGTCATATTAAACCACAGATATTACAGAGTAAGGATTTATAGTAGAATGGATTAGAGTGCCCTTTCATGAATAAAAAATGTGAATATTTACCACAGGGAATATAGTAAATTTTGCAAATTAAGTAGGCATGTAAGTAGTACTCTTTACTGAGAATCCAGGTTTCTTCAGACTGGAGAAATATTTAGAAAATGTAAAAGCTAATGGAACAGCAGCAGTTGTAGCCTAAGCAGATTTTGCACTGTTCATCAGCATTTATGACTCTCTGAGCATCCTGAATGAAAGATCAGCCAAAACTCTGCCCTTGGTTGCAAGTTGGGAAATGTCACTTCTGGGTTTTGACCTATATTAGAGTTTCAACAGGTACAGTTTATCTCAACATTTATGTAATCTCTGGCACTGGTCATGCTTCCTTCACAGTCTGAGTTGGCATTGCTTTTCAGTTTTTCTAAGCAAAAAAAGAGAGATCTTATTTGGAAGCCATCATTATTTCTCTAGAAATCCTTAAAAATACTTTGTAAGACTACTTGCTTTAAGAAAAAAGTATAATGTCAAGAGTCATTAGCACAGTAACTCCAATGCTGTGTTAGAGAGTATGTCAAGGTGTATTAGTTTTAAACAAACACATCTGGATAGCAAAATGTGCCATTTGCCTTGGGAATACCCACCTTTCACAAGGCTTGTGTCACTTTTGCTATCTAAATACTGACAGAAAGAAGTGCCTCCTAAAGTGGAGTCTTTTAAATTTTCTAAGGATATGGCATTTACTGGAGTTAACTTGTAGGAAAAGCAGTAAGCATATATATACTCTCTCTCTTACTGTACATACACACAGATAGATATATAGATATATATATGCACACTTTATTTAGGGGAGATACTTGACTTAATGTACTGGGCTGGGTAGATTTTTGTTGTCAGGAATTTCTTTAAATTACTGGTTTAACTGCAGTGTTCTCAGATGATTTTCTGGGTTTGGTTAAGTTAAAAATGTGAACACAGCCTCTTCTTCAGCTCTTTGAAATTATTGTGTCTCCAGCTAGAGTAGTTATTGTTACTTTTATTCCAGTTTATTTTATTTATTTTAATGTTATGCTTATTTTCTGTTTCTGTAATAGCTCTTGGAAGAACTAGTGACTCTCATGGATAGTCTGTCAGTCTGGTACTCTGCTGGCCTAGAAGCAATTAGGCTTTCACAGGTGCAAGTCCAGCTCCTCCTTGGATTTATTGCACAGGACAACTTACAGGTTTGTTGCAAATTCTTGCAAGTGGTACTTGAGTTTTAAGGGCACATTTGATGTAACTGTTGTGGTTTTTGGGAGAGCTGCTCACACCAGTGAGCAGACCTGTGGCAGTCCCTCATCCTATTGGGAAGATGTTTTATTGGCTCTTTGCTTTTGCAGGTTTACTCTACAGTCCTGCCAGTGTGCACCTGTGGAGCACAAGAAGGAGGTAGAGGGCTTCTGTTTGAGGATGGGAATATGCAGGCAGGAGTGGCAGGAAAAAGATGGGTGCTCAAGGAAGATCACACTCATTTTTTGCTGTCTGTTTTTGTAGGTCTGTGCTATGGCAGCAGCCAAACTAAACACCCTCCTTCAGACCAAAGTAATTGAGAGCCAGCCTGAAGCATGCTACCTCCTGGGGAAGTTGGAAGGCATTTTGAGTAGGTCAATTGAAGAGAAGACAGAAACTTACTCATTTTTGATTCCCCTTGTTCGGACATTGGTATCCAAGGTTTATGAACTTCTCTTTATGAACCTGCACCTTCCTTCACTGCCTCCTACCAATGGCAGCCCATCTTTCTTTGAGGACTTTCAAGAATACTGCAGATCTGATGAGTGGCAAGTTTATATTGACAAATATGTAAGTAGTAAATTCTTTTTTGTATCATTTACTCCCTCTTTTCAACCATGAAAGCAGAGGAACCCATTCAGAAATTACATGGTACTTTTTATTTTGTTTTGATGGAACCAGATTATTCCAAATATGAAGCAATATGAAGAGAATTCATTCCGTCATGATAATGAGCAAATGGCACTTTATTGGAAAGATTGTTATGAAGCATTTATGGTGAACATGCACAAGCGAGACCGGGAAAGAGGAGAAAGTAAGCTTAAATTTCAGGTAAGGTTTTCAGTGAGTGTGAGGTTCTCTTAAAAGAACTCTCTTGAGAGCTGCCTTCTAAAAGATGGAGAAAATTCATTTCAGGATGATCCAGTTCAAGTAACTGTAAACAGGTTAATTAAATTAAGATTTTATGGGCAGTGGAACTATATGCACTTCTAGGATATACTTACTAATTCTGCTCTATCAACAGTCTTACATGCAATCAAAGAGATTTCAGTACAGTAGGCCTTCCTTTTCATCAGCAAGGTAGAAATATCCTCATCCATAAGCTGCATCCTCTTTGATTTGTGTTTTGAATTATTAAAACCTGATTTCCATTATGAGCTGTTTCTTTGGGATTTTTTTAAACTCTATTTTAATACAATTAAAGCATTTACAGCAGTGAACATTTCTTACTTAATGTGTGGAAAAATTGCTTCTAAACGGACCTTTCTATATAAGGTCCAGACTGAGTTTTAGCATTAGAGCTAACTTGTAATTTCAGGCAATACCATAGTGAAGTTACATGTCTCTTTGCTTTTTTAAGAACAAAACTTGTAGGTCTATTTTATTCAAATAGCTAAAGGAAAAATACCATTAGAGTCGCATTCAAGAATACAGAATTTAAGAAAAATCCTACCTATTGTAATAGAGTTTCTAATACTGACTGCTTTTCTGATGATGAAAATTGCTTTAGTCTGGATTCAGCATTGATTATACTTTCTTCACATCTTTAAATCAAAGTCTGGCACTATTTCTTCTAGGTCTAAGCTTTTTAAAATTTCTCTCCTAAGTATTACCTTAAAATTTCAGAATGTTTTATCGCTAAGCCTTTTCCGTTTCTTCTTGTTTTCTGAGAATTCTTGGGAAGCTGTTTTCCAAGGTCAGAGTAAACTCAGTGCTGGATCTATTTGCACTGGTGTTTCAGGAGCACTTTGTGGAGCCGTTCAGCAGGAAGGCTCGGCAGGAGAACCTGCGATACAACAGCATGCTCAAACAGCTGAGCAGCCAGCACACAGCCACGCTGAGGCAGTGGAGAGCAGCCCAGCTGTACTTGTTCTCTGAGCGTGGGCCTTGGGCTGAAAGGTGAGACCGGACTTCCTAGACTGCGTGTGATTCTTAAAAGGGGTTTGCTCACTGTTTCATGTGGTTAAAACCAGGTCAGACTGACTGCAGTAACCATGCTTGAGGTGTACAGTCTTGAGTGACAGGACAAGGGGAAATGCCTCAAGTCATGCCAGGGAATGTTCTTATTAGAAAGTAATTTTGGGGTGATTGTGGTGATGGTAGTTTGTCAGTTGGACTTGATGCTCTTGAGCATCTCTTCCAACCTTGCTAATTCTGTGAAAATAAATACTGTTTACAAAATAAAGAATGATGGTCAGAGCTGCAATATGAAACAAAAGCAATAGCTGCATTTTAATCTTTTATTTTTTACAATGTACTACTGGATGACCAGTATTTTTCTAAATATGTACTCTTTTGTAATCAGTTCTTTCCTGTAGGTCTTTATTCAGATTGTTTTTATGAATATTCTTGTTTTCCTAGGAAACAGCGTCCTGTTCACTGGAAACTTTCAAATGTGGAAAATTTTTCACGTATGAGACTAAAACTAGTGCAGAATTACAACTTCAACTCTCATCAGGATGCTAGTGACCTGAGAGATAATTTAGGTATAAAGTGGTATTTGCTATCTCACTTGCGTTCTTACCAAAGAAAGATACCCACTCTCCTCTTTGTGTTTAATAAGCAGTATATGCTTATATACTTAAATATTGATTTTTTTTTTAAATTTCATCTATACTAAAATCTATATTATAATAGCGGTTCTTTGACCTTAAACAACATTTTCCTACTAAGTAGAATTCTTTTGCCCTGGTTCGTTGAAATGTGGGGTTTTGTTGAGCAATAAATAAAAGTCAACTCCTCTGTTTTAAAATAAGAAGTCATACAGCTTTCTTGTATGAGATTTTGCTTCTTTCTTGAAGAAATAAAGATCACAGTAAGCAGTATTTGTTGAAAGCCTTTTAGAATTTGTGGCTAAAATGTGTAGATAGGAAGTGCTTTGTTTCAGAAGTGTGCCAAACAGCTGAGTTAGGTGTAACTGTGAAGTTTGGTGTATTGGATATCAAGGCTCAAGCAAAAAAACCCCCACGAAACACTCTTGTAAACCCACATAACCAAAAAACAAATGCAATGCATTTCTACTAAATCTGCATGCTTTAGCAATGTCTGGAAAAACATTGCTAAATATTTTATTGTAAGTGTCCATATCAGAATTCAAGTTAAATTTTTGTTGTCATAATTTTCAGTGTAGCTCAAGGACTGTTTGTAGTGTTCTGCTTAACCACAAAAATATATAAGAAACCTGCTTGCTTCTTACTTGATTAAAACCAAAATTCAACTGTAGAAGACAGGTTTAGTAGGCTAGATTTCCAAAAGCATTGTAGCAGAAAAAGTTATGAGCTGTTATGTCTATTTATGCTAGGTGTGCACCAGACACAGCCCTCTAGTGAGTCTCTGCTTCTGGAGGTGGTGAAGCAGGTGAAAGTGAGTGACTTGGAAGATGATGTTCTGGAACTACCAGAAGAAGACACAACAGCCAGTTCCAATTTGTAAGTAGAACAGGATAAACAATTATAATTTGTTTCTGTGCTAGGGATAGGGAGCAAGAAACAATTTTGTGAGTTGAATAGCATCCAGAGTTTCCCTCTATTTTTGTCTGGCCTTAACAATTCAGGGCAGTTTTGATCAGCAAAGTTACTGTTGGACTGTTGGATTTATCCTTGTTACCACTAAGACAAGAAAAGCCCCAGGGAAAAGGAGGCAGAGCAGATGTTTATGAGAATCCATTGGTGATTCACTGCTCACAGGTGGGCTGAAGCTACAGAATTGTTAATGCTTTTCTACTGTGTATATTGACTGTAATTCTCAGGAGGCAATCTGCTGTGTGAGGACATGGACCAGACTGGAACTGCCTCTTGTCCATAGTTGCCATGTCATTCACTCCATTGTCAGCTGCATAGCATGAAAATTTGTGTGGTTAGCATTTAAGTGCTGGAGGGTGCCTTGTGTTTAAGAGCATTCCAGAGGGAAGGCTGTGCTTCCTTCATGGCACTTGTGTGACTGCAACCAAAAAAAAAAAAAGGGCAGGAGAGAGAGAGCAGGGAAAGGGGAGTTGAGGGAGGATAGCAAATGCTTTGCTTTGCTTCAGTAATTGGACATAAAGGTTATTAAATGCTTGCTGTAGATTATAGCAAAATAACCCTGAAGATAACTTCAGTCACATGAACTGGAGCTCAGCTCTCATCTGGACCAGAGAGCTTAAGCCCCTAACAATTAAATAAAGTAGGGAAATGCAGCCTGATATTTTTGTACTTCACATGAAGTCAAGTCCACTGTGCCTGAGACCAAAATATGAAGACTGAAGAGTGATGCTGTTTGTGGTCTAGTCTGAAACACCCATGACTGCTGATGAAAGCAGCTTTATAGAATTGTTTATGCTGCAGTTTTAATGCCATTTAAATTTGATTCTTTTCTAACTGTGCTCTTACCAAGGATCTAAGCTAAGCAACAGTATAATCTACCCAACCCTGTAACACTTGGTGGTGTTTTTGCAGGGATGAGAAGGATGAGGAAAGTCAGAAAGAAAAGCTAATATTGTCTGAAGACTGTGAACTCATTACAGTAATTGATGTGATACCAGGCAGGCTGGAGGTCACTACCCAGCACATCTATTTCTTTGATGGTAGCATTGAGAAAGAGGAAGGTAAGCATGATCAATATCTCTCTATTTTCAGTGTAGTTCAACATTCTGCTTTTTGTAGGCTGAGTTTGTTTTGAAAACGAGTGTCAAAGTAATTGGAAAGAGACAAGTTGTTGGTCTATACTTAAAATTAATATTGCTTTTGATGGTTAGTGGCTGACTGATCCCTTCAGAATCAAGAATCTGGAACTGTAATTTCTGAGCTGGTAAATTGATTAACTATTCTTAATATTTCTTAAAAATAACTTACTAAAATCCTGCTGACTAAAAAAAAGTTACTACCTCTAATTTGCTTTGTAAATGGCACCTCTCTGTTCTCTTTCTACAACAAATAATGTTGTACTCATGCATTGATTAAACAGCAGTAATATGTAAGCATTCATCATCCATATTAATTTAGGGAACTTTAATAGAATATACACAGCTGGCTATGAAAACACGGAAGTGAAATGTTGGACAAATAATAGTAAAATTTTCCAAATCAGTATACCGAAGCGTTCAGCCTTGGAGTCTGTTTAAGAAAGCAAAGGGGTTGCTTCATACTTTTTGTCAACAGAATACATTTGTAATATGTCTTTAATCAGAAAGCAAACGTATTCTACATTCCATCAAGTATTTCTTGCTTCATTTCTTTCAGCACAACAATATCTGAAGTTAATATTTTCCTAGCAAAATGGTTAATCACATCAGCTATAAGACTTTCCTTTTCTGGGAATAACTCTGAGGTGATTGAAGCTGGTACTGCACTGTGTCTGTATGAAAAGGGTTTTTTTTGTGTACATTCCAAATCAGTAAACAGAGTGTTCCTCCTAGGGGTAGGTTTTGATTTCAAATGGCACCTTTCTCAAATTCGAGAGATCCATTTGCGTCGGTACAACCTGAGGAGGTCGGCTTTGGAGATCTTCCTTACGGATCAAACCAACTACTTCCTCAACTTCAATAAGGAGGTATGGGTTTCCTAAATGTCATGGATTCATGTAAGAAGCTCAAGGTTAGGTTTAAGATCAGTGATTGAATTTGAGTCTGGTGCCTTTCTTAATACCGTAACACTAATAGCAAACTGTTTGCTTTACATAGTCATCATGGAAAACTACACTGCAGTCTGGCACCTAGAAACTGATTAATTGTGAAAAGATAGCTAAAACGAGATTCTCCTTTTTCCTTTCTCCCTCTCTGTGATACAGAATTGCCATTTAACTAAAATCACATCAGTAGTAATCTAAATGTTTTGAAGCCCATCTTTTTGAAGATAGATCGAATTAATTGCTAATCGAAGGGGACTTTATTTTTAACAACAACAATAGAAATCATTGATTTTGATGGGCAAAGTGTAGTGAACTTTTTCCCTCTCTGGGTAATTTCAGTGATCCTTTTTATGAGAGACTATGATAAATTTCAGAATTTAGGGTGAGTTACATACTAGTAGGTCAGTGTACTAGTAGGTCATCCCTTAGAAAATGTTGCGTGGTTTGGTTTTGATGTGAAGGATGTCACATCCATCCATGTCCAAATGTTTTAAACAGCAAGAGATCAAAGTACTTGAAAGTGTAACTGTGTCCTAATTATTTCATATTTTAATTAGGAGACAAATGGCATAATTATCAGCTTCAATCTCCAGAATATTGTTTTATTAGTGCTGTTTCTAACAGGTACGAAACAAAGTATATAGTCGGATACTGTCGCTGCGCTCTCCGAACATTTCTGGGACCAGATCGCCACAGGAGCTTTTCAAAGCATCAGGTTTGATGCAGGTATGAGACCTCAGCTCAATGGTCTAAGGAATTCCTCTGTTTTTTGAAGGACTCCCCCAGTGTTTATATGGCAGCTGCCAATTTCTACCCTCAGCCTGGCCCCTGAACTTGCATGTGCATAATTTTAGGATGGTTTGGTTTGTGTTTACAGTCAGGTAAATGGGTATAGCCAGCTCTGGTGATGTGATTGACAGGCATTTTAGCATGAGCATAAAACATGGCAGATTGGCTTCTGGTTTTAGTCTATGATCTTGAGTGCTGTTTTGAAACTTCTTTCACTGGATGTGCAAATAATTTTCCCTGCTATCTTTTCATGATGGAGCTTTCAACAAAACTCACATGAAGATTAAGTGGGAATTAGTAATATTGGTAAAAAAGGAAAATGTCGTAATGTCCGTATAACCATAAACACAGATAAATTTTTAAATATAGTAAATGTAAATATAGTAAGTGTATTTTTATCTTCCATCTCTTTATGCCAAAATTGCTTTCTCTGAGGGAGGAGGCATTACAAATAAGTTTAAGATATTGGAAATACTTTGATTGCTCTTCGTTTTCCTGACAATAAAAACTATTGAGTTGTGTATTTACACAGAGAAAATGTCATCTTTCATGACATGTCTCCATCACTCTACAGACAAATACTGAGCCCTTCTGAACACAGCTCTGTCTGTTTTTTGGTTTAGAATATAATAATGGAGCAAACAAAGGTGCACAGACAATTTGGTTTACTGATTGTTAACCAATGGGAGAATAATTTAGAAATAAATCTTGATCTTAGCACTTAGATGGATTTCAAAATTCTTTTCTCCTTTTTATCAGTATCTGCATACTTGCCTTCTTTTTGTTTTTCTTATTTCCTATTTTTCTTTTCCTTTTTAGCAAGGTTGCTAATTATCTGCTGCTCTGTATTTGAAACAGTACTGTCACCAATCAGGACCTGATTTCAATGAAATATAGATAGCACAAGCACTGAATCAAAGGGAAAATAAACTTCATTATGAGAAATTGAATCTGGACTTGCATACAATTTTTGTGGTCTTGCACTTTTCACTTGGCAGTGCTATCCTCTGGCATATAGATATTGACAAGATGTGTAATTTGCAATAAATATATCTTTGATATAGTGAATTCCATTTAATCTTTCTTTGTCTTTCAGAAATGGGTGAATAGAGAAATATCCAACTTTGACTACCTTATTCAGCTAAACACTATGGCAGGACGAACTTACAATGACCTTGCTCAATATCCTGTGGTAATTAAAAAGTTAATTTTTAAGTTTTTGCCAAAGATATGTGTTTCTTCTAGTTTGAAAGATGTATTTTTAATCTCTATCTGATGTCTGACTTACTTTTTTTTAGTTTCCCTGGATTTTACGAGATTACACTTCAGAAGAACTGGACCTAAATAATCCTGCAGTATTTAGGGACCTGTCCAAACCTATAGGTGTGGTTAATGAGAAGAATGCCAAGACTGTGAAAGAGAAGTACGTATTTGAACACTTGGTTATATTTCTTTGTCTTTTCTGAGCCTCCAGGCTAATAGCACATTTAAAAAATAAAATGGTGATAGTGAATTTTTTGAAGCTGGTTTTATGACATAACAGATGCACTTGCAAATATGGTTGGTTTGTTGTTGCTGCTGCATTCAGACTATATTATATAGCACTCAGTTGTATGGCAGTGAAAGGACAAAACTTACTGTTGTAAATTTTCAGTTGTTTCTCAGCTGTGGAGATGAAAAACTGAAAGATTGTAGAAACAATTTAGTGGCTTGAAAAGACATAATGTGTCCCATATCTGCTACAAGATAGGGAATGTGAAATCATACTGCTGAGTTGAGCTGCCTAAGAGGTAGCATTGAGCCTAAATCTGTGCTTCCTCTTTTTTTCAAGCATAGATTATTATCTTCAAAATAAAATAGGTCTCAAGTGACTTTCAGCAAGTCCTCTCTAGGTGCCAGTGACAGGTACTTACACCCACACAGCAGTGTAGTGATTTTCCCCTTGTTTGCTAGTCTGGAGAGTGAGTGTGCTGTCATACCAGACTGCAGCCAGGTGTCTTCCAAAATCTTCTGAAAACTTGGAACATGGAGAATTTCCTTTGGATGACTAGGTTCTATCCTGATGGTAGTGAAGTGGGTTCTCTAAAAGTATGTTCAACTAGAATTTCTCTTACCAGCCTTGTGAGGCTGAGGAACGTATCAGCCAGATGGTGGCATGGTAGAGTGAGTTTGCCAGTAGAACAGGAAATGGGCATGAGTGTGAAAAAGATCTCTCTCCTGCATCCTGCACAGTCGAACACATTTCCTAAATCTT
The DNA here is from genome assembly GCF_023055355.1 of Agelaius tricolor. Taxonomy (NCBI): domain Eukaryota; kingdom Metazoa; phylum Chordata; class Aves; order Passeriformes; family Icteridae; genus Agelaius; species Agelaius tricolor. The sequence goes on along the minus strand of NW_027269270.1, from coordinate 11,678,865 downwards.
GCAGGAAGCCATCACAAGTCTATTCACAAGTAAATATTCATTTTAGTGGTGGGGGGTGTGTTGGTTTGTTGTATAAAGTCATCAGTCTTGTCTGCCCTTTGTCTGGTTTCTGACAGCTGATAGCAAATGCCTAGGGATGAGTATAACAGGCATGCAAAAGCTTCATCTGGTGTACATTTTTATCTTTCAGCAGTCTTTTCTTAGGGACTTGCTAAGTAAGATTTGGAATCTTCATGTTTGATGGCACTCAATGTATTTTTCCTCTCATAGACTGCTGTGGTAATTTCTTTCGAATCTTTGCCTTGAATAAGCATAATCCCCATGTAAATCAGCCATAATGCTTAGTTGTATTTATAAAGATTTCTTTTGTCAGATATGAGAATTTTGAGGATCCTCTTGGGATGATTGACAAGTTTCACTATGGGACACACTACTCAAATGCTGCTGGTGTGATGCATTACCTCATTCGGGTGGAGCCTTTCACAACACTCCATATCCAGCTTCAGAGTGGCAGGTATGCTGGGCAAATAAGCAGCCCCCTCCTGCTTCTTTCTCATCGTTTTACTGAGGGAATTGTCTAAGTCTAACCTGGATTTTCTGATCCACAGATTTGACTGTGCTGACAGACAGTTCCACTCTATTCCTGCTACCTGGCAGGCACTCATGGACACCCCCAATGATGTCAAGGAACTTATCCCAGAGTTCTTCTACTTCCCAGAGTTCCTGGAGAATCAAAATGGTAAACTGACTGGCAAGAATATTTTCACAGAAAACGATTTCTGTATTCTTCAGAAAAGAATTGTTACAGCCATTTGTGAATGCTGAGGAACACTTACTATTTAAACCTTATTGTGTGATTGTAGACATTAATCATGATGCTGGCTTTAAACTTAAAAGTTTTTCCCAGTGAAGATGCCAGTTGTGTTAAGCAGCAGCCTAAGCATAGTTTAAAATTCAGGCTATGGGCTTAAGGATGGCTAAAAATATTGTTGTTTACCCAATGGAGAGATCAGAAATGCTCACTGGGATGTTTGAAAAAGTTAGTAATAGTTAATACTGATTAAATACATAGCAAAAGTTAAAAGAGATTAATTATAATTAACTATAATGCTGATTAAAAATACAGTATCCTGCATTCTGACATGAGACTCCTTTTTAAATTCACATTTATTGTTTAGTGATTTGTTTCTCTATCTTTGCACAATTTGAAAATGGATTGTATGTTTGTGCTGGTACAATCTACTAGAGTTCTAAATTAGAAAAACTGAGAACTCCCAAGTCCCACTTTCAAGTAATTTAAATGTTTGGAGTTGTTTCAATGACAGCTGGTGAGATTTCAGACTTCTTAAAAGCCTTGATTTTATAACCATTTAAACTTCTAATTCCCTTCTTATGAATAAACTCACTGAAATGTTTTGGACTCTTAATCCTGGAAAATTGCAATATGCAATTATGTTTATAAACAAGCAAATACAGATATGTTTACAGATGGATGTGTAAAAGACCAATACTACTTCTATGGTTGGGACTTCAGCTTCAAAATAATTTCGATGTTTTGGATAATTGTTATCCATTATAATTTAAAATTGTAAACATGCAGAACAGAACTTAGCCTCCTATGTTAGTGTAGAGTTATTAGGGATTTACATTAATAACTCTTCAATATCCTTCGCTTGCATTGAGAAAATAATGATTTTTAATTTTTATTGAGAAGTCAAGGTACTTGAAATATTTTGTAGCAACTCTAAAACTTTTCTGAATTATTCACCAGGTTTTAACTTAGGCCAGCTTCAAATGTCCAAAGAGGTGGTAAATGATGTTGTTCTGCCTAAGTGGGCCCACTCCCCAGAAGACTTTATTTATAAACACAGGAAGGCTTTGGTAAGATGTGGTTTGTGTGTGTAAGGTAATCATAAAGGAAGTGCACCTGCAGATTGTTACTGTGGCTTAAATGTAAAACTAGTGGGATGGCATTGACACTAGAGTTGGCGTTGCATTTGACATTACAAGTGCCATTAGAACTTCCAGTTAAAAGCTCTGTGCACGTTGATAAAATGCTGAAAAGAGCATTTAATCTCTTGGGCATTTTGGGCACTAATGATTTGGGCATTTGCTGTCCTAGGAGAGAAAATGCAGAGGCAGGTGGGTAGGCTTCCTTTGCTATTTAAAGATGACTCTGTCTGGTGTTAGGGAGCTGGCACCTTCCCTTGCACAGGTGCATTTCAAAAGTGCATACCTTTTGTGTCACTGTATTGATTTTCCCTCTTACCTGGCAGTTACTGCCCATAGCACACAAGATTCTTATGCCTCTGCCCTATATGTTGCTAAATACCTAATTTGTGGATACTCTTAATTTAGGAATTGAATCTTTTCCATAGAGAATAGTAAAAACTTCAAGAGGGAGTTATTCTTATTCTCTTATTCTTCTAAGAGCACTTTTTTCCTTCTAGGAATCTGAGTATGTTTCTGCTCATCTTCATGAATGGATAGATTTGATTTTTGGCTACAAGCAGAGGGGACCAGCTGCAGTGGAGGCGCTTAATGTGTTCTATTATTGTACTTATGAAGGTACAAAGCATGTTCTCTTGTCATTGTCATCAGGCGTGTGAGTTTTCATTATTAGACAGTAGACACTTGATTTGTGAGTGTACCATTCAGTAGCATATGGTAAGAAAGCAGATTTATAGATGAAATATGGCAGCAAACCTTGTAATGTGTCATCAAAAAAAAAGTATAGTTTTTTTAAAAGGAGTGCTGTTACGATTTTTTGTCTTTTTTTTTTTCCTAAAAGTTACTGGGTTTTCTTGCCACTTATTTACTTGCTTAAATGCATATGTGGGAGGAGGTTTCTTGTGGTTTAGAGTTCAGGCACATCGACTGAAAGCAATTAATATTAGAGATAAATTTAATCTGTTAATTTCAAAGCTAAATTTTGGGTGGTCTTTGTGTGATACTTGTTGCTTGCAATGAGGTAAATTAAATTCATTTGATAAGACAAAGGCCTGCATTTCTTGCCTTGACAGATACACTTAAAATTCCACATGCAGAGTGGAGTTTTCAGATTGTGTTTTAAATGGAGGCATTGTCTGGGGCTTTTCTGGGGGTAAAGGGTCATAATGCTGCAAGTAAATTAAGTTGACCATATTGGTTCTTAATAAGTTGTTTGGATTGTGTTCTCTTTTTTTTCATCATTCTGATTGTGATCCAGGGGCTGTGGATTTGGATGCTTTAACAGATGAGAAAGAAAGGAAGGCTTTAGAAGGGATGATAAACAATTTTGGGCAAACTCCCTGTCAGCTGTTAAAGGTACTGCTCTTTTGCTCCCTCTCAACCAGACCTTTGTGGTTAAATACAACTGAGTTACAGGGACTTCTGAAAAAAACAATGGTTTTCAAGGTAATGATTTGTAATTTTAGCAACATTAAATCTTTGTCACATTACCAAAGAATCCATTTTCAAAGTTAATAAATTTACTTCAAAACATTAGGTATTATTTACTTCAAAACATTAGGGATATTAGGTATTTAAGACTGTTTTCCCATTAAGAGTCTGAGTACTCATGTGCATTGAACAAATTGATAAACTAGTCTAATTTGTTACTCCTTCAAATATTGCCTCCTAGGAGCCCCATCCACAAAGGCTGTCAGCAGAAGAGGTAGTACAAAGACTAACTAAAAGCGATACCTCTACTCTGAATCTCTTCCAACACCTCACTGAGCTGAAGTCATTCTTCATAGAGGTAGATGTGTTACTTGAAATTGTTTGAAGTCTAACCTGAAATTTGATGTACTTGAAACAAAAGGTCACAACCTGGATGAAAATAAACTTGCTTCCTATTTAGAGAGAATATTTTACAATGCAATGTGTATTAAATGAGCTCTGTCTTTTTAGTTGGCTTCCTTGAGGTTGAATCCCATAATCTGCTGGCTGCTTGTGTGGGTGTTGAGTATTAAACTAGTCACCACACCAAGAAAGCTGCAAGCCTCACTGGTGGTGTGTGAGGAATCACTGAACTTGGTAGTTAAACTCTCTGATTGGGGTCAGGGTTTCATTTGCAGTGTTTGTGATGAAGGTTACCTGCACAAACTGAATGGGTGTGTGCCAATGCCTTAGGGTGCTCTACAGGTCTGACACTGATTCCAGAGCTTTGCATCTTACTCTTTACAGGTTCTAGATTTATCCTTTAGTTTTTGGATATAATCAGATCAAACCCATGTCCTTTCTCTTAGGGAATTAGTGATGGTGTGCCCATTGTCAAAGCTGTTGTCCCCAGGAATCAATCACGCTCCTTTATTTCTCAGGGAAGCCCAGAGATCTTGGTGAGTTGCATGTGTCAATACTGTTCTTAAACTGTAGATAGTCAAATGGCTGTATTTTTTTTATGCAGCTTGTAGAGAAATATTTCTTAACTGTTCCTCTTCAAATGTGTTCCTTTAACCTGAAGCAACTGTCAGTTGAGTTAAATATTTATCTTCCAAGGAGAAGCCAGGCTGATTTGTTGAATGGCATTTAAGAGCTGATGAGATATGACTGTAAATTATAGTGAGGCATATTGTAAGTTGACACTTGATCAGCTTCCCTGCAACAATCAATTTGCTAATGCAGTGCAGCCCAGATTTAAAATTACAGCATTGAGTTATTAATGGTGTCATTGTTTGTCATTGCTTTCCAACCTGTATGTTAAACTATACCATATCTGGTGCATGCACCTTCCAAAGGCCTGCACTGTTTCTAAAACTAACTCTTGCACTAACACACATTCTTGTACTATGGCAGATACCAGATAATGAAAGGAGAGCAGTGGTTTTGTATCTGCATCTGTATATATGGCCTAACACTGGCCCCAGTGCAATAATACCTCTGTTTTGCAGGAAAGAACATTCCAATATTCCTATTTTGTATGTCAAAGTTACTGTGTTCACTTAATTGTCGTACATTCATAGGTTATTTGGAGCACATCTAAAATTCTCCTTGTGTTTTTCATGACTATCTAATCAAAGTAACCTTGAATATTTAAATTCCTTTGTTACTTCCTCAGAAATGAAACTGTAGTACAATGTTTGTTAAACTTCTTGTGTTAATATGTTTACTATTAACAGTTAGTATTCAGAGAAGAGAAGAAGCAGCAGCTTAAACTAAATGACTGATTTGTAATTAAATATTTGAGAGGGGTTGGTTGACTGGGATTTTTAGTGTTTGTCTCCTCCCATCCTTCCTACCCCAACTTCTCTGACCTATGTAGAACATGTACTATTTTAATATGGTTCTGTGTACCACATGTGGATTAACTCATCTGAGTGGGATTTTTTTTTTATTGATTTATTTGTTCAGGGAGAGGTGCATGTGCTTTTTCCTTTGTGGTAGGTTTTCAAGAAGCCTCTGCTGAACTTTAAGCAAGCTCTACGAGCATTGAGGCAAGCAGAAAGCAAACCTCTGGGTTTCATCAACTTTTTCATTAAACTTTTTTAGGTAACAACAAGTCTGAACTGTGTTATTGGAACTCATGGTTGGCTGCCTTATGACAAAAATATTTCCAACTATTTTACATTCATCAAAGATACAACAGTGACAAATCCCAAGTAAGCAAATTTTGAGGGGGGGTACAGATGAATGCATTTAAAATAATGAAATACAATAATTGTTGAAAATCAGTGAAAATACTGTTTTCACTGTCTGGGTTTTCACCAAAGAATTTATCTTCTGGTGTTCAGTAATATTACCTATAATCTATAATAGCATTCTAGTACAGTTATGTAAGTGGTATTTCAGGCTTCATTCTTAGAGCTACTCCTAATTTTTTCTAATTATCAATCACAAAAACTCATTGTGTAATCTGAGATAGTCTTCATACATTCTTATGCTGTAGTAATACATAGGCATATATGGCATATTTGGATTTTTTTGTTTTAGAAAATTCCTTTTTTGTCTTTAATGTTACGGTGCTTAGTAGGGACATGAGTTATCCAATTGTGTAAAAGGCTGAAAAAAGCTAAGATGAAATCTTGCTTCCAGTCACTGGTGGCAGTGCGAGTTTTACCATGGATGTAGCCTCTTCTATAGATGGAATTCATTAGTGATGTTTAAAGACGGAGGAAGTGCAAAATACATGGATGTGAACCAAGGTTACTGTTAACTGCTCATCGTTTGCCTGCAGAACACAGCGCAGCATGAGTGGTCCTTTTGCCCCAGGGCTGGAGATCACCTCCAAGCTGTTTGCAGTGTCCCATGACGCAAAGCTGCTCTTCAGTGGCGGACACTGGGACAACAGCATCCGAGTGACATCCCTTACCAAAGGCAAACTGATGGGACAGCACATCAGGCACATGGGTCAGTCACTCTGTGTTGGGAAATGGAAAGGGTTATGTGTGTTATCTGGTGGTCCCAGAATATATCCACATCCCCTGGGCACCCAAGTGTAGCAGCTGTAAAGGAATGGCAGCATAAGAACAGAGGGATGCTTGAATTGTGATTATACATAAATACTTGAGCGTGGCTTTTCAGTCATTGGACTGGTGCTTTAATGTAGTTTCAAAATAAGGCTTGCCTGCTATTTTTAGGTAGCAAAGCTGAATGTGTAAAGTGGGTACATTTGGCTGTATGATGATTTCATTGTTTAATAGTGTCACCAGCCCTTATCACAGTAGAGTATTTCATGCTGACTGCAAATCAGGATACAGTGTGACAAATTGTATCCACATTGTCAGGCTGAGGGAAATTAGTCTTAATTACCTATGTGACAACTTTGTCTTCTTTTCTTTATCTAGATATTGTGACCTGCTTGGCAATAGACCACTGTGGAATTCATTTAATTTCAGGCTCCAGAGATACTACCTGTATGATATGGCAAATTGTTCACCAGGTGGGTTATTTAGGCATACTCAGAAGCAGTTTCTGGATGTATTTTTTTTTCCTCTGTTTTGCTATTATGTTTTATTGATTTCTTTTCAGGTTTGTAGGGAAGATAGTGCACTTTAGCTATATAGTAACTGATATGTATAGTACTTCAGAGAAGACAATGGGAGTAAAATTACTAAGCTGATTGATTTTAGTGCACTATTTTAAAGGCTCTCTTTAAGATTTCATAGATTATTTTCAGGGCAGGCAAATAAGAATTTTACATTTCACTCCTAGTGGTTGCATTTTAGCACTGCCTTTTCTGTGTGGTGGGTATTGATAACTATAGCAAAGACAGCACTGTCTATTTCCTGCATTTGCACTGGCATTTGAGAATTCTTTAATATTAGTCTCATGCTTTCACACAGTGAGAGTAGTTGTGTGATCCATATGTGTACTTATACTCAATCATTATTTCCATCATTATTCATTTAAATGCTGATTTCTGATTGCTGCATTTAAGATATACAAGTAGGATTAATTGCTGGGGGAAGCTGTCATGTTTCGGACAGTAGATTTCATCAAGTCACCTTGTGTTTATCGTGGAACTAAAGTCAGCACATTAAAGCAGTAGAGTGATGAAAAATTGCATGTGCTTTCGTGGAAGCTGTCTTTATGGTGGGAGTATTTATAATTCTGTAAAGTACTTTGTAGTTACAGTGCATGGTCAAAAAAAGTAAGACCTTAGTGCTCATACGAGTAGCTTTTTGTCTCAAGTGGGGATAAATGTTGGAGATTTTTTTAGTTTATCTTTTCATGGTGAGTTAACTCACACTCTGGAAATGATCTTTATTTAGAAGTGCTTTTTCTGAAGATTTTTAATGTATTTTTTATTAATAGATACATAAATGCTATTTTATGCATAGTAAATGCTTCTTGTGAGACTTCTAACTTGGTCTTTACAAAGTGGCAGCGTATGGACTGCGTACTGGCATTTCCATTCTACTTGTCTTCTCTGCAGTGACACCTTCTGTATTTTGACACTTGTTCTGTATACCTGCATGCTTCAGGCTTTCAGGGCCTGATTGGCAAACAAATCTTTATCACAGAAATGAAAATAAATAGTTCTCTGTAGGACTATTTACAGTACCTTCTCTTTAAGGACAGTTCTTTCCTTAGAACTTGTTTGAGAATAAGTCTGTATATGCTGACAGTGCACTCACTGGGACAAAAGCTGTGATACCTGGAGTTACGTGGGGACATTGCTATTTTTAATGAGCATTATTCCAAGATTTCCTTTGTGTATTTTACTACTGGTAGTCACTGAGAAGTACTATTTGCTTCCTTTTCCTTGGAAAATGGAAAGAGTTGCTGTTATTTTAAGTAAAATAAAAGTCAATTTCAGCTTTTTTTAAGCTGGATTGTGAAGATAGTGCTTGATTCCAGGGTAAACTCTAAGAACCGGACAAGCCCAGATACACAGGTGAGGAACGAGTGTGTGGATGGGGTATGTGAACAACTCCTGTTAGGCCTGCTCACTGTTGTCCTTGCACTCCTGGACACCTGCAGGGGTAGGAGGGAAGTCAGCAAAGTAACCTTGTCTCTCACAGCCACGCAGTAACTACATGTTCATTCATTCTGGGGATTTCAGTAAGTGAGGTGCTGACAGAGGGTAATACATTGATATTGGAGTGGTGAGTTATGCCTTTGGCTCTGACTTCTATCAAATATACACCTCACACAACTGGTACTGAAGATACCAGAAGTTCATTTTTTGTTTGTCCTTCAGCTGCAAGAGAATGTGTCATTGCACTTTTTGTTACTCTCAGGGAGGAGTGCCTGTAGGCCTGGCACCTAAGCCATTACAGATCCTTTATGGGCACACAGATGAAGTTTCGAGTGTTGGCATCAGCACTGAACTGGACATGGCAGTGTCAGGATCCAGGGTAAGCACCTTCCTACTTGTCTTTTTTTGCCTCTTCTCAACCAAACTCAAACCATATCAGATGTTTGAAGTTGATTAAGAATAATAGAAAAAAAAGTCACTATTTCACAATCTCTTTCTTAAGCCTTGCTTATCAAGAAGATATTTGCCATCCCCTTTGCTGTCTGCTTAAATCAGACTATCTCAAACAGCTGTGCAGAGCATAGACCTCACCTACTGTGTGGTGTTAGAATTCTGCACAGATGAGCTTTAATATGTGTGGACTTTCTTGGAGATTTTAAGCTTCTCATAGCAGCAGTGTTCTGATTGTTTCTTCCCTGCTATGTTAACCCTGAAGGTTCTGTGCCACTTGCTCATGTTATGCCTTACTGTACTGCACAGGCAGGCTGCTGAAGTCTGGCTTTGTACTCCATGTAATGCCTACTCATAAATGTGACCTGTGAAGTGGCTGATTTGCTGCCTATCCTCCCTCTTGCCCTACTTGCATTTGTTTTTTTCACATGCCTATAGTACATGGTCTTGAGGGGAAGACTTCTTTGTGAAGAGTTCCTAATGCTCAGGAGTCCTTATCTCCCACTAAGGATTGAAGTGCATTCAGAGTGTCCCCTGTGTACTGTGTATGTAAATTCTGAGTGTTGTGAATATCCTGTCCTGCTGAATATCCACTGCCCTTGATGTGCCTGCTGCAGGATGGCACCGTCATTGTCCGCACCATTCGGAAAGGTCAGTACGTGAGGACTCTGCGACCCCCGTGTGAGAGTTCTCTCCTGCTGACTGTTCCCAATCTGGCTGTGTCCTGGGAAGGCCATATAGTTGTCCACACCAGTGTGGAAGGAAAGACTACTCTCAAGGTACTTAAGTTTGTGGAAAACCTCTGTTTCTGTCACTGAAGATTTTATTCATAAGTGTATCTAACTTTATCTCATTTCCTGTAGTAATGAGGCTTTTTGAGCGTGCAGTGTCAGTTTCCATATTTTTTTTAATTTTGCTGGCCAATTCAAGTGAAATTTGGTTAAAGGTAAGTGACAGGCATATTGTGCTTCTGTGGGTTTCATGAAAATCTCCAAACACCTGCAAGATGTTCAAGCATACATTAGTGTGTCTTCCTGGGAGGGCCACTTTGGACAGGAAAACTAGGAGAAACAAGTTCCACTGTGCACAGGAACAGAGGCTTATAAGGAGAGCAGCAAGTTCTGGATGGAATATGCTCAGCATCCACGGACTTTCTTAGTTTGGGATTGGAGATACAGCTATAAGGTTGTGTCTGTTGAGCTGTGTAGTTGCTTTAATAATGGTAGAGCTGTTGTGATTTCCTTAAACCTGGGAGATTTCTTGGAAAACAAATCTCTGATGTAGGCATACTAACTACATTAGGAAGATGGGGAGAGAAGAGATTCAAGGTTATGCCAGGCTAGAAGAACTTAAGATGGTTTTGTTATTTGCATCTGTAATGCAGCAAGAAGTCATTGGCTTGTCTAGAAAATGCTTCTGGGTCTAGCTCTGTGGAAATATGAAAAGCTTGTTTCCTTCTGCTTTTGGATTTGGGAGGGCAAGAGAGTAATGGGGGGTGGTAGCAAGGCTGAAGATGAGTGCAATCTTGCTTTCTTCTTTCTTAACAAAAAATAGGGACCTGTCTATTAAATCCATGGATGTTTCCAAGAAATTTACAATTGATTGAATGGGCTACAATATTACATCAAGAGGTAGCTTCAAAAACTTCTATACAGGACCTTACCTCCACACACATTGAGTATAGGCTCACTACTCTTGCATCATTCAACAGGGAGACTGCTGTCAGCATTATCATCTGTGGGTTGTTGCCAAATTGGTACTTTTTAATGAGCAAAAGATACAAGTACAACACTCTTCATCCTATCGGTCCTCTGTGACGTATTTATTTTTGATCTCTTCAGGATAAGAATGCACTACATCTCTATTCTGTCAATGGGAAATATCTGGGTTCTGAGACTCTGAAGGAGGAAGTGTCTGATCTGTGTGTAACTGGCGAATATATCGTCATGGGCAGCTTACAGGGATTTCTTTCCATACGGGATCTCTACAGGTAATGTACCAGCATTTGTACTGAGATACAAATATGGAGCCTTATAGAGAAATGGCTGTGTAATAAACTTTGCTTGGTGCTATAGGTGATAGTTGTTGCTTTTTCTGTGTTCCCAAAAAAAATTTTGGTGGAACTAAGATGTGGAGAAAAAAATGAGAGGTTGTAGCAGATCTCTTTCTTGCCAGACATTTATCCCAATTAAACACCTAGAACTGACAGGAGGAGCTGTCAGTTTGCAAACTGCTGTGATTAGTCACAGGGAGCTCAGCAATTGCAGGATCAAGCCTCACATAGTTCTGCACCAAGTTTTAAGCTCCACTTACTGCTTAGATCTGTAGAGCTCCATTGCTCCTCAGAATGGGAGGGATGTTTGTCACATAGGCAGTTGTGGGATTAATGTCACTGTTTTTCAGTGAAAATGTCTTGGCTTACTGACTTAACCTATCCACATCTGTTTTTGTTATTGAAGCTCTATTTTGGGATAAAATTAGATTTTTAGGATGCAGTAAGATAATTGAAACTGCAAATTTTATCCTTGAGAAACTGTGTTTTATAGTGCATCTCGTGGACAGCAATTTCACTTGCATGAGATTCTTTGCAGTACGTGCAAGCAAATATATGACTTACTTTCTCTCTGTGGTTTTTGTTCCTTCCAGCCTGAGTCTGAGCATCTCTCCCTTAGCCATGAGACTGCCAATCCATTGCATTTCTGTCACCAAAGAGTACAGCCACATCCTTGTTGGCTTGGAGGACGGCAAGTTGATTATCGTTGGTGTTGGCAAGCCAGCAGAGGTAAAACCCACCATCAAGAACTTTTTCTACCGAACAGTGGGAAGTTCACTTATTTCTGCTTTCCAGTTGAGCAAGAGGTCTCCTCTATGGCAGGGTAAATTTAAGAGCAAGTTTCAGTTTTCAGTGGGAAACAAATAACTTTTGAGACTGCTCTGCTGAAAGTTCTGATTAAGAATCAGATGTGTATAGGGATCGCAGATGGGAAGCTCAGCTGGACTAACTTCCAGACTTTATCACTCACATCTGAATAAGCAAAGTCATAATAGCTAACCTTTTCTGAATGGGATAATGTTGTCAGCCTCTTCTTGATGAAATAATTTTCCAGAAGAAAATTGGAAATGAAAGAGAGCAAGCTACTTCCTTTATTTTTTTTATGGTTTCTATCAGATATCTTTTAATATGCATTGACTGACATTGGGGAAAAAGGTATTATTTATTTCTGTTGAGAGTCTCTAATGGCAGTGCACAGGGAATCACTTCTGTAGGTTCCCAGTATGCTTGTGTTCCATATGGTGAATAGAAACTTGCTGGTTCTGCATATGCAATATCAATTACAGAGCATCCATCTCTCAAATAGATATGCCCAATTTTTCTTGTGCAAAACCATAGTTTTTGCTTAATTACTTCTTGTAATGACTTTCAAAGTACTTGAGTTAACTTAACACTGCTTATTATCTTTATAACTCAATCTCTGTTGTGCTGCTATGTATTTATTTGAAAATGTGATTATCACTTTTGCATGATCTTAAGTACATGCTGGAAAAGTGTGTATTAATTCTATTTTATATTCTAAATGTGAAAACAGAGCAACTTTATTTGTCAGTATTTTTAAATTTTCTTGCTAGGATATACATAGTTTAATATTGGAAAAATATTCACACAATGGTAGTCTGATTTTGCTTGCACTGGATGTGGAGGGGAGATTTCCACTGACTTTCAGTTTTCTATTGTAGAATTGAAAAAGAGATGATTATTATGTGGTTAAACATATGGTTGTAACAGCAGTTTTAAAGCCACTGTCATTTCTAAGCTTCCTATTCAATAGAAAAAAATCTTTTGTAGGCTGAAATTTGTGTGTATCATTAGACTGAAGGCTTTTTGTTTTCTTATTTTCATTTTTTAATCACATCTATTTTTCTAACTATGCAGAAAATGTTGTTTCAAAGACTGGATTCCCTTTATCATTATAGAGGCTTTCCAGTGACTTTTTTCCCAGGATTTTCTGTTTACAGTTCAGATGATATGCAAGCTTAATATCCATGTAAATAGTTTTTTTTTAACACAAACATATAAGGAACAACATTATGCCCCAGATTTTCTAGTTTTCTATAATGGCATCAATCAATATATTTGAAAAGTGTGTGTATGTGTGGTGTTCATTTGTTGAATGACTTATTTGGAAGGAATGTGTTAATTCCTAGAACTTTATCTGTATGCAAAGACAGTGTTGTAGTTCTGGCTTTCAGTGGTGATATTGATCCTTAGGACAGAGGATTGGATCCTTGGCACAGACTTGCTTTAATGTGCAAAAAGTGAAATGCTGCTTGCTATCAAGATTGGCCCTTAGTGTTTCTGCACTGACAGTTTCTAATATGGAGTATAATAAATGCTTTTATATTTTTTAACAATTACTTAGCTGTTTTGGATGTTGCAGAAGTCTGGGCAATTATCACTTGTTAGTGTTAATCCTGATCAGTGCTGTGCCTTTTCTAGAACACTGCTGCTGTGCTAATATAGCTCAGAAGCTGGTAACATTTGTAGTAGTAACTGTGAGGAGCTGTTCTCAAACTTGTGAAGGCATGGATCTTATTTATTGAACTGTGGGGATTTTCAGAACCTAATCAGCTGCCAGGGTGATCACTACTGGCCAATCATCAAACTTGTGCTTAGGTAATGAAGAGTTTCTTACAAACTGTTGTCAGACTGTAGACCTACCAGATGCTGGATTTAATATGGCCTCTGGTTGCTTGTTATCCATCTTATCCTATGGAATACTCTATGAATTACTTCTGCTTTAAACATTCCTCTGAGCACTTCACCCAGGATCTTTGGAAGACTGTATAAATTTGATACCAGGAGATAACCTTTCTCTTTTTCCTTTATTCTGCTATCACTGTCCTGCATCTTGGCTATTTTTTTCCCACTTCTGGCAATTTCTGTTTGAAATCTCTAAAATAAAATGTCCTTTCTTCTCATTTAGTTCATTTTTGCTTGGCATTCACCTCTTCTTTTCTCTTCCTATCAAAATAGCAATCTAAACACTCTTTCTAATCTGTTTGAAGTAGGTTAAGCATATAAGTACACATTAGTGGGTAATACCCCTTTAACTGTTCAAATTCAGAGAAGACTGTGGTTAGTGTGTTTTGTGTGTTGTTTTTTGTCAGTCCCAAGAATAATCCCTAAGTGTAACTTTTAGTTTATTTTCAAAGAATTTTTGTTGGTATATTTTGTTTATGCAGTACATTGTAGTGTCTGCATTTCACCAGATTCAGTGTCTGAATTCTTTTTTAATTTATCCACCTTATCCCTTCCCCCTCCTTTTGTTTCTCTGAATTACTTTCAAACAGATGCGCTCAGGTCAGCTTTCCCGAAAGCTGTGGGGATCAAGCAAACGGCTCAGCCAGATTTCAGCAGGAGAGACTGAATATAACACTCAAGATTCCAAGTGATTGCTGCTTCTACATTCTCTCATGGATTCCAGAAAAATGTTTAATCTTTTGGTCACTTTAGATGTATAAATATGTAATTAGGGCTTTGAATCTGAAGCCCTTTGATTCTTGATGAAGAACTTATGGTAGAGGTATAGTAGTAAGCATATGTACTCATGCAAGTTAGCCTGCTTGCATATTTGTCCTCAACTGTGTTGACTTGTTCACAGCAAAATCCCTCTCTCAACAGCTGCTAAAACTGTGTTTTGGGAGGACTAAAAAAACCCTGAACCATCCCCCCAGAAGTCTTCAAACCCCCAGATTACTAATTGAATTTAAGATAAGTAGCATTTGATTTAAAGCTGAGTAGGGCCAGATGCTCCTTGATAACAAACAAGATATTTGGCTTTGCTTTGACAGCACTGTTATTTCCCAGTAAATTAAAACTCTGGTAGTTGCAGTGGTTGGATTCAGAATTGAATAGATGATGGTTATGACCTTCTCAGTACGTTTGTTAGCCTAATCAACTTTATTGCAGTTTGTTTGTGTAAATGGCTATTGCTCACTTCTTTTGTGTAGTTCCAATTTTAGGCTGTTCTGCAAGGGACATCTGTGTTGCACTACTTTATCAGAAATTGTTTTAAGTACAGACATGAATAACTTCAAAGGAGTTGAAGGTGGTGAAGGAGCTGAAGGAGGTAGGAAATATTGCTGCTGAAAATTATTTATATTGTTAAGTAAACTTAAGACATACACCAAGAAATCCTATTATATATTTAACATCTTGCAGAAATACCCAGGAAGACTTCTTATCTATATTGGTCAGATATCAATCTGCTTTATTAGTAAGGCAACTTCTGCAAACAAAAGATAAATTTCCACTGCAGAATCATTATGCAACATTGCAGCACAATTCAATTAAAAATAGCACCTGTTTGTTTCTTGGTGTTCACCAAACCAGTTGTTAGCCATATTTTCTTTTCTGTAAAAATAAACAGGGAAAACCAGATGATATATCCATTTTCAAAATGCATTTAAGACCTGGTAAAAGAAAATATCAGATCCTTACGTGTGCTCTATCAAATTGCTTACTATGTTTTGGAGAAGCCATTACTGATTTTTTTTTTTTGATTGTTTGTTTAGCAATACATGATGATAGAAGGGTGCATTTTCCTAGCAATCTGATATTTTTTTAATGTTACTGATTGAAATGATAAACTCTATACTGTTAGAAAAGCTGGGTGCTGAGGGAAAACACGAATTTCCAGATCAGCATGCGAAGGTGTGTGTGTGTATGTGTATATATGTGTGTGTTTGTATATATGTATATTCCTGTATGTATTAAAATAAGAAAATCCCATGGGGTGAGGGGAGCACAGATACAAGGCAGGTGTGATTGTTAGCTAATATGTTCCCTTTTGGGTCCCCATTTCTTCCCTCTACTATCGCTTTTCTTGTTATTTTTTATTTATTTATTGAATGAATGTGTGTTGTATCTCACATAAATGTTATCACATATGCCCTGTGGCTGGGGAGTTGTTGAACTACCTGAGGAACATAATGTATAATCTCATTTCATTAACTTTAAGCACAATATTTATTGACTTTATAGAAATATCTCCTTACCCTGCTAAAGGATTATCTCTACAAGTTGTGTTAGTCTCATTCAAACTGATTTCCTCTCCTCACTTTCTTTACTGGAAAAAAAATCCCTCTTGATGGCTGATTGGTGTACTTGTAAAGAAAGCTGTGTTGCATTTTCTTAACTTTTGTAAATTAAATAATAAATCAGATTAGTGAACAAGTGGGTCTATGCATAGTTGCAATATTCTGCCTATTCACTGTGACAGACTGGATTGTCTGGAAAGTTAGGAGAAAATAAGAATTATTTTCCTGAGTCACTTGCCAAGAGAAGATTAAACTTCCAAAAGTAGAGTGATGTGGGTTTTTTCATACTCCACATATGTGAAAAAAATGTAAATTAACCCACATCCCATATTTTCAAATAAGCTATAGAGAAGTGAAAATTACTATTTTTAATCAGTTACCTATCCAGTAAGAATACTAAGGATACTATGGAAGTATTAAGTTTGTTCATGAGAATGTGAAGTGTGTTTGTCCATTATGATTTCACGAAGAAAGGATTTCAGGGGAGCTCTTTGTAGATTAGTTTAAAAGTATTTCAGCTCAGAATGTGAGCTCTTTCTGTATTATGGGAGGTTGAAAACACTCAGTTGGGGCATTGAATTGATGGGTTTTATAGGTGTGCATTAATGTTGTGTTTAAATGCATAGATAAGGCTAAGTCTTTATTTGGAGGGGAAGGGGGCAGGAAATTATCATGTTTTAGGCTATGAGAATGAAGTGAAGAAGGGAGATGGGTCTTATGTAGTGTTTGGTGGGAGCACCGTTTTCTTCTTGTCGCTTGCACAGAGGGGTTTGTATAAGCATTTTAAAACATCCTATTGTGGGTTAGGTACGTTTATACAACAGCTGACTTAACATTTTTCAATATTAAAGAATAATGAATATAGTGTGTCAGTTTAAGTAAAATATAATGTGGCAATAATTGAAATAATTTATGATTAAGACCTTTGACATTGGAATACCATAATTTCAGTGCATCACAAGCACTGGGTGATCATCACAAATACCTGGGCCAGGTTTAAATGTGGACAGTTCTTGGGCTCTCAAACTCAAGGCTGGTCTGTGCTCAGTACAAAGCAGCAGCAGCAGAATGAGGAGGGGGCAGGTGAGCTCTGAGCTGCTGCTTTATGCCCCAGGTAGAATGGCAACATCCATGGCCTTTGGATCTGAGATCTGCTCCTTGGGGGTGGGAGGTGTACAACATCACAGCTTGGCATCCTTGCCAGAGGCCATCTGGAAAGACCTCCATGGCTGTGAAAGTCTGCACTTTGCCTTTGTTTAAAACCAGCTTTAAATAAAAGATGAGTCATAAGTGTGAGCATTGGCTGGTATGTTGTTTCTTTTAGGTTTAACTTATTTGCATAAAAAGTAGAAAATAATGTTTAAAAATAGAAAATAATTCTTCTGATCAGCTGTTTAGTCCGTTGAATTGCAGCCTGTTATGCAGTGCACTGTGAATTGGTGAACTGACTTTCATAATTCTTTGATTTTCTCAAGTCAATAAAGCTTAGGATCCTTTTTTTTTTTTTCAGGTAGTATTGGTGAAATAAGGTTCTCCTTCGGTTTTGTTCAAAGGTTTGTTTAAGTGTAAAAAGCAAAGTTTTAAGATTATAGTATTCCAATGAGGAATTTAGAAGAAACAAGTCTTAAGTGACATTTATTTCATAGCACTACATTTGTCAAGATCTTTTTTGTGATATCTTCATATGTTTAATTTTTGGAATAACTCTAATAATATTTATCAAAGTTTAACATATGCTTACCTTTGAAGATGAGTAAGTAGAAGTGTAAATATATATATCTAAAAGAAAATGAAAACTGACCTACTTTTCATACCTGTATATAAATGAGATTAAGTAGTTAGCACTATTAACTTCTTCGTAGCACAGTTTTGAATTGCGTACCAAAGGATATTTAGAAGACATGTCTCCTTTATTTCAAGTAAAATGTTTGTTAAATTTCTCTAAATCAATTTACTTATAATTCTTGATAGTATTTTTAGTTGTCTTTTTAGCTGTAGTGAAGAATCCCATCTGGTCTTTGCTGAGTCTGAACTATACAAGCATATAGAAAGTGAAATGCTCTTCAAGTTAGCATCTGACTGAGGCAGATTTTTCTGTAACCAATGTACTTATCCATTACTCACACCTAGGATATCTAGAAACCACATCTTCTGTCATCCATGTACCTTTACCAGCACAACATTGTAATCCCAGTCCTAAAGTAACTGCACTTGTCCTGGTGGTTAAGACACATTGTGGAAATTAGATTTTCTTAGGAAAACAATTTTTTGATATTAAAAAGAGTAAAAAAAGAAAAAAACGAAACCAACAAAACTACCCCCAACCCCCACAACTTCCTCTCCAAAAAAAAAAAACCAAACTCATCCACATCCATATTACAATTGCTTTGCTAATCTGCAACATTGATATAAAAAAGCTCTTTCCCCTCTGGCATACCTTAGATGATGCATATTATCACAAAACATGTTTATCAGTCTTCACAAGTTTTAAATGGCCAAATCAATTGGCTGTCTTACAAGGATCCCCAAAGTTGTATTTCTTTGTATTAAAAGTTGTATTTCTTTGTCCTTTAAATGAGTGCAAAGAACTAAGTTTCTGCACTGGAAAAATTCTTTAACATAGTCCTGCAGGAATGATAAATTTATTTTTGTAATGCACAGATTTGGTAACTCCTGCTTTAGGCAATGGGAGCTGTATACCTCACTTCCCTAAACCATGTCTTCCTCCTCCCTGTTTCCTTTGCAAACCTTTCCCAATCTTAATGAACAAAATCATTAGAAAAGATAAGTAAAGGAACCAAATGCTGCACAAAGCTTTTGCTGTGTATGTGTAATTAGTTGGAAATGTGTATCTATATACAGATAAAATATAGAGTGGTAGGGAGTTTTAGAGCTAGAAGGGGTGTAGAGATGTCGACTTCCTTCTGTCTCTATATTGAGAGGCTCTGTAGACACATGCTCTGTATTGTCACCTGAAACATTCCAGTCTTCACTGCTAAAGGCACCTTGCTGACTATGTTAAATGCTGAGCTGAGGTGCTGGGAATATTTTTTCCCTTTCAAAGAATTAAAAAAAAACCCGTGCCCATTAAATGCATAGCCTAAAGTGAGCCTAGGGCCTGATGTAATCAATACTGTTATATGAAAGCACTACATAGGCTTGTATTTATTTGAATGGAAATTCAAGCATGTGCTTCAGTGCTTTCTAGGTCTTATGCTTTCTAGCTTAAAAGCTGTGTTGGTTATGGCTGCAAACATGACACTTGCTGGTAGTCTCCCTTTGGGGAGAGTAAGTTTCCATGGTTTCATATACATGTGGGTTCATTGTATGCCAATGTTAGAGTCAACTGAAGTGTTTGGAAGATGTCTTTCCTTTCATTCCAAGGAGCCAATCTTATTACTAAATTGCCCTTGTAAGCACATACTTTTGAAGGAAGCAAGTTTTCTAGAAAGCTACTGCATTAAAAAAATATATTTAAAATTTGGTAAAATGCTATTGTTCCCTTCTTCAGTGTTATGGATATCAGATGCCTGAATGTAAAAATGCCTGAGTGGCACCATAGCATGCTCTGCATTTCAGTTGAGTGCCATTCACCTTACTGCAGTCTTGAACACCCTATAAGTGAGGAACTGCTTGCAGTGTTTAGTCTAAGGTAGCCTTTGTTCAGTTTTAACTCGCCTTTTTATTGTGCATCTGTGGAAGAAGACTGGTGTGTCTTTCTTTTAGTTATCACTTACCTATGTGGCCCAAATAAAATAGGTGTTTCACTTGTTTTCAATAGAGTTCCTTCAGTGTGTGTTCTTCCTAGTTTTGTCCAGTGGACTTGAGAAATTTGGCAGGTATTTCCAGAGTTCAGGTCTATGCTTATACTCAGCAAAGACATAATTTCATCAGACATCTTCTGTCCCAGAAGCATGATTGTCAGTATAGATTATGGTTTAAAGCTGCTAAGGGGTTTTGAGATTGGAAAATAAAACATCCAGCCATATATATCATAGATCTAACTGAACTTGGAGGTCACTTGTTTATTTAGCTTCCTGTCTAGTCAGTATTTTCCTCTCAAGGGAGCCATACTTTTTGCCTTGAAATAGCTTTAAAATAAACTGAAGTCTTGCACCTGATAGTACTACTTTAGTCATATGCAGCAGTGAGTTGTTTCTTAAAGAAAGCCATGAGAGGGAAAAAAGAATTAAAGAAAAACTTGCAATATGTATTCTGATTCTGCAGGAGCTACTTAGGACAAGGGAAATGCTGCATGTGAGACTTACCTCCCTTTGGTCAGTGTTTTGATGGAAGCTGTGATGCTACTCAGTTTTCTGATGATTTTTTACTGAAGCTAATCAGGGGGTGGAAGCAAAGGTCTTACAGCAAAGTTAACCATATCTTCTGATAATTCTTACAGATTGTGCAATTATGTGATTACAAATGGATCTTTAAATGCCAAAAAATGCCTTTTCAAAGAATTAAATGTTAGGTCTGAGGAGTGTTGGAAATAGCTACTTTCAGAAACGAGCCTTCAGGCACTGTAATGAACTTGCTGTCTGTCTTCTGTGCAATATCTTTTTCCCTCTGGGTGCTTTAAGAGTATACTGTATGTCTTACTTTGGTTTGATCAATATGTTTTAAGAGTGTGTATATTGGCTAATGATGGATTTTTTTCCTGTACAGCATGGTGGAAGATGTTTTAAAATTTTGCACTTTTCTAGGATTTGCAAGTTTGTAACCTGAAAATTTTTAACATGCACACTTTTGTACATAATTAGCATTGTATATATTTAACATGAGTCTGAAGCAAATAAAAGTAATTGAATGCATAACTTCTCCCTTTATTAATAGCACAAAAATTAAACTAAGTGTGGGAGTACACTGAAGGAACAATTCTTTTATGTAGCAGGTAAAAGTAGGCAGTGGGAAGAGCTGACTCAGTGTCCTGTCTTAATTGTATTAAGGCAACTTTTTTTTATTTTGGTGGGGAAGGAATCAAAGTGGATGTGTGAATGTATAGGCCCCTTCAAGCTTTGAGTAGCTATGATTCTTCCAGTATTGCAACAAAAAGTGTCTTTTTGCTGGGAAGGAGGTGTCTGAGGCATGCATTGGGGTGAGGAAAAGAGTCCACTAATGCATATTGATCTTTATTTATAAAGCTGAAGTACCCCACCTACTCTGGGACAACAAGCATATCTTTCCTTTTTCCTCGGTGTCTTCCCTATATAGTAACTTTTGCTGCAGAATATGGAAGGCTATGGATTCAGGGGATTGCTGTCAGTCAGGAGGAAGCTGAAATCTGTTCCAGGCTCATGTTCAGTTGGTTTCTTACCCCTGCAAACAAGAGAAACCATGCTGTGAGCTTTAATGGGAGGTGGGACTACTCTGCTCCTATCTGTTACTAGGGATAGATCAAGGCACCCTTATTTTGAACAAGCAGAGTTTTGATTCCATCATGTCACATGCATTTTAGATTTCTCAATAAAGTCCATGTAATTCTAGATATGGACTCCCTTGTTCTGGAATTCAGTGCATTAGGGCCAAATGGGCATTTCCCTGGCTTTCAATAAAGGAGCTGATTATTGGGGCTCTTGTTTAGAATTTGGAAACATAAGCAGCAATGGATGCAGTGCTAGAGCACACACTGGGTTAGTCAGACATCCTTTGCAGTGCTGTCATACTGTGGCTCCTCTGGAGCATTAAACAATACTCACATTTTCTCCAAAGAGAAATGGAACCAAGGGATTAAGTAACTTCTGGTGGGGAGACAGGCACCTTGTGCCAGGAGTTTAACAGAAACCTCTCTTCCTTTCTGTCTGAAGGAGGATATCAATTCAAGTGATGCATTTACCTCAAAAACAGACGTGCTCCTGTCACTCCTTGCAGCGTGGCTTTATCTCCTTCCACTAACAGCATCGTACCTTCCCGCAAGCCCTGGTGGAGGTGGAAATATTTAAAATTATTTTCAAGCTATGTGAAAGGGTAGAATGCTTGTCACAAGCAGGCCAGTCTCAGTGGCACCATGACTACAGACTAAGCCTTCTCACTTACCTAACAAAGAGGTAAAGACAAAAATAGGTGAGTTATCTTGTTTTAGAAGTTGATTTTCTTGTTTATTTCAGTTTTTACTCTTAAAGGAGAAACCATTAAGGAGGAGAGGAAACTGGTTTTTCCCACAGTTATTCTTAGATCCAGTTTGGGTTGAGCAACAGCCAGTGGGTGTGTTGGTGCACAAAATTTATAGTACAAGATCAAACACAGGGACAGGAAACATAGAAGTCCCAATTCCCCAGACAGACATAATGAAATTACGTATACACTACTGAATGTGCAAATTCAGAAACTATTACAGAGATTAAAGTTAAGAGTATCTGCAAAAAGATTAAGGGGGAGTTTTGTACCATCTGCATGCACATCACCCCCAACACCCAATATTTGGTGGCCAGTGACTGGGAAGATCAGAGCTGCCTAAAATAGTGTTGAGCAACACTAACAGGAGTATGCATTTCATTGGCCCCAATCCATTTTCTACAATGAGCAATATCCAAGGCTCAAGCTCTTAGCAAGAGTACAATTAGCATTCCAATCCATGGAATTGTAAGGCTTGACAGGCAAGGAACCCACAGTGAGAGCTAGCATGAATGCATTTAAAATGTTTATCATGCTCCAGCTTCCTGATGGAGAACTACTACTCACCAGAACTGGAGGCGTGTTTGGTTCTTCATGGTACTGGCGGATTCTTTCCTCTCTTGTCTCCTGCAATAATGAGCACAGATTTAGCTTCCCAGGCCATAAGGTAAGGACTTGGAGCCATCCAGGCCACATGACATCAAATAATTTCATAACATTAAACAAAGCAGGCACTTCCACTCAAGCAGAATGGGATGGCAGGATTGACTCTATTTAATAGATATGTGTTTTACCCTTCATCACTAGCAGCAATTTACTGCAGGTTGATCAAACAGAACTCACACAATCCCAACCCTAAGAAACCTCAAAACTTACTTCCACTCAATTAATCCATGGGGTTTTTTTTAATTAGTACTATCTCTGTGTGCAGAGATAGTACTAATACTACCAGGAAAGTGGTAGAAGCAAATGCCTGAGGTGCAACCTTTGTGAACAGAGTAGTGAATCATGGATTTTCAGTCATTAAATATTTGCTTGTTTGTCTTCAAGTAGGTATTACACTGAAGAATTTCCTTCTGTGAACAGCTCTGTCATGTTTACTGAGGTTTGCTGCTAAACTGAGCAACAGTAAAGAAATAAAAACATAGGAACACAGCAGGGACTTGATACAGCACAGGGCTTCCAGCCTCCTCTGAGAGAAAGAACAGAAGTTATTTATAGGGAAAAGACTGCCTGCTAATCTAGTGACAAGCTGATTAAATGAATACCTACAACTTCATCTAAATTCTAGAAGCACACCCATCTCTTCACCTATCTAGAAGCATCCACCATCTTCATTGTTCCCTAACTCTTAATACTTCCTCTAACCATGAAATTTGATTACAAGGAGGTAAGTATTTAGGTTGTTAAAAGATGCACCACACAGATTATTCCCTGAGGAATTAGCTGACATGCTATTTCAAGGAGCTCCTCCCCACTGTATGGAAATCTGTGCTTGATGGCTGAAGTGTTTTTCTTTCAGCGGTACTGGTGCGTGTTTTTGCTCTGTACTGGACATTACAGGCTGTGCTCCCTGCAAGGACACCAGTGCCCAGGTATTTTCTTACACAACTGTTTGAATCTCAACATCTCTCTGTTCTGATTGTTTCTTCAGACCTTTAGATATTTAAGCCTCTTAATGTATGTTTAAGTTAGGGCTTCCCAAGCAGCAGGTGAGACAGAACTTTCCAGAAACAGTGTTTTGCATCTTAACACTTCAGGTTTATCTTTTCTTTTTTAATTCCCCCATTCCATGCCAGATAGCCAGCATTTCAACGGTATTTCAAACATTGCAGAGCTTCTGTTTGTGAAAAACACTTTGTTCAGTAATACTCCTGCCAACTCCTCTTCCCAAGCAAAGTTAAGTTTTAGGAGGAAGTGAAGTGTTACTGCCTCATTGGCATTTCCATTTTCTCTAGGGAGCAGCTGTTTGACATTCTATAGCTTTGTAAGGCCTCAGAAATGCACACTATTTTTACTCCTCCACACCCTAGTTACTGTCTGAGTTCTGGTGTGCTTTACTTACACCCATGTGAGTTCTTTTAATGTCTGGGTCCAGGTAGTGGGGGTTAATATTAAAAGGAACTAATCCTAGAGCCTGCAGGGAAGGTGGATAAACAATTGGCATGTCATTGGTGGTATTGATGCTGACAGTAGCAACGTTGGTTCCTGCGCTGGATCCCATGTAAGGAATCCCATCCTGAAAGACAAAAGCAATGATCAGTCTGCAGCACCACAACTAGGAACTCAATTTTATACCATCTTCTATCAGTCTCAGAAACCCATCAGTCAGATTAGAGTTAGTGCTTCCAGCTCCTCTTACTGGTAACTTTACAGGTGAAAAGCAGAACAAGAATTCAGATTCTGAGGTGGGCAGTACCTTCTCTGTGTCAGAGAACTATCTGCTGCCTGCCTTGTACTCACAACTCTATGACCCCCCAAGACAGAATTTACCAGGCTGTCAGTGCATGTTGAACTTTGCTATTAAGAGGAGAGACTTGCCTCTATTGCAGTTACAGGAAATATCTGAACTGGCTTTTAACTAGCTTCTGGAGAGAGCAAGCTCAGTGCAATGTTGTGCATCAACTTACCAGAACCATGACCAGTTTAGCACTGCTTAGCTATTAGTACTGAGTACTATGCTGTACATAGAAGAATGTGTACAGGTATGCAATATGCAAGTGTACAGGTAATCCTGAGCAATTTGTAAAAATAGAGCTGTCTTGAGACAACTGATGGTAATATAACCATGTAGTTATCCAGACTTAACTGGCATTTGGACATTTTTTGGCTTTCATTCCCACAACAGATGATGAATTTCTATATATTAAGATAAGCCTAGCTAACCTTTATTCTTGGCAGCTGGCCTTACTGTGGCTTGTATAAATCTGCATAAAGCCATTTGCAGTTCCACATTGCTAGGGAACACCTTGCTTCTGTTCTCCTCCAGAGATGGTGTATCTTTGCTGTGCCTTATGAGATTCACCAGCTGGACTGGTGCTGCTGACCCGAGGGGCTCAATGGCACTCACACCTCTCAGTTCCAAGGAGATACAAGAATTATGTAATTTTCAACGTCAACAGGACACTGTCTAAAAGGCACATATGGATCCAACTTTATCACCAGTTTATTAGCAGACAACCTGCAACATGAACACATCTGTATCAACAAGATATGAAGTGGACATCTCAAGCTGAAAAACAGGGTTTCTGGACACAGATTAAATCCTGCACTGGTCTTTTGACTGGCATTTTGAGTGGTTTGCTTCTAGGGTTCTATGTAGCATTGTACATCCCAAGGTCTTGCAATCCAGCATCTAGAAAACTGCTCTAAGACAACAGACTGCTGACCTTAAGTCTTTTTAATGACTCAATGGCAGCCTTATTTGGCCATGGTTTTCAGTTCACCAGGTTGTTTGAGATGACTCAACATCTGAAGTGTATTAGAGACAAAAATGCAGAATCAGCTTGGACTTGTATTAACAAAAGCTCATGCATGAAATCCAGCCCTTCAGACTTGGCCAGAATCTGTAGTTTTACCTCAAGAACTCTTTTCCTGATCTCATGTATCAGACAGTTGTCATAAAGAGCTTTCAGGAGACGGAATGTGTTCCCACCTCCTGCAGAAACAAAGTTCAGCTTATTTAGCATGCTTTCACCATCAGTTTTAATTGAAGCCTTCACAAACTCAGCAGGCACTAAGAGTTCTATGCTCTATTCAGGGCAGTATCCTGCTTTGAGAAGCAGTGAAAGCAGAAGCTTCAGAGGAATGGTTACTGGGCAGGCCATGGGCATGCCCTGAGTCATCCTTGTAAGGCTGCCACTGTCTGACAGTGACCTCTCTTCCAATACCCAGGTTCCAATACCCATGCTATTAGGACTAGAACTTCTTGGGCTTGCTAAAGTGATAATACAGCTGTTATGATCATGTTTTTACACTGAAGTACTGTTCAAAATAATAATTTGAAATTTAGTGGAAATGAAGTTCCATTAATAAATCTACTTCCCAGCCCACCACTAAATTTAGAGTCTTAGGGCTCCCAATTACTGTCTTCTGTACTTTCTAATTACTAGGCCTAACTGCTTAATTGTTGGTCTTCAGTGCCACCTCTGAGCAGGACTAATCCAGTGCCCTATATAAACCTTCACTGGGGAGTAAGAAGTAAAACTTACCAATAAATATTGCTTCAGATTTCCTTACGGCTTCCACTGGATCACAAGATTCATGAATGCTGTCCAGCCCATAACCTTAAATGAAAATGTATTAACCTTTTAATATGTAAGTTTGGTGGAAGAATGGGATATGTTCAATCCCTCTCTGCCCACCTCCTCCAACCCTGAGCCAAATATCTCAACCAGGGAAATTTCAGAGAACTCTACGATGTAAAACAGAGTGTACATCCTATATTATTTCAGGGCTAATACAGCTATACAAAAGGAAATACTTGTTTTGTGGAGATAAGCACTCAGTTTCTAGGAGCAGAGCATTTCACTCAGGAGGTGCAGGCTAAGGCACAGTATCCTCCTGAGCATTACCAGGTAACTAGAAAATGAGGAAAAAGCTGTTAGTCCTCAGCTTGGCTATGCTGAGGTCTGACAGGATGTGTTGGTTCTAGCACTTCTTGTACAAATACCTGATCTGAGTATTGTTTCTGTTAAAATGTCTGACTTTGATAGATTTGCCTTGCCAGGGTTCACCGAGTACAGGAAGTGTCAAGAGAGACAGAAGAACATAGGCATTTGACAGCAGCAATCTTCCTGCAAGTCAAGGAGCAAAGTGTGCTGCCCAGGCAAGTGAGTACTGATTATTACTACACTAACAGCTCCAAAGTTACCCTTAACAGTGATAGATACTAGGTGGAGGTGTTGCTGTAGACTGCAGAGATCTTTGCTCCAAGCAAAGTTCAGCTGTCCATCATGGAACTATCCGGCTCCTTGATGTGCTTTAAGTAATGGTCTTCACTTACAACAATGGCTTGAGCAGAGGTTTAAGATATATGGGAAGAAATGTTCCCTCATGTGATTAAGAAGGATAAAAAGATGCCACTTAATAGTTAGGGATAAAATCTTCTTCCCTGGAGTGAGCAGAAGTGTTTGCAGCAGCATTTCTTCTGGACGCCTCTAAAACATCTTCCAGGCAGAAGTCCGCAGCCGACTCCTGCTGCTCACTGCCCTTGCTGCCCGTGCCGCAGCGGCCCGGCCCAGCCCAGCCCGTGTGCCCCGCGGCTGTCTCGGGCCGCTCCGTGCCCGCAGCCCGCACCTCCGTGCCCGTGGCCGCCGCAGCCGGGCCGGCCTTACCCAGGCTTTCAAACTTCTCCCTGGCCGTGCGGGCGTAGGCGTCGCGGTCGTGCAGGGCGTAGGGGATGAACAGCACCCGCTTCACCTTCCTGGGAGAGGAGAGAGGGGAGAGAGCGGTGGGCGCGGCGGAAGCGGGGACCGGGCGCGCTCCCGCAGCCCCTCACGGCGCTTACTGCCCGAGGAAGCTCTGGATGTGCTGCTGGCAGTGGCCCAGGTACCCCCCTCCGTGCAGGGTGGAGTTGGAGATCAGCAGCAGGCGCCGCGGGCTCCCCATGCCGAGCTAAGCCGAGCCGAGCCGAGCCGAGCCGTGCTCCCTGCCCAGCCCGGTCCGCCCCTTCCTGCCCTGCCGGCGGCCCCGGGGTGGGGCCGAGGCGCCGCCGCTCCGCCGCCCCGGCCTGGCCATGCTGGACTTCGCCATCTTCGCCGTCACTTTCCTGTTCATCCTCGTGGGCGCCGTGCTCTACCTGTACCCGGTAATGCTGCCGGCCATGGGGCGGGGGGCGCTCGGCCCTGCCCGGCCTGGCCCGGCCCGGCCCCGGTGCAGGCGGGCGGAGAGCGAGCGGCCGCGGGGCCGAGGCAGCCCCGGGCCCGTCGCAGCCCCTGGGCCCGGGCGATGCCCCCCGGCCCGCAGCCCGGGACCCGGACGGGCCGTGGCAGAGGCCTGCGGGAGAAGCTGCAGGCATGGCGTTCCCGGGACGGCGCAGCCCCGGCACTCCTCCTGCCTTACGGGCTCCGGGTTGAATCCTGCTTTCCAAAGGCGCGGTCCTCTGCTCGCCTTGTATTTTTGCAGGCCTCCAAGGCAAATCAGTGTGTAATACTCTACATTGCAAACGTGACCCTTTAAATCTTTACGTAGACATATTTGATCTAAACAGATGAATAATCCTGGTTTAGCCAGTGGCACCAGGCACACAGTTGAGGTTTATCGGCTTAGCAGGTTTAAAGCCTGCAGGATGTAGCATACCCAGCTCCTGTTTCATGTTTGTAAGTAGTGTAGTGGTATTGGTGCGGAAAATTCATCTCTCCTGCCGGAAAGGTGTGGGACCTGTATAAAATCTGAAGTTCATGTAGATTGATGCATTTCCTTTTACTCTAGGCATCTAGGCAAGCATCAGGTATCCCTGGGCTGGCTCCAACTGATGAAAAGTAAGTGGTTTCTGTCTCACATTGATGAAGTTCAGCATTGGCAGAGGATGCTATTCATGACCAGATATCCTCTGTGTTTCTCAGGGATGGTAACCTGCCTGATATCATTGCCAGCAGCAGCTTACATGAGTTTCTTGTCAACCTTCATGAGAAATATGGGCCACTGGTCTCCTTCTGGTTTGGAAGGCGTCTTGTTGTCAGCCTCGGCTCCATCGATCTCCTGAAACAGCATGTTAACCCCAACCGGTTGTGTAAGTGTCTTTTACGTTGTCTCTTGAGTCCATTTGTTCTGGCCTCACTGGGCATCAGAGGAAGTTGGGGTTTCATTCTACATTGAAAGAAAGTGAGACTTTGTAGCTGACATGGTGGTTCAGGTATGACTTTGGTCCTGCTTACTGAGCTAGAATATCAGTGACCAAGGGTTCCTGCTGTCCAGTGGCCATCAGGAAATCAGTATGCTTGTGTCTTTTACCATCTCTCTACAGGCAAACATTCAGGAAAAGCATCATGCTCATTAGTCACTTGATAGAGCAAGATGAACATCCTGTAGCCACTTGGCATACATTTTAAAAGCTTGAAATACAGTTTAGGAGGTAACTTTGGTAAATTAGGTCTGAAAACAGCTCTGCTAGTTTGTGATAACTGCCTTGTACGGTTCAGCATGGAGGCTTTTCAAACTATTATTTGGAGAAGTTCTTTACCTTTCATGTTTTTTTTGGTGTGTAGAATTTTGTAGTGAAAACCTTTAATGATCTTCCAGTATTGGAAGTGGATGGTGATACTGGTAGCTGAATCGACCATCTTAGTCATGAGAAGAGAGTATTTTAATTTATGGCCTAAGCCTCTTAGGTGGGCATTTTCCTTCCTAAGGTTATCATACTTGATAAGTTAACTCAGTTGGTGCTTGGGTTCAATCTCTTGCTTTCCCAGTTTTACTTTAGAAGGTTGACAGAGGTGCTGGGTGCACACCTCTGACCTGATCCTGTAGGCTGTCTTTAGGCACAGACAGATAGCTCAGCTCACTTTACACTGGGGTCGTGAGGGGTAAACTTCATGTACAGTTGCCTGACAGAATCAGAAAAAGAAATGGTGACAATCTGGGAAAGGAGTAGGAGTTAACAAGGATCAGCAAGACACAGTGGATAACGATGACACTCCAGAAGGTGGAAAACCACCCTGAAAGATCTGAATGCTCTCAAGTATGTTTGGAAGAAATTAAGCAGACAGTCACTTTCTCAAAGCTCAGAGAAGTGGTGACAGGCCCCTGCACACGCAAGTTCTCATAAATGTTCTGAATTTTGGAGGATCTGAGTATTGGAGAAAGAGAAATACAGTGCCTGGACTTAAGTGCAGGAAATTAGGTGACCCAGGCAGCTACAGACTAGCCTAGTATCCTGCTATGCCAATGGCTAAACATATTTTTTTAAGCATGGGGGATAAATGGGAAATGCATGCTGTAATTTGATAATTAGATTTTTAGACAAATAAAGTGATAAAACTGTGCTTATGTCAGGGATTCAGTTCAGAATTTGCTTGGATACTGATAAATACTGGACTGGTACTTGAAATGGGGATTAAGGCTAGATTGTCTTGAAAAGTGAAATGCAGTGTTGGGGACATGAAATACTCCATCTTATGTTAGTGTCCTACCCTGCTGGCTTTATTCTGGAACCCTTTGTTGGCAACGGGCAGCAGAGTGAGATGGATATCCCTGAGAGCTGGGATAGCAGGAGCAGGAGGAGAAAAAGTGAGCTGCATGAATTGCCTATGGGATGACATGGCCATGGAAAAAAAAGGATATATTGAGTCATGGATTTTCAGTAAAGAGAGGACTTTTGCACAAAATGAGCATGAGTCAGACTTGGAGTCCTGTGTGTGGCTCTGACCTCTATACTCAGGCATGATTTTGAATAAAGCAAGTGCAAATTAAGGCTGCCAGTGCTCTCAGAGGAGTGGGAAGCCTGTTATGCAGGAGAAGCCAGGGAAAGTGTGTTCAGCCCAGACGAAGAAAGAGCCTCTGAAGGGATCCTCATAATGGCAACAGGCTTGAGAAGGAGGGTTCTTACAACCTCAGAGCTGGCAGAGCAACAATATTAGTTGTATCACTGCTTTCCTTTTAGCACTGATGCTTGCCAGAAGTGCTCAGGCTTTATTAGGGGTGAGGAATCTTACAGGTGATATTTCCTGAAGCATTGAGGTATAAACTGAGTTGAGTAGCTGTAGCAAAGCCCTTTCTATGCCCTTTCTTGGTGAGTGGGAACAGGAGTTGTAGTGGGTCTCAGCCACAAGCTGGCTCTGGGCAGGCTGAAGTTTTATTGGAGATGAGGTCTTGCCCATATCTCTGCTGCAGTTTTATTGGAGATGAGGTCTTGCCCATATCTCTGCTGCAGTTTTATTGGAGATGAGGTCTTGCCCATATCTCTGCTGTAGTTTTTTTGGAGATGAGGTCTTGCCCATATCTCTGCTGTAGTTTTTTTGGAGATGAGGTCTTGCCCATATCTCTGCTGTGCACACAGTGCTATGGGACAGGAGACAGCCCACAGTGGACTGCATTATATCCAACTCCTGACTCCTCAGCCCCACTTGAAAACCCAGCCATGTGACTATTCCTCAGTCAGCTGGAGTGCCTGAGGCCACCATCCATCTTCATGGATACCTGACATTTGGTTTCCAAGGCTGAAATACAGGATTTGGCTCCAGACAAAGGTTCCTCTCATCTCATATGTGTGTCACAGGTATGGCTAAACTTCTTGGGGAGAGAGAGAGAGAGAGGTGCAGATAATGCATTTCTCATCAAAGCCTTGAAGCTGGACTAATTGGATTCATAGTTATAAACATTTCCAATGCCAGGAGACACTTTTTCCTTAGGCTTCAAGCAGTGTTTGAAATTGGTATGTTTTCATGGCCTCTTAAAGCCTGGTTGAGATTAATTTGCAAGGGGAATTCAAAAGAAGTAAAACTTTGTAGCTGGTACTGGTGATTCCCCTGAGGGGCTCTGGGGAAGCTGTTCAGGCCTATAAACAATGTGGATGTGAAGAGGATGGACTAATTCAGGATTGCCAGGAGCAGGGGCTTCAGAGACCAACTTGGAAAATTCTCCTGAGTTGATGTTGCTTTTTGGGTTGGGGCAATGAACCTGAAGCACACTGCATGCTGGAGATGGAGCTATGGGTCCTGGCCTGTCTGAGCAGGACTTCACTGCTGTTCTGTGAGCATTTTACTGTGCAGGTCCAGAGATCCTTTCTAACTCTGATGTTCAGTTGTGCTTGATCTCAGTTAGATCTTTTCTGTATATTTATTTGCAGTGGTGTCCAGGGCAGCACTCTGAGGTCTTTGGGATGGGGAGATTTCCATGTAAGTGAAAAGAACAGTCGAAATTTTGATATATGTCACTAGGAGGGGTGAAAATGTAACCCTGGAGATGTTTCCAAGACAAGGACAAAGGATGAAGTCTGTGCAAGTGCTGGCAGAACAGAGGTCTCTCCAGAGGCAGTTTGTGCCTTGTGGAGTCACTAGCCTCCCACAGCTGTGCAGAAATAGCCCTTTCCCAAACAGCAGGAGACAGAGCCAGCCCTCAGCAAACGGGCAGCCTGGGCTCTGCAGCCCTGAGTGCACAACAGTGTGTATCAGTGGTGTGGGATTGCCAGTTTAGTTCAGGGACATTGGCAGAAAAACACCCAGAGCCTATGGCTAATCCAGCAGTTTCCTTTCATATGCAGCAGGAAAACTTTGCAGTTTCAGCAGGCATTGCTTCTAATCATCCTCCAGCCTCTCTGGGTGCCTCTGCTTGCCGGATTTTCTGTGTGGGCTTTGCCACCTGCCATGTGTCTTCCTGGCTGCCCAGTATTGTGCCTGGCTGTGCCAGTGCCAGTCAGCAGGGATCTGTGGCATCAATAGCAGCTCCATGACAAAGCACCTTGGAGGAGGAATTGTCAGCAGCAGCTAGAGGCACATAACAGCCTGCGCCACGTGGAGAGCCGCAGGTACCATCTGCTCTGCCAGAAGACACATGCTCATGCTCCTTGTCATTCAAAGTGGGAAAGAGGGTGAGATGCAGAGCTTAAAAACATTGGAAGGGAAAAGATGTGAGAGAAAAACATTTGGGAAAGATTACCATATTCATGCCTCTGGCCTCGTTAGCTGCTTTTATGTCTTTAGGTAGTAAGTCCTCTGCAGGTGGGAATTTTCTCTTCGTGTAAGTTTGCTTGGTAGCATAATGAGGCCCCAATCTCTGTGGGGAATCCTAGATACATCCACAGCTGGTAAAGTCATGTGTGTCTAGCCCAGCCTTGATGTTTTCTGATGCCTCAGAGGTTTTACTCTCCATCTGGGAGAAATAACAGACTGTGATAAACAGTGACAATATCCTTCTTGAAAACCCTGATTGCTGCTTCCAAATAGCTCCTTAAAGACTCTGTCAGTTCCACAAGACACACTAAAAGGTTTACAGAAAGGGAAAAACATATGCCATGCTGTATTGCACAGTTTTGCATTGACACCTAATATCCTTCAGCAAATTTATTAAATAGAGGTCCTTGGTGGTGAAATTCAGAGTTAAAAATCTAACTGAAATGAGTCATGGATTGGGAAGTGACGTGGTTTTGTCTAGTTTGTACACTGATGCAAGTGTCTATGTGGAAGGATTGAAGATGGAAAGAAGGTGGTTAGCAGTAGAAAGCATTCTGTAGCTAAGTGGGGTATGGTTTTCTGTAGGAGCTCAGAGCTTCTGTTCTGGAGGCAGCGCTGGCAGACAGGTAGGTGCTAGTTTGGGAAGAGCTCCTCAAGAGGGAACTCAGTGCCCAAAAGAGAAATCCTGCAGGAGCAGTAGGGTATCAAACAGACCTTGCTGGGTCTGTGACGCAAGGGAAGGAGTGTCGGGAGCAGCCTCTGGCTAAGTCTGTCATGAGCTGGTATATCCTGAGTGCATGACCATGTTCAGGGCAGGAGGGCACACCGCATGTGAAGGGAATGTGCTAAAGAGCCTGCAGGTCAGGCTGGAGGAGAAGGGGAAAGACCATGCCACACTCACTCTTGTCACCAAGTCGATGGCACAACCACCTGGGAACTGGCAAACAGGGAACAAGCTCTGAAGGCATTTTTACTGAAGAGTTACTTGGTAGAGCCAGCAGGCAAACTCTGCATGAGGAGCTGATCACAGGATGGCAATCAGCCCTAGGAAAAAGACTTAGTGAGGTACCAGCCCACACTGAGCAAGAGAAACTTGACACCCCAGAGAGGCTGTTGTAGGGGAAGGAGCCACACCTTGCTCACTGCCCAGAAGTAGCAGTATCTAATTAAAGAGGCTGCTGTTTTAATCAGCCCTGTGTAGTTTGACTTTTGAATGATGTTTCCTCTGCTTTCAGTGGATCCCTTTGAGACAATGCTGAAATCCCTCTTGAGGTACCAGTCCAGCCTGAATGGGGATACAGGAGAGAGCCACATGAGGAGAAAACTGTATGAGAACGGTGTGACCAAGTCCTTGCAAAGTAACGTTGCTCTCATCCAGAAGGTAACTGCCTTTGTACAGCAGAGAAGCCCTGTGTGGCTCACAGGGGAAGGTTTAGTGAGAATGATCACTAGGATAAAGGACCTGCATTCAAATTAGTGCTGGGGCTATAAGCATCTGAGATAGCAAACAGCCTCTGCCTTTCATGGTGTGAATATTTGCGTTGTCTTAGCTCCAGTGGGCTGGGGGAAGGGTGGAGCTTGCTTAATTTTTATGCCAAGATACCAGATGTAGTTAAAGATACTGAAGCACCTGGATTCTAGATATATTTCCCTGGACAGGAGGATGGAGCAAGAAACCAGCTTTTGGGGCCACAAAGAGGTGATTTTGATTTAGTCCAGCAGCCAAAGTATGATCTCTTTCCTATTCTGGAGGAATTAATCTCTTTCCTATTCTGTCTGTATTAAAGGGTTTAAGGTTTCTTCTGTGACAGAGGGAACAAGAGAGGAGGGTAGAGTTGCCTTGTTAGGGGAGAGCCTTGAAAGAAGCAGAAGATTGGAGGCTGAAATGTTACTGTTAACAATGGGAAGAAACCTGGAAGGAGTTTAGCATTATTCCATAGCCATGAAAGTGTGGTCTGCCTTAGGAAGTGGGTGGGAATGTGTCCAGGGTGTGTTTGGTAAATAGACTGCGGGTGTTACTGCTAACTAATGGTTCATTCCCTCTCAAGCTGTCAGAAGAGCTGCTGGCCAAATGGCTGTCTCTCCCTGAGGCACAACATGTGCCACTCTGCCAGCACATGCTGGGCTTTGCCATGAAGTCTGTCACACAGACAGCTATGGGCAGCAGCTTCGAAGATGACCGGGAAGTCATCCGATTCCGCAGGCACCACGATGCAGTAAGTGTCCTGCAGAGCCAGGAAAGCTCCTATCCAATCTTTCCAAACTGATAACACAGAATTTGTACCTGTGTACAGTTTAGTACAAGCTACTGCTGAGACTTTAAAGTATGAGCTTGAGGGGTCTGTCTCTAACACTCTAAACTGTTAGAAAGATCCTACTGCTGATCCTGCTGTCATGAGTTGAGGTGTTTCTAGAGGATCCATGGGGATCAGGAACCCAGATCCAATGGCAGTTGGGAGGTCTTTGGTACCTAAGTCAGTTAAACTCTGTTGGAACTGCCAGTGGAATTTCTCCCTTTTGAAGATCTTCTGAAGGCTCTGTGACATTATGGAGAAAGGAAAATCTGAGGAGACCTCACCTGTATCCACATGTGGGGATGCTAAACATGCTGGTGATAGAGTGGGAAAGAACCAGTTCCATCTCCCATTTAAAATTCCCATAGCTTTTTTTCTACAGTTGTAATTATAGTTGTTTAATTTCAGCTTAATTCCAGCTATCATAGACATAGTGGGAAATGGGATGTGGTGTCCTAAAGAGACCAGTTCCACATTGACAGGAAGCCCTAATATTATTTGGTGTTTTCATTTTCCTGACTAGGGAAGAATAGAATAGTCCCAGCAGTCTAAGCCTGTGTTAAGTGATGGTGCTGTTCTCTCTCTCCTTCTTCCAGATCTGGTCAGAGATTGGAAAAGGTTTCCTGGATGGGTCTCTTGACAAAAACATGACTAGGAAGAAGCACTATGAAGATGGTACGTTTCTCCCCAAAATTAGGGTTTTTCTCTCACTCTAATTAATACTTAGGAGTTAGCTAACATGTGAAAGCACTTCATTTGCCCAGTTGTTTTGGCTTCTCTTTATAGAGTTGCTCATCATGTCATAAGCTACCAGATGCATTGTACTTACTGTCAGATTAGATCATTGTTTTGGAGTTGAGTGCCAAGCTGCCTTTCTTTATGTGAGAAATTGTAGGACTAGAACTCTAGTTCCAGGTCTAGTTCCAGGGTCTGTCCAGTCTGGAGAGTGATAGAGGGGAAGAATCAGGGTGTGCTTCCTCCCTTACTGTTCTGTTCCCTTGTGTCCACTTTTGACCTCTCTTGGAGGCAAGCAGCTGTGCTAGGTGGAGACAGATGGAGCCCCTGGATTTGGCCCATATGGGCATTCAAATGATGCACCATCTGGGGCCTGTCCTGCCAGTCACTCACAGGCTGGAAGACACAGGTACAGAGATGCTGCTTTGTTGGATACACCATCAGATAGCCTCTGATGTGCTCTTGCAAGATAACATGATTTAGATCTGCTACAGCAGTACTTTTATTTCTAATATATTTTATATCAAGTTATTTTAATTTTAGGTTGTCTTTTTTGTTAATAATTAAGCCATTTCAGTATTGATTGATAAGATGCTAAACTGAAGTAGATGGTATCTGGAACTAAAGTTTTGTTTGCAAATCCTCCAAACCCAGTGTTTCCTTCTTTATGCTTCTGGTTCTGTGGGTTTCAGAACCTGAGGACAACTTCTGTGCCATTGAAATGGGTTCCTCCCATGGTCACTTTTCCTGAGTTGTAGTATGATGATGCGTGAGGACAAAATTTCACAAACTCCAGAGAGTGATCCCTGGTGTTTGAGTGTTGCTGGCCTTCCTGCACAGAGGAGGAAGGAAGGTAATTCTGAGACAAAGGACCTGAACTGGGCCTTGATAAATGGAGTTTCAGACCCAAATTCTACTCCATGTTTCTTGGATAGTCATCAATAGGTCATTTAAGCCAGGCAATGATGTCTAGGTCCCTACCTCCCCCTGGTTCCCACAGGATTTAGGCACTCACATATCTTCAGATGTGTGGACTCTGCCAAGACCCTCCCACGTTTCCCCCCATTCCTCTGTCTGTGTCTGCACTCTTTAGCGCAGGGCCATCCTCTTTCACCCTGCCTGTAGAACCCCTGGCCAGAGGGGCTCCATCAGTCCTGGTGCTGCAGTAATTGTAACCAGCAGCTCATGTAACCAGAGTTATGTGGCTCATAAGTGTTTTCATGGGGGCTGATGAGAATGCATTCTCTGATGGTTTGACAGCATTACTTGTCTTCCCCTTGCGTGATTTCAGCTCACAGAGTACACACCTTGGTTATACCTGTAAGGATGGCTTTTTATAGGCAACCTCTGTTATTTGGTTCCTGCATTTTCAGCTAAACTGGGGATACTGCCTTCCAAATTGACAGTAACATGTAACAGAGCCTGCTTCTGTAAGTGAGCCCAGCAGGGACAGCTGGTCTGAAAATCTGCTTGGGAAGATGAATTTGCTTCTCTGCAGCACCAGGATGACCAGGTTTTAAAATAAACATTTCTTTTTTCTTCCAAAGCTCTGGTGGAGATGGAATCCATCTTGAAGAAGGTTACAAAGGAGCGCCGAGGCAGATCATTCAACAGGCATGTCTTTATAGACACCTTGCTGCAGGGGAGCCTGAGTGACCAGCAGGTCTGTGCAACTGTTACCTCCTTACACAGTAATGGAGTTTTGACAGATGGACAATTCATTACATTGTAGCCTTTGATTAATATAAGTTCTTGCATCTTAGCTTAGATTTTTTACCAAAGCAGGGCTTCTGCTTCGTTTTCTCCACTCCTGCAGTGTTTGCTTGCATTAGACTTTGGTAGATTTCCTTGCCAATGCTTCATAGCTATTTTTATAAACCAGAAGTATGTTAATGTTAAGCATGTCTCATGCAATTCAGTGGAAGTTCAACAGAGAGTTCAGTTTATGACTTCTAGATGTATTTCCTGCTCTCTGCACTAAAGGGGTTTAATGTGCTTGAGTGGAGAGTGTACTACTTCTTTATTCTCTTTACAGTCTTATGAACTTCATTCCCTGAAGTAGATTTTTCTTTCCTAGATTCTGGAAGATACAATGATTTTCTCTTTGGCAGGATGTGTAATCACTGCTAACTGTAAGTACAGTAACTGTAGGTAGCTTCCCATCCTTGCACTCAGCTGCCAAAAACTGTGTGTGATGACATGAGACTTACCCTAGGCTAATAAAAAATTGTATTAATCATTCTTTCTCCTGAGCTACAGACATATAGAAGAAGCTAATTTTTACATCAGACTGTTGGCACAGCCTCACAGTTAGTGAGCTGAACCTAAGCTGTGTTTGACAACCTTTCCAGACTTATGGTGGACCTTAGAATTTCTCCTCATTGCTTTTTGCTTGCATTCTTAACCCCAGACAACTGATGCTAAATTTGATGAAGAAAAACACCAAAATAAATAAGCTGCAAAGATCATGTTGTAAAATAGGTTCAGGCATATAGGAAGAAAGAGTTGCTAGCATGTGTCTGGGTGCTTGGAATTTCTTGAGGATAGGTGTGTTCCATGTATGGAGGACTTTCAAAGAAGCTACTCTGGGATTTATGCAAAGATTATGAAAAAAAACCCAAACAAATAAAAATATAAACTGAAGCTGTGTAAAATACCTTACAATAAAGGGACGATTATCTGGCCTTGTACCTCAGCCAGTGGGGCTGGGACTCCAAAGAAAACCTCCAAGATGCATCTAGATGTTAGAAAATGGGAAGTAAATCAGACAACTGTGGTAATTCTCTCCAGAGAATATCCTCTCCAGGTACTCCAGGAAGTCTGTGATTTTAAGGGCTTGAATCCACACGGATTCACAGAATCACAGAATATTCTGAGTTGGAAGGATCATGAAGTTCAAGATTCCAGATAGTTCTCATGAATAGACATTTTTGAGAGCTAGAAACATTTCCTTGTAGCTTTAGGGAAACTGCCTCCTACACACTTATTTCTTATGCAGGGTTTTTTCCTCACTCTGCATTTGAAGATAATCTCAACTACCTCAAAAAATAGATGTAGGGGGACAAGTGCTGGCCAACATCTGCAGAGAGCTCCCTTCAGGAGCCTCAGGCATTGGCTGTCTGGAGCACTGGCCTGAGATGTGCTAGGGAAGACCCCCAATTAAGGGAATTTTCTAAAGCTTTGAACAAACCAGCCTTTCATTTGCATGGTTGGTGTAATAGCTGTGATTCCCCTGGGTTTGCTGGGCTGTGGGGTCCTTTTGCCAGAGTTGTGGAACTGAGTGCTTTAGTGTCCTGCAAAGCTCCTCATAGCATCAGAAAGAGAATCTTGCAGGGCCTCTTGCTATAGAGGAGTTCAGCCTCTGTTCCTACTACTGAATACAGAATCAGCACAGCCTGCTGTGAACAGAGGCCACCTTCTTTTTAGGCCAAAGAGTAATGTTGAAAATATAGGAAGTAAGGAAACTCAATGCCATTTGTAAAGGATTGAATTTTCTGAGTCCAGTTTTGTCTTGATTCCTTCCCCAGTGTGCACCTGGGCAGTCTATTTCCTGACAACCTCAGAAGATGTTCAGCAGAATCTCTACAAGGAGCTGGACCGTGTTCTGGGGAAGGGACCAATTACCCATGAGAAAATGGAGCAGCTCAGGTGGGTCCTATAGAAGGAATGCAGAGGAAGGCTGTGTCATGTGGTGGGGACAGGTGTTTCATGTGGAATCTGATGCCTAGCCTGCACTAGGCCAGGAGAAGGCATCCAAAAGCTGCTTACTCCCTTTTTTCTTTCTGGAAGTGATCAAACCACAGGATGACTTGTAACATAGAGAGAATCTGCTGGCATTCCAGACACAGGGACCAAGGTGCTCACTTTAGGGTGTCTGAAGGAAACCCTTTAGGTTCATCAGCAGAGGAAAAGCACAGAATCAGTGCCCTGGCTGCTAGGCCAAAATTTTTGCTCACTGTCTTGTTTGGTGTCTGTCCTAGTTTTAGTAGTAGAAGTAATCAGTCATTTTCATGGTTGGATATAGAGATATTTAGAGAGAAAGCATGGGCCAATCTTCTTTTCAAAGGGCTGCAAGTAATGATGACTGGTCAACAGTGTGCCTTTATGTTTTCTGCATTTGTTACGTTGGTGCAACCTGGTGCATTTTGTATTTGGACTAGTGTTAGGGTTTTAGGGAATATTGTGTGTGTGGTTTTCTTGCTTCTTCTTGTATGAGTGAGAGGTACAGGAAAAGGACTGATGTCTTCATGCATTTTAGCAGATTTAGTTTGGTTTAAAATCTGAAAGAAGAGGGATTCCAATAACCTTCTATAAAAGCTATTAATGAGATTTAATGCTTCTTACAAAGATGTTGGGACTCCTTGTTAAAAAAAAAAAAAGAAGAGAAGTGCCTCTAAATAAAGCAGTTGACTCTGCTCTGCTTGCTGCCACAAGGATGTGGACAAGCTTCTCTGTGAGACTGGCACTGACCAAGGGTTACTGTTGCAGGTACTGCCGGCAGGTCCTGTGTGAAACAGTGCGGACAGCAAAGCTCACTCCCATTGCTGCACAGCTGCAGGAGCTGGAGGGCAGAGTCGACCAGCACACTATCCCTAAAGAGGTAGGGCAGTGCTGGGAGCGCTAGGCCACTCCTTTCCTGTAGGTGAATTTGCTGTTCCCTCTTCTTCCAGACCAGGGGTGAGGCAGGAAGACCATTTCTTCTGTCAGTGTTGAACCTGAGCAGGTGCTCTGTCATCTGAAAGTACAGTTTAGCTCAAAGTTTGCCTGCAGTTCCTCTGTGGGAGAGGCTCTGCAAATTCATGTTATCTTGCTGAGCAGATTTTCTTCTTGGATGAGTAAGCTTTTGAAGGGGCCTATGAACTTAGTTATGCATAAAAGAACATTGTTTCAGGCTTCATCATATCACTCATCATATCACCTTCCCTTCCTGAGGGTAAAGTATTCCATACATACATCTCAGTAAGCATAGAGAAATGGGGTCACACCCTCTGTAACCACCAACAGCATGATTCTTAGAAGTTAAAATCCTAACATCTGGGCATGGATTATGAAAATCTGTAGATGAATACTGCATAATTGTCTTTTTAATCCACCTAAATATGAGTAGTCTACAGAAGAATCATCATCCAGTAGAGCTGTCAAGAGGTGTCTTTAATTGTGCATTTCCTTCCTCATTGATGTGTTGTAATTCTCTTTGCAGACACTTGTGCTTTATGCTCTTGGTGTGATGCTGCAGGATAGTTCATCTTGGCCATCACCATACAAGTATGTAGAATCAACTGTAATTGCAACTAATTCCTTTTCTTTGTTAAATTAGATCTTGCAGCACAGCCTTTTGTGCTGCAGGGCCTGTCTTAAGCAG
The DNA here is from genome assembly GCF_023055355.1 of Agelaius tricolor. Taxonomy (NCBI): domain Eukaryota; kingdom Metazoa; phylum Chordata; class Aves; order Passeriformes; family Icteridae; genus Agelaius; species Agelaius tricolor. Next base: position 11,637,801 of record NW_027269270.1, on the reverse strand, counting down.
ATTCTGGAGATGAAAGGGAGTCTGTAAGAAAATAAGTTTATGAAGGTCTGGGTTTGTTTTGTCTCCATGGGCATGGTTATGGGGCAGTTAAAATCAGGTTCCTCTGATGCTCCAGTCTGTGTGTGTGCATGTCTGTGTTAGGGTCTAGTAAAAACTTTTTTGTTTTTACAGAGCTTCCCTGGCTAATGCTGGTAACTTCTGTTAAAGGTTTTCTGTGAAACAGTGACTTGAATGGCTTTGGAATCACTGCTTGTCATCATGAAACAAGGATGCGAGGGAGGAAATGTCAGTCTGAAGTTTTGGTTTTTTTAGGGTGAAAGGAAATGCTGCCTCAGTATTTCATTCTGTCTGTGAAAACTGAAGTGGATCTAGGCCAGTGGAGGTTAAAGAAAAAAATCACTGTAGCTTCTTGTGACCTCCAGGTGGCAAATATTAACCTGTATCTGATTTACTTCACTTGGGCTGCAAAAAATGTGGGTCAGTTATTCTAGACAGAGAGAACAGACAGCTGAGTTTTAGGAGAAAGAATAAAGCCTTTAGAACAGCACTTGTCCTCTCCTGCAATTACACTTTTTAGAAAGGGGTCAGGCATTGATGCACCAGTCTATGAGCCCCTTGGCAGGGATTGCCTCCCAAGGTAGGTCATAACTGTGTTCAGCTTTGCTGAGACCCCATGAGACCTACACTGAGGACTGCTATGAACATTGTATGTTTGTTTCAGGGAGGCTGGGTTCGCACTTTAGCTTGAGGTACGTGAAGATTTCCATAACAGAAGTAGGAGACCAGCTCTGTGTGATCCTTTCACTCACCTTCTGTACAAAAAACTGCCCCTCCCTGCTTTTTTGCTAGGCAGGTGCATTTTTCTCTCCTATTACAAAATCTGTAATTTTCACTTTAGTTCAGGGGGAATGTAAGTTTGATGCTGCCTTTTTTAAGGATCAGCACCCACATGCCCTTTCACCTTGTTAGAAGCAGACCTTGGATGTTTAAGCAGGGAAGTGAAGACTTGAAGTATTTAGCAGAAAGGTTTAAAAGAACCATCTTCTGTCCATCAAATTTTGTGTTTGGAGGGGGGTTAATATTTAAATTGAATGTTATTTTATTAGTTTCCCTTGTTTTAACTCATACCAGCCCTGGATAATAGTTTTCTCACAGCTTCTACCATCCTAAAGCTGGAAACCACTTTTCTCACTTCAATGAGTCACTGGCTTCCCTCCCCCAGCACATACACATACACATACACATACACACACCAGCTGCTTGAAGAGAACGGTGAGGGGCAAGCAGAAAAAGGAAATATTTTTGGAAGTGAAAAAGGAAGGGACTCAAAGAGGCAGAGAGAGAGAGACAAATGAGATTGCATGTGCCCTGGGGATGTGCCCTAGTTCCAGCCCTGTCTCACACTACCTCAGTTTGTCAGCATTTTGACCAAGCTGGGACACAGCTGACCAGCTGGGAACATTGATGGAATGGATGCACAATTGCCTTCATCCATTTGCGTGGAATGACCCAGAGAGAACAAATAGTGAGATTCTCTGGTTCATTTCCGGTTTTTTACTTTTCTCTGTGTGTGTGCACATTTCTGGGGAAAGGATGCTGTGCCTGCTCAGAAAACCCTAATGTGTTTCATCTTTTATAGGTTTGACCCAGACAGATTCAATGAGGAATTAGCCATGAAAAACCTCTCCTTGTTGGGTTTCTCAGGAAGCCAGGAGTGCCCAGAGTTGAGGTGAGCATAGGGAAGGAGGTCATAGTGAGTCTCTGTGGCAGACAGGAGAGAAGGTGCTTCCAGCATCTTGGTGTTACTGCTGGGACAGCCTGTCCAAGCTGGCTGTTGTCCTTTGGCAGATTTACATCATAGCAAGGTTTTCATTTTTTTCTCCTGATTTTTCCCTCAGGTTTGCCTATATGGTGGCCACAGTTCTGCTGAGTGTCCTGGTAAGGAAACTGTATCTCCACCCAGTGAAAGGACAAGTCATGGAGGCAAAATATGAATTGGTAACCTCACCAAAGGAGGAAGCCTGGATAACAGTGTCTAAGAGAAGCTAAGAGCAAGCAAAACAAGGGGTTAAAAGTGCCAGCAGTGAAGTTCTGAGCAAGGGTCTTAACAAGAATCATACTGGCACCATGTTTACTCAGCCAAGGAATTTTATATCCAGAAAATTTTTTTTTACCTTCCATATTCTTAACCTCATGCCTATCTTGGGTACTTTATCTAATTCAACCAGTAGTCATATTAAAGTAGATTTTAATCTATATGTCTTTTTCATGTTTGCTTTTGGATTTCTGGCCAAACCTTTGCAAAGGAAGCAACAAAACCTTGCAGTGGTGTGGGGATGAACTACTGGGTGTCAGCTAGTCAAAGACTAGCCGGGCTGGTTAACCCAGCCTCTTTCCAATAGCAGCCAGAGCTGGGTAAGAGTGCCCCTCTTATCCAGTGGAATGCTTCTTCCTGAATTCTAGCTAGATAAGACCTTGGAGACACAAGGACAAAGCCTTTCTCTATATATAGGTATTTTTATTCAAAGTGTCTTTCCCTCCCTTGAGCTATATCTGTCAGGAAGAACAGATATATCCTGTGAGAAGTATGTGTGAGTGTGAGAAAGAGAGAAATAAACTGGGGTGGGAATAGCACCACTAGTTCTCATGCTGTGTAATCTTGCCATGCTGTGGGGTTGCAAGAAAAAGGATGATTTAGAAATGCTAGTAAACCAAGAGGAATAAAATTGATTTGGCTCCTGAGAAAACAGAAGTATCAGTAATAATAAGATGAAATTAAATAAAACCTACCAAACAAAGCCCCAAGAAAGGGAGTCTTTAATCTGAAAATTCTGAGGTCAGTGTCTAATCCAATGAACAGAAATTGACAGATGCTTGCAATTCATTCAGCACTGGGTCAGCATAAGACTGATCATGCAAGTAGTGAAGAGTGCTGATTTCACAGGGCTCTAGATTAATGTTGTACTTAATAACTTAAAAGCCTTTCAAAGAATCCTTTTCCTCCTCCAAAATGTGTGCTCGCCAAAGAAGCATCCAATGTTGCATATTCACATGTTTTTTCCTGCTTCTTCCTTTCTTTTTTTGCCAATCATAGGACAGCTCCATTCAGAGCCCCACTGAATGGATTGCAAGGCAGGAACCTCCTACCCCATCATGGCATTGGAGTAATTGCTATCTGCCTTACTGTTCATGTTGTGCTTTTTCCCTCTCTTCTCTTAATCTGATCTTCATAAGTCTTTTCTCCATATGCCTGACTTCTCTGTTAGCTGCAGTTCCTAGCCCCCTTCCCACCCAGCAGCTGTGAGGGGTTTCTCAGCCTGCAGCTGTGTCTGCTCAAGCTGTACACAGCTGCCTGTGCACCACAGAGCAGGCCAAGAGTGTGTGCCTCCCATGACAGCTACTTTTTATTGCTTGTGCAGAGTTCATGTCACTGGTAACTGCAGTTCTTTTTTTCTACAGATGTACCTTCCAGGTCAGGAAATTTGCTGCTCTTTTAAAAATGTTTTTGCTCTTGTCTGAGGTGTGCCAGCCTGAATGCAATCCTGTCAGTTCTTATGGGGTTTAACAGCTGATGCCATCCTCTTTGGGCACCAGACAAAGAAAATTCTGCTCTTGGGTTTAGCATGTCATCTCTGCTTTTGGTGGAGCTGTAGAGATTCAGATGCCCCCCACTGTAGCTCCTGTTGGGGTAGAATGATACAGAGATGTTGGGCAGAAAAGGGAGAGTTGTGCAGTTCAGCTTCCTGTCTCTCTTGAATTGATTTTTATAATGAACTGCAAGAAAGCTCTTGCTAATCTGACCTTCACTTCACTAAAGCTTGGTCATGTCCCCAGATGGCAATTCGTGTTAGGCTTTGCTTCACTGCTTATGCAAAAAGGCCTATTTTTCTTGAAGGTTGCAGATGTTTCCTAAACCTTCTGGAGAAGTCAGCATGGTAAAGAATTTTCGTTTTAAAACATCCCTGGATGTGCAGAGGAGGCAAAACGAAGGTTAAGTTATTGCCTTCTTTGGAAAATACGGTAGGATAGCACTGTCCCTGCTAGAAACTGAACAAGGAATATAACTGGGTGATGAAGATCTGCTTTAGGAGTGAAGCTTTCAAACACTAGAAAAGCTTCCCAAGTGTAATTTTTCTGCCTTGCTGGAGCTGATTGAACTGCCTTGTAACAGCCCCTTCCCCAGTTACAGGAATCAAAAATGGGAGTGATTCCATATAATTTGTTATGAATTTTCCATTAGCCTGCACCCATAGGCTGTACTCAGTCCAGGCCAGTGATCAAGCCTGCTTCAGGAGTCCATGACTGATACAGGAGAGGAATATGGCTCAGTGTGCTGGAGAGAGAGCCAGTGATCAGTTTGCGTTTGCTCAAAACTGCTGTCAAAAAAACCACCCTGACTCATCAGTTAAGGAAATGCGTTGAGCATGGAGGGAAAGGAGGGTAAGGCACTCTGAGGCATTTGTAATGCACTGCTGGGAGTGACACTGAGGTCACAGCCACATTGTTTGCTGAAGTCTGTAGGTTTCCATTCCTTGCTCTGTGTGTGTCTGTCACTTTAGAGAGCCCAGCTATGGCTATTTAGTGCAACACTCATCAGCCCAACTGTGGATCCTTGTGCAGCAAGCTCCTTTTTTAGTATGGGAATGTTCATGGAGTAGAGCTCTCTTAGGAAATTTTAATCTATTTTGATTTGAAGATGGAAATGAAGTTTTCTCCCATTTCTGCCCTCACACCTTGTCTGGCATGCACTGTCACTGGTTCTTGTTTGGCTGGTTTCCTAAGGAAGACTTGTTTTCATAGGGTGTGCACCCTTCCCGCTTACTTTTGGCCATTTTTCCCTTTCTCTTACAAGAACTATCTTCTGAGCCCTTAGGCCAAATCAGCTGCATTTGACAGGGATTTGAATTCTCTGCACTCTTGTGTTCTGCAGATTTTGTGAGGAGAAGAGAAGATGACAGAGGCGGGGAGTCTGCGCTGGCCATGCCCAAGGTTGCAGTCACAGCCGCAGGCCTGTCCCTGCCAGCCCGGGGGAAGCTGAGCCAGTGCCTGCCCTGTTCAGGTCACCAATCTCAGGAGTCCAGGCAGCAGAGCACAGGGGCTTGTCAGTGCTGCTCAACCCACACACTGAGGACATGCATAAAGTCCAGAGATGCCTTCTGCCTCTTACATGGGAATATGGGCAAGCATTGCAACCTGTGGAAAAAAATGTCTTAGTCTAGGAAGAAAGCCAAGAGGGGGAGGTTACTATAATATAGGGAATTGTTGCTTTTTATGCTTCATATTCCTGCTCTACACCAGCAAGCTGCTTTACAAATTTGACAGGATGGTTTTGAAAAGCACACAGAAAAGCTGTCATTTCATTCCTTAGGCTCTTACTGTAGGACAGGTTTCTACTGGGAGCTGCAAACTCAGGAAAGTCTATCTCTGTGCCTATGCAACCTGCTGCCCTCAGGAGCAGGCAGCCAGCACAGGTGGTGGGAGCAGCCAGGCCATTGCTAATGCTCTTTATGGCTGTCAAAGCCTTTTACTTTTGCCCCTTGTCCTGCTGGCAACTGGTGAGGCAGTTGTTAACAGCTTAGAGCAAAGGAGACAGTTTACTGATCTAGCCTCCCATTACCTCCAAAATATCCATGAATGCTAGTATCTGTACATTTTAATTAACATGAGCTACATATAGAAGCACCATTGCAAATTAATATCCTATTAATAATAGTAATATCCTTCTGTTCCCAGCAGTTAAGGACTTGCTGGCAGTGGCTGTGGCACGCACCACAGAGTTTAGAGCTGCATGTTTTATTTTCAGTTGTAACATGGAAACAATGGTCTTGGCAATTTCTGTCCTACTTGCTGCAAAATTAAATATTGGTTATTGTGCAGGGTGGATGTTTGCTGATTAGAAGTCCCTTGGGCAGCTGTTGTGCCAGCTCCCCCAATAGCTGTACAGTTATATGAATTTGGGCTTGTTGGCAGTCCAATTTAGGAAAACTCTCTCTCTCCCCTGCAAAGTTAATTATTGACTTCCTTTTTGTGCCCAGATCCTCTTCCGGCTTTGGGGCAAAAGGAATGGGGTAGAGCAATACCTTCAGGAAAGCATAAAGGAAAATCTTCATCACTTGTGGGTTATGCTACCAGGAAGTGAAACTGTTTTAATGACCATGGCAGCTCCTGTTGCTTCTTTACACTTGTTCAAAGCAAGAACTGCTAGAATATATTCCAGGCATTTTTTTTGAGTGTGAGAGTATGAACCTATCTTGACACCTCTTTGTAGTTCAGTTCAGGAGTGGGTTTTAGCAATGACTTTTCAATTAAACAAAAGGCCTGTTTGACGTCTCTTAGAATTCAATGCCGGGGTTTTGGTGGTAGCAGACAGAGAAGAGGAACTACCACATGCAGGAAAAAAAAGATGAAGAAAATGTTCTTCACATATGGAGGGTGGGGAAGGAGACACGGTAAAGGTTGCCATGGCAACATTCCTTGAGGAGAAGTATTTTTAAATCTGTGAATTTTAGCATCAAAAACACAGTTGTGTTTCCCACAAAAAGATTTGGGGGAGGGCTAGAGTGGAAAGAATTTTTCCCCCTACTTTTCAGGTCATCCGAGTTTCTTTTACAGAGGAGCCTGCTCCCAAGATAAATGAAGTATGTGTGAGTTCTATGATCTTAATGCTCCTGTAAAGAAAGCCTTGCTTCCAAGAGGCAGGAAGCATCAGTCATAGTTCTATATCTGCTCCAACATCTTTGGCACAAGCACTTGATCATCTCTTTAATGGAAAAAGTAGTTCAAATTAATCAATGCTAGACCGGTTAAAAGTCACAAGGACAAATCTTGCAGGATTTTACATTAAAACTAGTGTAACTTGGCACAAAAATCTTAATTTTAATTGATGTACAGTTAAGTTATGGTAGTAGTGATGAGGTAGCTGAGGCCTTTTGCCTTGGCCAAAGAGGAGAGGATGCAGAACTGAAAATGCAGAGAAACCAGGTAAAAGATGTCCCTGGTGAGTGTCTTGGTTACTTTGATGACACTGAAACATCCCTGTAGGTGGACAAGTGATGCTCCAGTGACACACAGAAAATGTTTGCTCTTGATGTGGTATCAGTGTTGGGACCACCTCTGACCCTCTCTGAAGCTTCCCTGCTCCAGTCTCTGCAGTGCAGAGCCACTCATGGGCACTGGCAGGCTCTGCTCCCACCTCCCTGCTGGCATCCAGGCAGGTCAGCTCTGTCACGAGCCTGGCACATCCAATGCTGTGCCTGCTTGGCTGCCAACTTTGAAGTCTCACCAAAAAAGGCTTTTTTTTTTTTTTTTAACAGTTGCTTCCAATTCAGTGGTGACTCAGATACTGCAGCAAGGATAAAGTGATCATCTTCCCCTACAGAGCTTTACAGCAGAAGGCCCTGAGTATCCTCTCTAAAAGAGAGCTTGGTGAGCCCAGCCATCAACTGGATTCAGTTCTTTAATTTAACTGATGGAAAAAGATACTCCAGCAGTGCTGTGTACCTGCTAGCTCAGGGCCTCTGTTTCAGCAATAGACTAAATGATTCCAAAAGTACTTTGTATCCAGAAAGCCTGGGGAGGGGAGGCTGGGAGGGAATGAATAGTCAGGCAGAAAACAAAAGGACGATTCATCCATTAAAGCTTTTTTCCTGACCAAACTTCCCTTGGCCATGAATACAGGAAAGGAACAAAAATCTCTTACAATAATAATAGAAAAAGGTAAGTCCTATTTGGCCATTTATCTTTTTGGGGGAGGGATAGGGTGTCTAAAAAAGCAAAATTCATACTTCAAACATAATACGAATTCATAACTCATACATGTCAAAAGTGTGGAAGAAGACTTCCCTTCATCTTCATTGATAAAACCTACAAGCAGTAGGTGCTTTGGGAGGAGGGAAGTGAGCCATGTGAGTCAACAGGAGCTGACAGGGATGCCTGCAAGAATACACCACTGCATATCATGGCAAACCAATGGTTGCAGCCATCCCACATTCATTGATAAGCAAGATATTTGGGAGCAGAGAGAGCACTTTGTTCCTCTGCTGTGCAGAATTCATACTGAATTTGACAGACCCTGCACCTGGATTTGATGTAGTGTTCTAAAAGGAAGGAGCAGATTGATTGCTTTTTAACAGAATGCTTTAAATTAACCTCAGCCATGGGCCTGGTGCTGCAGTCCTTTGCATGACTATTATTTATGCTGTACAATTGCATTGAATACCATTGAGCATCCAGTATATTGGTCTGGTACAGCTGCACTGAAATTCTAGTTGTGGCTTTCAGTTGTTGGAACCCAAATTTTTGGATCTGCTTAGATGTTTGGATTTTGAATACTCTCAAACAGTCAAGCACCTACTTGACTATTTAAACACCTAGATGTCTTTGTAAGTCTAGTATTGCCATAATGTAAAGGAAAAGGAAATTACATGGAAGTTGCCTGGCCTCTGGTTTCATATTCCAGCAGTGCTAAGTAGGTAGAGCCTGTTGCTGTATATACCCGGTAGTTCACAGTGAATGTCTTTTTTACTTGAGGAAGCTTGATGGTGATTTTTACATAGTAAAGATGAAAATACTGCAAACATACATCATGCATTTATACATTTTATAGCTGTACTGTTCCAGTGTGGCAAACTGAGCTGAGCATTCACATTTTCTCAATTACCTTCAAGAACTGGAAATCCTTATCACCTCTGTGTTTCTTTCTCCCATTACTGCTGCACTGGTCTTGAAATTGTCACCAGAGCTAAAAATCCTCATTCTGTAAATGAAACTGTGATTTCAAAAAATTTTACAGTACAGTCTCCTCATAAAACTCCACAAGTCTTTTGCTGATGTGACTCACTCAATTACTCATGTGGGCAGACGTTCAGATAATAAAAGTGGTTAATGGAAAGCTGTGAAAAAAACTGCTGGTTCCTAAGGAGGCAGCCAGGGGGAATGTACTGTGGGTATTTTATCCTAAGAGCTGCTGAATTCACTGAGCTCCCAGGCACTTTTTTAAGATAAGGATTTCTCCATTCTGCTTTTTCCTTTGTATAAAAACAGCTTGAAATATCAGATTGCCAACAGAGAAGCAAAAGCACACCAGCTGTATCTGTTTGCTCTTCTGCTCCTCTTCCTACATATTAGAGATGATAGCCAGTTTGTGCCCTGAAATAATCCCTTTGTCCTCGTGATGTACATACCTAAACAACAGCATTCTAATGAGCTCTGGGTTTCTGAATCAAGGAGCACAACTAACAAGTGGCTGAACAACCTCTTTTGCTGGAAGTGTCACATACACTGACAAGGATCAGATTTTTCTGGAATTAATAAAATTAAGAGATTTGGCCTTGAGATTTGGTTTGCCATAGGTCAGGAAATACATCTAGGAAACAGGTTTCAATGACATTCTAGTGAGTGCACAGTAGAGGAATATGGCACCTTTTGAAGTTCACGAGGCAGAAAAGTGTGGAAAAGTAGTAAGGTACCACTTGGATGTGAGAACTGCACTATCTAATGAAGTTATACATGTGTGGTGGCTTCAAAGAGACTTAGAATTAAGCCAAAACTGAACTAGTGTAAGTGGATGAACTAACAACTAGTGTAAGTGGATTAGAGCTAAGGGCTAGCTGGCATTTGCAGAAATTAACTCTTGGTTGTGTGGCTCTGAGGCTGGTAGATTTTTGGGGGATGTGCTACTGCAGTTGCTGTGTGAGCCCATTCCAACAACAGTGCTGGATATAGAAAGAGAGAGGATGTGAATATATGCTCGTTTTTGACACAAGATGAGCTGGGAGGGAGACTATGGTTTGACTTGTAAAATAGAGCTTCTGGCACAGAGAAGCAGTGCATGCATGTTGAGGCTCTGGACCAGAGAAAGTAAGCTGTCAGGTTATATTTAGCCACTACATGCTGCAGGAAAGCACAGAGGGGGAAGGAGGGGAATGATTGCATAGCTGAGCCCCATGGGTAGTGAGCACACAGAGCAGGGAATGAGGCTGTTAGGAGAGGATGAATTGCCTTGGTGTTCCTGATTCAAATAAATCTCTATGTGAGCCCAGGCATCTGCACAGATTTGTATGCTTACTTTGATTACCAGAGCTCAGCTTTATTTATCCATCAATAATACCCTAGACTCCCATTAGGTGAAGAGTGACCAACCTGTGGCCTTCCAGCCATTCCCCTCTGCTCTCACCCTAGGGATGTCTCCTGCAGCAATCCCATTCCTAGCTGGGGAAGCAGTAGTCTGAGAGGGGCTCTTAAACCAATGTCCTAAACTGCAGTACAGCCCAGCTGCACACCCAGCTCAGTCCTCACCCACTGGAATCTTGTTAGCTAAGGCTGGCATCTGCAAAATAGGTTAGGCTACCCTGCTGCATTTGAATTCAGGGGTGTGAATCCTCCATTGTGTTTTCTAGAAAGCTCAATCCTAAATAGATGAAGATGGAAAAAAAAATCCTTATACCTGTATGAGACAGATCAAACCTTGCATGCTGATGTGTGGCAGTCAGTCATTTGGGTCCTGTCATATACTCCAGGGTGCAGAGATTGTAACTTTGACTAGTTTACAGCAGGATGGGTACAGCTTAGGTTCTTAACTCTTTCCTGCTAAAAGCTCACTTGTATGATTCAGAGATGCTTTTGCCTTTGCAATAAATAAGGCCTTTCAGCTCCCTCTCCAAGGAGACATGTGGAGAGGCCTGGCTGCCTTCTGTGCATAAATATTTCTGTCAAACTGGATTCAGACTCAGGTGGGTGAAACAACTGTGCCCATGGGAGCCATCAGCCTCCACCTCCTGCATCACTGAGATTTGTCTTGTTGCCATACTGTCAAAATTAGCTGTGGGTGAGAGAAAGGGCTGAAATGCTCCTGTATGTTCACCAAGCAGGACAACAGAGCAGTTGGGGGAAGGAGGGAGATGCAGACTGTAATAGTGAAGAGAAGCTGTGCAAGGAGAAGCTGCCTTCACAGCCTGGAGAAAGGGGATTACTTGTCCAGATGTGTGATAGAAGGAGGAAAGATGACTTCAAAGGTGTGATTAATTATTCCCTTCCTATGCAAGGGAGTTATGCTAGTTACAGAAACATCACACATTGAGTTTGGTGGCTCCAAAGAATATGCAAGATCATAAAATATTTTTTAAATGGTTTATGTGGTAAAAGCAGGATTACAAACAGAACAGGATTAGAAAAGCTCCAAGGGGCGAGTTCCTGGAGTTATGCAAGTACCTAAAAATCTGAACTTAAATTTCAGGAAGAAACAAAGACCTCAAAGAATGGTTCTGACTGCTGCAGCTGCTGCAGACCAAATTTGAAAATGTGAAAAAAGCATCAGTAAGTCAGTAATAGTGAGCCAGAATCAATATTTCAGAGAGGATGAATTTTTGTATGTGCTGTAGTGGAGCATTAACTACCCTTCAGTGGCTCAGTGACCATATTAGACCTTACCTGGGGGATGCCACAGGATCAGGAGAGAGTGGAAAAGGACTGGCAGTTGGTCTGGGTTAGCATCTTAGAGAAGGAATACCAGCAGGAAAAACAAATCAGAGCTGTTCTTTCCTCCCCTGTTCCCTGAATGCTTGTCGTTTGATCCCTTGGAAGGAAACTGATGAGCAGCTATGCTTTGTGCTGGCCTCTCTTTGAGACCATTTGTTGCTTGTTTTCTTTTAATGTCTGAAACGTTAGATGATTTTTCCTATTTGGCCTGACCTCTTCCTTCTGGGGAGCGTACTTCCCCTTGTACTGGCTCTGTCCTCACACGGTGCTCTGTTGAAAGAAAGTTCAGCAGAAAACTAGAAAAAAGCTTGGGATTTGGAATAAGACGTGCCCTCAAACAGATGGTCTGAATCTCTGCAGCATCTCCTGCTCCTCTCTGGAGGTGCTGTGAGGTATGAGATGTCAGCTGTGCACTAGATGGTTCTGGAATAGCAATTTTGGGCAAACACTTCCATGAGATGGAAGCTACTCTCCTACCTTTGTGCAGCCAGCCTTTTACCCAGCAGCAGTTTCTCATAAGCAGAGAGGTTATCTGTGGTTATAATCTTGATTGCCCAGCAAATTGCTGAATGCCTGAGGAAGCAGGAGGAGAATGTGCAGCTTCAGGGTGTGTGGGTTTTTCAGTCTGGTTTACAGTGAGCGCTGGAGGTTGAGTGTTTAGGATGCCTTGAGATCCTGACACCGTTTGTTGCAGAATTAGACAGTTGCATTCTGTGCTGGGAGGCCACCCCAGCACTCTGGAATAGCCATGGGAGTTTAATAAACTGCTGTTTGCTTCAGAAGCTTTGGATTATGAGGCTGGCAAACAGTGGCTATCCAGGCAGAGGCAGACCCAAACACCACGTGAAGCAAGCATGAAGACTGTGTCTCTGTTGGGGCAGTGAAGGTACATGCTTCAGTTACAGACTCTTTTCTTCAATTGCCCAATTCTCCTTCCCTCCCTCACCCCTCCAGTAAATGCTACCTTCCTCCTAAAGGGCATGGGCCTATATATATCATCAGTACACATGAGCAAAACTTTGGTACCAGAGTCCTTTGTCCTTTATCCAGCTGCAGATCTGCTCAGCTCCATGTGATGCAGCAGCACAGGGATTTTCAGCTTTTGTTCTGCTGTTTACAAAGAGTGAAAAGATAAAAGGAAAAGTGTTCATAAAACTAGAGCACAGTTATATAAAGAAGTGAACTGAAAACCTGCAACAGGATCTGTCCAAGATCTGACCTGGTCATCTGTCCAAAGATCTTTACTTGTACCCCTTATGTGATGTGCTGTTCAGTTCTCTGTAAAGCAAAAGAAATGGAAGAGACTTTGATTGTGATTTCTTACTCTGTGCAAAACATAGGTGGCCTTTGAGGTACCCCATTATTACTTTTCTCTAATAAGGAATTGATGATTCAAACTGTATGTGTGGGACACCCATGCAGAGTGCTCAGCTGCAGCATTGCATGTGACCAATGGGTTGGCTCACCTGTGTAAATTTTTGTGAGGAGGGGACTCCCTTGGGTGATTGGCAGGGCTAAAACCCTGACATCTGAGAGAAGTTGGAAGAATAGTGGTTTCCCTGTGCCTTTGGATCTTGGATCTCCAATTTAAAGTCTCTAGACTGCTTGCCTTTCTATTTTTTGGTGACTGTTTGAACAGCACCTTTAGGTGAAAAATGTCTTTGCTTCTCAGTCCTGAAGATATTAATATAAGGGAAAATCTTGCACAATAGGATTGAAAAAAAATTGGAGAAGTTACAGTGTGTAATAAATTAGGGCTGAGGGAATGTAAAAACTTAAAATTAGTTTAGCACATCACTTGACAGATGGGAAGTAATTTATGTAAATTTAGGGAAGTGGTAGTTGGATTCAGTTGATCTAATTTAAACACTATTTCTAATTATTTTTTGTATGTATACAGAGGATTATAGAATGGTCATTATTCTGACAGAAGGGCTCTTCATGTTTAAATTTAAATCCATAAATGAGTACCCTATTAAAATGTAAACATGCTGTGATAACAAGCACCTGATTATGCAGGCAGGTTAGTCCAGCTACTCTGGTGAACAGCTGTGTGCATGTATTTCAGATAAGGCTTTTTCTTGCACCCTAAGAACCACAGGCAGAGCCCTTGAGAGGTCAAGAGGTGGCTGATCCACAGGTGGGAGCTGATGTTGAGTGCAGATCTGAGAGCAGATGGGCTCTCACAGGTTTCCACTGAAAGCAGGCCCGGGTGGCACCCAAGGGCACAGAGGGAAGATGACACAATTAAACAGTTGCCCCTCCCTGCACTCTGGTGCTGCTAATTCAAGTTTAAACTCCCAACAGCATCTTTGGAGAACCTTCTCCTTTACATTTTGACAGCTCTCTCGTTTTGCCAAGAGAAAGATCATGTAGGTTTACTGGGGAGCTGCCAAATGACAGCTTGACTTCACACCTGAGAAGCAAATGAATGAGAAGAGAAGGAAAGCCTCAGCCTGCCTCCAGCCTGGCACAAACACAGTCTTGGAAGCATGGGCATGAGCAACTCCTGGAGCTGCAACAGCAGCAGCAGATGTGACACAAACAGAATCCAAGCTGAAGCTGCAGTGGAGGAGGGAGTATGGGGCCTATTACCAAACTGCAAAAGCATTATCCATCAGCTGCACACCCTGGGGGAGGTGGAGGCCTGGCCATGGATGATTCTTGCAGGTGTGGGATAAGGCTTGGAGCTCCACACTGTACAGCAGCCTTCTTGAGTTGAATTGGCTGGCTTTCCTTCCTTGAGCCATTGCAGTAAAGACTGCTCTCTCAAGACGTGCATTAACAATCAGCAGGGCAGCTGACAGCCATGACTCATTCTTTAACTACCCCAAACCCAGTATTTTTGGATGTGTAACTCATGGTTTATAAACTCTGTGGGTAGAGGGCACCAAGAGACATCTCTTTGCTCCTTGTGGGTTTAGGGCAGAATGCCAGACTGTTGTTGAGAACTGCAGGCAGCCTGACTCCACGGGTGTTCAGGCACCCCATGGGTGTTCAGTGACAGCACAGGTGCTCATGAGCAGTCACCTCTCTCCTCCCACAAGCATCATGGTGAGGCGTCTCTGGCAGGGTATTCTGTGGTTCATAAGCCTTTTTGTGAGAGTAAGTCTATTACAGCTACAAATTACCCTTGGCTTTCTAACTGCTTGTAGAAAAGTACTAGAAGTTGTGAATTTCAGACCACATTTTAAAATGGGAGAAAAATGATTTGCACATGAGGGTTTTTTTACCAGTATGATGAACACTGTCCCTGACTCATCCTTCATATAGGAGAACTAAGCAAGCTAAGAAGAAATGACCTTCAGGGCAGGGATTTCCATCTTACTTTACTTTTATGACAAGAAATTTCCAAGGACTGGCCACAAAGATTACTAGTTTGTTGCCTGACCCGGCCAGGTGTTTATAATCTGCAATTCTAGAAGTCAGGCATCTCCAGCTGGATGCCTTTGCAAGAGCAGCCAAAGCCAGAGAACAGCCGTTCTGTAGGAGCAGGCTGCTGCCCAGGTCCCGCAGCGCTGGATGCTCTCTGCCCAGCTACCTGGTGTCTGTAACGTGAGCGCTGGGGGAGCGCCAGGCTCCTGCACCGCGCCTGGGCTGCACCACACGGGCAGCAGGAGCTCTGTGCAGCCCCACGGGAACAGGAGCGAGTAATCACAGCTGCAGCTTATTCCAAAGAGACACGTGAGCTCCCCTGCAGAAAGCTGGGACGCTTCTGCCCAGAGGGCTGGTTGGTTGGGGTTTTTTTTTGTGGGAGAAGGGCTACTTCTAGGTTCAGGTGGAGGAATTGAGTGGGAAAGCCTTGCACGCTCCTCGAAGGGTGGACATTTTCATCACAATCCTGGAGTGACTTCCCTGGAACATAAAGGAAATCGGTGTTGAAGCCGGGAACTGACCGATCAGACCTGACTAATGGCCCCAGTGCAGCCTCAGCCACGAGGCTGTCCTTCCTCTCTTTCTGCTGACCCTTCATTATGTGCTTTTTTGGCAAGGCTGGAAGTTCACCCTTCCTCACGCCCTTGTAGAACAGCAGCTTTTCAGAGAGGATCGCCACAGAGGACGTTTCGCTCTTCCTGCGGCGATCCCAAGAGCCGCTCAGCGGTCGCCCAGGGGCAGGAGGGTCACATAGCGCTCGGAGCCCCCAGGGCTATGGGCAGAGGTGGCCGCAGGGCGAGTGAATTAAGGCGGGACAATTTAGAAGGAAGCCAAGGCAGCCCAAAAGGCGCACTCGCGTAGTTATTTATCGTTTCCCGGACAGCGGCACTGGGGCCGCCCGGGGGCCGTGCGCCCTTTCCCCCGCTCCCGCCGGAAACGCCCCCCGCGCGCGGCCGGCACGGAAGTGGGCGCGCGGGGGGCCGCGCGGGGCGGCGCATGCGCAGGAGGCGGCGCGCGGCCGCGCCCCGCCCCCGCCGCGGTGGGGGTCTGGCGCGCGCTCCGTGCGCGCGGCGCGAGGCCGGGCCCGGGCGGCGGGCGCGGAGCCCGGGGGGGCGGGGGGAGCGCGCGGAGCGGGCGGGGGTGAGGGACGCACGGTCGGTCTGTCTGTCTGTCTGTCGGTGAGTCGGTCGGTCGGTGAGAGGATGTGAAGATGGCGGAGCTGCAGATGCTGCTGGAGGAGGAGATCCCGGGGGGGCGCCGGGCCCTGTTCGACAGCTACACGAACCTGGAGCGGGTGGCCGAGTACTGCGAGACCAACTACATCCAGGTGCGCCGGGGCCGGGCAGGGCGCGCCCTCACGGCCGGGCCCGCGGGGCTGCCCCGCTCGCCGGGCCCGCGGCGGCGGGCGGGCAGCGCCGGCTGCTGCAGCCCGGGCTGGGGGGGGAAAGCTGCTTCACCTCCAGCGTGAGCTACCCCGGCGTGACGAGGCGCTTAAATGTGTAATTGATTCCTAAATTGAATTCCTTCCACTTTGTGAGTGAAATGTTTATCCTGGATCGTGTCCCTGTCCCCCTTTTCGTCCCCTCCGCAGATTCTGATCTGCTTTGCTGTCGAGGTGATGTGATAAACCGAGGGCACGGCTGACTCCTGCAAATACGGTGTTGGTGCCTTTTAATTTAGAGGAGAATGACATAGGCTTCAGTAGAGTTATGTCTGTCCGTTTGTATTTCCCTTCTCGAGCAGGACTGGAATTCCATAGGAAGGGCAGCTACCAAGTGGTAGGTGCAGGATGGAAGTGTGATGTAGTGGAGCTGGTACAGAATTAGGGAGAAGGAGATGAAGTGCAAGTGCTACCGCATAGTGTGGTTTTTGCAGTGATTGCTCTAAAGCCAGGCTGCTGCTTCTTTAATTTCTCTTTCTAGTGGAAAGAAAGGCAAAATATTCTCGGTTTATTTTGATAGTGATAATAGGTCCAAATGAAAACTTTGCCCCCAAACACAAGAAGACACCCTGAGACATGTCTGAGTGTGCAGAAGGGAAAGGTAGGGGGGATGATGTGGATTTGTGGTGTCAGTATTGAGAGAATTCCAAAGTGTCCCAGAATTGTTTCTGAATTCAGTCCCCGAAGGGCAGAGTGCTTGTGTGCTTCCAGAGGGCAGCTAGTGATGAGATCTGTGCTGAGACTGTTCTGTCAGTGAAAATGGGAGAGACTATTTAACCAGAGGCAGAGAATACTTAGAATGTCCCTGTCAAAAAGCTCTCAGTTTCCTTTGAATTGCTGAATGACCAGCTGTCCTTTAGAGAGAAGACTTTGCATATTTTGGGTCATTTACAAAACAGGTCAATTATAGTAAAATGATATAGATATATTTTATTATGTAATGACGCTTCTGATGTTGAATTAGCGTGACTTGGGGTTTTTAAGAGACATGTTGAAATCTTGCAGTTATGACCTGACATATGTGTGTTTAAATTTCTGCTTTTTTGAGAAGTGATTTTTCTGGAATATGGGAGAGGAGTATTGGAAGGCAGAACCAGATAGAAAGAACTGCCTGTAGTTGGGTTTTTTCCTTTGACTTTTTTTTTTATTCTTTGTATAAATCAAAGTTTGCAAATCTCTACAGAACAGATCCACTTTTAGTGCCTTAATGAAAACTGCAGAAGGGGACTCCATGCTGTTTAGTGCAAACAGAGATCGAAAGAAAGATGGTTATTGCCCCAGACAGCACACAGTCCATAAGGACAGTCTGGGATCACAGGAGCTGGATACAGACAGATGGTGAATGAAGGAAAAGAATGAGGCACTCTTGGTCAGCCTGATGGATTCTGACCACCACACAGCAATATCTCAACTGCTGGCAATTTATCCAGGCATCATGGCCACACAGGGCTTTAAGGAGGAGGTTAGAATTAAAGAATGAAGTTGTGTTGTGAGCATTGACTGTGAGGTGCAGTATGGGTCACAGCATCAACATGATTAAATTTTTAAGGAAGTGGAGAATGGAGACATCAGCCAGGCAAAAGGATCTGGCTTTTGGACAGGGTGGGTTTGCTATGGAGAGCAGGTTCAGTGTGAGGGGATTCGGGATTTAGTGGTGCGAGTGTCCTAGTAACAAATCTGTCAGTGAGCTCGCCCCACCTTCACCGTGCCACAGCTGCGTGAACTGCTGCACCAGATCTCTGTAAAGAGCTGACTTTTCCTGCTCTACAGGAGGGGAATAGGTTAATGGGAATAACTGTTGGTTAATTGGATATTTGTGGTTTTGCTTCTGATAATATTTATTATTCCAAAGTTATGTCTGGAGGAAGTCCAAATTATTTTCAAAATAGTAGCCTTGAATTTTTGGGGGAAGATGGGTTTGTAAATGATCTGAAGAGTATGGAAGAGTAATCATCCAGAAAGTCATGTAATGAAGATGAACTAATTCTACTGTAATCCTGTAATATTTCACTTGTGACAGAAGATTTGTTGTGGATAATCTTGAGATCAAGGGAGGCTCAGGTTGTGGCTGAGACCTAAGTTTATCTGCAGGATGGTAGGTGCTGTGGTGATGGGGACATTGAAGGCCCTTCATTGGCCTGTCTTATCTATTTCAGTAGCCAAGCCACTCCCTTTCTGTGCCAGTTGCTGCTTTGAAGTTTTATTGTCCAGTTCAAAAACTGTTGCAAAAGCCAGTGAGGCAAAGGCCAGTGTAAAAGAATTTGAAATACAGCGCTAAAGCAAATGGGTTTTTCTCTTCCCCCCCCCAGCAACATAATTGCAGCTTCAAAATAATTAAAATGTAATCTCATACATGAGGAAATTGCTAGTTCATAGTAGTAGAGCTGTGGCAATTGCAACTCATTTGACTTCTGCTTATGAAATGAAAAATCTGTTCTTAAAAATTTTGTCAGTGTTTATCCAAATTATGATTGATATGTAGCTAGATGACTTTAGCAACAGGGAATGTTACATAAAATGTTATCCTTCCCTTGAGTCTGTGATATGGTAATGTATCAGAAAACATCAGCTTTAAATTTTGTGGAAAATTATAGGAAATACAGCAAATATATAGTAAATGGACCTGCAGCAGTGAAAGAAAGGACTGCTGTTTGGGGGGAAAAAAGTTTTTTGGTGTCAAAAATGTCTTATTCTTCTAATAACTTGGAGAAATCATACAGTTTTTTTATGTCATGCTGCTTCTTAAAGAGAAGGGGAAGAAAAGCTTTTTTGTTTAGGAGGGTGTTTGTGTGGTAGCTGACAGAATGTCAATCACAGGTTAAATTTGATATGATCTCTTCAATGCTTTATGTACTAGTACTGTGTCCCCTGTTTCAGTCTAAACATGCAACAGAGAAATTCTATAAAATTGGATTTTTTGATGTACTTGGTATTTGCAGTCTACAATGATTTATCTGGTCTTCCGTAAAATCAGATAATAGTTATATTGGGCAGTGTATTGTGTTTACAAAGTTTCCCTATTCCTTCTTAATTTTGTTCAGGAGTATCATAAAGAAAATTTCTACTTATGGTAGTATAAGTAACAAGGCCGTACAGTTATGTGACTTGCACATCTTGTTACTGACGTAAATTCCACACTGGCTTGCCCTGTTAAGTTTCTTTGAGCTTGTCTTGTATAAGTTTATTCTGAAATAATCTTTTGTTTGTTTCTCATTATCACTGCTCTTTTTAAAAATCAGCTTTTTCTTTTGTGCAGTGCATGGAGTTTTCTAGAGTAATTGAATGCTTGTGTCTGTAACTCTTTGTTGAAAGAGTCAGAAAAAATTACCAGGTGGAGACATTTCAACCTGTAAGTGTGTGGTGTGCAGAGATTTGAGGTGGGGGAGGTCCCTGATCTGGTTTCTCTGATGTGTTGGCTGGATTCTTCTAAAAGGCTCTATATTTTTTAGTTTTTCAATATTATTCTGCTTTGCTTGTCAGCTCTGGAGACTAAAAAGGAAGAGGGAGTTTCTGATTTTCCTCTCTTCATAGTCTTCATGTTGCCATCACTGTTTGCATTTTATATACAGAAACAGTCTTCTGGTGTTTGTGAGGGGTAGGGTAGAAAGAGTATTTTTATTCTTGTTCTTAGTAGTCAGTCCATCCTGCTGATTACTGGAAATAACCTGCTTTCATTCCTGCAGATAGCATTATTTAACTAGACATAGAGGTGAAAACTACTTGTTTCTTGGTAATTTTACTACAGTCCATAGATCAGTGAATTTCATAGTTGCTTTCCACATTTCTGTTATTTTTACTTAGATCTCATAAGCAAACCCAAGTGGCTGTAGATTTGGAAGCATCTTCAGTAGGCTGAACAAGAGAATGAGGCATCTCTTAGCATATTAGTTGTAAATGACAGGAATGGTGGTCTTTACAAACAGCAACTTAATGGTTACAGCTTTAGTAATGGCAAATTTCCATGGAGTTGCTTGTAATGACTGGTACCAGTATATAATTTGTGTAATTATACAGGGAATTGCAGGAAATATGGTTTATAAACAAGTTCAGGAATGATCTCTCTTCAATTTACTGAAGATGTGTATCACCTTAACAGAGATGACTGAGTTAGATTTGTAAAATCTATTTAGTTTTCAGAAGTGCGAATATCAGAGGAAAGTTGTTTTTGCTCTTTCTGTTCCCTAAGCTTGTTTATTCTATAATCCAACTTCAGTGAAGGGGTGATTAATCTTAGCACTGATGGAACACTTGTTCTGCAGGCATGAAAGTGGATATTGATTAGCTCCAGTGAGTATTAGTCCAGAAGTTCAGGAAGATGATAACAAGTTGAAACTCTAAAAAACCTATGAAAGAGTAGTAAGGGATACATGGGCCATGTGCTATACTGTCTCACTCCTAAGTTCAGTGAATATTGCATGGGTATATATATACCCAGTGAATATATACCATGGGTATATCTTGTCCATCAGCCTATGGTAGGACTTCATGAAAACCGTGGGATTTTAAATTTGAATATGCACTGGTGGATTAAACTTGAAAGTCAGCCAGGTCCCCGCCAAGCTGTTCTCTTACTCTCAGTCCTCAGCTGAGCAACAGGAGAAAGTAAGGAAAAGAAATTCCCAGCTCATGGGTTGAGTTAAGGACAAGGAGGTCACCGACAAATTACTGTCGTGGGCAAACCACTTTCAGCTCGGGGAGTATTAATTTAATTTACTGCCAATTAAAAATAGAGTAGGACAGTGAGAAACAGAGTCAAAACTAAACCCACCTTCCTCCAGCCCTCCCTTCCCAGGTTCAATTTCACTCCTTCTTTTCTAACTCTCGTACTTCCTCCTTCTCCAGTGATGCAGATGCAGGGGAACAGGGAATGGGGGATGCTCTAGTTCATTCATATCACTTTGTCTCTGCTGCTCTCTCCTCCTCACAGTGTTCTTCCTGCTCCAACGTGGCCTCCCTCCAATGGGGTACAGTCCTTCACCAAGTGCTCCAAAATGCTTTGGAGCACAAATCCCAGGTCCTTCCCATGGACTGCAGTTCTTCATGAATTGCTCCAGCATGGGTTCTTCCCAAAAGCATCCAGTCCTGCAGGAACAGACTGCTGCTGTGGGTACCCCACAGGCACTGTTCTGCCCAAAGCCTGCTCCTGCATGGACTTCTCTCCATAGGCTGCAGCTCCTGCCAGAAGCTCCTTCTGTGGGCTCTGCACAGGCTGCAGTTTCTTTCAGAGCATATCCATCTGCCCTGCCATGGGATTCTCCAGTGCTGCAGGGCAATCTCCACTTCAGTGCCTGGAAACACCTCTCCTTACTCCTTCTCTGACCTTGCTGTTGCAGGATTGTGTCTTTCACACGTTTCTCACTCCTCTCCCAGCTGATTCACACTGGTCTTTACCCCTTGGTGGATGCCTTGGCACAGAGGTGCCACCAGCATGGCTGACTGGCTTTTGCCAGTGCTGGGGCCCTCTTGGAGCTGGCTTAGAACTGCCTCTGGTGATGTGGGAACAGCTCCTGATCTCCTCTCACAGAGGCTGCTCCTGCAGACACCTGGCTACCACTAAAGTGGCTCCTTAGGTTTGGGAACTTCAGTGAGGATTAATTAGAACATGTTTCCTTTAAGTGAGTCAGTGAAGCTGGCAAAGTTGTTGAAGAATTCATCACTCAACCAATCTACTTTCCTTTTTCATCACCTGTGCTGTGTTTTGCCAGGAAAGCTAATTTAATGCATTTGTTAATGCCACAAGTTCAACCTGGAGGTCAGGAAGTGCTGGATTGATCCTCTGTTGAGTGGATATGAAAACAGCATGAGCCATTTTATTAGTGGTAATTGGAGTTGCTGGTGGTAATACTGTACGTGTAGGTATGAAAATAAAATTTGTAAATATGCAAGTTGCTAATATAAATGTTGTAACACTAAATGTTGGTTACAAGTGGCGTTCTAGTTGTTCCCTTCTATAGTTTATTTTCAGACTGTGGTTATTGAATTATATTGATCAAGAATTTTAATTCAGAGTAGAAAGCTTCTGCATCCTACAGTTAATCAGCTCTCTGAAATTTATTGTCCATTGCATGTGTTTTACTTGAGTTTACAGTTATTAATCTTTGTGGCTTAGTGCTGAGGCAGGAAGTGGTGCCTATGTAAGGCAAGAGCGTCTCCAGTCAGTGCTTTAAGCCAGTAAAATCTTACTCTGTAGTGTTCAGCAGAATATTTTCTTGATGAAAAGCATTGATTTAAATACCATATTTGCAGCAGATTTATTCAGTAGAGTCTATGTCTAGAGGCTGATGGCCTTTTTTCTTTTTTAAAATTTTGTTTCAAATGCTGTTTTCACACTTAATTGCACACCTGAAATTGACCTCTTGCTTAGTCATCTAAGTTTTGTAAATTTTGTTGGATATCCCTACCAGGAACTTCAGTCATTGGGCTGTTTTATGAAGCAAAACTCCATGTCAATAGATGAAACCTCATCACAGCACACTGAATTTAGGAGCATTTCGTCTTCTCAGGGCTCTCACTAGTTAGGTTGGCAATTCTTTCTTGAATAGAATGAGCTAATTTGTTTTTGCAAGTGAGATGAGTCTATTTCAGTGAGAAATCTTAATTTTCTGTTTCTCAGGTGCAACAACTAAGTTGCTCTGTCAAATTTAAATGTATATGTTTTGAAGTATAGACTCTATATGTGCTATTCCATTTTCCTGTAGCTTATTTCCCAGTAGATGTCATTGTAATATGTATTCTTAATGGTGTTTCAGTTTGAATAATAATAAGCACTTGCCTTATTATTATTGGTGTAGTGTTACCTTGATGAAGTTGTTTTATGCTCAGTGAAATGCAGGATGAGGAACAAATATTACTTGGTCTGGGGTTTTAGTAGCCTGTCTGTGTTGGATATAACACACAGCCAAAGCTAGCTTTGTGCCAACTCATAAATTTACTGGTTTTTTTCTTAAAGGCTCTTCCAAGTAAGTGCAAATGTTTTTCTTAGGGTATTCTGTAAGTGCGTTGTGAATTTCCTGCTGACAAGAGCAGTGCCATTGCTTTGCTCAGGTGTGGGGGGAGTGTGAAGTGAGGGAGGAGGAGGGAATGATCCAGGCAGTGAGCTGTTAGATGGACAGTTTAGGGTGAGAAGTTCATCAAGATCCCAGCTATCAAGTGTGGTTATTTTGAACTTTTGTGCAGCAGTAGTGCTGCTTTTTGGGCCTGAAGGTCTGTAGTGCAAACGTGAGGTGTTGTTTGTGTGGCCCCCGTGACAGCTGTGTGCAGTGGGGCTGACACCTGTTCAGCACCAGAGAGTTGGTGCACATAACCTGTGGGGCTTTCAAAAGCACAATCAGTGCTTGATTTTCTGCAGAGTCTGTCTCAAATAACAAAGTGTCTTCTTGATACTGCTGCTTTTGCCAGACAGGAATATACCAGCTTAGCTGAAATAGTATTTCTCATCTCTGTTCAAACTCAAACTTTTAGTGTGTCTAACAAACAAAATGTGCAAAGCCATTTATTACTGAGTAGTGTATGAATTCAAAACACACTGATTTGTCTTGATTCACTTTAATAATAATCATTAAATAGTATGTGTTCACTCAATATACAGTGCAGATTCTCAATTATCTTGAAGTGTGTCCTTTTATACTGTAAGTTTGAGCAATGCTGGCCATTGCAGCATTTGTAATTCACTCTAATTTTTTAACTAGATGGCGACTTCGTAAATTGGCTTGAGAAGTGCAGCTTTTTCATAGCTGTCGATGTAAGGCAGAGTGTTTGCTGCAGGTTGTAGAAGTTTATTGTCTACCTGCTTTTAATTGGGTAAAAACCAGTGGTCTGCTGCAGCTTGTGGGAAATGTAAAAATGTTAAATATCCCAAATTAAATGGCTATTTTGAATCAGCTAACATACATTTATCTGTATGGAGGGTCTGTGAAGGGACAACCCAAAAATAGTTAGCCAAAAGGAGATGAGAAATAGTAAAAACAAAAGTTAACCTCTTATCCTCCACAGTGCTAACAGCAAAAGAAGAGGCTGAGGTGGATGACAGGCTTCAGAGACACTGAAAAATGCCAATATGAGCAGATGCTCAAAAAAGGAGTGGTTAGTTTTGACAGAAGAGTAATGAATTACAGGATTATTCAAATAATATTTAGAAAAGTATGAACTATGTATGCTGGTTTCCCATTTTTCTTGGTTAAAGTACAGGGATACTAAATTAAGTTTGAGAGGTAATGCTACTTAATCTATGGAATTATTGTTAGGAGTTAAGGTTTAGGATTTAATGATATTCTAGAAAGGCTAGACATTTTAAATAAATAATGAGAATAGAAGCAGTTCTATCTTCTCCTTTCATATTCTTTTGCCTTGCATTTATTCCATGATGGAGTTTTATGTCTCTTATATGAAGTATTTTGCACTGTCCACTGTAATTCATTTCACTGGATTATTGGGGATATTGCTTCTATTTAATACTGTAGTTTCTGTATCCTGAATATGATATATCCTGGATCCTTTGAAATGCTTTTTTGCACAAATTGGTGTTGGATTTGCCTTTTAAGGAGAGGGAATGAATGTGTTGACTTACTCATGTCAATTTAATAAGATCTAGATAAATTTCATTTGTGAGAAAGAGAGCTAAAGGTTTTTATGTGATGGAGTATATATGTGTGTGCTGAAATGGTGGTAGTAAAATTAATGGGCTTTTTCCACCATGACTAATAACTAGTGAACTGGGAGTGAAAGGAGTTGTAGAGAAGAATGAAACTGTGACAGTACATTTATTTGTTATTTATGAGAAATCAGTCTGCAGTGTTTATTGATGTACTCAGTTTTCTCACTTTATTCCTCTGTTAGAGATCTCAGGAATTAGCCTCAAAGATTTAGGCCTATTGATGTTTGTGTTGTCCTTAGAGGTGTGATGCCCATGAAGTGACTCTGTCTCAGAAGGGGCAGAATGATTGAGCATGCAGAATCTCTGGATCAAAGAGTAGTGTGTAATCAGCCTAAATTAGTGAGGGTGTTGGTTTTGAAGCATTTCTCTCACATTCTGAGTGCACTGTCACAAGAGCAGTCCATTCCTGAAAGAAAGAGGTAATTCTTTGACTATATGTGCATCTGTATAAATGAATCAGTTTGGATAATAGAAGGTAGAAAGTTATCAGTAGACTCTGAATTGCTATTACATTTATCTGGTGGTAATAATAATAATTAATTTAAATCATCTCCAAACTGAGGACACTTCTGTAACCACTTGATGGAATGAGTTAATAGAACTGTTGTAAATCATTCCCATTTTATTATCTGCTTAAAATGTACATCTTGTATTTTCTAAATATATATATATGCAATCTTTATATTTGTTGGAGTCAGTAATTCAGTATATGCTACAAATACATGCAGTTTTGATGACTGGAGCAAGAGGGAGGGGTAAACCTCTAATTTTTGTTATTCTCATTTGTGTACTCATCTGTCCACCAAATGCAGGTCCTTGGATAACAGAGCTTATTAGTGTGATGAGCTTCTTATAGATGTTTGTACCATTTTAAGACCCTTCATTAAAGTATGGCTTATAAGTTGTACTCCTTATGCAAGACAGGCTCTTATGAATTGTCTCATTCACTCACCAGTTGGATAATTAATGGAGAGTTATAACTTATTTAACCACTTATGCACATATGAAAGAATTTTTTCATTAAAGAACAAGTGGGGAATACATTGCCAATAATCCACTTGTGTCTGTAAAGGCTGTGCTTAAAAGTTCTCCAAAGAGAAGGGGATTTTCCCTTGTTTTCTTATGATGAGCAGAGGTTAATATTTTCCATGTGTTTTACTTTCCCTGAAATTTTCTTATCTTTTTTTGAGTTGTAGATTTTGTTAAGGACACAGAGAAGAGTGAGATTTATTTGCCACTGGTAAAGTCTCAGAGTATTGAATTCTATTACATTTAGCTTCTTTTTAGCTTGTTTTTTTGTGTGCGTGCTAAACAGGTAAGTGCCTCTGCACAGACCAGATCCCAACTTGAGCAGGCAGCTTCTTATACCTAATTCTGTTGGTTTTAAGTAGCACAGCTCTTAAGTGATGTCATATCTAGATCTTGTACTTCACAAATCAGGGTAAGTACAGCTTTTGTGTGCAAACAGTGGAAGGAGTTTATTTTGCTCTGGATTCCATATGCCCTTAAGGCTCTGAACACAGTCCTTCAAGAATTGTTTGCATGGTTTTCTGTGACTAATTGTAGGGGGAATATGAGTGCTTTTTCCTGAGTTGTAGGGACAAACTGTTCAGTAAAATGACTGGAAGATGATGCATAATACAAAAAAATCCAACTGCTTGTGTCTAGGAAGGTGGAGGATTAGAGGTTATACAGTTGGTAGATTCTTCTTGAAGGAGGAGAGAATTGCTTGTCTGAAAAGCAGCTTGAAAATTCGTGCTTTCTCTGTGCATCTTTGTCTTAAAACCTAGGATTCATGTTGTGGAACTCTTCAGGATGGTTTTATTTATTGCCATAGCTGGATGGATGTATAGAGAGTTGATGTTATTTAGGCATGTCTTGTCAAATGAATAGGTCATTCATGCAACACTTTTAATTCATGAAGGTGTAGAGAAAACCCTACCTTCAGATGGTAGTAGCACTTGCTGAATATATAGTTATAACAATCTGTTGAGACAACTTGAAAATGAGTTCACATTAAAAAGAAAAATGCAAAGCAAGACAATCTTTTATGACATAGAAAAAGCATTCAGCAGTTGAAATGTTCTTATTTTTGTCATTTCACTTCTTTGATGTTTCTATTTCTGTGACAACAAATTGCTGAGACTTGTCAGAAGAATAACATGAAAATTTGTGAATAAGTGAAAATTGAGACTCAGCCTGTGTCATAATTATGGTGAAAGTAAACACAGTCATGGGGACTCTTCATATCCTCTATTGGAGCATAAAACTCCTGTGAGAGGAATCTCATGTTCTTTCACCAGTCTGCAATGTCACTTACACTTCCATGCTGTAAGATTTCATTTCTGCAGTTTGGTGCTGCCCAGGTAATGCTGTGTCCCCTGTGTGCTGTGGCAGCCGCTCCAGTGCAGTGCAGTGCAGTGGGTGTGTGCTGGCCCTGCAGCGCTGCATGCAGCACGTGCAGCCCTCGGGATGAGAGCTCTGGCCACTGGGAGAGTTCCCTGCATGTGGAAAAGCTGCCTGCTCCTGCCCTAGTTAGAGATGATGGAATTTGGCCTATGTGGGAAACAGCATGATAATTCTTAACTGTGGGATTAAAATGACTCCTTCCTGAAATATTTGTCACTGAATTTAGATTGTATAGCAGGAAAGGTTTCCCCTATTTGAAACAACCGTAGTCCGTATATGACTTTTCTTTGAAAATTGTTTGAAAAAATTGACTGTGCATTTGAAAAAATTCATTATTAGTTATTTTGTTAGCTGAGGAGAATAGTGTATTAATTTACTTAATGAAAATCCTAGTCTTAAGTTTTACTGGGCTACTCTAGATGTGTCTGTTGTAGGGTAAAAATTTCAGTACATTTGTCTTTTGCTGAGATGTCTGACTGATGGTGTCTTCTCTGTCCAACATGAATGCTTACCAATCTATACATATTGAAAATAGTCAAAATTCTATAAATATAGGGGAAAAAGGTGTTTAATTGCTCTTAAAGAAATGCATTCTGTCTGATATAGGATTGTCTAAGGAATGTTTATAAAGGTCTTGGGCAGAACAGCACCAGTAAGTGCTGAAGTCAGTATATGAACAAACCTTAAAGGGCCTGGTGAAAATCTGGCTCACATTAGATAAAAAGAGACAAGAAAAATTATTATTTCACCTGTTTTGGTAAAATAAGATAGTACCCGCGGATGTGGTTTTTTTTGTTTTTTTTTTTGTTACAGAAGTGCTTTAGTGGAAGCTAAGGTATTGAGGTATGGAACATCATTAATATGTGTGCAGAGGTGGGCAGCTGTGAATTTTGGAGCATTGCAGCAATGCTCTACTACTTTGAGAGTGTTTGTCTGATTCATTCCTCTGTCCTTTTCTGAAGCTCTTATGGTAACCACCTTTTTCAGGACAGACTTTGTAGAACTTCTTGTACCATTGTATGTAGTGCTTATTTTTCATTTTAGAATTGCTTCCAGGTTTACAGAGCTGTCTTCTGTTGGATCCCAAATAACTTGATTGATTTTTTTGAAGGTGTTCTGATAGAACTACGTCCTTAGCTGCAGCCTCTACAACATCCTGCATGGAGATTTTCTCCTGGATGTTCACTGGGATATTGCTGAAGTTTTGTTTTTCAGAATGTCCTCATGTGTAATTTTGTGTGTTTTTCACATGAGTTATAGTTTGTTGTCTTCAGCTGACATCAATGTTAGGACAAAGGAACTCATACATTTTAGAAATAGTACCAAATCTTGTTTGGTACTGCAGTCATTCTCATGGGGTTTGTTGTATTAATTGAAGTTTATTAAATGCTTTCGATTCAAAGAATGTTTTTGGTGCATCATCTACTTTCTTTGTGTGGAGGCATAAAAACAACCTTGTAGAATTTACAGAGCTTCTGCCAGGGGGTCCATGGGTTATTAGGTAATTACAGTGCTTTGTTTTAAGACAGCAGATTTAAACATTTACTGTATGAAATTCTGATATAGTTCTGAAGGAATTTTCAAAAAAATATGGTCTCCTCAAGCTCATCCTGATTGGTGTTCTGAATGATGGGCCTTTATAGTTAAGCAAGAAGACCCTTATTCCTGGTAGTTTTTGTTTCAAGTCCTGTCTTTTCTTTACCAGACAGAAAACTCTCCATATTGTTAGAGAGAAATTCTGAAATGGCTCAGTGACCTGCAATGCTTTGTTTCAAGTCTGGGGAATCTTAGAATTATTGTATGTGGAGAAAAACTTTGCCAAAGTTGGATTTGGTTATCAAGCATATTGCTTTTGATAACTCAGTGTGATACTTGTTAATTCTTAAAAAGGTAACTTGGTAATTTGCAGAAAGAAGTAGTTTTTAAATTGGATGGAGGTTACTGTATTACAGTGGCAGTATAGTTAACATGGAAAATCAAATGCACATCCTTTTATACATGTAAAATGGCTGTATATTGTTTTTAGAAACTAAGTTACCACTTGCATGAAACAGTCTCTCTTTGGGTAAGAAGTATTGCTCTTGATGGGAATGTAGGTCATGCTTAGAAAATGTGTGTGTAAAATAGAGATCTTGCTGGAAATAATTACAGAACATTTGATGCTGTGCTGTTAAGTTACATACTGCAGGTTGAATATAGCAACTTGGCTTGCTGTTCTTGAGCTACATAGCAATTGACAGAAGGTTTACTTATAATTTTGAAGTAAATGGACCAAAACTGCTTGTTAAGCTAGGAAAAAGAATAATTGCTACTTACAGTGCTTGCAGAAAAGGGTTTTCTTCTGCTTATTTTCTGAGATTCCTAAATTGTAACAGCATAGCAAAGTTTGAGTCTAGTCGAAATTAAAAACCTCCCGTAACCTTAAGATTTTATTTGTTGACAACTCTCTTACAAGCATGAAGAAGAGCTCTGGAAAATCTTCATTTCTAGCAGTTTACCCTTGGGAATCAGACTGGGACTCCTCAGTTGAGGAGGTGACTTTTATATTTCTAAAAAGTTTTCTAGTAAGTGCAGAACGGAGACTGGGTTTGGCTAACTGTCTCTGCAATGGGATTCTGAAGCCAGAATCCCATTCTCACTCTGCCAATATTGTATTTTGTCCAGTGCTATGGTAACAGGAGCAAAAGGTTGTAAAAACATTCTTTGCCAGAAAAATGAGCAGAAGCTTCTCTCAGGACATGTAGGGAACAAATCTACTTAATAAGAAGGCACTGGCTTTGATTTTCAGATTTCAGAGTGAACTTTCACTAACTTTCTTTCACTTCATCATGGTGGTTTGTTCAGTTAATCTCTATCATGGGTCATATGACTGGGTATCATTGAGCGTTGCCACCACCTTCAGCAGGTGGGTTGTACGACGGGTCAGCTTTCAGAAGGATGAACATGGATATCAAGAACAAACCAGCCTGTTGTTGCTTGCTTCTGCTCTCTTTCTGGCAGCGTTTATGGTGGCAGCAAGGAAGAAGTGTGAGCTGTGTGGGTTGCTGTGATTTGTCAGTCAGACAAGAATATGGCGCTGTCTGGTCGTGTAACGGGGCGCAAATGTGCATCTGAGGTGATGGCACTCAGGCACTCAGGGTGTGGCATTGCAGGGGTCAGAGACTTGGGCCTTTAAGTGGTTCTGCAGCAGGCAAGGACAGCTGTCCTGTTTGTTTTAATGCAGGAAAGAAAGAGGGACAGACTGGGCAACCTTTCATAGAAAGGTTTCATGGAAACCTTTCATTCTTTCATTCTGTGCTGTTGAGTGATCAACTGCTGCTGCATCTCACCCAGGTTCTGCTAATTTAGCATAAATCTCTAGGTTTTGGGGGATGCTGCCAGTGGCTCTTTTGCCTCCTAGAGGAATATTGTATATTGCAGCTGTTGTGTGAAAGTTTCTTATTTTGATCTGTACACTTCATATAAAATAAATTTTTTTTTTTTCTCTTCTGTCAGATTGTGGGCATGGATCTGAAGACAGTTCCTTTCTTTCATTGTGTCTGAATTGGTAGCAGCTTTTAAAAGTGCCAAGCAAGAATAATTTCAAATTTAAGGTTAACTGATCATTGTGAAGGGATCTGTGTAATCCAAGTGTCTTTATTTCCTAGAAAATGAAGAGTGACTATGCAAATTCCTGCCCCCCTTTAGTTTAAACCCTCTATCTGCTGTCTTTGGAAGGCATACTCATGTTGCCTGATAGCTATGCATCTTTATTTCTCTTCAAGCTTTTTTTAGCCATAGTTACCAAAGGTAGTCAAAGTATTCCTTCCAGTGTGGTAAAATTTTGGGGCTTGCTTGTGTGAGGAGGTAGAGAAAAGTGAATAGCCATTGAAAGACTTGTATTAGTTAGGGTGGTGATGTGGGAAGAATTCTGAGGATAACAGGGCTGCCTTTGCCGTGGAGAGGAGGAAAGGCTTTCCAGCAGCTTGCATTCCTTGAGCTATCCTCAGTGTTTTTGAGTGCTTGAGGAAGTGGGAGGGTGCCGGAGCTCCGTGTTGCTGTGGTAACTGATGTGGGTGTTATCTGCACACCTGCCAGCCTCCCTCGGGAGCTGCCGGCCCAATAGGGTGTGCATCTTCCCGGCTATGCTGCAATTACACCCTGCCAGTTACAGGTGTCCTGCATCTCCCTGACTGCTTGGGGGGGAACGTTAGGGTGTAAGCTGTGATGGTGGAGGATATGGCTGTGTGTCCTACTTAGCTTTCTTTGCTAGGAGCTTGTGATGTGTGGCAGTGCATGAAACAGTCTCTCCTGGAGACCGGACACTTGGAAGCAGAATCTGCTGCTGCTGCCACAGATCACTCTGTTTGTGATTCTAAATCAAAGCCATTAGTTGACCTCAGTCACTGCTATGTAATGAATTGAATTGAGAATTTATAGTGGAAGAAAGAAACTGGCAAGATTGGGAAATAACTCAGTTGTTACATAAACCCCTGTGACTAGATAATATTTTGTAAAGCTGAAGTAGATATCCTTTCTTAGAAATGATAGATTTTGTTAGATTTCGAGACACAGAGATAAAAGTCTGTTAATCTAATATTGATAGTGGAGGAAACAATTTGTGCAAAAGCATTTTTTGTACAGCAGAATGTAATTACTATATGACTGTAGTTTTTACTTGTGAAAGCCACTTTGCATATGAAGTAGTTTTTGCAAATGCTACCACTTGCTTTATTTTTATTAAGTAACTGTAAAATTAAATTTGACTTTATCAATGATTTTGACTCATAAATTCAGTGAAACCTCTGCATACTAAAGCGTCCTTGGTGAATGAAGAATTGTAGAACAGTAGGTATATGAGATAATAGAGTTAAGCCTATGGACCTTTGCTGTTTCTGAGGTTCTTAATTCAGTGCATTTGTATTGGCCTAGCCTCTTACAGCCACAAATGTGTTGATACTGTGTTGCTATTAAAGCCAAAATTGGCCTTGGCTCTGGAACTCCAACAATAATTATGTTATTGCAGGAACTGGAAAACGACCCACTTCTCTCAGCTGTGTTATTGCAGAAGAGCTACCAGAGAGGGCTGAAACCTCCTCTGGTTTCACTGAATGAGCAGGGGAGTGGGTTCCCCCACTGCTGCTTCCTCTGGAGCAAGAGCAAAGTCTAATACTGTCATGAGTAGCTAGTAACACAACTATGTATTAACTGTATTTTAGATGTAAATGCCTTGGGATGTTAGCATGCTGTTCTTGTGATACAATTTGTGATGCAAATACAATTGCATTTATACAATACATTTATAAATGTACATTTTAAACTGTGGTACTGCTGCCTTGAAAAAGTTTTTTATAGCCTTGTCTAGTAGGTTTGTGTGAATACATCATGCCCTATTATTTTTGCATAAACATGACTTTGGCTCTGTTCTCAAGGAACAGGAACTTGTGAGGTCTGATGAGAGCAGGACATTTGTGTGTGAAAACCGGTCTGCCGTGCTTGTGAATGTATGGAAATAAATACAAAGTTTGATTCTGGTGATGGTTAAGGGAAACCGATGACAGATTTGTTGCAGTGATGCAGGCAGTATGGAAACAGTGGTGCAGGTGATTAGATGTCAGGGAAGCTGTGCTTGTCCACAGCTCCCATTTGCTGTGTTTTTCTCTTGGGTAGAGTAGACTGATATTGCTGTCATAGATCTCAAACCAGTGAGCTAGTTTTACCCTCACTGGTGGCCTTGACTGCAGTATGTATTTTAAAAGGCAGCTTTTCATTTTAGGAGGTTAGGTTCTGTGTGTGTTTCTTTGAAAGGTAGCTTTCCTAGCTGTTAATCAAACCTACATTTTGAGGCTCAGCACAGAACTGAAAACATCAAATAAATTTACGGGAGTGAAAACAAAAGACTGCAATTTAATGCAAATGACCTTGTAGAGACTGCAGCAGGTTATTGATACTGAGTTTAAGATAGCTTGAAAGTTAGGCAGTTGCACTTGTAATCAAGAAGTTCCAGTGACATTTAGTGAATCATTACAGTTTTTTAATAGTTTGGAAAGCAGAATAACTTGATGTCAAAGGCTTTTCTGGAGTATGAATGGTAAGAGTATAATCTTTAGGTAGCATACTTGTTATTAGTATGCAGATAAATAAAGATAAATTGTAATTATAAATAATTTGTTAAAAATGGGAATAACTTTATTTATATGATATTAATATTAGTGTAATAAGATGAATGCAAGTAACCTTGTGTTTGGAAAATGCTTTTTTAAATACCACATTTATTACTTGCTCTATGAATGTTGTTTGAATTATAAAATCTAGTGATGGTTTTGATGCATTCTTAATTCTGAACCCCATATATTCTGTAATGATTGTGTTTGGCCTAAATGCCAGTGTTCCTTACACAGCTTTGTTGATTGCTGTGTGATCTTTGATCAAAAGATGATGTGTTTTACTAAATGTAGGACATAGAGAATTCACAGTGCTGTGAGAATAGTCCTAATCCCATTTTCATCTGTAAAGAGAAGAGTTTACTCTTCAGTATGTTCACACTTACAGTTGTTTAAATTTTAAATGCACTTTGTGTGAGCAGTAAGTTAATTGCTTTCATGTAGATGTTGAGCAGAGCCTTTGGATACAATTGTGGAGAATGGTACTTACCTTTCAGCTTGACAGATACTGATAAAATGGGATGGTTTGGGTGCCTGACTATCCTCTGTCTTTGCCTGGATGGTCCACCCACAACTGAAGTTCCATTTACTGCTGATTCTTAGACTGTGTCTTGTCACTTCTGAGAGCAGTTCATTAAAAAAAAAGTTGTGTCACTAGGAGGCTTGACATGCTCTGCTCCTTTCTTCACAGATGTGACAAAGAGTTTTCAAGCAGATTACTTTAATTATAGCTAATGTTCAGGTAAGGTCATGCTAAAATTATTGTGAAATAAAAATATTCCATCTCCAAACTCTAGACCTACCATTGCTACTAATTTGTAGGCCAAATTACCTGTCTCAATGATCTTCTTGCTTCCTGTGCTCATGGTCTCAGTGTGCTTTGCTGCTCATGTTTTCTTTTGAATGCAGAAGAATAGAAAGCTGTCAGAATTTACGAGTGGGTTTGTGGCAGGGTATGCGGGGAGAAGTGTTTCCCATTTGTGTCCAAAATGTTGTTTGCTTATGTTGCCTAACATTTGATTAATTCATAATATTTAGGGTGCAGAGTATGTGTAAATGGGCAATGACTATGAGCCCTTCTTAATTTTAAAAGGAAAGTGTATACATTTGAGTAGGGTAATCAAGCGATGAAGCCAGCCTTTTGTCTAAAATAACAACAGAAATAATTATATATATATTCATTATATAATCATGAATAAGCAATTACATAGAGACAGATCTTTGCACATGGAGATGAATAGTAGAGAGATGATGCTATAAAAATTGACAGGAACAAAAAAATTCTACTTCCAGCTCCAGGTGCTGTGCAATTTTGGTTATGTTAAAGAACAGGTACACTGAGTTTTCCTGTGTGCTAATAGAACATATGGATTGTTCTGCATCCAAAAGGGAAATCTGAGGTTTTTCTGGTGCCACAGAAGTAAGTGCCTTAGAGATCTATGGCTCTTAGTTTTTTCTGAAACTCTGGGGGAGAGCTCATTTCCTTCTGTTCTTACATGTCAGTGATTGCTTCTGCCTCTTTGTGCCTGTTTCCTCCTGTGTGTTAGAGACCAGCTCCATAGGAATTGGTGGGTACATGTTTTCTGTCCTGGGAATGAGCAGTTCCGGCAGTGAAAGAGGAGTCAGGGATATTCTTTAGCAAGTATTTAATGAGCCAGTTTGTTGAAACAGAAAACTACTGTATTTTTCACTGACAGTTATGTAAGTTTTTGGCATGATTTTGACTTAATTATTGGATTAATGATGCTCAGTTTTCTTCTCAATCATTTTTTGTAGTTCACGGAAGGACCTCAGAAAGCACTTGGATGGGCTGAGCAAATGCCATCTGTGCAGTTGAATAAAAGTGTGTAAAATACTTAATTATGTATGAGGCTTTCAGTAACTTCAAGGAATTCAGCAACAATTAAAAGGATGATATAAGAGTTCAATCTATTTTTCACAGGAAAACTGAAGTGTGCTTTGTCAGTATCACAGTTGGGCACATTTTGTACTGAATAATGGAAGCTTGTTGAACTCTAGCATGCAGCTTTTGTTCTTGAGGCTTCTTGAAGCTGATGCAACCTCAGCAGAAACCTGAGGGGTTTTGCTGGCTGGTCGTAAGACAAATGCCAGCTTGGGTTTGTCTTAACAGTAATCAAAAGAAACAACTGTTACATCGATTAAATGAAACAAATCTTCTGTCTTCTTTTTAAAATTTTACCATTACTTTTTCATCACACATATGAGTGTGTTTCACTAAATGCTCCTGTTTTGAACAATAACAAGAGATGCTCTATATACTGGGGAACTGATTAGTGTATTCTGGATATACTTTTTTGTGTAGTTAGTCTCTTCAACCTCACTTCCTCTCACTTCAACCTCACTCTTCAACCACACTCTTCAACCTCAGCTTCCACCTTTATGCCTAAATATTACTGCATAAATCCCATGCACAAATCCCTTGAAGAGTTGATTTGAGTATGAATTGAGATTTTTTTTCCCATTCAGAACTCTGTTTGCTAAAAGATGTGAATGACAGTAGCCTCAGAAGTGAAAAACTCTATTTTTTCACCCCCTTTCAATTCAACATTAATAATTAATCTTGGAAGAAATTTTTGTTGTAGTCATATTGATATTAAAGCCAACAACTTGTGTCAGTGTTCTGTAATAAGAATCACTTATGAGTTGAGAATTTCCTTCTCAACTCATAGGTCCAGAGTTTTTGGCTCATCCAGTGGAATTTGTATAAGTCTTGTTAGCCCAACTGCAGAACTGTGAATTTCCAAGTTGATGATGACTACTGGATAAAGAACAATTTTTTTTTTTTTATTGTAGCAGGAAAGAAACCTAACTACACTAGCCAACTAAAATGCCAGTAGCTTTTAATGTTTCCTTTCATGCACCACTTTCAGACCTGTCTTTATGAGCTCTTTCCAGTTCATAGGAAATGTATTTTTCTTAATGTGTTGCTATCTTTGAAATCTTTCCTTCTCATTTGGTAGCATTTTGAGCATTTGGTAGCATTTTTTCTTTTATCTAGTTTTACCTAGTTGGATTGATGTTTTGTAAATCTCACTGTAGAGTTCACATTGCCTCCCATAATTTTTTTTCTTTGTAGAATTTTTCCATTAGTAGCTGTTTTTCTGTACAAAAATATTCAGGTTCTTAACAGGGACACAACAGACCTTATCACTAGGATTTGGCTGATCACTCTTTGGGTGGGAGAATGCCTTAAATTCTTTGTTTCTTTCTAGCCCTGCATTTTATGCTCTATATACATGTAAGAAATTCCTTTTGCCAATCATACAGCCAAATAGTTTTCTCATTTTGGATACCTTACTGCATGTTTTATTTTTTCATCTGCCCCATTCAGTATTTGTTTCTTCTTTGTCATCTGTTTTCTATTGTATAAAATTTGGTGTTTTCTTAGGCAGGAGAATAAACATGGAGACATTTAATTCCTAAAGTAAGAGGATATTTTATAGACTCAGCAGTCCAGGCTATTTCTTATTCAGATCTGGTAGTGTAATTGTGCAGATAGTGTATATGGAACTTCCAGACTGGGAAGAAGTAGTGATGCCTGGGCTCTGCATCCTGACATGAAAGGTAGTCATATTTACATTTACTGCAGGTTGATTTCCACGTAATTTCTAATGCTAGCAATTTGGTTTATACAATCTAATAGAAAATGAGCAGTGTTTTTGAGCAGAACATTTATGATTGTTCTGAGCTGTTAGATTTAGTGTCCATTGTTAGACTGGCATGTGGAAGTGGAAGCTGTTAATAATTCTCCAGTGTCTGAAAGCAAGCTCACACTATTGCCTTGTGTATGTAAGACATGGCTTTTCTGACTGCCTGTGAAGTCTGTGCATTTGTAGCTGACTTGAGTGACTTTGATCTCCTGCTATCTGAAAGCCCCAGTTTGTACAGTCACTGTAGTGTGTGCTGTAGCTCTCAGGCTGGATTCATCCTGTGAAGCATTTCCATGTAGCTGATGCTTGTTTTGTTTTCTGGTGGAGACAAAATAACTGTTTCAGTACTGGGTGCCTCCCACAAATGGAAAATGCTCCAGGGAGAGCTGGGCAGAGCCATGGCTGCTGCTGTGTCCAGGTGCAAGGGGAAACACTTCCTGCTGCAGCGGGGGGGGGAGCAGCTCCCTGTAGGAGCTGACCCTGTCCCCAGTCTATGTGTGGCTGGCAGGAGCATCAGATGAGCTCCGTGGTGAGTCAAAATGCTGCTCTTACTGCTGAGAGCAGGAGAAAAGGATGCTGCCTTGTGACTCACATGAACACCTGATGTGTGCATTGTGTGGAGAAAAATGATAAAGCTTAGTATAAATGCTAAGCTCCTGCCTGGAAATTCCATAACATGGGCACAGAACACATGATCTAAACATTTCTGTTTAATGCTGTGAAGATGATCCAGCTGTGATGCTCATGTATTTTAACATTGTGTGAGAAGTCAAAGCTACAAGTTTGAGGTAGAGACACAGTTCAGGTGAAGAAAAACTATAGGTAGTGGAGGGCTGGAAAGACTGCAGTGATGCTCCAGCACTTGTTCCTTTTCTAGCAAGCTCAGCAACTCTGGATAGTTCTTCCCTCCTTATTCTTGATTGTATCTTTCCTTGTGTTTCTCTGGCTATGCAGTGGTTTGGGTGAGGCAAAGCTTATAATTTGGTTTATGGATCAGATGATTTTCATTGGGAATGTGCCTCCTGGTCTAATTCACTACAGCAGATGGAGTGTGCACTCAGTGTTGGGGACATCTCCTGTGACAGGTACTGCTGATGGAAGTGGATCCTGAGTCTCCATAATACCATGACAATTGCTCAGACCATAATTCACTGAGTTGCTTTGCTTTTTCTTTGTGGCAGCTAAATAGTTTTATTAGGGGTAGTGTTTGCAATTTTGCATGTCAGGGAAGATAATGGAAGTGACTGGACTTTAAAACAAGCATTTGTTTCTAAAGTTAATTATAACTAGGTCAGGTACTTAGTCTGCCATGTGGCCCTGCATAGACAATGGAATGGGTATGTTAGGTCTAGGAATGAGAGGATCCCTATGCTGGCAGTGTTCAGAAGACTTGTCTGTCAAACAGTAGCTTTGATTTCTTAAATTTATTTTCCATTAAAAAATACAGATCAAACTGATCTAATGGCTGGAAGGATTGCTTTCCTAAGAGTTGTGTGTGGATAGATGTTATGAGCCTGTATTTTTTCATAGGCATGCATAATTTTATGTGTGTGAATGCTAAAGATACTTAAAAACTGAAATGGAGAGATACTCAAAGGTCTGCTTCATGGCATTTAATTTAGGTCAGGGCACTGAAAACACTTGCTATCAGTGCTTGATCATGCTGAACACAATGTTTCTGAGAACTGAAGGGCTTTGAGGACTCTGGTTAATATGCTTAAGTATCCACAGGAAAAAGGTTTTTTGTTATAAAGAACATAGAACATGTTTCTCTTGTTTTTGATATTCTTCACAGAAACAGTATTCCATAGGTTACTGAAATTACTGTAGAGTCTTATCAGTTTGATATTTTTTTCTTTCACTAGAGAATTTTGGTAGGTATGGATGTTGATACAACTTTTTGTCTGCCTTACAGTCTCATGTGAAGCATACTGACTGGTATTTTTGTGTTAGGAAGATCAGGAGTATCAGAACTTAGACTGCCGAGGATTATGTTTGAATTTTGTTTACTGATAACTTGAAACCATTATCTTATTAGCAGCAATCCCTTTATTTACATTGTTACACACTCAGTGAGCACGCCAGCATTTGCAAGCAATGTAATTTGGTGTCCATGTGGAGTTTAAATAGGGATCTTGTTACATAGGAGCATATGATAAGATACCAAATCTGGAAATCTACTTATCAAATTAAAAGATGGATTTCATGCTAAACACTACTTATCATTTCAAGTTAAAATTCAACTGCCATTTATTGTTATATTTCCACAGGGGAACTTAAGATTTTTCTGTGAGTATTCTAGAGTTTTTACTATTGCTGTGAGTCATTGAAGTTTTCAGCTCTTGAAAGTTTTCAGGGTAAACATGATTGTTTTAAAATGCTGTCACTAATTGTTTTTCTTCTTTTGAAATGGATTGACAGTAGTAGGTTCAAGTAGTCATTTTAATTTGAACAGATTCTTCACAGGAAGAAAGTTCAAACTTTAGTTTTGCTCTGCCAAATGTGAGTGGAGTTTGCCTCAGAGATGTTCAGGTTCTGCAAAAAACAGTTGTGATCGGCTAAATACATGAATTAGACACATCAATCAAATGGGGTTTGGTGCTAATAACAGTTCCAAAGTAGTTTAGAGTATTGTTTTGTGAGATCTTTAATGTGTTTTGCATTTGAGAAGTCAGTTCCTTGTTGGTTGGAACTGGGGGTGACTTGAATTTAGCTAGTGGGTTACATCGCTGGAAGGACTAGATCTGAACATGGATTCATATTTGTGCTTCTTTAAGCAGAAGAACCATAGCAGAGGCTCATAATATTTAAAATTACAGGTACTATTCCTTTTGTTCTCAAATACGTAGCCTATTAATGAAAAAACACTGTGTTTGCTGGATTATGCTCAGCTCCTCTGGATATACAGTGTACTAATGGAAATCAGCATTTTCTGCTTCTATAAATAGATTGGCAGCAGCTGCAGAGCCAAACAGGCAAGCTTCTGGTCATTTTTATTATTGCCATTGAGAAGTGGTTGAATGGCTGTGGAGCGTGGCTGCTGCAGGGGAGTGTGCAGGCTGAGCTGGGGGTGTGAGCAGGGAGAGGGCAGGAAAGTGTATTTACAAGGCAGCAATGTGAGAATAGAGGTGAAGAGCTTGATGTATCTTCATTTGGGAGTCCTTAAGCTGAGTTCAAGCTCTTTTATGTACAAGACATACTGTTCAGCTGGTTAAAAGTCATGAGTTCTTACATGAGATCTGGGGGTAGCATTTT
Source organism: Agelaius tricolor (assembly GCF_023055355.1). Lineage (NCBI taxonomy): Eukaryota > Metazoa > Chordata > Aves > Passeriformes > Icteridae > Agelaius > Agelaius tricolor. The sequence continues at coordinate 11,597,379 of NW_027269270.1, read as the reverse complement.
TCTAACTTCTTTATTGTTAAATATAAGGCAGCATTTATAATTGTGCTCTGTTGGACAATATCCTCATACTGTGCCTTTAGAAGCTCCTAAAGTTTTCAGTTCCTTCTTCTGTTGGTCTTGTTTTGTCTTCTGCATGGGAGAGAAACACGGTGAGAAGGCTCACTCCTGCAGCACTCCTCCTTCCTGCCCTGTCGAGGCAGCTCTTGGATGAACAGCAGCTGCTGCTCTGCTCCTTCCTAGCAGATGAGGAACTGGTACTAGTGCAGCCTGCTAACTGGCCAGCTAAGATACCAGCTAAGATACCATGTTGTTTATGGACACAGGAAGTTGGCAGGAAATAAAAAAAGTATTGAGTGTCTTTCATCTAAACATTTAATTGAAGTCTTGTGTGTGTTTACATGTGTGGGATTTTTTTCCCCATGAAAGCTAGCAATCTTCTTTTAAGAATCTTACTACAAGGTTTTGGGAAACATAGTGAGCTGTAGGAATTGTTTTCCTGAAATACATGTACGCTTACTTTCTGTGCTTCTCAAAGTCCATATAATACAATGGATGCTAGATTCAGCTTGTGCTGAAAGATGTGAAATGACTTTATATTCCCTCTTTAATAACAGCACATTTCTTGGATCTTGATACCCAGCCTATGTGGATAATATAAAAAGCCAAGGAAATAATGAAATGCAGTATAATAATGACAGGTGGGAGTAGAGAAACATTTATTGCTTTAGAAACAGCACCATCAGCCTGTGAGATGGCTAAAGATCACCTGAAAGTGAAGTTCACTGTGTACTAAAGCCTTGAAAACTGGAAAGTTTCTTAGCATTTTAGTTGTATATTTTACCAGTGCTTTAATCTGTATTATTTGTACTGGATCACATCTTAGTGATATTAACTATTTTTCAAGGAGAAACACAGAACCCCAGAAATTAGAATTCTTAGCTTATTGTTTTTAATGCTGTTTGAAATGTATGTATGTTTTTAAATTTCTAATGGATATCTTGTCTGTTGATAGCCTAAATACTTTTAGGTACTCTACTACTAGAAAAATGGATCATATTAATTTGTCATAGAAGAAAGTATTCACAATGTGAAAAAGTACAAAACATGTTCAAGAAGAAAACATGGACTTACTCTTTGTAAAAGGATTCCTCTCACATTGTATTCAGCTACCATCTTACAGGAATATAGTTCATTCTCTGTGAATGACTGTTTGTAACAGCAATGATTAGGAGATTGAGGATTAAGTGATTAGGAGACATGAGGAATATGGTATTTGGCAGCTCCTTGTAGGCTGTTAGGAGTTATAAATGAAGTAGCAAGTTTAGAAAAATGAAACAGTTCTAAACTGTATAAAATCTAGGATAGGTGTCTCAAAGTGCTTTTCAAGTAAATTGCTAAAATATTGAATGAGAAGTTGAACTTTTTCCAAGAAAAATCCGAGTATATTTCAAGAAGAAAAGGAGCTTAATTCTTCTTAGAAAGTGTAGAAACGCTTTAAATACCAAGGTATCTTCTGTGGAAAAATAGTAACTTTTATTTAGAATTAGTTTGACTTGTATAATTCGTTGTCTGTAAAGAGAGGCAAAAAGAGTTCATTCCAAGAATCTTTGTGTGAAAGACTTCATTCCAAATAACCCTTTTCTTTGTGTTTTTCAGTCAGCAGATAAGCAGCGAGCCCTGGAAGAAACCAAAGCCTACACAACGCAGTCCTTAGCAAGCGTAGCCTATCTGATCAACACCTTGGCCAACAATGTTCTCCAAATGCTGGATATCCAGGCATCCCAGCTCCGGCGCATGGAATCTTCAATCAACCACATTTCACAAGTGAGACTTTCTTCTTTTGCCTTTGGTATTTCATAGCAAGTAAAACTCTGAGCTGACATCTTGTGAGAGAGAAGAATTTAAAACAAAAGGATGCATTTCTTCTCATACTCATTTGGGATTGGGTCTCATCGTGTGATTCTATACCAGTGTTAGTGTGAGCATTTTACATACCAGAGCAGGTTAAATGCATTCTCAGCCAGATTATTGTTTGGAGAGGGGATCATTCTGCATAAGCAAAAAGCACAGAAAAATTGCTAATGGTAAAATGAGAATATTATGTTAAGAAATACTAAATGGATGGTGAAAAACAGTACTCATCATCCTTTTACTTTTTCTGTGGCTGTAATACTGGCATCTAATGACAACAGCATAGATGACAAAAATAGTTTGCTCCTGGCTTTTCTTAATCAAATGTACTTTGCAGTGACATGAACAAAAGCCAAAATTCATGTTTCAATTTGTGTATGGCTGCAGAACTCCTGCCATTGTTTGCAGTTTTTCTGAGCAGCAGTAAACTAAGCTGCTATAATCAGGAACCCAGCTTCAATCACCACATTGATAAGAGTTACTGCCAGAATGGGCTGAGAATGAGTGATATATAAAAATGGAGATTTACCAGCCACTTGATGGATTAAAAGAGAAATTAAAAGCAATGATACAGCTGGTTCTGGTTTTTGTGTGTTTACTGAATATTTTGTGTCTTAGTCAATACATTTTGGCTACTAGTGTTTCTTGATCTCCATGCAAGAATATAAATTAAAATAAAGAATACTGTGTTATTTAGAAAAACATTTGAAAGTAGGGGCTTTGCAAGGTAGGAAATAAATGGATGGATTGGATCTATTTGAACCAGCAAAATAAGTGAATAATTTTATGCTGGCTAGTGGGCTGAATTGCCTCTGATTGGGTCAGAGGAATCCCAGGGCAAGTACAAAGAAAGAGGTGGGGGAGGATTTTCTTTTGATAGGGCTGTGCTATTAGATTGCTTCAATTGTCTCATGGACCTGCATCAAAAATAAACTGCAAGTTTGATTTCTTCTGCTAGATGGTCCATGTTAATCATTATGTGGACAAGTAAATTAATTTTTTCCCCCAGAAAATGTTATGAATTACCTGTGTATGCCTGTGTGCTGTATCTGTATGCTCTGTGTGTGTATGTGCTTCCTCACAGGCTAGTGCCAGCTCACATGTGTTCAGCTGTTTGAGAGCCTGATGCAAAAGACAGTATATTTTGCATTTTGTGAATGTGGAAAATTCATTTTGTCAGACAGCTTCTGTGAAGTAGCTTTTGTGGAAAGAGTCATACCATTTTAATTTTTTTCCTCCTGAGAAGGTGACATTTATGCAGATTGAGAGCTAGGTCAGATTGTCTTTGACCTTTATACAATACAGCTAGTTATTTAAAATAGAGCACTAAATTAGCAGTACCCCAACACTTAATGAAGATATATCTGCAAAATTTCATAGGTTGAGCTTGAACAACCCAAAAAAAATCTGTGATTTTTTTTTTAAATACTGCTGTAAAATTGAAAATCTAGTTTGTCTGGGGGGATTTTTTATGTGGTTTGTTTCAGGTTTTTTGAGCCTGCATCTGTATTTAGGATGCTCCCCAAATCTTTATGGAAGAAATAATATCAGAGGGGCAGACAGTATTTAAATTTTGGATATTTCATACATGAAGTGTATTGATCCAAGGAACTTTACTAAGTTAAGTTAATGTGTCTGGAAGTGGCTTTCCCCCATAATACCAATGTTGTAGGTTAGTGTGTTATCTGTCTTAATTTCCAGGGTTATTTTTCTTTAAAAAAATATTTTACGCAGTTTCTCTAGAAAGAAATAATTTATTTTCAAGAAATTTGGTTATACTTCTAAAATTAGCCTAATCTGCAGAAGGTTTCCTTGGTGTTTATGTTGGGTGTAAAGTTTGGTGAGTTTTTTCTAACAGGACTGAAAATGTGTTGTGGTGTAATACCCAACTGCCAAATTAGGATTTCAGTCAGACTGACTTGAAATGAAGTCAGTAACATAGAACAGAAAACAGGTTGGTAATTACAGATGGTAAATTAATTTTTGCATTAATGCTTTAGTCAGTAGGTCTTGGTATTTAAGTTTAGAAAACAGTATGTGCAAATTGTGATATCTTGATGGAATCCCACTTTTAATTCTTGTTTGGGATTCCACATATGCTCCAAAGAAGGAAGCAGAATCATTTGGTGCTTGGTATGAAAATTTTTCCCAAAGTGCTTGTTTTGTACAAGTAGCTCAGACTGGGAGAGGTGTGATTAACTTTGTAAGATAAAATACTGTGATTCTCTGTTCATTGGTAGAATGCCAATTTAAATCCCTTTCTGTGTTTCCTTCTAAATGCCAAGCTAATCAAAGAGCTGAAAAGGAAGCTGATAATAATTTGTGCTTTTTCAAGTTGTGTATAGGTTGTGAATAAGGAAATTGTTACTATTGAAACTATTTTTATGGAAGTGATTAAATCCTATTGGTTTAAAAACTAGAATTACTTTGGTTTGGTCTGAAAGCTGATGAGTCTATTCTTACTTGCCTTCTTGAACCTTGTCGAGAACTAGATGATACACAGTGTTTCATATTTGACTATGAATTTAAATCTTAAATGCAGATCATATGTACAAATATTTATACTTATTAAAAAAAAATCTTGCAGCTTTCAAGTTAGCAGTCACTGTGAAATGCTACTAATGTCCACATTCTTTAAATTAATCTGGCAGATTTTCAGGTTTTAATATTTGTATGATAAGAAATGTTTTTTTCATGTTTAGCAAGGTCATGTATAAATAACTCTGCTGCTGATTATATAAACGAGCAGGTTATCACCAAGGTGAGTAGCAGTGCTGAGTTTTCTGCAGTGGCACTGTGTTGTGGGGAGATGTGCTACATCCTCCCCTTCCAGAACTGCCTGCCACACTCTGGGCTGTGAGAGCAGGCATTGGATAGACTGCAGCCTTGGATTCTCTGCAGGCACAGCTGCTGCTTAGCTGGGCTCCAGCAACATCTGCCAGCTGCTCAGTCTCTGCAGGGCAGTTCACTTGGGCTTCCCACTGAAAAGTCAGTAAAGGTTTGTGACCTTTCTCACTTGTCTTATGCTTGCAAGGCACAAGAATAGCAAAACACTTTAAAAATGGTGATGCAAGGCCAGTTTTGCACAGGGCACGTTACCTGTTTATGGAACAAGTAGTTTTTCAGCATTTTTATAGTATTATGATCTCTTTCTTTTTGTGTGTAAATTACATGCAACTTGAGACAATTAATGTCACATTTCCAACATGTCAGTATTAGGCAGTTGCTAATTTTAAAGTAATAATCCAGTTTTCAAGGTAATTTGCAATTAGTTTGAATTGCATCAAATTAATAAGATTAATCAAAAATAAAAGTCCAGCAATACTAGATTTAAGCAACATTTTCTTCTAAGATTTTTGAAACGGAATTTTAAAAGCCTAGACTACCAGACTAGCATTAATTTATAAATTTAAATTAGAATTGTTTGAGAAGAGGAACAAATTAAGGCTTCTGGGGACTTTTGTCTCTGAAATTTCACTGTAATTCAGACTTTCAGCATGCTTGTGGTTGTGGTTTAACCTCAGCTGGCAACTAAACACCACATGGCTGCTCACTCACTTGCCCCTACCAGGCTATGGGTAGAAAATCAGAAGGGTAAAAGTGAGAAAACTTGTGGGTTGAGATATGTACATATCTCTTTAATGAGGATGGTGATAATAATAATATAGAAAATTAATATTTAAGAGAGGAATCAAACCCAAGGAGAAAGGCTGCAAATGAAAGCAATTGCTCAGCAGCAGCAGCTGAGAGCTGCCCAGGCAGGCCCCAGGCAGCAGTGCCCAGCCAGGCTCCCCCAGCCCGGGGCTGCAGACCATGAGGCCGTGTGGAGCATTGTCCCCTGGTCAGCAGGGCCAGCTGTCCCAGCTGGGTCCCTTCCCACCTTCCTGTGCACCCCAGGCTACCCAGGGTGGGTGGATGGAGAGCAGAAAAGGCCTGGACTCTGTGCAGTCTCTGCTCAGCAGTAACTGAAACATCCTGGAGTTATCAGCTCTGTTCACAGCACAAATCCAAAACATTGGCCCATACTGCGAAGAAAAGGAATCCTGTCCCAGCCAAAACTAACTTAAGTTAGTTAAACACTAACTTCATACTTTGGGAAAATTTGTTTATGGGTAGAAGAGAATATTTCTCAAAACTCATGAGTTCAGTGACTTCTAAGTGAACTTGTAAGTAGTGCTGACTTTCCCAGAAATTATTTCATGGGGTTTTTTCGTTTTAATATTTTCAGAGCGTGAGACTGGCTTTTTTGCATTCAGTATGAAAACCTGATGTTTCAAAATGGCCAGAAAATTCCTAACAGAAAAATATGTGGTGGTTCACACTTATTGTTCCCCTTAAGCTCTCCCTTGGCTATTGCAGGGATCTTGGAAAGCATATGAAAAGATGATAGTAATGAGCCTAACCTCTAACTAACTGTCACATGAAAGCTTTTGGAAAAGCTAATGGAGATATGTGAAACAATTTTTTAAAAGCATAATAATGCTGTCAGGTATCCAAAATTTCTTGTTAGAAAACAGGGGTTTAAGTTGTAGAAGGGCACAGTGTATCCTATCTGCTTTTCCTAACAGTTTTCAAGCCAGGTGAAGCCAGGTGTTCTGTTAGTCCAGCTCTAACCCCAAAACCTTCTCATTATACTTTCTAAACTGATGAATAAACATTTTGGTCCATTCTCCTGTCTTGATAAGGGATTTATGTTAGTACTGGAGGTAATAATTACCTGTGTGTTGGGGATAAATGTTTTCATTTTCTTTGGTAGCAGGTTAATCTTTGTTACCTCCTCTACTAATGGAATACTGTAGTGTTCCTTTGTGCTATTTTATGGGTCTGTTATGATCTCATGACTTCCATAGTCTACTAAACAAGAAAACGAAGTGTTTGGAAAGCTGCCAGCTAACGCTTTTCAATACCATTTTAGGTGTGTGGACCAGAATTAGGTGCAGTTTATATACATTTAGTCATTCTGTAGCTATTCAAGTTAAAAGAGATGTTCTGAATCATAATGCAAGGGAAATCCCACCAGATGAACTTCAAGTTTTAATTAGGTTTTATGCACTTCATTGTTTGTTACTGTAGTCATGCCTCATGATCACCATAGTCCTTAAGGAAGCTGGTTGTACCCGTGGCTCCTATTGAAAACCCACTCTTCATTCATGGAAACAGCTTTGCACAGCACCAAGTTACCATTGCTACAGTAACATGAGCATTAAATATCTGTACTTGCATTATATTAGTAGATAATTACATCAGAAAGTACTGAAAGAACATATTCAAAGTTGCAGAGTTCTAGCACTTGAAATAGAAAGTGAGAAATCATCTTGCCAACCCTGCACTAATAACTTTCTTTTTGATTTCTGGATTGAAATTAAAGCTCTGAGTGCAATATCCAAGGCATAAAATGGTTTTGAAGGACCAGATTCAGACCCATAAGATTTTGATGTTCCAGTACATCCTGAAGTGCAGCTGCTATTGCAGCTGAAGTTTTCTAACATTCTAGCAAATGGCATCAGGGGCCTGTGAGACAAAGAACATACAAAAGTCATGTCTCTGCAGTTCTCCAGTGACATGGCTAACCACAGATAGTCTGCAGTAGAGATTTAATTCATCAGTGGTGCATCAGTCATGAGACTGTCCTCCCAAGCTGTTGCCATCACATATCTTCAGCTTCTTAGGGCAGTATGTGCCCTCTGACTGGTGAGGTGAGGAGTCTGTGGCCATCTTTTCCAGAGTGTGTGCTCCTATTCCCTCTGCTGCAAAAGCAAGGGTCTAGCACAGAGAAGGGATAAAAGCCTGAGATGGAAGATGAAATCTCTGACATCTTACCCTGATGCAGAATGGTGTACTTTAGGTACTCTGGCCTGGAAAATGTTGTGCTCTGTTTGCATTTGTGCTTGTACCACAAATATAGCACTGTAAGAGCTCAGCTGCACTGCTCTGTTGGGGGTTGGTGTATAGTCCTGGTCATCTTGGGGAGCTTCAGAAAGGACCTTAGCAAATTCATTGGAGAGTGGTTTAGTTGTTAAGTAGCTGCAGAAATACATGTGTTTCTGTAACACTTGTTTTGAATTCCTGCAGAATTTTGTATTGGCCAAACCTGGGTGGGTTTTTGTGCAGGTGTCCCAGGCAGTTTAACTACCCCTATTAAATTCATTGTGCAACAAACTTGAGCTTTCCAAAGAGAGATTTGCCAATACATTTTCACCTTAAAATCTATTTTTCTGTAGCTTTATTTTCAGAAATAGCTATGCACCTTTAGTGGAAACCTTACAGTTATAGGCAGGTGGAACTAGAGTGGCAGAATGGACATGGCAAAGCTGTAGTCAGTGCCTAATTTTAGCAAAGTTACAAAATCTTGAAAATATGTTGTTGGGAAATAATGGGCAATCTTGATGATAGTATTGTAAGCTCACATATAATGCCCCATGTATTTGTGGAAATCCTTGCATGGAAATAATGCAAAGAAATAACTTCTTGGAAGTAGTTTGGGGGTTGGTTGGGGTTTCTAAAATATTTTTTTGGTCATTTTAAAGGTTATGATGATTGTTCAAGGTAGCACAGGTTCCATTAGCTTGTTTTGGTATCAGTAACACAAACAGCAGGGTAAAAGAGTCTAGCTAACCCCACTGCTCCAGTGCCTACCCACAGAAAAATAAAATAGACAAAAATGTGTGTTATGAAAATGAGTTCTCATTTGTACCTGTTCCCCAGTTACTACAAAGCCTGATTCAAAACTGTGAAAAGTGTTTCTGGTGCCATTCAAGATCACTGAAGTGGTAACAAGAAATCTCTGACTGTTTGGTGGTGATTCTGGCTGTTTTTACTTTTGTTTTTTATCCTGTAGCTAAAACTTTTGTTCACAGTTTAGCATATTTCCTATAGTGAAAGCTGTTTTGTGAACAAGCAATTATTTTTGGTTTAAATAAGGCAAGGAACTCCATGGCCCATGATGTAAGAGATTATAATTTCCTGGAAGAGATAAGTGGACTTTTTGGTAGCATTTTCTTACTCTTGTTACCTAACAAGATTCACATACATGTTTTTAAGCAGTGAATTTTCAGCAGGACTTTGTCTTACACCAAAGATTGTCCTAGGGTACTGATTTTAGTATATAAAGTTGGCCCTGGGTGTCCAAAGGGAAGGCAATGGGCTTAACCTCTGGCTTTATTGTGGATACATTAGTATGGAATGTATTTTAAAATTTAATCATTGCTTTGTGATGAGTGAGTTGTAATGACCAAAATACTTTCTTGATTTGTCTAAGTGAAAGTTTATTCTATCATAGGATTTACCAGTCCTAATTTAGCAAACTTTTGCAGTGCAACAAAACCTGCTCATGATTTGTTTTACAGGTCTTAAAATTAAGGTTTGGGAAGGCATCCTTACACTTCATCTAGTTGAAGTCTATGCCAAAGACAAGCTTAGAGAGCAGTTGTAAAATAAAAAAGGATAAGTGAAGGAATCTTACAAAACAGTGTCAGTAAATTGATGCAAACCACTAAGAATGGAAAGGAGATCAATTTTTTGAAACTGAAAGAGCAAGGGTAACACAAAACCCAAAGAACCCCCAGCTGTTAGCGTGGCTTTAGAGGTGGTAAATTCAGCAGTAAGGTGAAGAAAGATGTTGTAATCAAGTATATGTAGTGATATGTTTAGTACAGTATAGAGATTTTCAAAGCATTAGAACTGATTTAATTTTTTTTGATACTGACTCTGTATTCCAATGCATACCACTGTTAGTAAATACACTGCGTCTTTTGTAGACGGTGGACATTCACAAAGAGAAAGTTGCTAGAAGAGAAATTGGTATCTTGACTACAAACAAAAACACCTCAAGAACTCACAAAATCATTGCACCAGCTAACTTGGAGCGACCAGTTCGCTACATCAGGAAACCTATTGATTATACAATTCTAGATGATATTGGACATGGAGTGAAGGTAGGTGATATTGTTAAAACAGCCAAACTGCAAATTCATTGTCTTTGTATATTTTCAAAATAACCTGATGCTTTTCATGGTAATATACCAGTTTCTCCTTGCCTGGACAATGTGTCTATAAACATGAGAGGAGTCCTGTCCGATTTCCAGTTGTCCCTTCCCCTTCTCTTGTCCCACTGTTTCTAAATGTTGCAAACTCACTGAATCTGATTTCTGATTGGGACTGTGAGTCTCACCCTCAAAAATGCTTTTGAATATCAACTTGTGTGATGCTGCTATTATTGTTTGGGTCAGTTGCCAGGGATATACATGGGGACTGAAGGGCTATTGACCATCACTTTTCTGCTGAATTAGCACCACAGAGTGTGATCCAGCTGTAATTGCCGCTGGTTTACTTTGACGCTCACATAAAGGAAGGGTTTGCATGAGAAATGTTATGGCCTCCCCTTTCTTCTTTCTGCCAGGGTCAGTTATACACAAACCCACTGATGTGCTTTGTTAAAGGGAGTGCTCTAGAACTTTTGTGCCATGTGGGGTTTTGAGATGGGAGTGTTACTGCCAAGTTTAAAGCCAGCTGGTTTTCCCTTTCAAGATAAGGAAAAAAGAAGGAATTTCAGGGCAGAGGTCAGACTGAGGCACAACTTGTGGCTGTTAGATCAATGTACACAGCAGCAGTAATATCATGTGTGAGGTTAGATATATGTTTTTAAAAGCACATCCTGAATATAAGCACAGTCTTAGCAAGTGTGAGCTCATTGTTAACTTGTGCTGCCAGGAAAACAAGTACAGAAATGAGAACACTGACAGTATTAAAGTTCCAGGAAATGAAAGGTAAATAGCACAAAATGACATCATTTTTACAAGGCAAACTAACAAATCTGTAAACCTGCTAAGTAGCAGTAAGGTAAGATGCTTCTTCCAGTCAAAGTACACCAGGATTTCTTTTGCTTGTCTTGTAACTGGGTATCTCTGTTGTCCTATTTGCTTTTTCTGCTTGGATGGCCATTTGAATAGCAATAGGTTGTTTAACCTAACTTTTTAAAATTCAAATTCTGAGCAATTTGATTTAAGTATCTTTCCCAAGCAATTTTACTTAAGGTCTCTTCAACATCCTGTTTGTTAATTGGAAAGTCTCCTTCCTCCCATTTCTTACCCAAAGAATCAACCTCTGAATAGATTTTTAAAAAGACAAATAAAAAAACATACCTAACTTTAATAACTACAGTTTTGACCAGGAAATTATTACCAGTTGTGTGTTAAAATCTGCTATCAATTTTGAATTTATGCAGGTCACCAGATCTCCTTGTGGATATGGATGGAGCATATTAACCTTGTAGGATTGCTGTTGCTAATATTTTAATCATCACTTTTTGTTTTAGGGAGATCATTTTAGAACTCATTAAAGAATAGTTTTTAATTGCTCTGCATCACAATCTTATTTAGCACTAGCTCTAAATCATTATAATTGGTATCCCACTTACCTCAATGTAGCAGTCATACTAAGATGCAGTGAATTATGTTCTTCTAAAAGAACATAGTTCATCAAATGGATGATGACTTGAGTGTGTTTTACATCCATTTGTTATGCTTGTGATAGACTTAAATTATATTTACCATGTACTATGTTTGTCTAGAAAATGAAGAAATATTGTGTACTTGTGAAACAATAATCAGAGAACTTGAAGTCATGCTATCCTTAAGATTGTAAATATGTTCCAATTAGGTTAATCCTATGTTTAAGACAGAAGAAGGAACAGCTTTCTTGCTGATGGGTGAGAGGTGGCCAGTTGTGCTTATGAACCTGTTTTTGTTCTGCTTGAGAAACTCCAGATTAGTTTATTAGATCTCTGGCTTTAGAACAGAGAGAAAAAAATGAAGTATGTAGAAGCTTTAAATTTGTGTATATATAGCTCTTTATTGTTTGAGCTGTGATACTTTTCCCTTCAAGTGAACATTCAGAAGGAGTTGTTGCATAAACAGTGTTGAAGTTCCAGTTAGCATCAGGGTTCCTCAGTCTGCATTCTTTGTCCTTTTTCTGCTAAAGGGCTTCTGCTCCAGTACTTGGACCTGGAATTATGTATTTTCAGGCCAGGCAAAATGCTGATGCAGCAGACATTCATTGCAACCACTGAGAAAGATGGCAAGCTGAACAGAATAATGCAGGCATAAAAGGGAGGATTCTTGGCTGAGAAATTCAGTATGCTGTGCAGAGAGAAGTGGTACAGGCCCTTAAGCATCTTCTTCCATTCAGAAATTTGAAGCATAGTGGAGACAATGTTCAGGGAGGTTTGCTCTATAGTATGGTTTCTAAATAGATGTGAGAGAAGTCAAGTGCCTCTGTATCATCCCAGCAGTCCCTCCTCATCTTCCCTCCCTGAAGCTGCAATGCTGCAAAAATCTAAAGAATCTTTTGTGTGAAAGAGACTTGCTTACAATTTTTTCAAATGTTTCCCAAGTTACAAAGTCTTCCAACCTATTGTTCCCACCAAAGAGTTCTTTAATCAAGAGAATAGAAAAAAACCAAGTGCTCCCTTCAGAGAGAGAGGTGTGTATTTAGGCCTTGCAGTTATCAGGCAGTGCTGCTGAGGTCTCTGCAGAGAGACCTTCCAGTGTGACTGACCTCTGTGGCCAGTGCAGGGGGACCTGGTTTTCCAGTATAGCTGGACAAGGCAGAGACCATAGTGGTTAATTGATCCACAGAACTTTAAACTCTAAGACAGGAGATTTTCCTTGTAAATCAGATTATGTTTCATTTTAGTAGAGCAGAGTCTCTCCTAAATTGATGGAACAAATCATTTACTCTGGATGCTCTACTATTTATCCAAATATTTAAATAATTATTTATTTGCATATTTAAATATTCATCTGAATATTTGCTGTTCATTGCTGCAGAAAGTGTAACAAATTTAATGATACATTTAGATGAATTGAACTAAAACCAGATCATTCAAAGAGAAAGACAAGTAATTTTAAAAGAAATTACTATGGAGAAAGATGTACGATATTGTGCCAGTAAGATGCAGAATTTAGTGTCAAAAAGCTAGCACTTAGGCTTTAAAGTAAGATTTTAATCTGTTGATTAATGTCTTAATTTATACTTTAGGAAATGTGGATATGTGGTACAGTATCCATAAGAGTGCTGTACTTCTTACAAGACTGAATGATTTGCTCTTGATCTTTGTTCAAGAGAGATCTCATGGCATCAAGTTAACTAACAGCATTCTCTATAAAAGAACATGCATTAGCTTAATATGTTAGAAGCTTCCATTTCAGCTACTTGTAAATGTGCTAATGCATGTAAACAATTTAAATGAGCTCAGACTCATTGATAAGGCTCAAATAAGGCTTTGACAGCTCAAATAAATTAACCTCTGAAGTTAATCCATCTAGATCTCATGATACATTTTGAAAGAAGCTGCCTTTTTGTTAGCACTGTAAGAACTTGAGTAAACAGTGTACAAGCATTTGAATGCTAATTTTAAAGTGGTCAATGTATATTAAAATTTTCAGCTTGAAGATCTTTTGTTCATGACATTCTGCTTTAACCACTCTTTCTATGATCTACTGATACATTATTTTGTTAATGCTGAATGCTTAACTTTTTTCTTTCTTTTTCCTTTCTCTTCATATCCTGAAGTTCCAACTAACCTTTCAATGCTTTTTTTCCTTACCTCTTTTATTTGCTCCATTTATGCATTAAGTGGTTGCTTAGATTTAAGGTAAGAAACCCCAGGGCTGGATTTCCATTCCTCTTCTGAGATTATTACACACGGGGAGATGATTGACATCAATGCTACAGATTATTTAAAACAACACCCGCTCTGCCTTCTGTGTCACAGAACTTCTGTTGGGTAACTCATTGTGGATAAGCATTTTGTGATATAAATTGCTGTGTATATGAATGGAAGTTAACACAGTTAATTTTAAAAGCTTTGTGGTAAAGTATTAGCTGCCCTCAGCATATCTAGCAGATCATTTATGAGGGAGGGATTTTGTCCTAGCCTTGAGTAGACAAAAATATACACAGACTAGATAGCAGCTGAATATGAGCCTCCCCCTGTGTAATATTCTTTTTATCCTATATGCGGTGTAAGCTACAGTTTGATTGGGATTCATGTTTCAGTGTGAGATTGCTCAGATAATGGGCTCCAAAGGTGTGTAACAAATTCAAATCTGTATATTATTTTTTAAAGTTGCAGTATTCTTATTTTTTTTTTCAGAAACTGATAGCAGTGCTTGAATACTGAGAGGTAATCATCTATAGAAACTTCCAGAAATGTCAAAATTGTGTAAAACACTCAATAACTGTTAAACAGCAAGATAAGTGATTTATTTAGTTGAATATTAAATGAATAGTGCATCAAAGAACTCAGGCTGAAGTATGTCAAATTCTTTAAATGTTGGTAGTCTTAGTGGCTGCAGAAGCAGCAATAAAAAGCATCAAATCAATTAGACAAGCAGTTAAATCAGGTTACATGACATTATGGTGGAGTTCATAGTACATTAATTAATAGACAGGTTATAGCCTTTATTGAATATGATGATCTCCTCCTCCTCCTGAAGTGCAGCTGGTTTGGGGGGAGAGGGACTGGAAGATTTTTAGTAGCAGGTGCCATCGTTGTAATGAGGGAAGTGTATTTTAGAACATAGAATGCCAATATATAGAATGAGTATATTAATTAAAGGAAGTTCCAAGTTGACGTGAAATATTTTAAAGTATTTTCTATGCTTGGAAAAAGCTAAAAGAAAATCCTGCAAATTCCTGAGATTGCCTATCAAACCAAGTATTTCTGTAGATATCTCCATGATGCCCCTGTGAAAGAGGACAGAGGGTACTTTTAGTCAGGTATTTAAGTATATGTAGCATCTCTAATAACAATGGAAAACTTGTAATTTATGAGAGAATTCCCACATGTCATTTGAAATTTATTTTTACAAAGGTGTGTGAGGTGTACAGTATTTCAACTCACTTAGTGTTTACATACTTTTAATTTGAGAATGGCAAAATATGTCTCCTCCCTGTTTTTTACTGTCTGGTTATATAACATGGGTACTTTTGATGCTGAATATGTCTTATTCTGGACACACTTAATATTGGATGATGGTTTTCTCAGTGTTCTTAAAAAACAATTTTCAAACTCAATTTTCTTTGTTGCTCTCTGCAGTTGCAGTTTATAAACAAGTAATGACTATCCTAAAAAAAGTTTTAACATTGTGTAATTATAGATTGTATGTGAACTGACATATCTGTGCATTATCTGCAGTGGCAATAAGAGTTTTGTACGGCTTTTCAGAGTAAATATTTTTTTCTGTTTATAGGTTTGGAATGAAAACATTTTTTGTTATAACACCATTTCTTTATTTACTAAAGTGAACCCAGTCAGAAATTTGATTTGAGGAATCAAACATATCAGTCAGTTTCTCATTGGCAAAACATGAGTTTGAAAGAGAAAACAAAAAAGGCAAAAAGCTGTGCATCATCTCTCAGTAGACCTGAGTTATTCTTTGTCTCACTGTAGTTTCTGTGCATCAAGCTGAAAGAAGAGTGAAAAGCAGTTCTGTGGGAATGGTTATTTTACTTCACTTAAAAGTGATTGGATATGAAGTGTTTGGCCTGCATTTCTTTTTTGTGATTGCAAAAAACCCTTAGCCTTACCTAACAGCTATAGTTTTAAACTGACTGACTGTAGCATTGGATTTGTGTCTGAGTTACTTAAGTTTTAAACAGATTTTGAAGAAAATTTCAGTTACAAGGCAGAGGAAAATCTATTGAAAATGACGTTGTTTAAACCTTTTTGTATTCACCAGACTTGGTTCTTCAATTAATTTGCATGGGTGGATGTGGGAACAACAAGTAAGCTCACTTGCTTGAAGCTTCTACTTGTGGTCATTTGCCAAAACAGGGCTGAAATTTATACATTTCACTTCCCTATAAACTGGTTAATGAGCTGACAAGCAAATGGTTTGATTAGACATGCACAGTAAGTATTTGAGTGGCTGAGCACAGCCTGAAAATAAATTTACTTGAGGTGGCAGATGATGGGCCAAAAATCTATTCATCATCTCTGCAGCATTAACAAGATGAAGCAAGGCATGGAAGGGAGTTTTCATTCAGCCTTGGGGTGTTTTTTCCCATAATTGGATACCAAGTTGCTCAAGAAGGTTGAGAAACTGCCTGAAGGTTCTGAATATAATCCGTGAAACATCACTGAGGGGACACTTTTTCTTACTAGGTTTGGGGAAAAAAATTATTCTTTTGACATCCTGAAAGTTCTAGAAAATACAGTTTGAATTTAAAGCACTGCTTAAAAATTTGTGACTTTGTCCAGCTTTAGAAGTAGCTCCTCCTGAGGTTTGATTGTGTTCAATAGCTGGTATTCAGGATTTTGGGGGGAAAAACAGCCAACCAACCAAGCAACCAAAAAAAACCCCAATCCCCCCAAAAAGCCCAGCTTGCTTGCTTTCTTGCAGGTAAGTGCCTCACATCTGTATAGATACAGGACATTAATGCAAATAGTTTTGCAGTCTCTTGACCAGCTCCCATATCTCACCAGCTATAAATTTCTGTACTTCCTGTTTTGTTTTGTTTTGGTTTTTTTTATTTTTTTTGCTTGTGAAAATATTCCCAAGAATTAAACTGAATGAACGGCATAATTTATCAGCTTTAGCTGATTTATTTATTTCACTACAAATTCTTTATACAGTGGAGTGCTAAAGAAATTCAATATGTTAAATGCTGATAAAAATGTAAGTATGAAGGAAACTCAGTCATATGTAGGACCATAAGATGGTGTTTTGATCATTGCAATCTATGAAGAACTAGTTGCCAAAAATAGAAATTGGCCAATTAAGTCTTAATTATTTAAAAAATTAAAAAATTAAACTGAAGAGGGTAGCTTTTCTCTAAGTACTAGAGAGTACTACTACTAGAGAGTACTCTAGTCGGTGCCATATTGTGTCTTGAAGTCATCAGATGGTGCCTTTCTAAAACTGTAGCTCAATAATAGAAAACAATGGATGAAGTACTATTGCACCCTTTTGGAACAGAATGGTCCATGGGGATCCATTTTTTACAGTTCATTGTACAGCTGTTACTGTGGGGCTGGATCCCAACGCATTTTCTAGGATATCTTACTCACCAAGGATCTGCTTTTTAGGTAGTTTGTGTAGTTTCTTCCTCAGCAAAACTTCCAATTCCAGCTCCAGTGCTGACAAAGTTACAGCTTTGGTAGAAGATATTTTTCTGTGGTGCATGTGCTTGTTTATTCAGCTATAAAAAGCTTCTGCAAGGTATCCAGTTAAAAAAAAAAACAACCAAGATCTCTTGGTATTCCACGACTTCTGTTGGTAATTTTGGTGTGGTTTTTTTTTCTATGAGAGAGGAAAAAAAGTCATTTGAAAAATCCCTGCATGCATTAGGCACAGACCCTGTGCCCTATTGTCTGTTTACAGGGTTGTCTTCCTGCTTTTACATCAGTCATCTGTGGTTTTATCCTGAGCTTTGTGCCCAATTCATTACTGCCTCTCTTTTTTTTTTTTTTTTCTGTTCTAAACACAGTGGTTGGCTGGTTAACTGTGCAGTTGTGAGCAAAGGCACAGACAGATACTCCTTTATCTTTCTGGTTGCAGGCTCTCTTTTGCTATGCATTTTCTTAAATTGATTTCCAAGACTTAAGCTAGAAATCAGCCCCAGCCTGTGGGGGGCTGAAACAAACCACCATCAGACAGATGCATTCCTCTGCTTTCACCCTCTCATTAAATCAGCTGCATCTGGGTAGTTCCAGCTGTGCAGGACCAGGGGAAATGATATCTGAAACAGTGCAAGTTCTGGCAAATACCAGCTTACTCCAGAAAAACGATTTTTTAAACTTGACAGCAAATGCAAATGTGACCTTGAGTTCTGGTTGTTGCTTCAGATTTTACATGTTTGTAAGAGGGATATGTGTGGGTGAGGATTTGTGTATGGAAAGTGAATTTACAACCATATGTGCAAAATAGAAAAGGCAATACAATAAAGTTTGGAAGAAAGAGGGCATTAATGGTCTTCCTTCCCCCCAGTAGAAATTATTATAGAAGGAGACAGCTGTATATATTGCAGTGCTTTAATCTCAATTGCAGTTGGTGCAGTTTCAGATTTTTTTAGCATCTTGCATGCTTTTATTTCCAAGGATCTGTCCATTTTGATCAGAAGTGTTGAAATAATTGTATCTTTTTAATTTCTCTTCTGTGATTATTTGGCAGTTAGTCAAAGGGGAAGTAGCACAGGGTTGTTTAACTTAGAGTAGCTGATCTTAAAGTCACCAGTCCTGTCAGATTTGAAGACAACCTTGTAAATTCTAATTACTTGCTCTCTGAACAGTTCAATTTCAATGTTGAAAAGTCATTTCCAATACCCTGAAACTAAACCTACTGTCAGTAAATCTCCTTATCTTTTAGGTTGGGTTTTTTTAAGGATGGTTTCTTTTTGCTAAGTTCCTTGGCTAAAACCAGGTCATTTTTTGTTTGGCCACATTTTCTAAAGCTTTTGTCCCATCCTTTTCAAGGATCTGTGTATTTGCAGTGTTAATGGAAATATCAAGCAGTCACTGAGCTCTGTGTTGGTGAGGCGAGTGTTAGCTCCACTTCTGGCTGTACCCAGTGTGATGTTCCAGCATCCTCCGCCTCAGCCATCCTTGTCTTTTCATGTAGCCATAGCCCTGGGATGCCTAGAAGTTCATTTTTGTTCTTGCAATCATTGTATATAAAATAATAACATTATTTGTATGAAATATATGTAATTTTATATTAACTGTAAAGTGATAGCCAGTGGTTACATCATCTTGTCAGAAACAATAGTGTAGCCAGTTAAATCCCCTAAATGGAGTATTCAAGGGCACACAGATTGGTCTGTCATCTAAAGACATCCAAAAGCAGAGGCTGAGTGGGCTCTTTGAAATACAGCAAGTGACAATTCAGTGAGCATTTAATTAAAGTGGATTTTGTTTGTTTGTGGTTTTTTTTTGAAAACTCAAATAGGCAGGTGGGTGAAACAGGCATGTTTAATGAAAGAGGAAATACAGGGGGTGCTGCAACTTTAAAAAAAAATTCAGATTTTGCTATTTCTTAAATGTTCCGTGTATAGAATAAAATATATTTCATTTTACACTTTCCCTTTTCCCTTTAAGTAGTTGTAGTTCAGTGCTTACCTCATCCCTCACTTGAATTAACTTTAGATTTCTTGTTGCTTAGAGTTGGCTTAAAGGACTTTATAATGCTGTGCAACATGATTTTGTCTTAAATTGACATTTCAGAGTACTCTTGCACAACTAAATCCAGACATCTGTTTTTGAATCTGATAAAATAACTCTTCCAATGCTTGGGTTTTCTTTTCCTCCCTGCGGATTGAAAATGTGATAGCACTGGGATTATTTAGAGACAGGGAATCAAGTTTCAGTGGATTAGAATACTGAACGTATTACTCTTTATTCTGTTGTCAGTATTTATCAATTCACAAATCTAAACATTGCAAAGGTTTTAAGTGAGTTAGAGTCAAATTTTGAAGGAGTAATCTGCCTTCAATGATGTTTGCAAACACTCTTGAGTGCCTTGATCATGGTTTCATTTTTCTGTGGGAGATGGGGGCAGTAGCCAGGACTCACATTTTAGAAAGAAGCAATGCTGTGAGATAGAGCATGACAGGAAGAGCTGAGAGAGGGATGTAAGCACACTTGTTTAGGTTTGCTGAGTATCTCTGTGCCTAAGCAATGGCTCAGGCAGTCGTAAATCTGAGCTGTTTTGTAAGCAGACCGTGTACTGATTCCTGTAAGGATGTGTGCATTGAGGGGATTTTGCTTGGCTGGCAGAATACAGGGAAGCAAAATGCACATTGCTAACAATTGTTTACAGTTCCTAGATTAATCAATCCGTCAGGAATGCAAATGAGTTTTTGAAAGAAGCTAGAGTAAATTATTTTATGCAAAATTTACTTCATTAGTATTTTAACCTGACAGAGGGGAAGTGGACAACCGCAGTTATATCACATCACTGCTAAATACTTTTCTCCCTATCCATTTATTTATAAACTCTGAGATGAAATTGCTACAGATTTAATGGGGGGGGAAAAATACGCCTTTGTATTTTTCTCAAAATAGCTTTCTCTGTATGTTTATATGTATGTAACTAATGTTTAAAGTAAATATCTTTAAAAGTTTTTATAATCTGTGAAAACATTAAAACATTAATGGATGATTTATAGATTACTTTGACTTCTCCATATCTGTATAAATCACATTAGATTGTGGCCTATTAGATAAGCCTTAGTATTTTTAAACAGTATTGAAATATTTGTGCAAATTTACCATTCAGTAGTGCCATGTGAAATAACTGCCTTTTTCTCAAAAGATGACTGGGAGGTTCAGCCAAGTTAGGTGCAGTATCTGTATTCTCAGAGTTAACATTTATGTGATAGCCTGAAGGCAAATTCACTTTTTTGTACAATTTCTAAAAACTATGTAATAAAGAGTCCTTTGAGCACAACTCTTGACTTCTAGCAGAGTGGAAATTGCATATAAAACGCATGGCCTCTCAAGTTTTTTTGTTTGTTTAAACCTTCCCTTCCTTAGAGTTAATTGCTAAAGGCATCTCCGTGTCTCTCCCCTCGACCCTGAGCTCAGTGAAGGCCGTTTTTGTCCCCGTTCTTTCATGCAGGTCAGCACCCAGAACATGAAGATGGGTGGGCTGCCTCGCACAACACCACCCACCCAGAAGCCACCAAGTCCACCCATGTCAGGAAAAGGAACTATTGGGTAAGTGCAGTTACTGAGTGGGTGAACAAAAGGGAAAAGAGGGAAGATCCTTTCTTTTTCTGTAGTGGGAGAGATTTCATGGTTTTATTTTAAGCGTTCACAAAGGTCAAGAGGTGTTATATCTGCATCCTCTTACACTGATTGTGTCTTTGTGTGTTAGTGTGCTGCTGCCAGAAGACAGTGGGCATCATCAGCCTTTCCCAACAGGAACCTTTTTCTCAGCGCAGAACACTTAAAATTACATACTGTAGAGTAAAATGTCCTTAGCTGTGGTTTTCACAGGTGGTGCTAAACAACTGAGAAATGGGTGCATGGCACTGTTCGTTATTTGTGATGTGTTTGATGAAAGTAATTTCATGCGAAGTTTATGAACCTGATTTTATAAACCTGAAGTTTATAACCTGATGTGTTATAATGAGTATATAATATATAATGAATGCTGTTTACTGGTGTGTTTTAATGTATATACATACAGAACATGGCGCTTTATTTTAATGGAAGATAATGGCTTACCTTTAAAACAAGAATGGGATGTGGAACACAGAGTTTACTGATAGGAAGACTGAAGTACCTGAAGAACATCCTTAATTCTTTTTTTCCCCTCATCCTACAAAATAAGTACTGCAAAGTTATAGATGCAGCCCATTTTTTAAGCTCACGTTCCCGATTAGTGTGTAGCTGTGTTTCAGAGAGTGAGAAGTGTGTGGTTCTGTGTATTCCCCTAACTGGCTTGTGGCTGTGCTTGTGCCGTGCAGGCGGCACTCCCCGTACCGCACGCTGGAGCCGGTGCGGCCCCCGGTGGTGCCCAACGATTACGTGCCGAGCCCGACGCGCACCATGGCCCCGGCCCAGCAGAGCCCCGTCAGAACGGCCTCGGTCAACCAGCGCAACCGCACCTACAGGTACCGGCCTGGCGTCTTCCTGCTCGGGGGCAGAACTGCTGTGCCCAGCTGCGAACCCACCTGCGCCTCCCTCTGCCGGCAGCCTCCCTCGTTCACCCTGTGCACCGGCAGTCTCAGTGGCGTGATGAGAATGAGCACTAATCAAACCGGAACAGGGAATCGTGTTACGATTATTCACTTAATCCCCTGTTCCGTTTTAGTGATCTCACTTAGAGTACTTAATGAATTGCGAAGGTCGTGAAGTCTTTCAAGGAGGTAGATCAAGATACTACTTTACTAAACTGGGGGAAGACTTTGTACACAGCTTGATTTCTACATGTTGAAGGGCTGCTTAGATGCTTATACTTGACATTTTGAACAGTCTTTGATGTTTATAGATTGAATAGCTGAAATAGTGGTTTTGGGATATTGGCATAGTGTTTTGGGATATTGATAACTTCAAACATAGAATAAAGCTAAACTGCATTACCAGGGGCTCTGCAGAAGACTATTTTTTTTTCTAGGAAACTAGGATAATTTCAAGATGTGATTAGAGCTAAATACCTTCCTTGAAATCTTTACTTTTTAAACATAATAAGTTCTTGAGGATGGCTAAACAAGTGGACTTAAAAAGATAAGAAGTCTGAATTTTACTATCTTACAACTTTTAGGCTTTAGTACTCTCATATGAAAGCATACAAATCACAGTCTAAGCACTCATAAGTTTTAAAGTTATAGGAAAAAGGTTTTATTTCCTCTGTAAGGGCTTAACAATCCTGGCATGATGTGCTTTGAACAAGGTTCTGGAAGTGTTTAATTTTTGGCCAAGTTCAGTAAGGCTAACTTACTGAAAAAATCCCTCTTGTGCTGTAGTCTAAGTCGAGAGTTTCAGGAAAGCCTAGCTTTGTAGAGATTTATATTATCCTTGTTGCTTTTCTCTTGTTCCCTGTTACTTCTCTGATTTGGTAAGATGCTCTGTGAGGGATCTCATGTTTCAGCACGAGCAGCATCATATTCATTCCCTGGTTACTTTGGCTTCTTACAGCAGCAGTGGCAGTAGTGGGGGAAGCCACCCAAGCAGTCGGAGCAGCAGTCGAGAGAACAGTGGAAGTGGAAGTGTAGGTGTTCCCATTGCTGTTCCCACACCATCTCCTCCTAGTGTCTATCCAGGTAAATGGAAACTTCTTGTTCCTCTTTCTGCCTCATTGTTTACCTTGAGCATTTGCAGTTTCCTAAACTTGAAGGGAAGCCCAGAGTTCATTGCTAGTGATAATATGAGTTTGAATCAAGTAGTGTCTTCTCTGAGAGTGTCTGATGTGCTGTAATGTTCCTTTTATGTATTAATTTATTTATCAGAATTTTTTGCCTGGCTGCCTGCATGTGACAAGGTAGGACACAGTACCTTTTTTAGTAGGCTGAGGGACACTTCTCCCTTGTCCTTTTAAGCAAATAAATGTTTTTTCATTGGCTGTTTATGCAGATACATAGAAGCATGTTTTTAGAAAATTAGATTGAATGAGAGGCAGGCACAGAGTAAATATTGAGTACATCAACGCAAGCCTGAATTGTCACAAAGAGATACTTGCTCAATGTAATGGTCCCAGACTTTCCAGAAGCAGGAAGTGTTATTAGTACTTCTTTTTCCTTTGCTCAGCCTTTTCAGTGAAGAAGAGCCTGTAGTTGTCTTGCAGAGAAGTACATGATGCTTCTGAAACAAAGAGCTGGAAATTTTTTGGTTTCCTCTTTATATTTTCTGATTTATACAAAGGCTAAAGACAGCCATGCTAGAGATTGGAGCATAAATAACACAATGCCAAGATATCTTTCAAAAGTAATACTTTTCACTGAAAAGTTTTGGGTTGTGTTCCCTTCAGACCTGGAAAGAAGTCTTTTTGCTTGACCCTCATTTACCATCTACACAGGAATGAGCCTTTCTTTAACAGCTCCATTGTTTTCTCATCTGGTGCATTCTGAAATACTGTGCAGCTAATAAATAGCTAACACTGAATAGTCAGAGGCTTTCTCTAATCCTTGCTAACATATCTCCTTATTAACTCCACCTCTTCCTCCTCTCTTCACTCAGCCCCTGCTGGCTCAGCTGGCACTTCTCCCCTTCCTGCTACCTCTGCTCCTGCCCCCACTCCTCCTGCTCCTCCTGCCCCTTCCTCCGCTGCCCCAGATGCTGCTGCTGCTGCTGCAGGAGCTCAGCCCCTTGCTGATGGCTTCACCTCTCCAACTCCCCCTGCTGTTTCTTCCACACCCTCTGCAGGTGAGTGTCTGCTCCAGCTGCTGGGCAGATGAACCCAGATGTGATCGTGATCCAAGGCTTTGCAAAGTTACTTCAGCAGCAGTGATTCATAATTTAAAAAAAAAAGTTCAATTATAACTAGAAAATATCTGTTAATACCCAACTATGAGGTCACGGTTACAGTAGACAGTTCAAGGTGTTCTGATTTTTTTAACAGCAATAATTTTATAATTTTATTATTTTTACATTTATGTAATTCACTAAATCATAATTTTATTTCTGTTTGGATTCTGAGAACCTCATAGAATAATTATGTTTGGTAGGAACCAGCACTCATAGTTCTGGGTCTTATTATTCTCTTTCATAAATGCAATTTTAAAAAAGTGCATCTAGCAAAGTATAATTTATGTAACTGGTTTCTTCAATGCTGTCAAATGACAAGTCTCCCTTTAATGAACTGATGAAAAGGGCAGGGTCTCTGTGTCCAGTATTAGGTAAAATACAAATTTTTATTATGCAGACTACTACTAAAGCATTTTGTTTTCACACGTGGTACTTAGGGTGTATATTGCAACTTCCTTTTTTTAGTGCTACACTTTTCTCATGTGCTGAAGTTGCAGAGTGGAGCACTTACCAACCACAATACTGTCCTGTATCTCCTATTTTTGATGAGGAGATTGCAGTGTGAAGATCTCCTTCAGACAGCCAAATTCATGTGTAGCTACCTGCATGCTTTGCTGCTTTACATTATGGTGGAGGCTGCTTACAGGGGAGAGAGTTGGTTTGTGAGTTTATTAGTGATCATCTCTTAGTAAAAATTGTACCAGGTTCCAGAAGCACTCTTGAAATTACATGTAGTTTAAAGGGCTGGTGCTCATATAAAATTAGAAGATATTTCCACTAGAATCCTTACCTGTGACCAGAAGTTTTTAAAGGGTGATGAATTTTGATCTGAGATTATCATGATGTCTAAACAACTTTCATGAAGATGAGGAGCCCATATGGAGCCCCAATCAGCTTCATATGGAGCCCCAATCAGTTTTCCATTTTGATGCACTGTCAGTATCCCAGTTCTTAAGCCATGTTGCTCCTATATTTTTAACACGTCAAAATCAAGTAAAGATTAATATTTTAATATCTGTAAATTCACAATTTCATAAGAGAAATTTCACCTTAGTTGCTATTTCTAAGATCTTTTGTTTCCCTGTTTTATTAGTGAGGTTTGTCTGAAATAAAGTATTTTAAGAGTGATAGGTCACCACTTATGAAGTCATAGCTTTTGGTCCTTAAAAACCTCTTAGCCCTCTCCCCTCCTTTCTCTCCAATCACCACCAATTTCTGCAAGTATATTAAGTAACAGAGAGAGAGACACACACATTGAAAAGACACATCAGGAAAAATGGGAAAAAGCCTTTATAGAATGGATTCTTTCTTAGTTGTTTCTTAGCTGTAAAAAGTGCATTTTTTAATATGGTACACCACATTATTGGTACAAAGCAGAGGGAAGGTGACACTATAGTTCATGCATTTGCTCTTACAGGCAAGTAACAGAGCAAGCAACTTGTATATATTTATTTACTGACCTAGTAAGAAGTTGTGCAAAGCAAGCAAAACATAATGAAGAACAGTACAAGTTTTTAAAAATTTGTACATTCTTTTGTTCTGTTTCTCTGTTTACTTCTCTCCTCAACCACCATCCCTTCTTCCCTTGTTTTCTTGCAAACTCTCAAATTTGCTTCTAGGACAAATGGTAGAGGCAGAATAGTTTGTGGGGTGTAATACTGCATATAGGAATAACAAATCCAACTTACTGTTATATGCAGTATAAAATCCAGAGAATTTTATGTGAGCACAGAAGATACCTTGCTTCATTTATTGCTTGCTGGGAATCATGATCAATGTCTTGAATACAGAAAGTAAAGAAAATGCAGAGCAAGTTTTTGAGGAGTTGTTTTAATTGACGGCTCCCTTGAAGAGGGTCTTCTAGTTTGACTTCATTTATTCCATCCTTCAAGCAGTTTCTAACATTCATTTCTCCCCAGATGATTCTCTGAATATCTTCTAAGTGGCACGAAGATAGGTAGTACTGTGTTTTTCAGTTACAGAGGGTTAACAGCTTTGGATCCTGGAAATGGCCTGCAGTTATTTTTCATATGTATGTTCCTTAACTGCGGAACTGCAACGTTTTGTGGAGTTTCTTGCAGGTTCAGAAATAACTAAATTCACAAGAAGTTATTGTAATACATTATTTAACATAAATAACCAGACATTATTTTCTTTCATTTTGAGGATTCGTAGTTTAAACACCTTTGTATTTTCCCACTGGCTTTTGTAGGCAGTGCTGAGTGCAGGCAGTTGGGAGAGTTATGTTTTGCCTTGCTCTTGAGACATTCGGTGTCCTGCCAGTCTGGCAGCTGAATTGGCTGACTGCCT
Source organism: Agelaius tricolor (assembly GCF_023055355.1). Lineage (NCBI taxonomy): Eukaryota > Metazoa > Chordata > Aves > Passeriformes > Icteridae > Agelaius > Agelaius tricolor. The sequence goes on along the minus strand of NW_027269270.1, from coordinate 11,571,188 downwards.
TAGAATAAAGCTCCAGAAACCTTTTCAAACCTTTGAAATGGACTGCAGGTGGAGAGAAGGCAGGCAGGCATCATTCTCCTCTTTGCCAACGCACGTCTCTGTGTGCCCTAGGTCACCCGGTTCAGTTCTACAGCATGAACAGGCCTGCAGCTCGGCACACGCCCCCCACCATCGGGGGCTCTCTGCCCTACCGGCGCCCGCCTTCCATCACGTCACAGAGCAGCCTTCAGAACCAGATCAACGGGGGCCCCTTCTACAACCAGAACCCAGGTAAGGACCTTTGGCTGCTCCACTGATCTCAGCAGTGCTGAACACGGTGACCTTCAGCTCTCTGGAGTTTTATGTTCTGTCTCCATTGCAGATCTTGCGCTTTCAGTTGCTGGTAGCTGTGCCAAAGCTGCAGTGCAAGTGCACAGTGTTCAGCTTTTATTATGGCAAGCATCTTAAAAAATGCTGGCTTTGTTGCCAAATAATTTACCTTTGATGTCACAGTCCCTATCAGACAAGCTTTAGTCCTTGACTACACCATGTGCCATGGACCTGCTTTGGTGTGGAATGGGTGTTTGATTTTGCACCAGAATGCCGATTCTTCATTAATCAGTCTTTATCTTGTGTGCCTTTTCCTTCTGGGTAATGTACAGTTCAAGCAGTTGTACTTGTTACACCGGGGTAGGCATTAGATACCTTGGAGACACCAGTGTGTTGGGGTGCTGTGTCATCTGCTAAGCCTACAGGTGATGTTATTTTATGGGTGACCTGCCCTACAAAGTGAGGGGAGCCCTTACCAGGGCGTGAGTGTCCTGTGTGTCAGCATAGCACAGTAGCCTTTTACCTAAGGAGTCCTTCTTCCTGTGCTTCTGATGGGACCAGGAGGGTTTTATACTAGACTAGGAGAGAGTTTCTCTTATGACAAAGCTACAGAAAGATGCAGGAGACACCCTGAAGGTTTCTTGTCAGGAAATGCGCTATTACTAGCAAAATTGAATGTTGACTTGAAAGTACTACAGTATGTTGGTGTTTTGTGGTGGTGGAATTTGAAGGGGCTGTGTGTGTTTCTTGGTTGCTTTTTTATTTTTTGTTTCATTTTTGTGAGTTTTTTTTTGTTTTGTTTTGGTTTGGTTTTTTTTTTTTTGGTTGGTTGGTTGGTTTTTGTTGTTGGTTTGGTTGGTTTGGTTGTTGGTTTGGTTGTTTATTTTTTTAAATTGAGCATTGAACTTGGAATTAGGTCAAATGTTGCAATCTGCGTTTTAGGAGTTTGATCAGGTTTGGCTGTTACTGTTTGTGAGCTAGCCTGCAGGGTGAGCTGAGCTTGAGATGGAAATGAATGGTCCTGCTGGGCACAGGGAAGTGGAAGAAGTCATAAGGCTAAATTGTAGCCCAGTTGTCTGAAATAGGTCATATTTTCTAAGCACATTATGTGCATATTGAAGGCAGAAGGGGGGAATAGGCAAGAAAGAAAGAAAGGGTAATAACAAAAGAAACCATTCAGGATTACAATAAAGCAATTTTTGCAATAAAGACGATTTTCAGTATATCCAGAGAGTTTTTGACGACTGCCGTGCGTTTTTTGGTTTAGCAAAGGGATAATTCTCTGCAAGTTGCCATTACATTGTTAATAGGTAATCATAGAAGATGCCAAATAGACTTAAAATAAATTGCATAACCACAGTTGTCTGTGTTTCCAGAAAGAAGGTAATGATTATGGTGATTAGTCATTTGAACTGCAAATCACAAACAAAATACTTCAGTTATACTGGCATATATGAGACAATATAAATAAGCAGTTGTAGTAGGAAACTTTTTTTTATATACCAGCAGAATACAGAATTTATTGGCTTTGCAGTTACACTAAACCAAGGTTTTTTTGGAGTTCACCTTGAAAGGAGAGGATGCTCAAGCATGCATAATTGATGAAAGCCCTAAGAACAGAGGCACTGTTGTGTGGAAGGAGCAGGGTCAGTAGTGACAGGACAGAGGCCACAATTTTTTCTCAGCATTCCTGAAGAGAGGTAGAAAACAAGAGGGGAAAGAGAGACCTTACAAGAGGCAGAGGAGGGTGCCAGCTATGGCTTTTTTGTTGTTTGTAGGCTGTTTGGCAATAACCCAGTACTATTATTTCCATTGCCATTTTTTAAAATGGTGGCCTAGCCATGTTTGATTATTCACTTGACAGGAGCATGAAAGGTACTTGCATTGCCCTGTTCTCTTAAAAGCTATTTCATGATAATAAAATTTTTCTGCTTTGTGAGAGACCTTTTTAACAACTGAAAAGAAAATATTAGAAATGCAGACTCTTGAATGATCTCAGCATATGTCTGTCCCAAAGCCACTCTTGCCAGCCAAGCCACCGAACAAGTGCTTTAACATTGCAATTTGGATATCATCATCTAAGCACTATAGAGCTCAGCACAGACTAAAAACTGGGTGGGAGGATCTGGACAGGTATTGAGATTGGTTGCACCCTACCCCATCTGTACAGTTGAGTTCTTACCAGTCTGAAGCAGCCTAGTGGAAGGTGCTCTTGGGCATTTCTGAACTAATTTACAGGAACTGTGTAATAAATCTATCAGTGGTCAGTATGAAAGGAAGATGGGAAAGAATATTTAAGATGATGGTTTATACAGCAGAGGTAAAGTTCGTCTGATGCATTTAATTAAAAAAATAGTAATAAAATACTTATTTTAGAGGTCAGAGCTAGAGTCATTATATAGCATGTAGAGACAGTATTATGATAGTCCCTGCACAGTGCAAGGACTGAAGTACAAACAGAGGGCTTAAGATACTCAAGCAATGATGTCAGCTACTGTTAGCATCACCATTGGGATTAAACTACACAACCCAAACTGAACCTGGGAATTTTTTTGGATTTGCTTGGAATGCTTGTCTAGAGTGATTCATTTTTTTCCATGGATAGCTCATGAACAAAGTACACTGGAGAGACCAAGGAAACTGGAGCTACTCTCCTATGATAGCTATGGATTGTATGAATCCATATGATGTTGAATAGAGGAATCATTTTGAAATGAAACAATTTTCTACTGCATATAATTGAAAAAGCAGAGACAAGGACTGAATTGATGAATATTACTGCTTTTCAGTAGGACTTTAAATTTGAGTTCCCTTTTTCTCCTTTGAAAAGGTGCAAGACCAAATCTTTTCACAGCAATCATGGTTACACTTGAAGGAATAAATACTCTGAATCAAATAACGTGACCTCAAAGAAACTGTAATCAGAAATACATTTCTGTTTTTTCTCAAGAGATATCAATTAAATGGTGAGATAATGGAACTTACTTCATATGGAGGCACTTTTGCAACAAAAGGATGGTTGCTGTTAGTCTTTTCATTCATGCTGTGTGGTTCTGAAAGAAATGGGAATGTGAATGACAGAAGAAATTCAAAGCACTTAAAATGTTACTGGAATGAGCAAACAGAAGAAATTTTGAGGCACAAGTTGTTAATGCTGGAGAACTCTTTTCTCTTGCTATGATAATGTGAATTAATTCTGAAAAATGCTACATCATACCCTATCAGTTTTCTTACTACCTCTGGAATTTGCCTGAAATTTATTTTGTTCTGTCTGGTAGCTAAATAAATGTACTGGTACATGAAGTATAGACTTCTTTTCCCCTTAATCCCTTTGGACATGATTAAATGTTTTTTGTATGCCACATACTAACAAGAAATGTATTATTTGTGCTTCTCCTAAGGTACGCTGTCTGAAAAATCGTCTTGCAACTTGCCTAAAGAATTTTACTGCATTATTCAAAGTGATACTAAAGTTTCATAAAACTAGTTAGCTGATGTTTTAACTAGATAACTGAAACTAGCATTCCAGGCTTAAACCACAGTTCAGCATTACAGCATTTGCAACTGGCTGAAAGCATCTTCTTTAACTGGGAATTCACATATATTGTACAAAGCAGCTCTTATTGTACAAAGAGAGCCCTTCTGGTACCAGTGAAAGGGCTGTTCAGAGTTCAGTGCAGAGAAGTCAGGTGGGGAGGAAATCAGGCAGCACATCTGGAACAGGCTCTGTGGTTTGGCAGCAGCACAGTGTGCTCTGTTCTGTCAATAAGATCAGAAGTGTTGCATCTTTCAGATCTGCACAGTTCTCAAAAGGCATCTTTTTCTGTTTTGTCTGAAATAGCTGCCTCATTCAATAGGGCTTTGGCCTACATCTTGGAAAAAAAGAGGTATATCCATTTTCATTACTAGGGATTCATGGATGCAGTTAGTCACCACTATAAATATCAATTAGATTTGAGATGGGGAGGATTATAGGCAGAGAGTCCTCTTGATACCTTTTTTAGGTCCTCCCATAAGTGTTATATTCTGTAGTAAGAAACTTCATCTTAAGGGAATCTCATAGTCATATCAGAAAAATGCTTCAGCATGAATTTTTAATGTTATGAAAAAGAGCTGGGTTGGAAATTTTAAAAATAGAGAAATATCCTTGAAGAAAGGATTAGGAATATGCTTAAACCACCTGAGCCATTTTTCTTTAAATGTCAGTCTTTTTATCTCAGCTTCTTAGCAGCCTGCTGCACTGTCTTAGTGGTGATGATGTCTACTTTCCTGTTTGCTGCTTTGTTGTGTTTCTAACTGGATGCCTCTCTCTTTTTAATTTCTGTGGCAGCATCCCTTGCTCCTCCTCCCCCCTCCATCCTACAGGTAACTCCACAGTTACCATTAATGGGATTTGTGGCCAGAGTTCAAGAAAACAGTAAGTTTGCTGCTTCCTTGTGCAATGTTTTATTACTGGATGTGGCTTTTGGATTGAGTTGATGAAAGATTTGTATGTATATAGCCAGGATTCTGCATTCTCTACTGCCTCTGCAAGTTCATCTGAAATTGTGAAGGGTGGGGAAAAAGAAATAATCTTATTGGAGCTACCTGGTCATTCCTTCTCTGAATTTTCCTCTCTCTAGTGTATTTTCACAAGTTACAATTGTTGGTCCCACTTCCATTAATTGGGCTCGAGGGTATTACTTGAAGCAGCTGCCATGGCTGTAGAGACATTTTCATGGTTGTGCTGTTACTTCTGCTCAGTTTCAGATACTCCTCCCCCCCCACCGCCTGTGGATGAGGCGGTGTTTGATGAGTCTCCACCTCCACCCCCACCTCCCGAGGATTATGAGGAGGAGGAAGCAGCTGTGGTGGAGTACAGTGATCCCTATGCTGAGGAGGACCCTCCTTGGGCACCCAGGACATACTTAGAAAAGGGTAGGTTTGGAGCTGGAAGAGACAGTAGGGTTGTATTTTTAACAACTTTTTGTGTGTGTTCCTGCCCTCCTGCTTTTGCACGTGGAGTCTGCCCACACTCCTTCATACCAGACTTTGGTATGACAGCATTTTAGTCAGTAGCAAAAGAGAAAGAAGAGGCCCTGATGTGTGTTTATAGTGTCTCTCATAGTAATGCAAGGTGGTGTGTGCACATGCCTTGAGAAACAACTTTCTATTTGAGGAAATAATGATGTTTGAATGATTGTTCTGTTCTGCTTTCCTGTGGGAGCTTGGGAACTAAAATAGTTTATATAGGTGCATATAGACATGGATCTGTTCCATCTCACATGGGATAGCAAAACTGTAAAGGAGAGTCTTTAAAGATAAGCTGGAGAAAATCAGGCTTTTAGTCAGAAAATGTTTCCTGTGGAGAACAAAAGTATAAGAAGCCAAACATTTTCTCTACTGATGTAGGGACACATGCAAAAACAGAATTTTGATCTGTATTTTTAAAACTAGATGACCAAAACATCAAAAAGGTCGGTGTGTTTTTAGAAACACTTTTAAAAGTAGTAGAAAATATAATTGCTTTCAGCATATGAAGAACTATTAAATAGTAGTTTTAGGATACCAGAAAAAATGAGATATTGACATAGATGTGGATTCTGTTGTAGTTACATGAATGTCTCTACTTAGCCCATGTCTTGAGATTTGACTGCTTTGCTGGAATTGGGAGAGAAGCGCTTGGCTGTGAGTTTTTTCTAGCAAGCTTTGAAGCTTTAAAATTAACGAGAAACCTTATACTAAAAGAGGACTTTAATACTAAAAAAAATTGTATACTTATCCTGCTGGGAATTAAAATGCTTTATTCAGTAAAATAATTTATCCTGTGGCAACTCCTTAAGTTCCTATAAATAGTATTCTGTTCCACATGATTCAAAGTGGACAAAATAGATGAAAGTAAGTAGCTCTTCCAATACATTTACCCCCAATAAGTAGCATTCCCAATTCTTAGGATTTGTTCTTGTACTTTTGATATGATCCTTCTCCTATTTAAGTTCATAAGAGAGCACTTTTATAGGGTTAGGTTAGATGACCTTTGCAACAGAAGCTGGGACACCAAAGAGGTGTCAAATACAAGAGAGTTGCTGTATCCTGGAATGGGATTCAATATGACCCCATTCTGTAGAGGGTCAAGCAGTGTGGGAGGTTAAGAGCTGAGGATGGAGCCTGCAGCTGAGCATGGCAGTGAGTAGCAGATCCATTAGGAACAGATGGAGAAATTGTTCAGTAGGATATGGTTACTGGGGATGCTGAACTTGAGGACACTGCCATGTGACTGTAATAGCAACAGCCAGCCTGCAGTGTCCAGGGATGTGCACTGCATTGAGCTCCGTGTCTGGACGTGGGGCAGCAAAAGATAAGAAAATGACCTGGCTCTGCAAATCAGATGAATGGAAAGGGGTATCCAGAAGGAAAAGTTGCACTTTCACCACTTAGAGAAAATGTGTGTTCACAGATTCCAGTTGGATAATCAGCCTAGCCTACATTTGTGGTCAGTGGGATATAAGAGTTCAGCCAAAATCTGTAATTGTTGAAGAACCAAAGATCACTCATTGGAAGAATATCAACCTAAATGAGTAATTCTGTTTTTTATTACTGCATTGAAACACATTCAGACAGAAACTAAAAGAAGCCCTGGCTTAGGCTGACAGGGCAGGATGCCACCTCCTGAGTCACTATTGCTGCTTCCTGTCTCATCTGGAGCCTTTCTTGCAATGCTGGCCTGGCCTCCTCCTAACTCAGGGCATGTGACAAGCTCACAGCTTGAACTGATGGGACTACAGACTGAGGGATTAAACAGCCTTTTAGAGAGAGGACTGTTGCCAGTACACAAATAACATACTGGAGGAAGCAGTGGTGATGTAAAAACAAAACCAGGCTTCAGGTAAATTTTATGAGGCTTAACAAAAAGCAAATTTTCTTCACAAATTTAAGGAAGAGTTTCCTTCTTGTGATCATGAAATAGTGAATCCATTCAGTATCCAAAGGAACTAGAGTACACTCAAAAGTCAGAAAGAAAGGAATTGGAAGTTATCCTGGTCCTTGGATGATGATGATGATTATTATTATTGTCATCAAGAGAATGAAGAAAAATAGCAGAGTGACTCGAGGAAGAAATTTCAAAACCCTTAAAAAGGAATTTTGAAGGACTTAAATCAAATGCATCACATGTTCATACACTTGTTTTTCAAGCTAAAATCATACTTGTTTCTCCATTGGTGTTTTGTTTGCTTAGAATTATATGTACAGAAGAAATAACTTAACAACTGCTGACACAATTGTAGAGCTAACAATATTTGTTTTCAAAGTATGCTCTAGTCACATGATAAAAAAAAATTCTTTGCATACTCTGATTTTCCTCTGGGATTGATCTGTATATTTTATAATCTCTTCTGGATCCAGGTTTCCCTAGTGTTGGTTTGTGTTGATTCCTTTGCTCCCTCAAAAAGGAAATGACCTTTCTTTTGGAAAGAATGATGAGTTTATTAGGACTCTTGGACAGTGGTTTATGAACACATGCTGTTAATTTTTAATCCTTGCTTTACTTTAGAGTATCTTTCCATCTATCCCCAGCACAAGATTTTAGGATCTCTATCCAACATACTTTTTTTTTTTCCTTAGTGCCAGCACTGCATGTTTCATTGCCAAGTTCTCAAAGCAGTGATTGATGCTATTTGGTAAAGTACTCAGAGTCTGGCATAGCTAACTTTCTCTATGAAACACATAATGATAGCACTGAGATTGGAAAAATGTTATCAATTTTATGTCTATTTTCTGGCATTTCAGGACAGTTCTATTTAAAATTTCCAAGTGCTTTGTCCAGTTTCTTTGCCTTTCCTAACAACTTTTGTGCCATCACTAAAATATTCTGCAGCTGTAACAAAAAATGTCCTGATACACTATGTATACATTTCCACCTTCCTTCTTCGTGGCTTCTAACAGGGATTTGCCCACCTTGGTGCTGTGTCCCTGGGAGTGGCTGCTGGATATTGAGATGCATACGACCTTTAGAGATTTAAATGTGGAAGTGGCTAAGGTAGATGGAGGTTTGGGATGTCAGCCTTGGCTCACCCATACTGTGACCTGAAGAGAGCTCTTGGTGCACTCCCTCTTCCATGTTCTCCTGTTCTTTCCTGTGCTGAGATCTGGTTTAGCACACATAGGAATAGTTCTGAGTGGTCATAGCCATGGGGATTCACAACCACCTTGTTGTATTGTTCCACACCAAAAGTCTATCATACAGTTGGACACTTCCTCTGGTGGGTCTGGAAATAGTAAGAATAGGGGAGTTAAAGGAGTCCTGGCTCATGTGCTTCAAAGTGTGAGCTTGTACAAAAGGGGGTGGAAGAAACTATCTGTCTCAGCAGGTTGTTCGGCACGCACACACGTGAGGCAGTGCCTGCCTGAGGGACAGTGACTGCATTTTCCTCCTCCTCCCCTAGCTCTCCTAACACTCACATTCTGTTCTTTCCTAGTGGTGGCAATCTATGACTACACCAAGGACAAGGAAGATGAGCTCTCATTTCAGGAAGGTGCCATCATTTACGTCATCAAGAAAAATGATGATGGCTGGTATGAGGGGGTCATGAATGGAGTGACGGGGCTGTTCCCAGGGAACTATGTGGAATCGATCATGCATTACTCAGAGTGAAGACCAGAGGACAGAACACTGCATTTCCTGCTGCAGGAGCTGTCAGGGCTTCCCAGATCTCCACCAGCCTCTGGGGCCCCATCCAGTGTAACTGAATGAAGGATAATAGTAACAACCACTCTTTTGGGTTTGGTTTGGTTTTTTTTTTTCTTTTTCCCCCTCATGATAAGACAATAGTGATTTGAGTTGTTTGAACAAATGGCTCTTCAGCTGCCAGCAGAGGCTATCCTGAGCTATCTGACTTTGAATTAAGCTGACCCATTCAGATGTAACAAACTTGTTGATTAGCTCATACTTCATTCCAATTCTGACTTCTGACAGGCCTTGGGATTTGTCTCAGGAGTTCTGTGCGCCCTCATGGTACTATACCATTGGAAGCAGTGCCTGGCACTGGGGATGTCCTGGATGCTTGTGGTGAAGGTTACTGGCCAGTGGACATCCCCTGTTTCTACACTACACTCCTGTGCAGCTGGAAGAACAGTCAAGTGCTAGAAAACACTGGGATTTCTACACAGAGACGTTCCTGTAACTGCCTTCCAGATAGCTGGATGCTTCCTTAGCATACACACTTCTGCAGCTGCTCTGCACACGTAGGCTGACCCAGGGCACACAGAGCCAGCTTTCATTCACTCACCTTTCAGTTTAGACAATTCAGATGGCTGCAGCCCAGAGGATCCCCACCCCCATTTCTCATCTTCTGAATGCCACATATTTGTTTTGTGTTCTGCACTGATGTAACTGTGCTCCTCTCCACAGTGAGCTCCTTGCCACGGTTGCTGCCGGTTCAAACAGAACTCACAGATGATGTTGATGGTGAAGGCGAAACAAAGTTTACAGGTCCTCCTGGGGTCTGAGGATTAACTCTAGGGGGTGTGATCTTAGGTTCAAATCTACTCATGCCTGCTTGCACTAGAGAAACTTGCCCCCAACTTTAGTTTTATGCACAATATAATCTTAAAAATCCAATCAGGTATTGTAAATTGGCTATTTTGTACTTGACAACTAGATTTGCATATGTACTGTGAGAGCCCTGTGCAGAGGCAGGACAAACGGCAATTGTCGTCTTCATGTCTGTTGCCAAAATCTCTTCAGTGGAAGCAAAAAGGGCTGTTGTGTGTACTGGTTTCCCATGGAAATCCAAGCAGTAACTAGTAGTAGTCCTAGCTCTTCCCCTAGCCCTCTCCATTGTTTATTATAATAGGTATTTTGAGCTGTACTGGTGGCTTGGGGTGGAGTAGTACCAAGTGAAGGCTCTGTAGCCAGCCCCTTGTGATGATACTTGTCTTTCTAATCTAGTCTCAGTTAACAATTCTGCTCAGTGATTGTACACAGCAGATCACTGTAAGTGATTGGTTATACTCATCTGCCCTTAGGAACATCTAAATGTTACCTGTGGGTAAATATCATCCATTAACTAATTACATTTCCTTTTAAGTCTTGTTAGCCTGCAAATTGAGAGCCTCCTGGGCAAGGGCATCTTTAGACTGTCACCTGGCCAAGTTCTGGTACCAAGCTGGTACCAAGAGTAGCTTGTCCAAGGTGAGACAGTACTGCAGCTGGAGAGGCTGGTGTTAAAAAAGAGCAGTGCACAGGAGAGCAGGGCTGGATGTGTGATGGCACTGGCACAAGTACAGGTAACTGACCCAGCCCCTTGCTTGGTAGTTAGTGTAGTATCAGCATGGAGGTGCAGATTTGGTGCCAGCCTGGGCAGGGAGGTGCCATAGCTGCTCAGAGGGCAAGAGGAACAAACAAATAGGTGTGTTTGTAGGCCATGGAGGAATGTGATCAACTGCTGTGAGCTTGTGGAACTCCTGTGACAGTGCACCAGAAACTGGCTTGGTTAAAGTCTGCAGGAAGGACAACTTTGAAGAAACTTGTGTGCAGATAAAAGTTACTTTTTCCCTTGCTAATCCACATTGTCTTCTTTCTGGAAGCTGACAGCATTGTTTGGGCTGAGTGCCAGAAAAGATACCCTTCAAGCCTTTTACTCTCTGAAAAGTTTTCTTGCAGCAAGAGAAGCAGCCACGTTCAGTTCCCTCAGCCCATCATTTCTGTGGAAGCAAGTCCAGAACCACTGGTTGTGCAGGCACTGGAATAACTGTTTCTAGTGTCATTGGGCAGGTCTAAGCTTTTGGCACAGGGAGGTGGTGCTTCTAGCAAAGATGATTGAACAGCAGCATTCACAAGCCTTTGGTGCTTACAGGGCAGCTGTGTTTTCCAGGAGTATCAGAGGTTTCCTGGCTTCTCTTGCCTTGGATATGTTTGTGGCAAAAACTGAGCCCACAGTGCTCAAATGCATTGTTAGGGCAGCTTAATGATTTCTTAAGTGAGAGCTGAACCTCTGCCCGTGTACCCAAGCTGCAGCTGGCAGGTCACACTTTAGTGAAACATGTCTTAACCCAGTTTGAGCAAGAGCTGGTGCTTGAACACTTCTGGCAGGTGGGTGGGGTAGTGTGTGCTCCCACTGTGTGTGATGCTTTCTCTTCAGTCAGCTGGTTTTTCCTCTTGCAAGCTCTCTGTGTTGTGAGAGCAGAGCAGTGTGAGATGAACGCTTGCAGAGCACAGAAGATGAGGCTACAAAACTCTTAGTGATTCCACTTTCAGGCCAGCTGTGTGACAGCTCCTGAAGAACTGGCTTTGGTCTGATGGGCCAGGGGTTATTTTGGTCCCTGCTGATAGAACATGGAATTGTTTATCCTGCAAGAACTGCTGTGGATGGAATTTCTGGGTCACCTCCTGCTGGTTTTATGCTTTATTATACAGTACTAATGTAAAGAAATTTGTTGAGTTTTATGCATATTTTTATTTTGTACAGATTTTAATTCTTTTGCTTGTTTGGGGATGATGTGATGTAATGGTCATAGACCAGGCCAAGGTAAACAGGCTTTGTATATTAATGTTACATAGATTGCATGCTAGTAAAGTCAGTGAGGGTTGTGTTTCCAGTTTTGTCCCTTGTACTTCTCCTTGTCCAAAACCTTCTCTTCCCCACCCCTTTTTAATTTACAGGTTTACTTTAAAAGGGGGTGGCAAATGGGGGGCTGGGGGAGAAACACCTCAGTATTTTAAATAAGGTGCACAACATCTCTTCACTGCTGAGTTTTGCTGCCACAGCTCATGGTGTTTTGCATCACAGGCTGTTGAAACGGGAGTGTGCACGCATGAGAGGTGGGAGAAGGAGACACTCCAGCATAGCCCAAAGAGTGCTGAATGGCCAAAATGTAGATGTTTCTCCCTTTGTGAGAACTGCCTTAGCCCAGCCAGCTGTTTTCATTGTGCACAGAAATTGTTCAGCATCCTCTAGTGGTGTGTTTTGCCTTGGTTTACTGTGTATCAAAGGTTTCTTCCTTCCTCTTGGCACCAGGGACAAAGCTATTAACTACAGCTGCCTCTCTGTCATGCGCCTGATGAGAGGAAGTCTGACTGAGTCTGTCCCCATCTAGTGCTGAAGCAGGTTCATTTTGGTGCCTTCATTCCAGCCAAAGAGAGAGAGCTGAGGCTGCATGTGTCTGACCAGTTCTCTCCCCTCTTTTTCCCCTTCCCCTCAGCTGTTGCAGCAGAGGGCTGAGAGGGGCAGGAGGGGTGACCAGCAAATTCTATGCCTGAGTGTCCTGAGGGCGTGTCCACGTGCAGTGGCTGGAGTAGGCACCAGAGAACTGCAGCAATGCTGGATCACTTGATGGTCTGACTGGTTAGACACAGACACACAGAGGCACTGAAGAGCCACAGCTCTCACTGCAGGGCAAGAGGTGTGGCTTGGCCCTGAGGTAGATGACAGCTTGGTGTGTGTTACCAGGAGGCTGACCATGTTCCTGGAATTCAGCTTATCCTTGCAGATAGTTGAGTTGGATGTCATAAGAGTGTCTGGAGATGTCTGCTGGTGTGAACCACAGGTCCTGTGGTGTGTGGCTGGGTGGCTTACCGTGGATGCCAGAAAGGCTTAGACCCAGCTAGTTCTTGCTAGAGCAGTTTGTTCTCCTTTCACAGCTGCTGGGCATTTTCTTTTCTTGCTGCTGAGGGTTCTTGGTGACAGCCAAAGTTGACAGTGGCAGTAATGCAGCTTCTGAAAAGTGCCACTTTTACCTGGGGTGTTTCAGTTGATCATGAAAAGAAAGCAAGGAAGCAGCAGGACTGAGGAGCCTTTTCCAGCAGAGGGTGTGTGGACTGCCTGCCTGCTGTGGATGTGCACATGGTTGACTAGAGGTGGAAAAGGACTCTGCACTGATCCTGTTGCGCTTCTGTGGTGCCTCCCACCGGTGCTTGATGGTGACTTAATACTGTCCTCTCCCTAGCAACTTCCACTACTTCCTAACAGATGCTGTGGATGCACCTCTCTGCTGGAAACAAGCCTGCTTTTTTATTAGTTATGTCTGTGAGTTTCAGGCATAGAGCAAAATTTCCATGTTTTCTTTTCTGGAAAGGATGGAACTTTATGTGGTTTAGTAAACTGGGAGCATTTGCAGAGCTTCTCCTCCCAGAGGTGCAATAGGACATTTTGTATAACAGGTGACATCTGTATTCTCTGCAGGTCCTTTTTGGAAGCTGCTTAGAGGATGCTGTTAGACTGTGGTGCTGTGGCTTTACTAAGAGCAGTAGTTAGATTCAGAATATGGAGAGTCACTGGTGAAGGCACTGCAGCATTTCAGGCAGTATTACAAACCCCATGCAGAGACTTCAGGACCTGTGTTGGCAACCGTGGCAGTAGAAAAGGTACAACACTGTTGCATTCACTAAGGCAAGTACTTACAACACTAAACTCTAGGGAAGGTGGTGGTGGAAACCAAGTACCAGCAGGATCCTGGGCTACGGCTTCTGGGGTGCCAGTTACAAGAATTTACCGTGCTTACAGGTGTATTCACCCTCCCCAGTTTCTGGCATCTCCCAGTATTTGGCACGGCTGCATTTTGTGGATAAAATGGTTATTACACAGAGGTCAGAACAGTACAAGAAGGGAACAATGTGTGGTTTGTGTTGGGGATTTTCCCCCCACAGTAGCTGAAGTCAATGTGCAGTAACAGTCCTATTTACCTACTTCTGATGTTAAAACTTTAAGCATAGTGAGACCCCCACCTCATATCCACGGGGACATGCTGAAAGCTTGATGCAGCCACAGTCTGAAAACTGCTGTTAAAAAGAGTAATTCACAGATCATGGTGTTCTGCTACTTTCATTTGGAAAAAACCCCACCCATGTGTTTTGTGTAATCTTCAGCCAATGGAGGAAGAGGTTTGGGGGTTTTTTTCGTACTCTAAATGTACTAACTTTATTAGCACCTGTGCTTATTACAAGACATATTTCAAGACAGTGATGGCAGCAGGGGCCTGCTGTCCAGAGGTAAGCCTACACCCAGGACCCTGCTGAACACAGACATGGGGACCCTGCTGAAATGGGTGCAGTACATTTATTCCAGTTTCTCTTTACACCTCTGAAGAATCCTACAACTATTGACGAATAGGAAGAGCTATGTACAAATTTATTTCCATTACAGCGCCTCTGTAAGTGCTGACATGTCCGAGATTTTTTTGTAAAGAACAAGTGCTTCTTTTCACATTTGAAAAAGTGTCTTTTGCAACTTGCATGGACAAGTAGTTTCTATGAATTCTCTGGAGATGTCAGTGTCTAACATGGATTTTGTCCATGCACTTTTTTCTGAAAGCAGATACCCCCCTTTGGTTTGCAGTTGGAGCAGCACGCTCTGCTTTTGCTTTTGGCACTGCTGCTGCAGTGGATGGATGCAGAGCCCACTGTAAATGACCAAGCCCACAGGACTCTGGGGAGCTGTATGCCGCCAGTAACGTTTAGTGTGTGTGCCATTTGAACCACCTTCCAGTGAGTGCAAAACCCAATTTTTAAATTTTTTTAATTGTACTTGGAATTAATTGTTGCTGTGTACTAAACCCTCTTGTTATGAGCCCTAAATAAAAAGAACAAAGCACACCTCATGTGTTCTGTGAGCGTGCCACAGCGTGTCACATTTCTTGCCTTTGGCTCCACACTTCAAAGCACCAGGGCCAGGGATCGTGGCTTGTGCGTGCAGGAGCCTGTCCCCGAGGCTCTCTGAGCACAGCTCTGCCCACAGCAAAGGTACAAACCTTGGCAACTGCTGCCTTCAGCAGCTCCTCGCCCTCTGTGGGACTGCCCCTTGCCTGCACTCACTACAGTCATTCTCAAACCTCTGCTGCTGAGGCTGAGAGCATTTCCCAGGCAGGTTCCCACAGCAGCACTTACCAGCCAGCAGCTGTTCCATGTGAGCTGAGCTGGCCAGCGCTCTGCAAGGCCGAGCAAGGAGCAGATGGGCAAGGGGAGCCTTCCCACGGGCTCCAGTTCAGCCCTGTAACTGGTGTGCAGCGCCTGGCTGCTCCAGCCAGCTCTGAGCCAGCGGAAAGAACTGTGCAAACGAACAGCAGCAGTTTCCTTGGGAGTGTGCACAGGAATGGCATACAGCTGTGGGCCATCACCTACCTGACTCGCACCGAGAGGAACCACTGGTGACCTGAAAACACAATGTGGGTCTGAGCTCATGAAAAAGGAAAATTGCAAAACACAGGATTAAAACAGAGTATTAAATTTAACTACATCTTTATTGAATTGTGCATATTCCATTGTATAATGATCTATATTGGGTACTCTATAATGTAGTATTTTTTTTGTCCTCTCTCATGCTTAAAAAAGTATATTTATACATATATTTATATATATTTATAATATGGCAAAGCTCCCCCCAACCTGACACTATCAGTCTAAAAGAGCTTTGATTTTTTTTTTTTTTTCCTGTTTGGAAAGGGAAGAAGAGGGGAAGCAATCCCATTGAAGGATAAAATGTGCAATTTTCTTTTTAAAGCAGTAAACATGAATGTATTTACAGCACTCAGCACAAGTTTGCTGCACAGACAAATCATCATTGCAATGACACTTCTTACACTTGCATCTCCAGTATTATACAGAATATTCCCAGTGACTGGTAACAATTAGTGTAAGCTATAAACAAAACTGCTGCTCCAGTTCATTTCTGGTCCACTGCAGTCCACTAGGAGGCCTAAGATTTCCAATTAAAACTCATGACAAAACATTTAGTTTTTCTTTTAGAAGTACAAGCATTATTGTGCTGCACCAAATCAGCCAGCAGGGTGCCATGGGCACAGCTTTGTTTGCTAAACTGTCCTTGACAAGTGTGTACCCAGTTCCCAGTGTTGGTTAAAGGCAAGGGACACACAACGTCTAAGAGTGGCACCCTGTTGTCTCACCAGACATGTGCTAGAGATCAGCAGTATGAGACCCCCGGCAACAAGAGACTGGTGTACACACATCTGCATACCTGGAATTTAGCTCAGAATGCATCTTTGGCATCTTGGGAAAGCTGGAAAGAAATTATTTTCCACTGTAACAACCGGTAGAGTTCCAAAATCTCCTAAAAGACAAGCTGCCTTCAAGCATTTAAATAAGGGGGTGTAGTGTCCACAATCTGTTACTGAAGGTCCTTCTCATTCATTTCTACAGCACTAGTTCCTGTTCCTTCAAGTCTTCTACCTTCTCTACCTCCCCTTTACCCAAGATCCATCTGCTGAGCAGAGAGCTCACGGAGTCCCTGCCCCACCGACTGCCTCAGAGCACCAAATGGCCATCACCCAAGTCACTGTTTTCCCCGTGGTTGGTTAGTAGCAATTAGAGTAATTAGCGGGCGTTTTTCATCTCGCTTGCAGTTTAGTGTCTTAAAACTTCTCACAACTAGACCAAGCCTGTGTCAGTATTAGTGAGTGCTGCCCCTGCAACAAAACCCTGATGGTTTGTTTGTTTTTTTGCCCCTTCATGGGTATTTTTTAATTCAAGGACAGAAAATTCAGAAAGGAAAATTACTCAGCTTAGAGAAACTCAGAATTCCAAAATAAAGCTTAAAACCCCATCAGCATGTGGCAAAAAAAATCCAAGAGAAACTATCCCTTATAGTGTTAAAATCCTCTCTGGTTTGCAGTCTGTCCCAGTGGTGCAAGGGAATAAATGCAGAGCTCAACACCAAGTGCCACAAATGGGCCCCAAAGTAGTAAGACTCACCTGCAGCTGAGGAGCACTGTGTGACTGAGTACGTAATCTACACCTTAGTAATGCTATAAGGAAAAAAACCCCAGCAACCAACCAAGTTCCCATGTTCTGGCTTCATCCTCACTACCTTCTGCCAGGAATTCATACTGCTTTTCTGGAGTGCAACTGATTTTAACATGACACTAGTTGAAATAATACTCATATTAGGACCCACTTATAATCTTATTTGGAATATGAAACAAATTTACCTGCGATAGTACCACTGTAGCAAAACAATTTGGTTCTATGCTGTTTTCTGTAAAAAGCAGAAAATTTCTTTTTGCCCTTCTGCTGTTGAAATGGCACTTTTGGTTCCTTAAACTGTGGAAAAAAAAATTTAAGTGAGAGGAAGACTGGCCACACATTATCTCTGAGCTGATATGATTTATCTGGTTGCCTAAGGGCACAGGAAGAAGGAGTTAGAAAACCTATAAATGTGCAAGCCCAGAACAGTAAATGCTAAAATGCACTTGTTGAAAAAACTGCTTCCTCTCCCCTCAGACCTGAAACCAAACAATCCAGGTACCAGCACTTTGTTTCCCTGATGTGTCCCTCACTGTTGCCCTGCAGACAAGTGCAGAGTAAGCTCAGGAGAGGAGCTCTTTGGCTTTGAGGTCATCACCAAGTCAGAGCAGTCAGGGGTGGTTTGCCACAGGAGGAAACCACTGCGCAGGGTGAAGCAGGAAACTTCCTCTTCCATAGAAAATAAGAGAATGATTCAAACACTTGTGCCTAACTTCCTCTCCCAGCTACAGATGTTAAAAGACTAACGGCCCCAAGCATGGCCACCTGAAACATGTTACCTATGGTTTGTTTAGAACCTGTGGTTTCTTTTAGTTTTAAAAGTAACTTCTCATCTAAGCTTAGTGCTGCTAGAAGAGCCTGATTTTCCCTTTCAAAGCAACTCCCCAGCACCTGAATGGTGATGTAAGCATCTGAGAATAGCTCCCTGCTTTCTACACCTGGGCTGTGGGCACAGACGAGTGGTTCTGCTACTCAGAGGTGGATGCTACGCTGCAGGGCAGAGGGGAAATGAAGACTGAATGTGGAAAAGATTAACGAACACAGCTGAGCCCTTTCAGGTGCCCTTGCAGCATCAGGGTCCTCTGACAGCCACCTTAACAAGTGGCCACCCTGTGCTCTGCCTCATGAAATGCAACTGCAGCTGTACCCTCTGTGTATTTTGAGATCAAAGCACTTTTGTGTCTGGAGTATGAACACTCAGCCTTCACATGCCCATTTTAAAACTGCCAAAAGTATTACTGCCCATATTTGTAGCAGGAAGCCTCTTCCTGGGTGTCTGAAATCCAGCCCCTTAATTTTCTGATTTAATAAATATTATGGTGCAATTATGAGATGACTGCACATGGGGGAAAAACAACTTACTTGCAAAATAAGGTGTAAATATTCACTGTCACAAAATCAGTAAATATACTGGAAAAGCAAGTTACAGTGGGGGGTAACTCATAACCTGAAAAGGCAATCAGGTTGTCTGAAGCACACTGTAGCCAAATTTCCATGCTCAGCTGAGAGAAAGCAAGCAGCAGCCACTCACTGGATCACCACTGCCTTAGGAAGGAAACTCTAACTAGAAGGAATACAGGGCGCCACCTTTGCTGATATTCATTCTTTTTGCTGCAGACTTCAGAGTTGCACAACTGTCTCCCAGCAAGCTGTGGGCAGCCTGCAGCCTGCATGGATTAATTGTCTAGGGAGAGATACCAGGGAAATAAATGTGGGCACAAAAAAACGAGAACAAAGCTGAAATGCCTCTGAAGAAATTGCACTCAGAACATTGATGTGCCAAGTCCAAAGCTCAGAGGTACCCGCACTGAATGAGCTACAGTAAAAGGGCTGGAAGTGACACACACCAGTAAGGCTGCCTTGGGAAAGGAAAAGCAGATGGGGCAAGCAGAATTCCCTGACTGCTCTCACCTGGGAGCACATGTTGCCAGGAGCAGGAGAATGTGCCCCCCTCCCCATCATGGCTAAGGGCGCAGCAGTTACAGCCGTAGCGAGCACCTTTTGCCCTCTGCTGTGTCTGAGCCCCAGGAGCTGCGCACAGCACACAGCAGCAGGAGGGGCAACGTGAAAATTACAGCACCCATGAACTGCAGTATAGCTTAACAACCCTCCTGTGAAGTTGTTAGTCACCAGCTACACTGAGCATGCTTAAAATAACAATGCAAATGCTTTTAAGGACACTTTGTAAGCACAAAAATAGTAGAAACAAAACTTGGTGAACAATTTGAAAGATACAAAAAAGTGCCTTTCCATAGCAGTGCTTTAAAAATGCACATAATGGTATATACTCTTATTGCTCAAAAAATCTAGTCTGAAATATTAAAACAATTTCCAGAGGTGCTGAAACAGATTTTAAAAAAATCATATGAAACAGTTCAGCAGAGACAGCACCACTAATTTTTCTCTTTTCACGATGCACCTATTTAAAACTATATAGTTATAGATGTGTAATTTTCCACCTCAAATTAGCAAAACTTTTTTTCCTATTCATAAAATATTCACAAAGACATTTATTTCATTCTTTGGACTTAAAAAAAAAAAAGTTATTAAAAAAAAGGGAATGGGGGACACTGTCACAATATTTCTTAAATGTATCATCCTGAATTACTTTAATGAAAGATTAGTTTTATTGGTTTTACACATGTGAAGATACTGCCAGGTCAAGCTGCTGTCTTTGTTTCATTCTTTGGGAAAAAGAAAGCATTTAAAGTTTGTTTTTGGATAAAAAGTAGGCAAACAGTGAAATTATTTGCCCTATGAGTCTGTTGATACTATGTATTGACAATATCCCCATGCTGACAAGGGAAGCTGTAACAGCTGAAGATGGGGGTAGTTACAGTCCAAGTATTTTAGTTGTTTTACAAAGGCTGTGTCCCACCACTCTGCAAGGAATGTGCAGTGATACATAAGACCACTTACACTACCTTATCACAAGGTCTGAGTATGTGGGTAAAACTGTACAATCAAGCTACTGAAGTAGCTACTGAAGAAAAAGGACTGTCATTCATGCTTGATGTGGTGACCGATTGTAAATCGGTGACTAACAAAAACCAAGCAAACCAATAGTCTACTTTCTCATCATATGGGCCCTTAGATGAAATTCTTAGCAAATGTTATTGCCTCTTTAAGGTTGTTTTTTTCCCAGTCTTCTTCCTTGACAGCTAGAAGTGCAACTTTGTAATACAGGTTAATGCACTGGTCACAGTCTCTGGCAGGTCAAAGAGAGAGAATTCCTACTCTACTTGTCCTGAAATTGCTGCTCCCTTCTCTCTTTCCAGAAGGGAAAGTTTCCTGACAATTTCCAGTCAACGACAACACTTTCTTCACACATTTCCAGACACTTATTTTTGTGAAGACACTACATCTTACCAGGCCCAGAGCAGGTGAGACTGGACGCTGTGCATGCCTGTGTGAGCGCACAGCACTTTCTACAGAAACCTACCTGTTCACTCAGGGTAAGAGTTACACGGACAGCTCACGGATCGGCGTGGGTCAGCCTTGGGGGTTGGCAGGATTTTCAATTGCAGGAGTCCTGGCAGCTTTCAGAAGGGGTTAACACAAATATATTCATCTTGAGCCATAGAAACAGATGATTGAGCCTATTATCAGTTAGAATGCATAATGGTTTGGAATAATATATATTTATCCTACTTAACTGCATGGACAAATAAGTTTGAAATAATTTCTATCAGTGTATATTTTTAAACTATTTGAAAGGAGGGGGAGGCTCTTTATAGTATAAATATATTTCACTCCAGCCCACTATATATAAAATCTATTTCTTTCCTCTGAACATACTCATTTTCAGTAGTATTATGACCAGAATGTTTTGGTATGTTTCAACTGTACTTTTCAATCAATGGACAACATACAGTTACCAGCCGAACACCTCAGCTTTGCAGAATTTACCCACCACAAACTGCTGAGAAGTTTGTGGGTTTGAGTTTTTTATTTCCTTTCTTTAAAGTGCCCCCTACATCTCCATCTTTATGGTAAGATTTGACCAGTTAAGAGTCCGATTCCAGGTAATATACTGACTGAAACAATAAATACGGTTCTACAAAAACATTCTGGTTATCTTCTATAATTGCGACGAAATATATCACAATATATTATATACCTACACTTATTATACATGCACAAACATGTCTCACGTGGACAGACACTACAAAAAAATTATCTCCCTCCCCCTCCCCTAAATGCAGAAAAAGTAAGAAAATGGGGGTTTGGTCCAATCCATAAGGAGGGTAAAAGAAATTGAAAGAATGAAGCCAACACCTCTCTACCCACTTTTCCCAATAAAGTATCAACATCCCTATGCCCCCATCTTTCTTAACCTAGCCATGAAAGGGGAATGTCTTTACATTTAGCCATAGCTGCAGTTTGAGATCACCTCTTTTAATGGGGCTGTCATCCACATCCCCACATCCTCTCCACGTGCATGGGATCATGGGCTGGCCGATCACAGCAGCCCACAAGTCATGGAGAGCACTGGATCTGGGGACTGACTACCAGTCCCGTGACAGCTTGGTGTTCTGATCCCTTTTGGGGGGCGTGGGGGGCGGCCCCCTCCGTAATGTTGCATAGCCAGATATATGACTGCCCCCAAAGCTGCTGGTCTTCTGCTGGTCAGCCAGCAGCTCTGGCGGTGGCGGAGGCAGGGCCATGTCGTCCATGGTGGCCGTGGGCTCCGTTCTGGACACGCGCGCAGAGGAGAGCGAGCCGTGCCGGGTGATGGATTTCCGCTGCAGCGTCCGGTTGAGGTCTGCCAGGAATCCCGGCTGAACGCTAAGGCTGGACTTGGGTGAGGTGGGCACTTGTGGGCCAGCTGACCCTGGGGGCTCCGCAACCTCCGCCTGTGTCAGTCGGGTGCTGTCGTTCCGCTTGGGCCGTGTGGGTGGTGGGGCTTTTTTCACAGATGGTTTTGACCACGCCTGCGGCTGGGGATTTACAACAGCAACTTTTGGGGAGGTGCTGCCTGAAAACACAGATGGAATTTCTACTGGAGGGGGAGGAAGATCTATTTCAGGGGGTGGTGGTGGGAAGTCTGAATCGGATGGTGGTGAAGGGAATTCAACCACAGGTTCCTTTCCAGACACGCTCGTAGCAGAAGCCTTGGCTGGCATCCCCCCTTGTGGAAGGACAATGGGCAGGCTCACACCAGAAAGGTTGAGCTTTCCTGGCTTTGGAGGGGCTGGAGGAGGCGATGACTCCTTGGAAGGAGATCCTGATGGCTCTGGGGAGTGTGCAAACTTGCTGACAAGGCGGTCCACTGAAGGCCTCTTGGACTCATGGTACTCAGCGGAGCTTGTGGACTTGATGCTGGAGTTGCGTTGAGGTGTTGGAGGTGGTTTCTTCCCTCCGGGGCTTGATGTCTTGCCGGCCTTTTTTACCGGAGACCCTGATTTGTCAGGCGGGGGAGAACCTGCAGAGGAAGCTGGGGAAGGAGGTGGAGGAGGAAACACTAAACTGCTCTCTGGTGGAGGAGGGGGGAAATCTGGCGAAGGAGCAGCAGCAGGCTGCCATTTGGGCTTTGCCTTCACTGCTGGAGGCGACTGTGGAGCCACACTCAGTGGAAGGGGTTTCAGAGGCTGGGGCTCAGTGGCAGGTGGCGTGGGAGGAGGAGGGGGGAACTGGCTGACTATCTGCTTCACCACCGATGGCACTGGGGACTGAGGGGACGGAGGAGGCTTTACTGAGAAACTCTGCTGCTTTGGGAATGTTGCAGGGGGAGTGGGGCCAGGAGGGGCCGGGGGCAGAGGAGGCACCTGGGGAGAAGTGACACTTGGTTGTTTCTTTATTGCAAGGGGCAAGGCTGCAGTCACAGGGGGAGTGACATGCGTGACCCCTGGTGATGCTGCCTTCCCGCTAGGCTGAGGGGGCAGAGCTGCCATGACAGGCTTTGGGGGTGCCTGGGGTGGTGGTGGGGCAGGCACAGGAGGAGGCGGTGGTGGCAACGAGGAGGCAACAGCGGCCTGGCTTATATTTGGTTGGACCTGATGTATCTTGGGGGGCGGCGGTGGTGGAGTGAACTGCGGCACGGAGGGGGCACAAGGTGCCGGCTTCAGCTGTGCCATGGCCGAGCCCGGTGTGGGGGGCGGCGGTGGGGGCGGGGGGGGCGGCATGACCCCGTTGGGGGGCACCAGGATCTGAGGCTTTGCCGAGGGCGGGGGGCGGCGGCGGGGCCTGCTGCACAGCAGGGGCTTTGGAAAAAGGGCCGCCGTGCTGGGCCGCGTTCTGCAGCCGGGTGATGGTGCTGTACTTGACGAACATGGTGGCGGGCGAGCCCCCGGACGGGGCGGCCTGGCTGGGCAGGGGCGGGGGCGGAGGGGGCGGCGGCGGCGGGGGCGGAGGGGGCGGCGGCGGGGGCGGTGGCAGCGGCGGGGAGGGCTGCGATGCTGTGTAGGGCGTCACCGCTTTCGTCTGCGGGGACACGGGGGCTGCGACAGACATGAAGGGCCGACCTGCAGGCTCCACTCGGGCCTATGGGGAAGGGATTTTTAGTCAAAGTGGAAAGGGAGAAAAAGAAGAGAGAGGGAAGGAGGGAGAGAGAGAAAGAGACAAAGAGATTATAAAGTGAAGGTCTAAATGTGCCCAACATTAAAAATTAAGTGGCAGATTACAGCATGCAAGAATTATTAGCAAAACACTGGAGCAAGAGACAATTCCATACACTGATAAGCCGGGACCATGCAAGGGGATGGGGCAGGCTGGGAGGAGAGCCGACAAAAATCAGGGGAGCCAGTTCTGCTCCAAGCGAAGCTGCTGACAGAGGGAAAATACAGCAGCAGCCTTGTTACTGCCCTGGGGCAGGCAGTGGGACCCAGTGAGAACTACCGGCCTGCTTTGGACAAGCGTAATGACCCAAACAGAGCCCCCCCAGAGCAGCCAGGCCGTGACCGAGGCAGAGCCAGAGGCTCTGTAGACATCTCAGCGCAGTATGACTGGAATCAAAGCACACACAGTCTCCCAGAGCATGTCAAATCCTTACATCTGTTAGTTCAGGCCTTATACTGTTCAGTGTTACAAAATGTAGAAGTCCTGAACTGCTCTAAAACACACTGAGAGCAAGCTCTGCAGGAATAATACTGAGATATTTTTCCTTCATATGCTCTACTATCCATGACTGGCAAGGAAAAAATAGGGAAGAAGAAGAACCAAGTTTTCCTAGAAAATTTCCCAGAAGGAAATGTTTAGACATCTGCAAAACAAAGTAAACTTGGGAAAGGAAAGTTACACATGCAACTCATATGTTAAAGAGAAAAAATAAGGAAAAACAGGGAAAAGCCGACTAATGGAAGGATCAATGGGAAAGCAGCAGGCAGTATTTTAGTCTACTTGTGTTGTGCTCAAGTTAAGTTGTTTCTCAAAAACTGTAAGCCTACATTCTTCTTAAAAAATTAAAATGACAATTACATTACTCAAATTTATAAACATCCTCCTTATACAACGTGTTTTGGCTACAAGCCAAGTTGTGAATTTCACAGTGCACAGCACAGAAACATGCATTAGAAATACACCACCACCATAGTGACTGACCACACTGGGCACCTATACCTTATTAGTAGATACTTTGCAATAAGTAAGCCCAATTAGGCTCATCTGCACGGGAAGAGCACATTTGCATATTGCTTTGTTCTAAACACAGGTGTGCAGTGTCTGCCTGTGCAGAACTCCATCAAAAGGATTAGAGTCAGAAGCAATAAACAGTGATTTTACAACAAACATGGGGTATGCCTCTGCCTGTCACATTAGGTCTGGAAGGCAAAAATATTAACAGGTCTGGATCAAGGTGTTCACATTACAAAACAGAAATCTTCATCTCTTGCAAGTGTTAGTCTGTAAATTACCATTCTCCCAATCACCCAGGTTAATGAATTTTCAATTAGCACCACCTGACCTTAATTGTGCCCTGTATAAGGCACCCTGGGTGTGCTGCCCTTAGTTGTGCTGAGCTTCACTTTTGACACCTGAGACAGCAAAAGGCAACAGGAAAAATAAAGGCGGCATAAAACAGAGAGAGAGAGGGAGATGAAGCCATAACAGAATAGCTATCCCTGAATGGCAAGACCTTGGGGAATCTTGAATTTGTCCCTTAAAGCATGCATTTGGGTACTTGTAGCATAACATTTGAAATAAGGTGTTCAAAATCTAACAAGCAAATGAGAGTCAATGAGCTCTTCACTGTCCAACTGGGAACAAATGAATAAAGTATTCTTTGGGCAAAGAGGAATCTTTCAAAATATGAAGCAGATGGATTACCTGTATTTTGGGAAAAGTTTTTCTTAATCTTAGATATATTTGAAAGAGGGTGGTGTTTTCTTTATACCCATTGAAGACAGTCATCTTCACAGTGAACAAATTAAACACTCAGGACAGAGAAAAGACTATTGGGCATCTCAGGAGGAGGAGCCCCTCCCATCTCCACAGAATCAAATAAATTTCAACATCCAGAAACATAGTCCGTGATACTTTCTTTACAGAAGAACCTTGAGAGAGATTCATTTGTCCTTTTTTTGTCCTTATAATTATGTGATATCCTTCTATATATCTTGACAAATTACTTATTGCACACTGGCAATTCCTATTTGTGACATGCATCTTCATGACTATCTGGAACTCTAAAAAAATGCTATAAAACAACAGTATCTCTTTTTATATAATCTGTGCTTTTTTTTAGCTATTTTTTTCCTAAGAAAATAAACTCTTGCAATTGAACTGTTTGCCATCTCTTTTCCCGTGCTTTTGGACTGGTTACCTAATTTAGGTCAAATATGACAGATCTCTAGCAATCTCAGTATGTTTTCTTCATAGAAATTATTGGGAAGTTTCGGGTAAATGAGGGCGAAGTGGGCAGAACTCACCCGTTATTAATTTGCTGAGGCACCAGTACAACACCCTGGCTGGAAAGAGCACTAAAGCCATCTGCCTGCTGAGACACAGCACGCTCTGTGTTCTGCCCTGCCTGCCCAGGGAAAGGAGCCAAGGCTGACAAGGTGGGAGAGAGCTGTTGCACAAAGGGAAGGGACATGCAGGAAAGTTCTGCCACTTGGCAGCAACCTGCCCACATGGACTTCTTAAGCCAGCTTTGACACCAAAGCACTGTAGCAAAGCTGCCTCTGAGGTAGCTGGAGACTAATCTGACTAAAAGCACATCTCAGTATCACTGGGAACACCTTCCCATGTAAATTACAATTCTTGAACACTGCTGTTACCTTTCTTGCCACACAGTTTAACATTTTCCACTGCCAATCTGATTTCCTGGTTATTCAAGTTCCCAGGGCCAGATTTACACTGTAGTTTCACTGAAATTCACTCAATTGTTTAAATACAGCTTCTGTAAGTTTACACAGTTCATTTCACTTGGATTCTTTGGAAGTTTTAGGGCAACCCATTTACCTGTGTTATGCATAAGGTGAAGAAATATACCTTTTCTTGGATTTGCAGAAAGGAATTCAAATTGATGAAATATTGATACATGGATAGCATTCCTCAATGCAGGAAGCATTCTGAATATTTTATTTTTACCATGGCTTTAATAATGTAGCATAAAAACTCTTGGGGTTTAAATAAGCAATTGCCAGCAGCACTAGAGACTTGATAAAGAACAACAGTAACCCCAAGGTAGTGAACTTCAAACTTTTGCTTAAAATCTCACAGTGAGTATATGTAGCAGCAGAATTTACACTGAACCCAAAACTTGAGGAAACATTAATATTATCATTCTCACAGCAGTACTCTTTCACCTCTGTTGGATACCTGCTAGCAAATGCCCCAGCTCGTGCAGCTCATTACTGCAGAAATGATGCATCCTATACCCACACAGAAGCCATCTGCTAATGGACATGCACCATGTGTTGCAATCATGCAGTAAGAAAACCTGGACCACAACTTAGCAAGCTACATTCCTGGACTGAGTACTACATTACTATTAGAATCAGACAACTCCCAAGCCAGCAGGCATTGAATAAAAGTTATGAATCCCAAAGGAAGCAGCCATGTCAGCTCTCACAATGTCATATGCTTTCTCATATGCTTTCTCATTGTGTTATCTTATTTTTAGTTATTTATCTGAAGCACCGGTGCCAGGTATATTGGCCTGTGGTTTTGGTTTTAAAAAGCTTCCTCTGTAGCTTGAACCTGGGGTCTGGGTAAGATTCAGAACTGACAGAAGTAATGACAGCTTCTCATAGTGCACTTTCACAGGTAGCTGCTACAGTTAATGACACCAAGGCTGTTCAGGAACCTGGAGATTCCTTCACACTTGACAACAAACAGCTTCAGCAGAATTTCTCCTGTACATGGAAATCTTCCCCAGGAACTACAACAGTTGACCATAGAAAGAACAGAAAACTAACCAACACACAGAAAACTAACCACAACAGACCTGAGCCCCAGCCTCAGTGGGTTAAAGTCTTCTGTAACTCTCTACCAGCAACTGGAGATACCAACAAGATATCTGCCTTAATCCACAATTGCTGACAATGTCAGTTCTTTTGTTTTGACCATATCTGAGGTTACTGGTTCCATTTGCACCTAACGGAACACTTCTGAGTAAAAACTACTGAAGTATTTCAAAACATATATACCTGCTTTCAGGCCCCAGTTATTCACATCTTTACAAAGGAAAGATGTGGCTATGTAACTGGAGAAAGATCTTAGTAAAAGAATTTCATTCAACTTGTTAACAGCTTATCTTTTTATTTTGTCTTCATTCAACATTAGTAAATAGGACTCTGTGAGAGGGGCTGTATAATGCCTTCAAAGAACAAAACGCTTCTATGCACACAAATAAAAGAAAGAACAGAAAGTTGCAGGGCTTAATTACCTGAAAAAGTGAATCCTAAAAAACAATTATATAGCAGTGTAAATTAACCACGTAAAACACAGAAGAAATGCCACTCAAGACAGAGGTGGAAGAGGTACAACACTGTCTCATACATTTTGTTGGGTGTTGGTTCTCAAACTAAAGTCTTCTTGTTACCTTGCTGGATTCCTCCAGTTGAGTGCCTCGTTTCCAGGCCTCAGAGAACATGGAGCTGACAATGCTTTGGGAACGGACATGGCCAGCTGTCTGGGTGTCAGAAACTCCACTGTCAGACTGATTAGAATGATTTGATTGAGATTCTGTTCAGAAAAAAAAAATTAAGGAACAGTTAGCATATGTTTTTGAATGTAAGAGTAATGTCAATACAATGCAACTTTGTTAAACATGTCCCTAGAGGCCACCGCTCCCAGTAATGACTGCATAAGCTCTAGCTCACATCCAAACCATTACAACAGATGCCTGGTATCAACCAAACCTGAAGCTGCACAAGGATGAGAGTGTGTCAGATACATTTCAAAGTAAAATCACTGCAGCTGTGTGGGTTCTGAACCATGCCACATCCCTGCACTTTGGGAAAAGCCCCATTTCATGCAGTGCGTGCAGCCCGTTCTCTCCAGCACTCCCTCCCAGCACGAACTTAAAAATGTACCCTGGGCACAGGCCATGGACAGACAAACTGCACCAGCCAAGGCAGGACACTGCTTCCAATGACCCATTCCTCAACACAAGAGAAGGGCTGGTGTGCATCCTGCAAGTGGCCAACAAATGATGCTCTGGGTCCACAGGGTGACAAGACAGCAGCTGGCACAGCCAGACCAATTTATTCAGCCTGGCACCTGCTTTCTGTGTAATCCCAAGTGTCCTGGCACAGGCTGGAATCACACTTTGGCAGAACACGCTTGGCTAGTGAGCTGTGGCTCAGCTCCCTACAAAAATTTACGCTTAATCAGAATAACATCCAGCTTGGATGGAGAAATTTTAAGTGACCAAGAATTTACTGCTATGCCACACAGTTGAAACAACAAGGTACCTTCCCGGTTAGGCTGCATTTGCTTAGCTCGTTCTTACAGGCTACTTTCTGAACCTGTCCAATTCAGTAGCATTACTTCCCAACCCATATCTGTGGCAGACAATATACCTTCACACAATAGCACACTTTCAATGAAGAACATAGCCCCTGAAGGTTCTGAATAATCCACCAAAGCATCAGTCAGCTCTGAACAAAGAAATTACACTGTATAAACTATTAATCAATTTTTAAACTGTTACATGCAACAAGAAACCAGCCCCAGTTCTGCTGAGAGATAAATGAGAGCACATTAATGCAGGCATGCACAATTTGACATGGGAACAGAAACCATATTTTCAAAGTTCTCTAAAGAGATTGTTTAGATCTTTGCCTTTGGGCAGGGGGGCTAGTTCTCATTTTCCAATTTCAAACATTTCAGTCCACAAAGCAGTTTAAGAACTACGAATATATGTTCTATGCATCATTACAATATAAATTTCATTTTTCAAATAGGTGAACATAGAGGCATCAGGAATTTGAAATTATGTTTCCTCCTCTCAGTATAAGAAAAACATTGGTTTTTGGAGGTGAACAAGAAACTGCTGCATATTTCAAACACAGACATCACTGTAAGTAATACAGCAAAATGGGTTTTTAACGTGTATGCATATGTATATAGATATACACATACAGAATGTTATAGATAAAGTCTGTGGTTTAGACTAAACATAGCATAAAAGACTTTGGAGAAACAGTCCATTTCCTGCAACAGTCTCTCTTGAGGCATCCAGACAGCAGATGATCACAAAGGCAATTGAATCTTTGTATTATGAGATAGATCACATTGTTACCTGGCAAACTAGATGAGCTGGAGCCTGACTTGATACTGGAGCTAGACAAGGAGGTCCAGTCATATGCTGACTCTGTTCTCTTCAATGCTTCCTGATAGTTCATGTATAGCTGCTTCCCATACTAAGCAAAATCACAAACAAGTTTAATAACTCTATATAGGCTGTACACTCTTTTCAGACTGTTGAGCTCCACCTCTGGCTTCTCTATTATGCCTTTCCTCCTGCCAGTACCCCCAAAGCAACACAGGCTCTATGTTATGGAGTTCAGGTAATATTAATAGCATTAATTTTTGCTGAAAGAAAGAAAAACAATTTATTTGTGCTAGTAGAGACAGTGTCAAGCAAAAAACGGCCCAATGAATAAACTAAGACAAGCTGAGGATCTTGAAAATCAACTCTATGTTCTAAATTCTCTTTTCCTATAAGCCTTCTTTTTTAAAATCTGAAAGGAGCTGGCTAAAATCTGTCTATGATGGATGCCATACAGAACTGTTTCATGTGACAGGGAGGCAGCAGAAACAAGAAAAGGCCCAATTACTGAACTATTATAACAAAGCCTATAATAATTTTGCTGAGGAAAGAAAAATGTAAGAAGATTTTACAGTTCATGTTCAGAATTGCTAAACAGAGGGAAGTTAGATTTACCCTGTATTTTGCTAAGCAAATGTAAATGGTCTTAAGCAGATGATGACAACTACTCATGACAGCAGTGCAAGAATGCCTGGGGGTTACCTTAGCAATGCGGATGCCATTGATCCACTGGTGTAGAGTTCTTACATCATCACAGCAGAGATATTTGATATACTGGGACTTCTTCTGGATCTGAGGATGCTGCAAAAAATTGTGCATTCTCATCAATGTTTTCATAGCTAGGAATGCAAGGAAAGCATTTATTTGTTGATGTCTATACAGATAAACCTAATGCTGGAAGCTCTTCAACAGTAGTGTGTATTTAACCCCACTTAAAAATGTTCCAGAATATTTCAGGAGGTGAATTTCAATGGGGATTGCTTGACACACACATTTGGAAGTGAGTCCAGCACATACTGATTTCAACTGATTTCAAACACTAAGAAAGGGCTAGTCTTTCACTATTCTAGGGCTGTAGTACTTTCTACTCACCAAGAGTCTTTTGACAGAGACAACCGATATTTCACCTTTCTCTCATATAAAAACCCCCCAAACTAGAGGAAAACAAACACACTGGTCTTCCCTGCCTTTGCAGGCTTAAGTGAGACATTCCCCAAGTGACATGCTGTTAAGCACAATTCTATTTTCAGCTTGTAGAAGCCTTCAAGGTTCCCACCTTACTGATACAGGGCTATCATCTAAAAAAATACTTGCTGCTCCCACATACATGTATAAAAAATGTAAAAGCACTGTATTTATCAATTCAGCAGTCAAGAAACAAACACATGTTTTTCAAAAATCAGACACTGGAAATCATTCTGGATGTGCTATTCAGTTGTTTCCTGTCCATGCTCTAGAAATTACAGGTTTCTCAGCTGTTGGGGTAACTGAACAGCCCAGTTCTTATCATTTCCTCTGTTAGCTTACAGCTCAGTGACACAACAGAGTTTTGCTAGAGGACTGTAGGTATTTAAGTTTTACTGAAGACTGTCTGAAACATATATCAAAGAACTTATAAGCTTTTTCAGAATATTCTATTCTGTTGCCTTCCAACACAATTATTTTAAAATGAACATAAGCTGTTTATGTCCATAAAGAGAATACATACAACATATTTTCTTATGATAGTAGATAGCTGTTTTCATTTTTCACTACCAGCCTCCTACACATACAAGTTGTATAACAAAGAAGAGTCTATAGAAGCAAATACAATTACTTTGCTAACAAGCCAGCTTCTTTCTGGACTTGTTCAAAACTTTGGTTATACAGAAATAAAAGAATTTCTCAGAAATCTGACATTTAGGACCAAGGAGTTAACTTTATAAATTAGCACACAAATGTTACACTTAACAATAGCACAGCACCTGATGTGAGCACACTAAGTTTTGATATAAACAAAGGAGGGAAGATAAAGACAAATCCAGTCTGGACATCAGTAGAGTATTGGGCCTTCAGTCTGTACTTGCCATTTACCTGTCCCAAAGGAGATATTTCCTAGCTTAGTGAGCCTTTGTGGCACAAAACTCTATTTCTATTTTTAAAACTGCGGTTTCTATACATTAGTACTAATTGAAAATATTGATGTAACATTATAAGAACCGATGAAGGCAGAACTGAATCTTGATTAATATAATAATTTGGTGATTCATCAGTTCCACGTAGAAAATACAGCTTCACTTGGTGTAAGCTACCCAACTAAATCTACCCCATTAATTTACTTAGGGACAATTTCTACACATTTTTGTGTCTTCAGTAATGTTACCATTAAATCTGATTCTCAGAATGGCAATAATTTAAAAAAAAAAAAATCTACTTTGTGCGGTCAAAAAGTCTGAAAATGAAATTTGCTATAACCTGTCCAAATGATATAGACAAAAGTGACATGTAAGTAGAAAAATCAATTTACTTCAAAGAATTATATATACCTACAAATACTGACATTTTTGTTTGCATTCAATGACCTATAAGAATATGGAAAATACTTCCAGTTTTAGCCGTGTACTTTCTTAACTAATATCATGTCCCATATTTAATATTACTTGTCTACTCAATGAACTCAAAGACATGTTGCCCTGTCCACTGGAAAATGAAATCCTTTTTCAGGCAGTGGACAGACAGGCACACACTCCAGGCACAGTAAACAGTCAAATGTACAACACCACATGAGCTCTAGAGCAGGGAGGGGAAAAAGTGCAACTAAAAACATCTCTTGTTACTGGCCCCATTTCAAATCCATGAAGACATGTTATTTGCCTGAGCACAGTGTGAAAGCCTGTTTTTAAAATAGCTTGGTGCCCAGCTATCTTGCAGAAACTGACACCATTCTGCACACTATGTGGGAGTCAACAGAAACTAGGAGATGTGTTGATTCAATTAAAATAACTTTATGAACTCAAGTCATTAGATGCGTTTAAGATCAGGTCACTGGTTTTATAACAGGTTTTGCTACTCGTTCTTTCTACCTGTCATTTATATTCAGAAGATGCCTCCTTTACAACATCCCTTTTCCCTCAGGTTGGTCCATAAAGGGTAGACTTGAATCTTTAATATTAATTTCTCCACTACTCTGGACCTACACTGAGAAGATAACTCCCTGCAATTAGCATTTCAAGGGGTATTATTGAACCTAAACAGTTGTAAGGTATAGAGTTGCCAAATGGAAAAGAAGACTTTAGTGTATGTTTTAGAGTGTAGTGAACAATTAAATAGACTGGCACTCATAAGTCTGGAAATAAAACAATTCAGGGCAATATGAAAATGTTTATGAAGTCATGACCAGCTCAGAGAACAGGCAACAACTGTTCACATTGTATACAAGAACTAGAGGAAAATTAGATTAAAAGCAGCTGATGGTTCAGAACAAGTAAAGTGTATTCAAGGCATAGCCAAGTGCTGCAGTGTTACCTTTAGCACTAAACAATAGTCTGTGGGTGCCTTGTATTTGTTCCGATAGTCCTGTCCATAGTAAACACTGACATGGTCTAGCTGGAGAAAGCACACGAGATCCCGTGAGACCTAGTAAATACAAAAACAGTCATGTACAAAGTATCTTTACAAAAATCCACACACATTGACACAATCAATCTAATGCTAAGATCCAATACTAATGTAAGGTCTAGTAAAGGTCAAATATTAGTTTCTATCCGATTCAAAAACTACCAACACAAGAAGGGGATACAGCTATGCATAAACTCTTTCATCACACCTTCATTTTAAACCAAATTCAGTCTGGTTTTTGTGTTTTGTCTGCATTTTGCCTTTTGACAACATTTTACACTGGACTACTACTGTTTACTCAGAGCAGGTATCAGGAGAAAGCAAGTATGATTGGTTGATCAGGAAGTTATCAGCTGCTGGTTATATTTCACCTTGGTAATAATCAAGGTATCCAAATTCCAGCGTGACTGTAAGTAGAATTCTAAAGATGTTTGGCATTGAGTATAGGGCAAAGAATGTCAACAGGCTACTTGCATACAGATTGTTTTAATGAAGCAAAAAGAACATCTGACATGCATTCAGCTCTAAAGGGAGCTGTCATGCTGATAGAGATTTCCTCTTCATTCCCAGATGTGTGGGAGGTGGACTTCCTGTACTGGGAATCATCTGATGCTGTCAAGACTGATGGATTCATGGATAACTTGAACTCACAGTAGTTCAGCCTTGAAGCTGTAATGTATTTGTAGTGTCTTTCTACTTATTTTGCATTACTGATACAGGGAACAGCAGTAAGTGATCCTGTAGAAATGGAATTACCTATACGTGTTTCCAAAAATGTAGCACAAATTGGTCAAAAAAAAATCCCATTTATATGAACTAACTAAACATAATGAAATTATGCAGACATTGTGGAGTTGGTCTGATACTTCATGATTGACATCTGCAGAGCAATTTGGTCCTCCATCCAAATTCTGCTTCAGCAAAGACCAGCTTCTTAGCTCCACCAAAAGCTTTTTCTCAAGTATTTCTGAACAACCAACCCAAGAAGCAGTCCCCTGTATTCTTGTATTTTT
The DNA here is from genome assembly GCF_023055355.1 of Agelaius tricolor. Classification (NCBI taxonomy): domain Eukaryota; kingdom Metazoa; phylum Chordata; class Aves; order Passeriformes; family Icteridae; genus Agelaius; species Agelaius tricolor. The sequence goes on along the minus strand of NW_027269270.1, from coordinate 11,536,819 downwards.
AAACTGGGGTTACACCCTTCATATCAAGTGCTGCCACAAAAATTCACACAGTATTTCCATGATAAAGCCAGCATTTTAATTAAGGGATATGGCACTTGGAAAGGCACAGCTAAGCCAAAACTTGAAGTCAACTCTTGTGTGCACTGTTTACCAGCAATGAACAATTCAGAGCAATTGCTTTAAGTAGCATACCTTTGCCTTCCCTTTAGGGACATAGTAGATTCCAGAAGCCCGGAGAAGGAAGTAACGTTTCTTCCAAGATTTCTTACCATCCTCTTTCAGCCACAAAACTCCCTCAATCTCTGGCACAGTTACAGAACTTCCACAGAAGCATTCCTGCCAATAAACAGAGCAGTTTGGGAAACAGACAGAATAGAGAGCATGCAGTGGATTGTTTTGAATGACTGAAATTCTTTATCCAAGGAATGCACTTGTAGGAGGAACGGATCTTTTTTCACATGAGATATGAACTACAGATAAATTACAGAAGCAATAAGGCAATTCAGACAAGCATGATAGGGTGTCTCAACATTTGCTCAGTGCAGCAATGACAGAAAAATCATTAGCAGCTACTGTAAAGATTTTCTGAACACTGTTTCTCAGTAATAGATCCCCCATGGCTTTACTGGCTTTAAGGTCACAAGGTCACCTTATATAGCCTCATATGTATAAGCACACACAAACATAACTGTGCATCCATCAGACACAGCTGCAATTCATTCCAGGAGCACTTCACTGCTACTAACTGCCCACAACACTGCAACTTCTGCTAACATTCTATTTATAAAGAACTAGCAGAGAGAAAAACAAATGCTTAAATACAGTCCAGATTAATATGCAGCAGAGACTTATGAATAATCTTAGAAGACAGAAAGAGTTAAGCAGAATTACAATTCCCTGCATGTTGTGGCTTCAAACAATTTTTTCAACCACACATACATACACACACTTATATCTATGTATACATACATAAGTATACATACATACACTTATTGAAACCCATATTAACAATACATTACTAATATGCATAGGCTACTTTCAAGTTAAACTGTGTTAAGTTTAACTCAAAATTAAATACCCCAAATATTTACCTTTGGGTAACTATGTAAATCATAATCATTATTCTGGAAATCAAGTGGAACATGTGGCACTTCAGCCATAGTCACAGGAGTATTTAGTTTTCAGCTTATGAAGGCTATATTTATTGTGTGCTTTATTTGTTCCACACTTTTATGCCCTTATTTCTGTAAACTGGTTAATGTGTTTGATAATAATGCATTTCTTAAAATTCAGTAATTTGGTTTTTTTTAAATTTTAAAATGTAATTGAAAAAATTTTTACTACTGCTTCGCTTAATATCAAAATTTGAAATATTAATTTAAACCAGTCTCCAGACCCATGCTCTAGAATTTTGTAGAAATGAAAATTTGGAAAGTGCTAGTAAAAATTCTCTAGCACCACAGGTCAAAAAAAAGGTCACAAAAAACAGGTCACAGGTCTGCAAATCTCAACTTGAAATTAATGGTTTTAGCCATAGCTAGAGGCAATCTCAATTTGATTATCACTGTGTATGGTATTTCAGATACTAAACTAAGTGCAGAAACTTTTTTAACTGATCACATCTGAAGCAGTGTTACATTAAAACAGCCATTTATCTCAAAGAGAACACATTCCATTCACAGTGTTCCAGAATTCCATTCTGCTCTGTCCATCAATTTCAATCATCACAACCTTTAGCAGTTTGTCTTCATGCTCCAAAATGACTACTATGTCATTTCTGGTTTGACATTCTTACCTCTAGTAGCACCTCTTTATTTCTGTCTGCCATCTCAGAGGTCTCTTTCTTCCCCAGAAGATAGTTCTGTAACAAAATAAAGGTTAATATTTCTTTAGGCATTCTGAAATCAAGCCAAATGGCGTTTCTTGTTTACTTTTCTGTAGCAGTAAGAACAAAACTTTGTAGACTAATTGAAACTGTCCAACTGCTAAATAATACATTGAAGTAACTTATAATCACCTTTACCAGAAATATCAATCAGTCCAAACTCCTACCTAACAGCCTCATAACAACATCATCCTGCTTTTCTAAGGATCAAACAGCTGTTTGTTACAATGCACCCAGATATAAAAATACTATGAACTTGTAAATACAAAAATAAGAATATAAAAAACCTCCGGAGATCTGTTACATACTGTCATTATTTCTGCATTCAAAGAAGCACACATAGAAGCCATTAAATAAATAATAACAAATTCTAAATAAAATACTTGTCAACTTCTTAAAAGGAACTTAATTACGCACAGGCACCATATCTTATTAAATAAGATTTTTACTCTTATTCAGTTTGGAAAAGACTGGGACAATGAAAAACATCTTCCTAACCCCTAGGGTAATACTGGAAAAAACCCAAATATTTACAAAGTTCTCCAGTTCAATATTTTAAAACAAGGAGAAATATTTGGTTTATGCTGGTACCTCACTCCTGTGACAGTGCCTACTATATGTACTGAGAGTAAACCTATAATCTACAAACTTTTAAAAAGAACGTAGAGTTTTGCTGCTTCAGTGCAAAGCACTTGCATAAGACTGGGTTTCAGATCTTGCTTAAAAAGAAATAAAATCAAGTAAACTGATGTCCTATAGGACGAACATGCAAAACTGATACCCAGTTTAAATCCAATAAATTAGCATATAGATGCCATACAGATATAAAAATAATTTATAAACTCAAAAGGGAATACATTAGGTAAGAGTTAAAATAGAGATCAAGTAATATTACAGACAAGAGATCAAGTGAATTTTCAATGCAAATTCTTCCAAGAGCCACCTTCTGCTTTTCTGTTTCTTTTCCTCCACTCCCCTACAATACTGCAGTGCTGGCAGATACCAGGTCTGTAGCTACCATTTGAGAGAAGAGAGGTCTCTGAGGCCATTTGAGAGGAAGAGGAGCCTTTGTTTTCCCATCCAGGGAGCAGGAAACACAGGTGAATATAGGCAGGTCCCAACTCACACAGAAGGAGCACATGCTCTCGTCTCTACTCTTGTCATTTGACCATGGAGTGGCTGTTCTCTTAAATTTTGTCTTCCCCTCCTTGCCAGCAATGCAAGAATGCACAGTGGAGAGACATTACTATTAGCAATATCTGTCAACACCTTTCTTGCATGTTTACATAATTGAGCAGCACTAAGTATGGGTGTAAATCTCTGGAAACTGCCTGCCTTCATGTGCATTAAAACTACCCACAAACCCATTAGCAAACAGATTGCTTCAGCTCATGGTTGCCTCTTAAGGATTGACTTTGTGCCAACAACACTGTGGATGTACATAGTGCTGAAGTGTAAAGTTGCCTGGCATTTTAGCACATACACAAGTACCAAAATGAAAGTATGGAAATGAAAGCTATCAAAAAAGTAAGAAACTGCCATCAGCCACACACACATTCAGCACAAATCTCAGGCTTACCTGTGGATTCTTAAAAAGTGCATATTTCTCTATACGTTCCACGAACATTAGTTTGTTCTGACTGTCTCTTGTCCAGTTCAAGAGATTTTCAACTAAATTTTCATGATCTTCAAAGATCCGTTCTGCAACAATAACATGTGAGCAAATACATTGGAATCTGTTGCATTTTGTGATAGTAACTAATCTGTAGTCATTTCTAAGAGACAAAGCATATATGCAGAGAAAATAGAGTTCAAGATCTACAACAGTGGGGAAGAAGTTTATGCTAAGAGACTAAAAGAACTAAGTCCACTTCCAGACATGCCTGGAACCGCCTTTTTTTTTACGTCCGGTCACTCAGCATGGACTTCTCCCATCTTCAAGTTTATAGTTCCATCAACATATGAAATGTTTTATTTTTTTTTTATTTGAGAAGGCCTACCATCCTGCAGGAACACTGCAGACTCAAATGATAACATTTCAAAGTTTATGAGCACAAATAAGAAGGTTATCACATTTATGTGTTCTCTGGTCTACATAATTCCCAGAGGAATGGACCTTTTTTGGCACAATACTTCTTTCTACATCCCCAATGATTATCTCACTCATAAAGTATCAAAAGTAGTGGGCAATGACCAGAAGGAAAAGAAAATGCTTCTGAAATGCAGAATACCCATAGCTAGTACAGCTATTGTAAAGAAGTCTAAGAACTGACACATCTACTTCCTATGATCCCTGTCACTCAATAAATGACGTATCAACAACACCTCTGAGAACTCTGGCTCTCAGTCAAAGCTCTGAGCTTTGACTCTCCATTGAAAAAGTTACCACTAGTGCTAGAGCTTCAGAATACTGAAAATAGACAGAAGAGCATATGGAAAAAGAGGAAAATTTACTGAAATGGTAGAAAATAGCTGAAAATCCTCATTGCAAAATAAAGAAGAAGATATCTTTGGGAAACCACTAGACCAACTTTCTCATCCTTTTAAACACCCTGAAGTAGAATTTTCAGATCATTCTGAAACAAGCTCAATCATGAGCTTTATTACATGAATTAGCATTTACTACATTAATGAACAGGATGATGAACATTATGAAGACAAGTATTTAAATCTGAGAATTCTGAGAATACAGACGACTGCTGCATCTATGAATAAGAATTAGAAATACTTATAATTATTACTTACCCATTTGCAATTCAGAGATGGTTTCCACTAATGACCAATCTAAACTGTACCCACAATGTGATTTATCCATCAGATTGTCTAATACTTGTCTCACTGTTTGCCTCTCATCCACCATCATTGTTTTTGAGCTGTCATCAGACATATGGACTCTGATCACCAACTGTTAAGCAGAAAAATAAGAAAACAAAAAGAAGATTAATCTGTCACATTTCAAATAAAAATAAGGTTTCTAAGATCTTGTTTATTCTTCTAAGATTTTCTTACAGTAGCATAAAATTCAATCAAAACACTCCCTGAAAATGTAAGATGTCATAAATGATGGCTAGATATTTTTACCACAGACATTTAACAAGATACTGTTCTCCTACAGCACAAGAAAGTAAAATAAAGGTCTTTCCAACACAATGAGAAAGTCCTTCAGTTGTGTGTTAAGAAGGAAAAAAATCCTTCCTGCTGAAGTGTCCTGATAATAAAGTGTCTTTCAGACAATATCTAGGTGGAACAAACATGGATATAAGAGTTCTGCACAAGCTTACAAAGAATCAGAATTTTTCAGATGTGCAGATTAAGCTTTCTGCCTGCTTCCTACAGTATTTTCTAAAAATGGTTATTATGTAAACAATACAGCAATACTAAACTTTACTTTTCCGGGGAATATGAAGCAGTAGTGTGAAAAAAACCTGCTTTTAAAACACAACACTTTATCATAGGCATTTTAAAGAGGTCATTGTCAAGAAAGAAAAATTCAGCCGTTTTTTTAAACCAATCAAAAGACTTAAGACAACAGATTCTTTTTGCCAATCATTATTTTTTCCATTTTTACATCTTGCTCAGCTGGAAAAGATAAAACCTCTAGCTGTAATACATTGGTAAAATTGACTTGTTAATTTCCATCTTCCAGCCAAGAGAGTTTTTCAGCTTTTGATCCAGAAACAATCAATGAAAAGGGCATTTTAAGCTACTGAAAAAATCCTGTCATAAAATAAAAATGCTAAATTTGAAGGGTATTCTGTATTCTTTGAGAGTACATCAAGTAATGGCAGTAGGCTTTCTCCATTTGGTAATCTCTGTCTTTAGTCTGGAATACTTCTCTTCCATTTAGCACTGGCAAATCCATGCATAATGAGAAAAGGCTTGTGAAGAAAAGGCTATGAAGAAAACAGGTACAAATTTTAAACATGTGACTGCAGAACATACAAGAACAATCTCAGGAGGCTGGACCTTCATTTCAGTTCTGGGTGGAAGTTGGTAAAATCTTCCCAATGAGCACTAGCTGAAAAACAAGCTATTCATTAAGAAAAACATCATGTTATTCCATATCTTAGGCTTCTCCTGATTAGGTCCAGTCTAGATGGGAAAGCACATTACAATTTAGTGTTCTAAAGATTAGAACACTACAGTGTTCTTATTTTATAAAAGGCAACTTAAGGCTTAACAGATATAAATGAAGTTTGCCTGCATTTTCCAGGTGAAAAAAAAATAAAATAAGGGTCTCATAAATGGGTATAACTAACTCACCTTTTTCACTTGTGCTTCTTTAATCTTCTCTAATGCAACCCTAATTTTCTCAGCTTTCAGTTTAGCAGCCTGTTCCTCCTAGGGGGACACAACACACAATTCCAGTTAACACAAACTTCAGTCAGGTTTCAGTAGGTTTGAGGCTACCATGCTTTAAAAGGTGAACTGAAATGCTGATTTGCTCATCTATATATGTCCAACTATTTCCTAGTGATGATGAAAACTATTACTTTTTAAGACAAAAAGTGTTCCTATATTTAGAGATACAACTGCCATTAACTCCAAAGGAACCCAGCAGAAGTATATATTTTGTATAGACATTTCTCTGTTCTCCTGTACTGTAAATACCCTTATGCTACCAAATACTTTGGCATATTATATATTTACAGTCAGCTTGGGACATTATTATAGCTTGGGATAATACATATTCAATAAGAGTATACAATGGAGTACAGCCAAGAGATTTTTTGGTTGATCAACATAAAACACAAACAGCATGCCAAGAAGTACCCGAATTTAACAGCACACAGAAAGAAGGGAAACAAATCCTGTAACTAAGATTCCATACTACATGCATTAGTTTGAAAGATTTTAAACTGTTAAATCCATGTGCAGAGAGAGGTTTGAATTTACTAAATCCAAGTTGTATTTCTCCTTGTTTTAAGTATTTTAAGACATAAGGTGAATAAGTATTCTTTTGCTCTTCAACGTAATAGATTTTTATTACAATTGGAAATGCATTAAAAATTCAGGTAGCTTAAATCTATTTGCTGATGCTAAAGAAAACTGTGTCTTTTTAAGACTAGCAATAAAGATTCTTAAATTCTGGAGATTATAGATATTTCTGTTGAAATTGCATTTGAAACATGCAGCTAAAAAGCAGCCATTGTCTCAAAAATGACATATGCAATTTTCAGACTTTCAAAATCCTAAACTGTGGATCTTCATTGTAATTAATATATAAAACCGTAATTACCTTAAAATCTCTAGCACAAACAAGTCTACTAAAAACCACACAAATCCCTTCCAAAATATTCAGTATCCTTAAAAAAGGAGAATTAATATTTTCTCCAGAGCAAAAGTACCACATCTCACCATAACATTCAGCATACTATAAACATTTAGTTCTCTATTGCTTTCTTCTATGGATGTAATTAATAGTTTCTTTACCATGTGTTTAGATAGTTGCTTTTATTGTAAAAGTCAAGATTCAGTATTCTGAAATCCAGAGAGCTTAAGTTTTGGCTTCTCAATAAATTATTAATATTCATATCAACTGCTAAAGGATATTCCCTTGTTATTTATTGCACTCTTAGTAGCTTTTGGTCCTTCACACCTGTGAGCATCCTGTGCACCATAAAAAAACATCAGCTGGACAGACCAGTATGCTGCCTTGAAATATAATCCTTTGTAATAAAATGAAGCAGTAAGTTGACATGAGCAGAAATAATGTGAGCCTGAAACCTTATCTGGGCACTGAACTACACAGGAACATTGCGTTTATGAGTCTACAGGGAACTTTTTATTCACAATAGCAATGCTGTCCTGTAGCTTAGAAAGGCTAAATCACATTAGCATTCTATGAAAAACAAACCTTGCCACGATAACAAGAATCTTTTACTCTTCCGATTTCTTGCCATTAACAATTTCAATCTGTAGAAATAAATTGTTACTAAAAAATGAGGCCTCACATCACCAAGCCTGACAGAGCTCAAGAAGCACTTGGGCAATGCTCTCGGGCACATGGGGTGACTCTTGGGGATGTCCTATGCAGGGCCAGCAGTTGGACTCAATGACCCTTGGGGGGTCCCTTCCAATTGAGCTTACTCAGTGGTTCTATGAAAGAGTTTCTAAAAGTGATGGTATACACCTGTTCATCATGAAATCAGCAAAAGCAAAAGACTCATTTTATCATGTATTTGGAGAAACTCTAATTCATGGTTTTGAGAAGCTGCTCATTAACCCAATCAGTACAATTTTCCAGCCCATTTCATGTACACCAGTGCAAAGTGCCAGGAGCACCTGCTCACCACAGTGCACAGGCAGCAACACCAGGGCAAGCAAGAAGCAGCTGTGACCTCTCATATACCTGTGCCAATACAGCTAAAATATCTTTGGTGACCTCAAAGTTTATAATCCATCATTACCTAAAATGCTTTGGAAAATAGATAAATATGTAGACCAAAGAAGATTTTAAGGACTTACTATTTTAATATGTACCAATTACTTTTAATTTCCTACTCAATGTAATGTGGGTCCAGAGATTAGGATTCCTTATACTTTTTTAGAGTTTAACATAATCAGATTAAATTAAAAAAAACCCGAAACAAAACAGAATTACAACTATCAAAATAATAACTGGTTCCAATGAGCAAAAAATTATAAAAAGAGGTCTGAATTCACTAACTAGAAAACACAGCAAGGAAAAGAAAGCAAGGATTCAGAATGTCTGAAAGCATATAGTAGTCAAAGATTTTAAACTATTTTGAGTAGTAATAAACTAAGCTCAGGCCACTGCTGCATCACTGCTGATGTGGCAAACAATGTTTCATGGGAGAAGGATAAAGAACTATGTATTTAGATTCCTTAAGAAAATTATTTAATAACTCCCCAAAACTGACAACCATGTATTCTGTTCCTCTCCTAATGGCCCAAGAAAACAGTCCCCTGCCCATCAAAGTCACCCGAGAACAGCACTTAGACATATACACAGGTCTCTCCTCCTCCTGTACATGAGAACAACACTGCTTCTATCCAGGAGGAAGCACATGCCGTCCATCAGCTTGTACTAATAAGCTAACAACTCTTTCCTCTGCACAGGGAGACAGGTGACAGATGGCAAAAATACCTGACTGCAACTGCAAACTATTTAAATTGTTCAATGCCATCAACCAACAAGGTGAGCACATGCAGTCCAACCACATCTACCTTGCGCATTTATTTCCCCTTTGCTAGCAAATGCTGGCTACCGTGATGGAGCTGCTGAAGGATCCCAAGGAGGCAGGTAAAGGGCAGGACTGCTGCGCTGTCACAGCTTCACAGGAGGTACAGCCATTGGTCCCTGCCATGGCCACACCCGTGTGCCCTGCACAGCATCACCGCTCACAGAGCACTCAGCGCTGCTGGCACACGGCTCCGTCACAGACTGATCCGGAGAACTGGCACAGCAGCAAGGGTCAGCAGAACCCACTCCCTGCGTGGACTGCCTTACAGGCACAGGCAAGCCTCGGAAACACACCAAGAGATACACACACACTCTTTGTAAAAACACAAAACATAATGGAGAGTCATTTCCACTTCTGGCAGGAAAAGGATATTCCCTTAGTAGTAGCAATATGCAACATTGTCAAATTGTAACAAATTCCTCACTTAACAGGACCATTCTGGGACTATTGTTACACTTGTATTTTAAAGCTTTGAGCTAAGATTACTTTTGGTTATGGAAAACATTGCACCGGATTTAAGGAATACTTGGCAACATACTTATGTACAGAATCTGTTAATCCAAAATATTCAAACATATTTGGAACCAAAGTGGAAAATGCATATGTCTGCAGTGCAATGGTCTTAAATTATGATCTTCTTTCCATTTATATACCAGAACTAAGTTTTGAATAATTTTAGCCTACATTGAAATATCAGAAAGAATAACACAAAAAAATATAAAGTTAAGATTTCTGTAATATAATGATAAACACTGTTTCCTCCCCCAGTTTCCAATTAAATATGCAGTTACAAGACATTCCAGCTGTGTTTTAGCAATAAAGATGTGCAAGATGCATGCAATGGCAGAGCTGACCTTGTTAAAAAAAAAATTTGCCTCGCATTTCTAGGTTGGGGTTTTATTTTTTCTTTCATTTTACCTTTTTTTAAGTGTTATTAACTAATCTCTTCTACAGAGATAAAAAATGGAATGGAAACAAAAAGGGGAGGGGGGCATCACTTAACAAAGGTTCTTAGAAAAGCCAGTAATTAAATGGTAAGAGCTAAGTAACTATGTCCACATTTTATTTAAGTCAGCAAGGTAGATACACAACCTACAAAATGCATAAAATTAAGAAATTTCTTCTCTGTTTAATACTTGCTTTTTTTCTCTGAATTTTTTCTTTGGATGCAGATAAGAAGATAACTAAATACACAAGTAGCATTGACTTCTGAAGGACTAAGATCAGGTATCTACTGTTCATTTTCCCAACTACAGTCTACCTTGGGTAGAAAGGCAATCATGTTTTGCAAGGAATCTCCTTCTTGCAGAGCTTATACTGAAACAGAGGTTCCTGCTACCAGAGAACACCATATTAACATCTCCATTTGCACCAAATCACCCAAAACTTCAAGACAGTGTGTGTGCATGGCTGTGATGCAGAAGGGCTCTCGTCCACGGCTAGAATTTTTAGAATTAGTTATATTAGCAGAGGACAAAAATGGTTCTAGTCTCAACATAAGATGCAGACAATACCAGAGAAGGGGAAGAAAGAGAAACAGGTGAAGACAGTAAGAAACAGGTGACACACCAGGGACACCAGCACAGACCTGCAATATGATCCTACAGTCAAATGATCTAACACCTTGGTACAAGGAAATGCCCCATTTCTTGGGACTGCTTCACTCATAGAGAGGCTTGTCCAATGTTACAACAAGCTGAAGAGATCTAAGCAGCAAAGTGGAATTCCATGTCATCATTTTGCTAAAGGTATTTCTGCTTGCAGGAGGTCAGAAGAGAACCAGTAAGTTCCATGCCAGGCCTGTGTGCTCAGGAGTGAGAAGTGGAAGGCACAGCTGTACTGAAACAGTCACAAGCTGACCAACATTACCCTCAGGAAACCAGAAGGCCCACCAAAAGCATCTGAATCAAAGAGCTGTGAAGCCTAATTAGTCAACACAAGGATTTATAAATACATTTAACTGTGGAGTGTATTAGGATACCTGAGAGGAGCTACTTCATGGTCAGGGATAATTTAATGTACTTTTTAAAATTAAGTTCCTCTATGGTAACTAACACTCATCCCACATATAAACGACCCGAAGGGAGGATCTGCAGACACATGGAGATGAAAGAAATTTGTGGTTTCTTTGTGCCACAGCTGTTGTTAATCTATTTGCAATCAAGCCAATTGCTGTTTTGGTGGCTGTTTACTTTGTTGGGCAGTGCAGGGGGGCCAAGAGCTATTGGGGTCAAGGCAGAGGTACGGACTTAAAATTTAAGCAAAACAATCACAAGAGCAGAAGATTACTTGCTTTTGGCTGTTTGTACTCCTCTGGAAGACAGCCTAAAAATCTGTTGTCAAGATACATGCTGAGCATCTTGAGAAGAATATTAAGATATTTTAAAAAAGCAGTAAAGCAGTTCTAAACTTTTATTGCTAAATACAGACTACTTATGCCCAGTGAACATTATCCTCATTGTTTTGAGATCACCAAATTGCATTTTGTTACTGCAGGCTTGCCTGAGGTCTCTCCAGTAGAATGTCTGTGAATTAAAAAAAACCCACACAGATATAGTTTTGAAGTATGTATTAGCTTCAGCAACATCTGACACCACAGCTACATGAAACTGTTAGCCCTTCATCCCAGCCTGTATTTTCAGCAGAGATTTATAGCTTGCTCCACCCCTTGTCCTCTAGTTTCAAAAGGAAATACATATAAAAGATGTAATTTTTAGCAAATTGAATGACAATGTGATCACTTAGTACATTAGTGACCTCCTTGCTGTGAAGAAAATTAATTTATAATCAAGATTTGTATATACCTGGCTAATTAGACCACTGTCTTACTACAATATTCTCCCCACGTTATATTCAGTCAACATTCAAAATGTTATAAAAAATATCCCATTACTTACTAGTTCATCTTCAATACAGCAAGAGAACTTATTTTAAGGCTACTAATGGCTTTTAAAACTACTCAACACTCCCACATTTTTTACTAGGATCTTTTTTTTAAACTAGTGAATGGCAATAGGAACAAAAGAACTTCGAGCTCAGTACATTTCCTTTTCAACTAAGGCATTTTACCTGCTAATATAGCTATTAAGTATTTAAGAACTTGAACACTTCGATAAATCTGCAGAAACAAACAACACAATTCAATCTTTTAAAAGCACCCTGGATAATCAGGAAAATCATGTAAGTAAATGCAGAAGTTCCTGGAGAGGGCAGGAGTGGAAAAGCATAGCACACACCAAAAGCATTCTTTCTACACAGAAACAGTCACATACAGTAGAAAGAAGCATCATCACCTTGGTCAGCAAATGAGAAGGCTTTCCTGCAATGTTTCTCAGAAGAAGGGAGGTTTCCCTGTCCAAATAGGAGTGCTTGTGCAGAAAGAAAGAGAAAGAACATAAGTCAAAGGAAGTCAGTATAGTAATTTTATGGTGTCTTGATTACAGAAGATAAAGCAGAGTTTAAAAGAAAAAACCCTACATCATCACTTTTTTCCCCTCCCATAAAAACATGAACATTCCCAAATACTATGAGCCTGATACACGGATGTAAAAGCAATTGTGCTTTTACACAAGACACTAATAAAAGACACAATTTTAATCTTCTTCTGTACAAAATGTCACACAATAGAATTAAGATAACTTTTGCTTACCTGCCACTGGTTTCCTTTCTGCAAGAGAAAACTTATTTGTAAAGACATTTAGAACTATAAAAGTAAGAAAACACATTCTTACAATGCTTTTCAAAATCCTGTCCAGTCCTCTAAAACTAAACATTCCACTTTCACTACACAAACATAGAGCCACTATAAATTGGTCATCTGGGAGACATCCTAGTTTTATGCTTTCTACGTGGGTTGCTGTTTCATTCTTAAAAAAGAAAGATATTACCACAACAATAAACCAACCTAACTTAAAATTCACGTCCTTTTTTTTAAAATGACTTAAGTCTCTCTTCTCTTGTATAGTCCAAATTACAAAATTACAAATCCCTGTGCTTCCCTTGGGAAGATAAATTAGCAGAAAATATATTTTCATCTGTTTTCAAAATGGGAAGCAAAAATCAATAAAGGGGAAGCAGCCAGTAGAGAAAGACAGAAATCAGTTAATGACAGATCCCAGTGATTATCTTCTCCAGCACCTGCTACAGGCAACAAAACCATCATCATGCAGCGATTTGCAGAACCACAGTCCAGTCTGCTAAGGAAATTAGACTAGTACTGTGGCACTTAACAAGAGCATTTAAACAACTCAAAAGAGCATGAAGTAAATCTCCTGTGTACCACCACCATCCTGCAAGTTTTGTCCCAAGTGGTTACAATTTGTTTCAATGCTATACAGAATAAGGCATGACAACTATACATGCCTACTATACTGTTGTTTAGTAATTAGCAATACAGAATCTCACCTCTTCTTCAGTGCCACAATAAGGTTTAGTATGAAAAAAATGAAGAGCCCATGTCCACAACTTCCTGCAAGGCAATATCAAATAGTTTGGAGAATACAATTCCTGCAGAGAGAGTTTACTTGATGTGACTGCCACATGCTGGGATGAGCAATTAGGATCTCAAGGAGGCTTTAAAAGTTACACCTCAGGGAAGACTCTACACAGCATTTGAAATTAAACTCAGGCTCCAGCCAAAGCTCCACCTGGGTATTTAGCTACTAATATAGACACAGGTTATGTTACAGAGTAAATTATTTTACTGCTTGCACATTAAGTACTGTCTCTATTTACATCATATGTTTTAGACACACAGCAGTGCTGCCTAGCTCAAACCACACTGAGGGTTTGTAATACCTGGTATAATTATTCACAGTCATACTGAATTGTATCCTTTCTTACAGAGAGGCTCTAACTTCCCACAGAGTCAGTTTAGAATGGTCTCCTTACAACGTACTGCTACACAACTTGCAGAATAAAATGGGTTGGCTCAGTCCAAACCCCGAAAGTATACATAAAAACCCAGTGACAAGTTCAAGGAAAATTTTTTAAGAGTTTCTTCATAGAGTTCTTGTCAGTCATCATGGACTGATTAATACGGATCACTTTCTTGGTGAATGGAGCACTGCAGTAGAAGGAATGCTGCCATGTACACTTGCAGCCTCTTCTTAAAGAGTTTAGTAACCTTCTGTCTTAGCCTGTAAGTCAACAATAGTGTCCATAAATACAGGATATTTAATCTCTCCTTAAAGGAAATACTATTTGCTGGAGAATACTTCTCCTACCGGGAAGGTCAAGGTAGGCCAATTAACCTTCTTAGACATCTTGGCTGCTGCTATCTTGTATTTAACAACATTATCTCCACCAAGGAAATTCTACCCAAAAATGGGAATGTCATATCCTTCTTAAAACATAATATCCACTTGACACTTTGATAATGATATTTTACAGGAATAGGGGTTGGCCAGTAAAATGTGGAACACCAGTGTGATGACAACTGCCTATGTGAATTGGAGCTGCAGATCTCACATGCCTAGAAACAGGAAGGCAACAGCTCTTTTCCAGACATTTTTTGTGCATGGTTTCTTCCTACCCTATAACAAATTCTGCAGTACTGCACATACCCAGAAGTTAGAATGAGCAGAAGCAGCAAAGCAGGAAAGCCCAAGTTCTAGAAATTATAGCCCAGCTAAACAGTAACTACACACACATAAAAATGTTTAAATATTTGGCATGCACAAACTAGTAGATAAATTAAATTTCATTTTAGAACAATGTGTTACTTTCACAATCCAATTTTAAAGCATTTAGTCTATTTCAAAGAAAGACTTCAGCTCAAACATCAAGCTTTGAGGCAAACAGATGTTGCTCCTAGAATAGTCCATTGTTTGGGGGAAGATAAATATTTTATTATTTTTTTCTAGATGGTACAATCACAATGGTTCACACAGAGGATCTAAATAGCCCACTCTTCCTCTCTACGTAAGGACTTGAAATATGTATCAAAGCCCTGACAATATAAATGACTGATCTTGCCAAACAAATTAACCTACTTCTCTGCCCCAGGTACTTCACTAGACTAAAAATAACAGCAATCAAATCCAGGAAAACCAAAACATTAATTACTCCCAGGGAGACATTTCTAGTCTTCCACCATGAAAAGCATCTGTTCTTCCACCTGCTTCTGCCACAACAATGAGAACTCAAGCTCTAACAACAAAGCTGTCTCTCTCCCAGTGCCTCACCTAATATTCACCTAGGATATAAAACCAATTCCAATACCATAAACTAAACTATCACTGGATTATCGGGCATATTAGATTTATTTTTTTACAGAAAAGAGCTGATGGCTGGATTTTAAGAAGAGCCTTTAAGAAGAGGTGATGAACTGAGCTGCCTAGCTAAGATCTGAAGCACGAATGCCATGTAGCCCATCTTGCCATGGCAGGAGTCCACTGGTTCACAAGTAAGATGCTGTATATACATGGCCTCTTTTCTTCAATTCCACTGGCATATTTTTGTAAAATCTGAACACTGATCTATTTTCTTGTAATGTTTGATGATGACTCAGTACAGAAAAGTGGGATCAATTTAGAAAGATTAAGTCTCATCGCTAAGAGACTGAGTTGCATCTAATTCCTCTGATTTTAAGGTAAGGGCTGAGAAAACAGGCATTCAGAATTTAAAAATAGTACAATACAGTCTCAAAGGTGTCACATATGTTCTTTATACCGACAGTTTACAAATAATGATCAACAACTGGGATGGGAATTGTAAGAAAGATGACCTAGTGATCTTCTGAAGTATTTTATCTTCCTGTTCATATGCCTTAAACATGTTAAATAGAAAACTTCCTTTCTTGTTAAATACTATCTTACATTCAAAGACATAATTCACTCAACGTTTGTACAGCAGAATAACTTACCTTAGTGCCAAAAAAAAGGCAATAAGAGCACACTGAGGACTTGTGCATGTAATTATCTTGCTATGTTTCTTGCAAAACTCTAATAAATACACGTTTAATTAAACCAGCTGGTGGCACTCTTGTGCCACTATTTTGGATTTAATATCACAGTTGAGAAACACTACAAAATCCTTTTTAAAATGCATTCTCTGTCCCTAAAAAACAAAGTAAAAATCAGGGAAACTGAAGTATACAGTGTTCAATTGAAAGCTATATGCTTGCAAAACTTTGTTGAAAAGATTACTATAGCTTCCATTTCAACTACATCCCTACACTGAATTCTTTAGACTCCAGCTTCAAGAATTAGAATCCACTGTTTCCAAAAGAGAACTCAAGAATTAAAGATTTAAAATTATTTTTGTAATTTTGATCCAAGGATGGAGAAGGAGCACTGAAAATTTTTTTCCAATCTCTTTATGATTATGTACTCATACGGAACGTACTCATATGGACACAATATGATAAACATCTAGCTAAACATATCCATTTTCTGCTTTCCTTTGCAAAGGGGGTTGTTTAACCTAGCAAAAAAGAGGCTCAGGGGACACCTTATCACTCTCTACAACCACCTAAAAGGAGGTGTGGACAGGTGGGTGACAGTCTCTTCTTGCAAGTAACAAGAGATAAGACAAGATAAAAGGCCTCAAGTTGCACCAGAGCTGGTTTAGATTAGATATTAGAAAAAAATTGTTGCAAAAGGGGTTACAGTTTATTCTTATTAAAACCTCAGAGCAGGAAAATAGGCACTGAGAAACTGAAACAGCAGCAAGATAATTCAGGAAAACAACAAATTCTTTCCTCCTGTTAAGAGTTTAATGTTCCACAATTGGTGGCTGTGTTCTTAATTTTTGTCATCTGTCCTAAATTTCTTTTTTGGCAATCTGAAACAATGACAAACAACTAATCTGTTTCTAAGCTTTAGTATTTCAGATCTCTAATCTAATCAAACGTTGCAGAAAAAGAATGGTGTATCCACAAGGAAATTCGCTGTTTTAAAAGCTCCATAATTAAGCATCACTAGTAGAGTGATATCTTTACTGGAAACTGCAATCAATGCATACAACTCCCCTGCAGCACACTTTCAGCAAACTTTGGTAACATCATAAAGCAAGACTTGTGATTTCTCAACTCAAGTCTAGTGGGTATTTCCAAGAGTGAGCTGCCTAGATTTATTTCATCATTCATCTATGGTATTTTTCCTCTTGCAGACAAATCTGGTAAGAGAAAGAACCTCTGAACAACCATTTTCTTGGCTTGTCTGTATTAATGGTACAATTTTTTCCTCAAAAAACATTTCATAAACACAAGTGTTTTTCTGAAGTGCTATGGAACAGGCCTAACAACAAAGAGATTAATTTTTAAGAGTGCTTATTTACCCAGCATTTGGTATAGCAGAATGAGTCATTCAGTTGCTTGTCCACAGAAGACTCCAACCTCACAGAAAATCCAGAGAAACAGTGTATTTAAGTGTATTTAGAGCCAATGCCTTTGGTGTTCACATTTACACTAACAAAGTACATCCTAACTGTAATTTTTGAGTGGACACCAGCCTTGCCAGCCAGTGGTGTCAAAGAAGACTCAAACATACATTACACTGTCTATTTTCCTGTTCCTTCCTGGGAGAGAACTTTAAACCTTTTTCATCAGTGTGAGGCAAAGCTGACTGAAGAGAAACTATTCTTACATGTTTTATGGTTTCTGCTACACTTCAATTAGTTATTTCCTATGTGGAAAAGTTAAAGGATAAATTTCAGGTCCATAGCTACAAAATAAGTCAGATACACTGAGTGGAGAATCAAGATTTATCAATGCAAGGATAATGATTAAATTCTTGTTTCCCTTTCATGTATTTTAAATCTATCTACCCCAATTTTTGAAACCTACCATTCCATGATGTGCAGTAAATAAAACTTTTAGAATGCCTCCTTTGGATCTCAACTGAAAATGCTTTAAAAAATTAAAACTATCCCTTCCTATAATTTGCTTTGCAGATTCCATAAGTATAATATGAAAAAAAGTTCATGTGCTGGTTTGCAGGCATTGGGAAGTGTATTAGCAATCCTTGAGTTCTA